>NC_071508.1:37086673-38336673 GCF_027887155.1 Malaclemys terrapin pileata
CAATTGTGCCTTGGCCTTTCTGATTATACCCCTGCATGCTCTAGAAATATTTTTATACTCCTCCCTGGTCATTTGTTCAAGCTTCCACTTCTTGTAAGCTTCTTTTTTGTGTTTAAGATCAGCAAGGTTTTCACTGTTAAGCCAAGCTGGTCACCTGCCATATTTGCTATTCTTTCTGCACATTGGGATGTTCCTGCACCCTCAATAAGGCTTCTTTAAAATACAGCCAGCTCTCCTGGACTCCTTTCCCCCTCATATTAGCCTCCCAGGGGATCCTGCCCATCAGTTCCCTAAGGGAGTCTAAGGATATGTCTACACTACGAGAGTAGTTCAATTTTACTTAAATCGAATATGTGGAACCGATATTACAAAGTCGAACGTGTGTATCCACACTAAGGACAGTAATTCGACTTTGTGAGTCCACACTAATGGGTCAAGCATCGACATTGGAAGCGGTGCACTGTGGGCAGCTATCCTACAGTCCCCGCTGCCCATTGGAATTCTGGATCGAGCACCCAATGCCTGCTGGGGCAAAAAATGTGTCGAGGGTGGTATTGGGTAACTGTCGTCATTCAACCGTCACTCCCGCCCTCCCTCCCTGAGAGCGCCGGCAGGAAATCACTTCGTGGGCAAATCTACTGTGGGGTTGCTGTGATGCAAGTAGCCAATGCAATCGTTGAGCTACTGCTGTCAAAGGTAGTGACCCTGGGAAACATGCAGGTCATCATAGATGGCTTCGCCGCGATGGGATTCCCAAACTGCGGTGGGGCTATAGATGGAACTCACATCCCTATCCTGGGACCGGACCACCAGGCCAGCCAGTACATTAACAGAAAGGGCTACTTTTCAATGGTGCTGCAAGCACTGATGGACCATAGGGGACGTTTTACAAACATCAACGTCGGATGGCCGGGCAAGGTTCATGACACTCGTGTTTTCAGGAACTCTGGTCTGTTTAGACGGCTGCAGGAAGGTATTTACTTCCCGGACCACAAAATAACTGTTGGGGATGTGGAGATGCCTATAGTGATCCTCGGGGACCCTGCCTACCCGCTAATGCCCTGGCTCATTGTCATAACTATAAAGGGAAGGGTAACAGCTGTCCTGTGTACAGTACTATAAAATCCCTCCTGGCCAGAGACTCCAAAATCCTTTTCCCTGTAAAGGGTTAAGAAGCTCAGGTAACCTGGCTGGCACCTGACCCAAAGAACCAATAAGGGGACAAGATACTTTTAAATCTTGGGGGGGGGTGGGGGAAGGCTTTTGTTTGTGCTCTTTGTTTGGGAGTTCGGTTCGCTCTTGGGACTGAGAGGGACCAGACATCAATCCAGGTTCTCCACATCTTTCTAAACAAGTCTCTCCTATTTCAAACTTGTAAGTAAATAGCCAGGCAAGGCGTGTTAGTTTTCCTTTGTTTTCTCAACTTGTAAATGTACCTTTTACTAGAGTGTTTATCTTTGTTTGCTGTACTTTGAACCTGAGACTAGAGGGAGGTCCTCTGAGCTCTTTAAGTTTGATTACCCTGTAAAGTTATTTTCCATCCTGATTTTACAGAGATGATTTTTACCTTTTTTCTTTAATTAAAAGTCTTCTTTTTAAGAACCTAATTGATTTTTCCTTGCTTTTAGATCCAAGCGGGTTGGATCTGTATTCACCAGGGAATTGGTGAAAGGTTTCTCAAGGCTTCCCAGGGAAGGGAATTAGCTTTTGGGAATGGTGGCAGCGGACCAGATCTAAGCTGGTAGTTAAGCTTAGAAGTTTTCATGCAGGCCCCCACATTTGTACCCTAAAGTTCAGAGTGGGGAAGCAGCCTTGACACTCATGAAGCCCTATACAGGCGCCCTGGACAGTGAAAAGGAACTCTTCAACTACCGTCTGAGCAAGTGCAGAATGGTGGTGCAGTGTGCTTTTGGACGTCTCAAGGGGAAATGGAGAAGCTAACTGACTCGCTCTGATCTCAGTGAAACCAATATCCCCATTGTTATTGCAGCTTGCTGTGTGCTCCACAATCTCTGTGAGAGCAAGAGGGAGACCTTTATGGCGGGGTGGGAGGTTGAGGCAAATAGCCTGGCTGCTGATTACGCCCAGCCAGACAGCCGGGCGATTAGAAGAGCCCAGCGGGACGCGCTGTGCATCCGGGAGGCTTTGAAAACTAAGTTCCTCAGTGAGCAGGGTAACCTGTGACTATTAAGTTTGTTTAAAGATAAGCTGAACCTGCCCCCGTTTCTTTACCCACTTAATGTTGACTATCCTCTGCAGTTACATACCCCCTTCACCCCGTTGCCCCCCTTCCAACACATGTTCAAAAATAAAATAAATGGAACTTTGTTAATTGACACCGTTTTCTTTGGTACAGATTTCGCAGTAAAGTGTTGAAGCTGGGACGCAGACCTTGGTGGGGAGCGGGCGTAGTGATGGAAAGGACGCTTCTAAACTCGACGAATGACAGGCTCCTGCTCCTAGAGCAGTCCGCAGTGGTGGACTGATTGTTTCAACGGAGCCTGCCACCCCTCCTTTTCTGGACTCTGTGTGAGGGGGCTATGTGACTTTGTGGCGGGGGAGGGCGGTTACAGATCCCCTGCTGCATGGCTCTGTGATCCAGGCTAAGGACTGCTGCATAAGATCTCTAAGCGCCCTCCCCCATCACAAGGTCACATAGCGCCCCCCCCCTCCCAGAACAGGAAAACCACCTCCCAGACTGACCAGGGTGCCTAGTGACTGCAATGTGTGTGTGACCTTCTGTTGAACCTGCCCCCGTGTCTGTACTCTGGTAAAGGTGACTGTCCTCTCCAATTACCAACCCCCTTCCCCCCTTCAAATACACTCTCCTCTAAAAGAACATGACAGAAACAGTAATTAACAGAAATGTATTTTTTATTAGCAACTACACAGTTAGGGGATGAAACTGGGATGGGGGCTTGGGTGAGGTGGGAAGGAAAGGACTTTTCAAATTTTGGGGAATGAGAACCTTCTGGTACTTGAGCGGTCTGCAGGGGTCGAGTGACAGTTTTCACAGCCCCTGCCGCCCCTCCTTCTTGGGACTTTGGGTGAGGGGGTATGGGACTTTGTGGCAGGGGAGGGCAGTTAGAGATAGACTGCAGCGGGGCTCTGTCCTCCTGCCTCCGGTCCTGCAAAACATCCACAAGGCACCGGAGCGTGTCCGTTTGCTCCCTCATTAGTGCAAGCAGCTTTTGAGTCGCCTGCTGGTCTTCCTGCCGCCACCTCTCCTCCCGTTCGCTGTGTGCTCGCTGGTATTGCGAGATGTTCTCCCTCCACTGGGTCTGCTGGGCCGCCTCGGCTCGGGAGCAGCCCATAAGTTCAGAGAACAAGTCGTCCTGTGTCCTTTTCTTTCTCCGCCTAATCTGCGCGAGCCTCTGGGAGGGGGATGCCAGGGTAGGTTGGGAGACATTCGCAGCTGTGCGATGGGAAAAAGGGAGTGAATTCCTCACAAAGATACATTTTTGTGAACAATGAACATAGTCTTTCTCTGTGAAGAAGACCATGCACAGCACCTATCACATGCGCACTCAGGACAAGGTCAAATTTTCGGCCTTCGCATTCATTGCCTGGGGTCTTGCAGTGGAGATCAGACAAGCGAGGCAGGACAGCAGACTTCGGGTAGCAGGCTGACATGGTAAGCCATAGACTTTTGGCTGCCTAAAACTTAATTTATAGCAGTGCCCTCCTTCCACGTTCAAAGCAATGCTCCTAGCATTGGCCAGTTCCTGCTGCCTGCAATCCGGCAAGCATGAACTCTGCCCCTGTCCCACCCCCTCGCGGCTGTCCCCGGGAAAGATCCCTCTATGCTGCCCTTCTCCCGCCTCCACCGCCTGGCTGTAAACCGCTGGTTACAGTTATGTAAAGGAACAGGCAAGCAGTCCCAATACCAACATTCCCCTAATTCAAAGCAGGTGACCATGAGCGACATCACTCTGATGAGGATTTCGGAGACAGAGAAAGAAAGCATGCTGCGTGAAAGCCAGCAAAAACCAGGGCCATATGCCGCCATGCTCTGCGAGGCAATGATCCCAGAGTACTTGATGATAGCCTGGCGCGGAAAAGTTTCCTACCACGGAGGACATAATAAGGCCGCTCTCCCCAGGAACCTCATGCAAAGGCTTTCCAATTACCTCCAGGAGAGCTTCATGGAAATGTCCCATGAGGATTTCAGCTCTATCCCCGGACATAAAGACGTTATTTTCCAGTAGCTGCACTGGCAGGGACTAAAAAGAAGAGCGCCTATGGCAAACTAATCATGATAAACCGGACATTGTTAGATTCTTTTGCAGTAGTTGCACTGCCAAGGACTAAAACATTAAGCGCCTAGGGCAAACTAATCATGAAAAACGCATTGTTAATATTCCTGTTCTGTTCAAAATAAATGTTTACATGTTTAAAACGCTTACTGACTTATCCTTCCCCTCCGGGTTAATGCCTGGGGAGGGTTGGTAGGGAATCTCCGTGAGGGTGATGAAGAGATCCTGGCTGTCGGGGAAATCAGCGTTGTAAGCGCTGTCGACTCGTCCTCCTCATCTCCTTCCTCATCTTCCCCGTCCGCGAACATCTCCGAGGAAGCGGCCGTCGACAATATCCCATCCTCAGAGTCCACGGTCAGTAGTGGGGTAGTGGTGGCGGCCGCACCTAGAATGGAATGCAGTGCCTTGTAGAAACAGCATGTCTGGGGCTGGGATCCGGAGCGTCCGTTTGACTCTTTGGTCTTCTGGTACCCTTGTCTCAGCTCCTTGATTTTCATGCGGCACTGCGTTGCATCCCGGCTGTATCCTCTCTCCATCATGGCTTTGGAGATCTTCTCGTAGATCTTTGCATTCTGTTTTTTCGATCGCAGCTCCGAAAGCACGGACTCATCGCCCCACACAGCGATCAGATCCAAGACTTCCTGATCAGTCCATGCTGGGGCCCTCTTTCTATTCTGCGAGTGCATGGTCATCTCTGCTGGAGAGCTCTGCATCGTTGCCAGTGCTGCTGAGCTCGCCACGATGTCCAAACAGGAAATGAGATTCAAACTGGCCAGACAGGAAAAGGAATTCAAATTTTCCCGGGGATTTTCCTGTGTGGCTGGTCAGAGCATCTGAGCTCGGACTGCTGTCCAGAGCATCAACAGAGTGGTGCACTGTGGGATAGCTCCCGGAGCTATTAACGTCGAATTCCATCCATACCTACCCTAATTCGGCATGGCCATGTCGAATTTAGTGCTACTCCCCTCGTCGGGGAGGAGTACAGAAATCGAATTAAAGAGACCTCTATGTCGAATTAAATAGCTTCGTTGTGTGGACAGGTGCAGGGTTAATTCGATTTAACGCTGCTAAATTCGACATAACCTCCTAGTGTAGACCAGGCCTAAGTCTGCTTTTCTGAAGGCCAGGGTCTGTTTTTTGCTACTCTCCTTTCCTCCTTTTGTCAGGATCCTAAACTCAACCATCTCATGGTCACTGCTGACTAGGTTGCCATCCAATTCTACTTCCCCTACCAATTCTTCCCTGTTTGTAAGCAGCAGGTCAAGAGGAACACAGCCACTAGTTGGTTCCTCCAACACTTGTACCAGGAAGTTGTCCCCAACACTCTCCAAAAAACTTCCTGGATTGTCTGTGCATTGCTGTGTTGTTCTCCCAGCAGATGTCAGGGTGATTGAAGTCCCCCATTAGAACCAGGGCCTGTGATCTGGAAACTTCAGTTAGTTGTCCGAAGAAAGGCTTGTCTATCTCATCCTTCTGATCTGGTGGTCTATACCACATGCCCACCATGACATCACCCTTGTTGCTCTCGCCTCTAAACTTAACCCAAGGACTCTCAACAGGCTTTTTTCCAGTTTCATACTAGAGCTCTGAGCAATCATACCACACTCTTACATACAATGCAACTCCTCCACCTTTTCTCCTGTACCTGAACAGTTTATACCCATCCATGACAGTGCTCCAGTCATGTGAACTGCCCCACCAAGTTTCTGTTATTCCAATCACATCATAGTTCCTTGGTTGTGCCAGGACTTCCAATTCTTCCTGCTTGTTTCCCAGGCTTCTTGCGTTCGTTTACATGCACCTAAGATAACTAGCCAATTGCCCTGCTTTCTCAGTATGAATCAGGAGGCTTCCCATCTTGTACCCTCTTCGTGTTTCCTCCTGGTATCCCACTTCCCCACTTACCTCTGGGCTTAGGTCACCTTCCCCCGGCGAACCTAGTTTAAAGCCCTCCTTGCTAGGTTAGCAAGCCTGCCTGCGAAGATGCTCTTCCCTCTGTTTGTTAGGTGGAGCCCATCTGGTGGAACTGGCGGAAATCACTTAAGCACTTGGATTCAGAAACTGTTGAAGTGATAATCTCACTTTTAACAGCAGTAGCTTCTTCTGCCGATGTAATTCATTCCAAACTGAGAAATCATTTGGGACCTGAAAAAGCAGGAAAGCTTGTTTTTCTTTTCCAGATTATGAACAAACAGAAACTAAAGGTGAAGATGCCTGAGTTAGCTGCAAAAGCCAATATTTTAAGTTTCTCATGTTGACCTGGCTGACATAGTTGATTTAATTTTTTTTAATTTCATTTAACTATTTTAGTTAAAAACAATTTTAACAAAAACAAACCTGATTTTAAAAACTTTAATGTTTAACTAAATTCAAAAAGTCATATGCTTGTTTTGTTAAAATATTATATGTTTGCTGTTGAAGAAAATTCCAGAATACATAATATTGTTTTAGTTAAATAAAACAATTGAAATGTCTGTCTGGTGATGTTCTCCTCCTAATATAGCATGGCAAGAAAATCCTCCAAATATGAATGATTAACCTGTTGAATTGGAGATAGTTCACTTCCCAATGACCTCATAAATATCTGCTTCAATTACCTTTGGTAAAAGAAATATCAAACAATCATTCATTTTCTGATATAGCTGTAAAACTAATCTGAAAAGTTTTGAAAATAAATTACTTTAAAAATGTATAGTGTGTACCTTCTAAAAATGAAACCTACATCTATCTCTGAGTTGTGAAGAATATGTATTAAGGCTGTAACAACCAACAAGAATGCTCTTTTATTTAGAAATCCATGATTAAATCGAGTCTTCCTGCCTAGTGATTTAAATCAAATCCACTCTGTTGTAGGGACATGCTAGGGGAGGCAGAGCTGTAGGGGTACAGGCTAGAGGGAGAGGGTGTGATAGGGACAGATCAGTGGAGGGGGAGCCGTAGGGGATGGGTTGGGGAAGCTGGATCTGTCGCTATGGAGTAGAGGCTGGGGGGGCTGTAGGGGGTGAGGAGTTGGGGAAGCTGGATCTGTCATTATGGGGTACAGGCTGGGGGAGCTGCAGGAAAGGGGGACAGGCTCGGCAGGCAGACTGAAAGGAGATTAGCCAAGGGGGAGCAGCCTGTGGGTGCAGTGGAGAACTGTAGCAGTGGAACTATCATGAAGGCTGGCTCCGGGTGAGAGCAGCCGCCTATGGGTAGGGTTGACTGGAGGTGGAAGGGAGAGACCAACCCTGCTTTTCCATCCCCTCAGCATGTGACTGATTGCGCTCGCTCCCCCTGGCCTGCTGAGGGGCAGCTCAGTGTAACGGTGGATGATCATTGTACCTGCGTCAGGACTGGCTCTAGGCACCAGCAAAGCAAGCTTGGGCAGTTGCGCTCTCGGAGCTTGGGGCGGCAAATGTTTTGCTTGAAGTGGCAAAAAACCTAGAGCTGGCCCTGACCTGCATCATTCTACCCTTATCTCAGCCCCTTTGCAATGGAGGCCTTCTGCATCTGGGGGGCCCGAGTTGGTTTCCATTCTCTGTTGTGACTCTCCTGCCCTCATTGGACTGGTTGTTTGCACCCGGCTGGAGGAACATTCAGACACACTGATTTTTGTGGGCTGAGCCTTATCTTGCACACCTTTGAAATACCCACTTGTTGGGGTGTTCAGGGCCCGATGCAGAAGTCAAAGATACGACAGTAAGTTGCAATTCACATGCAGAGCGGGCAGGAAGGGTTCCAGGGGAAGCACCGGTGGGCAGCGTTGGGAGTAGGGGTTGTGCCAGGAGGAGCAGAGCACACGTGAGAGGGAACTAGGCCGGGCCGAGTGAGAACCCCGCCTAGTTGGAAGCGGCTAGTGGCTCTAGTGTCACCAGACACACAGCTAGGAGCTCGTGACTCTCCTTTAGTGTGTGTAACTCAGTTTGAGTTCTAGGAAAGCCGGACTCCTTAGCACCCAGACTCTCTCCTCCTTGTGACTTCACAAGACAGCCCAGTCAGGGGTAAGGAAGAGGTTCCCGGCTAATGGGAGTGCGGGACCGGTGTTCGCCTCAGGGGCAGTGCGCGGAGTTCCGTGTCCCACAGACCTGCTCCTGGCCACTTCCGGGGCACAGCACAGTCTCGGAACAGGTAGGGACTAGCCTGCCTTAGCCGGGCAGCACCACCGCTGGGACTTTTAATGGCCCAGTCGGCAGTGCTGACCAGAGCTGCCACAACCCAGTGCCTTAAATTCCGCGACCTAGTAATGGGTCGTGACCCACAGTTTGAAAACCACTGCTCTAGGGTAAGGCTGACCATATGTTCTGTTTTGGCCAGGACAGTCCCTTTTTTAGGCCCTGTCCCAGGCTTCCCAACTTTTTTGACAAAACCGGGCATTTGTTCTGTTTGCTCTGCCAACTGATCATCAGTTGGCAAGACAAACGGGACAAATGCACAGTTTTGCCAAAATGTGGGGTGGGAACCCTAGAGGGGTGCAGAGGAATGTGTGGGGTGGAGGAGGGGGTGAGTGGCAATACCAGCCATGTGGGGGAGGAAGGGCTAGGGGGAGTGGCTCGGGCTGACCTGCCCCACACGCAGGGGGCAGAGGGGGCCTAGGGCAGCCCAGCATGCAGGTGGGGGCTGGGGGCTTTGGGCGGCGTGGGGGGCTCAGACCACCCACTCCGCATGTGTGGGGAGTTTGGAGGACCAGCCCCATATGCAGGTGGTAAGGGGTTTGCAGGGAGGAGGGGGATCACGGGTAGGCAGCAGGCGGGCTTGGGCTGGCCCCGACGCTGGTGAGGAGGGGGATCTCAGGCCTGCCCTGTGCTGGTGGGAGGCAGGGAGGGCTCAGGCCGCACCCGTGCGGGGGCAGGAGAGGAGAGGCTCAGACTGGCCCAGGGGTGTCCTGTTTTCCCTCTGGGAAATATATGGTCACCCTATCTACTGTCCCCAGTGTGACCACCCCTCTTCAGCAGAGTCCCAGGGCTCCTTTGTGGCCACTCCCTCCAGGCCAGCCCTGGCACATGTAAGAACAAAGCAAGGGGAGGGTTGCCTTACAAGGTGTGTGCTAATTCCTGCTAGGCCTTTGCCTTTCCGCTACTTCGGCATAAGTTACAGTTTACATTGCAGTACGCTCCCTCGCCATGTCCAACGGCCCTCAACACCTCTAACTGAGTCCTGAAATCTTTTGAATAAATTGAAACCCACGTGGTTTCTACTTCAGTGTTATTCCCCGTACATGCTGGGGACGGACAGTGCTGCAGCTGACCTAAACAGTAACCAATGCCAAGGCCAATGTCTCATGCAAACTGATACGCCCTGTTTATTTCACATTATCTGAAAACAATTTGATCTGTTCCAGCCAGAGACCTATGCCTCAGCCCCTTCCTACAGACGTGAGAGCCGTGTGCAGCTCAGGGGGAATCATTTGTCAGAAGAGAGACTCAGAAAAGGGGTAAAAACAAGCATGTGCAGCAAGTTAAAAAAGAAAAAATCTCCCCCCCCCCCCCCCCCCCCAAAAAAAGTGAAGGGAATTGGAGAAGCACGTCAGGAATGATTAGCGTGCTGGATGGACTGATTTAGCAGGAGAGGTTGAAACACTGTAATCGGCCATGTCTTCCGCACAGCCTCATAGAAATTGATGGAGCTTCAGCAATTGGCACCCGTTGAAGATCTATCTTGGCTAACTGATGATGATTAAAGAAGTGCTAGAGCTGCCCAGATAGTTAAAAACACAGCCCTGCTGGGCTCCGTGGAGAATCCAGCTCATTCTCATTCCCCTGAAAGGATGATCACCAGTGTATGAAAACCGGAGGAGGGTAAGGGACCCTGGAGGCTGTAAATGCATGTGAAGGAGCCCTCATTCCACCCCAAGGATAACTGAATGGGCAAGTCAATGGGTTCCATCAGATCCTCTTGAAATATCAGTGGATAAGCTGCGTCGGAGCCAAGCCCCTGAGGCCAGATCCTCAGCTGGTGTAAATTGCTAAAGCTCCATTGCGTTTAATAGAGTGTTACTGGTTTACTAGAGCTGAGGCTCTGACCCTTCTGTCTCACCTCTCCAAATGGCTCAGAGTTTGTAGCTGGAGAAGTCCAAGCCGGGAAACAGACAAGGCAGGGGGGTTGGCGCAGCCTTGCAGGGAGATGTGTGGGCTGCATTTTCAGTAAATTCTTGTTTAGTCTGAGCTGCTAAATCTATTGTTCTTCGCTACAGATGGCAGAGTTTGGGCCCTTTCTCCAGGGAATCGTGAACACTGTAACATTTTTCCAGGTGCTGTGCTCAGTTCTCAGTATTTGCGTAAGCGTGTGCTCACCGAATTAACTGAAACCCCTTTGCTGTCCCCTCCCCAAATCCCACCTCGGGGCTTACCCCCAGAGCCAATGGGCTCAGCTAGACTCCTGCCCCTCCCCCGCCACATTCTTACCTTCAGCCCCACATACAGCCTGGCCCCCCCACATGGCTGCCTGCAGCGGGCAGCACAGGACAGCCCTAGCTATGGGGCAGGCCCCCCGGAGGAGATGGAGTCTTGCCTTGGTACAGACAAAGACAGAGGCCAGCTGGTGGCTCCGGTAGAGTAACACGACATCGCAATATTATCAGGACCATCCCCATATTAGGGGTTTCGTCTTAAATATGCAACTATACCCCACACCCAAATCAGGTCACCCTAGGCTCCGGGGCACGGGAGCAGATCAGGGAAATGCCAGGCAGAGCCATGGCAGGTGGAGCAGAGGAAACAAAACTCTGCTGAGGCTCAGGGTGTGTGTGGGGTGGGGAATGGGGGCGGAGGGGGGAGGAAGAGATGTCCAGAGGTGGAGAGACGCAGGTGGGGCAGGAGGGAGAGTGAGGGGCAGGGACTGGGGTGCGGCAATGGGCCCTGGGGATCCAGAGTGGGCTGGACTAGCGGGATCGGGGTATTTGGGGTGAGGGGGGTCTCGCCTTGATGGAGCAGGTCAGTGAAGGGCAGCCCAGGCCGACAGGTGGTCTCCTGGCACAGCAGGACGTTGCAGAGGGACCAGAGCACAAAGTCCATGGGCTGCTTAGTTGGAAGCCCCGCGCAGGGCTGGGGTAGGGCGCAACCAGGTCTAGGGGCTGCTCACGGCCTGCGGCTTGGACTCCATGCCAGGGTGGTGTGGGGGCAGAGTGCAGGAGGCTCTGGAGGGAGGGGCTGTGGAGCCCAGGTGGGGTCAGGAAACTAAACTAAACAGAGCCAGGCCCTATATACCCCTACTGCCCCCAGGAGGGATCTTCCTCCTCCCTTCCCCAGCTAGACTGGCCCCTGCTCCACCCAACCCATCCCCGATAGGCTGGCCATAGGCAGAGAACAGAAGACCCGAGGTGCACCAATGCCAGAGGCCCCCACAATGGCAGAGAATTGATTAGGTGAGATATACCCTGATAATCTGGCATGTGACCCACACCCACACATTGCAGGTGAAAGTCAAAACCCCGCAAGGTCTCTGTCAATCTGACCTTGGGGAAAATTCCTTCCCAATTCCAGATATGGCAATCTGTTAGACTCAGAGCACGTGGGCATAAATGACCCAGCCAAGGACCTGAGAGAGAGAATGCTTGATTTCACCTCCAACCCCCGGCCCACCTACCTAGTGCCTCTAACATGTGCTACCAGTTGTGTGGTTAATGGTGTGCAACAAAAATATTTCCAGATCAGTGGAAAATGTGGAGGAAGCAGGTAACTTTTTTAAATGTATCAGAAAGTGCCTCTAACACATGCTACCAGTTGTGTGGAAAACCAACCCGCAAATTCTCCTTGAGCAATTGGAGGGAAATACAGGAGAGGAAAAGAAAATCCAGAACTGATAGGCCATTATGGCAGGGAAGTGGAAATGGAACGCACCTCTGACCATTACAAGAGAGTGTGGGCAGGAGTTGGGCTGGAAATACCTGTTCAAGCCAAGATCTCCACAGCTGAATGCCATAGTTTAGTTAACGTTCATCCAGTTGGAGAGAACAAGACTAGCCACAAAGAGCTGTTAGAAGAAAATCTGTGGCTATGTATTGGTTCCTCCCTCTCAGGTCCAGAGGTTCTGCATGGCTGACACCAACAGTTGGGTTTCTGGCCTTCTGACTGGGTCAGAGAGTAAATAAATAGTCTATAGGCTCTGGCCCTCAGGGCAGGGCACAGCAACAAACGGTCTATATACAGGCCCTCAGGTGAGTTCGTCACTAGCCCCAAGCATGGGGGGGTTGGCAACAGGGGGTAAGGGAACCCAGGCCCACCTGTGATGTTCTCCTGGTGTTATCTGGACCAGTGATCTGCTAGGTCACTCCAATCCTTGACTCTGGGAGCCAGCCTTACCCTGCCCTGCTGTGAGAACCCCCACTCCTGGGCTTATCATGCACAGCCTCTGGCATGTAAGCTGCTCCTTGGATTGTGCAACCTAATGACACTAGCCAATATCTCCGGTCCCAGACACAACCCTAGGAACCTCCGTCTTGCAATGTCTAGTTATGCCGGCTGGACGCTGCAAGCTTATATGAGTTCATCAATTTAACAAAGAAATCGATTTGCACCAGGCTTGTTATCCCAAGGAGAGTCTCTGACACGCTTCAAACCAAATGCACTGCTTTAGGTAGAAGAAACAAACAGATTTATTAAATATAAAGATATAATCACTTAAAGTCTAAGTCAAAATACAAGAAGTCAGATTTGGTCAAATGAAATAAAAGCAGAACGCATTCTAAGCTGATCTTAACACTTTCAATACCCTTACAAACTTAGATGCTTCTCACCACAGGTGGCTGGTTTCTCATCAGCCAGGCTCTCCCCTTTGATCAGCGCTTCAGTCGCTTGGTGTGGTGTCTGTAGATGTAGGTGTATGAGAGGGGAAGAGCATGGCAAATGTCTCTCCCTTTTATCATGTTCTTTCTTCCCTCTTGGCTTTGCCCCTCCCCCCTTCAGAGTCAGGTGAGCATTACCTCATCGCAGTTCCAAACTGACCAAAGGAATGGGGGGTGACTCCCTTGAGAGTCTAACAGATTCTTTTATTGGTGCCAGGGCCAGTGTCCTTTGTTCCCGTGAGGCTGGGCTGGGTTTGTCCCATGCATGCCCGGATGAGGTGTGAACTGCCTCTCTGTTCTTGGAGAGTTTTTGCCTGGGCTTGCTTTAAGGCATGAGGACACATTTTCAGCCTCATAACTATACATGAAATTATAACCTATAACATCACTGTAACAATTACTATAACATCACTATAACAACAATGCTCAGTGCATCATGAGCCTTCCAAAGACACCCAACATGACAAACTTTACATTTTTGGCTACCACACAATCATTTTACATGGATGAACATAGGGGTGCTGGGTGTTCCCCCGAGGTACAGAATGTCACACCTCCCCCTTAGTTTACTGCAAGAGGGTCAGTCACTGACTAGCTCGAAGGCAGTTTGTGTTCTAGTTCTCTTGGCATCCAGCCTTTAAGGCCATGAGGCAGTGTGCCTCAGTTTCCCCATTCACACACAGCAAACCAGTTTTTTTTATTGTTTTTTCTGCTGTGATAATTGAAAAGTAGCATTATCATAAGGTTTAACATCCGTGTCAAAATTCTTATCCCCAAACTTAGGGCATGGCTACACTAGAAACTTCAAAGTGCTGTCGCTAGAATGCTCCCGCGGCAGCGCTTTGAAATGTGAGTGTGGTCTCCCAGCGCTCCTAGTAATCCACCTCCACAAGGGGATTAGCTCCCAGCACTCGGAGCCTGTCTACACTAGCACTTTAAAGCACTCAGATTTGCTGCGCTCATGGGGGTGATTTTTCACACCCCTGAGCCAGCAAGTTAGGGCGCTATAAAATGTAAGTGTAGACAAGCCCTTAACATTAATACCAACATTTTTATCACAGATGGTTGTTTACAAGTATCTTTATGATACCACGCCCTCTGTTCAGATATTCTAATTCGAGGTTAGTTTGTTCATTACTCATGGTGTCCTTTGACTCTCTCCCATGTAATCAGTCACTGGCTTTTCTTTCCCTCCAGTGTTCCCCTCTGTGTGGGCTCTTAATTTAATCATGTTTCTGGAATTTTGGTTCCTCAGGGACTGGCAAGATGGGGTTCAGGGAGATCCTGCACATTGGCTGGCCCTTTGAGGAGTGGTCTCCCAACCCCAGGACTGTACATATGTAGAAAATCTAGCTCCCGCTATGGGGTTACCCTGTGTTTCCCCCTTCCCAGCATTGAGCCCTTCCCTGCCCCCTAGAGGGCTGTAATCGATGCTTTCTGGGCTAGGTGAGTTTACCCTTTGATCAGATGCACCTTTTCCCAGCAGCTTTCCCATAACTGCTCCCTTTCTCTCACCAGCCTGGGGGAAAACACCGCCCCCTCTGTCAGTTGGGTCATTTGTGTTCTCACCAACTACCATCTGGCAATTTACTGGTCTCAACTCCTCCGCTGTCACAGGCGTTGGAGCTGCATCTTGATGTAAAGAGACACAGTTACTTTCCAAAAACTTATCAGAAATAGCATCCTGAAAAACTGGGACCTGGATTGGGGTACCCTCCGCCACCCCTTTCTCTGTCCCTGAGAAGTCAGTTGTGTGACTGCTCCCCTCCAGGAGACCAGTTACACTGTTCCTTCTCAAAACCTGGGTTACAGGCTGAATTGCCTGAGTACACAGATGCTGACCCAGCCATCCTCCTAGTATCCTGGGCATCCTACCCCAAGTGACTAGTGAGGAGACAATTCTGTACCCCCACTATTCCTTCCTCAGTTCCCTCCTCTGGGCCCCCTCTTAAGACACATTTATCTGTGCTCCCTGGGAAGGGTCCTGTCTCTTGTTCATCTGCAGAACTCTGCCAGCTAACAACTGGGACAGTTTCCTTAATTACTGATAATACCTCTCCTGCCCCTGCACCTGAGGGCATGTTGCCTTCTGCTGGAAAGGAGCTAGTCTCAGCCCCTCCCATACATGGAAGCACCCTGCTTCCCTGTGTTACTGCGTCACAGGAATCCTCACCCACCTCAGTGGTTTCCGAGATCCTCTGCCCCTTCTCTGGGCTCTCCTCTGGGACACATTGCTCTGTGCTCCCTAGAGCTGTTTTGCCTCTGGTTTATCTGTGACTTGCTGGCAACTAACAACCTGGACAGTTCTCTCCCTGGCAGGCATTACACCCCCATCCCTTCCTGATGTGGTGTTGCCTCCAGCTGCAGTGCAGGAGTTGGTCTCAACCACCCTCCCACTTGGAAGCATGTGGTTTCTCCCTGCTGCAGAAGGATCAAGGAGACTCTCTCCCATTCTCTCAGCAGTTCCTGAGACCTCACCCTTTCCCTCGGGGGTCCCAGCATAAAACTCCCTCCTGCTGCAGGCAAATACTTTAACCTGAGCTACATGGAAAAAATCATTACCAAGGAGCAGGTTGACTAGGAGGTGTTCCATTACCCCCACAGCCAAAACACTTTCCAAACCTTCCCACACCACATGGATTTTAGCTAGTGGTATGAGGAATCTGCTTTCGCCCACCTCCACAATCTCTGCCATTTGACCAGGCAGCATACTGGCCTTTGGGACCACACTCTGCTTAACCAGAAAGATCTGGGCCCCTGTATCCCTCTGCCCCAAGTATTCCCTGCCATCAATTTGGACAACCTTAACATGCTCCATATCTGGTTCTGCAGAGACTAACCTCACAGAACCAATATGATAGGTTTCAATGCTTGGGGGGTTTCTGTGTTGAGGACAGCAGAACTAACATGAGCTATTGTTTGCCTGCTTCCTCCTAGCACAGGACATTTATTCCTCAGGTGATCAGTGGAATTACGCCAGTAGCACCTTTTGGGCTCTTCTGCTTTTACAGGAGATTTGGGATAGGAGTTACCAGTAGAGGAATGTTTTGGGGTAAGAGAATGTTTAGGCTCCCAACCCCCTTCTCTTTTTCCAGGGGCAAAATGGGATCCTCCCTTCCCACCAGTTTTAAACCCCTCTTTCTGTCGCCTGCCCTCAATAGACACCTGATTCTGTCTGAAGGCATCAGCTAAAAAAGCCATCTCATCCATAGACTTTACATCTTTGTCCCATAGACACTGCTACACATCAGCCTTACATATGCTTACGAAATGCTCTTGAGCAACAAGATCCAACATTCCCTCACGCATTTGCCCAACAAATCTTTCATTTTGTTTACATATTCCCCATTACTCATACCAATATCCCTCTTAAGAGTCCTAAATTTAACTCTATATGTTTCAGGGGTAATCTGAAAACTTCGCAAAACAGTATCTTTAAATTTACAATAGTCTAAAGCATCTTCAATAGGCATTCCATGGAATACATTTCGGGCTTTACCAGCTAATTTCGCAATCAGGGTAGGAACTCTCTTATCATCAGGGATTTCATGTATTACACACAGCCTTTCGAAGGGAGTCAGATATTCAGCAATATCATCGTCTTCACTGTATGCAGGACATAAGTGTTCCCATTTATGGATTTTTGGAGTGATGAGAGTCATTGGGGTTGGGGGGTTCTGGTTCTGCTTCTCTAGCAGGTCCAGTTGGTGTTTTCCCTCTCTCTCTTTCTTCCATGGCCCTTCTATGTGCAGCCTCCTCCCTGGCTGCCTCTGCCTCCCTAATTTCCCTGGCTGTGGCTGCTTCTTTGAGCCTTGTTTCTGCCTGCCACAATTTGAAACTCGTGGTCCTTTGCCTTCTCTTCTGCTTCCAGTCTGGCCAGCTCTAGTGCTGTAGCTGCCTCACTGGAAGTCATTTTTCTGCTTTCTTGTGCTTATTTCCATCACCCGAAATAAACAAACAGAAAATAACATAACTGTGACCTCCTCCTGAATGTTCTTAGCCACTGCACTTAAGACTCACTTAAAATCACAAATATCAGTGCTTAAAGTGTGAACTCCACTTGCAGTAACAAGCCATGTATACACCCTGCTCGTTGCACCACCGTGACATTCCCCTAGTGTTATCTGGACCGGTGATCTGCTAGGTCACTCCAATCCTTGCCTCTGGGAGCCAGCCTTACCCTGCTCTGCTGCGAGAATCCTCACTCCTGGGCTGTTCACACACAGCCTCTGGCATATAAGCTGCTCCTTGGATTGTGCAACCGAATGACACTAGCCAATATCTCCGCCCCCAGACACAACCCTAGGAACTTCCATCTTGCAGTGTCCAATTATGCCGGCTGGATGCTGCAAGCTTATATGAGTTCGTCAATTTAACAAAGAAATCGATATGCACCAGGCTTGTTATCCCAAGGAGAGTCTCTGACATGCTTCAAACCAAATGCACTGCTTCAGGTAGAATAAACAAACAGATTTATTAACGACAAAGACAGATTTTAAGTGATTATAAGTCAAAGCACAACAAGTCGGATTTGGTCAAATGAAATAAAAGCAAAACGCATTCTAAGCTGATCTTAACACTTTCAATGCCCTTACAAACTTAGATGCTTTTCACCACAGGCTGGCTGGTTGCCCTTCAGCCAGGCTCTCCCCTTTGATCAGCGC
The DNA here is from genome assembly GCF_027887155.1 of Malaclemys terrapin pileata. Taxonomy (NCBI): domain Eukaryota; kingdom Metazoa; phylum Chordata; order Testudines; family Emydidae; genus Malaclemys; species Malaclemys terrapin. The sequence goes on from NC_071508.1 coordinate 37,104,352, forward strand.
TTCAGTCACTTGGTGGTGATGTCTATAGATGGAAGTGGAAGAGAGAGGAAGAGCATGGCAACCAGCTCTCCCTTTCATCATGTTCTTTCTTCCCTCTTGGCTTTGCGTCCCCCCCCCCCCCCCCTTCAGGGTCAGGTGAGCATTACCTCATCGCAGTTCCAAACTGACCAAAGGAAGGGGGGTGACTCCGTTGAGAGTCTAACAGATTCTTTTGTTGCTGCCTAGGCCAGTGTCCTTTGTTCCCATGAGGCTGGGCTGGGTTTGTCCCATCCATGCCCTGATGAGGAGTGAACTGCCTCTCTGTTCTTGGAGAGTTTTGCCTGGGCCTTTGTAAGCCATGAGGACACATTTTCAGCCTTATAACTATATACATGAAATTACAACCTATAACATTACTATAACAGCAATGCTCAGTGCATCATGAGCCTTTTGAAGACACCCAACATGACAAACTTTGCATTAGATATGCCACACAATCATATTATAAGGATGAACATGGTGGTGTAGGGTGTTCCCAGGTGGTACAGAACATCACACCACCCTACTCCACTAGTTCCCAGCCCAGGACCTTAGCAACTCCTCGCCACCCTCAGCCTCCTCAGTTGGCAATGCGCTGTGCAGCTCAATGGCTGGTCTGGGATCCAACAGAGAGCACAGCAGGTCTGCCTCCTCCCCGTCTCAGCCACAAATGAGTTACAGGACCCACCTTTTATACTTTCTGTCCCATCCCCTGTGCTGCCAGTGGGGAGGGCGGGGGGTTGGCTCCACCCACGAGGGGGCTAGGTCAAGGGCAGTGCATGAACTGCCTGGTTGGGGAGGATGCCTCTGGCCCTGCCTTTCCCTTGCCCCTTCCGTCCCCCTCCCCCCGGCACCCTCTACTGCCGGAGCCCCGAACTCCCACTGCGGTGGCTAGACACCTCCCACCCCCAGACCCAAGCCATCCGAGCTCCCCAGCCACAGCACACCCAGCCCCAGAACCCCAGGCAGTGTGGCCCCAGCACCCCCACCCCCAGACGGGCAGCCCTAGCGGCCCCAGCTACAGAGTGGAACTCCGGGCGGCACGGTCCCAACGCTCCCAGCCCTGGAGTGCTAGGAAGGTGGCCCCAACTGCCCCAAGTCCTGGGCCGCAGGACAGCCCACTCTAGCACCAGCCCCAGTCCAGGCCACAGGGGAAGAGCGGGAAGTAAAAGGGGGCCTCAGGGCAGAGCCACGCCTGGCTCTTTGGGGAGGCTCAGCTTCCCCTGGCCTGCGATATCAACCGCCCACGGGGCGGGTAATGGTCCCTCCCTCTCAGGACTGGAGGGAGGCCACTTGGATTCATGACAGGGTAGTATTTAATCTAGCTGGAGCCAGGCATGAGCTTGTAACAAGAATCAACTCTTATTTCAGAACCCCAAGAACTAAAGTATGTTGGATCTAGGGATTTGGTTTGACCCATTATAGAGGAGGGCCAGACAACAAAATACAGTCAGCATCCAAGCTCCCCTCCCCACTTTTTGGCTGTGGGGGCGGGAATTCCAATTTAGCTTTCTGGGAGCAGCTGCTGCACAAACCATCTATTCAAATATAGGGTGATCTTTTTCAGTTTAACCTTAACTCGGAATGTCCTGGCTCTCCACTTTGAGAACTGAACTGTTCTTCCAGGATGTTGACCCAAGTGTGACATGCTCTCACCCTTAACTCCAGTTTAAGGAAGTTTTGGTCTAGGAATTTGTTTAGTTTTTCAAAAAACACTCAAATCACTGGCTGACAGAAGGAGTGTGGTCACAGATGGGTCACTGCTTCCCTCCCTCTGCAGAGCTTTGTCGCTCCAAATGTTCTTCCTCCCCTCCCCCTTATATTTCCTTATAAAATACATTAGGAAGGGATGGCCATAGTTCTGAGCCATGCTCATTGCGTCTACATGCACTCATCCCAAGTTCACCCTCCAGCACACCAACCCACTGACCTGACAGCTCTGCCGGCTGCCTTCGGCCACAGCTGCTACTGCAGCGCTCCCACACTCCAGAGAGTTTCCTTTTTGTCACCACCAGTGTAATAATTGGGCCTACAAACTGACCCCACTTGTGAGCTCCACTGTGAAAAGTGAGTTAAAGGTCATTAAATGTCACAGTAAGCCTATAATAATACACGCTGGTGGGAAAAGGTGCCGAAGGGAGACAGCCAGACCGAACTAGTTCAAAGGAAAAGGCCTAGAGATGTAATTCAAGGACAGTGCTAAGATCACACCTGGTAAACAAGAGGAGTGTGGAACTGGAAATCAATGCCCCAATATTGGCAGGTCAGACATCCGACTGAACTGGTGGACAGAATAATGAGGGGATGGGTGATCCCACCAATCACACCCCTTTGGGATCCTCCCACTGAGACTAGGGAGGGGGGCCTTGAGTAGAGGTGAAGCGAGCACACTCGCTGATTGAACAAAGGGGAAGGCGCAGGGTTCATCAAGACAGCTGCCACCCCCACCATTTCCTGGGACCCAGCCTGACACCCTCGTTCTGTTTTCATCCTCATTCTGAGAGATGTTCTGACCAGAGCAGGCCAGAGAGAAGGGACCCAGCTGACACCATCACCTCCATGAGCTTTGGCTAAATCCCATCCCCCACCTGCATGTGAGTCTTTGTCTTTCCCCCTTCCTCCCACATGTCCTTTTCCTTCCCTACTGTATGTCTTCTCTTGCCAATCCCTCTCCTTTTTCCTTCTGTCTAATGGAAGTCTGGCTTAGCTGGCCAGGACGGCCTATTGACATCACTGCTGTAAGCCTGGGACCAGAAAGAGGCCACTAAATGCAGTACCCTGAACAGCTGGATAAGGTACAGTACAAGTTTGCCAAGTCTCAGAGTGGCTGCTGAGACCACGTGCTGAGACCATGTGCTCTGTTTTTCCAGCAGTGAGGTTGCAAGTGAAATATCAACACCAGCAACGGAAGCTGCATTTTCTATCTCTGCTCTTCTTCTCTTTCCCCTGGCGTGGGTTTTGTTCTGTCATAAAGCAAACAGGATCCAACATTAACAAGAGCTCCAGCTCACCTCAGCTAACATTCCCTCTTTTCCACAAAGGACAATTATTACTTTCTTAGACAGAGGTTCTCAAAATAAAATTTTTGGAGGCCTCAGAGTGCAGCCATCAATTCTTGCTGGTGGCTGCTCTGACAATTTTACTAAAATACTTAATTAACTTTAAGAGAAACAAATAAATATGCACATATACATGTCCAAATCATTGTAATTTATGTAGGGTTTGGGGTTTGTTTGTTTTTTGCAGACTCAAAAATAATGTACAGTTGTCTCTATTCTTTACTGGATGTATCCAGAATAGAAATACAAAGAAGGTGCTTTGCACGTTCTTGTCTTTTTTGTTGTTGGTTCTTTTGCATTTTTTTATTTTACTGGCTAGCTAGTAAGTCTGCTGCTGTGAAAAGTGATACTTGTGTGTTAATATCTCTTTTCACAGCCTCCCAGCTAGCTACTAAGTCTGCTGTGAAAAGTGACATTAACAAATATACAAATATCAATTTTCACAGCAGACTTCTCAGCCCCAGCAAGCCCGGGGACAAATTAAGCCCTAGATGGAGAGGTGGGCAGGGAGGCAGCAGGGGTCGGGGCAATGGAGGGGGGAAAAGCCCTGGGCTGGCACCCCCACCACATGACCGGAGGATGGAACTCACCTCTGTGTGGATGGAGCCTGAAACCCGCCACCCCACAATGGAAACCTGACCACACCATTCCTGGAAGGAGGGGAACTCACTGGCTGCCTGCTCCTCCAGTGTTCGTGTCTCCAAAAGGGGGCAGGGTCCAACCCCTGCTGGTGGCCCCTGGGGAGGGGCTGCTTCTTTGCCCCCCCTGCAGTCACCATCCAGGAGGCTGTGGCCTAAAGAAAAGCCTTGGGTGGCCACATGCAGCCACAGTGGCTACATTTGAGAAATGCTGATCTAAGTAACTGTCAGACAAGGGCTAGGGAGACGGGGGTGATCCTTCTAAAGACTCTCCTGATAAAGGGAACAAGGATTGTTGTTAGGATGAAAGCCTTACTTAATGCTTTACATTTTAACTGTCCTTCTTTTGCTGTAACTCCAATAAAGTGTTAAAAGAATGTGTTGTCATGGTGCCAAGCTGGCTGTGGTCTCTGTATGCCAAACCTTGTGTTGAGTTAGACAGAAGTGGGGCCGTGTTCACATCTTTGGGTCCCTATATTCCATCTAAATGAATACACCACCGCCAAGTTGCAGTGAAGGGGCTGAGTCAAAATTAGACTTTCGGCACCCCGCAACAGCCTGCCTAACTCAATTTATCAATTTGTCTGTTTTGGTAGGTAGAAGGGGGTGGCCCGCTCTAGAGGATTTGCCAGGGTTTTACCGGGGGTTTCTGTCCAACCTTTGGAGGACTCCCTGGAACAGATTACCTCTGTTGACCCTTGGAAGGACATGGATACAGCATTCCCCTCAAAGGATCAACATCCAGCCACTATTCTTTGAAAACAAAAATTATTCTTTATTTAGCACAATATTCCCTAATACAACAAATGTATTAAAAGAACGAAGAATCCGTACATCTTCTTAACAAGGCATAACTTCTGTTAGCACAGGCACACATCAAAGTATTCAAAATTGTAATATCACACAATTGAAAAGAGCTTCAAGTGGTTACATTCCATATGGAATGGCCAGTACATATAGAATGCTGACAGCAAATCCTTAAACATTTACATTATAAACATCCAGCTTTCTTATCCCATGGATACGTTCTACTTTATATTAGAGTCGCCGTGCTTACCTCTCCGCTGTCTTCCTTTCCCTCTGAATAGTCCTTATGCTCTGTCGATGGGGTCATTGCTGCTGCTGCCTCGCTGCCACTGCTTGCCTTTTCTTTAGTGATTTTAGCCCTTTTTGTTTTCTTCCTCCTTGGTCTTTTCTTTTGATGACTCTTCTATTACTCCAGTACACTCCAGCACCTCCCACTCACACTGACAGACAAACACAGACTAAACGAAGCCTGTCAGCTACCTTCCTTCTATACAGATTTTGACCTATTGGGATTGCTTACTTTTACAGTCCCACCACCGATCAGGTTTAAGCCCTCTATCTGTCAGTCAAAGCTGGACCTGATTGAAGACCTGCATCTGAAAAGCGAGACCTGATTGAAGGCCTGTTTTATGCTTAACTGACCCCTCTCTTCAGGGTTTTGGAGTGACCTTTGTTTCACTTCAGCCCGCCTGCTTGCTATTGGTTGAATCTCTCCCAGACCTCCATTTTGGATTTCTGTGACTGCTGGCGACCACCATTTGGTTATTCCTAGTCACAACCACCTAAAACTACTGTATTAATTGTTAAATCTCCATGATTATAAACAACTATCCCTATCTAAGTGTAGCCGAACACTATTCTTCACTGGCCCCACTCTATTTGGTATTAAATTACACCACTTGAATGTCGTTCTCTCCCTGCTTCAGCTAGTGGTGACAGCACAGCACTCTTAGGCTGTATTCCTTACACAGCACAGAGCAGCTGAAAAATCTCCTGTATCAAGTCCCCTGGAGCTCCACAGAGCTGAAGGACAGGGGGAGAAATCAGGGGGTAAAGGAGAGGGATTGGGACTCTGTGATGCCTGTTTGTGAGGCACCTCACCACCACCTGTCCTTAGCATGACCAAGTCTTTTTGTGCATCAGTTCCCAGATACCACCAGCCTCTGGCAACACAAACACGACCTCCCAGGCCGCTACAGACCTTGCTCTCTGTGTGCAGGCTACCGATAGGCGCCCAGCAACCCCCGCATCCGCACAGTGCTCCTTGCAGTGCCCAGGCCCTTCACTGCACACACACAGAATTACGAGGGTTGCCATCCCCCAGGGGACAGTACATGCCAGCCTGAATTATTTCAACTCAGGATCCACTCTGCTTAATACCACAGCGCTGAAATATGTGGGGAGTGAAAATAAGACCAGATTTATTAAAGATCAGAAGTTCAAGTGGGTAGTGAGTAAGGACAATGGAAACAGACTGGTTACATGTAAAACAGAAGTATTACAGGCCTCCTAGAGTCTAAACTTAACAGGCTAAACCCTTGTCTCAAGTAGTTATTCTCACCTAAAGCAAACTCCCAGCATCTCCAACCAGCATGGTGAGGATCCCTCTTTCATGAGGCAAAAGCGCTGTCCTTCAGCTCCCCTGGGAAAGGATAAAGAGCCTCCCACAATCCCCTATGTAAAATTTCTCTTGGGGACCTCAGGATTTTCTGCAGGTGCACGCAGATGTCTAAGGTCGACATCAGAGGTGGGCACTATGGCCCGCGGGCCAAGACTGTCCTGCCCGGCCCCTGAGCCAAGACTGTCCCCCCTCCCCCACAGCCTCAGCTCACCGTGCCAGCGACACAGCAGCGTGGCTGACTCCAGCCGGGCGGCGGGGCTCACAGGTGAACACAGGCTGTTATGGCATGCCTCCCCCACAAAAAAAAACAGGGGGCCCCAGGGCCGGGGGGGAGGAGGGGCTGCCCTGCAGGGGCAGGGGAGCAGGCAGGTGGTGCAGGCAGCAGGAGCGTGGGGAACCCAGCCGGAGGACTCCGGAGGAGCATCGGGCAGCTGCGCAGCCGGGCGGAGAGAAGCGGCGCTTTGAAGGGGAAACTGTCGCTTCTCTCCGGCTGCGTGGCTGCCCCTGCTCCTCCTGAGTCCTCCGCCCAGCTTCAAGGGCCACATTCCGAAAAGGGTTTGGGGAGGATCCCAGGGGGGCGGTTAGGGGCAGAGGGTCCTGGGAGGGGGCATTTAGGGAACAGGGAGGGGGGCTGGATGGGGGTGGGGTCCCGGGGGCAGTCAGGGGCGTGTGGTCCAAGGAGGGGATGGTCAGGGGACAAGGAGCAGGGGGTTGGATGGGTCGGAGGTTCTGAGGGAGGCAGCCAGGGGGCGAGAAATGGGAGGGGGTGGATGGGGAATGCAGGCTGTTTGGGGAGGCACAGCTTTCCCTACCCGGCCCTCCATACCATTTCACAACCCCAATGTGGCCCTAAGGCCAAAAAGTTTGCCCACCCCTGGTCTACATGTTCCTGTGTGTCAGTGGGGCTCTACCTCTGGAATTTGGCTCTCTGTCTCATGGGATTTCACATCAGACCAGGGGCCCATGAGAAGACTAGAAAGTTTGCTTGCTCCTCTGGAGTTTAAGGTCTCCAGGAGGAGAGCTGTGGGGCTGGCACCAAGCAGGTCGTATGCACTAAGTCCCTGCAGGACTCTGTTGGTCTCCTCTTCCATATTCCTCACATCCATGCTGCTCCCAAGATCAGCATTAATAGGAGCACTGCTGTTCCCAAGAGCCAGGTGCTACCAGATTAAAAATGGATTGTTGACCCTGGAGTGGAGAGTTTGGGGACCAGAACCTCAGTTCTGGGAGGAACTCAACTGCTTCTTTTGAAAAGAATAAAGAATGAATCATTTACAAGAGGAAAAAAACTTTTATTTGAAAATAGTCCCTGCACATTTCTGCCAAGGAAAGGTCTACAAAAATAATTCTCTAAAGAAAAAATCTGAATAATCACAAGCAGAACAATTATTAGGGTGTAGCCGTGTTAGTCTCTATCCACAAAAACAACAAGGAGTCCGGTGGCACCTTAAAGACTAACTGATTTATTTGGGCATAAGCTTTTGTGCATAAGCAGAACTATGTTCACCCTCCCCAACAGCTGCAGGATCTCAGAGGGCTTTGAAAGGCACGCAGTCTGCTTTTCGGGTGGGGGAAACAGAGCAATGTGAGACCCACCCCACCCCATCTCTATAGTGACCCCTCCCTCCTGTTAAGGTAGAACTTGGCTGGTGGCACTTTGGAAAGAGGATCAGCCAGCCAGTCTCAGCAGAAGGGTGGTGGCTGTAAGGGGGTGGTGGTGGAGTGTAGATCTCCACATCGCAAAGAGAATTGCTGGGTTCCAGTTACAGAACAACTGGAACATCAGGAGAGCGCTGCCCCGTCATCCACTCAGCAACTGAGCACTCCAGCCCTTGACAATTTAAACAGCAGGACAAAGGCAAGCAGAGCGGAGTAAGGGAAGCTTGGGGAGAAGTCATCCAGCTGGGGAGAATCCTGAGGGGTGATTTAGTTGCCGTAGTTAAAGCGGTAGCTGTTCCTGTTTTGGTTCTCCTGTTGAATTGCATGTGAGAAAGCCACAACTCCTGTTGACACGAGGACAATGATCAGAACCACTGTCAAGAGGCTCAGTACCAGGACTGTGATGTTCAGGCACTTGGCAGTCTTGCCATAGCTTCCTGCTCCATCGGTGTCACCCAGGACTTTACGATCTCTAGCCTGGGGGGAGGAAGGGGAAGTAATAAGGGTAAAGAGTGAAATGAGGCACCAAGGCCTGCTTCTCAGGGCGGCTGAGCACTTGCGGCTCTCAAGACTTTGGTGGAAGCTCATCAACTCTCAATATCCAGCTCCAACTAGCCAGTGCTGCTGGCAGGCAGAGGCTTGGGGAGAAATGAACAGAGTGACTCCTGACACTCTGCACATCTGAGACCTCCCCACTCTGTGACTTTAGCTTCCTCTTGGGCCCTGAATTCTCCTCTCTTCATAGTTCCTATGGAACTGCCTCTCACTCTCTCTGCGACCTCGCCCAAGTGACCCACTGCCTTGACAACCCCTCTGCTGAAATCCTCCTCCCCAAGAGTTCTCATCTCCCCTCACCTTGATTTCCAGCAACTCCTCTGTGGCCTCCCTTAGCCCCACCCCTCAAGACAGCAACATGTGTGGAACCACCCTACCTGCCTGCTCACATGTCCCAAGAAGCACACATGGACCTTCTGCGCCCTCAGAACTGCCCCTCTCTTTCCAGATTAAGTTCTAAGTTCCCTCCTTGTTTTTAAGTCTCCCCATAGATTTGCCGTAGACAATTTCACCAGCTCTCTCGCTCCTGCTCATCCTGCCTACTCCTTTCAGTCTTCTAGCAGCTTGTCTTTCGCCTTGCAGAGAGACAAGGCGGGTGAGGTAATTCTTTTTATTGGGCCAAATTCTGTTGCCAAAAGAGACAAGGTTGTACATTCCACCAACTTCTGTTGGCCCATTAAAAGATATGACCTCATCCACCTGGTCTCCTTTATATCCTGGGACCAAAACAGCTACACCACCACATTTACACACAGTCTCTCCCTACCAAAAATGTCCAGACCATATGGCTGAATTACCTATTTATTCACTACTGTATATTATGTCTTTATCCCATTGTTTAATTTAGTCCGTGGAGCGCCTGGACATGCACATTTGTCAAGGAGTGCAGAATTCAGACACAGAAGTCCAGTGACATGTTAATTGCGCTGCCCAGGAGAACCAGCAGAGCACCAGCGCTGCCAGGCAAAAACAGGCAACCAGTAAATTCAATCACAGAAGGGACCATTATGAGAATATAGTCCCGCTTCCTGCAGCACAGAGAATTTCACCCAACAATCCCTGCATTTAACTCACAACTTGTGGTTGAAATAGACCCTACTTCCCAGTCTCTCAGAACTGCATTCTTTCCTTTATTGGGGATTTATCTCTTTGGGACATGATTCCAGAATAAGGTAGCATGTGACTTTAAAGCAATATAGCTATAGAGGAATAGCTCCCTGTGTGGACGCTCTTATTTCAGACTACTGCAATCCTGGATTCACAGTGTAAGAGACAGTGTCGTGTTTGTAAAATTAAATATTCCTAGGAGTGCATACTTAGTAGAAGGGAAGGTATATATAAAAGTACATCTATTTTAGGTATATGGATTCCTTGGGAAAGGCAACAGCAAAAATATGAAGCCAGGGCAGCCCAAAGGGCAGCTGAAAGCTAGGGCAGCCTGCAAGGGAAGCAGGGCCGTCCTTAGGTATATGCGGCTGCTTAGGGCACCTGAAAATTTGGGGCATCTTTGGGTCTTAGTGTCCACCCTCCTGCTCTTCCTATCCCTGTTCTGACCCTTCCTGCAGGTTCCCACACCTAGCTGCTGCAGACTGGTGAGTCCGCGGGTATGTCTATACTTACCGGGTCCGGCGGTAAGCAATCGATCTTCTGGGATCGATCCCAGAAGTGCTCGCCGTCGATGCCAGTACTCCTGCTCCGTGACAGGAGTACGCAGAGTCGAAGGGGGAGCCTGCCTGCCGCGTCTGGACCCACGGTAAGTTCGAACTAAGATACTTCGACTTCAGCTACGCTCTCCCCGGCGGCCGGAGCCGGAGCACTGCGCCGCCCCCCTCCAGGTGCCGCCCCAAGCACAAGCTTGGTGGGCTGGTGCCTGGAGCCGGCCCTGGTTAGCGTGGACCAGCCCTGCCTCTGGAGAGGATCTAGGGCTTGTCTACACTGGGAAATTGTTGACAAAACTTTTGTCTTTCTCTCTAAAAAGCCGCCCCCCCCCACCCACCCCCGCGCGCGAAAGAATAGTTTTGCCTATGCACATGGCAGTGTGAATGCGGCTTTGTTGGCAGGAGCACTCTCCTGCCGACAAAGCTAATGCCGCTCGTGGGGCTGGAAGTATTTTGTCGGCAAAAGTGCCAACAAAGAGCATTTACACATGCTGACTTTTAAGGACAAGGCTGCGTGGTGTAGACAAGTCCCTAGTAACTTAAAAGTGAAAAAGCCTCCAGCCTGCTAGACCTATTAGAACACCACAAACTGTAAAAGAGCCATTCAAGTGGTAATGAAGCCATTTAACAAGGGTATACTGTCAGCACCAGTGTGCATTACTGTAATATTTACTCAGAATATGGTAATGCTGCTTTAACGTGGCTTTCCACCTCCATGAGGGTCGTAGCTCCCAGCGCTGGTGCACTGTCTACACTGGCGCTTTCCAGCACTGAAACTTGCTGCGCTCAGGGGGGTGTTTTCGCACACACTGAGCAAGAAAGTTGCAGCGCTGTAAAGTGTAGACAAGCCCTTAGTCTACAGGACCTTAGTTTAAAATTTGCTTTAAAAATATTTCATTAGTGTGTTGCTGAAGATTATAAAAATCACATCTAGCATAGATTTTTAGATGCACAATCTGAGTATTCATCTTTAGCCTTAAGTATTTGGATCTTCAGACATACAGTTTTTTAAATAAATCCTTCAAAAGACCACCCTTATCTAAAATACACATTTTAATTTTAATTACTATAGTACAAAAAACTTGCTTCCCAAGTCTTACTGTCCATACCTTTCTCCCTTCACCCCCTTCTTGAAGAGAGCCCTTAAAGGGACAACACCCCTTTCCTTCCAGATAGCTGGACAAATGAGATTCCCTCTCTTTACTTCTGACTATTTGACGAACTAATTTTAAGAGACCCCTCCAGAAAAATCAGTACCTTCATAAGATATAAAATCCTTTGTTATGCCTAAAAATCTTTGGAAACATTTTTTAAAGTTGGTGAAATTTCATAAACACGTCTATTGTTATGGAGATCACACACAGTAAATTAGTGTTCCCTTTTTCTAAAAGCAACGAACATTGTTATGAACACACTAAACCTCTGTGACTGATTCATTTAAAATAATGTCTTTGTTTCAGTGAGTTAAATATGTAGTAATCTAGAATGATTACTTTATGAAGGCTTAAGAGTACATTTAAAATACAAAATCAGCTTAGAAATACTGATTAAGAAAATGTAAAACAGAAGAGCTGCATCATGTATTCCATAATATTTAGTGTTGTAGTCAGCAGGACAGGTGACTTGCCCTTACTACAAAGTTCTTGCAAATAAATCTCTGACAAACTTCAGGGTATATCAAAAAACCTGTGACTGACATTTTTATTCCCAAATTTAGTGCTTTTAATTAGGTACCTTCTGCATGCCCAGCCTTAACCATCTGGCATGCAGTGGAAAACATGCCCCATTTTCTTTAGAAATTGCAGAAGAGTGTTTTTTTTTTTTTTTTTAATTTCATTTGTCAATGACCTTTCAGGGTCCCTTCCAGTTCTATGAGATAGGGTTCAGGGATTTGGCTGGAAGTAGGTGAGCAGGGAGGGGGATGGAAGAGAGGAGAGAGAAAGTGGGAGAGGGCAGGGCCTGGGCAGAGTGTAGGCAAGGCCTGGGGTGGAGCAAGGGTGGAGTGTGGGCAGGGCCACAGGCAGAAGAGGTGGGCTGGGGTGCTAGCCTCCCCAAGCGGCAGCTTCACCCACCACCCATGGCAGGGGCCGTATTCATGGAGCCGAATGCGCTGGCGTCACGCATTCTGCGTGAGGGAGAAGGTATGGGGGTCTCTGCAGGGAACTGTGACTCTTCAGCACCGTGAGGCGGGCCAGGGGGCTCGGTACCCTTTGCTACCTCGTCCCTCCCCCCTCCCACCCACCTCCGGGGCTGTGAGCGTGGGCTGCCGTCGGGCATAGGGGCACCAGTTTAATAATACTGTGTAGGGTCCCATAAACCCTGAGGACGGCACTAACAGAAAAGCACATTAAAAGTCCCAAAATATGTTTTTTTAACTTAATTAAGTTTAGGGGCATAACTCATGATTTTTGCATTCTTGGCTGTCAACTTATCTTGGGGTTCTAGGTAGAATTTTGCCTTGGAGAAGGATTTCCTGCAAAGTAGCCTGAATTTTAAAAACATCACAGCGACCAGTGGGATTTTCAGATGCATGTGGGGGCTTTCAATCTTTAAGAAAATCTGGCTGGTAGTGGTGACCCTTTTCCAAGTATTAGGGTGCTGGATAGAGGTAAAAAAAACAGTTGACAAAGGCAATCCCCATTGGAGGATCAAAGGAAACTGAAGAAGTTTTTACACCAATCCCAGGAATCAGCCTTGAAGGCATACGATCCCAGAATAAAGATGTTATAAAAACAAATCAGCATTAAAAAACTGTAAATTTTAAGATTGCAAAACAAGCAGGAAATGTTCCACTAGAAGCGCTGTGCAATGTGATTGCTGAAGCTACTAGCAACTGTTCATATTTTCAAAGCTTATTTGCTATTAAAAATACAAATTAAATAGCACAATGACATCCCTCTTCACAATGTTACCAGAGGGAAATGACAAAGTACTAACAATAATTTTAAAGAGGGCATTATAAACCAAATAATGTAAAGGAGTGAAACTATATTCCCAGTGGATTACATGAAAAGGAGTCCAAGTCAGGGACTCAGAACATTGTATCAGACAAATTTGCAAACTGGTGTGAGGCTTTCTGCAGACACACAGCTGAACAGGATTACTTTAAACACCATTAATATGCATGGCAATTATAAGTTTTTGGGCGGGAGTGCAGGGGGGATGCATATAAAATATTTCTCTGATCCACGGCTCCTTTGACAGCTCCATCCATGATTTCAGAGAAGGAAGAGCAGCCTTACCCAGAAGTGCCTTTAAGGTCACAGCCTGGGGAAGTGGGTGCCCAGCTGTCCTACCCTGCCAGTCTGTCCCACACGCCCTGTTTTGACATCTCCCGCAGCTGGTTAACTGGGGTCACTTTCATCCCCTCCCTGGGGCACCTGTCACTCGCGGGCAGTGTCCCATGCCCTGGCGCCTGCCCCGGAGCTGGTCTGGCTCCCCGCAGCCGGGCTCACCTTGAAGGAGAAGACCAGAGCCAAGAAGCCGAGGCAGCAGACGTTGCAGAAGACGGTGTTGAAGAGGGACCAGAGCACGAAGTCGCGAGGCGGCGGCTGCACGGGGAAGCCCTGCGTGGTGCTGATGTAGGAGCAGGTGGAGTACGGGGGAGCCGAGCCGTCCTGCCCTACCTTGCCGCCGTCGCGGGGCTGCAGGTCGATGCTCACGCTGTGATCCATGTCACTGTGCTGCCCCTCGACTGGCTCTGCGGGCTCCAGAGCTGGTGCCCCAGATATGCCGCGCGGGGCGGGACGGGGCCAGGGGCGGAGCTCGACCGCGAAAGGACTGCGCGGGGGCGGCGGCGGGGCCCGGGGAGAGAAAATAAGAATCGAAACTTACAGGTTCCGGAAAGGCATAGCAAGGGGACAGAGGGCTGTAGGGGAACTATAGGGTACAAGATGGGGGAGGGGTGTTGTGGGGCAGGGCCGCCCAGAGGATTCAGGGGGGCCGGGGCAAAGCGGGGGAGCTGCTGCGCTTGTACTCACCTGGCGGCGGTCCGGGTCTTCCGTGGCGGGGGGGCCCTTCAGTCGCTCCGGGTCTTCGGCAGCACTGAAGGGCCTCCCACCCTGAAATGCCGCTGAAGACCCAGGCCGCCGCTGGGCCAGGGCTCGTGGGGCCCCTGCAGGGCCCGGGGCCTGGGGCAAATTGCCCCACTTGCGCCCCCCTCTGGGCGACCCTAGGGCAGGGTGGATAAAAATAAATGATTTGTATAAAACAATCCAAAACATTGGATTTTTAAAAACTTTAAATTGGATTTTTTTAATTTAAATCAGATTTTTTTTTATAAAATCCTCTTTGAGGAAAAACCCTATCTCAGGATAGTTTTAATTAAGATACATTCTAACTCAAAGATATCTCATCATGGAATAGGGATTCTAACTTATAATTCTATGGTATGAGACAATATAGTCATGTAATGTTTAAGAAAAGTTTTGTAAATGAGTTCCAATGGTTCATGGATTAGGGACCCAATTTTATGGGGTTCCAGGGGCTTCTGTATAGATTATTTAGGTCAATCTTTCTATCTACCCAATGGGACTCAGTGCTCAGTCTAGAAGATACCATCAGAGATGCTTAGTTTTGCAGCTCTCAAACTGTGGATTTGTATCTGCAGAGGTAACATGCTTGTTAACAGCAAAAATGTTGTAAAATAAATAAACAATATATAGAGGTGAGAAATATCAGACCTCTGCCCTATTGTCCCTCTGCAAATTTGTGTACACAGAGTCAATCCCTTATCTCTCTCTAAAAGTGCAAAGTTTCAAAAAGTTCAATGAATAGAAGATTGTTGGGGGCGGGATAGATCTGGACAAGGAGAAGAAGGCTGGAGATACATGTGAGAAGGGAGGGACAGGCAGTAGAAACAAGAGTAAAACTGTTTGAGCAGCATATTCGAGAAGTCTTGACATCTTTCTGAGTGTAGCCTTCATTGATTTGAGATCTACCATACCATTCTCTCACTAGAAGAGAAAACCTATAATGGCAGCAGGCAGCAGTTTGGGAATAAGAACCATTCAAGAAATATGTGTTTGCTGATGATGTTTTCAAGAAAGTCACACAAGTAAACTCATAGATTCATAGAAGATTAGGGTTGGAGGAGACCTCAGGAAGTCATCTAGTCCAATCCCCTGCTCAAAGCAGGACCAACACCAACTAAATCATCCCAGCCAGGGCTTTGTCAAGCCAGGCCTTCAAAACCTCTAAGGATGGTGTCAGGGTTCCCTCCCCACTCTGAACTTTAGGGTATAGATGTGGGGACCCACATGAAGACCCCCTAAGCTTTTTTCTACCATTTTAGGTTAAAAACTCCCCTATTCCTTGGATTAAGTAACGCTGCCACCACCAAGTGAATTAAACAAACATTTAGGGAGGGCCACTCGGAGCCCTACCTTCCCCAAATATCCCCCCAAGCCCCTACACCCCTTTTCCTGGGCAGGCTTGAGAATAATATCCTCACAAATTGGTACAGGTGAACACAGACCCAAACCCTTGTATCTTAAACCGAAAAATCAATCAGGTTCTTAAAAAAAGAATTTTAATTAAAGAAAAGGTAAAAGAATTACCTCTGTAAAATCGGGATGGTAAGTACTTTACAGAATAACAAAAGACTCAAGAACATAGAGGATCTCCCCTGTAGGCAAAACCTTAAAGTTACAAATCCAGGGATAAACCTCCCTCTAGGCAAAACCTTCCTCTAGACAAGGAAAATCACAAGCCAAAATAAAAGTAAGCTAACGCATTCCCTTATTATTACTTACTAATTCTAATTGAGTTGGATTGCTTGCCTTCTTGATCTGTCTCTAGCAAGCACACAGAACAGACATACAAAGAACAGACAAAACAAAGTATCTTGTCCCCTTATTGGTCCTTTTGGTCAGGTGCCAGCTAGGTTACCTGAGCTTCTTAACCCTTTACAGGTAAAAGGATTTTGTGCCTCTGGCCAGGAGGGATTTTATACTACTGTATACAGGAAGGTTGTTACCCTTCCCTTTATATTTATGACAGATGGAGATTCCACCACCTCCCTAGGTAACGTGCGAACTTGCTGAGGGTGCAATTCATCCCATCATCCAGATCATTAATAAAGATGTTGAACGAAATTGGCCCCAGGACTGACCCCTGGAGCACTCCACTTGATACCAGCTACCAACTAGACATCGAGCCATTGATCACTACCCGTTGAGCATGACAATCTAGCTAGCTTTCTATCCACCTTATAGTCCATTCATCCAATCCCTACTGCTTTAACTTGCTGGCAAGAATACTGTGGGAGACTGTATCAAAAGCTTTGCTAAAGTCCAGATATATCACATCCACCGCTTTCCCCATATCCATAGAGCCAGTTATCTCATCAGAGTAAGCAATCAGGTTGGTCAGGCATGACTTACCCTTGGTGAATCCATGTTGACTGTTCCTGATCACCTCCCTCTCCTCCAAATGCTTCAAAATGGATTCCCTGAGGACCTGCTCCATGACTTTTTGGGGGACTGAAGTGAGGCTGACCAGTCTGTAGTTCCCCTGGTTCTCTTTCTTCCCTTTTTAAAGAATGGGCACTATTTTTGCCCTTTTCCAATCATTCGGGACCTCCCCCAATCGCCACTAATTTTCAAAGATAATGGCTAATGGCTGTACAATCACATCAGACAACTCCCTCAGCACCCTCGGATGTATTAGATCTGGACCCATGGACTTGTGCATGTCCAGTTTTCTAAATAGTTCTTAACCTTTCTTTCACCACTGAGGGCTGCTAACCTCCTCCCCATACTGTGTTTCCCAGCGCAGCAGTCTGGGAGCTGACCTTGTCTGTGAAGACTGAAGCAAAAAAAGCATTGAGTACTTCAGCTTTTTCCACATCATCTGTCACTATGTTGCCTCCCCCACATTCACTAAGGGTCCCACACTTTCCCTGACCTTCTTCTTGTTGCTAACATACCTGTAGAAACCCTTCTTGTTACCCTTCACATCCCTTGCTAGCTGCAACTCCAATTGTGCCTTGGCCTTCCTGATTATACCACTGCATGCTCTAGCAATATTTTTATACTCCTCCCTAGTCATCTGTCCAAATTTCCACTTCTTGTAAATTTAAGCTCACTGAAGATTTCACCGTTAAGCCAAGCTGGTCTCCTGCCATATTTGCTATTCTTTCTGCACATCGGGATGGTTTATTCCTGCACCTTCAATAAGGCTTCTTTAAAATACAGCCAGCTCTCCTGGACTCCTTTCCTCCTCATATTAGCCTCCCAAGGGATCCTTCCTGTCAGTTGCCTAAGGGAGTCTAAGTCTGTTTTTCTAAAGTCCAGGGTCCGTATTTTGCTACTCTCCTTTCTGCCTTTTGTCAGGATCCTAAACTCAACCATCTCATGGTCACTGCTGCCTAAGTTGCCACCCACTTCTACTTCCCCTACCAATTCTTCCCTGTTTGTAAGCAGCAGGTCAAGAAGAACACAGCCCCTAGTAGGTTTCTCCAGCACTTGTACTAGGAAGTTGTCCCCAACACTCTCCAAAAACTTCCTGGATTGTCTGTGCATTGCTGTGTTGCTCTCCCAGCAGATGTGAGGGTGATTGAAGTCCCCTATTAGAACCAGGGCCTGTGATCTGGAAACTTCAGTTAGTTGTCCGAAGAAAGCCTCATCTACCTCATCCTTCTGATCTGCTGGTCTATAGCACATGCCCATCATGACATCACCCTTATTGCTCTCGCCCCTAAACTTAACCCAAAGACTCTCAACAGGCTTTTCTCCAGTTTCATACTGGAGCTCTGAGCAATCATGCCACACTTTTACATACAATGCCAGTCCTCCACCTTTCCTCCCGTACCTGTCCTTCCTGAACAGTTTATACCATCCATGACAGTGCTCCAGTCATGTGAACTGCTCCATCAAGTTTCTGTTATTCCAGTCACATCATAGTTCCTTGATTGTGCCAGGACATCCAATTCTTCCTGCTTGTTTCCCAGACTTCTTGCATTTGTGCACATGCATCTAAGATAACTAGCCAATTGCCTTACTTTTCAGTATGAATCAGGAGGCTTCCCGTCTTGTAGCCTTCTCCTTGTGTTTCCTCCTGGTATCTCACTTCCCC
Organism: Malaclemys terrapin pileata; assembly: GCF_027887155.1. Lineage (NCBI taxonomy): Eukaryota > Metazoa > Chordata > Testudines > Emydidae > Malaclemys > Malaclemys terrapin. Next base: position 37,122,443 of record NC_071508.1, read on the forward strand.
ACTTACCTCTGGGCTTAGGTCATCATCCCCCGGTGAACCTAGTTTAAAGCCCTCCTCACTAGGTTAGCAAGCCTGCCTGCGAAGATGCTCTTCCTTCTCTTCGTTAGGTAGATCGCATCTGGTGGAACTGGTGGAAGTCACTTAAGCACTTGGATTCAGAAACTGTTGAAGTGATAATCTCACTTTTAACAGCAGAAACTTCTTCTGCGGGTCTAGAAAGAATATTTTCTTCCTTTGGACTAATTCATTCCAAATTGAGAAATCGTTTGGGACCTGAAAAAGCAGGAAAGCTTGTTTTTCTTTTCCAGATTATGAACAAACAGGAAAATGAAGGTGAAGATGCCTGAGTTAGCTACAGAAGCCAATATTTTAAGTTTCTCATGTTGACCTGGCTGACATAGTCTATTTAATTTTTTATATATATATTTCATTTAACTGTCTTAGTTAAAAACAATTTTAACAAAAACAAACCTGATTTTAAAAACCATGAATGTTTAACTAAATTCAAAAATTCATATGCTTGTTTTGTTAAAATATTATATGTTTGCTGTTGAAGAAAAAAATTCAGAATACATAACGTTGTTTTAGTTAAATAAAACAATTTAAATGTCTGTCTGGTGATGTTCTCCTCCTAATACACCATGGCAAGAAAATCTTCCAAATATTAATGATTAACCTGTTGAATTGGGGATAGTTCACTTCCCAATGACTTCATTAACATCTACTTCAATTACCTTTGGTAAATGAAATCTCAAACAATCATTCCTTTTCTGATATAGCTGTAAAACTAATAAAAATAAATTACTTTAAACATGTATGGTGTGTACCTTCCAAAAATGAAACCTACATCTATCTATATCTATCTCTGAGTTGTGAAGAATATGTATTAAGGGTATAACAACCAACAAGAATGCCCTTTTATGTAGAAATCCATGATTAAATCGAGTCTTCCTGACTAGTGATTTAAATCAAATTCACCTTGTAGTAGGGACATGCTAGGGGAGGTAGAGCTGTAGGGGGCAGGCTGAGGGAAGTAGGGGAGCTCACTGTAGGGCTACAGGCTAGAGGGAGAGGGTGTGATAGGGACAGATCAGTGGAGGGGGAGCTGTAGGGGGTGGGTTGGGGAAGCTGGATCTGTCACTATGGAGTACAGGCTGGTGCTCACCGAATTAACTGAACTCCCTTTGCTCTCCCCTCCCCAAATCCCACCTCGGTGCTTACCCTCAGAGCCAATGGGCTCAGCTAGACTCCTGCCCCTCCCCCGCCACATTCTTACCTTCAGCCCCACATACAGCCTGCCCCCCCCCACATGGCTGCCTGCAGCGGGCAGCACAGGACAGCCCTAGCTATGGGGCAGCCCAGTTAGCCCCCCCCCCCCCCCCCCCGGGGGAGATGGAGTCATACCTTGGTATGGACAGAGACAGAGGCCAGCTGGTGGCTCCGGTAGAGTAACATGACATTGCAATATTATCTGGACCATCCCCATATTAGGGGTTTTGTTTTATATATGCAACTATACCCCACCCCCCAAAAAGTGTCTAGAAATAGCAAGTGTGAAAAAATCAGGTCACCCTAGGCTCTGGGGCGCGGGAGCAGATCAGGAAACTGCCAGGCAGAGCCACGGCAGGTGGAGCAGAGGAAACAAAACTCTGCTGAGGCTCAGGGTGTGTGTGGGGTGGGGAATGGGGGCGGAGGGGGGAGGAAGAGATGTCCAGAGGTGGAGAGAAGCAGGTGGGGCAGGAGGGAGAGTGAGGGGCAGGGACTGGGGTGCGGCAATGGGCCCTGGGGATCCAGAGTGGGCTGGACTGGCGGGATCGGGGTATTTGGGGTGAGGGGGGGTTTTGCCTTGATGGAGCAGGTCAGTGAAGGGCAGCCCAGGCAGACAGGTGGTCTCCTGGCACAGCAGGACGTTGCAGAGGGACCAGAGCACAAAGTCCATGGACTGCTAAGTTAGAAGCCCAGCGCAGGGCTGGGGTAGGGCGCAACCGGGCCCTGGGGCTGCTCATGGCCTGTAGCTTGGACTCCATGCCAGGGCGGTGTGGGGGCAGAGTGCAGGCGGCTCTGGAGGGAGGGGCTGTGGAGCCCAGGTGGGGTCAGGAAACTAAACTAAACAGAGCAGTGTTGGGGTTACTATGCCTGCCTGAGCCAGAGTTCTTCCATGTTTAAACTCTGTTCTTCCATGTTTAACTCTGATCGACCTTAACAACCAAGGACAGGAATTGGAATGTGTAAATAGCTAGTTAGCAATTACGACCTTGCTCATGCCAGGTACCAAACAATAATGATGAGGTTTGCATGTTTCTAGCTGGGGAAGGAGTAATAAACTAAGGGTAAACAGGACCAAATAACTGTTTAGAGAGAAGTTACTAACAAGCTAGATTTATAGCCCTAGAATGATTTAGTTGCTTAAATGTATAAACATGCCTTCGGTAGAGAGGGGGGAGGGAGTAGAGGGGGGGGTGGTAGAGAGGGGGAGAGAGGGGGGGCTTAGTTGTAAAATGTATAAAGAAGAGAGAAACTGTTTTTGCTGGTGTGCTCGATTTGAGACTTGCCTGTCTCCTTGCACCACTTTGAGATCTCAAATAAACTTTGATTGTTTCTCCACCCCGGTATGTTTATTGGCGCGAAGCACTCCGGGCAACGAACCTCACTGTTGCTGTCCTCGGGCCCCTGTGCCGGCAACAGCAGGGTCCTATATACCCTACTGCCCCCAGGAGGGATCTTCCTCCTCCCTTCCCCAGCTAGACCTGCCCCTGCCCGACTCCCCCTCAACCCCCTGATAGGCTAGAAGGAGGGGGCAGCTCTTTGGCATCTCATCCTCACCACCACTTGCCACCCCAACCTCTTTTAGTGTCCCCACGCTCCCTATCTCTCCTTTCTTCCCAGCCTCTGCCCTCCACGCATCCCTTCTGCTCCACTCCCTCCTCTACCAGCATCTGCCACCCTGCATGGCACTGCTCTTCTGATGACCCCCTGGAACTCTGACTGGTTTTAAGTGAGAATGAGGAGTCCTGGCTCTTTTGATACCCTGGAAATGTCAGCCCCTTGGAGAGGATACACAGAAAAGATAACGCTGGCTAAGGAGGTAGCCTTGAAAATGCTGAGCGGATTAATTGTATTACTGTAGCGCTGTAGTCCTAGGCCAGGACCCTATTTTGCTAGGTGCTGCACACACAGAACTACAAGAAGGTCCCTGCCCCAAGAAACTTACAGTTTAAGGGGTCTACAGTCTAAGCAGCTTAGGGGCCTAACCGCTGTGAAAGGTGGGACAAAGCGCAGGGGTTAATATGTCAGCACAACTCCCACACCACCACCAAGTCACTGACAACTAGCAGGGAAACAGGAAAAGGCCGACGGCTAGAACACAGTGAGATTTCATCACAATAAGCCTGTAGGATTGTGACGCTCTACCTCAAAGTAGCACCCTGAGACCCCCATATTCACTACTGGCATAAGATTATGATACATTTTGTTCAATACATGCTTTGTGAGGTATCCTTTAAGTCTTAATCTGTTGAACCTTAATATCCTGTTGGATTGTATGTACTGCCATTGAACGTGCTGAATGGCTGAGTGATCACAGCACCTGGAGAGGTTTCCTGCTTCTCACTGGCATAGCTTTGTGTGAGATAGCCCAGGCTGGAGAGTTAAGAGACCACAGTGGTTCCACAATTCCAAGTTGGACCTTGGGGATCCCATCAAAAGGATGCTTCATATTCATGTATGAAAAAAATGTGGCCTCTGGGTTAGGGAGAGAGATCACATATGGTCACTGGATAGAGGTCTGGAAAGCAACTCCCACCCTGTGAGGAAATCACTTCCTATTGCTATTTGACTGGCCCCTCCTCTTAGCCTGCTGAAATAACATTTAGGAACAATGTGGGGGAGGGATAGCTCAGTGGTTTGAGCATTGGCCTGCTAAACCCAGAGTTGTGAGTTTAATCCTTGAGGGGACCAACTAGGGATCTGGGGCAAAAATCTGTCTGGGATTGGTCCTGCTTTGAGCAGGGGGTTGGACTAGATGACCTCCTGAGGTCCCTTCCAACCCTGATATTCTATGATAAGAATTGCCATATTGACTTAAGCTAATTGTCCACCTCGTTCAGTGTCCTATTTCTGACACTGGAAGCTGCACTAGAGGAAGTTACAAGGAGGCTTGTACTGAGCCGTTGTATGTAATAAGCCACCCACCCCTAGGCAAAATGTCTTCCTACCCCAGGCAATTAGGGGTATGCCCTGAAGTATTGTTGTATTTCTTACTTGTCTCATTTAATGAGAGAGGGAGTGTTCTAATGCGGAATCCCTCTTCTGATCCTGCTAATCTCTTTACCTCAATAACATTTTAGCATCAGAAAATTTAAGGCCAGAAAAGACGACCAGATCATCTAGTCTGACTTTCCCTGTATCACAGGCCACCAACACCACCCAGCACCCACACACTAAACCCAGAAACCAAAATGAGACCACGGTATTACAGGTCACAGGAGACTAGACTATATGTGCTACAGGAAAGGACGGCTTTAGGAAGTGTGGGGCCCAATTCGAACATTTTCGGCTGGGCCCCGGCAGGGATGACTAACAAACAAAAAAAATGTGTAAAAAAAAAGCCTTTCATTTCTTCCATGTATTATTTACTTTCCATAACTATATAAATAATAACATTATATATTATATACATTGCATCATATATGCTGTTGATTGGTTATTAATGAGCTCCGTTTCATATGCGTGGGTCCCTGCCACTCCCAGGGGGTGTGCTAGGATGACCAGAAGTCCTGATTTTATAGGGACAGTCCTGATTTTGGAGTCTTTTTCTTATATAGGATCCTATCACCTCTCACGCCCTGTCCTGATTTTTCACACTTGCTGTCTGGTCACCCTAGTGCTGTGCACGTGTGGGTCCCAGCTATTCCCTGCCCCCCTCATTGAAGCAGGTATGCAGGGTTACTGCCCTGGGAACTGCAGGGCACCAGTGGACATGGGCCTGGCTGGAGGCAGGGCAGGGGCTGACTGGAGGTAGGGTCTGACTGCAGGCAGGGCAAGGGGTGCGGGCCTGGCTGGAGACAGGGGTGTGTGGGGCGGTCTGGCTGGCTTCAGGCAGGGCCACAGGGGAGTGCGGCAGGGGTTGGCAGGGCTGGAGACAGAGGAGTGCAGGACTAGCTGGCTTCAGGCAGGGGGGGGCGGCAGGGGTTGGCTGCCGGCAGGGCAGGGGGTGCGGGGCTGGCTGCAGGCAAGGCGGGGGTGTGGGGCTGGTGCGGGCAGGGCAGGGGATGTAGGACTGGTGCAGGCAGGGGTGTGTGTGTGGCTGGCTGGCTTCGGGCAGGGCCACAGGGCAGTTCGGGAGGGGTTGGTTGGAGACAGGGCAGAGGGTGCGGCAGGGGTTGGCTGTGGGCAGGGGGTGCAGCAGGGGCTGGCTGTGGGCAAGGGGTGCAGGGCTGGCTGCAGGCAGAGCAGAGGGTGCAGGGCTGGAAGTAGGGCAGGGGGCGCAGGGCTGGGGCTGACTGGAGGTAGGGTCTGACTGCAGGCAGGGCAAGGGGTGCGGGCCTGGCTGGAGACAAGGATGTGTGGGGCAGGCTGGCTGGCTTCAGGCAGGGCTGCAGGGGGGTGCAGCAGGGGTCGGCAGGGCTGTAGACAGGAGTGCGGAACTAGCTGGCTTCAGGCAGGGGGGTGTGGCAGGGATTGGCTGCAGGCAGGGCAGGGCATGCGGGGCTGGGTGCAGGCAAGGCGGAGGTGTGGGGCTGGTGCGGGCAGGGGTGTGTGTGGGGCTGGTTGGCTTCGGGCAGGGCCACAGGGGGGTTCAGCAGGGGTTGGTTGGAGACAGGGCAGGGGGTGCAGCAGGGGCTGGCTGTGGGCAAGGGGTGCAGGGCTGGCTGCAGGCAGGGCTGGCGCGTGGGGCTGGTGCAGGCAGGACAGGGGGTGCAGCAGGGGCTGGCTGTGGGCAGCAGGTGCAGGGCTGGCTGGAGACAGGGGCTGGCTGCAGGCAGGGCAGGGGGTGCGGGGCTGGTACGGCAGGGGGTGCAGCAGAGGCAGCTGGAGCCCCGGCCCTTTAAATAGCCCCCGAGCCCCCCACTATCCCAGGGCTCTGGGGGCTATTTAAAGGGCCTGGGGTTCCCCTGCTTCTACCGCCCCGGCCCTTTAAATAGCTGCAGGAGCCCTGGGGAAGCAGCGGGGCTCCAGCGGCTATTTAAAGGGCCGGGGTTATAGAGGCAGTGGGAGCCTCGGACTTTTTAAATAGGCCCCAAAGTGCAGCAGTGGGGCTCTGGTGGCAGAGCTACCCCAGGGCTCCAGCAGTGGGGCTCTGGTGGCAATTTAAAGGGCCTGGGGCTCCAGCTCCTGCTGGGAGCCCCAGGCCCTTTAAATTGCCCCCTGGGGAAGCCGGGCTACCCCGTTACGGCGCACCGGCTCTTGCCGATACGCTGTACCGGGGCTTGGGCGCAGGGCCCGATTCAGGGGAAATTGGTTGAATTGGCCTAAAGCCGACCCTGGCTATAGGCAGAGAACAAGACCTGAGCTGCACCAATGCCAGAGGCCCCCACAATGACAGGGAATTGATTAGATGAGATATACCCAGATAATCTGACATGTGACCCGCACCCACACACTGCGGAGGAAGGTCAAAACCCAGCAAGGTCTCTGCCAATCTGAGCTGGGGGAAAATTCCTTCCGAATTCCAAATATGGCAATCTGTTAGACCCAGAGCACGTGGGCATAAATGACCCAGCCAAGGACCTGAGAGAGAGAATGCTCGATTTCACCTCCAACCCCCAGCCACCTACCTAGTGTCCCATCTCCAACTGGGGCCATCCCTTCAGAGGAAGGAGAGCCAAAAAAAAAAAAACCCTCTCAGAATACACTGTGAGGGAGAATCGCTTCCTCACTCCTGCCAGTGGCTGGCTGAAACCTTGAGGTATGAGCTATAGGAACATAGGCCATAAACTAGAAGTGAGCCTGAGAACTCCTGTGGCAGCATGTTCCGCAGGTTAACTGCGTGCAACAAAAATATTTCCCGATCAGTGGAAAATGTGGAGAAAGCAGATAACTTTTTTAAGTGCCTCTAACACATGCTACCAGTTGTGTGGAAAACCAACCCACAAATTCTCCTTGAGCAACTGGAGGGAAATACAGGAGGGGAAAAGAAAATCCAAAACTGATAGGCCATTATGGCAGGGAAGTGGAAATGGAACGCACCTCTGACCATTACAAGGGTGTGTGGCAGGACTTGGGATGGAAAAACCTGCTCAAGCCAAGATCTTCATAGCTGAATGCCATAGTTTAGTTAATGTTCATCCGGTTGGAGAGAACAAGACTAGCCACAAAGAGCTGTTAGAAGAAAATCTGCGGCTATGTATTGGTTCCTCCCTCTCAGGTCCAGAGGCTCTGCATGGCTGACACCAACAGTTGGGTTTCTGGCCTTCTGACTGGGGCAGAGAGTAAATAAATAGTCTATAGCTCTGGCCCTCAGGGCAGGGCACAGCAACAAACGGTCTATATACAGGCCCTCAGAAGAGTTCGTCACTAGCCCCAAGCATGGGGGGTTGGCAACAGGGGGTAAGGGAACCCTGGCCCACCTGTGATGTTCCTCTGGTGTTATCTGGACCAGTAATCTGCTAGGTCACTCCAATCCTTGACTCGGGGAGCCAGCCTTACCCTGCCCTGCTGTGAGAACCCCCACTCCTGGGCTTATCATGCACAGCCTCTGGCATGTAAGCTGCTCCTTGGATTGTGCAACCTAATGACACTAGCCCATATCTCTGGTCCCAGACACAACCCTAGGAACCTCCATCTTGCAATGTCTAGTTATGCCGGCTGGACGCTGCAAGCTTATATGAGTTCATCAATTTAACAAAGAAATTGATATGCACCAGGCTTGTTATCCCAAGGAGAGTCTCTGGCATGCTTCAAACCAAACGCACTGCTTTAGGTAGACTAAACAAACAGATTTATTAGCTACAAAGATAGATTTTAAGTGATTATAAGTCAAAGCACAACAAGTCGGATTTGGTCAAAAGCAAAACGCATTCTAAGCTGATCTTAACACTTTCAATGCCCTTATAAACTTAGATGCTTCTCACCACAGGCTGACTGGTTGGCCTTCAGCCAGGCTCTCCCCTTTGATCAGCGCTTCAGTCACTTGGTGGTGATGTCTGTAGATGGAGGTGGAAGAGAGGAAGAGCATGGCAAACGTTTCTCCCTTTTATCATGTTCTTTCTTCCCTCTTGGTTTTGCCCCCCCTTCAAGGTCGGGTGAGCATTACCTCATTGTAGTCCCTACTGACCAAGGGAAGGGGGGTGACTCACTCGAGAGTCCAACAGATCCCTTGTTGTTGCCTAGACCAGTGTCCTTTGTTCCCATGAGGCTGGGCTGGGTTTGTCCCATCCATGCCCTGATGAGGTGTGAACTGCTCCTCTGCTCTTGGAGAGTTTTGCCTGGGCCTTTGTAAGCCATGAGGACACATTTTCAGCCTCATAACTATATCCATGAAATTACAACCTATAACATTACTGTAACAACAATTACTATAACATCACTATAACCACAATGCTCAGTGCATCATGAGCCTTCCGAAGACACCTGACATGACAAACTTTGCATTGGATACCACACAATCATATTATAAGGATCAACAGGGGGGTGCAGGATATTCCCACGACGTACAGAACATCACACCTCTGCCCTTAGTTTACTGCAAGAGGCTTAGTCACTGACTAGCTTGAAGGCAGTTTGTGTTCTAGTTCTCTTGGCATCCAGCCATTAAGACCATGAGGCAGTGTGCCTCAGTTTCCCCATTCACACACAGCAAACCAGTTTCTCTGCTGTGATAAGCTTTAAAACTGTTTACAGGTATTAATTGAAAAGTAGCATTTTCATAAGGTTTAATATCCATGTCAAAATTCTTATCCCCAAAATATTAATACCCAAATTTGTATCTCAGATGTGCATTTACAAGTATCTTTATGATACCACGCCCTCTGTTCAGATTTCTAGTTTGAGGTTAGTTTGTTCATTACTCATGGTGTCCTTTGACTCTCTCCCATGTAATCAGTCACTGGCTTTTCTTTCCCTCCAGTGTTCCCCTCTGTGTGGGCTCTTAATTTAATCATGTTTCTGGAATTTTAGTGCCTCAGGGTCTGGCAAGATAAGGGTTCAGGGGGATCCTGCACATTGGCTGGCCCTTTGGGGAGCGGTCTCCCAACCCCAGGACTGTACATATGTAGAGAATCCAGCTCCCCCTATGGGATTACCCTATATTTCCCCCTCCCAGCACTGAACCCTTCCCTGCCCCCTAGATGGCTGTGATCTGTGCTTTCTGGGCTAGGTGAGTTTACCCTTTGATCAGATGCACCTTTTCTCAGCAGCTTTCCCATAACTGCTCCCTTTCTCTCACCAGCCTGGGGGAAAACACCGCCCTCTCTGTCAGTTGGGTCATTTGTGTTCTCACCAACTACCCTCTGGCAATTTACTGGTCTCAACTCCTCCGCTGTCACAGGCGTTGGAGCTGCATCTTGATGTAAAGAAACAGTTACTTTCCTAAAATTTATCAGAAATAGCATCCTGAAAAACTGGGACCTGGATTGAGGTACCCTCCGCCACCCCTTTCTCTGTCCCTGAGAAGTCAGCTGTGTGACTGCTCCCCTCCAGGAGGCCAATTACACTGTTCCTTCTCAAAACCTGGGTCACAGGCTGAATTGTCTAGGTACACAGATGAGGGGATGGGTGATCCCACCAATCACACCCCTTTGGGGTCCTCCCAATTAGACTGGGGGGGGCATTGAGTAGAGGTGGAGTGAGCACACTCGCTGATTGAACAAAGGGGAAGGTGCAGGGTTCATCAAGACGGCTGTCACACCCACCATTTCCTGGGACCCAGCCTGACATCCTTGTTCTGTTTTCATCCTCATTCTGAGAGATGTTCTGACCACAGTAGGCCAGAGAGAAGGGACCCAGCTAACACCATCACCTCCATGGGCTTTGGCTAAATCCCATCCCCCACCTGCATGTGAGACTTTATCTTCCCCCCTTCTTCCCACATGTCCTTTTCCTTCCCTACTGTATGTCTTCTCTTGCCAATCCCTCTCCTTTTTCCTTCTGTCTAATGGAAGTCTGGCTTAGCTGGCCAGGACAGCCTATTGACAACACTGCTGTAAGCCTGGGACCAGAAAGAGGCCACTAAATGCAGCTCCCTGAATAGCCGGAGAAGGTACAGTACAAGTTTGCCAAGTCTCAGAGTGGCTGCTGAGACCACGTGCTGAGACCATGTGCTCTGTTTTTCCAGCAGTGAGGTTGCAAGTGAAAAATCAACACCAGCAACGGAAGCTGCATTTTCTATCTCTGCTCTTCTTCTCTTTCCCCTGGCGTGGGTTTTGTTCTGTCATAAAGCAAACAGGATCCAACATTAACAAGAGCTCCAGCTCACCTCAGCTAACATTCCCTCTTTTCCACAAAGGACAAAATTACTTTCTTAGACAGAGGTTCTCAAAATAAAATTTTTGGAGGCCTCAGAGTGCAGCCATCAATTCTTGCTGGTGGCTGCTCTGACAATTTTTCCTAAAATACTTAATTAACTTTAAGAGAAACAAATAAATATGCACATATACATGTCCAAATCATTGTAATTTATGTAGGGTTTGGGGTTTGTTTTTTTGCAGACTCAAAAACAATGTACAGTTGTCTCTATTCTTTACTGGATGTATCCAGAATAGAAATACAAAGAAGGTGCTTTGCACGTTCTTGTCTTTATTGTTGGTTCTTTTGCATTTTTTTTCAATGCTTTACATTTTAACTGTTTGTCCTTCTTTTGCTGCATCTCCAATAGAGCGTTAAAAGAATGTGTTGTCATGGTGCCAAGCCAGCTGTGGTCTCTGTATGCCAAACCACCAACCTTGTGTTGAGTTAGACACAAGTGGGGCTGTGTTAACCCCTTTGGGTCTCTATATTCCATCTAGATGAATACCTCTGTATTCACCACCACCAAGTTGCAGTGAAGGGGCTGAGTCTGTTACCCCCCAAATTAGACTTTTGGCACCCCACTATAGCCTGCCTAACTCAATTTATCAATTTGTCTGTTTTGGTAGGTAGAAGGGGGTGGTCCACTCTAGAGGATTTGCCGGGGGTTTCTGTCCAACCTTTGGAGGACTCCCTGGAACAGACTACCTCTGTTGACCCTTGGAAGGACATGGATACAGCATTCCCCTCAAAGGATCGACATCCAGCCACTATTCGTCGAAAACAAAATTATTTTTTATTTAGCACAATATTCCCTAATACAACAAATGTAGTAAAAGAACAAAGAATCCGTACATCTTCTTAACAAGGCACAACTTCTGTTAGCACAGGCACACATCAAAGTATTCAAAATTGTAATATCACACAATTGAAAAGAGCTTCAAGTTGTTACATTCCATATGGAATGGCCAGTCACTGACAGCAAATCCTTAAACATTTACATTATAGCAACATCCAGCTTTATCCCATGGATACGTTCTACTTTATATTAGTAGTACGTCTTCCTTTCCCTCTGAATAGCCCTTCTGCTCTGTCAATGGGGTCATTGCTGCTGCTGCCTCGCTGCTACTGCTTGCCTTTTCTTTAGTGATTTTAGCTCTTTTTGTTTTCTTCCTCCTTGGTCTTTTCTTTTGATGACATTTCTATTACTCCAGTACACTCCAGCACCTCCCACTCACACTGACAGACAAATACAGACTAATGAAGCCTGACAGTTACCTTCCTTCTATACAGATTTTGACCTATTGGGATTGCTTACTTTTACAGTCCCACCACCAATCAGGTTTAAGCCCTCTATCTGTCAATCAAAGCAGGACCTGATTGAAGGCCTGTGTTATGCTTAACTGACCCCTCTCTTCAGGGTTTTGGAGTGACCTTTGTTTCACTTCAGCCTGTCTGCTTGCTATTGGCCGACTCTCTCCCAGACCTCCATTTTGGATTTCTCTGACTGTACCACTGGCGACCGCCATTTGGTTATTGCTAGCCACAATCACCTAAAACTATAAATTATTAAACCTCTATGATTATAAACAACTATCCCTATCCAAGTGTAGCCGAACACTATGCTTCACTGGCCCCACTCTATTTGGTATTAAATTACACCACTTGAATGTCGTTCTCTCCCTGCTTCAGCTAGTGGTGACAGCACAGCGCTCTTAGGCTGTATTCCTTACACTGCACAGAGCAGCTGAAAAATCTCCTGTATGAAGTCCTGTGGAGCCCCACAGAGCTGAAGGAGAGAGGGAGAAATCAGAAGTAAAGGAGAGGGATTGGGACTCTGTGATGCCCGTTTGTGAGGCACCTCACCACCACCTGTCCTTAGCATGATGAAGTCTTTTTGTGCATCAGCTCCCAGACACCACCAGCTTCTGGCAACACAAGCACGACCTGCCAGGCAGCCGCAGACATCGCTCTCTGTGTGCAGGCTACCGATAGGCGCACAGCAACCCCCGCATCCACACAGTGCTCCCTGCAGTGCCCAGGCCCTTCACTTCACACACACAGAATTACAAAGGTTGCTGTCCCCCAGAGGACAGACAGTACACACCAGACTGAATTATTTCAACTCAGGATCTCCTCTGCTTAATACCACAGTGCTGAAATATGTGGGGAGTGAAAATAAGACCAGATTTATTAAAGATCAGAGGTTCAAGTGGGTAGTGAGTAAGGACAATGGAAACCGACTGGTTACATGTAAAACAGAAGTATTACAGACTTAGCAGGCTAAACCCTTGTCTCATGTAGTTATACTCACCTAAAGCAAACTCCCAGCATCTCCAACCAGCATAGTCCTGCTACACTTCACATTTCTGCCAAGAAGAGCTCTACAAAAATAATTATCTAAAGAGATAAATCTGAATAATCATAAGCAGAACAATGTTGACCCTCCCCAACAGCTGCAGGATCTCGGGGGGCTTTGAAAGCCACAGTCTGCTTTTGGGGTGGGGGAAACAGAGTGATGTGAGATCACCCCTATCTCTATAGTGACCCCTCCATGCTGTTAAGGTAGGACTTGGCTGGTGGCGCTTTGGAAGGAGGATCAGCCAGTCAGTCTCAGCAGAAGGGTGGTGGCTGTAAGGGGGTGGTGGTGGAGTGTAGATCTCCACATCGCAAAGAGAATTGCTGGGTTCCAGTTACAGAACAACTGGAACATCAGGAGAGCGCTGCCCCTTCATCCACTCAGCAACTGAGCACTCCAGCCCTTGACAATTTAAGCAGCAGGACAAAGGCAAGCAGAGCTGAGTAAGGGAAGCTTGGGGAGAAGTCATCCAGCTGGGGAGAATCCTGAGGGGTGGTTTAGTTGCCATAGTTAATGCCCTAGTTGTTCCTATTTTGGTTCTCCTGTTGAACTGCATGTGAGATGGCCACAACTCCTGTTGCCACGAGGACGATGATCAGAACCACTGTTAAGAGGCTCAGTACCAGGACTGTGATGTTCAGGCACTTGGCAGTCTTGCCATAGCTTCCTGCTCCATCAGTGTCACCCAGGACTTTACGATCTCTGGCCTGGGGGGAGGAAGGAGAAGTAATAAGGGTAAAGAGTGAAATGCTTGAGGCGCCAAGGCCTGCTTCTCAGGGCGGCTGAGCACTTGCGGCTCTCAAGACTTTGGTGGAAGTTCTGGGTGCTCATCAACTCAATATCCAGCTCCAACTAGCCAGTGGTGCTGGCAGGCAGAGGCTTGGGGGGAATGAACAGAGTGACTCCTGACACTCTGCACATCTGAGACCTCCCCACTCTATGACATTAGCTTCCTCTTAGGCCCTGAACTCTCCTCTCTTCATAGTTCCTATGGAACTGCCTCTTGCTCTCTCTGCGACCTCCCCCAAGTGCCCCACTGCTTTGACAGCCCCTCGGCTGAAATCCTCCTCCCCATACGTTCTCATCTCCTCACCTTGATTTCCAGCAACTCCTCTGTGGCCTCCCGTAACCCCGCCCCTTAAGACAGCAACATGTGTGGAACCACCCTACCTGCCTGCTCACATGCCCCAAGAAGCACATACAGATCTTCTGCACCCTCAGAACTGCCCCTCTCTTTCCAGATTAAGTTCCAAGTTCCCTCCTTGTTTTTAAGTCTCCCCATAGATTTGCAGTAGCCAATTTCACCAGCTCTCTCGCTCCCTCTCATCCTGCCCACTCCTTTCAGTCTTTAGCAGCTTGTCTTTCGCCTTGCAGAGAGACAAGGTGGGCAAGGGAAAATCTTATATTGGGCCAAGTTCTGTTGCTGAAATAGACAAGCTTATACCTTTCACTAACTTCTGCTGGCTCATTAAAAAGATATGACCTCACCCACCTTGTCTCTCATATCCTGAGACCAACACAGCTACACCACCACATTTACATACAGTCTAGGTATTTTCAGTAGGGAGAAACCTTATGGCTGAATTACCTATTTTATTCACTATATAATGTCTTTATCCCAGAGAAATGCAGTAGGTGGCCTGCAGGACAAATGTGGACCACCACGGGTTACTGTGTGGCCAGTCAGTTCACCTTAAAAATGTTTATAATTCAATTCATAAACAATGATGTGCTGCCCAGTGCTTAATTTGTAATGAGCACTGGCTGGGCGGCTGGAGAGCAGCAGCTGCTGGCCGGGCTCCCACTCTGAAGGCAGCACCGCCACCAGCAGCAGCGCAGAAGTAAAGATGGCATGCTCTGGTGCCCTTACTTCTGTGCTGCTGCTGGCGACGTCGCTGTCTTCAGAGTTGGGCGGCTGGGGGGTGGCAGCTGCTGGCTGGGAACCCAGAGGTGCCAGGGCTATGAACTGCCAAGTCTAGAGGTGCCGCGGCTCAGTCCTGGCCAGCCCCGGCACAAATTAAGCATGAGCACTACCTGTCATTTGCCTATGATCTCCTTAGTAAGTAACTTACTGGATCTTACGTTCTAGTGATACATCAGTTACCGTTGAGCTAGGATGCTGCCCATTTTTTCATTAATGATGAAATATATGCCAAACCACTGTATCCATCTGTAAGGTCATCAACGTGAGGTGGCATTTTGAATCAAACCACAGTAACTTCAACATGGCCTCCTAGCAGTGTTTCAAGATGTGACAAAATTGAAAATCAGAAGAATTCATGTGGATCACACTTCAAGTGTCGTTCTCAGAACATTAGCGACTTTGTAGGAAAAAGTAACAGGCTGCTTCTCTTCAGATTATGTTGGTACAGGCCTCTTCTGGATGCGGAGTTGTGAAGGAATGCATGTTGGAAAGCTGGAGGAGCTTTTTGCCAGAGATAAAAACAAAGATATTATGAACCGTGTAAAGCAATTTCCCCTGTCTGATTCCACAGCAGTGTGAAGACTGGAGGTAATTTATGAAGATTTTTAAATTGGAAAATAGTGCTGACAAACAAACACCAAAATACATGTCTCTTGCAGTAGACAAATCGAGCGATTTAAGTGACACTGCCCAGCTGTTGCTGTTTGTTAGATTTTTATTATGGTAAAATTTTCGAGGAAGAATTTTGGTGCTTAATACCATTAGAAACACCACAGGAGAGATCATTTTTGAAAAGGAACAAGGTTTTTTGAAAAAAAAAAAAAAAAAAAAAAAAAAAAAAAAAAAAAAAAAAAAAAAAAAAAAAAAAAAAAAGGGGTGTAGATCTGCAGAACGTAAACTTGCTTGTTAGAGACAGAGGTCCCTCCATGACAGGGGAAGAGAAGGGCTTTGCTTCACATTTAGCAGCCTTTGTTAAATACACGTCACTGCATCATTCACCCGACTGTCCTGTGTGTTAAATTGTCTGGGGACTTGGAAAAAAAACAATAGGCATTGTGATGAGATTAGTGAACTACATACGCTCAACTTCTAGCTTGCATCATGTTTTTAAAGTTTTTTTTACAAGATGTTTCATCCAAATACAGTGACCAGTTGCAGCACAACGACCATCGCTGGTTAAGTAGAGGGCGCATGTTAAGAGAGGCTTTGTGCGCTTCAAAAAGAAATAGGATTTCTTTCAGTTCATAAGACCAAAAAGGCTTGAGAGTTCCTGGAATTTATGAAGGAAGTTCTCTGTCACAGGTAGCCTTTCTGTGCAATATGACTGGTCACTTGAATTCCCTCAGCTTGCAGCTCCAAGGCTGTGCAAGCAGTGCTGAGCATCTATTTGAAAAAGTGTGTGCCTTTCAGAGGAATCTTGACATCTTTCAGACAGATGTAACAGGAAAGATTTTGCACTTTCCCACATTGCATGTTGTTGATACAGATAAAACTTTGGTGAAAACGATGCAAGAATTTCTAAACAATCTGATCAAAAAATTTAAAATGCGATTTGAGAATTTTGAAATACCAAAGGGTTTGCTTTTATTTGTTCATAGAATATCAGGGTTGGAAGGGACCTCAGGAGGTCATCTAGTCTAACTAAATCATCCCAGCCAGGGCTTTGTCAAGCCTGACCTTAAAAACCTCTAAGGAAGGAGATTCCACCACCTCCCTAGGTAACCCATTCCAGTGCTTCACCAGCCTCCTAGTGAAAAATTTTTTCCTAATATCCAACCAAAACCGCCCCCACTGCAACTTGAGACCATTACTACTTGTTCTGTCATCTGGTTCCACTGAGAACAGTCTAGATCCATCCTCTTTGGAACCCCCTTTCAGGTATTTGAAAGCAGCTATCAAATCCTTCCTCATTCTTCTCTTCTGCAGACTAAACAATCCCAGTTCCCTCAGCCTCTACTCATAAATCATGTGCTCCCAGCCCCCTAATCATTTTTGTTGCCCTCTGCTGGACTCTTTCCAATTTTTCCACATCCTTCTTGTAGTGTGGGGCCCAAAACTGGACACAGTACTCCAGATGAGGCCTCACCAATGTCGAATAAAGGGGAACGATCACATCCCTCAATCTGCTGGCAATGCACCTACTTATACAGCCCAAAATGCCGTTAGCCTTCTTGGCAAGAAGGGTACACTGTTGACTCATATCCAGCTTCTCGTCCACTGTAACCCCTAGGTCCTTTTCTGCAGCACTGCTGCCTAGCCATTCGGTCCCTAGTCTGTAGCAGTGCATGGAATTCTTCCATCCTAAGTGCAGGACTCTGCACTTCTTGTTGAACCTCAGATTTCTTTTGGCCCAATCCTCTAATTTGTCTAGGTCCCTCTGTATCCTATCCCTACCCTCCAGCGTATCTACCACTCCTCCTCATGATCCGTTTGTTCTCTGCCAATTAACCTTGCCCTTCTGAAGTAAAGAACATTCTTGATTCAATTGATGAAGGTGCCTTGTAGTTAGAAATCGTAAGGCTCCAGAGCTCAGCTGTCTTGAAGGCAGAATTCAGAGTAGTGGAACTTTGTAATTTTTGGATTCAATGTGCTGGCCACCCCTCACCCCCTCCCTCACCCCAACCTCCTGCCCCAGCCCAGAGCCTGCACCTAGCACCCAAACTCCCTCCCGGAGCCCAACCCCTGTATCCCCTCATGCACCCCAAACCCCTGCCCCAATCAAGGTACCTCACTTTATTTTCATTTACTTCCCATTACTTATAATAGAGGAGGAGGAAGAAGAAAAAAGGAATGAAAAACGGGGGGGAGGGGGCAAGATGAGAGAATGTTCTTTTTCTTGGCTGTGTCCCAAGGGGGGCCCCCAAAAATGAAGCTGCACACAGGGCCCCACTAACTCTAAATTTGCCACAGCTTAAACTGGTTTCCCATGATACCCACAAAAACATCCTACAGACATTTAGATGCAAATACCTCTGATGGCAAAGGAACAGTGGTAGCCACACAGAGTGTCAGAGTTGTCATACCATGAACAATAATGGTCCATTTAACATCTGAGTCAACCTGTGCCCTCAGTGCTAAGAAAATGTCTGTTTTTACCATAGGGTAACTAACATGAATTAGCGCTCACTCTGTTTTCACAGTGAGGAGATGAGGCACATGAGTCTCACCAAAAGGCAAAGGTGGTGAGGTCTGCACTTTGCCTCCCACCCAACTGATACAAAGGAGTAACAGGATTGAGAGAAATCTGATTTTGGCAGTACAAAACAGTGAACTTCTCAGAATAAAGAACATCCCCAAAGTGCAGCAGAACAAAATGTGCAGCATGCCTAAAAGGTGGATTGCATATTTTAATTTCAATGAGAAGTATAAACAATTCAGTTGAAATATCAACATCTAAGGATGCAACCAATGAAGTAAATTGTGCACTTCATTGTTTTGCAGAATGGGGAGTTACTTACAGAAATAAGGGGGCTTAACACATTTTCAATTAGGAAGGGTGTGGGAGGTGCGGGAATCACATGTTACTTGAAGTCCAAAATGGTACTGAATGCTATAGCAAAGTACAACCGTTTTAGGTATATGGATTCCTTGGGAAAGGTAACAGCAAAAATATGAAGCCAGGGCAACCTAAAGGCTCTGAAACAAAGGCAAATTAAAAGAACCCAAAAATGTACTTTTTTAATCTAATCAAGTTTAGGTGCAGAACTCATGATTTTTGCATTCTTGAGGCTGTCAGCCTATCTTGGGGTTCCAGATTTAGACAAGTTACAGTAGAAATTTGCCTTTGAGAAGGATTTCCTGCAAGGTAACAGTGCCCTTAGAGCCCAAATTTTACCCTAAGCGACTAGTGGGATATTCAGAAGCATGTAGGTGCTTTCAATCTTTAAGAAAATCTGGCCGGTAGTGAATATTTAGGGATCAAGTTCTGCACACAAGTGGTGACCCTTTTCCAAGCACTAGACAGCTGGATAGCGGTAAAATAACAGTTGACAAAGGCAATCCCCATTGGAGGATCAAAGGAAACAAAAAGTTTTTACACCAACCCCAGGAATCAGCCTTGAAGTTATATGACCCCAGAATAACCTTGAGTTATAAAAAAAACACCTAGGGCTGTCGAGTAATTGCAGTTAACTCACAGGTTTAACTCAAAAAAATTAATCGCAGTTCATCAGTTTTAATCACACTGTTAAACAATAGAATCCCAATTGAAATGTGTTAAATATTTTTGGATTTTTTTCTACATTTTAAAATATATTGATTTCTGTTACAACACAGAATACAAAGTATACACTGCCACTTTATATTATTTATTACAAATATTTGCACTGTAAAAATGATAAACAAAAGAAATAGTATTTTTAATTCATCTCATACAAGTATTGTAGTGCAATCTCTATCGTGAAAGTGCAATTTACAACTGTACATTTTTTTGTTATATAATTGCACTCAAAACCAAAACGGTGTAAAATTTGTGAGCCTACAAGTCCCTCAGTCCTACTCCTTGTTCAGCCAACCGGTAAGACAAACAAGTTTGTTTACATTCACGGGAGATAATACTGCCCGCTTATTTACGTCACCTGAAAGTGAGAACAGGTGTTCACGTGGCACTTTTGTAGCCAGCATTGCAAGGTAATTACACGTAGGCGTGGGAACTAAGGGTGCGGGGATGCTGCAGCATCCCCAGGTTTTAGCAGGGGCTCGGCTGCTAGCTCCCCGTGCCCTGGATCCCAGCCCGCTGCCCCCCGCACCCTGGCTGCTGGCATCCTGCGCCCCAGCCCCCCGGCCCAGGTCCCAGCTTCTCACCCCTGGTCCTAGCTGCTGGCCCCCCGCCCCTCAGTCTCGGCTGCCAGCTCTGGGGTGGGGGTACGGACAGGGTGCTTTCAGCACCCCCACTATTCAAAGTGTTCCCACACCACTGTATTTACAAGCCAGATAAGCTAAACATTCGTATGCCCCTTCATGCTTTGGCCACCATTCCAAAGGACATGCTGATGACACTTGTTAAAAAAATAATGCATAATTAAATGTGTGACTGAACTCCTTGGGGCAGAAATGTATGCCTCCTGCTTTGTTTTACCACATCCTGCCATATATTTCATGTTATAACAGACTCGGGTGATGACCCAGAACATGTTTGTTTTAAGAAAATTTTCACTGCAGATTTGACAAAATGCAAAGAAGGCACCAATGTGAGATTTCTAAAGATAGCTACAGCACTCGACCCAAGGTTTAAGAATCTGAAGGCCTTCCAAAATCTGAGGGGGACAAAGTGTGGAGCATGCATTCATAAGTCTTAAAAAAGCAACACTCTGATGCGGAAACTACAGAACCCAAACCACCAAAAAAGAAAATCAACCTTCTGCTGGTGGCATCTGACTCAGATGATGAAAATGAACATGTGTCAGTCTGCACTGCTTTGGACTGTTATGGAGCAGAATCCGTCATCATCATGGACATACGTCATCTGGAATGGTGGTTGGAACATGACGGGACATATGAATCTTTAGCGCATCTGGCATGTAAATATCTTGTGAGGCCGACTACAAAAGTGCCATGCGAATGCCTGTTCTCACTTTCAGGTGACATTGTAAGTAAGAAGCAGGCAGCATTATCTCCTGCAAATGTAAACAAACATTTTTGTCTGGGCAATTGGCTGAACATGAAGTAGAACTGAGTGGACATGTAGACTCTAAAGTTTTACATTGTTTTGTTTTTAAATGCAGTTATTTTTTGTGCATAATTCTACAATAGTAAATTCAACTTTCATGATAAAGAGATTGCACTACAGTACTTGTATTAGGTGAATTGAAAAATACTGTTTCTTGTTTTTTACAGTGCAAATATTTATAATGAAAATAAATATAAAGAGAGCCCTCTACACATGGTATTCTGTATTGTATTAGAAATCAATATATTTGGAAAAAATAGAAAACATCCAAAATATTTAAATAAATGGTATTCTATTGTTTAACAGTGTGATTAATTTTTAATTGCTTGACAGCCCTAAATAAAACAAAAACATAAAATTAGCATTAAAAGCTGTAAATTATAAGACTTCAATACAAACAGGAAATGTTCCACTAGAAGCGCTGTGCAATGTGATTGCTGAAGCTACTAGCAACTGTTCATATTTTCAAAGCTTATTTGCTATTGAAAATGCAAATTAAATAGCACAATGACATCCCTCTTCACAATGTTACCATAGGGGAATAACAAAATGCTAACAAAAATCAAAAAGGCATTTTAAAAACCAAATAATGTAAAGGAGTGAAACTATATTCTGTGACAAGATGGTCAATATAGTATGGTGGGTCCTGCGCTTTTCTTGGTGTGGGGGGGCTAAAATACCACCCCTTACCCCTGCTCTTGGGGCACCAAGGGCCCCACTAATGGCCCAGGAAGGTGGTGTGACGAACTGGGACTGTTCTTGCTGGGGTGTGGGAATGCTGACAGGGGAGTGTGACTAGGATGGTCTGCATCGGAGGATGGGAGTCGGCCCAAGGGAACATACCTGAGCTTGTAACATGAGAACCCAGGAGGGGGTTGGAGGTCAGGTGACTCCAGGGCCCAGGAAACTGAACAAAAGCTGTGGGAGGGGTCGCTGAAAGGAGAGTGCTGGAAGCAGGCTGGAGAGATGGCTGGGAGGCAGAGATGGCTCTGACCCCCCCAAGGGGGGTGGGCTGGCATGCCCTGGGACCCCAAGCTGGACCTAACTGAGGGGGGGCCCTGTTGTCTGTGCCTGCAAGACCTGTTTTGGACTGTATTCCTGTCATCCAAATAAACCTTCTGCTTTACTGGCTGGCTGAGAGTCATGGTGAATCGCAGGAAGCCAGGGGTGCAGGGCCCTGAGTCCCCCAATACTCTGTGACAGGTGGTAAAGGAGGGAAGCAGGGGAGGGGTCTGGGTTTGCTCCTCACTCTGAGTCCCAACCCCTCTCAACCCCTGCAGGTTCTTACCCGCTTTTCCTTGGGTAGGGTACCTTCAGTCCTTAAACACTGGGGCAGGGTTTCCCTTACTCCAGTTTTCTGTTCCTCCAAGTCTAACAGCCCACCTCCAAACTCCAGTCCTCTCTCCTTCCCCCTGACTGCCTGAAGCAGGGGGTTTTATTAGGTTTCTAACAGGGCCTTAATTGATTACAGGTGCTCCAATTAACCTGTAGCAACCCTCCCTAGTCTAGAGGGAACCACGCCTTAATTAACCTAGGGTTTATATACTTCCCTTCTACCACTTCCCACTGCTCTCTGGCCCTCCTGTATCACAATTCCCAGTGGATTACATGAAAAGGAGTCCAATTCAGGGACTCAGAACCTTGAATCAGACAAATTGGCAAACTGCTGTGAGGCTTTCTGCCGACACACAGCTGATAAAGCGTTACTTTTAACACTGCTAATAGGCATGACAATTATAATTTGGCGGGGGAGGGTACAGGGGGATTCATGTGAAATATTTCTCTGACCCAAGTCTCCTTTGACAGCTCCATCCATGATTTCAGAGAGGGAAGAGCAGCCTTACCCAGAAGTGCCTTTAAGATCACAGCCTGGGGAAGTGGGTGCCCAGCTGTCCTACCCTGCCAGTCTGTCCTGCACGCCCTGTTTTGACATCTCCCGCAGCTGGTTAACTGGGGTCACTTTCATCCCCTCCATGGGGCACCTGTCACTCACGGGCAGTGTCCCATGCCCTGGCGCCTGCCCCGGAGCTGGTCTGGCTCCCCCCAGCCGGGCTCACCTTTGTTGCCAGTCCAAAAGGGCCCAAGGAGGCAGCAGCGGGGTTCGTTGCCCGGTGTGCACCGCACTAATAGACACACCAGGTGTGGAGAAGTAAACCAAGTTTATTTGAGATCTCAAAGTGGTGCAGGGAGACAGGCACGTCTCAAATCAAGCACAGCACATATAAGCAAGTTTTCTCTTTTATATTCCAAGCTGTGTTCAGTAAGCCTTTTGTTCTGGTTTCTCCCTCATACCCCTCCCTACCCAATAGCAGTTACAGCAGGTACACATTGTGCATGTTAGAAACTTTCCCTTCACCTGCTTATCTTTGGCCTTGCAAGGCCTGTGCAGAAGTCTTCCCCCGTCTTATCACTACGTTTCTGTTAGTGCGAGCAAAACAGCAGCTGTCTGCTAGAAAAAAGCTGACCCTTACATTTCTGCTTCAGCCTGCTTCAGCATGTAAGCAGTTAGCATAGAAGTAGGTGAAAGTTCACAAGATGGAGTCACTGTGGTTCCCTTAGACCCAGAGCGCAGGAGTTTCATCGGCACTTATGGCCTTCCATTCCCCCGAGTTACCTGGTAGCTATGCCTAGTGACACCAACACATTGAAGGAGAAAACCAGAGCCATGAAGCCGAGGCAGCAGAGCAGACGTTGCAGAAGAGGGTGTTGAAAAGGGACCAGAGCACGAAGCAGCGGGACGGCTGGAGGGGAAGCCCTGCGTGGGACCGGTGTAGGTGTAGCTGGGAGCCGGGCCGCCCTGCCCCCTGCAGTCGCTGCTGGGCTGCACGTTGCTGCTCCCCGCCTCCACGCTGGGGGCCATGGCCGGGCGCTGCCCTGGGGACTCTGCTGCGGGGCGAGCGGGGGGCTCCGGATATGCCGGGGAGCGGAGCAGGCGGGGCGGAGCTCGGCAGGTGCGACTGGCCTGAGGAGCCCCGAGGGGCACAAGAGAGAGAGGATAGAAAGTGGGGGCAGCTGCCGGAAGGGCACCGCAAGGGAGATAAGGGGATCTGTAGTGGGAACTATAGGGGTACAAGCTAGAGGGTTTGTAGTATGGGGCAGTCTCTGGGAGCTGAGACTTTGGCGATAGGCTGAGGGAGCTGGATCAGTCACTATGGGGTACAGGAGGCTGGGGGAGTTGTAGGGAGCGGGGTGGGTTGGGGAAGTTGGATCTGTCACTATGGGGTTGGGGAGGTTGGGGAGCTGGATCTGTCGCTATGGGGTATAGGCTGCGGGAGCTCTTGGGGTCGGGCTGGGGAAGCTGGATCTCTTGCTACAAAGGTACGGTCTGGGGGAGCTGTAAGTGGCGGGCTGGGGGTGCTGGATCTGTCAATATGGGGCACAGGCTGGGGGAGCTGCAGGGTGCCATCTGGGGCATCTGGATCTGTCGCAATTGGGTACAGGCTGGGGGAGCTGCAGTGGGTGGGTTGGGGGAGCTCAATCTGTCGCTATAGGGTTAGAGGCTGGGGGAGCTCTCAGAGTCAGGTTGGAGAAGCTGGATCTCTTGCTAAAGAGGTACAGTCTGGGGGAGCTGCTGGGGGCTGTCTGGGGCATCTGGATCTGTCACAATGGGGTACAGGCTGGGGGAGCTATAGGTGGCGGGTTGGGGAGCTGGATTTGTCACTATGGGGTACAGGCTGGGGAAGCTGGTTCTGTATCTATAGGGATACAGGGTCGGGGAGCTATAGGGGGTGGGTTTGCGGAATTGCAGGGGGCATGTTCGGGAAGCTGGGTCTGTCGCTGTGGGGTACAGGCTGGGGGAGCTGTAGGGGGCAGGCTGGGGGAGCTTGATATGTTGTTATGGGGTACAGGCTGGGGGGAGCTGGATCTGTCACTATGGGGTACAGGCTGGGGGAGCTTTAGGGGAAGGGGACATGTTGAGTGGGACAAGCTCAACAGACCGAAAGAGGATTAGCAAAGGGGGAGCAGCCTGTGGGTGCAGTGTGAAGGGAGAGCCATAGGTGCTGGATCTATGGGTGCTGGATCTATGCCCAGCTGGTGCAATCCCATGGAGGCCCCGGAGCAGAGACATCGGCAGCCCAGCCCCGTTCGTTCCCCTGCGGGACCTGAGCAGGACAGGGAGGCTGGGGCCTGCTGCCCCCAACCCGGGACCACCGAGGGATTGCACCAGCTGGGCAGCCAGCCCAAACGCGACTGGCCAGGGCCTGGGCGCGTGCAGCGTGAGCGCTGCTGGGTCCCCGCAACAGGCCCGGGCTCCGGGGGTTCGGGCCCGGGCACCAGAGCTGCAGCCGCAGCCGCCGAGCACCATGGCTGCTTCCTTCAGCCGCAGCAGTAGGAGCTGCAGCAGCGGCTGCTCCCGAGTCCTGCTGCCCAGGTGGGGAGAACAGCCACCGCCTGGCCCCATGGGCCGCCCCACTACCCTCCCTCCAGGTACCGCCTGACTGAGTCCTGCCTGTGCTCGGGGCCAGGCCGGACTCCAACTCACCCCGACCCCGTGCACCTGACCAAAAGAGCCAATGGGAAAGCTAGAACTTTTTAAAATTGGTAAAAAAAACTTCCCCTTTGTCCGTGTTATTCTCCCAGAGAGCAGGGACAGGGCTGGAACCATGCTGTAAAAAGCTTTGGGCCAGGTATGAAAATCACCAGATCATACCTAGAAACTACTCATTTGAAACCCCAGATATGTAAGTAGATCAGGAAATGTCTAGGAAGACATGATTAGGTTTATCCCTTTTATTTCGTTATGGCTTGTGGACTCCTCTGTGCTAACCCCAGGTGCTTTTGTTTTGCTTGTAACCTTTAAGTTGGATCTCAAGAAGCTAGCTTGATGCTTAATCCTGGTAACTGTTTTTTTAAAAACCTAGCAAAAAGCCAAAGGTCCAGATGTATTTTCTTTCTTTTTGTTTTTAATAAAATTTACCTTTTTAAGAACAAGATTGATTTTTGTGTCCCTAAGAGGTTTGTGCATATGTTGTTTAATTAGCTGGTGGCAACAGCTGATTTCCTTTGTTTTCTTTCTCAGCTCTTCCCGGGGTGTGTGTGTGTGTGTGTGTGTGTGTGTGTGTGTGTGAAAGGGATTGAGGGAACCCCACAGGAAGAAATTCCCAAGTGCGCCTTCCTGGGTTCTCAAAGGGGTTTTTGCACCTGGGTGGTGGCAGCATCTACCCATCCAAGGTCAGAGAAAAGCCGTAACCTTGGGAGTTGAATACAAGCCTGGAGTGGCCAGTATTAATTTTTAGAATCCTTGCAGGCCTCCACCTTCTGCACTCTAAGTGTCAGAGTGGGGAATCAGTCTTGACAAGGGCAGAGCTGGAAAGGAGTGCAGACTGTGGATAAGGGAGGAACATATCCTGCCGTGTTATGTACATCTCCATATGCCCTGGTGTCCGAGGGGTTCTGGCAGTCTAGTCTGAAGGACCTGGTGCATCTGTGGCAGCTGGACAGTCTTTAGATGAACGAGGTGGTACCGATGGTGAGTCCAGGCCAGCGCTCATAGACAGAACCAGTGAATGTCTGTCATTATGCTTTGGTACGGAGGTAACAAACAGAACTAGCAGGTCTTTCTTTTTACACGCCTTGCACTCCAATCTGGGGGTCTTCAGCAGGGCTGGTTCCTTAGGCTCCATATGTGTCTTCTCATCTGACCTGGACAGGCTCAGGGAGAAAGCATGTTTCTTATGGACAGCCCTTGACAGGGATCTGTCCTTGTGCCCAAGAGAGTGCCCTCTACTCTCATGGGGAGCCCTACAAGAAGAGTCCTTGGACTCAGATGTTGATGCTCTGCTTCAAGGCACACGTTTGGAGGGGGACTGCTGCTCAGTTGAGGCCGATGACCAGGGGGTCTCTGTGGCTTGGATTGGAGAGGGCCCTCATAGCCTTCTCCATAGGTGAAGCTCCTGGGCTTCCCAAGTTCTGGGTGGAAAGGAGTGACAGATACTGCACATTGCAGAGATATGCGCCTCACCCAGATAGTACAGCCACTGGGGATGTTCATCACTGATGGAGAAAGAGCACAGGTAGGAGATGCAATTCTTGAATCCTGGAACTCTGGACAGAGTTCCTGAGCCAGGGAGGGCATTCCCCAGCCGGGGAAAAGAAATACTCTCTGCTAACTATAACTTTAAACTACTAAGCTAAAAATATATCACTATTTACAAATATTTTCTTTCTTTGTGAGTTATACAACCAAGTGAAGGACACAATTCCGACTCAGACCATGTGGTAGGAAGAAGGAACTATACCCTTGGTCAGCAGCAGGAGGAGAACTATTGTGCATATGCAGGCCAATGGATACTGCTTTGAAGAATTTCCAGACTCAGGCACATGGTGCGCATGCGTACCCACATGTGGAATGCACCTAGGGACCAGCACTCAAAGAATAGCCTGTCCCCTCATTATTTTGTCCACCAATTAGGCCTAATATCCAACACACCAATTTGGGATCATTAATTTCCAGTTCCCCATGACTTTTGGTTACCGAGCATGATTTCAACATAGTCCTTGAATTATATCAGTAGGCCTTTTTATTTAGGCTAATTCAGTTTTTCTTTTTCCTTTTCGTACCTTTTCCCATCACCTTTCGTTATTATAGGCCACTATCTGAGGAACTTTCACGTGCCTTTTACAATGGAGCTCCCAGTTAGGGTAAATTTGACGGCCCAATTATTACACCAAGTGGCAAGGTGGGGTGGAGTTTAGGAGGGCTGTAGAGAGGGGCCATTGCTTTGGCCATTGTGGAGTAGGGGTTCCCCTGGTGATACAGTCCTGCAAGAACAACTGTCCTGCACCCAGAAAGTTAAAAGTGTTACCCCGGTATCAAGCTAGTCTCAAGCCCCAGATCCGCTCAAGGCAAGAGAGGAGTAAGAACAGCTGCATCCTCTGTACACTCTGTATAATAATTATAACAAGCGGACAAGCTTCTCTTTATGTAGAAATGGTTGCCTCTATAATTAGCCAGTAGCTGGGGCAGCATTTCAAGGATTTCCTAATAAGGCTGTAAACACAAGGGCAGCACGAACACGTATGTGAATAGCCCAGTGAAGGGAAGTGATGAAGTATCCCTCCCACACAGGAGACAAATGGCTGGTGGGCTTGAGGGCCCAGATCCTGAAAGGTATTTAGGCTTCTAATGTCCTTGGAAATTAGGAGCCTAAATACCTTTGTGGAGCTGAGCCTGAGGGCTTAGAAAGCACTTTCACAAGACAGATGGGGTTTGTTTTGCTCACTCTTTCCTGGGAAGCTGTTTTTTCCTCTCATGGAAGGAAGCCTAGACCCCATCAGGTCAGCCTGACCAGCCCCAAAGAAAGCAAGCCCCCTGAGCAAAGGTCAAATTCTGATTCCATTGAAGTCATTGGGCAAAACTCCCATTGGCTTTAGTGGGACTAGGTGTGGATGCATCAGATCAAACCAAGCCTTTCCAGACTCCTGAGAGAAGTGAAGCCATAAGCCCTCTTCGGAGCAGATCTCCAGTGGCACAAATTGTCATTGATCTATTGACTTCAATGGAGCTATGGCAATTTAAGCCAGCTGAGGATCTACCTCTTTATCATCTACCTGCCATGGTACCCTGATCACTCACAATAATGGGGACTTACTAACTGGTGCTTAACAGAGACCTATTGCAATCACATATATCTCTGATGGCTAAATCTCTGTTCACTTATTAAGAAGCATCTTAATATCCCTCTTTAGAAGAAAACACTCCTACAACACTGGACAGAGCAAGACCCTCCTTCTTTAATCAAATGAAAGCAGGAAATAGCTCAGTACTTACCATGGAGAAAATTGCTCTCTCAAGAAGCAACCATCTGGATGAATTCTTCTTCTGGGAGCTTCTACAACATAGGATATCATATAGTCCATCAATGTCACCTACTAAGGTGACCTACCAACTACAATCCCTTCACTCCCCAAACATCCATACTTCTCTGTATCCATTTTCCTAATTTCTACCCTCTTCCTGTCTTTCATTTCCCTCCTTTCCCACTTCTCTCTTTCTACACCTCTTTCTTAACCATCAGATACAAACACATGTTGCTCACCAGCAGAATTTAGGTCCAGTTTGCCACAAAGTACATAGGACATTCCCTGGGCTTATGAATGGCCACTTAATAGCTGGCCATTGTGCAGATAGAGGAACCAGGCATGAGCTGGCTTTTGATGAGTAGGGGCAAGGCTGTGCATGGCACAGAAAGCTGGACCAAAATTGCACAGGAAGATTCTTGGAGGACAAGAAGATCTGAAGATATCATAGTGCACATGCTGAGTACATTATTATATCAGTTACTTAAGTCTGCACCAAGAGTGGCCACCTTGATGCCCATAGCCACATATCCACAGAGAGACTCTCCTACACCCCAGTTAGGTGTCCCTTCCCTGAATCCTCTCAAGGTCAGGATTTTGGGAACATGTCATCATTAGGTCACACGTCCAATTCAACTTCCACACCTTCTAGGGATCGGCGTCCTAGAGGGCCAGAACTTGTAACACAGTTGGAGTAAGGTTCCAGGAGAAAGGCCACCGGACCCATTGGGACCCTTCCAATGTGATTTTTAAAGGTTGGGGAATTAGAACTAGTATTCCCTCCTGGATTTTAAGATGATATTATTAAGTTCCTATCCCCTATTGTGGCACTTCTGCAGCATTCCATCTCCCTGAAAATTTCACTTATGCATCTATAAAAGCAAGTTAATAATGAAAGCAGTATGGCAGAATCTTACGTAAATGGCATGTGGATGAGTTACAGCTGCTGTAAAGAGCCATAACTTGGAGGTCCTTGACCTTTGAACTTACTGCATAAGTCTTTGCCAGAAAGGTCACTTTCAAACAGCAGTTATTCATCTGCAGCTAGCTAAGGGCTTGGCTACACTTGCAGATGTAGAGCGCTGGGAGTTAAACCAGCCTTCGGAGACCGCAGCAGGGAAAGCGCTGCCGTGTGCTTACACTGTCAGCTGCAAGCGCAGTAGCGTGGCCACATTAGCAGCTCTTGCAACGGCCACAGAGACCAGTACATTGTGGTAGCTATCCCAGTGTGCAAGTGGCTGCAGCATTCTTTTCAAATGAGGGGGTGGAGTGCGACAGAGAGTGTGTTGTGTGTATGGGGGGAAGACAGTGTGGTTTGGGGGGCTGAGAGCATGTCAGCATGCTGTCTTGTAAGTTCAGACAGCAGCAGACCACACACACCGCCACCTCTCACTCACACACACACTCCCAGCAGCAGCATTCCACAGTAATGGTTTGCTTTGTCCCGGAGCAGATAAGCATGCTGGCCGTCAGAAATGGAGCTTTGAAAGAGGATATCCACCTGCCTGCAGCCGAGTTCAAAACAATGACCAGAGTGGCCACTTGACTTCAGGGGATTATGGTACGTTTCCAGAGACCAATCACAGCGCTGTAATGCAACACGTCGTCCACACTGACACCCGGGCATTTCAGCCAGGGCGCAGCAAGCTTTATGCTTTTCATGGAGGTGGATTACCAGGAGCGCTCCAGCTGCAGAGTCCAGGCACTCTACGTGCCTTGCCAGTGTGGACACCTCGGGAGTTAGGGCGCCCGGGGCTGATTTAATGCACTCTAACTTGCAAGTGTAGCCAAGCCCTAAGAGAATTCCCTCTTGTGCTCGGACCACACCTCACTCCTACATGCCACAGTTATTATTAGGCTAGAAAGACCACTACCACTTCCTTGCAGCACTAGCTCCAATTCATGCAAGGTATGGATGCCCACCTTGTGAGCAGGGCTCATCAGCAAGAGCAGATCACATGCTGTAGTGAGGCTGAGTGGCCTCCCTCTGAGCAGGAGAGCAAGGGACCACTACACATGCTTACAGTGGTCTTCAACGGTGCTGGTTTATGATCTACAAATCCCTAAGTAGCCTGGGACCTAGTAGCCTTATAGACCACCTTTCTCTGACTCTCCAAACCATCTGCATTAAGCTAACTATGTCCAGGGTGAAGCTTGAGCGGGGCAGGGGCTCGCTTGCGCCCCGGCACCTCTTTCATTACAAATTAAGCACTGATTTGGTGTTTTTCACAAATCCACGGGTCCTGGAGTCATATGAGTATGTAGTGAAGAGGGCGTGTTCTCCCGCCCTGATGGACGGGGAGAGAGCCGTGACCGCCCCCTGGTGGGCAGAACCGGGATACCCGTGGCCACCCTGCCAGAAGCAGAGGGGCGGGGCAGGAACAGGAACTATAAAAGGCCGGCCCTCTAGCTCAGTTGGGACAGAGCTGCCAGAGAAGCAGGATGTCTCCCTGCTGCTCCTAGAGCCTGGACTTGATGGAGGCTGCTCCCATGCCAGAGACCCGGAAGGATTACCGGAGCTGCCAGACACAGGGGACACTGAGGAGCTGTTGGGGCTGCCACTTGCTGTTAACCCGAGCAAGACCAACAACATCCCCAGAACCCAGGTACCCCTGGACTGGGAGTGTAGGAAGGAGCCCAGGGAAGCCGAATAGGGTTCAGCTGTGTGACTGATTGCAAGTCGGCCAGCATGTTGTGGTCGGATTTCCCCACTGACACAGTGGTGGACCGCTCTGCCACTGTTAGGGCCCTGGGCTGGGATATAGTGGAGCGGGAGGGCCTGTGTCCCCCTAACCCTGCCACCCCACCATCGGGGTGGCAGCCTCCCCACTTTGGGGTCAGGAGGCCTGCCTTGGTCTGGCACCCTCCTGAACTAGGGCGCCAGATGGTTTGCTGACTCCCTCACCAGAGAGCTAATCTCCCCTAGACTGCACTGTTACTCTGCTTGGCTGCAGGCCAGAGACCCTTACCTGAACTGATTGCTGCCGCGTGCTGATTGAGGGCCCCGGGCGAATGACGCTTTGTGGCTCTCCCAAACCCCTAGCCGGAGCCATTAACTGTGTATCGCCCCACCCTGATTGAGAGCTCCAGGCCTATAGAGTTGTTGCGGCTCAGCCTGACGGCAGGCCTGGGGCACTAACTGTGAGCTGATTTTTCCCCTGAACTGAAGCATGCAGTGAAGGGGGCGTGGTCTCCTGCCCTGACGGATGGGGAGAGAGCTGTGACCACCTTACAGAGTACAAAAGAATCAGCTTGAAGTTACAAATAATAGTTGCTTGCCTTCGTCTTTGCCAGAGAAAAGCTTGAAAACGTGATCTGAATGACCCCTAATGGTTCATAAACCAAAAGGGAAATCAAGAGAACCCAAAACATATCATCATCTTTTTAAAATCTCCTGATTTTTAAGCCAGTTTCAAAATATTTTGAGGCTTGACTTGTGATTTTTGAACACGGGGTTGTGTGTGTGTGGCAATACCGAGATAGTCACCACTCAGAGTGGACCCACACTTTAAGGGAAGGATATTTTGGATTGAATAGGTAATAAAAGTAGGTTGTTTCAAGCTCACATTGATCCTGTTGAGTGAGTCCTTTATTCTGCGCACAGAACAAAGGTACAAAAACAGGAAACAGCATTTAAAAAAAAGAAACTTATCAATGCTTGAAACATCAAGGGAGGAGGGTGTGTCGTTCTCTGCATTACATGAATAGTTTCTGTTGAAAAAAATCCAGGTAAGGCTGAGCAGTAATTGAATTACACGGGAGAGAGGAATGAGACAGCCATATCAAAGAGAGTGGCAGACAGAAGGGTCCTGCATCTCTTTAGGATGACTTAGAAACAGATGCCACCCTCTGAGATGGCTCTGAGAACTCCCCACCATCTGGGGGAGTTTAGAATTTCTTCAAACACATGCGCATGTTGCACACACACTGAGGTTATGCTGGAAAGTGTTTATGACTGTTATGGGGAAGGTCTTTGATTTACAGACAACCAGATATGTCTACAATTGGTGGAAATGCTAAGAACCCTTCATGCAGGCTAAACGGAAGTAGCAATCAAGTTTATTTTGCGTAGTGATAGCTGGCAAGACTACAAGCCACCATCCAAGGCATGGGACTGCATTACAAGGCCTGGCAAGAACTAACCTGGGGGAATAAGAGTGGTTTCCCCGGGACTGGTTGTAAACACACTGTTTGGCAAGCTATGTATGGGTGAGAGGCAGAAAGCAAACAAAGCCAGCCGAAAGCCAGAGAAACAATCATGATCATGGGCCTGAGAAGGAATGGAGACAGAGCTCCTTGGGGAAATCTGAGGTGCAGAACTGTAAATTGTGAGCAAGGAAAGTGTCTGCTGCTGTTTGTTTCTATTGTGTTCAGGGAAACGGGACTTTGTGTACATTCTTTGTAAATATCTTCAACCTGACTATCTTCAATTTCACCTCCTAATGAAAACAATGTGGCAAGACCTTAAATGTCAGCTAATCACTCAAGCCAAAAGGCAGCACTGGTGTGAGAGTAGGATGGAGTTTCCCAAGAGAGAAACTGGGAGCTGGTTTTTCTGTTGAACCAAGATGGAACAAATAATGGAGGTGCTTGCACAAATCAAAGATGGCCAAAAGGTATGAAAACAAGACCTAAAACAGGAGCTGGAGTCAGGGCCAGCTCCCGCTTTTTTGCCGCTCCAAGTGGCGAAGAAAGAAAAAAAAAGAAAAGATGAAGCCACAATTGGCGGCACTTCGGTGGCAGCTCTACTGCGCCGCTTCATTCTTCGGCGGCAATTTGGCAGCCAGTCCTTCCCTCCGAGAGGGACTGAGGGACCTGCCACCAAATTGCTGCCGAAGACCCGGACGTGCCGCCCCTTTCCATTGGCCGCCCCAGGCACCTGCTTCCTCCGCTGGTGCCTGGAGCCAGCCCTGGCTGGTGTCTTCATAAAATGCATTAAAGCAACATGTGGAAGCTTCCCAGCAAGGACTGATAGCTGAGCTGCAATCAGAGATAAAAATCTTTGTTGGGTTAGCTGCTGCAAAGTGTATGCACAGATTGTGGAAGCTATAAGACTCCCCGTCTGAAATGGCAAGATGGATTGAGGTGAAGACCAGTAACATGAATGCCATGGACCAAAGATTTTCCCAGAAATTGCGGAGACCAAGAAAGCTTTTGCCAGCTTTTGCAAAGCTTTTGCTAACAGAGAAACAAAGAAAACAACAACCCATCTTGGGAACGAAATTAAAGTGTTGACACAAGCACCAATTAAAGCCATATTTTAAATTTATATGTAAGTTTAGAACAATCAGGAGATAATACAGCAAGATATACCTCAAGGCTTGGGATTGGGAATCAGATAGCCTCAAATTTGTGTTTCTGATATGTCTACACTACCACTTATGTCAGTATAACTTATGTCGCGCAGCGGTGTGACTAAGCCACCGCCTAGCAACATAAGTCACGCTGACCTAAGCACTGGCATGAACAGCCCTATGTCAGTGGGAGAGTTTCTCCCGCTGACATAGCAACTGCCGCCCACGGGGACTGGAGTAGTTAAGCTGACGGGAGCGAAAGGAAGCCAAGGACACTCTAAAGCAGAGGTTCCCAAATTTATTTGGCCTACCACCCCCTTTTCAGAAAAAAAATTACTCAGCGCCCCCCTGGAAATCTACCTTCTTTAAGCGAACAAACAGAAAGATGCAGTGACAAATTTGCATTCTTTTATGTATCTATATTTCTACCTACGTCCTACAATATAGTAAAGAAGGATGTGTTATTAGAATATCGCCCACGACATCAGGTATACAGTGGTTTTTGCGTAAGATGGCAAAAGACAACCAAACTAAAATACTAATGAAACTAATAAACCGGGTTTTGTTCTTTGCTCAGCATTAGATATATGTATTTGATATTAAATTGTCAAATATCAAACTAAATTTATCAAGAAATAATTAATTTAAAAAATAATCAATATGCAATTAAAAATCAGTTAATAGCTTTAATTTAGTATGCCCTTATTTAAAGAATTGTTCCTTATTAACACACGCCTTATTTACCAATTAACACAGATGATTCGATAGATAAGTTTTTTTACGATTTCATTCCCCTGTTTTTGTTAATATTGTAATAAAAAATATGACAAATATATTGACTGTACACTTCAAATAGTACTGTACCGACACAAGCCTGCTACGATTTTATTATTAGCAAGCACTAGAGACACAGAAACGTACGGTAGATATGTAAGAAAATGTATAAAAATACTCACGTGTAAATTGCTGTTTTATTGAAACAACAATCATACAATTTGCTTTGTATGTGATCCGTAATCTGTAAAGATCGAAGGTATCGAATATGAATAAAAATTTTAAATACTTATTGCATTATTGTTAACTGCTTTTTACACAATTCAGAAACAATCTAAATTAGATTTCATACATGTCGCTTATTTATAGTATCGTATTGTAAACAAGTCATTACATGCACATATTCCTGCCGATGCATGCTGGACTTCCCGACAATGCGCGACAAGCTCACCTGCCAACACTTGCTTGTTAAGAGCTGTTGGCGGACTTGACATCTGATCGGTTATTATTTGTGAATTTATTTGGAAAATAAAGTAATCACTACAACTTTAACTCTGTTACACAACAGATGAAACATGTACGAACGGTTTTTCAAAATTTTCTTATATTCTCTTCTTTCTTTATGCTTACACCGCCCCCTTATTTTTATTCAACGCCCCCTAATTGCACCCGAGGCTACTACTGCCCCCCTGGATCGTTCCAGCTCCCCGCAGGGGGCGGTATCGCCCACTTTGGGAACATCTGCTCTAAAGCCTTGTCTACACTTACCGGAGGATCCACACCCATGGCAATCAATGCATCATCGGTCGATTTAGCGGATCTAGTGAAGACCCGCTAAATCGATTGCAAATCGCTCTCCTGTCGACTCCTGTACTCCACTGGAATGAGAACAGTAAGAGGAGTCGACGGAAGAGCATCTCCCATCGACATAGTGTAGTGTGGACCCCACGGTAAGTAGATCTAAGCTACGTCGATTTGAGTTACGCTATTCACATAACTCAAATTGTGTAGCTTAGATCGACTTTCCCCTGTAGTGTAGACATGGCCTCAGAGATTGTGGAACGTGTCACAGAACTCGAATCTTTCCTTGTAGCAGCTCACCAGAGGAGAAAGCAGCTGGGAGTGAGGAAGTTGGAAGCAGCCTAGTAGGTCTGATGTCTAATCTGGTCCATGCCACTTTTGAAGGATTAGAAAGGGCGATACATTGGGTTTGTAAAACAAGAGAAATTGGCAATAACACAAATTAAGGGAAGCAGTTCAGTTAAATGCTGGTACTTTGGGAAAAAAGTCGGTCACACGAAGGTTTGTTATGAATTTCAGGCACTCCTGGACAGAGCATTCAAAGTACCTAGTGACTGTCCCTCTCACAGTGGAGGAAACGGGAGGACACCAAGCTGAAGGGGCAAGGTTTGGGGGTAAAGGATCAGCCCCAAAATTTGTGTTTAGATGAGAGCAGTTTAATAACACCAATGGGAGCTTGACTATTGAATGTGGCCCTGAGAAAAAATAAGAGAGCATTTTGGGGATAAGTGCTGGCTAGAAGGGGGCTCTGAATTGTGAGCAAAGACACTGTTTCTTGTTATCTGATTTATGCTGTATTCATGAAAACAGGACTTTGTAAGTTCTTGTAAACACACAGAATTGCATCAAAGAAACACCTTACTCCTACATCAATTTCTCCCAACAGAAACAACCCTCAGCACCCTGGCTTTGGCTAAATGACTGGGTCAGAAAGGGGTAACAATACTATAAAGTGACTCTACTTTATGGGCTAAATACAGTAAAGTCAATGGAGATATACCAGGATAAATTTGGCCTTATACATTTTCATAACAAAATAAGATGGGACGTGTGATTGAAGAATCTCCTAGTCTTTAAGGGCCATGGGCCAGCCAGCAGGGTTCAGTTATCAGAACCAGGTGGGAAGGGGTCTGGTGATTGCTCTGAAGAGCTGAGAGAGCTCAGCTGAAGAAGGAGCTGTAGGAAAGATGAGGTAAGTCGTGGAGCAGGCGGGGGCAGGCTGAAAAGGGCTCCTGTAGCCAGGGCCAGCGCTTCCAGTAGGCGACCCTAGGCGGTCGCCTAGGGCTGCAGGATGTGGGGGGTGGCATTTCACCGCCCTCGGTGGAATTTCAGCAGCGATTCCTCTGGGCGGGAAGAAAAGCGGCCGCGGAAACGCCACCGAGAACCAGGGCCGCCCAGAGGGGCTTCTTCTGCTCCGGGTCTTCGGCGGAAATTCGGCGGCGGGTCCTTCACTCACTCCGGGACCCACCGCCAAAGACCTGGAGCGGAAGGACCCCCGCCGCCGAGAATGCAGCTTCAGAGGAGGAGCTGCCGATGATTACTGAGAAGGTGCCCTGCCGCCTAGGGCAGCAAAAACCCTGGCGCCACTCCTGCCTGTAGCCTGCTTTGCTTAGGAGAATAGCTTTGCTTGTGTTTAAAGCAGTGATACTCCGAGCAAGGCTCGGGAGCCACAAGTGGCTCTTTAATGTGTCCTCTGTGGCTCTTTGCAGCACCTGATATTAAAACACGGTGTGGTTTAATTATTAACCAATCAGGACACTTTTACTATGTTCTCAAGCAATTAACCAGTCTGCAACACACACAAGAGTGCCTTCGAATGACTGTCTCCAGAGTAGAGCCCAACTTCCCAGCGCTTGCTTACGTTATTGACGTAAACTGGGACTGTATAGATCATTGTTGCAACCAAGGTCCTGTATTGGCACCAAATCTTGTATAATCTTGTATAAAGGGGGTCAAATAAGGTGTCTAAGACAAGGTTATGGTTTGCTGGTTATGATTATGCTATCTGTATGCATGTATCATTTTTGTATTTAAAGCTATAAGTATTGGCTCTATACTGTCTGTATTTCAAAGTTGTGCTATGCTTCTGGGTGACACCCCAGATAAGTTGGTGTCAGCTCTGCCTAGCCTGCTTGATGGCCCATTAAGGACCATCAGTTATACAATTGATCCATTGAGAGAAGGGAGATACACCTTGTGACTCAGCAAGGTATGCACGGACAAGCCTATGGACAGAACTCTGAGGCCTTGGCTACACTTGCGAGTTACAGCGCTGTAAAGCCGCCCCCAGCACTGTAACTCACTCCCCGTCCACACTGGCAAGGCATTTGCAGCGCTGTATCTCCTTGGTTGCAGCGCTGCATGTACTCCACCTCTCCGAGAGGAATAGCAAGTATTGCGCTGCCGCTGCAGCGCTGCGGCACCAGTGTGGTTGCCCAATGCGCTGTGAATGGCCTCCAGAATTATTTGGCAGTATCCCACAATGCCTGTTCTAGCCATTCTGGTCATCAGTTCAAACTTTACTGCCCTGGCCTCAGGTAACCAACCATGTAACCGACCCTTTACATTCCCCGGGAATTTTAAAAATCCTCTTCCTGTTTGCTCAGCCCGGCGTGGTGTGGAGTGCTATCAGTGAATCTTTCCAGGTGACCATGCCTCCACACGCCAAGCGAGCCCCAGCATGGAGCAATGGCGAGTTGCTGGACCTCATCAGTGTTTGGGGGGAGGAAGCTGTACAGTCCCGGCTGCGCTCCAGCTGTAGGAATTACAATACCTTCGGGAAGGTATCAAAGGACATGATGGAAAGGGGCCATGACCGGGACGCCCTGCAGTGCAGGATTAAAGTGAAGGAGCTGCGGAGTGCCTACCGCAAAGCCCGCGACGCAAACGGCCGCTTGGGTGCTCCCCCCGCGACCTGCAGATTCTACAAGGAGCTGGATGCGATGCATGGGGTTAACCCCATCTCCACTCCGAGCACCATCATGGACACTTCAGAGCCTGGGGGGGGGGGAGAAAGAGGAGGAGGAGGAAAACGGGAGTGATGGTGGTGGGCCGGATGGAGACACCCCGGAATCCCTGGAGCCATGCAGCCAGGAGCTCTTCTCGAGCCAGGAGGAAGGTAGCCAGTCGCAGCGGCCGGTACTTGGTGGAGGACAAACAGAAGAGCAGGTTCCCGGTAAGCGTTTTTTTTTTTTCGGGAAAGAAGTTTTTTCGGTGTGGTCTCTTTGGGAGAGGAGGGTTAGGCATGCATGCCTAGATGCAGAATAGTGCATTGATGTGGTTTATCACATCGCGGTAATCGGCCTCGGTAATCTCCTCGAATGTCTCATCCAGAACGTGTGCAATGCGCTTGTGCAGGTTTATAGGGAGAGCCACCATGGTCCTTGTCCCAGCCAGGCTAACGTGTCCACGCCACTGTGCTGCGAGGGGCGGGGGGACCATTGCTGCACACAGGCAAGCTGCATATGTTCCAGGGCGGAAGCCGCATTGCAGTAGAAGACCCTCCCTTGCTTCCCAGGTCACCCTCAGCAGCGAGATATCGTCCAGGACGAACTCCTGTGGAAAATGTTGGGACAGTGTTCAGTGTAGGTGCCCCCTGAAGCTGTTGACTCTCCCCAAGGCACAGAAACCCAGAGGACAGTGCAGCCCTGAAACAATCAGTCCCCCTTTCTCACCATTTTGAGGCTCCCGTGGGATATGTGTGCTCTGTTTCGGACGGGAAAATTATGCTATTGTGTAGACCCTGTGTGTTTTCTACTCCTTAAGTGCGGGGGAAATCATTACTCTGTCTGGTATAAACAATGCTGCCTCTGTTAAATGTTGCATTTTGCCTATACAGCTGCATCAACCTTGAGACCTCAGCCATCCCTCTTATCGCCTGCTCAGAGACTGCAAAGACTCAGGAAGAGACCGCAAAAAAGCAAAGAAGACATGCTGCAAGAAGTGAAGCGGCAATCTATTAAAGAGAATGAGAAAGCACAGAACTGGAGGGAGAGAGAAAGCAGGATCCACCAGGAAAACGCAGCGCACCGGCGGCAAAGCACCGCGCACCGGCAGCAAAGCACTGATAGGCTCATAAGCATCCTGGAGCGCCAAGCAGATGCTATCCAGGAGCTGGTAGCCATGCAGAAAGAGGAGCACTACCACAAACTCCACCCCCCCCCACAGCCCTTGTCCCAAAACTCTTTCCGTTGTGCCCCACTGTCACCTCCAACCCACTTCCCCCAACTTCCGTGTTCTTAACGCCACCCGCTGCCTCCAACACCAGTATCTTCACCACCCAATCCTGAAGACCACGACCCTTACCCTCTGCATTCAACCCCCATCACCATGCAGTATAGCTGTCCTGAAGTGCAGCACTCACTGCACAGCACACCAGACAGGACATACGTGAATCTGTGATTGTACCATTCCCCACTCCACCCCCTTGTTTCTTTTAAATAAATAATTATTTTTTCTTTTCAATAAATGGATTCTTTGGCTTTGAAAACATTCTTTATTATTGCATAAAGTAAAAGACTCCTTAGCCCAGGAAATAAACAGGCACTGCAAGTCTGCTTGTCTGATATCACTGCTGGTTTTCAGCCTCAAATTGCTCCCTCAAGGCATCCCTAATCCTTGCAGCCCTGCGCTGGGCCCCTGTAATAGCCCTGCTCTCTGGCTGTGCAAATTCAGCCTCCAGGTGTTGAACCTCGGAGGTCCATGCCTGAGTGAAGCTTTCACCCCTCCCTTCACAAATATTATGGAGGGCACAGCACGCGGATATAACCGCGGGGATGCTGCTTTCGGCCAAGTCCAGCTTCCCATACAGAGATCGCCAGCAACCCTTTAAACGGCCAAAGGCACACTCCACAGTCATTCGGCACCGGCTTAGCCTGTAGTTGAACCGTTCCTTGCTGTTGTCAAGGCTCCCTGTGGAGGGTTTCATGAGCCACGGCATTAACGGGTAAGCAGGATCTCCAAGGATCACAATGGGCATTTCAACTTCCCCTACCGTGATCTTCCGCTCTGGGAAAAAAGTCCCGGCCTGCATCTTCCTGAACAGCCAAGTGTTCTGAAAGATGCGTGCGTCATGCACCTTTCTGGGCCAGCCTGTGTTAATGTCAATGAAACACCCACTGTGATCCACAAGCACCTGGAGAACCATAGAGAAATACCCCTTCTGATTAACGTACTTGGATCCTAGGTGGGGTGGTGCCAGAATAGGAATGTGCGTCCCATCTATCACCCCTCCACAGTTAGGGAACCCCATTTGTGCAAAGCCATCCACTATTTCCTGCACGTTACCCAGAGTCACGGTTCTTCTGAGCAGGATGCGATTAATGGCCTTGCAAACTTGCATCAACACGATTCCAACGGTCAACTTTCCCACTCCAAACTGGTTTGCGACCGACCGGTAGCTGTCTGGAGTTGCCAGCTTCCAGATTGCAATAGCCACCCGCTTCTCCACTGGCAGGGCAGCTCTCAATCTCGTGTCCTTGCGCTGCAGGGTGGGGGCAAGCTCCTCACACAGTTCCATGAAAGTGGCTTTTCTCATCCGAAAGTTCTGCAGCCACTGCTCGTCATTCCAGACTTTCATGACGATGTGATCCCACCACTCGGTGCTTGTTTCCCGAGCCCAAAAGCGGTGTTCCACGGTGCTGAGCATGTCCGTGAATGCCACAAATAATTTTGTGTCGTACGCGTTACGCGTCTCGATAGCATTGTCAGAATCCTCACCCTCACTCTCACTGTCACTTTGGATCTTAAGGAATAGTTCAATAGCCAAACGTGACGTGCTGGCGAGACTCGTCAGCATACGCCTCAGCAGTTCGGACTCCATTTCCCGCAGACAGATCGTGCTGCAAAGAAACCGTTGAAAGATAGCGCCAAAGGTGGACGGAAACAAAGGGATTTCTGGGATGCGAAGCGATGCATCACGGGGCGTTGGGACAGGACCCAGAATCCCCCACACCCACGCCCCCTTCCCACAACCCACGGCGCCAGAATGGGAAAAGGTGCTCTGTGGGATAGCTGCCCATAATGCACCGCTCCCAATGGCGCAGCAAATGCTACAAATGTGGCCACGACAGTGCACTGGGCAGCTGTCAGTGTGGACAGACTGCAGCGCTTTCCCTACTCAGCTGCACGAAATCAGGTTTAACTCACAGCGCTGTACATCTGTAAGTGTAGCCAAGGCCTGAGGTTTTTCCACGCCATGTGATGGACAGCTTTTATTGGGACAAAGAAATCAAAGACCACATGGCAAGAGAATATAAAAAGCTGCTGCAGTTCCTCCATCATGTCTTCAATCCTGCTTCTTACCTCTGGAGGGACTTTGCTACAAACAGAACAGGAGTACTTGTGGCACCTTAGAGACTAACAGATTACAAACGGAAGCCCTACACAAATAGGGTGACCAGACGTCCCAATTTTATCGGGACTTGTCCCGATATTTGCTTCTTTGTCCTGCGTCCCGACCAATGTTTGGGCAGGACGCGGGACAAAGAAGAAATTTTGCCCTCCGCTCTGGCGCTCGCGCCCCCCCCGGCTCCGCCCCCTCCTTCCCCCATTGGCTCCCTCCCCAAATCCCCGCCCTGGCCCCGCCTCTTCCCCAACCACGCAGCATTCCTCCTCCCTCCCAGGCTTGCAGCATGGCGGCGCAAGTCTGGAGGGAGGGGGTGGCGGCGGTGCCTGGATCCTGGAGCTAGTGAGTCAGCTTTGGCACCCGGGCACCGGGCGGGCGGGCAAAGGGGGGCTGGCAAGGGAGGGAGCCCCCCACCGCGCCAGAGGGCTCCTGCCCGGGTCGCTGCACCCGGTGCCGGGAGCGCAGCCTGGAGGCTGCTCCAGCCCTGCAGCCCGCAGGGCAGTGCAGTGGGTCCGGTCGGGGGCAGCGCGGACCGGGC
Organism: Malaclemys terrapin pileata; assembly: GCF_027887155.1. Lineage (NCBI taxonomy): Eukaryota > Metazoa > Chordata > Testudines > Emydidae > Malaclemys > Malaclemys terrapin. The sequence continues at coordinate 37,164,390 of NC_071508.1, forward strand.
AGGGGCCGGGTGGGCGGCGTGGGGGTGTGGGCCGAATCCCTGCTGCTGCCGGGGAGCCCCGTGCCTCTCCCTCCCGCTCGCGGCTGCGGCTCCTTCCCGGCGGGATGCGCCCCCCGGCCTGCCCCGGGCACATGCGGCGCGCGTCCAGCTGCTCCTTCCCATTGGGAAGGAGCCGCAGCCGCAAGCGGGAGGGAGAGGCGCGGGGCTCCCTGGCAGCAGCGGGGATTCGGCCCCTGCCACCCACCCGGCCCCTGCCCGCTCCGCGCTGCCCCCGCCCAGACCCACCGCGCCCTGCATATGCCCGTGGCGGGCCGGGGGGCGGAAGGCTCTGCGGGGAGGGCAGCGCGTGGGGCCGGGGCCTGCTAATGCCCCAGGCCCATTTTAAACTCTTTTTTTTTTCTCTCCGCCCCCCGCCTTTTTTTTTTTTTGCTCCGCCCCCGTCCCGATATTTTATACTGCTAATCTGGTCACTCTATACACAAAGGACTGATGACCCATCCCAGCTGTGGATGTACTCCAGAGACTTGATTTGAATCTGCAGTTTATTCTATCACTGCTACAAGCCTAAGCCAAAAAGTTTGCCATTACTGTATGTCAAGGGTCGTCAACCTTTCAGAAGTGGTGTGCCGAGTCTTCATTTATTCACTCTAATTTAAGGTTTCGCGTGCCAGTAATACATTTTAACGTTTTTAGAAGGTCTCTTTCTATAAGTCTATAATATATAACTGAACTATTGTTGTATGTAAAGTAAATAAGGTTTCAAAATGTTTAAGAAGCTTCACTGAAAATTAAATTAAAATGCAGAGCCTCCCGGACCGGTGGCCAAGACCCAGGCAGTGTGAGTGCCATAGGTTGCCTACCCCTGCTGTATGTAATTGATTCCATTTAACCAATTCTAGCTCTCATCTATATCTTTCCTTTTATGAATAAACCTTTATATTTTAGATTCTAAAGGATTAGCAACAATGTGATTTGTGGGTAAGATCTGATTTGTATATTGACCTGGGTCTGGGGCTTGGTCCTATGGGATCAGGAGAACCTTTTTTCTTGTACTGGGGTACTGGTTTTCATAACCATTTGTCCCCATGATGAGTAGCACTGGTGATGATACTGGGAAACTGGCGTGTCTAAGGGAATTGCTTGTGTGACTTGTGGTTAGTGAGGTGAGACCAAAGTCCTCTTAGTCTGGCTGGTTTAATTTGCCTTAGAGGTGGAAAAACACAAGCCTTGGGCTGTAACTGCCCTGCTTTAAGCAATTTGTCCTGAATTGGCACTCTCAGTTGGGTCCTGCCAGAACCAACATCGTTACACAAGGTATTTACATGCAAGATATGCTGAACATTCTTATGCCCCTTCATGCTTCAGCCACCATTCCAGAGGACAGGCTTCCATCCTGATGATGCTTGTTAAAAAAATGTGTTGATTAAATTTGTGACTGAACTCCTTAGGGGAAAACTGTATGTCCCCTGCTCTCCTTCACCCACATCCTGCCATACATTTCCAGTTATAAACGCAGTCTCGCATGATGACTCAGTACATGCTGTTCATCTTAAGAACACTTTCACTACAGATTTGACAAAATGCAAAGAAGGTACCAATGTGAGATTTCTAAAGATAGCTACAGCACTAGACCCAAGGTTTAAGAATCTGAAGTGCCTTCCAAAATCTGAGAAGGACGAGGTGTGGAGCATGCTTTCAGAAGTCTTAAAAGAACAACACTCCGATGCGGAAACTACGGAACCCGAACCACCAAAAAAGAAAATCAACCTTCTGCTGGTGGCATCTGACTCAGATAATGAAAATGAAAATGTGTCTGTCTGCACTGCTTTGGATTGTTATCAAGAAGAACCTGTCATCAGCATGGACGCATGTCCTCTGGAATGGTGGCTGAAGCATGAAGGGACATATGAATCTTCAGCGCATCTGGCATGTAAATATATTACGACATCGGCTACAACCGTGCCATGCAAACCTCTGTTCTCACTTTCAGGTGACATTGTAAACAAGAAGCGGGCAGCATTATCTCCTGCAAATGTAAACAAACTTCTTTGTCTGAGTGATTGGCTGAAGTAGGCCTGAGTGGACTTGCAGTCTCTAAAATGTTACATTGTTTTATTTTTGAAATGCAGTTTTTTTGTACATTTGTAAGTTCAACTTTCACAATAAAGAGATTGCACTATAGTACTTGTATTAGGTGAATTGACAAATATGATTTCTTTTGTTTTTTACAGTACAAATACTTGTAATCCAAAATAAATATAAAGTGAGCCCTGTAGACTTTGTATTCTGTGTTGTAATTGAAATCAATATATTTGAAAATGTAGAAAACATCCAAAAATATTTAAATAAGTGGTATTCTATTATTGTTTAACAGTGCGATTAATTGTGTGATTAATCACGATTAATTTTTTGATCGCTTGACAGCCCTAATAATTATGCCAACATAACTTTGAAATGTAGACCAAGTCTCAGCCTTACAGGCCTTGTCTACGCTAGGATTTGGAAGCTGTTAGCTTCTGCCTGTTATAGAGAAGGCAGTGAGCCTGGGCTTTAACTTGACCACTTTAACAGGTGTGAAAGGCACACTGCTTTGAGGCACAGTGCTGTGCAAGGTGTGAACTGCACCATCCCTGGGGTTTGTCTGTATTACGATTTTTTATTTATTTTTTAAAGGAGCCCAGATTAGGGGAGACATTCTGGCCCCACTCCTGGTAAAACTCCCATTGACTTCAGTGGGACCAGGATTTCACCCTAGGTCAGAGCTAGTTCACCCCATTTTAACCACAAACTTTTGTCTAGCATAGATGCAGGTTGACCCCCTTTCTGTTGATCTAGCTGCTTGGAGCTGACCTTGGGGTTTGGAAGAGGATCCGGACCTTGACCAGCTACATTGAGACAAAGGCAATGTTGCCAGTTCTTGTAAGTCTCATGAAATTTGGTGGGTTTAAAAAACAACAATAAAAACCTTCCAACTCAGGGAATCTTGTAAGTGGCTGGGACTCTCAGTAACTGGGTGTCATCATTGTGGAGACAAGATTGAAAATGTGACCTGAATGTAATTAGGGTGACCAGATGTCCCGATTTTATAGGGACAGTCTCGATTTTTGGGTCTTTCTTATATAGGCTCCTATTACCCCCACCCCGACCCCCAACCCCTGTCCTGATTTTTCACATTTGCTGTCTCGTCACCCTAAGTGTAATAGACAAGCTTGCAATTCAGTGGGCAAAGAAACAAAATCCCCAAATGTATTGTATTTTTTAAAAGAGCTCATGATTTTTGAGCACTTGGGGTTGGCTACACTGAAAACGCATGTCACAATCCCAGGGGTTATAAGGGGGGTTCCCCTCCGCTTTGAGAGAAGCCTGGGAAATGGGGAGTGAAACCAGATGGCTGGGTATGATGTGATGCAAACTGGAGGGGAGGGGAGCCAGATGCTGCTGTGTGTGAGGGCTCCGCCTTTGAACGAATTTTTTTTTAAGACAACTGTGGTTTCCCCTCCTCCATTCAGACACCCTGATTCAAAACTATCTAATAAAACCTCAATATAAAACTCTCTCCACAGAAAGAGTTCAGCACACAGGACATGCCCCTAAAGGACCCCAACCCAAAGAGCACCCTAAAAGGGTTCCGTGCTGTAAGCTCTCTCCTTTGTCTGGAGGGGCACTAGCAGAGGAGCTGGCTCTAGACCAGGCCTGCACAACTCGTAAAGCGGCGAGGGCCATATTACTGAGGGTTACCATATGTCCGGATTTTCCCAGACATGTCCGGCTTTTTGGGTCTCAAATCCCCATCCAGGGGGAAATCCCAAAAAGCCGGACATGTCCGGGAAAATAGGGAGGGAGGACCTGGCGGTGCTCGGCCGGGGGCCGGGGCCGGCGGTGCAGGGCCGGGGGTGCTCGGCCGGGGCCAGCGGGGTGGGGTCGGGGCCGGCGGGGCGGGACCGGGGGTGCTCGGCCGGGGCCGGCGGTGCTCAGCCGGGCCGGAGCCAGCGGTGCTCGGCCGGGAGCCGGGGGCTGGGCCGGGGCCGGCGGTGCTCGGCCAGCGGCTGGGCCGGGCCGGGACCGGCGGTCTGGGCCGGGCCGGGCCAGGGCCAGCGGTGCTCGGCCGGGAGCCAGGGGCCGGGCCAGGGCCGGCGGTGCTCGGCCAGGGGCTGGGGGCCGGCAGTGCTCGGCCGGGGGCCGGGGGCTGGCGGTGCTCGGCCAGGGGCCGGGCCGGGCTGGGGCCGGCGGTGCTGGGCCGGGAGCCAGGGGCTGGCGGTGCTCGGCCAGGGGCCGGGGGCTGGCGGTGCTCGGCCAGGGGCCGGGCCGGGCTGGGGCCGGCGGTGCTGGGCCGGGAGCCAGGGGCTGGCGGTGCTCGGCCAGGGGCCGGGGGCTGGCGGTGCTCGGCCAGGGGCCGGGCCGGGCCGGGGCCGACGGTGCTCGGCCGGCGGCTGGGCCGGGCCGGGACTGGCGGTGCTGGGCCAGGCCGGGCCAGGGCCGGCGGTGCTGGGCCGGGAGCCGGGGGCTGGCAGTGCTCGGCTGGGGGCCGGGGGTGCTGGGCCGGGAGCCGGGGGCTGGCAGTGTTCGGCTGGGGGCCGGGGGCTGGCGGTGCTCGGCCAGGACCGGGGGTGCTCAGCCGGGGGCCGGCGCCCCAGGGCCCAAGCAGGGCAGGAGACGCCAGGGCCAGAGCCTCTTGGCCTGGGCCGGCCGGCCGCCAAAGGGAGCTGCTTGGCCTTGCCGCGCCCAGCCCCAGCCCCAGCCCCAGCCCCAGCTTACCTGCTGCCTCCCTGTTTCAGGCTTCCCTCGAACATTTGATTCGCGAGAAGCACGGGAGGGGGAGGAGCAGGGGGCGGAGCATTCAGGGGAGGGGGCAGAGTTGGGGCGGGGACTTTGGGGAAGGGGCGGGGTGGGGAAGGGGCGGGGTGAGGAAGGGGCGGAGTTGGGGCGGGGCTGGGGCCCTGTGGAGTGTCCTCCTTTTTTAAAATTAAAATATAGTAACCCTATATTACTCCAAAGAAAACAGCTGAGGGCCGAACCCCCTCCAGCGCTGCCGAACCCCTCCCCAGCGCTACCCAGCCCCCCTGAAACACAACACCCCCCCAGCGCCTCCCTGAAACAACCCCCCCAACGCTGCCCAGCCCCCCCCAAAACAACCCCCCCAACGCTGCCCAGCCCCCCCAAAACAACCCCCCCAGCGCCGCCCACCCCACGGAAACAAACCCTCCTTCCCTAGCGCCGCCCCATCGAAACAGCGGTATTGAACCTTGATAATATGTTATAGCGGGCCCCTAAGGTAGTATAATTAAGGTAAAAGAAAACTGTCTTTTCGCTAGAAATAGAATAAGATCTTCCCCCCACTTTGTAATCAATTGCTCTGTTGAACGAATGAGGTGTGAATGAGGAAGGTCGATGAAGGCAGCACCTCCAGACAGCTGCAACCCTTGGAGAGGGGATGGGAGCCAGACCAGATCAGTAGAACAGGTCAGCCACCAACTCACCGCTCGCCTCCTCAGCCCCCCACCCCCACCGCCAGCTCACCTGCCCCCCTGCCCACCCGCTCACCTCCTCAGCCACCGGCTCACCTGCCTCCCACCACTGCCCGCCTGCTCGCCTCCACAGCCGCCTCCTCCCTCACTGCCGGCTCACCTGCCCCCCCGTCACTGCCCCCCTGCTCACCTACTCAGCCCCCCGGCTTGCCTGCTCACTCCCCACCACTGCGCGCCTGCTTGCCTCCTCAGCCGTCCCCCCTTCCCTCCGCCGCCGGCTCACCTGCCCCCCCTGCCACTGCCCGCCTGCCTACTCACCCCCTGCCACTGCCCACCTGCTCGCCTACTCAGCCCCCCTCCCTCACCCGCCGCTTGCCTACTCACCCCCCGTGGGCTGCACAGTGAGCCCACCTACTCACCCCCCGCGGGCTGCACAGTGAGCCCACCTACTCACCCCCCCGCGGGCTGCACAGTGAGCCCACCTACTCACCCCCCACGGGCCGCACAGTGAGCCCACCTACTCACCCCCCGCGGGCCGCACAGTGAGCCCACCTACTCACCCCCCGCGGGCTGCACAGTGAGCCCACCTACTCACCCCCCCGTGGGCCGCACAGTGAGCCCACGCAGGCTGCATGCAGCCCCCGGGCCGCATGTTGTGCAGGCCTGCTCTAGACCAACCTGTCTCAGGCCTGGTTTAAGTGGAAAAATTTAGGTTGACCCAGTTACATCACAGACACACCCCTGACCAACATAAGCTTCACCGACAGATGCGCCCATGTGGACAGCGCTGTGTCTACAGGAGATGGTGTCCTGCCGACAGCTCATTGGGGGTGGTTTAATTATGCCAACAGGAGAGCTCTCTCCCACCGGCGTAGAGCGGCTACACGGGAGACCTTGCAGCGGTGTTGCTGTAAGGTCTGTAGTGTAGATGTGGCCTTAGTTCAGACATCCTAACCCTGGTGTAGACAGTGCGAGGTCAGCAGAAGAATTCTTCCATCAACCTAGCTACTGCCTCTTGGGGAGATGGAGTCTCCCATCAGCATAGGTAGTGTTTTCCCGGAACTGGTACAGCAGAGCAGCTGCACCACTGTAGCGTTTCAAGCCCTGAGGCTCCTTTGTGCTAGCAAAACAGCTGCACAAAAGGAGTCAACGCCCAGGCTCTTTTGCTAGTTCATGCAGGCCGGCATGAATGGCTTTGAGTCATCAGGTTTTCCAGATAAATCGCCTCAAGCAGGAGAGAAGAATAGAATGTGGCTAAGAGAAACATGGCAAAGATGAGGCTTAAGTGGGTTCCTTATTACCAGTTCTTTAGTCAAAAGCTGATGGTTTTTGAAATTTCAGCAATGTGAGGTTAAAATATAGGCAGTCAAAACCCAGTTCTGTATTTGAATAATTATTAGTGAATGTTAAATGGGTTAATACATCAACCTGGCCTATCTTGGTGACTCTTCTAAGAATTGAACTGATGATTTTTGAGGAAATTATGGCCTTTGAATAAAGAACTGGGTAGATCAAACAAGGAACTAACTTTTAGCCTCATGTTGTCTAATGAACGGGAACTGAAATAACAAAAGGAGAGACTCTCAACCTGTCTGTGGGGATGGGAAAGTGGCCCTTTATGGTGAATTGGGCTCATCCCCCACCTATTGCTGGTCATCTGCCTCCCAGGTAATGGGTTGCATTTGGGCCAGTGACCAGGCATCACCTCTTGGTAGGTAGCCCGGCATGGGGTTTCTTATAAGAGGGAAGTGGGGTGTTACACTCTTAATAAACCAAGCTGCAAAAGAGGAGAGTGGTGTTTCCCTTGACTGAGGCAGGAACAGGTTCTGACACCGGATGAGGTAAGACCCTGTTAAATAACTGTGTTGGTTACTGTGATGCAAGTCCGTGTGAACACTCTTGTATTGGATTCAGAGTTTCCTGTTCTGATAACATTTAAACTTTAAAAAACAAAAAACAAAAAGGTTGAAATAGAATAGTCCACAGACTCTCAGCTGCTTTATTTATTTTTTTTTTTTTTAGTGTAATTTTCAAGAGCACTCAGAGCTGGAGTAACTCTGCTCCCATTTAAATAAATGGCTTAACGAACAGACAAAACAAAAACTATACAACAGGCCAATGCTGAGCACTTTTGAAAACTGCATCCTTTCCTTTTAGCCCTCTGATGGCAAAGAACCTGAAGTCAACAGCGTTAGCTGCCTGAGTCTGCAGACAGCCTGAAACAAAAGGTTCTATAGGCTGTGAACTTTCATCCATGGGGCATTAACACCCAAACATTATGGTCAAGATTTACAAAAATAGGAGTTTCATGTTAAGCTCCTAAATCCATATTTAGACTAAACAAGACATCTGACTTGCCCAAGTGCTGAGTAGCCTTCAGCTTCCACCTCCCACTGACTTCAGTTACTTCACTTAGTTGAGACCCTGAAATGGGGAGGAGGTGCTGCTTTGCAAAGTCCACACGTTGTTACTCGTCACAGCTGATCATGTTCAAAGAAACCTCCAGTTTCTGTGCTTATCTGCTATGGCAGGATGTCGTAGAGGATAAAGACAGAAAACTCATTGGGTCATTCTCTACCAGGAGACCCCTTCTCTTTAAAACATGTTTCCTGATTTGTCCAGTCTAAACTTTCCTTTTCTAAATGCTATTCCCTTATTCCTCATTATAACCAGGATGAAAGGGGGACAGCAGCCACCAAAGAAGGGGTAAGAGAGGAGGCAGGGAGGGTGTGATGAAGTGGGAATTTCTGTAGTAGTTGTTATGAAGGCTATGTGTGCCTCAGTTTCCCTTATGTGCTGCAGGGTTACCTAGGGGTGGTTAAGGGTTGGCTGCTGAGGTCTTCCTGGGGCACACCTGAACTGGGACAAAGAGAGGTCAGTGGGACAGGATTTGGGGCTCCGTGCTGACCACGGTGCACTATGCTGTAACTTCCTTTTCTCTAACCAAGGACTTCCTATGCTGTGTTACAACATCTTCTGTTTTACAATGCGGGCTGAGTGTTACTGCAGATGCTGGAGCGGGGCGGTGCATTGCTCCCTAAGATTGTACAAGTCTCCCTTAGGTGTCGGCCTCAGTTGCACTCACTGAACGGAGCTCACAGTGTGAAGCAGGGGTGCTGAAGGGCCAGAGGTCCAACCTAAGGAGGTGGTGAAGCCACATGGCTTGCCCTGGAGGAAGTGTGAGACCCCCAGAGGTCTGGGTCACTGAAGAGGTCCTCCTAGAGACTGTTCCAAAGCTGGGGTCATTGCACCGTCTTGTGGATCCATGACAGAGGGTAATAAAGGAGGCCAGGTCAGGGTTATAAAAGTTGATAGCCCTGTGGCATGGCAGGGTCCATTCCCACTGATCCTAGTTGCTGCTGCTTCATCTTGCCTTTATTTTGAAAATCAAATGTTGATAAATATAATTTTGACCCAACCCAGCCACCTCAGATTAATGCAGTCAATTAACAAAACACACACATCACTAGAGGGTGCAATCAGGTGAGCTCAGCCCCCTGATACAGGCAAGGATTCTTCTGCCTTTTATTGGACATGTGTCAGTAACCTCTCCCGCTGACCCTCCTGGGCTGTAGTTGCTGCTCTTGGTGTCTCTTTCATACAATGACTGGATGGGATGGCAGGAAATACTATCCACAGTATTCTGGATGGCCTTGCTAAACTGAAAGCCAACATCCATGTGCATTTTCTTTAGATGTCATCTGACCATCATAGGTGGTTATGACCTTAGTGCAGTGGTTGCAGAGGATTCTCTGCACCTTGAAGTCTTTAAACCACGATTTGAGGACTTCAATAGCTCAGACATTGGTCAGGAGTTTGATACAGGAGTGGGTGGGTGAGATTCTGTGGCCTGCGTTGTGCAGAAGGTCAGACTAGATGATCATAATGGTCCCTTCTGATCTTAAAGTCGATGAGTCTATGGCGTGACACTGGTAAGCCAAGTGCCAGCTCTGGCCAAGGCTGCAGACATCAGCCAAGAACTGACAAACTCACAGCTGGAAGCCAGACCAGCTCATAGAGTGTTAGTATAGTTCAAAGTAGATGTTAAAATGTAGAACAATGTGTTTAGTGTTTAAACTTCCTGGGAAAACTGCTGGGGGTGTTGCATGCATTGTTTTCACTTTGCTACTGCATTATAACAGGGTACAGACAACATTTGCATTGTATATACCTCTGTAACTAAATAATCCATCAAATGAGAGAGAAGCTGTATGTAATGCAAATGAAGAACTTTAACAGGAAAGTGCTAACTCCTGCTCATGGAAAGCAAATGATCAGTGTGAGAGATCAGAGTCTCTAGGTGCATATCTCTTCCTCATTGTGAAAGAGAAGACCCACATGCGGGGCCGTGTTGTCCGCTTGGTTTCTGTGAGCAGAAGCTATAGATATGGACACAAGGAAAAATTCTTCCGCTCTGGACTGTTTGGATTCTAACAGGGCAGAATAACCGAGAGAGAAGACAAAGATCCTCAGAGTTTTTTGGGTAGCCCTGAAAGACTTCTGGGAAACTGGCTCATTACTACATCTCTGCTACTTTTTGAAATTATAGACTGTGGCTCACTTGTACATATATAATATTTTCCCTGCTTTAACTCCTATTCCTTTCTCTTAGCTATGAAACTTTGTTAGTTTACTATAGAATTGGCTACCAGCGTCTTTGGTGTGAGATCTAGGATGCAAATCGACCTGGGTGAGTGACTGGTCTCTTGAGACTGGGTGTAAGTGATCACTTACTACACAGTCCAGCTTGTCTGGACAGCAAAGTAGACTGGAGTGTCTCACGGAACTGTCTGTGACTCCATTATAAGAATAATGTAGTACTTTGGGAGTTCACACTTGTTACTGGGTTGGTGAAATCTAATTATAGAACATACTACTATGAAGGGTGTCTGCCCTGCTTTTTGACAGTCTGACCTGAGGTTGGCACATTCGGTCGTGAGCCACTCGTCATCTGTCACGCAGTCTGATCACTGTTAACTTGGCAGGTTGCCAGCCACTTCTCAGTTTGATACTCTTCCCCACCCTCTGCCCCTTTGCAATGGAGATAACTGTTTGGCATTCTTACCATGGTGTTCCTCCTTCTCTAGTTTCCTGGCCTGCTGCTCTTTTGTGATTAGTTTGGGGCTAACTGTCTTTGGCTCAAGAAGTTTGTTAAATGTTGGCACTATAGTTTTTGTGCTTCTGTCCATAAGTATTTGAACTGGAGAATCTCCTAGATCACTGTGAGATGTGCCATAATATTCTAACGGTAGTAAATCAGGGGTTAGTTGAATCTACCAGGACTTTCTTAATCAAAGGATCTATTTTCTTTTTTTTAATTGTGCTGCCTTCTCTAACTCATTTGGTTGTGCCTAGTGAGTGCTTGACAATATGTGATTAAGCTAATATAGCAAAGAGAAATGTTGCAATGACTTACTCATTAACTCTGCGCCTCTCATTAAGAAAGAGCGGACCGGAGTTAAACTCATCTGGAATCCCCTGGTGAGGAAACTGATTTTTACAGTGTGCTATTACATTGATGTGCTGTGCAACTCTCTAAGGTGCCACAAGTACTCCTGTTCTTCTTTTTGCTTACTGCAAAACCATCTTCCCTGTTTTAATTCCTAGTTCTGCCAGCCATGTACCAACACCTATCAGGAGACTTGTATGGTTTCAGTAGCCCTTTTGCACTCTGCTACCAGGTCTGATCACAGATTTCACACTTGGACACCATATTCATGGCTAGAAAGATCAAAATTGTCTGGGCTTTGTTCTTAAACATCTCAGTGCCCATAGGACATTGATGTACGCTTAGTATTTCTGAGCATGGGCTGTGGTGGTATGACACAACATCCTGTGTACAAAAATCTCATCTGTAACAACTTCTCTTGATAGTCCCAACAGATTTATGCCTGGATGCGCATGGGCTCCTTTGTTTCCTGGCCAGCTAGAACTATTCCCTCAGGCAGCTGTGAGATGAGCTTGGTTTATTTTTCTTGTTAGCTTGTCCAGTCTCGTTCCAGAAATGGATCTGTGTCCATCTGGCTCCTCTCCATGCATTCCCTAGTGTTTGTGAGAGCATGTCTGTTCCCAGGAACTCCTCACAGGGTCTGTCTCTACTTCCAGGTACAGTCACACTGAAGGATAACCCCCGCCTAGTGCCATCACACGCAGGGGAGCCTGCCTGGCCCAGTCCCCCTAGAAGGGTCTGTTGGGAGCTGAACACACCAGTGGCAGATTCCTAGCTTTGCTTTCGGACCTGGTTGGGCTCCCGAGTTCTTTGTCTGGCTGTGCAGCCATCCACTCCTCCAGTGTAAATCACAGCAGCCTTCCTTTGGTTTCAAATAGCCCCAAGAGGCTGATGCAGCAGGGATCACTGGGACAAAGAGCGTTCCTGGCCACATTCCCCTCTTCCCCAGCTGCACCCCCACACCATCCAGGGGGGATAAGGGAGCATAGGAGCTAGTGTGATCGCCCTCTCTAGCAGAGGGGAGCCTGGACATTGCAGGGAGCCCTCTGTGGCAGGCTGCAGCAGCTCTGGGGCGCCTCGTGCTGGTGCCATGGCGTAAAGTAGATGCAGCCCTGAAGTCTGCATTTACGAAGGGCAAGAGGAGAGGGAGCAGAGTGGCCAGATGGGGAGGCCTGACTCATCCATTTCCCAGTGTGTGGGTTGACTGATAGATCAGTGTTCTGGCAGCCTGCAGAGGTGGCTTCCCAGAACTGCTCTTGCAAACCCAGATCTGTCTGTTCTCTGATGTGAAACAGCCAGCACTGAACAAAGAAACACATGTTTCAAAGGCCACACAGAAACTGAGCTTTGGCATGGAGGCTGGGGGGAAGGGCAAGAAACCTCTTCCCACTTGGACACGGGCCAATCACAGTTGCTGTACAGGGACTGCTCCCTCCATGCACCCCTGTGAGTGCGCCTGGCCCCATAAGGGGCCTCCCACTTGCTTCCCCCGAGCAGGGCTGCTCCTGCCGCTGTCCCATATGCCTCCAAGTGGCTTTCAGTGGCCCTAGCCTTGCACACACACAGCCTGGTGCTGCTGTCAATGGTGTTAGTGGCAAATTTCCTATTGATTGCAAAGGAGAGGGGAGCATGCTCAGAACTAGCTGAGTGGGGCCTACATCACAGACACCAGAGGAATAAGTCCAAGCCTGCCCTAGCAGGAGTGAACCTGGGGCAAATACTCACCAGCAACTACCCACCACACAACAAAAACACCAACCCAAGAACCAAACCCTGCTACAAACGCCGGTGCCAACTCTGTCCACATATCTATTCAAGGGACACCATCATAGGACCTAACCACATCAGCCACACCATCAAGGGCTCGTTCACCTGCACATCTACTAATGTGATATTCATAGATTCATAGATTCATAGATTATAGGACTGGAAGGGACCTCGAGAGGTCATCGAGTCCAGTCCCCTGCCCGCATGGCAGGACCAAATACTGCCTAGACCATCCCTAATAGACATTTATCTAACCTACTCTTAAATATCTCCAGAGACGGAGATTCCACAACCTCCCTAGGCAATTTGTTCCAGTGTTTAACCACCCTGACAGTTAGGAACTTTTTCCTAATGTCCAACCTAGACCTCCCTTGCTGCAGTTTAAACCCATTGTTTCTGGTTCTATCCTTAGAGGCTAAGGTGAACAAGTTCTCTCCCTCCTCCTTATGACACCCTTTTATATACCTGAAAACTGCTATCATGTCCCCTCTCAGTCTTCTCTTTTCCAAACTAACCAAACCCAATTCTTTCAGCCTTCCTTCATAGGTCATGTTCTCAAGACCTTTAATCATTCTTGTTGCTCTTCTTTGGACCCTTTCCAGTTTCTCCACATCTTTTTTAAAATGCGGCGCCCAGAACTGGACACAATACTCCAGCTGAGGCCTAACCAGAGCAGAGTAGAGCGGAAGAATGACTTCTCGTGTCTTGCTCACAACACACCTGTTAATGCATCCCAGAATCATGTTTGCTTTTTTTGCAACAGCATCACACTGTTGACTCATATTTAGCTTGTGGTCCACTATAACCCCTAGATCCCTTTCTGCCGTACTCCTTCCTAGACAGTCTTTTCCCATTCTGTATGTGTGAAATTGATTTTTCCTTCCTAAGTGGAGCACTTTGCATTTGTCTTTGTTAAACTTCATCCTGTTTAACTCAGACCATTTCTCCAATTTGTCCAGATCATTTTGAATTATGACCCTGTCCTCCAAAGTAGTTGCAATCCCTCCCAGTTTGGTATCAGCCGCAAACTTAATAAGCGTACTTTCTATGCCAATATCTAAGTCGTTGATGAAGATATTGAACAGAGCCGGTCCCAAAACAGACCCCTGCGGTACCCCACTCGTTACGCCTTTCCAGCAGGATTGGGAACCATTAATAACAACTCTCTGAGTACGATTATCCAGCCAGTTATGCACCCACCTTATAGTAGCCCCATCTAATTTGTATTTGCCTAGTTTATCGATAAGAATATCATGCGAGACCGTATCAAATGCCTTACTAAAGTCTAGGTATACCACATCCACCGCTTCACCCTTATCCACAAGGCTCGTTATCCTATCAAAGAAAGCTATCAGATTGGTTTGACATGATTTGTTCTTCACAAATCCATGCTGGCTATTCCCTATCACCTTACCACCTTCCAAGTGTTGGCAGATGATTTCCTTAATTACTTGCTCCCTTATCTTCCCTGGCACAGAAGTTAAACTAACTGGTCTGTAGTTACCTGGGTTGTTTTTATTTCCCTTTTTATAGATGGGCACTATATTTGCCCTTTTCCAGTCTTCTGGAATCTCTCCCGTCTCCCATGACTTTCCAAAGATAATAGCTAGAGGCTCAGATACCTCCTCTATTAGCTCCTTGAGTATTCTAGGATGCATTTCATCAGGCCCGGGTGACTTGCAGGCATCTAACTTTTCTAAGTGATGTTTAACTTGTTCTTTTTTTATTTTATCCGCTAAACCTACCCCCTTCCCATTAGCATTCACTATGTTAGGCATTCCTTCAGACTTCTCGGTGAAGACCGAAACAAAGAAGTCATTAAGCATCTCTGCCATTTCCAAGTTTCCTGTTACTGTTTCTCCCTCTTCACTAAGCAGTGGGCCTACCCTGTCTTTGGTCTTCCTCTTGCTTCTAATGTATTGATAAAAAGTCTTCTTGTTTCCTTTTATTCCCGTAGCTAGTTTGAGCTCATTTTGTGCCTTTGCCTTTCTAATCTTGCCCCTGCATTCCTGTGTTGTTTGCCTATATTCATCCTTTGTAATCTGTCCTAGTTTCCATTTTTTATATGACTCCTTTTTATTTTTTAGATCGTGCAAGATCTCGTGGTTAAGCCAAGGTGGTCTTTTGCCACATTTTCTATCTTTCCTAACCAGCGGAATAGCTTGCTTTTGGGCCCTTAATAGTGTCCCTTTGAAAAACTGCCAACTCTCCTCAGTTGTTTTTCCCCTCAGTCTTGATTCCCATGGGACCTTACCTATCAGCTCTCTGAGCTTCCCAAAATCTGCCTTCCTGAAATCCATTGTCTCTATTTTGCTGTTCTCCCTTCTACCCTTCCTTAGAATTGCAAAGTCTATGATTTCATGATCACTTTCACTCAGGCTGCCTTCTACTTTCACATTCTCAACGAGTTCCTCCCTATTTGTTAAAATCAAGTCTAGAACAGCTTCCCCCCTAGTAGCTTTTTCAACCTTCTGAAATAAACAGTTGTCTCCAATGCAGTCCAAGAATTTGTTGGATAGTCTGTTCCCCGCTGTGTTATTTTCCCAACATATATCCGGATAGTTGAAGTCCCCCATCACCACCAAATCTTGGGCTTTGGATGATTTTGTTAGTTGCTTGAAAAAAGCCTCATCCACCTCTTCCACCTGGTTAGGTGGCCTGTAGTAGACGCCTAGCATGACATCTCCCTTGTTTTTTGCCCCTTTAAGCCTAACCCAGAGACTCTCAACACTTCCGTCTCCTATGTCCATCTCTACCTCAGTCCAAGTGTGTACATTTTTAATATATAAGGCAACACCTCCTCCCTTTTTCCCCTGTCTATCCTTCCTGAGCAAGCTGTACCCATCCACACCAACATTCCAATCATGTGTATTATCCCACCAAGTTTCAGTGATGCCAACAATGTCATAGTTGTATTTATTTATTAGCACTTCCAGTTCTTCCTGCTTATTCCCCATACTTCTCGCATTTGTATATAGGCATCTAAGATACTGGTTTGATCTTTCCTCCCAGTTTTTTCCTGACTCTCCTTTCTCTCTGCCAATATAGCCCACACTCCCTCTTGTTTCCGGCTCATTTCCCCGGTCTCCATGTTCCCCACTTACCTGTGGGCTTTGCTCACCTGTTCCCATCGAACCTAGTTTAAAGCCCTCCTCACTAGGTTAGCCAGTCTGTGTCCGAATAGGGTCTTCCCTCTCCTCGAAAGGTGAACGCCATCTCTGCCTAGCAGTCCTTCCTCGAATAGCATCCCGTGGTCTAGGAAGCCAAAGCCCTCCTGGCGACACCATCTTCGCAGCCAGGCATTCACCTCCATGATGCATCTGTCTCTGCCCGGGCCCCTACCTTTGACAGGAAGAATTGAAGAGAATACCACCTGCGCTCCAAACTCCTTCACCCGTGCTCCCAGAGCCCTGTAGTCACTCTTGATCCGCTCAGTGTCACACCGCGCAGTATCATTTGTGCCCACATGGATGAGTAGCATGGGGTAGTAGTCAGAGGGCCGGATAATCCTCGACAATGCCTCCGTAACGTCTCGGATACGGGCCCCCGGCAGGCAGCATACCTCCCGAGATGAAATGTCAGGGCGACAGATGGGCGCCTCCGTCCCCCTCAGCAGAGAGTCTCCGACCACCACTACCCTACGTTTCCTATTCGCAGTGGTGGCAGCAGACTCTCCAGCCTTAGGGGTACGAGGCTTCTCCTCCTTTACTGTAGGGAGTGATTCCTTCTTTCCTGTATCAAGAAGAGCATAACGTTTACCTATAACCACGGCAGGAGGGTTCGGAGCAATATATGCCATCATGTGCCAGCAATGGCCCTCTGCCATGTACATTGGCCAAACTGGACAGTCTCTACGCAAAAGGATAGATGGACACAAATCTGACATCAGGAATCATAACTTTCAAAAACCAGTAGGAGAGCACTTCAACCTCTCTGGTCACTCAGTAACAGACCTCCAAGTGGCAATTCTTCAACAAAAAAACTTCAAAACCAGACTCCAACATGAAGCTGCAGAACTGGAATTAATTTGCAAACTGGACACCATTAGATTAGACCTGAATAAAGACTGGGAGTGGTTGAGTCATTACAAAATCTAAACTTAATTTCCCCCTACTGTTACTCACACCTTGTCAACTGTCTGTAATAGGCCACTCTCTTACCACTTCAAAAGTTATTTCTCCTCCCTTGGTATCCTGTTGTTAATTGATTTATCTCGTTAGACTAACCCCACACTTGGTAAAGCAACCCCCATCCTTTCATGTATTTATACCTGCTCCTGTATTCTCCACTCTGTGCATCTGATGAAGTGAGTTCTAGCCCACAAAAGCTTATGCCCAAATAAATGTGTTAGTCTCTAAGGTGCCACAAGGACTCCTTGTTGTTTTTGGTGGTATCTAAGAGCAGAGTCCACACCTCAGCAAATGTGGTGAGGGTCCAGCCAGCTGGCAGCGTGGACAGGTCTGGGATTGATTCCAGGCCACACTGGGCTGTGCCTCTGGCCCAAGCAGCTGGCCAATATTCAGGGGCTGTTTCTTTTAGGTGGAGAATTTGCTGATAGGAGTCAGGAATATTCTTTGGTTCAATCCTGTTTATTTACAGAATGCATGATCTTTTGTCCCTGAATGCAGCAGGACCACACAGCAGGCAGTTTCCTTGTTCAGAAATCCCCAAGTCCAACCTTCCAGCCAGTCCTGTGCCCCAAAGAGCTCTGTCTCTGCTCTGCCTCAGGGCCATGATCATGACTGCTTTCCTTGCTGTCCATAGGCTTTTTTTGTCTTCCTCCTGGCTTCTTACCCCTAACACACAGCTTGTCTAACAATTCCCTATCCCCTGTATTTGCAGCTTGTCTCAGAGAAACACCACAGCCCACACAGATTCACTTCTCAGGCCTTTCCATGTGACCCAGGGTCTTGGGCTGTGGGTTCTATTGTTTCCAGCTATCACTACAGTAAATGGGCTTAATTGCGCCTTCCATTTAGCCTGAAAGGTGCTTAGCACAGCCACCAGCTTTAACCAGGTCTGTGGTTGTCTACAGACCAAAGACACACTAGATGGAAGCTGCTATTAACACCTTCCAGCGTAACAGCGGGATCGACTTGACAGTTTTCAGGCAGATTTGACCTTTCTGAATCAAGACCGTGGCCAATTGGAAACCTATGTAAAAAACCCTTGATGGAAAAAGGTGGTTCCATAGTGTGTCAGATGTCACAGGAGCACAGACAAAACATTAGGTGGGTGAGCTGATTATGTCACCACTCACAGCAAAGAGGAAGCACAGGCTGGCTTGGAAAAGCAATGGACAGATGGTCTGACCTGGCCTCCCCTTGTGTTAGCCACTCTAAAAGGGGCAAGGAGCAAGCAGGGCCATTGCACCCCCACTCCCACCCACTCCAGTCTCCCCACCAGCCACCACCACGGGCTGGCCATAGAAGGAATGGTCTCTGCAGTGCCCAATGATGCTCAGAGCACAGTGCAATGATCCATCTGTCCCATCCCAGGGCTCTGTTGAATGCCACCACTTAGCTCAGTCTGGGTCTCTGAGCTGTTGCTGGCCCCTGGGCCACCCCTCATGCTGTCCTGCCCTTGAAGCAGGGGCAGTGGTGCTGGATGGTGCTGCCCACTGGTGGGCTACATAAAGGGGGGTTTGGAGTGGGAGACCCCAGCCCTTTCCCCATTCTGTGGATTAGGCTGGCTGCACTGGGTGGGGGGAAGGGATGCTGATTTCTCCTTTAAGGTGCAGGAAAGCCACCTCCCATTGTTCCTGTCCAGCACCCATGAGGCATCATGCCTCCTACACCTTGTCTACACGAGAGCTGTCAACACCAGTTGAGCTCTGCCACTGAGAGCCCTAGTGTAGACAGGCTGCCAGCTGTTTCTCACACTGTCATCTTTCCTCAGAGCAGGCCTCACTGACAGGGCGTTACAGATGATTGTGAAAATCCTCTGTGCCCAGTCACTGCTAATTCTGGAGCTGAACCAGGGTGAGTCTATAGCAAATGTCCCTTAAGGCATTTTAGCCAGAAACATGTTGGGACGGAGGGAAGGGAAGGACTCTTGTTTTGTTACCAGACTGCTGTGGTGACTCGGAGGAAACATTCAGTCAGACTCCACCAGCCCTAGGATTAGACAAAGGCTTGGTTGGGGGAATGATTATCTGCTAAAAGATCAGCTCCCTTGATTGATACAAATTAAATGACTTTGCTTCCTTCCCACAAAGCGGGGGGGGGGGTACTTTTATAGTAAAAGGTGAAGTGAATGGCCCTGAACTTAGTGTTTTACATTGTTTTTTCATCTAGAGTGGCCTTTGACAATACATGTGTTACAGATCATGGATAAAAAGTAGAGCTTCTCCCCTGGACATAGCTACCGCCTCTTGGGGTGGTGGATTAACTACACTGATGGAAGAGTATCAGAGGGGTAGCCGCGTTAGTCTGAATCTGTAAAAAGCAACAGAGGGTCCTGTGGCACCTTTGAGACTAACAGAAGTATTGGGAGCATAAGCTTTCATGAGTAAGAACCTCACTTCTTCAGATGCAAGTAATGGAAATCTCCAGAGGCAGGTATAAATCAGTATGGAGATAACGAGGTTAGTTCAATCAGGGAGGGTGAGGTGCTCTGCTAGCAGTTGAGGTGTGAACACCAAGGGAGGAGAAACTGCTTCTGTAGTTGGATAGCAATTCACAGTCTTTGTTTAATCCTGATCTGATGGTGTCAAATTTGCAAATGAACTGGAGCTCAGCAGTTTCTCTTTGGAGTCTGGTCCTGAAGTTTTTTTGCTGTAAGATGGCTACCTTTACATCTGCTATTGTGTGGCCAGGGAGGTTGAAGTGTTCTCCTACAGGTTTTTGTATATTGCCATTCCTGATATCTGACTTGTGTCCATTTATCCTCTTGCGTAGTGACTGTCCAGTTTGGCCAATGTAGCCAATGTACATAGTAGAGGGGCAATGCTGGCACATGATGGCATATATAACATTGGTGGACGTGCAGGTGAATGAGCCGGTGATGTTGTAGCTGATCTGGTTAGGTCCTGTGATGGTGTTGCTGGTGTAGATATCCCATCCCATCTCCTAGAACTGGAAGGGACCTTGAAAGGTCATCGAGTCCAGCCCCCTGCCTTCCTTAGCAGGACCAAGTACTGATTTTGCCCCAGATCCCCAAGTGGCCCCCTCAAGGATTGAACTCACAACCCTGGGTTTAGCAGGCCAATGCTCAAACCACTGAGCTATCCCTCCCCCCATATGGAAGAAGCGCTCTGCGCTGTACGTGAAGATGAGCCCTGGTAGCTGGGCTAGCTGCAAGATCACTGTGCGGAATCCCTATCTTTGTACTGCACCATCACCATGGTATCTGGGCGCCTTGGGAAGTGTGGAAAGCTGGTCAGGGACAGAGGCTGGAGCTGGAGTAGGGGGAAGCTTTTAGCTTCTGCTTTGCCCTTTCTCAGCCTGCTGGTCCCCCTCAGTCAGGAGGAGCAGGAAGAGGTGAGTGCAGAAGCATCGTGGCAGGGAAAGCCGTCAGGCCCAGCTGAGACTGGGAGGCCTGGAGGGGTGAGGAAGATGACACTGCTCTGCCTGTTGAACTGGAGCAGTGGTTCTCAAACGTTTGTACTGGTGACCCCTTTCACATAGCAAGCCTCTGAGTGTGACCCCCCACTTATAAATTAAAACCACTTTTTTATATATTTAACACCATTATAAATGCTGGAGGCAAAGCGGGGCTTGGGGTAGAAGCTGACAGCTCATGATCCCCCATGTAATAACCTCGTAACCCCCTGAGGGGTCCCAACCCCTAGTTGAGACCCCTGAACTGGAGAAAAGTGCAAAAGGCAGGGGAGCTCCTGGACTCTCAAACAAAACCATCCTCCTCTCCCTTCCTCAGTGGAGTGGTCTCTGAGTAACATCTGTCTACACTAGACTCTTGTACCTTGAGTTAATTGCCACTTGATTATGTCTAGGTAAAACCATCTAGTGAAGATGTAAACCACTGGTTAGTAAGTGTGACAGGTCCCACTCTGTGCCACTCCGCAGAGGATACAGGTCTTTACAAGCTCAGCTAGCGAGCTTTAGCTCAAGATGTAGCTGTAGTTCAGGCTTTTAGCCCTGGAGCTCCCCCTGCGTCGGCCCTTTGTAGGGGTGTAGTGGGGCGGCTGCCCCACTCCCTGAGATTATGGGCTGCGGCAGGCCAGGAGGCCTGCGCAGACACACAGCCAATGAGAGAAGGGCTTACTGGGAGCCAGTCAGGGCCCAGGTTGGAGACAGCCAATCGGGGCCAGGCTCAGCCCTATAAAAGGCTGCTCAGGGAGAGAGCACTCAGTCTGTCCCAGGCCTTTGAGAGGGGAAGGTCTATCTCCAAGCTGGGAGGCTAGCACCGTGGACAGGGCAGGGCAGGGCAGGGCAGGGCAGGGCAGGGCAGGGCAGGGCAGGCCCGGGGGAGTAAAGGGAAACTCCAGCCCGGTGTCTGCCAGGCTGCAGGCCCTCAGTGGAAGGGCCTAGTGGGTGCAAGGGGCCGTAGGGGAAGTGACCCAGGGAAGTGGACAGACGAGGGGAGAGAAGGAGGACAGCGAGGCTGCTGCCAGAGGGTCCCTGGGTCGGGACCCAGAATAGAGGGTGGGCCTGGGTCTCCTCCAATCCCCCATGCAGTACAACCAGCCATTGGCCGTAGGGAGTGGCTATTACAGACCATGCCAGATCCCTGATGGGAGGGATTAGACTTTGGGGTGTGCGGTTGACCACGGTGGCTGGAACATAGAGACTGCTGATTGACCCCCTGTCCCCGGAAGGGGGTGTGGAAGGACTATGGGGCATTGCCAGAGGGCAGTGGTCCCGAAGAGGACGCCGCGAGTTGGTGAGCGACGAGGGCTCAGACATGCCAACTGAGGGTGAGACGATGGACGGGACACCACCAGGAGGGGGCACTCCACTGGACTGAGCTAATTCCCGGAACAACCAGTAGGAGGTGCCACCGTGGTGAATCCCAACCCCGTTACAAGGGGTAAAGCCCTAAGTTCACAGGGCAGAAAGCACAACTGACCAGAGAGCGATTCTCATAGAGCCTTGGGAATGTCCTTACCTCTAACTGTAACCAGCCTTTTCTCAACCTCCTGTGGGTGGGGGCAGCCATCTTCATAGCATAGAATCCTAGAAGATTAGGGTTGGAAGAGACCTGAGGAGGTCATCTAGTCCAACACCCTGCTCAACCCCTCTGCTCTTGCTAAATTTGGCAGGGTCGCTCCTGGCTCTGGCGGTGTGCAAGGTGCCCAGGGATCATCTGACAAGGGTGAAGAATTGCAGGAAGAGAAACCCTTTTTTCCAACACTGAACAAGGACCTTTGTCAGCATAAGAAAAACAATCCTGTCCCTGCAGCTAATGTCTGCTTCTCCCTTGCCCCCAGGGGCTTCCTGCTACAGAGCTGAAGGAACAGCACCCCCAGCCTTGGGAGGGGTGCCACCCTTTGGTGTGGACAGGCTAAACCCTGAGGGGCAGGGAGTAGTGTGACTGCTCTCCTCTCTCCCCCCCCCCCCCCCCTTTCCTTTTCAGTATGAAGAAAGGATCTAGGCAGCGGGGCATGGGGGAGGAGCAGTGCTACTTCTGCAGTTCTCCCAAGCCCAGTTTCTCTATGCCCACCCCTTTCCTGCAGGCCCTGGCACTGTTACGTTAATCTCCTCCACTCAAAGGATCTGTACACACGACCACTTACGTCAGTGTAACTCATGCATCCGAAGAAGTGGGTATTCACCCACAAAAGCTCATGCTCCAATATGTCTGTTAGTCTATAAGGTGCCACAGGACTCTTTGCTGCTTTTACAGTGTAACTCATGTCACTCAGGGGTGTGAATAAACCATTCCCTGAGTGACATAAGTTACACTGACCTAAGTGCCAATGTGGACAGCGCTATGGTGGCAGGAGAGCTTCTCACGCCAATTTAGCTACTGCCTCTCACAGAGGTGGAGTTGTTATGTCAACGGGAGAGCTGCCTGCTGGGTTCAGGAAAGCAACAACCACCTAACTAGGTTGGAGCAGTGTTTCTGGGTGTACTTGCTTGTTTCTCCTGTGGAGTTGTTGTACTTAAAGTACTGCCCAGGATCTTTTCAGGGGGGATAAGGTAAAGTGCCACATTTATTGGTAATACATGTATCAATCAACACTATATCATATGCATATGATATATATTGCACTCATGCACTCACATACACATGCACACACAAGCACACTCTGTCTTGTTGTTGTTACCAACTAGTTGCTCCCCTTAACTTCACTGATCAGGTGAGTTAGATGGGGGAGGGGTGGAGCTGGGCTCTGTCTATCCGTCTCGATGCTCTGATGTTGACAAGACGAGACCCGGGGTCCTCTGCAAGACACCTCACATTTATAGCAGCTTCCCTCTCATGCAAATCTATACTTGAGCCTGGTCTACACTATGACTTTAATTCGGACTTAGCAGCATTAAATCAAATTAACCTTGCACCCGTCCACACAACAATGCCATTTATTTAGAAATAAAGGGCTCTTAAAATCGATTTCTGTACTCCACCCCGATGAGCGGAGTAGTGCCAAAATCGATATTGTCGTTTCAAATTAGGGTTAGTGTGGCCGCAATTCGATGGTATTGGCCTCCGGGAGCTGTCCCACAGTGCACCATTGTGACTGCTCTGGACAGCAATCTGAACTTGGATGCACTGGCCAGGTAGACAGGAAAAGCCCTGCTCGTTTCCTGTTTGCCCAGCATGGAGAGCACAGGTGACCACAGATAGCTCAGCTCATCTGCACAGGTAACCATGCAGGCCAATAATCGACAAAGAGCACCAGCATGGACCGTCCAGGAGGTACTGGATCTGATCGCTATATGGGGAGAGGATTCAGTGCTAGTAGAACTTCGTTCAAAAAGACGAAATGCCAAAACTTTTGAAAAAATCTCCAAGGGCATGATGGAGAGAGGTCACAATAGGGACTCAGATCAGTGCCACGTGAAAGTCAAGGAGCTCAGACAAGCCTATCAAAAAACAAAGGAGGCAAATGGTCACTCCGGGTCAGAGCCGCGGACATGCCACTTCTACGCCGAGCTGCATGCAGTTCTAGGGGGGGCCGCCACCACTACCCCACCTCTGACCGTGGATTCTGAGGCGGGGATAATCTCATCAGTTACACCTGAGGATTCTGTGGATGGGGAAGAGGAGGAGGAGGAGGACGAGCTTGTGGAGAGCACCCAGCACTCCGTGCTCCCCAACAGCCAGGATCTTTTTCTCCGCCTGACTGAAGTACCCTCCCAACCCAGTATCCAAGACCATGACCCCATGGAAGGGACCTCAGGTGAGTTTACCTTTTAAAATATAAAACTTGTTTTAAAAGCAAGCGTTTTTTAATGATTACTTTGCCCTGAGGACTTGGGATGCATTTGCGGCCAGTACTGCTACTGGAAAAGTCTGTTAACGTGTCTGGGGATGGAGCGGAAATTCTCCAGGGACATCTCCATGAAGCTCTCCTGGAGGTACTCCAAAAGCCTTGCCACAAGGTTTCTGGGCAGTGCAGCCTTAGCCATCCTCCATGGTAGGACACTTGACCACGCCATGCTTGCAGCAAGTAATCTGGTATCATTGCATGACAAAGCCTGGCAGCGTATGGCCCCGGTGTTTGCTGGCATTCAAGCAACATCCATTCTTTATCTCGCTGTGTAATCCTCAGGAGGGTGATATCGCTCATGGTAACCTGGTTGAAATACGGGAATTTAATTAAGGGGAGAGAGGTGGCCGTTCCTACTGGGCTGTTTGCCTGTGGCTGAAAAGAAATCCTTCCCTGCAGTTAGCCAAGCGCAGGGAGGGGGGAAATTGGCCCTGAGCTTTTCACGTTTGGCTAGCAGGGATCTTCCCTGTTACCAGCCATGCGATGGGGGGAGGGGTACAGTGATCATCCCAGAGAATTGGATGGGGGCGGGGGGTTAGTTTGTTTTCTGCTGCTGAAGGTTAATAGGAAAACCGCAGCAGTCAACGGGCTTTGCTTGGTATGTGGGAAAGGAGGGTGCAGAAGCCGAAAGACAATGTCTTACCATGGCTGCGTGCAAGCTGAATTCTGTTGCCCGGACCTGCGTCTGTGATCTCTAACACCAAAGCCACAGGCACTCAATATTAAGATGGAAAATGCGACCTTGTAATGAAATCACATGTGCTATGTAATGTGAATAGTGTTGTTCACCATGAAAGAGTATAAGCATTGTTCTGTAAAATGTATCATTTTAAAAACTTCTCTCCTTTTTTTTTTTTAACCCTCCCTCCAGCAGCTGCAAATTTTTCAAGCCTCACTCCTCCATCCCGAAGGCTATCTCAGATAAGGCAGCGGAGAAAGAGGACGCGAGACGAGATGTTCACAGAAATAATGGAATGCACCCACAATGAAAGCTCATTTGAATGAGTGGAAGGACACAGTATCTAAATTTAGGAAAGATGCCAGTGAACGTGAGGTCATGAGGGACGCTCGAGATGAGAGGTGGCAGGCTGCAACGCTGGGGCTGCTGCATGATCAAACGGACATGCTCCAGCATCTGGTGGAGCTTCAGGAACAGCAGCAGGATAACAGACTGCCGCTGCAGCCGCTGTATAACCTCCCTCCCCCCCCCTCACCATGTTCCTTATCCTCCTCACCCAGACGTGTAAGAACGAGGAACCCCAGTGGACAGCCCAACCAAAAGGCTGTAATTATATTGAATTTTTCAGTGGCCTTTTACTTCCCTCCTAACCTCCTCCCAAACCTCACCTAGATTACCTTGTCGGTTCTCTCCCTATGTTTATAATCAATTAATAAAGAATACATGATTTTTAAATGATAGTGACTTTATTTCCTTTGAAAGCGAGCTGGGGGAAGGGGGAGAGTGGGTTCCTTACAGAGAATGAGTCAATAAAGGGGGCAGGTTTTCATGAAGGAGAAACAAACAGAAATTTCACACTGTAGCCTGGTCAGTCATGGAACTGGTTTTCAAAGCTTCTCCGATGCACAGCGCTTCCTGGTGTGCCCTTCTAATTGCCCTGGTGTCTGGCTGCACGTAATCAGCAGCCAGGCGATTTGCCTCAGCCTCCCACCCCCGCCATAAAGGTCTCCCCCTTACTTTCACAGAGATTGTGGAGCACACAGCAAGCAGAAATAACAATGGGGAGATTGGTTTGGCTGAGGTCTGAGCGAGTCAGTAACGATCACCAGCAACCTTTTAAAAGGCCAAATGCACATTCTACCACCATTCTGCACTTGCTCAGCCTGTAGTTGAACAGCTCCTGACTCCTGTCCAGGCTGCCTGTATATGGCTTCATGAGCCTTGGCATTAAGGGGTAGGCTGGGTCCCCAAGAATAACTATTGGCATTTCAACATCCCCAACGGTTATTTTCTGGTCTGGGAAGTAAGTCCCTTGCTGCAGTCCTTTAAACAGATTAGTGTTCCTGAAGACGCGAGCGTCATGAACCCTTCCCGGCCAGCCCATGTTGATGTTGGTGCAACGTCCCTTGTGATCCACAAGTGCTTGCAGCACCATTGAAAAGTAACCCTTGCGGTTTATGTACTGGGTACCCTGGTGCTCCACTGCCAAGTTAGGGATATGGGTTCCATCTATCGCCCCACCACAGTTAGGGAATCCCATTGCAGCAAAGCCATCCACGATGACCTGCACATTTCCCAGAGTCACTACCTTTCGTAGCAGCAACTCAGTGATTGCTTTGGCTACTTGCATCACAGCAGCCCCCACAGTAGATTTGCCCACTCCAAATTGATTCCCGACCCACCGGTAGCTGTCTGGCGTTGCAAGCTTCCACAGGGCTATCGCCACTCGCTTCTCAACTGTGCGGGCTGCTCTCATCTTGGTATTCTGGCACTTCAGGACAGGGGAAAGCAAGTCACAAAGTTCCATGAAAGTGCCCTTACGCATGCGGAAGTTTCGCAGCCACTGGGAATTGTCCCACACCTGCAACACTATGCGGTCCCACCAGCCTGTGCTTGTTTCCCAGGCCCAGAATCGGTGTTCCCATGGCTATAACCTGCCCCATTAACAGCATGATCTCCAAAGCACCTGATCCCATGGTTTGATAGAATTCCATGTCCATATCCTCATCACTCTCGCTGCCGCACTGCCGTAGCCTACTCCTCGCCGCCTGGTTTTGCAGGTTCTGGTTCAGCATAAACTTCTTGATAACGCGCAAGGTGTTTACAATGTTCATGACTGCTGTCTTGAGCTGAGCAGGCTCCATGCTTGCCATGATATGGCGTCTGCACTGTTCACCCAGGAAGAAGGCGCAAAACGGTTGTCTGCAGTTGCTTCCCTGGAGAGGGGGGAGGATATACCCAGAACCATCTGCGACAATGTTTTTGGCCCCATCAGACATTGGGATCTCAACCCAGAATTCCAATGGGTGGAGGAGACTGCGGGAACTATGGGATAGCTACCCACAGTGCAATGCTCCAGAAATTGACGCTAACCCCGGTACATGGACGCAAACCACCAAATTAGCGTGCTTAGTGTGGCCGCATACATTTGACTTTATATAATCTGTTTCCAAAATTCAAATTATATAAATTCCGATTAATCCCGTAGTGTAGACATATCCAAGATGTAAAATCTGTGTCTGTGTCCCTTGGTCCTTTGTGGTGCTTCCTTCTGGGTGTTGTCTGAATGCTGCCACATTTATTTTCAAAGAGCATGTTTTCAAAAGCTTCTAACTCCCAAGGCCGTCAATATGTCTTCTCTTCTTTGATGAGCCTACTTGACGAGTTTTATTGTTCTTGGGTCTGGCTTCCATCCCCTCTCCAACTGTTGCAGTTGTCTGGAGGTGCTTGTCTTCCACGCCTTGCTCATTCACATCTCATTCATTCAACAGGGCAATTGATTAAAAGAGGGGAGATCTTAATTCTACTCCTAGGGAAAAGACATTTCTCTTCTACCTTAACTATCCTTAGGGGCTATAACATTATACCAAGGCTCAATACAAAGTTTCTATATAAGGATTTGATACAAAGTTCCCATATCAAAGGACTTGACACAAAGTTGCATGAAAACAGAGGTCACACATGGATAGACCCAATACAAAGTTATATGAAAGTAGGGTGACCAGACAGCAAGTGTGAAAAATTGGGACAGGGGATGGGGGGTAATAGGAGCCAATATAAAAAAAAAAGTCCCTGTAAAATCAGGACATCTGGTCACCCTATATGAAAGTTATGCGAAGATGCTTAATGCAGAGATTTATCTACAGAGTGGGGAATAACAACTGGAACAGATGGTTCAATGGACTGATCCAATCTCAGAATTTCAGTGTTCTGTAACAAACTGGGGAAGTTACTAACTCTTCTTTAATGCACATGTATCCAAGGGGCTATGGGAGCCTTACCAACAAATGAATAGAAACCATGATTTATCCTAGATCGGACAAGATGCCAAAACAGGTCTAGAAGAGCCGGAGCACAGTGCTACTCCCCTCACAGCTGCCACCCTGCCTGTCCTATAACAGGAATCTTTTCCTGGTTGGGTTCAAGGGATCAAGACTCTCTAAACTTTAATCCCATGAGGAAAACAATTTCTTTCTTTAAAGCGGATTGTTTTCTCAACACCTGCACCCCCCTCCAGTCTCAAGTAGCCAGCAGCTGTTCTGCATGCGCACAAAGGGACAGATCCTGGCCTTGCCTGTATGCCAGCATAAGGGAGCAGGGGAGGTGTAATGCACCCCTTGGCGTTCACTGCTGTTTTGTGAGCACTGAGGGAATCTAGACTCTGCAGCTCCACTCTGTTCCCCACTCCTCTCACGCAGGTGGATGGAAGAGAGGGCGGGAAGTGGGCGAAGTCTGGCTCCGCCCCCACACTGTGCCCAGTGGAGTAGCTAGGCCTGCACGTGCTGTGCCAGGTAAAGACTCAGCACCGCTTACTCCCTCCTCGGAGCAGCAGGGAGTCTGGGAGGGAGATTGTGAATCCCCAAGGGCCGTGCTGCTCCAGGGGCAGAGCAATGATGTGCCCCTTACTGCATAGGGTTACCATTCGTCCGGATTCCCCCAGACATGTCCGGCTTTTTCGAGTTAAAAATAGCGTCTGGGGGGAATTTGTCAATGTCCGGACTTCCCCTCCTCCCCCCCCCATACAGAGTGTGCGCACGGCTTACAGAGCAGCCCGGACTCCGACAGCCAGAGCCAAAGCCCTTCCTTCACTTCCCCCTCCTCTCTCCTGAAACTTGACACCACTCCCCTCCTCTCTCTCCCTCCCCCCCCCCGCCCTGCATTCACAGATCGCCGGCCGTCGCCTCGGCCTCCGGCAGTCTGGAGCTCCGAGCCTGCTCCCCTCCCCCGCTGCCGAGCACGCTGCTCTGCGGCACAGTAAGGGGGCCGGGGGCCAGAGAAGTGGCAGGGAGGTTCGGGGGGGGGGGTAGTCAAGAGACAGGGAGCAGGGGGGAGGGTTGGATGGGTCAGGAGTTTGGGGGGGGGCTGTCTGTGGGTTGGCGGTGTAAGGTTTTGGGCAGTCAGAGTACAGGTGGGGGGGTCTCAGGAGGGGGCAGTTAGGGGACAAGGAACAGGGAGGCTTAGGTAGGGGGTGGGGTTCTGGAGGGCAGTTAGGAGCAGGGGTCCCAGGAGGGGGCAGTCAGGGGACAAGGAGCGGGGGGGTCTGGAGTTCGGGGGGGGCTTTCTGGAGGGGGTGGATAAGGTTTTGGGCAGTCAGGGTACAGGTAGGAGGTAGGGTCCTGGGGGGCAGTTAGGGAGAGGGGTCTTAGGAAGGGGCAGTTAGGGGATAAGGAACAGGGAGGCTTAGGTAGGGGGTGGGGTTCTGGAGGGCAGTTAGAAGCAGGGGTCCCAGGAGGGGGGACAGGGAGCAGAGGGGTTTAGATGGGTCAGGAGTTCTGGGGGGGGCTGTCAGGGGGTGGGGGTGTGGATAAGGGTTGGGGCAGTCAGGGGACAGGTAGGGGGTAGGGTCCTAGGGGGCCAGTTAGGATGTGGGGAAGGTCTCAGGAGGGGGCAGTCAGGGGACAAGAGGCAGGGAGGCTTAGGGAGGGGGGGGAGTCCTGGGGGGCAGTCAGGGGACAAGGAGTGGGGGGGAGGGTTGGGGGTTCTGAGGGGGCAGGAAGTGGGAGGGAGTGGAAGGGGCAGGGGCGGGGCTAGGACAGGACGGGGTGGGGCTAGGGCGGGGCTCCTCCTGTCCTCTTTTTTGATTGTTGAAATATGGTAACCCTATTACTGCAGGCTAGACCGCAAACTGAATGTAGCTCAAAGGCGAGGGAGGAGTTAACCAGCTGTTCAGTGTCTGTTCTCACTGAGCAGGTGTTGGGGTTCCTGAAAATAAGGCCGCCAGGATTGTAGGCCCCACTTGAGGTGCCTGGCAACGCCAAGTGGAGTCAGTGGGAGCTGCAGATGCTCAGTATTTCTGAGCTCCGCAAACCAGCCACTCTGGGAAATGCAGGTGGACTAGCGCAGGGGTTCTCAAACTGGGGGTCGGGACCCCTCCGGGGGTCGCGAGGTTATTACATGGGGGGGTTGCGAGCTGTCAACCTCCACCCCAAACCACGCTTTGTATCCAGCATTTATAATGGGGTTAAATATATAAACAAATGTTTTTAATTTATAAGGGGGGGTCGTGCTCAGAGGCCTGCTATGTGAAGGGGGTCCCCAGTACAAACGTCTGAGAACTACTGGACTAGTGTGAGCCTCAGCCGCTCCCTTAACAGTGAGCTGCTCTGAGCCTTTGTCTCTCGCTCGCACAGCGATATCTTCCTCCCCCACAGGAATGCGGGGGCCCAGCCAGCCAACTCCTCTCACAGTTCCCTCAGCTTTGAAGCCAAGCAGTCAACTGTTCCCATCTGTACAAGGTATCAGTTACCTCCTCCCCCTGCTAGCAGACTGGCTTTGGCTTTCAGCTGGTCCAGAACCTGAGCACTAGCTCAAAACACTCCCTGAACTTTGGGCAAGTTTGGATCTGGGTCCAAACTTCATAGCTGGTTCCTAGATCTCTAACGTCTGGACTGAAGCCTGAGATCCCAAAGTTTGGTTGGGCTCCCCACTGCAACACTGGCCCCTATTTCTCTCTGCAGGGCTGAATCAAAAGCCTGGCTCCTAATTCTCTCTGGTAGCATTTTATCCCCACTTGGCACAGGTGGACATGACTGCCCCAGGGGCAGGGCAATGGAGCATTAGACCTGGGGACTATCCTATTAAAAATAGAAGAGATCCCTGCCTCATTCACCCAGCCACAGCCGCCGAACTGCTCTGGGAGAGGCAACCCACCCAGCAGCTGTAAACAAGACAAAGGTAATTGAATCCAATACCAACCCTTCTGGGAAACCCCAGTGGCCAGAGCTGCCAGGAAGTGCAGGCTTGGAATTCGCATGAATAAAGCAATCAGATGAAGCAGGATGTGTGATGCCCTGATAGGACACGCCATGGTGAGAAGGTTGGCAAGTTTGTTTGGACATATACCTGGAAGTTTCATCACATGACATAATCTTTAATTAAAAATTAATTTCTTGGGACTAGGACAATGCTGGAGGGTTGGCAGGCAACCATACTTGGTGAGGGTTAGGCAAGAGGCGGTTCCAGTAACTCCAAGGCACATCAGTGCTAGGCCAAAATGTCTATGAGTAATATGAACTCTTAAGGAAAACCCTGCTGTTCAGGGAAGTATTTTGAAAATGGACTCATTGAATTTGGGATTAAGGCCTGTGTGAGGAAAATGACTTCACAATAGTTATGATTAAGGACAAAATATTTTAATCAGCTTTTTTAAAAGAGATCTGCTCCATTTTTAGGGCCTGCCCTTTTTGGTTTTTATTGTATTTAATTTTCCCCAGGAATGGATTGGTGTTTATACCACAACAAAAACCGGTGAAAATCGGTGCAAAAAACTATTAATAATTTTTCAGGGTAAATATCGGGGCTTATTTTGGTGGATGGAAGGAGGGGAGTATTCAGTAGATTAATGCTTTGATGAATGGAATGAATTGTGGTTTGCTGCAGAACTAAAACGGAACTCAAAACCCAGTGTGACCTCTAAGTTTAAGAAAACAATAGATCTCTAATCCCCAAATAAAGCTTTTCATTTGAATAAACAGTTTACTGTTGTAGATTTAGAACTATTTAGCTTATAAATATTTACATTTAATGATTGGGCCGCACCATTTGCAGCTCATACACTCAACTTCTTCTTTTCTCATGTTTTGGTTTTTAACGTTTGAATACTTCCTTGTGTTCTGAAACATCTTTTGAGAGTGATTTTCATTTTCTTCCTCTTTTAGTGTGTCAGATCTTTAACCCGTTATCTGATAACAGCATGAAATTGTGGGCCCAGGTTCATCAGCACATTCAAATGCACACGTATAACCCATGTGCATAATAGGGAGATATCTCTTTAAGAGGCCAGCAGCCAATGATGCACGCCAGGGTGTGGTTGTTCCAGTTGCAGTAGAGGAATAAACATGGCTCTAGAGAAGCACTTGGGAGGGGAAGGGCCTGAGGCAAGATTGTTCAGCTCTGGATTTAAACTTTCCTAGAATGACCTGGGGTTACTCTCACCTGCAGGGGTGTGGACAACGCATCACGCCCATCTCTTATAGGACTTGTCACAGGGAAGAAGACAGAAGGAGAGCCTTAATTACACACACACAAACAAAGGGCTGGCTGCAAAAAGCTTGAATGTCAGATACTGGTTCTGTAAGACTGGCTGTAGTTAAGCAGGGTTATCTGGTAACAGGGCAGAAGCCGGATGGGCTACGCTGCTTCCATAGGAAAGCTAAGAGACAACTAGCAAAACTTAAAACAAAAACAAAAACACACACACACACTCCACTAGCCTTAGCCAATGTGGCAAGAGCAGGGTTTAAGCAGTGGGCTGAACTAGTGACCCAAGCAATGTGCAGGAGGAGGTGCGCTAGGGGATGATCCTGCTCCCATTTCAGTCCATGGGAGCTGCATCAAACCCCTTCACCTAACACAAGAACCAGGGGTCACCCCTCACACAATGGAATGAATAGGCAGCAGGTTTAAAACAAACATAAGGAAGTATTTTTTCACACAACACACTGCCTGGCCCCTGAGCTCCCAGCTGGGGAGGCTGTCCCCCAGTCCCTCCCCTGCTGTCCTCCCTCCCCTGCAGCCTCAGCACACTGTGCCGCCAGCACTTTGGCCCACCGCTCCTATCGGGCAGCACGGGCGGCATGGCTGGCTCCGGCCAGGCGGCGGGACTGCGAGCTCCTGCTGCTCTGAGCAGCATGGTAAGGGGATGGGGAGTGGGGGGGTTAGATAAGGGGCAGGGGTTCCCGGGAGCAGTCAGGGGACAGGGAGCAGGGGATGGTTGGATAGGCATGGGAATCCCAGGGGGGCTGTCATGGGGCGGAGGTGTGGATAGGGGTCTGGCCAGTCAGGGGACAGGGAGCAGGGGGGCTAGGGTCCCGGGGGGCAGTTGGGGGTGGGGTACCGGGGGGAGTCAGGGGACAAGGAGCGGGAGAGGTTGGATGGGTCGGGAGCTCTGAGGTGGGCAGGAAGTGAGAGGGGGCAGATAGGGGGCGGGGGCCAGGCTGTTTGGGGAGGCACAGCCTTCCCTACCCGGCCCTCCATACAGTTTCGCAACATCAATATGGCCTTCGGGCCAAAAAGTTTGCCCACCCCTGGGCTAGCACCTCGCTGGTGCAGCAGAGCCTGGGATCAGCCTGCTAGTCAGTGAATGAGGCTAATGTGGATATTGCCTGTCACTAATAGGCTGGATGTTCTGGCTTCCTTCAGTGAGGGTCACTTTTCCTTGCTGTAGCTAGGTGAGTTCTCTCCTCACGTCCCTGGTCCCTTCTCCCACCTCTCCCCCAGCAGCCTGCCCTGGCCGTGAGGCCACAGCCTTTCTAGGGTCCCTGATTGCCCTCCGAGAACCAGTCTCCTTCCCCCGTTTCCTCTCCCTCCCAGCCTAGTGTACAGCAATGGCTGGGGGCCGTGCTCTTGCCAACTCCTGCTGCAGGCCTACAGAGGATATGGCTTTCTGCTGCTGGGCCCCCCTCTTCTCTGGGGTGAGCCCTCCCCATCACTACCCTCCCTCCCAGTACGCTTCAGTGGCAACACGCGCTCGCTCGGTCTCCTAGGCATAGCCCCACTCCCACGGTGTGCGCCTCTCATCGGTATGTAGCAGGCTCTGGAGTGCTGGATTCGCCAATGGCTGCTGGCTCGAGTGTCTCCATTGTGCCTGCCATGTTCATTGCACCTCTGCTGGGACTGGCGGGGCAGCCCCCATCTGGCTGCAGAAGGGCCCCGTGTGGCCTTCCAGCCCCTCGTGGTGAGCACCCTGTGTCTAACTCATGCCTGGCTCCCCCAGGCAGGCTGAGCCTACTGGTCCGACTAGCAGAGCCCTGGTGGAAATGCTGGGGGAAGCCAGAGGCTCCACCCTCCTCCCCAACCCACCATTCGGAGCCATACAGGCATTTGAGAATTTTGGCCGCAAAAAACAAGCCAGCTTACAAGAGAGAAAGGAAAGTTTATTAGAGCCGTTCCCCCCGGCTCGCGGTTCTACTTCAAATCGCTCTACGAGTGCCTGTCTCTGCAGAGATGCCGAGGGGCACGTCACCCGCAGGAGAGCTGTCACCTTTCCCTTGGAGCCCACCTGGTCGCCTTGTGCCAGAAGGGCTGGCTCACATCACTCCACTGCGCAGTGCCCTGCCGGGCAGCCAGTGAGCAGCCCAGCGGCTGGGCTGTGGATGGAGAGTGGGCCAGTCACCCTCAGAGAAAGGGTGGTGGCGGGTAAAGCAGGATGGTATGGGGAAGAGTCCCATGGAGGCGGCACAGCAGTGCCCTGGCCCGAATCCCTGTGTCTCAGCCTGTTGGTGGAAAGGAGGACAGGGGAGAGAGCGTCTCTGAGGATGATAGTGCTGCTAGTGTTGTAAGAACAGCTGGAGTGCTGCCCTGAAGCCAGGAGGAGAGCACTGCTCCTTCCCCAGCTCACCAAACAGCAGGAGGCGGCCAGGCACCGGTAGTGAAGGAGCAAGCAGAGCTGGAGAGAGAGGTCGGAAGTGTAGGAAGTGTGGCAGGGGCAGTCCTGCCTGGGGGGCACTGTAAGAGCCAGGACACCCCCCTCCCCAGCCGGCTGCGGTGGGTCTAGACTCCAGGTTGCATTGCGTGTGTGACAGCGATGACGCCTGTTGCCACTAGGACGATGATGAGAATGAACAAGAGGAGGGACAGGACCAGGGCCATGATGTTTAGGCACTTGGCGGTGGAGCCGTAGCTGCTTGCGCCGCTGTGGTCGCCGACGACTTTACGATCCCTGGCCTGGAGGGAGGGAGGGAAGCAAATACAGTGCGTGATCCTCATGCTTGGGGGCAGGGTGTGTGACCCTCTGGGCTCGCAGTCCCAGGGCCCCCAAATTCCCCAATCTCAGCCCCCCCTCCCCATGGAGCATGGACAGGGGTGTATGAATTTTGGGGCATGGGCCTGTGAGACTGTTGGGGGGGGACGACACGTGGGAGAATCTCAAGGCCCTGGGGCAGTGGCTCTCAAACATTTGTACTGGTGACCCCTTTCACATAGCAAGCCTCTGAGTGCGACCCCCGCTTATAAATTAAAAACACTTTTTTATATATTTAACACCATTATAAATGCTGAAGGCAAAGCGGGGTTTGGGGTGGAGGCTGACAGCTTGCAATCCCTCATGTAATAATCTTGCGACCCCCTGAGGGGTCCCGACCCCCAGTTTGAGAACCCCTGCCCTGGGGCGATAGGCAGATGTGCTGTCAGGGGCCATCAGAGCTTGGCTGTGGGTGAACAGCTGAGCTCCCAGGGGGATGGGCATGTCTGAACGCGGGGACCCTGGGGGCTGGGTTTAGGAACAAGCTGTGTGTTTCTTATCAACCGCCTGCAGGAAACAGGTGTTGCTCATGGGCAAAGAGAAACAACCAGGAAACTCCCCAGAAGGCCAGGGCTGGGAGGGGGAAGCGAATTCCTGTAGCATTGCTCTGCACAGAGGGGCTGAGTGCGAGCGGCAAGAGGTGGGAGAGCTGTCGGATCCCCATGTTAGAGCCTTACAAAGCTGCACAGGGGCTTCTCTGTGACCCCCGCGTCTGTAATGGGAGAGGTGCAGGCCCTATCAGCCCCGAGGTCCCTGTGCGTTTAGACTCAGCCCCAGTCTCTCTCTCAGCAGTGGGGTTTCCTACGTCTGGGGCTCAGCCCCCTTGATTCCGGTTCTCTTCCCTTTTAGGGCAGCTCTGTGAGCGATAGCACCCCTTGCCCCAGGCTACAGGGCTGTAGGATGTCTGCTCTTCCCCCCATTAGCACCATTAGTGCTCAGCCCCCAGCAATGGGGTCCCCACACTCAGGGCCTCCTTTGCAGTTCCAGTTGTCTCTCATACTTGGCCAGCAGCTGCTTATTATCCCCTTCCTCTGGCCCCAGAGCCGGGCTCTGGCAGGAAGAGGCCCAGCGTGGGAGCTCCCACGCTCTATCTAGGCTGGGGAAGGGGGTGGGGCGGGGGGTTGTAAAGGTTACGGAGCTGGAAAGTTGCTACTAAACTTGTCCGCTCCCAGGGCCTGAGGGTGACTTAACGGGGCAGCCCAGAATCCTGGCAGCACTGGTGGGCGGGGGGATCCCTCAGCCCAGCCTGTGGAGCCTCAGCCACTCATGCCCAGCTGCTCCCGGGTCACCCCCTTTGGGGAGAGTAGGCGGCAGGGTGGGGAATCGGGAGAGGCCTGTTCCGGGGTCAGAGGGAGCCACAGCAGCCGCGTCTAAGTCAGCCTGAGGTCAAGGGCTAAGCCCATCAAGGGAAGAGCCTCACCTCAGCCCCAGCGTGGTGCGCACGCATTCACCATAGCACATGGCCGCAGGCGATTGCCCCGCCACAGGCTCCCCCGCGAGGCTGAGACCCACAGGCCCCAGACTCGCCCCCGGGGTCACACAGCACGCGCAGGGTAGGGCGGGGCACGGGCCCCTCTCACCTTGACCGAGAAAACCAGCGCCATGAAGCCGAGACAGCAGAAGTTCACGTAGAGGGTGCTGAAGATGGACCAGATGATGTGGTCGCGGGGCGGGGGCTGGTACATGCTGATAACGGTGGAGCTGACGGTGGCCCCTGGGGAGACCACCCCGATCTCATGCTCTTCCTTCAGGTGCTCATAGTTGTGGTGTGGGAAGGGCTGGTTGCTGCGGGCCGGGAAGGCGTACGGGGGGTTCTCCATCTTCCCACCGGGTGAACCTACAGCTGCTGGCTGAGCCTGGGCAAAGAGGGAGCTGCTGTGATCTCCCAGGCAGAGCTCAGGACTGGGGCAGCCTGGAGCTCACAGCAAGGAGGGAGGAGGTGGAGCTGCAAGAGAGGGCTGGCCCTTGGTTTCCTGCTCTGTGTGCGGCTCTCTTTGTATTGCCCCACCTCCCCACTCCTAAGTTTCATTTCCCGGCCATTTGAGAGCAAGCTGGAGAACAGAAAGGTTTCCTCTGCCAGCTGGGGTCCCAGGACCCTGCAATCACAAAAGGCCTATGAGTGGGGTGACTCGAATCCCGATATTAGGGGCTTTGTCTTGTATAGGACGTTATTACCCTGGTATTATTCTGATTTTTTCACACTTGCTCTCTGGTCACCTCAGCCCTCTTCCCTGGGATTTGCTTTCCCAGCTGCTCAGCAAACCCCCTGGAGTGCCCACCCTGACTAAGTGGGCGAGAGCTGAGAGCGCAGCTCTTGCTGCACGGTTTACCATCACTTTTATCCCCCCTGCTTGCTATCTCTGGGTGGGATGGGGGCCACAGAAAGACAGGCCCAGAGGGTTGAGGGCACTGCACCCCAATAGCTGGGGTACGCATGCAATGTCCTACTCAAGGTGTTTTACCCAGGCTCCTGCTCCTAGCACATGGAGCACTAGAAATACAGGCTGGAATTTTTGAGAGCCCAAGGGACGTAGGCGCCCAGCTCCCCACCAAGCCGTCCATCTCACACTCCACGACACATGTATGGAACAGATCAGCGCAGATGTGATCCAGCCATGAACAGCAGGAAGTCAATAGACCAGTGCATAACAATAGTTTGACCCTATATACTGTAGGTCTCCCTTTGCACCATAGGGGAGGAGCTGCTACGAAGCATGGATCTCAAAGTTCTTTACAAAGAGGGATTCGTTATCATTGCCTTCCTTTTACAGATGGGGAAACTGAGGCACGGGCCAGTGAAGTGACTTGCCGAGGCTCACCGACTGAGTCTGTAGCAGGGCTCGGAATAGAACCCAGGGTTTCTGATTTCCAGCCCAAGCTACTAAATCAAACTTGCCTCTAATTGCAGGCAGGAGTGCAACTATAACACTGACACATAGCGCACAAAGAGCAGTGATGGCAAATGCCGCTGGGCTAATGTGAATCCTCGTAGCGGGCAGACTTGGAGGAGCATTGCCACCATCTTGGTCTTCCGTGGCTTGTCCCTGTTTCCCTGGATCTGCCCCCTTCCCAGGGCCTGTGCTGAGTTTCCATCCCATGACATATATGTCTGTCAGGATTGGAAGTGGCGGGGTCCTATCACAAGATAGCAGAGCCATGGTGCGAGGCACTCTCACTGCATTACACTTATTGGTCCTGTGCAAAATAGAGTAAAGGTGGCATCTCACTTAAATCTGGGGGGGGGAGGGGAGGGAAGGGGAGATGGTCTGTCCAGGTGACTCCTGTGGCCAGGTGGGTTGGGGAGCAGCACTCTGGCGGAAGGAGAAGGCCTCTCTAGGAGCCCAGCCAGGGAAGCTGCTTCTCCTTCAGCTCACTGGAGGCCGAACATCAGTGATGCGTGAGGAGGCCTGGGGAAAGTCTGGAGCTGTCTGTTTGCTGGGGGATTAGCCGGTTTGCACAATTTCCCTGCTGGGTGGGGGTTAGGGGTAGCTCTGCTGATGGGAGCTGCCCACACAAGCCCTGCTGTTTGCTCAGGCCCTAGGCCAGCGCTGGCTTCGCTAGTATACAGAGCTATGTGGTTTCCCATGAAGATGTGATTCTGTACCTTTCACTCCCCTTGTCCCAACTGCTCCGCTGGCCCTGGGGCCGGGGAGGCCTCTCTGCCTCAGGACTCTCCCCTCTGTGCCTCTCCCCAAACAACCTCTCACTGGGCAGGAGCACAGAGCTTCCCTGCAACCGTCAAAGGGGCCGGGATGCAACCAGCTGCAGCTGGAGCTGAACAGGGCCCAGCCAGGTGCTGGAAACAGGCCAGCGAGCATGTTCGCGCTGGGGGAGGGGCGGTGCAGTGTTTGGCTTCATCAGGCCCCTGAAACTGTGTTTCCGAGAAATCACGTGGCCCGTT
The DNA here is from genome assembly GCF_027887155.1 of Malaclemys terrapin pileata. NCBI lineage: Eukaryota > Metazoa > Chordata > Testudines > Emydidae > Malaclemys > Malaclemys terrapin. The sequence continues at coordinate 37,203,289 of NC_071508.1, forward strand.
AGCTCTCGCTTTCCCGACTTGGACGGCAGGACCCTCCTTTCCCACCGGTTAGGTTTCTGGTGTCAAGGAAAGAGCAAATGATAGAGCTAATGCGGGGGTGGGTTGGAGGGGAAGAACCTGGAGACATGCAGTGGCTATAGACCCAGCCGTACACTGGGCCTCTTCCTAGATACTGCTGCCTCAGCTGCGTCAACCTCTGTTCCTTCCCTGGGACAGCCCCCGCATCCTCCTTCTCACTTTCCAGAAAGCCCCTGTACACCCTCTCCCTGGCACAGACCACTGGCCCCTCCTCTCACACCCGCTCCTGGCACAGAGAGAGAGAGAGAGAGAGAGAGAGAGAGAGTGTGTGTGTGTTCACGAGAGAGAGGATGTAGGAGCAAAGCTGGATCTGGGCTTTTAACAGCCCAGCATTTTGCATCGATGGGTTTTGGTTTAGCCCATTATAAAACTGGGGGCTCCTTCTTGCTAAATTCAGAGCCAGCTTTCAGAACCCACCCCAGCCATATGATGTGTGGAGCGGCAGCATTGTCAGTCCCAGGCATCCAAAAATCAGACCCCAAAAGAATCAGGATCAAATGTCAGTTTATTTTAAAAAATGTTTGGGGCTCTTCTTTTGCCTACTGGTTTCTGAGCCATCAGGGTTCCCTTGGGTCACATTTTCAAGGTTTTCCTCCACAACCAAGAGGGCTAGGAGCTTACCTTTGGGGAACATGTGCACGCACACACTTTTTCCATGAAATGTTTTCACACACACACACACACACTTTTCCATGAAATGTTTTCACTCACACCCCCCACACACACCCCCACGCACGTCCATGAAATGTTTTTACACACACACACAAACACACACATTTTTCCATGAAATGTTTTGACTCCCGTAGCTGGCGTCTGCAGATAAATACCAAATATCACAAGACTCACAATAAAAATCACAGAATTTTGCAACTCTGGATTTGAGATTTTGGTTGGAGAAGTCTCTAGCTCTTGGTTTAGGAACGACAAACTGCGCGTGTGTGTGTGTACACATGTGCGTTACTGTCCCCCGCTCCCATGCCACTTCTGCTTTCTCTGGACAATAACCAAAACACAGCCAACTCAGTGGAAAGAGTTCCAGTGACTCTGATAGGCTTTGGATCAAGGTATCTGTGTGTGTCCCTGGTGGCTAGCACCGCCAGCCACCAGTGCTCCAGGCAGCGCGGTGAGGGGGCAGGGAGCAAGGGGGTTGGATAGAGGATAGGTGAGTTTGGGGGGGTGGATAGGGGTCGGGGTGGTCAGAGAGCAGGGAACAGGGGGTTGAATGGGGGCAGGAGTCCCGGGGGGGGGCAGTCAGGAAGGAGAGGAGGGGTTGGATGGGGTGGCTGGGGGCAGTCAGGGGTGGGGGGTTTGGGGGTGGTCAGGGAACAGGGGGGGTTGGATGGGGCAGCAGTCCCAGGGGGGCCATCAGGGGGCGAGTAGCAGGGGGGTTGGATGGGGGGCGGGGGCCAGGTCACACTTGGCTGTTTGGGGAGGCACAGCCTCCCCTAACCGGCCCTCCATACAATTTCAGAAACCTGATGTGGCCCTCAGGCCAAAAAGTTTGCCCGCCCCTGTGTTAAAGCTAAACTGACAAACGTTACTCTGATCCCAGCAGAGGAGTGTCCACACTTGGAGTTATACAGTATAACCAGAGTGGTTTAACTGGTCACTTTCCCCCATAGACAGGCCCTTAGCCCAGCCTTGCAAAAAAACATTCTGCAGCCTAACCACAGCAGTGGCACGGGTGTAAAATCTCTGTGTCCCAATCACACTTGTCTCAAAGAGGTGTGAATGCCGTCTTCCTCCCGGCAGTGAGCTGAGCCTTAGAGGTTTTAAAGCCCTGCCGGAGGAGGTGTGTGCATACAAAGCGAGAGGGGGGAGTATTAGAACACTCCATCCCTGAGAATCGGTGACCTGTTTTAAGTCCTGGGCCACAACCTGTTCTCAGGTATGTCGCCATAAAGCAGCAATAGCCCCACCAGCTTCATTCCAGTCTGAGATGATTTTCAAAAGCTGGATCACGGCCCCGCAGCTACAGAGGAAAAGCTGGGGAGTGCAGGAGGGGGAAGCTTTTAAGCGTAAAGACAGACCTGGAATAAGGGCAACACAGACAGCCCAGGTGGTTTCAGGTGATTTTCTGACCCTATGGTACATATTGCCCCATCCTTTTTTAAGTCATTTTATCTAGTGCCTCATTTTGCAGCTCCTCTGTTGAGTAAAAGTGTTGCGGGGGTTTAAGAACCACTGTCTCTATCCTGCATGTATCCCCCCTTTCCTGTACGCTCCATTCGATTATCTCCCCCTCTGTCTATTTCAATGTGTCTCCCTCTGTGCCAGAGTAAATTGTCACAAGCGAGAAAGAAGGGGAAAACCCACATTTCATCAGAAACTGGACTCAACCAGGAAGCAGGCGATAGAAAGTTTGTGTTTGCTTCAGGGTTAGAACTAGGATGTGGTCCAGCTGACTTCAGCTGCTGAGAATGGGGCGATTAGTATGTTATGAAAGCATGCTAGGAGTGGGAGGAGTCGGGAGTGCTATGGGAAATAGCATTAAGTGGGAGTTAACTGAGTGCATTGGAAAAGGTGGATTTAGCTCCACTTTGATCTAAGTTGGGGTTAATGGCGTTTTCCTTGAGAATCAAAGGAGTATATTGCATTTAAAACCTCTGATAGGTTGTATCCAGTCATAGTCCTTCCATTCAGACTACCCAGGGCTCCAGCCACTTATCAGAGGTTAATAGACACTCTTAATCTAAAGCAGGGGTCGGCAACCTTTCAGACGTGATGTGCCAAGTCTTCATTTATTCACTCTAATTTAAGGTTTCGCGTGCCAGTAATACATGTTAACGTTTTTAGAAGGTCTCTTTCTATAAGTCTATAATATATAACTAAACTATTGTTGTATGTAAAGTAAATAAGGTTTTTTAAATGTTTAAGAAGCTTCATTTAAAATTAAATTAAAATGCAGAGCCCCCCGGACCAGTGGCCAGGACCCGGGCAGTGTGAGTGCCACTGAAAATCAGCTCGCGTGCCGCCTTCGGCATGTGTGCCATAGGTTGTCTACCCCTGATCTGAAGGCATGTGAGGGCTCAGTGTGCTTGGATGTTACGGTTATCTACAGTGCCACCTGCAGGGAGCATCTAGAAGAGGCTCAAGAAACAGGATTAACAGCAAACCCAGGAGAATATGTCTGGGCCTAAAAAGAGAAGTCAGATTGCTGAGCTCAGGACTGGGGGAAGGCTTGTGAAAACTCAGCTAGAAAAGGTGCAGGCTATTCTAGAGAGTCCAGTCCAGCTCCTTTTGGGGGATCAGGTGTCACCGAAGGTTTCTCAATCTGCTCACTTCTTCCAAGTGCACTGGAAAAAGGAATGCAAACCAGTTTGAAGAAAACCATCTGTGAACGTCCAGGACTTCAAAGCCCAGACTTGGCATATGAATGAGTAGTCTCCAGATTTAGCCTGGCAGCACTCTGAATGCGAGACAAAGCAGTACAGACCCCAGTAGCATGTGTGCATCTGTGAGCAAGAACCTGCCCCCGTCTCCTGACATGCACTTCCTGGCACAGACCCCTTGGGTTTGCCTGTGATGATGACCCTTCCCACAGCTTTCTTGAATCATTTGTCTCCTGCTCCTTCCTTCCCCACCCCACTCTCTAGCTTAACTAACTCCCTTTGGTCCTTTCTGGTCCACTGCCCTGCTCAGCTCTCTCCCTTTTTCCTCCCACATCTCGTCTCATATCTGTTTTCTGTCTCAGTCCTGTTGTCTGTGTTTCTGCATGAATGGTCTGTCTTGCTCCTGCTTCCTGTTCCTATGCTGTGTTCTCTTCCTCCAAGTTCTCATTCTCCTCTCCCTCCGTCACTTCTTTCTTCTTGCTTCTACAGTATTCCTCGTTCCCACATTTTATATTAAGGTTCCCAGGGCGGGTGCAAGGATGTTTCGCGCCCTAGGCGAAACTTCCACCTTGCGCCCCCACCCCCCCGAGCCCTGTGGCAACTCTCTGCCCCCCTGCCCTAAGGCACCCCCCCACAGCAGCTCCCCCCCTCCACCCTGAGGTGCCCCTCCCCGCAGCAGCTCCCCCTGGCCTGGGGAGCCATGCGGCAGCTCCCTGCCCCAGCTCACTTCTGCTCCACCTCCTCCCCAAGCACGCCGTCGCCACTCCACTTCTCCCGCCAATCAGCTGTTTGGCGCCGCAAGCCTGGGAGGAAGAGAAGCAGAGCGGGGCGGCGTGCTCAAGGGAGGAGGTGGAGCAGAGGTGAGCTGGGGTGAGGAGTTCCCCTGCGTGCCGCCCCCCCCTTACTTGCTGCAGGCGGCCCTCCCCATGCCCCCCTGCCCCAGCTCCCTCCGCCTAAATGACAACGACGAGCGGGGCGGCCGAAGATCCAGCCACTGCGGTCACCGCCGAAGGACCCAAAATGCCGCCCCCCAAATGCAAGCGCCGGCGGTCGCCTAATGGGTTGCACTGGCCCTGAAGGTTCCATGCATAAAGATGTAGTGTACAGGAATAGGGACTATCCCTTTAAATAGCTTGTGAACTCTCTAGTGGTGCTCACTGTGTTGTATGTTTTAGAAGCTGCCAGAGCAGCAGTAAGTATATAGCTAGGCTTGTGTGTTGTGTATATTTAGTAAACACAGTTATCTGGGACCCAACTTTGTCAGTGCGATTTTGTCCTTTGTTGTTGCAGAAGGGTTGATAAATGACCAGTAGATGTTTATAAGCATGTAACAAACATGAGTAGCTTGTGTGGTATAGATGTTTATAAGTACATTGGTAGAAGGTACTGTAGATAGTTATAAGCAACCAGTGGCACTCTTTTAACAGACTATAACAATGGCTTAGCCATTTATTAAAACAGCTCTTAATCATTAATCCTTTGATCATGACTCGATCACATTTATAACGTTCAAACAGATAAGATCCAGACCAATGTTATATATAGTTGGTGGTTTAATAGGGCCAATTTCATAAAGCTAAAAACAATTATGAGCCAGATCAGGTGGGAGGAAGAAGTAGTTGGAAAAATGTAAATGGTAATTGGGATGTAACAAAAGGAAGAAATGGGAAGTTGATAGCAATGAACATAAATCACAAGTTAGGAATTGTAGAAAATTGATAAGGGAAGCAAAGGGACACAAGGAGAAATCTATGACTAGCAGAGTTAAAGACAATAAAATGGAGTTTTTTAAATATATTAGAAACAAAAAAAAATCTTGACAATTATATTGGTCCATTACTAAATGGAAATGGTAAAATTATCAATAATAATGCAGAAAAGGCAGAGGTGTTCAATAAATATTTCTGTTATGTATGGGGGGGAATGATATAGTCTCAACATATGGTGGTGATAACATTCTTTCCATTCCACTAATATCTCTGGATGATGCTAAACAGAAGCTACTAAATTTAGACATTTTTAAATCAGCAGGTCCAGATAACTTGCATTCAAGAGTTTAAAAGAGCTGGCTGAGAAGCTTGCTGGACCATTAATGTTGATTTTCAGTAAATCTTGGACCACTGAGGAAGTTGCAGAAGACTGGAAGAAAGCTAATTCTTAAAAAGGGCAAACAGAATGACCCAGGTAATTAGAGACGTGTCAGCCTAACATTGATTCTGGTCAAGATAATAGAACAGCTGATATGGGTCTTGATTAATGAAGAAATAAAGGAAGGTAATGTAATTAATGCAAATCAACATTGGTTTATGGAAAATAGATCCTCTCAAACTAACTTGATTTTTTTTAGATGAGGTTACAAGTTTGGTTGATAAAGGTAATAATGTTAATGTAATATACTTGGACTTCTCTAAGGCTTTTGATATGGTACCTCACAACATTTAGATTAAAAAGACTAGAACGATACAAAATTAACATGGCACACATTAAATGGATTAAAAACTGGCTAACTGATGGATCTCAAAATGTAATTGTAAACTAGGAATCTTCATTGAGTGGGTGTGTTTTCAGGGGGGTCCCACAGGGTTTGGTACTTGCCCCTACGCTACTTAACATTTTTATCAATGACCTGGAAGAAAACATAAGATCATTATTTGCAGATGACACAAAAATTGAGGGAGTGGTAAATAGTGAAGAGGACAGGTCACTGATTCACTGATTTGGATCACTTGGTAAACAGGACGCAAACAAACAATATGCATTTTAATATGGCTAAGTGTAAATGTATACATCTGGGAACAAAGAATGTCGGCCATACTTACAGGATGGGAGACTGTATCCTGGGAAGCAATGACTCTGAAAAAGATTTGGCGGTGGTGGTGGAAATCTTGGAATGCATAAATAGGGGAATCTCGAGTAGCAGTAGAGAGGTTATTTTATCTTTGTATTTGGCACTGGTGCAACTGCTGCTAGAATACCGTGTCCAGTTCTGATGCCCACAATTCAAGCAGGATGTTGATAAATTGGAGAGGCTTCAGATTGGAAAACATGCCTAATAGTGACAGACTCAAGGAGCTCTAACTATTTAGCTTAACAAGGGAAAGGTTAAGGGGTGATTTGATTGTAATCTATAAGTACCTACAAGGGGAACAAATACTCAATAATGAGCTCTTCAGTCTAGCAGAGAAAGGTGTGACACAAGCCAATGGCTGGAAGTGGAAGTTAGACACATATTCAGACTGGAAATAAGATGTACATTTTTAACAGTGAGGATAATTAACCATCGGAACAATTTACCAAAGGTCGTGGTGGATTCTGCATCTCTGGCGATTTTTAAAATCATGATTGGATGTTTTTCTAAAAGCTCTGCTCTAGGAACTGGTCTGGGGACATTCTGTGGCCTGTTTTCTAAGGAAGGACAGACTAGTTGATCAGAATGATCCCTTCAGGCCTTGGAATCTCTGAATAAACGGAACCTTCATACAAACAGTGACCCCAATCTCTCAGGGCTCTCTCCACCGCCCCTTATCTCACACACGCTCTCCTCTCTCCTCCACCAAACATTCTCTGGTGCTTTTCCTCCCGCCCACAAAATCACACCCACACTGCTCTGTCTCACACCCCGACGGCTCTGTCACATGCTCCACAGCCTTCCCTTCACAAACACAGGGAGGTCCCCCAGAATCCTCTCTCACATGCAGGCTGCCCCCATCTGTAATCCACATGGGACATGCGTCCGTCCCCCCCACACACACACAAAAACCCATTCTCACACACTCTCACCCTCCCTTCCCCAACACAGGCAACAACCCACTTTCTTTCTGTGTTCACCCTCTGGACTGTTTGTTCCTGGTAAACAAACAGCAAATTCTGCTCTGTACAGTTCAGTAAGACACAACCCCAACCCCCACCGCCTAGACTCTTGAACTGGTGAAATGAAAAACCAGGACCTGGCAGATGTCCTGGAAGAAATTTCTGGGAAACAGAGCCATCCTATGTGAAAGTGGGCCTGCCCTGGTAAAAGCAGGCTATAGGATTACTTGATTCCAGCCAACTCCCTTGATTTACACAGGGCTAACTTGGATCTTGGGGCCGAGATCAAGTGGACTCTACCTGTCTATGTGTTCTCCTCCCCCAACCCTGAAATTCATCCCTCCCCAAAGGGCAGAAGCACTAGAATGATGGACTGTCTTGATGCTGTTGCTGCCTGAATGGAGCTGTGCCTTCTTGCAAGAATCTGGCACACCACATGTGGCCTCCTCAAGCTGCTGTTACCTGTTAATTGCCCTCAGCAGGGCCCTGCGCAAACAGACGACTCACCAGTGGTAGCGCCAATCACAGCCGCCTCAGCGGGACTGTCTATTTACTCTACCCCCAGGCTCTTCCTTCCTGCCATCTACAGCTGCCCCAGAGGTGAAATTCCTCTGAGCTCTGTAAGTTGCGGTCCTGGCAGCTGGCTGGCTGCCATGCTCCAGCAGCCTTTGGCCTTCTTTGCTCAAAGAATTTGTCCCATCCTGCCCTGTAAACTGAGCTAGAAGAGTCAATACCACATGTGCCTCAATATCAAACGAGGTTAGAATGAAGCATATTGCAGTGCTGATCAGATGTCTCATAGGCATCGTTCCACTATACGCTGGGAAGGGTCAGATCTGCCTCGCCACTCTTGGGTATCATCAGCCTCTGATGGATGCATCATAATAATCCCTGGGTAAGGCAGATGGCTCATTAGTAGTTCCTGGGGCTCGAGTTGTGATCTGGGGCAAGTCTTGCCTTGATTTTTAAAGCCCTGCTACTCTGGACTAGTGATTCCATGGCCCAGACGATGTGACACAGCAGTGTTCCTTCTAATTTTTCCCATCCATGTGCGGAATGAATTTTCCTATGTGCACCAATATGGAGCTGATGTGTGGCAGGGGTGGGGCCAAGGTGTTTGGAGTGTGGGAGGGGGCTCAGGACTGGGACAGAGGGTTGGGGGAGTGCGGGATCTGGCTGGGGCTGCAGGCTCTGGGGTGGGACCAGGGATGAGGAGTTTGGGGTGCAGGCTGCCCTGGGGCTGCAGCAGCACCTGGGTGGGGGAGAGGCGCCTCTTCCCACCACTGCCCCGGAGCTGTGAGGGAGAGGCGTCTATCCCTGTTGCAGCCCCGGAGCTGTGAGGGAGAGGCGTCTATCCCTGTCGCAGCCCCGGAGCTGGAAGGGAGAGGCGTCTATCCCTGTTGCAGCCCCGGAGCTGTGAGGGAGAGGCGTCTATCCCTGTCGCAGCCCCGGAGCTGGAAGGGAGAGGCGTCTCTCCTCGCTCCGCCATAGCCCTGGGGCTGGGGGAGTTAGGTGCCCTGATGGCCTCCTGCGCAGTTGCGCATCTTAGCGGGAACTTAGGACACGAGCTGGGGCTCCCAGAATGCAGTTCCTAGCTATCCATGCCAAAGTTGGTACAGATTGTCACCTTCCCCTCACCCTAAGAGGGAAGTCTGATCAGAGAGGCCAAGGACTGAAGGGGCCTGAGGCCTGAACGCTCCTTTCATGCCTAGTGGTGGTCAAAGAAACTCAAGACCTACCTAGGGTGACTAGACAGCAAGTGTGAAAAATCGGGACGGGGGTGGGGAGTGATAGGAGCCTATATAAGAAAAAGACCTAAAAATCTATAAAATCCCTATAAAATCGGGACATCTGGTCACCCTAGGCCTACCAGATTGTTCCCCCTGAGTGCAATAGCTCCTCAGTACGGGGCTCCATAACCCCAGATTACAGGAGGGAATAAGCTCCGGTTAGAGGGGAGCTGGCTTGGGAGGGAACCGGAGGCTGCATGAGAGCAGGAGGCAGCAGAGGGATCACAGGGAGCCAGAGACTTGGGCAGAGACACCGTATTGCTGCCGGGGGCCCAGCAGCAGGACAATTCCAAGGAGACACTGTTACCGTTACAGCCCTGCTCCAGCCTGTCCCTACAGCCTGGCTGGAAGGGGTGTTTTGATCCTGAGAGCGTTTGCACCGTTTATTGCTGGCAGCCTCAGCAAGGCAGTCAGGAGTTCCTCACAGTGGGTGAGGGTTTAGGGGAACCTGCCCAGGGCTCACGCCCAGTTCTCAGAGCACCCGTAGCTCTGTGCTCGTGGAACTGCCACAGCCCTCTCAGCGCCCGGCTTGGTTACAGAAGGGCTATTAGCCCTTCTGACAGAGAGGGAGCTGAGAGGGACTGAGGGGAAACAAAGTCACACAGGGGTAAAGGGAATTGAACCCCATATCCTGAATTTCAGCCCCGGGCTTTAACCACTAGCCCACCCTTCCTCTCCCACAACTGCTTCCCCCTCTGCCATCACCACTAGAGCTGCACCGTTGGGCTGGCAGCAGTGGGCAAGTTCCTGCCTGCCCTCAGTGCAGACACAGGCTGAGGCAGATGCGCCAAGGGGCGGGTAAGACAAAGCGACAGCTTGGGCCTGAGAACCATTCACGGCCCCCTCCAACCAGGCAGGGAGCCAGCAGATTCCTCCTCTGGCTCACCTCCCTCTTCCCATTGCTTTAGTCCATTCTTTCTTTCTTGCTCGGTCTCCTCCCCTCTTTCCCTTTCCCTCCTTCTCTCTCCCCTGCGCCTCCTGCCTCTCTCTTGGGAAGCCTTGTTTCCATTCGGCCCTACGCTTCACTGCTACACTCAGGCCAAGAGCCCAAAGGGGCTCACTAGTTGCCCAAAGAGGCAACTAGACAGGGACGTATGTTGGGTGAGTGTTAATGTTAATGAACGCTGGGCTATTTCACCCACAGCCCGGCCAGACTGTTCATGGAGAGATGCAGGCACTCCCAAGCCAGGGTCAGAACCTCTGTCTTCCCTGCTTCCCTCAGATACCGCACCCTGTCCTCCAGGGGGCTGAAGCACTTGGCCACTGGAATCATATGGCTTTTTTCTGACATTATTTGTTTGTATTGCAGCAGCTCTCGGAGGCCCCACTCAGCAGCAGGGCCCCATTGCTGGGCACTGCACAGACAGGAAGAGACAGGCCCTGTCCTGGAGATTTACCAGGCAAGGTGGGAGAAAGGGACTCAGAATGGAAGCGGACAATGGAGAACCGAAGCACGGAGAGATCAAGTGACTTGCCCAAGGTCACACAGGGAGTTTGTGGCAGAGCTGGGAACTGGGTCTCCTCAGTCCCAGCCGAGGCCAGGCTCCCACAAGAGACGCGAGATCCAAACCCACAGTTAGCTCACCAAACCACGGGCACCATCCGGCCAGGAACCAGAGCTCCACGTTCACCACTAGCAGGTTCATAGTGCATAGTTTTAAAGTGCAGTGCCCAGACAGGAGCTGCTGGCAACAAACAGGCTACACAGGAGTAACTGGGAACAGGGTTTGGCCCAGCTATATTCCAATATGCATAAAAGTAGCAAAGGTTTAATTCCAACATAGATGGACAGGGAGGCTGTCGCACATTCCATCCCCAGTACCATCATCAAACGTCAGCTTCCAGCCTGTGCTCCGCCTTTGCTGGAGCGGGTAGTAATGGAAATTACAGAGACTTTTCCCATTTTTGCCAGGAAATCAGATTAGCCCCCACGGGCTGTGGAAGTCCTAGAACGAGCATCTGATGTGTTCAGTATTTTCCCCTTCAGATCACTCACGAGGAGTTTTAATGACTATTTATCTTCCCGGATTTGCGGCTGTGTATTTTCTGTGTATCTGTATCAATCAGGCTTACTTTTTAGCTAATTAGCTGTCTGACCTTTAGATCCAGAAGGGAATTTTAGAGAGAGAGCATGAGAAAAGAAATACAAACCAGATCTCTGGTGCCTCTTAGTGTTCTAAATCATGAACATTTTTTGACCCTCTGTCCTATTTATCTGGTCTGTGGATCTAACACAGTAGCCGGGCACCCCCCTGCCCACCTCCCAAAGAACTTACTTAATCGTAGGAGCAGCTGCTGCAGCCCGGTGTGTGAGAGCTTTAAAAGGCTTCCTTCGCTGCTGCGGTGGTGAAGAAAGAAATAGCTTGTGGCAGCAATGAAACAAGTTGTGGTCGTTCTCAGGCCTGACCCTTACAAAGCCCCGCATGCCAATCTGCTTTCTTATGCTATAGCGCCACCCTCCGCCCATTTAAGGTGATAGCACTTTGATGAGCTTGTTTCCCCCCACAGTCCCCTTCTTTCTCTTGTATATGTTATTGTTGTAGGGCCTGCTCCAAAGCCCATTGATGGCCACAGCGGTCTTTCGATGGGGCCACAGTCAGGCCATGAAACAATCTGGGTCGTCTCCATGTAGGTGCCAGGTCTCTCCACTCACTGAGCTGCCACCCATTTTCCTTTGCCTCTAAAACAACAGCTGAGCACCTTTGGAGTGGAGCTGAGGGAGCCGTACATGAGCTGCAAGCAGACGAGGCTCATTCCTGACCACCGGTCAGCTGGCCAGATGGGAGGCCTTCCTCTGTGCATTACTTCCAATGAAAAGGATGGGAGTTTGTGACCCAGGGATCCCTTGATACCAACTGGCAGAGGGCACAGTGCATGGGGGCAGGGGGTTGGTTACAGTATCCCCTAGGGTCAGGGATTTGCATATTATTTCACTCAAAGCTGGCATGTGAGGTCTCTACTGAAAGCCAGTAGCCCAGTAGGCATCACAATCATTGCAAAATGTATGTAAGGATAACAGTTAAAAGATTGTAGCGCTATACGGAAAACTGTGTTCTTAAGGTTTGTAAGTTAAGACAGGTCACCAGAAGGCGATACCCAGGTTCTGGCCAGGCAGAGAGTAGGTGTGTGTCTTACAATGTAGTCTGTTTGCCTATGGAGCCACCAGCCAATGACAAAGATCACAAAATTTCCAGGAAGGAGCCCACAGCAGGACAGTCTCCTGTTTGTGACTAAGAGCAAAGAAGTAGTCCGGTATATCAGGAGATTGCAAGGAATCACACAGTATCCTTCACCAAGAAGACTCGCTGCCAGCTGGCTTGTCTTATGAATGGAAGGTCACTGTCAGCAAGGTTGTGAAGTGCGGGGAGAAAGATGTAGGTGAGCTGAAAACAATAAGCTTAACTTTCCTTCTCCTAAACATTATGGCAATTAGCATAGGGTAATTTATCCATTAAACAGTTCAGATACAGGTTACCACAACCTTCAAAGAAACATATAGGATATTTCACTCAAGTGTCTTCCTAAATATTAGCAAAAAGAACAGGAGTACTTGTGGCACCTTAGAGACTAACAAATTTATTTGAGCATAAGCTTTCGTGGGATGCATGCAGTACAAAATACAGTAGGGAAATATATATACACAGAGAACATGAAAAAATGGGTGTTGCCATACCAACTCTAATGAGACCGATTAAGGTGGGCTATTATCAGCAGGAGAAAAAAAAACTTTTGTAGTGATAATCAGGATGGCCCATTTCAAACAGTTGACAAGAAGGTGTGAGTAACAGTAGGGGGGAAATTAACATGGGGAAATAGTTTTTAGTTTGTGTAACGACCCATCCACTCCCAGTCTTTATTCGAGCCTAATTTAATGGTATCCAGTTTGCAAATTAATTCTGGTTTGCAGTTTCTCATTGGAGTCTGTTTTTGAAGTTTTTTTGTTGAATAATTGTGACTTTTAGGTCTGTAGTTGTGTGACCAGGGAGGTTGAAGTGTTCTCCGACTGGTTTTTGAATGTTATAATTCTTGATGTCTGATTTGTGTCCATTTATTCTTTTGCATAGAGACTGTCCGGTTTGGCCAATGTACATGGCAGAGGGGCATTGCTGGCACATGATGGCATATATGACATTGGTAGATGTGCAGGTGAATGAGCCTCTGATGGCGTGGCTGATGTGATTAGGTCCTGTGATGGTGTCCCCTGAACAGATATGTGGACAGAGTTGGCAATGGGCTTTGTTGCAAGGATAGGTTCCTGGGTTAGTGTTTTTGTTGTGTGGTGTGTGGTTGCTGGTGAGTATTTGCTTCATATATCCTTACATACATTTTGTAATGATTGTGATGCCTACTGGGCTACTGGCTTTCAGTAGAGACCTCACATGCCAGCTTTGAGTGAAATAATATGCAAATTATTATTAATACTTCTTTTTTTTTCTTTGAATTAAAGCCATAGTAATAGACAAGACTTGTTTGCTTACATCATAAGACCTGAGCAAACATCTACCCTTCTATCTCTAACAATGCAGCTTTGCATTTCAAAGCTCTGTTCATGTACATATCTTCCTAACATGTCTTTAAAGTTCGGCCATGGGTCATGTCAGTTTGTGAGTTAATTAACACTTTCTGGCCCTGTGTCACCTTTCAATGACAGCCCACAGCAGGAGAGTCTCCTTTTTGTGACTAAGAGCAAAGAAGTAGTCTGGTATATCAGGAGACTGCAAGGAGTCACCCACCTAGAAGACGCGCTGCCAGCTGGCTTGTCCTGTGAATGGATGGTCACAGCCAGCAAAGTTGTGAAGTGCTGGGAGAAAGAGGTAGGTGAGCTCAACTTTATGAGACAGGAGAATGTCTTGTTAGGCAAGTCTAGGCTCTGGAAGGCGTATGATGGTTTTACAGTGTAACCAATTGTTCACTCTAAGCACACCCAAGTGCTGTGTGTTCTCAGGTGTCGTTGGGAAGCACTGGTCTTTTGGGAATAGTGGATGTGTGACTCCTGAGAATGTCCAGTGGACCAGGGGCTGGAGACTCCAGGTGATGCTCGGAGGGCTCGAGGGTTGGGACGTGCGTATCTCTAACCTGCAGAGGGACAGTGGAGCCCGATAAGCTGGGAGGGGAGGGCTTGTATTGCTCAGGGCTGCTGGAGTCAGGGAGCTGATCCCTGGCAGGCACAGACAAGGTGGTAGTGAGATGCCCCACAACACCGGGGACCCTCGGGGAGCATCACAGAGTTATTCCTGTGCAGCAGGAGAAGCATACACCCCCCAGTGCATCCCAGAAAGCAGACACGCCAGGAATCCTAATTCAAAGTGAGCATCCCCAGCTTTCAGCAAAATACAGATCATTTCCCCCTTGGCCTCCCCATGCAGCTCTGCAGTCCAATGTGTTTTAATGACGATAGAAATTCTATCCCTTGCTTCCCCCCTAAAAGTGGCCCTTCTCGGAGCTTTGGAGGGTTATTACACATACGGCACATTCCAGGGCCTTGTTTTAAGGCCAGCATTTAGATTTTACAGAGGAGGATTTTACACAACGGAAATGGGTGAAACTCTCCCCTGTGCAGAAAGGGCTCAAGTGGGACTTGAGTGGTGCATGGGCCATGTGCTGAGTCTCTGCACAGGGGAGAATTTCACCCAGTGTGAACAAAAGTGCTTGCAGTTTGTCATTTACCAGACGTGGCCTGGGAGATCAGGCCCCAAATGTATGATTGGTTAAAAACCCTGTATCCCTTCACCATCGCCATCCTCAAATTCCCAGAGCCAAGGAGAATGGGACGGTTTGCTCAAGGTAACAGCCATTACTAAACTGAACACAGGGCAGGGGACTGACTAATACCATGCTCAGGTTAAGGACGTAAATACACCCACAGTGGGATGGAAAATCAGCTGCTCCCTAATGCTGCTTTCACTGGCTTTAATTTCCATACAGAACTGAGACACGGTGGCTGGATAGATTGCATGAATCTACCCGCAACAGAAATGTGTTCTAAGTGCACAGCACTTCATTTCTTTCGTTTAGATTTTTAAACATTTGCCTTGGGTGTTTGCAGCCCCAACACTGCAGCTTTGTGCCAGAACCCCAGCATGAAACAGACTCGATACTGACTAAGCAAAAGTGAAACTGATTAGTCAGTGTTCCCTGCTCAGGCTGAGTGACGCACAAAAAGGGAATCAACAATGAAAAGAACATTCGATTTTAGACATTCTTTTACTTTGCAGCCTGCAGAAGATGTAACCACTGACCTGAAAAACCCGTGTGTTCAGTCTTTAAGGATCAGATGGGCATAATCTTCCTGATCAAGTTTTTGCTACTCCTGGGTACCGATAATGATGGACATCAGTCCTTCCTCTCTTCAGCTTCTGAATCTCTGTGGGCTCATCCATATGTGAGAGGGCTTCCCATTTGTAAATGGGATAGATACCTGCATCGGATTTGCAACAGTGAAGAGAGCCACAGTGATCCCTACCCAGCTCCTCAAATATGGCACCAGCACTGTTAGGATTTATCCTGGCCTGTATCATGAAACAGATGATGAAGGGGCAAATTTGCAAACATGGATTATTACCCGAACTCCCCAGCAGGTGGCGCCAACACTCAGCAGCCGAGTGATGGATCCTGTAATCCAGCTGGGAAGAGGCTAAAAGTAAGGGGAGGTTCCCTATGTCCTTTTGAAAGCTGCTCCCCAGAGAATCCCCCTTGACCACAGAGGGGGTGGAACGGAAGAGCCAGTTCCTCTCCCTGGAGCCAGCCTTAGACCATGGACACCTGGAAGGTGCCTACTCCAACCCACTGCAGGAGCAGCCACAGCCACAACCACAAGAGATCAAAGACAAGGAGCTCCCAGAACTCCCCACTGTGTGTAACGCTGACCAAAGAACACAGTTCCAGGGCCCAGCAGTGCCCGCTCTCAGATGCTTCAGCAGGAGTGAACAGAACAGGGCAATCACTGAGTGATCCATCCCGTCTGCCAGGCCCCGCTTCTGGCATGGCAGTCAGAGGTTGAGAGACACCTGCAGCATGGGGCTGCGTCCATAGGTGCTGAATTCCTTTCTACGGGGGAGAGGGGGGAGCTCGACCCTCCCTCTGCCCCAGGCCCTGCCCCCACTCCACACCTTCCCCTAAGCTCCCACCCCGCCACTTCCCGTCCTCGCTCCACCCCTTCCCCCAAGGCCACCCTCTGCCCTGCCTCTTCCCGCTCTCTCCTCCAAGCGTGCCATCCCTGCTCCTCCCCTCCCTCCCAGCGCCTCCTGCATGCCGCTGAACAACTGATCTGCAGCAGATGGGAGTTGCTGGGAGGGAGGGAGAGGAGTAGTCTGGTGGGGCTGCTGGAGGACAGTGGGGGGAGGAGGAGAGCTGGCTGCCGGTGCTAAGCACCCATTAATTTTTTTCTGTGGGTGCTCCAGCCCTGGAGCACCCACGGAGTTGGCACCTGTGGTTGCATCCAACCATCTTGGCAAATAGCCATTGACAGATAAGTTCATGGAGGATAGGTCCAACTCTCTTTTGAACCCAGTTGAAGTTTTGGCCTTCACAACATCCCTGGCAATGAGTTCTATGGGTTGACTGTGTGTTGTATGAAGAAATACTTCCTTTTGTTTGTTTTAAACCTGCTGCCTATTCATTTCATAGGGTGACCCCTGGTTCTTATGTTACATGAAGGCGTAAATAACACTTCCTTATTCACATTCTCCATACTAGTCATGATTTTATAGACCTCTAGCATATCCCTCCTTCGTTGTTGTTTTTTCTAAACTGAACAATCTTGGGCCAGGCCTACACTATAAACTTATATCGGTACAACTACATTGTTTAGAGGTGTGAAAAAGCTACCCCCCTGAGTGACACTGTTCTACTGACCTAACCCCCGCAGCATAGACAGCGCTGGGTCTATGGGATGGTGCTACCACCTCCCATGGAGGTGGATTAACTACGCCGAGGGGAGAAGCTCTCCCGTTGGTGCACTAGTAACGTCACTGAAGCGCTACAGCGGTGCAACTGTGGCACTGCAGCGTTTTAAGTGTAGTCCTGCCCCCAGTCATTTTAATCTCTCCTCGAATGAAAGCTGTTTCATATTCCTAATCATTTTGGTTGCCCTTTTCTGTACCTTTTCCAATTCTAATAGATCTTTTTTGAGCTAGAGCGACCTGAGCTTCATGCGGTATTCAAGCTGTGGGTGTAGCATGGATTTATATAGCAGCATTGTGATGTTTTCTGTCTTGTTATCTATCCCTTTCCTAATGGTCCCTAACACTCTGTTAGCTTTTTTGACTGCCCCTGCTCATTGAGCAGATGTTTGTCATATTTTGTTTTGCTTGCCTGGATATAGCTTATAGCCTGTGCCCCTAAGAAGTGATTCACTCAGAGAGAGAGACCCTGGCAGAACTAACTTTACTGGCAACGTGATCAGTATCTAAAGAGAACTGCACCACAGTTGACAATAAGCATTTCTCCTTGAACTAACTTCTCACACCCAACGTGTAACGCTATCTGCAATAGTGTCAGCTGGTAGCTCTCAATAGTGCTACACTATTATTGTCAGTGGGATTTTACTGGGTGTAGATCAAAGCTGGATTTGGCCTCTCAATTTTCCCCCTATTTTTTCTGTTTTTCTCAGTGCTGCGGCTGCCCCTGTTTTTTGTTCCTTTCTCTGCCTTGATGGGGGGTTGGGGATGAAGGAGCGGGGCTGGCTCCATGTGATGCTGGGTTTGTGTACTGATTGCCTCGCAGGTGCCTGTCTGGAGCTAGAACTGAAACCAAGGAAGGAAAGCATCCAACAGGCTGAGGCTCTGGCTGTGAGCTCCAAGCAGATGCTGTTGATTACAGGATGCCAAGAGCCTGAGACTGCACAGGGCCACTTCACCCAAATGAGTAATAACAGTAATAACCACGACGACTGACACTTGTCCAACATCCTTCAGCCAAAGCCCGCAGCACATGACAACATAATGACAGATGAGGTCCTCCGGGATCAGTTCATCCGCCCTGAAATGCAGCCTTCCCGGGGGTGGCAGGCAGCAGCCATCCTCAGGGGCCAGGAGTGGAGGAGAATGCTGTAGCCAGGTGACACTTTACTGATAGGCATTTCTATGGTGCTCATCACCACAGATTTCAATGGGAGCTGTGGGTGCTCAGGCATGGATCTCAGGTATTGAGGCAGCTAACGCCTTTGGATTGCAATGGCAGATAGGAACCTAAATACCTTTGTGGATCTGGGCCTCAGCACTTCTGAAAAGCCAGGACCCACATGGACTGAGCCTGATATGTTGGCTTAAGCTTAAGCCACTAGCTCAATATCAGCCTCGTAAGGTTCCGGCCAAACCAGGACTAGAACCTTTGCTTCTGCCTCTCAGCCTTTGCTTTCCCTGCAGGGGTATCTTTCCTCCTTGCAAGCATAGCTTTCACCAGGCCACTGGGGTTTCAGCCCCACTCTAGCTCCCAATGCAGATAGATGAGCAGTAAGACAAATAAACTGGGCAAGGCTTTTGTTACAGAAAAAGCTAAGAATCTACTCAGACACTTGACTTTGGCCAGCTCCTGATTTTCCACCTCCGAAATCAAGAGAGAAGCTGCTAGGAAAAGCGCCGAAGTTCCTAGAAAGACCCAACAATTGTTGAGGTGAAGCCTAATTACTCGTTAGCTGGATCAGCTGAGAAAGTGGCTTAGGCTGGGGTGTTCTCCTCCCTTGAATTCCAGGTATATTGGTCACACTCTGCATTAATGTCAGGTCCAAATGGGTGACTCATTGGAGGGACACTCATTGGAGGGGCACCAGCTAAAGGGGAGCACGTGACCTCCTCATGTGACTCCTCCCCACTCCGCCCCCAGCCCGGGCCCCCACACTCTCCCTGTCCCACGTTACCTGGGGAAAGGAGGCTCTGTCCTCCCGCTGCGCTGGATACCGATTTCAGGCGAAAGGAGGACAGCCCCACACCGGGAGCTCCTCCGGCATGGCTGTACCGGTATTGCCCCCAGCTCTGTCTTCCGGCGGGGCTGTACAGACCCCACGAGACGCAGCTGCATAGAAGGCCTGGGGGGCAGGGCTGCGGACAGTACAGCTGTGCCAAAGGAGTGACCCCACTTTCTGCTCCTTTCGCCGCTGCAGTTCCCTGCTGAATGTGGCCCCCCCCCCAGGCATCTGGGGAGGGGCGTGTGACCCTTCTTGACCCTCCCAGGCATTGCTGGCAGCAGTGCCACAGAGCTGGAGGCCTTGCTGACCATCCCAGGCTCCAACCCCAGCTTGAACATTTACACCGCAGTTAAACTGCCCCTGAGCCCGAGTCAGCTGGCATGGGGGTATATAATTGCAGTGTAGACATACCCTACCTGTCTTTGTGCTCCTCCCACAGCCAGTGGGCAGACAACAGCTCAGAATCAGAGACAGCTGGGAGGCACAGAGTAAGGGGAAGAGGACCAGAGAGCAAGAGAGTTAAAGCTTGGGGTGAAAGAGACTTAAGAGGAACAGACCAAACCCAAGAGCCTCAATACTGGGCTGCACTGTGGCCCTTTATGTCAGTCCTGTAGCATAAAAGGACTGGATCTCCTCACTCCCCAGGGCAGCCTGTACCAGCCCCTCGGAGCTGCTGGCATAGGGGCAGGCGGGGACATGTTATGAGAGGGAGTGCGTGGGGTTGCTGACTGGACATAAATTAGAACCACCTCTGGGGCTGCATCAGCTTCCACTCAGAGTCAAACCAGTCTCTAGCTAGCCCAGCAGCCTGGAGGGGCAAATGGGACATCCAGACGCATTTGCACCTTGCGTCCCTGGCCTGCACTCAGGAGAGGCTGAGAAGCTGAAATGCTGCGGAGATGCTCTGGAAGGAGAGAAGTGTCTGCGTTTTCTAGCTCAAATCGTCTAGCAATTCACTGTGGCGAAGAAAGAACCCAGGGACCAGCACAACACAGCTCTGCCTCCCTGCAATGGGATGCTCTCCAGACCCTGGTAAGTGCTCGTTTAGATCCATTGCACCTGACCAGGGAGAGCAGTGCTCCACGGTTGTTAGTTGTCCTGGACAGTGTCCAGCTAATGCTGCCATGGGCGTGACTAAGAACTCTGGGCAGGGAAGCCCACAGTATCAGAGGGACAGATGGGGGCTGGGCAATGGTAAGATGCATGGTCCCAGCCGGGTCCAAGGAACTTTCTGAATGTGAAGCAGTGAAAAGGGGAAGTTGTAGCTGACTCAGAAAATCCAGCCCTGACATCACCCATGCCCAGGACTCCTGAGCCTGCTTTGGGGGCTGATCCTGTGAGATGGGACAGTGCTGAGTGCCCTTGATACCCCCGACATCAGTGTTTGCAAAGCCCCCTGGAGCAGGTTCACAGACCCTTCCTCTGTAATCACCTGCACATCATCTCAGGGCGCCTTTTGCTCTCCTGCCTGCCTCAGGTCGGAGCTGTGCCGAGTACCTCTGCCTAGTCCTGGCCACGCCCACCTGCCAATGAAATGTTCACACCAAGTGGGTAACTCGGGGTTAACACGTGGCAAATCACCACTGTGTCCCAGCTCTCTCTCCACAAGCACTGACACATAGATCTTTAAACGCACCAAGATCAATAGTGTGCCTTACACCATTTCCTTTTATCAGTTATCTGATTTTTATACGGCCCTTTTTATGCCGTTTTAATTGTTGCTGTTGCTTGTTTGTTGTTGTGGTTTAACTGTGCGGTGCCTGTGCCGTGTGTGCGCGGTGCTTTCCAAGTGCAGTTATTAATCATGATTAGTATTGTCACCTCAGCTCTGCATGCCCGACTGCCCATTACCTGCCACGCTGCAGCTCTCGGAATCAATTCCCCACTAGGGAGCAGCGTACCACTGACAATCGGGAACACAGAGTGTGAAACAACTGATGTAAATCACACTACATGGAGGGCCCCCAAAATACCCTCTGATTGGCTTGCCACTTAAATGCCGAACCTCACAAGTCCTCCCATTTTTGAGGTGTGCTTTGATTTTATCCTGAAACTCTGCCACCCTTGCCCTGTGTGATCTTGCAAGCTAAGAAGAGTTGGTCCAGGTCAGCACTTGCATGTGTTGGTGAGTCAGTAGGTGGCACTCTTCCCATTGCAGTGTTACAGGGGCTGTCACTCAGATGCCACTGAAAATCCCATGAAACTTGTTACAAAAGCCGGGTCTCTTTGTCTTGGTCAAGTTCTGCCTCTGGGTACTTCCACTCTGGTTCCATCAAATCCCCCCTGTCATTTGAACCAGTTGAAGTATTCTGCTTCTGTAGGGTAGCATTGCTGGGTTTGTCAAGCATTGCTATTCCCAGCCCAAGGATGGCTTCCTTTCAATGGTGGGTGGGCAAAGAGATCTCGGTGGTCTGTACAGATAGTGAAGCGCCTGGGATCCCGCTCAGATGGGGGTGCAGTGTAGATGTGAACTCATGCTGCAGTCCCCCTGACAGGATCACTCTCTCCTAACCCTCTGTCCTGTGACGCTTGCCTTTAGCAGGCACCTGGTTTGTTCACTTGTGATCAGCCTATCGTGCAATTGTGGCATCTCTGCTGAAAGAAGAAAATAGACGGTGAGCAGCTCCAAGATGGGTAGAGGAGGCCAGCCGAGTCCTCACTATGCCCTCTCTGTGCAAGAGGCTGGAGCTGGCTTGTGCCATCGGGGTTCTCAGGGAGCCAGGGAGCCAGCTAACACCGTCCGATGGCTGTCAAAGGAACAATGGTGGGCTTCGTAAACATACTTAGGTGCCCAAGTCCCAATTTTAGGCTCCACTGAGATCCACAAAACTCCCAGCAAACTCTGTAGATGCCTAAACTCACTCAGCACCTAAGTTTCCAGGGAAAACATTCTCTAGGTGCCTAAGTTTCTGCCTCTGGGCATGTGCGCTGCTGCCTCCCTCTTGGTGTCTGGGTGCCTGTCTCCTGCCTAAGCCCCAGTGTGACCCATGAACTGGGAGAAGATAGATACTCATCTCCCTAACTTGCATGCAGGGCCCAATTCAGAGGCCACCGACTGGCCTGAACCCCATTCTAAATCTGTGCTGAAGGAGGTGGTGACAACCTTATAACTCATACTCCCCCTGGTTAGAGCACTCTCCTGGGATGTGGGGGAGCCAGGTTCAATCCACAAACCCCACCCCACACCCCGACAAAGAGAGGATTTGAACAGGGTCCCCTGTCTCTCAGGAGCATGCGCTAACCACTGAGTTATGGGATATTCTGATGTGGGCCTCCCTCAGCCTCCCCTGTGAAAGCTATTCCCCTGTGTATCAGACTTAGTCACTGGGCCAGTGAGAATGCACAAACGAGTGCATAGCCTGGTTGTTAGGGTACCTGAGGGTTGCAAACAGAAGGGAGGCTAGCTGGCTCAGAGGCCTGGAGTAGGAGAGAGAGCCCCCCACTTCTAGCCAACTACCTTTGCATCTATTACTAAGAGCCTGTTGAAATGGCCCTGATGTTCTCAGTCCAGCTTCTAGGGGACAGGTATCCCCGTCACAAAAGCTACACACTTGCTGGCATCCTGAGGAGAGATGCCAGAGATGGAAAGCCTGTGAGGCTGGACACCTCTCTCCTTTCTGGGGCGCAGGGCTCCAGTGTGGGGTATGTGTAGGAAGATACTACAGCTCGGAGTAATCAGAGAGAATGACCTTCTCCAAGGCCCTCAGGATGCCACCTCTCACTGATGCTCAATTAATTTGAAAGAGGAAACAAAACGCTGGAATAGGAGAATGAAGAGAAGTGGGCCTGGCCCCTGAAATCGCTGGCACAGCAACAAAGGAGACCTTGAGCAGGTTCCAGCCCAGCTGCGTGGCCTCCAGCATGGCCCAGTTTCTCTGTCTAAAATAACGAGGAGGCTTATTGAATTCCCATTACTCCTCAGAGAAGGTTTTAACTAAAGCTTGGCTTCATGCTGAAGATACCCCAGGCCTGTCAGGAATTCCCTGCTCCCCCACCCAGGACAATGCTTCCTGCCGCCGATGATGGAAGCCAGCCCTGCTTTGCTAAGAAGCACTAAACCCCTTCCACTCTGAGCCAGCACCCAGGTTTGCTGAAGAAGTGATGCCTGCCGCGGACCAGAGGATGCTCTACCCTGGTTGCAAACACGCACACAGGCCTGAGGTGACCAGGTTTTCTTTAGCAGAAATATAAAGTTGATTAGGGGAGGAGATAATGAGCCAGATCCTCAGCTGGTGTATATTGGTGGAGATCCACTGACATCAGTGAACCGTGCCTACCTGCTCCAGATAAGGATCTGGTCCAGGATCTCACTCAGGCAAAACCAATCCCAGTGGTTCTCCAGGTCCCAGTGAGACTTGGAACTGCTGTTCCCCATTCCACTGGGGCCTCTATGCTGTGGGCTGCCCAATCTGAGAGACACATTAAAACCAGCATTCTATAAGCAGATCCGTCCAGAGAGATGTGGGGGACTGTCCTCTCCACTGGCTCTCTGCTCCTAGAGAGACTCCTCTGCTGCATGGGTTAACCACGCCCGGAGACATAACAGGCTGTCCAGCGAGGTGTGGGAAACCATTACCCAGGCTGGTGGAAATAATGTCATGATGCTCAGAAGGAAGACAGAGCCTCTTATTTCAAAGTATTTGAACAATGTAACCTGAACAGGCTAAACTGCACCTTGGCACAGGGCTTAGAATAACACCCCTCAATCACTAGTCAGTCACCTGAGAAACCCCGGTGGAGTCTGTTCTGCTACACTTCCAAATCCAGCCTTGTTATTAATAAAAGCGGTTTTCCCTTTCATCTTTGCATCAATGTATTACAGCCTCACGGCAGCAATGCTATTGTTTGACCCAGACAGGGCTCTCCTTCTAAACTCCACTGCCAGTTGCTTATAACATGTCAGTCTGTCTGTGAAATCTTTCAGCCTGCATTTATTGGAGTAACCCCGAGAGGGTTCTGGGTGGGCGGCTTGTCACTAGAGCTGCCATTTTGGCAAAGCTGAGATAGTTAGGGGATGGGGGTGGGGGAACTGGCAGCAGAGAGGTGGAGAAAGTCAGAGGAGACATGGCAGGGTTTTGGCAGCTTGGAAAGGGTTAAATGGAAGAGGTTTGTTCAGTGCGACTGCTATAGGGTTATGAAAGCTGCTTGCAGGCCAGGATGCTGGTTACAGGAGTACCTGTCGAATTTCAAGGCTGTTTCTAGTGCTAGATTTTTTTCTCCTAATATTTCACACTGTTGCTACTACTGGAGCAGGGTTGCTGGTAGAGACTAGGGTGGGAAATCTTAAGGGAAAGCATCTAGTGTGGAGACAAGAGCCTGGAGTGAGAGCCACTTCCTTGAGGCAGAAGGACTGTACCTTCCACAAGAACTGTCACCGTGACCCGCTCTCACTGAAGGTAAGCTGCTCTCCGCCCACACCACAGAAGCATGTGGCTGGTTACTGCAAGCAGCCTGGCTTATTCTGGACCCAAGCCATATTTTCGTTCCCACTGGACTGCCTAGGGCTATAGCACTGGATGTACTCCGTGCATGGCACAGTTGTTAAATCCCCACAGTGCAGAGCGAGATAATAATCATACCATGCTGCACTTTCTAACCAGAGGAAAGCACTTTGCAGTCATTAATGAATTAAGCCTCATCTCACCCTAGTAGGGAAGGCATTATATCCCCATTGTATGGATGGGAAAAGTGAGACCCATAGAGATTACATGATTTGCCTCAGGTCACCCAGCAAGTCTGGTTAGAATAGAAACCACCAGTCCCACTCAGCTAAGCTCCTGTTGCCTTCCCCGAGAGGGGCTGCCTTGAACCATAGGGCACAACAGCTGGAGGTGAATAAGACGCTGCCTATTGCGATGAGTGGGCTGAATGCTGGATTTGGTGTCTGTCCCTGGGAGGACGCAGCTAGCCCCAGGCAGCTTTGCGGTCACATGTGAGCTGCAGGAGCCGAGCTGTGCAATTCTACCTGTGGCCCCAGTGTAACAGGGGCCCTCCTTCCTCCACCCGCCTTGTTCCTCTTGGACTAGCATCCTTGCTGCCTTCGCAAAGCCCAGCGGAGTATCAGCTTGCATCTGTCGGGAAGGCACCATCCGTGCCGCGGGGGACGCTCTGCTGCGTCTGGTGCCTGGTTTGCAAAAGCACAGCGGCGCCCACGAACCCAGCGAGCTCCCCTACCAGGGGAGCCGCTCGAGGCCCTTTCGCCCTCGCCTGGCCCCGGCCTGGGCGCCGCGCCGGGGCGGGAAGGACACGCTCTGCCCGGGCCACCCCTCCGCCGGGGCAGTGGGGGCAACCGCCAGTCCCACTCACCAGGTGGATGTTTGCACGTTGGCGTGGAGATGAAAAGCCGCGCGCAGCCTAACCTCGATTGGGCCCCGCCTCAGGAGGCGGACGATTGGCTGTCCGGGGGAGCGCCGGGCTCCGATTGGGCCAGGGGCGGCTGTCGCTCCACTTGCCCCAGTTCAGGCTAGGTAGCGGTGGCAGCGCGGATGCTACAGCTGCTCCGCTAGCGGCGGGCTGAGGTTACGGTGCCGCTGAAGCATCCAGCGCGGCCGGGGCTGGTGTCCGGCCCGGCAGCCCCACGGGCGCGGCGCAGGGGCGCTAGGCGGGAGCTGCGGGCTGCCTCCCTTCAGCGCTGAGCGGGCGACGCGCAATGCACCGAGCGGGAGGAGGGCGCCGCCGCTGCTGCCTGGGCGCCGTGTGAGCGCTCCTGCTCCATGGCGCTGCCGTGCGGGCTGGGGCAGAGCGGCACGGGCTGAGCGGCCTCGTCCTCGGCCCGGCTTCAGCCTCCAGCCGCCGAGTTGATCTGGTTGGGGAGGGAGCGCGGGGCTGCCTGGATGCCTTTGTCCCTCCGGCGGGGGGCTCGGCCGGGGAAGGGGGCGACGGGGCTGGCCGGCCGGGACCCCCGCTCGGGAGGCTGCTGCTGCTGCCTGGTCCCGGGGGCGCTGCCCGCCCTGCCCTCGCCTGCGCCGCCCGACACGTGCCCCAGCCCCGGGGCGCTGCTCCCGCCTGGCGTCTAGCTCCTCCCGGCGGGGATGGTCCCGTGCGGAGCCTGGCGGAGGTGCCGTGCGGCCGGCCCGGGCCGGTAATGCGGCCTCCAGGATGCTGTGGTTCCCGGTGAAGAAGATCCGCAAGCAGTTCAAGCTGCTGCTGCTGCTGGTGCTGCTCACCTTGGCCGCGTGGTTCACCTACCTGCACATCAGCCTGGTGCGCCAGGGCAAGGCGCTGCGCCTGCACTTCGCCTACGGCAGAGGTAAGGGGGGCCCGAGCCCCTCCTGCGCCCTCAGGTAGGGGTGGGATCCCCGCCCCCTTCCACAGCCGGGCAGGGGCTGGTGAGCGCAGCTAAGTTCCTGCTCCAGGCTCTCCGGGGCTGCCGGTGCCGCCCCCGGATCGAACTTTGTGGGAGCAACCCCCGTGTAAGGCCAAAGGGAAGCCCCCCCCCCCCCCCCCCGTGTGGTTTCTCTTAGGGTGGAGTTCGTTCTAGCCAAGACTCCTGGTCATACTGGGTCAGACCAATAGTCCATCTAGCCTAGTATCCGGTCTTCTGACCGTGGCCAGTGCCAGGTGCCCCAGCCCCCAGAGGGAATGAATAGAACAAGTAGCCATCAAGTGATCCATCCCCTGTCATCCAGTCCCAGCCTCTGGCAGTCAGAGGCTTAGGGACACTCAGAGCATGGGGTTGCATCTCTGCGCATACTGGCTAATAGCCATTGATGGACCTTGTCTCCCCAAACGTATTTAGTTCTGTTTTGAACCCTGTTGTTGTACTTTTGGCCTTCACAACATCCCCTGGCAAAAAAGTTCCATGGATTGACTGCATTGTGTGAAGAAATACTTCCTTTGGGTAATTTTAAGCCTGATGCTGATTAATTTCATTGGATGATCTCTGGTCCTTGTGTTATGTGAAGGGGTAAATTATGCTTCCTTATTCGCTTTCTCCATACAGTCACGATTTTATAGACTATGTCCCCCTTAATCATCTCTTTTTCTAAGATGAACAGTCTGTCTTTTTAATCTCTCCTCACATGGAAGCTGTTCCATACCCTGATAATTTTTGTTGCCCTTCTCTTTACTTTGTGAATTCTAATATATCTTTTGTGAGATGGGACAACCAGAACTGCACACACTGTTCAAGGTGTGGGTGTAGCATGGATTTACACAGTGGTATTATGATATTTTCTGTTTTACTATCTATCCTGATTGAGATCTTCTGAAATAATGAGCCTTTATTACATCCAAGAAGCACTCCAAGAAGGGCTGTGGGAGAGAGGCACCTGTGAGCTTCTGAAGCTGATGAAAGTGCCCGCATAACTGGAATAGCTCCCTTTGGCCAGAGCAGGGAAGAATTGGGCACTGTCGGTTACATCTAGGTTGAGGTGCATGTACAGAACACTCTTCCCCCAGGCTGGCTGGGTTGCGAAGCTCAGGTCAGACACTTGGCTGTATTGCCAATAAGCTGTCCAAACCCTCAATGTCTTTAGTCTTGGCAGCAAAGTGTTTTTAGCAGCAATTCAATTCCTCTTTAGAGCAGAGCTAGGTAATGGCTCCTGAGTCCGGGGCACAGAGCGCCAGTGGGTGGATCAGAGAGAGATTCTGAGATGCTAGAGATCGCTTACAAACCAAACTAACCGGGCCGGTGGCTGAGCTGTTCGGAATCCTGTTGGTGGTGTCTGGAGACTTAGTCCTTCATGCCAGCAGGCTGAGGGGTGCTGGAGGTGGCTTGGCTCCCATGAAGGAGGAGGAGGGGGATTTTTGGTAAGTCCATGGGCTAGTGCTCTTTGTTTAGCTTGTTTGGCACTCCCTGCTGGCTAAGCCATAAAGTCCTGTAATGCAGCATACCAGGCAGGAAGGGACAAGGGCAGGAAAAACAGGGTGGAAAGGTAACCCCAATTTAATAGGCATATCCCAACACCTGGGGCTGCTTCTCGCTGCTTAGATAAAACCAGTTATTTGAGGAGTACATTTTCCAGGCCTCGGAGCAGAAGGGCTCTCAAACTGTTTCATACCACAGACACTTCTTTCATACCAGGACCCTCTTCCATCTAGCTGGGATCCCCTCCCTCTCAGATATAGGGGAGTGGGGTTATGCTCCCTGGACATCTGTTTGTGACCCCCAAGTGGAGAAGCCATGCTGTAGAAGGATACGTTGTTGTTCCCATGACTGTTCTCATTCGCTGCGTTGTGATGGGTCTAGTACTGGAAAGTCATTCTCATGGCTTCTGGGAATCTTTGGGGGAGGGAAGGGGAACATCAGCAGGGATTTTCATGTTTCTTTCTCAGCTTAACTCTCATTTGTATCCTGTGCCCTTATTATGAGAAAGAGGACCATTTAAAAATAATTATTCTCTTCTTTAAAAAGAGAACTGCAAAGGGATAAACCAGTTCTTGCTTCTGCCCTTTCTGCTGCATGTTTATGGCTTCAAAGACTTTTCCGAATAGCAAAATCAGGTTTGATTCTCCTCTCACTTACACCAGTGTAAACTGAGTGTCAGGGGAGTTACTTATGCTGGCACAAATCTGGAGTGAGAAGCAAGGAAAGGCCACTGACACTGGACTTATCTGTGGTTTCTGGCAGGAGTGCTAGAACAATTTGTATAGTGGGGGTGCTGAGAGCCATTTACCCAAACTGTAAACCCTGTATATATTGGATACCACTTGAAGCCAGGGGGTGCTGCAGCACCCCTGTACCCCTAGTTCCAGCACCTATGGTTTCTTGAGAGCTAGTGGGGGATAATGTAGGCCCCCCAATCCAACAGAGTACATGGGAAATGCTACTCATTGAAATAGTCCTGTTGACTTCACTGGGATGACTTATGTGAGTAAGGCTACATATCAAGTGTTTGCAGGGTTGGAGATGTAGGCTGAAGTCTGAATTGGAGATGACTCACTCTTTCACAAAGAGCTTTTCTCCGAGCTGTTTGTTACATGTTTGAGTTAAAAGGCTTTTAACCATAAAAACCACCAATCGCTTTAAAGAATGGGTCTAAACATTTCCTTCCCTCTCAAATGAGGGAAGACAATGTTTCAATCCATTGTGAAATTATCCTATCCATGCTCCAAAAACAGGGAAGTCAAGATACAGCTAATGTGACAAAGCAGGAAATGAAACACCTTTGCTTGTGTATTAAACACTTGTTATTTTCCTCTTAAGTAAGCTGCCTTCTCAGCTGCTGGATCCCACTAAAAATACAACCTGTCACATAAGCCTAACCTCAAGAGTCTAACCACTGCCTAAACTATCGACCCAGTTCAAAGAAGGTTTGACTAGTTGTCTGTTCAGACCTTGCAGCCTCATACTGTGCAGTGCGCGGGCTGTTAGATTGTGGCAGGTTTGTCCTGCCGACCTGGGTAAGCACGCTAACTAGCTGCAGGGGTGGGGTTTGGTGATCAGCAGTGGAAAATATTAACAGTGGGGTAGCAACATTTGAAGTCTAAAAGTGCCCACCCTGCCTGTGCTGCCGAAAGTGGTGTGTTCTGGAAACAATTGGTCAGACTGATCAGACTATTCCCGATATCTGCCGAAGAGGATGTGGGTCTCCCACGTGTTTTCTATGGCTGCCCCTCCCTCACAAGTGTCGGTTGCACACGACCTTTGACTTGCTGGCGGGGGGACACTCTCCCAAATCTACAGAATGTGGCTATTTATTCCAAGCATTAACCGGAGCAGTGAGGAAATGCATTGCCACACTCTGGCTCCCCAGCAGAAAACCCTGCAGTCACGCTGCAGCTGAACGAACCCTGAGAAATCGGCACTCAGATGTGATGGTACCGGGACCAGCCTGAGGAGCTGAGCCTTAACGAATGAACTGCTTGTAACCAAAGACCAGGATCAGTGTGTTTAAGTTGAACGCATGCTGATTCACACTTACCCAGCACTTTGTGTTGTCATCGAGACTAGTGTAAAATGCCACCAGCTCAGAACAAGAGTATTAGTCAACATTTCTATTATGGTAGCACCGAGAGGCCTCAGCCAGGTTGAGAATCCTCTGTTAGCCACTGAGCTGAGTCTAAAACTTTTACACCTAGCCTGCACCAGTGTAAGTGACAGCCCAAGGGGCAGTGCAATGAATCTGGCCCCATCTCTATAAGGGTGTCAGTCTGTCATCCACACTTATTAGTTATTTGTATTGCAGGAGCACCTAGGAGTGCCCCAGTCATGGGTCCAGGACCCCGCTGTGCTTGATGCTGCCCAAAGACAGTCCCTGTCCCACAGAGCTTATAATTGAGCTATAAGAGAAGAGAGCAGGTGAGCGCAGCCAGCACAAGGCAATAATGAAACGCTATCGATCAGCGTCATAGGCAGTGGTCTGGGAAGGTGGATG
This sequence comes from Malaclemys terrapin pileata, assembly GCF_027887155.1. Taxonomy (NCBI): domain Eukaryota; kingdom Metazoa; phylum Chordata; order Testudines; family Emydidae; genus Malaclemys; species Malaclemys terrapin. The sequence goes on from NC_071508.1 coordinate 37,233,521, forward strand.
TGAGAGCAGAATCTGGCATGGCACATGGTGCTTGTCCTAGTCTTTTCTCTCTCCCATTCATGCTATTGCCTTGTTCTGTTCTATGGCTCCATCCTGTTGCATGGCAGTGGTGACCAGAGGCCCCAGTTTCAGACCTCCAGTGTGCCAGGTGCTGTACAAACACACAGTAAGAGACTGCCCCCAAGACCTTGCCGTTTAAATAGAGGGGTTCCGTTCTCACCAGGGAGAGGTTGATTTGAAAATCATTTCAAAACATGGCTTTCTCGAAGTTGTTTTCTAACCAGCTCTGGCTGCTGGAGCAAACTGCATGCAAAACTGTTCCCTAAGCACACATTGGAAACTACATTCTTCCAAGTCAGGAATGTATAGATGGGGTGGAGGGGGGGTATTTGGAAAAGAGAAGGATTTTTTATCTTGATTTGGGCCCAACCAACTCTCTTCAAACCAGTTTGGGAAGGAGCAACACCTGCTCTTTATTTGGAGATGGCGCCTCTCCCCAGGGGACAGGGTCTGTTGTAGGTAGCACATGGAAGGGCTGGGGCAGTGGGAGGTTCTGGAGTATACACCCGTGTGTTTAAGATGCTGTGGCTATGTGCCGGGTGACTCTGTTACAGCACAGATACAGCCATTAATAACACAGACATCTCTGCAACCCAAGAATGGGCTGTGTTGAAAGCAATGGGTGGTACTCCTGTCAGGCAGTTTGTTCCGGCCACTGCCTAGGAGCCGGAGACGTATCATGGCAGGGAAGGTGAGCTGGGACGTGGGAACAGACCAAGATCTGGTTACCACCATGCGCATGGTCATCACTGTAACTCACTCTGTGTGATGGGCGAGCAAGGGTACACAGGAGCGCCGAACCACGCGAACCATGGCAGCCCACCCGTTGAATGGCAGACGGCGAGAGCATGTCTCCCCCATGCTCTGCACTGGCTGCCTGTTTGCTTTTGGGTCCTACACCTGACCTCCATAGCCTTCAGTGGACTGGGGTTGAGCTGTGAGAGACCACCCTCCCTACCTGTGTGACCCACAGACAGCAGTTCCTAGTAGGGAGGCTGGAGCTGTGTAGACCCAAGGTGAGGTTTCTGGGAGCTGGCAGCATGGGCATTGGGGCTGGGAAGGTGGGTGTTGCCTACCTGTGGTACTCCTTGCTGTGTGAGATCTAAATAAACCTGTGCTGAAGTGATTTCAGGGCTGTTGGGTGAGCTTCCATGCCATAGCAGAAGCCAAAGGAGGAAGAGAGAGAAAAGGGTTAAACCAAAAATCTACTCCAAGCGGCTGCATTCGAGGCAGCAAGCTCTGGGTTCTTTAGGGGTTGGGCTTTGTGCAAGGATAAACATCTATGCTACAGTGTTAAGTGCCCTGTAAATACTCTGCATATACAGGCAACCATGTAGCCCTGTGGGTATTGCCAGTGGTTGAGATTCTGCTCCCTTTCCGCCCGCTGCAGCAGGCCGAGGCTGCTGAAAGACCGCTTTGGGTGCCTCCCCACTAACTTATGGCTGCCTGTGTACAGCTCTGGTGTGTGCCCTGTCATGGAGTTCAGCAAATGCCTCTGACCTGCAGTGAGGAAGCGGGAGAAGGTTGTGATCAGGTGGAATGCAGCCTGTTCCTCCATGCACATCCTAAGCTGCTGGGCTCCCCTGTGCCTTCATCTGTCACTGACCTTGTGCAGGGCCCAGGGAATCTGCACAGAGGAGGAAGAAGTAACCTTCCCCTGACCCCTCTCTCTGGGGGAAGATGCTGATGACCATCTGGTGCACCAACTGCATAGCTGAGTCCTATGCTCTGCCTAGCAGACAGATCGGTGGTCAGCTGACTAGAGCAGCGAAGGGGAAGATCTCCAGATCTGACATGCATTTAATTTAGTGTTAATAGTCTGGAAGAAGAGGGGGCGGGGGAGAGATTTAGTTGGCTGCTACATGGGTCTTGCCTGGTCTTACACAGCTCTCTGTGTAGAGCAGGGGTAGTCAATTCTTTTTTGTCAAGGTCCAAATTTCTTGGTCAAGGTATAGTCAAGGTGCAGACTCCAGAGAAGAAAATAATTAAAAAACCAACAATAATGATCATAGTAAATAAAAAGATTTTGGGGGCTGTTCAAAAGTGTCTGGCTGTCTGGATTTGGCCCGAGTTTACCTACTGACTACCCCTGGTGTAGAGGTGCCTCTGTCCCAGTGCCCAGCATTTCGGCCTTCAGCTTCATGGGACTGAATGCTTTCCTCAAAGATTGATGACCCCAGAGGCTGCGTCTGGCTTGTTGAAGTGGGGAGAGCTCTGTCAGGTGAGACTCGGTGAGTTGCTCTTAGTGCTCACCCAGAACATCTTATTGACTCTAGGTGTCTGTGGTTGGGCGTGGCACGTCAATTTCCACAATGTGAAAAGGCTGTTTCCGGGCACTTAGATCTTGCAGTGACAGGTGCTGCAGAAAGCCCTTGGAGAGAGAGTTGGGAGGGGAGGAAAGGGGCAATAGGCAAGCTGAGGCTAATGCCAGCTAGACAGAGGCTGACTCCAGAGTTCTTCTGCTTTCAGCCCAGATGAAAGGGTCTCTGAGGGCCAGTTTTCAAAAGCCCTGTGGCTGTGACCTCTTTTGAAAACCTGCCTGTGACTGTCACAGTGGCAGCGGCTGAGGGCTGAAACCTGGCCATGGTTAGGTGTCTAAGTGAGAGCGGAGAGCTGCTGAAAACCTGGGTCTGGCTGGGGGTGCAACCTGATGGACAATCTGACTCTGACCCGGGCGGGGGGGCGCTCTCTCTGAGTGTGGGAGGGAGTGTTCTGCACTCAGACTAGGAAGGGGGTGTTGTGGGGCCTACAATGTTGGGGTGGCTCTTCGAGTCAGAGACTGTTCGCTGCCTCATTCAGCCCTGCCTGCAAAGGTTGCATAGGCACCCCCTCCCCCCATGGGATCTGTGGAAAACATCCTTGTGTGGGGCTGTGACTGGCACACCTGCATGCAGGTGGGCATGCCATCAGGGTGGGGGGATGGGACTGGTTGCGGGGGTATGTCTATGCCATCATGAGAGCTCTGGGTGGGTGTGCTGTTGCGGGGGCTGGGTTGTTAGGGCAGGAGCCTGGGCTGGGCATGCTATTGTGCGGGTGCGGGCTGGGTTGCCGGGGTGGGTGTACTGTCGCAAGGGCTTGGGGAAGGGTTGTCGAGGCAGGAGCCACGGTTGGGCGTGCCATCACGGGGGGCTGTGGGAAGGGTTGCCAGGGTGGGTGTGCTATCATGGGGGCTGGAGGTGGGCGTGCTATCACAGGGGGCTAAGGATGGGTTGTGGGGTGGGCGTGCCATTGCGGGCAGCTGGGGGCGGATTGACGGGGTGGGCATGCCATCGTGGGGGGCTGTGGGAAGGGTTGTCAGGGGGGGCGTGCCATTGCAGGGGGCTGTGGGAAGGGTTGTCAGGGTGGGCATGCCGTCGCGGGGGGGGGGCAGTGGGAAGGGTTGTCGGGGTGGGCGTGCCATTGCAGGGGGCGGTGGGAAGGGTTGCCAGGGTAGGCGTGCTATCATGGGGGTGGATTGCCGGCGTGGGCATGCTGTGGCAGGGGAAGGGTTGGCGAGTGCGGCTGTGGGGAAGGAATGATATACATTGGCGTGATGGCATCCCCGGCAGCCGGAGGAAGAGTGCAAGGCTGCGGTGGACACACTGCTGTGGGAAGTGCATGGAGGAGAAAGCTCATGTCATGGAAGCAGTGAGGGGAGACAGCCAGCTACTCTGTCCCTTCCCCTGCTTGGGCTGTGGGAGCAGTCTTGGGCAGGAACAGCAGGGAGCCCGCATGCTGAAGCCTGTGGCCCCCTCCTCTATAAACGCAAAGGCAAAAGTTGGTCTCTGGGCAGCCGGGGACAAGTCTGCTGGGCTTCAGACTCCAGACAGTGCCTTCCTCTCTCCCCATCCCAGATCGACTGGCAGAGGGTTTATGGAAAGGTTAATTACTTGTTAAATTAACCGGCTATAAGCAGATGCCCTTTCTGCAGGCTGAGGGTTTGGGCATGTGTATCTCCTGCTGGCAACCTAATCCCTTCCCAGACGCTCCACGCAAAAGGCTGTGCTAACTGTAGCAAAAGGGCAGCCTTCGCTGTGCCACAAACCGGCCCACAGCAGGTGGTTCCAGCTGGGGATCTGGCACCTCTGGGTAGCAGCCTGGGGTCCCTGTGCTAGGCCAAAGTCATCATACCTGGTTGGGTGGGGGAGGGAGGTGCACGTGCACCCATGCGTTCCACTTCCGCACTGGCGCCCACCCCTCCAGCAGGGATACGGTGCAGCCTGGAGTGGCGTGATCAGGGGCTGCTTGGGTTGGGGAGCTGGCTCCAAACCAGAAAGACATTATGTTCCTGATAAAATAAATCCCTTTCTTATCGTCTACAAGTAGATAATTACCCTTCTCTGCCTAATTTAACACACAGATTTCTCAGCTGAAATAATGAGGCCATTAAGGTGCTCTCCCGGCTGGAAACCGCTCCGAGTCAATGGGGCGGAAACGTTAGTGCGCCAGGTAAAAAATACAATTAAAAAAAAATGAAATGATTCATAATGGGAGATGGGAGCGCTGGGCCCACAAGACTTCCCTGACAGGCGTCATGCTGAGGGAGGTGAGCTGGCGCTGTAGGAGCCGAGCACACGACAGGTTTATTTGTCAGGGAATTTAAAGAGCAGGTTGAATGAACTTGCTGTTGCAGTAGCGATATTCCAGCTGCGGGCAGCAGGGTGATGGCAAGCGGGGGGGGGGGGGGGGGGGGCACGTGCTTTTGAGGGCAGGCGGTGAAGTCTAAATGGGGTCTCTGGGGGGGGGAAACTTTTGGGTCCCATTGACCGTGGGATGCTGGGCGGGCAGGTGGTGGGGAAGGAAAGAGTTTGCTCTTGGGAATTGGCCCTCTCACATAAGGACATTGGCACATGGCGGGAGAGGTGGCTGGGAGCAAGACTTGGGAAACCACCTCGGCCCTTGCTGGCCAAAGGATGCTGTGCAGAAGCAGAGAAGGAAGCGGTGGCTCTGCTGGGATGGCAGTGGGGCAGTGCGCCAGTGAGAAGCTCACTCTCCTCACAGCTGCTGGGAAAGAGGAGGGTGCTGGGGTTTGTCAGGCTGCTGTCTCTGGACCCTGCTTGGGAGCTGTTTTTTCATATTGGGCCCTCACTAATAGGCGTCTAATAAATGTGCGGTCCCCCCACCACGTCTAGCTGCTGAAATGGAGAGAGAGAGGGCTTCTCTGTCCTGCCCCCAAGCCTCCTGATGGCATTGGGGGCACGGTAAGTGGTACTCTGCACAGTTTCTCACACAGCCCCTTGGCTGCTACCAGGGATGGGGCTGCCTGCTACTCTGCCCCTTGCTGAACCTTCATTCTGGAGTGTGGCTGCCTCTTCCAGATATAGCTCCACTTTCTGCCTCTACTGCGGCTTATAGCCTTCTCCAGCAGTTGAAGTGATGTGATTCTTGACTGTTTCCTTGCTGTTAATTTTGCTCCTTTGCTGCCTGCCAAGCTATGAGCAGCCTGGGAGGTATTGGAGCTGCCTGCCTGCAGACTCAGGAAGGTAGCTCTGCATCAGGTCACATTTGGGAGGGTTTCTTCACAACCATAGGACAAAAATGTCACTTTTTTTTTTTTTTAAACGGAAGCCTGAATTCTGCAGAAGTTGGTGGTTTGTCCTCTTCCCCCTCCCCAAATCAGTGAGATTCCCATGCAAAAGTGGCAGGTAGTTGAGTGGATTTTTTTATCCCTATTTTAAAGATCCCATCACCACCAGTGCAAGAGGGATGTGTGTCTAGGGGGCAAGGGTGGGAATGGTGATCAGTGCACAACAGGATGTACAAGACTGTCCTGTGCTTGTTTGATCTTTCATAGACTGGCCTGTGGTCCCCTTTTCAGGCACTGGGAATGGAGGAGGGAGAAACTCCTTTCCCCTTTGCCCACCCCATCCTCAATCCCCAGAAGAGAAGGCACTTTGTCGCATGAACTGGCCCTGTGTTTGCTCAGGACCCTGTCAATTGTAAAATGAGTCCCATTTGTGATAGTAAATAGGAGGAAGGAAACTGAGGACAATCTGACTGTGTGTGTGGCAGGCAAGGGGAAGGATCCAGCCAGCCAAGGAGTGGGTGGGACTTGTATGTTACAGCTGCAGCCCTGTCTGTCTCAGGAGCGTCACCCCTGGAACGTACCTTCTTGCTTTTTCTTGGGGGGGCGCAGGTCCCCTCTGCTTACACGGGAAGTGCTTTGGCCATGTAACTATGTGGGAACTGCTGCGTCATGGCAGGTTAACTACATGGGACGTGCCAGGGGTTACAAGGTAATCACATGGCAGTGTCTCTTTCCCAGCTAGAGAGGAGCCTGTAAGGTATCCCTTACCTAGCGCTTGACAGCTTAGCGCCTGTGCTGTGGAAGGCTGCTAGGCTCTGCTTCCGGCAGGTGAACCCGAGCAGTTGCACTCTTGTAAAGTGAATGGAGGGCTGGAGAAAGGGGCTGGATTGACAGCTCTGAGTGCTGGAGCCCTCTGCTTATCACCAAAGCAGCCCAGGCAGCGGCAGTGGGAGATTCGGGGCCAGAGCAGTGAGGAAAGGGGTCCTTATTAAAGGCTGCCTTCTACCCACCTTCTCGCCTGGGCTCTCTGGCCGCAGCGTGCTCTGAGCTGTGCTGATGCTGCTCCTGATCACACAGGAGTCATTTAATCAGTTTAAATCAAAACCGGTTTAAAGACAGCAGCAGTCCTGGTTTATACCAGCGTATCTGGCTGCACTGTTTCCCCTGCCCAAAGCAGATGTCTCAGCAGCACTGCCCGTGCCCCCAGCCCCGCGTCTCTGTTCTGTCAGTGGGATTAGTCCCCCCGGAATGCAAGGCGCTCTCTCCACAGGTGGGCGTGTAACAGCTGTGACTGAGGGCATGTTACAGAGACCCCGCCCTCCCATCCCAACATCCTTCTCCCCTGCCATCCGCAATGGACCCTGTGACCCTGATGGATCATTCCCAGGCAGCGTGCTGGAGCAAGGGGCACTTGTTCCCATTCCCCCTCAGCCCGATGTGCTTACCCACCTAGATTATAGCAGGAAATGCCTCCCCAACTCAGCAAAGGCTAATCCCAGGTAGGAGTGGGGATCTCTGGAGTTGACCATCTTATCCTGCACTAATGGTGGTGCACCAGTAACTGTCCATGTCTGTCTTTGACTCCTGCGAGGGTGGATTAGGCCAAGAGTGCCAGGAGCCAAAAACCCCAAACTGTACGTTTGCTCCCCCCCATCACTCTTCATGGAGAATCTTCCTATCCTGGATTCAACCTTAGTGGGCTCGGCTTGGTTTCCAGCAGCACCTGCATGTTCTGTTGCTGCTTTATTCCATGGGATCCTTTCCCAGAAGCAATGCTGCGTGTGACACTGCAAGATAGCACCAGGTGTGGGGAGACAAAGGGGTCTCGGCCCTGGAACAAGGGGGAGCCCCCTGCTAGGCTATGAAAGGGCCAATGTTATCCCTGGGCTTGCAGGGGTCTCCTGGCTGCTAACTGCTCTGCTCTGGGCCATCTGACTTTTCAGCCTGGCATCCTCCTCCGTCTCCTGTTGCAGGGGGCAGCCAGGGCATTGCTGCTGACAAGTGAGCATTTGTAGCTGTTTCCCTATTAGATCCAGTGATAACCTGGCCCCTCTCTCTTTTCAACTTCACCAGCTGTCGCAAGTACAGACATGTGCATTGGTGCTAGTTTGGGGGTGCCAGGGATTCCTCGCTGGGCTCTAGGGAGAGGAGCAGAGGTGGCAAGAAACATGTCAGCCAGGATTTATCCAGGTAGCTGGGGGTGGGGGTAAGGAGAGCTGCTGCCTATGGATGGGGGACTGTGGGAGGCGCGGTGGGGCACTGCTGTTCGGTGCCCATCTCTCTCTGGCTTCACAGAGGGGGCTTCTGTGAGAGGAGGACCCTGCCATGCTCGGCTACTCCCTCTCCCCTTGCAGGCACCCTGGATAGGTTCAGCCCCCTTGCAGTGCCTGTGCCATACAGGAGCCCAGCCCTAATCTGCTCTGCGGCAGCCTGGGGAGCAATGGGATTGCTTGCTCCAGGCCCCATGGAAAGACCCTGATCTGATTAGAGAGGCCTGGGCCAGGCTCCTCTGGGGTGCTCCAGCAACCAGCCAAGTTGCTGCATGGGGACCGCCTGGGCGGCGTTTAGAGAGCAGCTGTGCAGCGGGAGACGGCCTGGGCGGAGTTCGGAGAGCAGCCGTGCAGCCCTAACTCACCTGCAGTGCTCCACTGGAAGTGCTCCCCTCCATGTATGCACAGCCCCACTGAGATGTAGTCCGCTCTGGGGTGGCCCACAGTAACCAGCCACCATGCAATACGATACTGGAAGGGGAGTGAAGTTCTGGCTCCAGGGCGCACAGCTGCTGTTCTGGAAAGTGAAGGGGTTCTGCAGTGCCATGCCAAGGGGAGGCAGCCTAGGGCACTGGACGGGGTGTTAGAAGACAGACCGGGGTTCAGTTCTCAGATCTGCCACAGATAGCCTGTGGGCTCTCGGATCACTTCCTCCTTCCTGGGCGCCTCTCTTTCCTCACGCTGTAAAATGGAGATAAGCGTGCTGCTCCGTCTCTATGAATTGCTAACAGAACTTCCCGAAAAGCACCACCCAAGAGCTCAGGACTATTTATTATTTGATGTTCATGCAGCGCAGGCAGCCCCTTGGCTTTTAACATCTCCTCTGCAAATCCCCACGGCATAAACTTCCCGGATCCCCTTCCTCTGCCGTGCACAGGTGACGAAGCACTGTATTGAGCCAGCTGGGATTGACCCTCTGGGTCCAGCTGTTTCTAGTGCTTAGTGCGCTAGGCCAGCCTCTGCTAGTCCAGGGTGTCCGTGGCCATCCTCGCTACAGGGCTGCAGAAAAGGAGGTGCCTGGGGGGGATCAGATTTCTGGGAGCCCCATTGCTGAGCATAAGGGGGTGCTGCAGTATCCTCTACCATGCAAGTGACCTTCCAATTTGTACTTGTGCTTAACTCCCCCCCCCCCCCCCCGCCCCAATTTGCCTCTCCAGTAAAACCCCGCATCCATTCCATAGACACGTAATTCTGGCTTTTCCTGAGCTCTGGCTTCAAATCAGTGCCAGCCCCTGCCCTTTCTGTATTCCAAGAGCAACAGCCATACCCTGAGCCGCTTGTGGGCCCCCTCCTGGGTGTGTGGGAGGTGCCAGTTCCCTGACATGAGTGACGAGCCCTGGGTGAGGAAGTGGGATTCACTCCTGTGGAAACGACCCAGACCTGGGGAGAGAGCCCTGAGGGGTAAAAGCAGAAGCCACTTCCAGTCACCAATTAGGCTGAGACTCGGGGAGCAAAGCCCTGGGCTTTGCCTGGGGCCCTCGTGTCTGGATTGCTCCAGGTCCCAGGGTAATTATCTCGGTAGAAGTTGTTGTTGCTTCACGCAGATCATCCATGTGACTCAGAGAAGTCCCCTTGTCAACCAGTGAACTCAGTCAAGTGGTGGGGAGCCTGTGGAGTGGGAAAATGTGTGAAGTTTTGCAGTGGGTTAATTCAGCTCCCTTTCACCTTTGGAGAGTGACCCACATTTTCTAATAGCAACCTCTGTTCAGTAACAGGGGGTGCTGGACACCGGACTGGAGTGCCTGGCAGAGCAGAGGGGCTGGAAGAGTTGTGAGTGAGGGCTGAGGGCAGGACTGGAATAGTGGGGGGGTGGGGGCTGAGGGCAGGGCTGGGGTGTATTGACAGAGCTGGGTGAGGAACATGGGGTGGAGTAAACCAAGATCCGTGTTAGAGAGCAGCAAATCCACTCTCGAACCTTAACGAATATGAGAGATGCTCGCGACAAACCAAGGCGTTGAAGCAGTGGCTGTCTGCCTGGATAAAGCTAAAGCAGGCTCTGAGCTTGCTGACCCGCCCGGGATAGTTCCACTAGGAGGATCCTGCCTTGTGTCCCCTGGCCCTGTGGATCTTGCAGAACATGGCTGCCCGTCTCCTTGGACAAGTTGGGGATTTGAGGGGATGCTAGCTGGGACTGAGGGGGGTCACTCTGGTATGGGAGTGTATTGCAGAGCGGAGCCGTGAATCCAGTGAGCATGTGTTGGGGATCAGAAGGGGTGGGTGTGTGTGTGTGTGTGTGTGTGTCAGATTCAGGGATTGTCTGGCATGAAAATGGGGCGCAGCTCTGTCGTGCTGTGGGGGTGTGTGTATACACACCACATTCCAGCTCTGATGCCGAGATACTGTGCTGATGCCTGTTCTAGAAACCCCTTAGATGAAGGATTGGCAGAGGAATTCTGAGCTGGTGGAAAGGGCGCCTGTCGGCACCTCTCTGGCACAGGGAATGCACTGGGCTGGTGCTGCATCTCCAGGTGTGTGCTCTCTGTACGCTGCTGAGTGAGCATCAGTGTCATTCCTCTAAGGCAAGCAAGCTGGAGCTGGAAAGGATGGGCTGATCTGGCTGGGACTCGGTACCTTTTTTGGGGCGGGGGGAATGGCTGGGTCTCACCATCTCTCCTGTAGAGATAATGTGACGGCTGAGACAGTCCCAAGGACTCAGGAAATTACAGGAGAGGACTCAGGACTAGAATTCATAGGAGCAGGATGGACAGTGAATCTCTCTAGACCACCATCCCACCCCCTGCACCGAGGTCTGTGCATGCTGCCCAGGGGGCTGGGAGAACAGGTCATTGCTCCATGGCCCTATAAGCTCCTAAGAATCTTGCCAGCTGTAAAATGTGGGTTTTGTGTCAATTAATTTCCAGCCGTGCTTCCCTTCTCGTTGGGTTTAATTTGAAGTCTCTCTCAACTGGAGAGCCGTAGGTTGTCTGCTGCGGCCCATGTTCACCCCAGGTACTCTGTCCTGGGCCGGGAGAAGGAAGCAGAGAGCCTTTCGGCTGGAGTTGGAAGTCCTGCTGAGCTGGGCTCTGTACCTGAGGCCGACGCGCTGCTTAGGGTTTTTCTAGCGATCTTCTGCTGTTGCAGTAGCTTCAGCGCAGCTCTGCCAGCGGGCAGCGCTAGTGGGACTGATGGGGGGATGGAGCCTGTCACCCAGCCCAGCGATCGCTCCACTTGTGTGTTGTGTTCCTTTCTCCCACCCTTTGCCTCTCTTGTCTGGTTAGCCTGTAAGCTCTTCGGGGCAGGGGCTGTCTCTTATTATGTGGTGTTCTGCAGCATTCGCTGCCACTGGGCTCCCATCTGTGTTGGATTGAGACATTTCCATAACAACACTGTCCATAGCAGCCCCCATGTGTAGACCTGCTCTGCGCATGGTGGCAGCGTTGTCGAATGGATAGGGTACTGTATTGGGAATCGGGAGACCCGGGGCCTATTCCCGTTTCTTCCACTGACCTGCTGAGTTACTTAGGGCAAGTCGCTTCCCCGCTCCGTGCCTCCATTTCCCCTCCGGCCCTGACTCTTATCTACTTGCACTGTGAACTCTTTGGGGCAGGGACTCACTGTGCATTTGTACAGCACCTTGCACTGCTGGTGGAGTTGTGACTGGGAAATCTGACAAGCAGAGCTAGCGCCGATGCGGCTCCTCTCCTGGGACGCCTCTCCCCACCCTTCCCTCTCTTGGCCCTGGCAGTCTCCGCACCTTGTCTCACTGTGTCTGCCCCATGCGCATGTGTGCTGACCCTGAGCTCCCCTCCCTGTGTCTGCTGGGGACTAAGGGCCCCACATTAGTCCACCGAGAGCTCCCCTGCAATCTGGAAGGCATCTGCAGACCCGTATTTGCAGTGCTCAGGTTCCAGTAATTTATGGCCCTTGTCTCCCCTCGAAGTTGCTGTCTCTGGTATGGTTTATTTGTTCTCCCTCGCTCTCAGATCCGCAGCAGTGGGGAGCTGAAATCACCCTCATTTGTTGCCTGCAGGTTCCCAGTGTGTTCTCAGCCAGATGGCAGAGAAGCTGTTCGTGTGGGCAAGGCATCTCCGGGACAGGCTCAGCCGGGGCTGCAGACATGGCCAGAACAGTGAGCGCGCTGGGCTGGGGCTGGGTGAGAGGGGCAGTCTGGTGAAGCTTGGGGGCACAGCACCGAGTCTGAAGCAGCGTTTTGCAGCCTACAAACAGGAAGCACCATCCACCAGTGAGGGATTTCGCCTGTATGTTTCCAACTTGCTGGCGCAGGTGGTGGCGACACCTGTGCTGGGGTGGGGGGCATTTTCGGCATGGCAATATATCCTAGGGCTTTTGCGAATTGCTTTCTAATCGTTTGTGTGTTTGGCGGTGCAGCTGTGAGACAGCCAGGCAGCGTCCCCACGTCACATTCTGTGGGGTCATCGCTCTGGGCTGATGGGGCTGTACAGGGCTCAAGTCGTTTCACCTTGAGGTTATCTGGCCGCTTGAGGCTTGAAAACCTTTCCCTGCACCCCTGGCAGGAGACAGGAGCATTTCAGACGCTCTCCAGGGCAGGGGCTGTGTGTGTCTCCTGCTGTGTCTTGCCCGGAGCAAAGCCTGGTGCTTAGTAATAACAGCAGAAGTGTTTTTAAGTCACCGTCTCAGCCCTGGCATTGTGGGAGTGAAGCATTGCCACAGGTGGTTGATAGCCTCAGCGCTGCTCGGAGCCCCATCTGGGATTTGAGCGTAGGAGACAGATCCATTGGCTGCTTCCCACTGTGGCATCAGCTCCTTGCCTGGGTTCCACTGGATGTTTCCTGCAGTGCTGCAGCTGGCAACTCTCCTTGCACGGGGGAATCCCCAGGTGGCATAGAGACCAAGTAGCAGCTGTAGGTCCCTGCCACTTCTGCCTAGTGGCCTGGGGAAAGGGGAGTGGTTGGAGTGTCTCTGCTCTGTCTGTTCCTGGTTGCAGGTATGGCCCCTTGGGCAGCCAGGTATTATTTAGAGCAACCTGGAAGCTGCTCTACAGTGAAGCCAGCCCCAGAGCTGGGGAGAGAAAGTGGTGAGTCGCCGCTTTGCCCTGTCATGGGTCCTGCCAGAGCTCGAAACAGGGCCTGGAGGTTTGACACGGGCGCCCTGTAACCAAAGCCATAGTTCTGAACTTCTTGGGCTGGATTCTTCCATTACTTTCAGAAGACAAAAGCCACTTGTAGATGTCCCATTAATAAAGCTGGATTTTGATCTCCGTTCTACGCACGTAAATGTGGTGTAACTCCAGCAAGCTCATTGGAACTCCCCCAGGTTTACCTGGCTGCAGCTGAGATCAGAACTCAGCCCTGTGACTTGGCTTTAGCCCCCGTTGCTGGGAAAGGCAGGCAAAGCCTCCTCTGGAATCTGATCCCTTACGTCTCCTCGCTCAGTCGTTTCCCAAACCTCTCCCGTCCAGATGTTACTCCTGAGCTCTGAAAGGGTAACTGGTGCAACAGAGATGCTGGAATCGGAGCAACTGTCCAGTCACCTGGATTCATGTTTACAAACGGCTCCTACAAGCCTCCTTAAAACCTGCTCTTATCGAGTCAGTAATGAACAGCGAAGAGGAAAAACAAGCAGAGCCGGGACCCATTTCTATACAAGTGAACAACAGAGGTGAGGCCTGCATGTCCCTGACACATGCTGAGCTGCTAGAGAAGTCAAGGTGGTGATGGGCACTAGCTGGAGTCCTTGTTTGGTGGAAGGACGGTTCCTGGGATGCAGCCTTGACAGGTGTGTACTCCAGTGTGGAGGGAAGATTAACCAGAGACTTGCCCTTGTTAGCCGTTTGGTTTGCTCCTGTGTGTAAGACAAACGCCTGCTGAAACCTGGGCACGACCTCGCCCTTGTCAGACACCCTTCTGCCTCCAGGGGCCACCCAAAGGAGCCTGGGCCAAATTGGCTACGCCTCTGTTAGATCTGCTGAGCAGTCCATTTGTTGTCAGTCCCTGACTTCGCTGTGGCTGTCACAGCTGGCAGGAGACAGGGAAGCAGCAGAGATCAGGACCAGGGATGGGACAGCCTGTGACTCCGGCCTTTGGGGATTCGCAGCCGTTAGTGGCCAGCCTCGCTGCCCCAGTGCAAACGCCTATTGTAGGCAGGCACCACTGCCGTCTGCATTGACGGAACATGTCCTGGCTTCAAGCAGGGGGAGGCGGCACTAGTGCAAATGCTAGGTTTGCTTGTCTGTGTTGGGGCTTCCCCAATGGCTAGAACTGGGGGCAATCCCCAGTTTAGACAAGGCTTCAGAAGAGGTGGAATGTTCACCTGGGCCTAGACCAGGGGTGGGCAAACTATGGCTTGGGGGCCACATCCAGCCCTCCAGATGTTTTAATCCGTCCCTCAAGCTCCCGCTGGGGAGCGGGGTCCAGGGCTTGCCCCGCTCCAGTGCTCCAGCCAGGGAGAGGGGTCCAGAGCTTGCCCTGCTCCAGCGCTCCAGCCAGGGAGAGGGGTCGGGGCCTTGCCTCGCTCCACGCAGCTCCCGGAAGCAATGGCATGTCCCCCCTCTGCCCCCTATGCATAGGGGCAGCCAAGAGGCTCCGCACACTGCCCCCGCCCCAAGCGCCGCCTGCACAGCTCCCATTGGCCAGGAACTGCCACCATGTAGGAGCTGGAGGGGGGATATGCCGCTGCTTCTGGGAGCCGCTTGAGGTAAGTGCTGTCCTGAGCCTTCACCCCTGACCCCAACCTGCACCCCAACTCCCTGCCTCAGCCCTGATCCTCCTCCTGCCCTCTGAACCCCTTGGTTCCAGCCCAAAGCACCCTCCTACACCCCTCATCCCCAGCCCCACCCCAGAGTCCGCACCCCCACCCATACCCCAACCCCCAATTTCATGAGCATTCATGGCCCACCATAGAATTTCCATACCCAGATGTCCTTGGGCCAAAACATTCCCCCCCCCCCCCCGGACTAGACTCTCTGCCCCACACTCCCCCTCCTCAAATTTCACCCCTGAACAGCCCCCCCAGGCATAGTAACACAAGGGAAGTGGGCGAGGAAACCAGCTGAGCGTGGATAAGGCCCTTGGTCTGGAGTGAGCTTTATGGCCGCATTCCACGCACATGAAAGGGCCAGGACAAAAACCCCGCCCTTCGCTTTGTACATCCGACAGTTTCTGTTTCTTCACAACTTTCATCACAGTTAGGGCCCTTCATTTGGGGGTTTATTTATTTAATTTTTCCTAGGAATGTATCGGGGTTTATTACCACAACAACAAAAACAGGTGAAAATTGGTGCAAAAACTATTCATATTTTGTCTGGGTAAATATCGGGGGTTATTTTGGTGGAAGGAGGGGGTGGGGGAAGTATTCAGTAAATTAATGCTTTGATGAACAGAATTCAGTGTGGCTTGCTGCAGAACTAAAACAGAACTCAAAACCTAGTGTGACCTCTGAGTTTAAGAAAACAATAGATCTCTAATCCCCAAATAAAGCTTTTCATTTGAATAAACAGTTTACTGTTGTAGACTTAGAACTATTGGCCTAGAACTTCGATGCCACACCATTTGCAGCGCATACACTCAACTTCATACTTTTCTCCTGTTTGTTTTGTTTTTTTAAACTTTCAAATACTTCCTTGTGTTCTGAAACATATTTGGATACAGATTTTAATTTTCTTCCCATTTTAGTGTCAAATCTTTAAACTGTTATCTGTTAACAGCTTGAAATGTGTACGTGGTGGGCATGAGATTCATCAGTACGTTCAGATGAGCACGTACTTCAGAGCTTGTGTGCGTGCCTGTTTGTTTGTAGTGTGTATCTTCTAGACTAATACATAGCCTTACTTCAACAGGCAGCTTTGCGTATACACACAGACTAATGTATTATTGTAAAACATACATCTCACGCAACGTATTGCATTTTCCTAATAAAACAAGTTATTTTTTATGTATTTGAATGATACAAAAGTAGGGTGAAAATCGGGGGGGAATTAATACTTTTTGTAAAACCCAGGATTTTTTTCAGTAAAAATTGGTTTAAACTGAAAACGAAGGGGTTTAATCATAGTTTAAAATCAGAGCAGCTGTCACTTGTCAGCAAACTTCAGAACCAGACGCGATCCGGCTTCCCCAGTGTACGTGTACGTACACACACACACACACACACACACACACACACACACACACACACAAGAGATAGGGGTGTGTGTGTCCACAGAGAGGACTGCACGCACACAGACACACATTAGCGTGAAAGCAGGGTCTCTGTGGTCACAGTCCTCTCTGTGCCATGCAGACCATTTCCACGGCCGCTAGCTTTGATGTCACAAACTGCTGGTTCAAATGTCAGGTGGACTCTATATTATTATGAAGGCTCCTTGCTTCTAAAAGACTGAGGAATCCAGGGAATGTGATTCAGAAGCAGAAACGTTCCTGAGGTTTTCCGGGAGGGGATGGTGGCTTTGGGGCAAACGCTGGGTGTGATGTTTGAAGGGGTGTGTGTGTGTGTGTGTGTATAACATCAGGATAAGCTGCAGTTATCACAATTAAACATATAAGCACACTCTCTATAGCTATATATCATCTATGTAAATAAATACACACTATACATACACATCTGTGTGTATATGTGTAGTGCATATGTATGTATCTGTTCAATTGTGATAATTGCAGATGGGTATGTATAGTATGTGTGTGTGTGTGCAAATATAGTTAATTGTGATAATTGCTGCTTATCCTGTGCAGTCCTATTAATGCTTGGCATTCAGCAGCACCTGTCACTGTCAGAGCACTTTACACACTCCGACCCTCCTCTCTGCATGCCTGGGACGTGGAGAAGTGCTATCTCCATTAGGGTTACCATTCGTCCGGATTTACCCGGACATGTCCTCCTTTTTGTGCTAAAAATAGCGTCCGGGGGGAATTTGTAAAGCACTCACAATGTCCGGGATTTCCCCCTCCCCCGGCACAGCAGAGCGAGCGGCTGGGAGGGCTGCAGGAAAGTCCCGGGCTGGACTCCGGAGCAGCTGGAGAGGAGCTCCGCCCTGCATTCTGAGCAAGTGTCTCAGCACAAAGTGCAGCCCTCCCCTTTTGCAACTGGGAGCAGTTTCTGCCATGCAGGGTAGCAAAACGGGAGCGAGAGCACTTTGTGCTGATACAAGGGCAGCTCTCCCCTGCAACCCGGTCCGGACCAGGGACCGGGTTTTGTTGTGCAGGGCCAGGGACCGGGTTTTGTTGTGCTGGGGAGCTCAGCCACGTGTCCGGCTCGCACAGAGCCCAACACCCTGTTCTGAGCAGCAGGGTAAGGGGGGGCAGGAGAAGGGGCAGGGAGGTTCTGGAGGGGGCAGTCAAGAAACGGGGGGGGCTTTTTGGGGGGAGTGGAGAAAGTTTTGGGCAGTCAGGGTACAGGTAGGGGGTAGGGTCCTGGTGGGCAGTTGGGGGGGGGGGTCGTAGGAGGGGGCAGTTAGGGGACAAGGAACAGGGAGTCTTAGGTAGGGGGTGGGGTTCTGGAGGGCAGTTAGGAGCAGGGGTCCCAGGAGGGGGCAGTCAGGGGACAAGGAGCGGGGGGGGTAGGGGGCTGGGAGTTCTGGGGGGGAGCTGTCAGGGGGCAGGGGTGGGGAGAGGGATCGGAGCAGTCAGGGGACAGGGAGCAGAGGGGTTTAGATGGGTTGGGAGTTCTGGGGGGGGCTGTCAGGGGGCAGGAGTGCGGAGAGGGATCGGAGCAGTCAGGGGACAGGGAGCAGAGGGGTTTAGATGGGTTGGGAGTTCTGGGGGGGGCTGTCAGGGGGTGGGGAGTGGTTGGATGGGGCGTGGGAGTCCCAGGGGTCTGTCTGGGGGTGGGGGTGTGGATAAAGGTTGGGGCAGTCAGGGGACAAGAGGCAGGGAGGCTTAGATAGTCCTGGGGGGCAGTTAGGGGCAGGGGTCCCAGGAGGGGGTAGTCAGGGGACAAGGAACGGGGGGAGGGTTGGGAGGTCAGGGGGGGCGGGAAGTGGGAGGGGCTAGGGCGGGGCTCCTCCCATCATCTTTTTTGCTCGCTGAAATATGGTAACCCTAATCTCCATTTTACAGATAGGGATACTCAAGAACAGAAAGCTGACGCAAGGCTGTGTCAGAGCGGGGGTGAGAACCAGGGAACCTGTGCGTGCAGCCCCGTGTCTCTTGCTGGTGTGATGCAGTCGTTAGGGTAGGTGGTGGCAGACGTGAGGAGAGAGGAAGGAATGTTGTTTTTCATTAGTGAACGATCTACATATAAGGCATAGTCTCCAAACATCTGGAAATGCTTGGGGGTGGGGGCACATTTTCCAGAACATACCGTACGATACATTCCAGCGTACTGAAAGCCTTTGCATTGAAGTTGAGCATGGTGGTTAAAGGGAGGGGAAAGGAATCTGCGGCACCCTTACATTCTGCTTCCACACTAGGGAGGTGATGTACCCAAACCTGCCAGCCTTAAACTAGCATAATTCTGTGCAAACAGCTACGCTCCCCCATGTCTGTCCAGGCCAGGCTCTCTCTGACTGCTCCTTGCAAGGGTTGCATGGGAATTAGCAGCCGCCTGTGAGATTTCAGTGGATTGCCTCTGCTGTGTGCCCTCCCTGTTTGTGTGCTGGTTACCTAAGCGACGGCGATGCAGAAGGAAATTTGACTGGCTGTGTGATGAGATTGACCATGATGGGGGCCAGGTGTTGATGGATGGATATGTGTGTGTGTGATGCACAAGAGAAGTCAGTGCTGGGGAATTTTAAGTGTTTTATAGTGAGAGGAATGGAAGCGGATGTTCTGTGTCTTTGACATTCTTCTTAAAGGGAAAATGTCAACTTGAATTTACCCCAAATTCAGATTTTTTTTTTTTTTTTTTTAAAAGAAGCTTTTACAAAACCCAAGGCCAACAGAAGTGGTTCTAGGAACTTTAAAAATAAAAGCAAGTAGAAACAGTTGTGTTTTTTTTTTTTTTTTTTTCCCAAGCAGTTTCCTGCAGCATTTGAAACCTCAATGTCGCAGCACTGAAAACTGGGACATGAAATTGTGAACTCTGACACAAGATGCTTTAGGGGGCAGTGGAGGTTGCAGGTGCCGATCGGGGGCTTGAGTGCATGTTCTTTTTCAAGAACCTTTGAGGCTTTAAAAAAAAAAAATCAAAAGTCCATAAAAGGCAGAATTAAGGTGGCACTTCTCAAACAAAGCACTTAATCACCTTAACTCTGCCCCTGCTGCTAAGCCTTGAGAAAATAGCAGACTCGCAAGGCCTTATCCATTTGGAGTCTAACCTCATCAGTGATACACAAATCAGAATAGAATCATAGAATATCAGAGTTGGAAGGGACCTCAAGAGGTCATCTAGTCCAACCCCCTGCTCAAAGCAGGACCAATTCCCAGCTAAATCATCCCAGCCAGGGCTTTGTCAAGCCGGGCCTTAAAAACCTCCAAGGAAGGAGACTCCACCACCTCCCTAGGTAACGCATTCCAGTGTTTCACCACCCTCCTAGTGAAATAGTTTTTCCTGATATCCAACCTGGACCTCCCCCACCGCAACTTGAGACCATTGCTCCTTGTTCTGTCATCTGCCACCACTGAGAACAGCCGAGCTCCATCCTCTTTGGAACCCCCCTTCAGGTAGTTGAAGGCTGCTATCAAATCCCCCCTCATTCTTCTCTTCTGGAGACTAAACAATCCCAGTTCCCTCAGCCTCTCCTCATAAGTCATGTGCTCCAGACCCCTAATCATTTTTGTTGCCCTCCGCTGGACTCTTTCCAATTTTTCCACATCCTTCTTGTAGTGTGGGGCCCAAAACTGGACACAGTATTCCAGATGAGGCCTCACCAATGTCGAATAAAGGGGAACGATCACGTTCCTCAATCTGCTGGCAATGCCCCTACTTATACAGCCCAAAATGCCGTTAGCCTTCTTGGCAACAAGGGCACACTGTTGACTCATATCAAGCTTCTCATCCACCGTAACACCTAGGTCCTTTTCTGCAGAACTGCTGCCTAGCCACTCGGTCCCTAGTCTGTAGCAGTGCATGGGATTCTTCCGTCCTAAGTGCAGGACTCTGCACTTGTCCTTGTTGAACCTCATCAGGTTTTTTTCTGCCCAATCCTCTAATTTGTCTAGGTCTCTCTGTATCCGATCCCTACCCTCTAGTGTATCTACCACGCCTCCTAGTTTAGTGTCATCTGCAAACTTGCTGAGAGTGCAGTCCACACCATCCTCCAGATCATTAATAAAGATATTAAACAAAACCGGCCCCAGGACCGACCCTTGGGGCACTCCACTTGAAACCGGCTGCCAACTAGACATGGAGCCATTGATCACTACCCGTTGAGCCCGACGATCTAGCCAGCTTTCTATCCACCTTACAGTCCATTCATCCAGCCCATACTTCTTTAACTTGGTGGCAAGAATACTGTGGGAGACAGTATCAAAAGCTTTGCTAAAGTCAAGAAATAACACATCCACTGCTTTCCCCTCATCCACAGAGCCAGTTATCTCATCATAGAAGGCAATTAGGTTAGTCAGGCACGACTTCCCCTTCGTGAATCCATGCTGACTGTTCCTGATCACTTTCCTTTCCTCTAAATGTTTCAAAATTGATTCCTTGAGGACCTGCTCCATAATTTTTCCAGGGACTGAGGTGAGGCTGACTGGCCTGTAGTTCCCCGGATCCTCCTTCTTCCCTTTTTTAAAGATGGGCACTACATTAGCCTTTTTCCAGTCATCTGGGACCTCCCCCGATCGCCATGAGTTTTCAAAAATAATGGCTAATGGCTCTGCAATCTCACCCGCCAACTCCTTTAGCACCCTCGGATGCAGCGCATCCGGCCCCATGGACTTGTGCACGTCCAGTTTTTCTAAATAGTCCCGAACCACTTCTTTCTCTACAGAGGGCTGGTCACCTTCTCCCCATGCTGTACTGCCCAGTGCAGCAATCTGGGAGCTGACCTTGTGCGTGAAGACAGAGGCAAAAAAATCATTGAGTACATTAGCTTTTTCCACATCCTCGGTCACTAGGTTGCCTCCCTCATTCAGTAAGGGGCCCACACTTTCCTTGATTTTCTTCTTGTTGCTAACATACCTGAAGAAACTCTTCTTGTTACTCTTAACATCTCTTGCTAACTGCAACTCCAAGTGTGATTTGGCCTTCCTGATTTCACTCCTGCATGCCTGAGCAATATTTTTATACTCCTCCCTGGTCATTTGTCCAATCTTCCACTTCTTATAAGCCTCTTTTTTGCGTTTAAGATCAGCAAGGATTTCACTGTTTAGCCAAGCTGGTCGCCTGCCATATTTACTATTCTTTCTACACATCGGGATGGATTTGTTCCTGCAACCTCAATAAGGATTCTTTAAAATACAGCCAGCTCTCCTGGACCCCTTTGCCCTTCATGTTATTCTCCCAGGGGATCCTGCCCATCTGTTCCCTGAGGGAGTCAAAGTCTGCTTTTCTGAAGTCCAGGGTCCATATTCTGCTGCTCTCCTTTCTTCCTTGTGTCAGGATCCTGAACTCGACCATCTCATGGTCACTGCCTCCCAGGTTCCCATCCACTTTTGCTTCCCCTACTAGTTCTTCCCTGTTTGTGAGCAGCAGGTCAAGAAAAGCTTTGCCCCTAGTTGGTTCCTCCAGCACTTGCACCAGGAAATTGTCCCCTACGCTTTCCAAAAATTTCCTGGATTGCCTGTGCACTGCTGTATTGCTCTCCCAGCAGATATCAGGGTGATTAAAGTCTCCCATGAGAACCAGGGCCTGCGATCTAGCAACTTCTGCTAGTTGCCAGAAGAAAGCCTCGTCCACCTCATCCCCCTGGTCTGGTGGTCTATAGCTGACTCCAACCACGACATCACCCTTGTTGCTCCCACTTCTCAACTTTATCCAGAGACTCTCAGGTTTTTCTGCAGTATCATACCGGAGCTCTGAGCAGTCATACTCCTCTCTTACATACAACGCAACTCCCCCACCTTTTCTGCCCTGCCTGTCCTTCCTGAATAGTTTATATCCATCCATGACAGTACTCCAGTCATGTGAGTTATCCCACCAAGTCTCTGTTATTCCAATCACATCATAGTTCCCTGACTGTGCCAGGACTTCCAGTTCTCCCTGCTTGTTTCCCAGGCTTCTTGCATTTGTGTATAGGCACTTAAGATAACTCAATGATCGTCCCTCTTTCTCAGCATGAGACAGGAGTCCTCCCCTCTTGCGCTCTCCTGCTTGTGCTTCCTCCCAGGATCCCATTTCCCCACTTACCTCAGGGCTTTGGTCTCCTTCCCCCGGTGAACCTAGTTTAAAGCCCTCCTCACTAGGTTAGCCAGCCTGCTGGCGAAGATGCTCTTCCCTCTCTTCGTTAGGTGGAGCCCGTCTCTGCCTAGCACTCCTTCTTCTTGGAACACCATCCCATGGTCGAAGAATCCAAAGCCTTCTCTCCGACACCACCTGCGTAGCCATTCGTTGACTTCCACGATTCGACAGTCTCTACCCCGGCCTTTTCCTTTCACAGGGAGGATGGACGAGAACACCATTTGCGCCTCAAACTCCTTTATCCTTCTTCCCAGAGCCACGTAGTCTGCAGTGATCCGCTCAAGGTCATTCTTGGCAGTATCATTGGTGCCCACGTGGAGAAGCAGGAAGGGGTAGCGATCCGAGGGCTTGATGAGTCTCGGCAGTCTCTCCGTCACATCGTGTATCCTAGCTCCTGGCAAGCAGCAGACCTCTCGGTTTTCCCGCTGCCGTAATCTGTTAGGGCCTGAGGCAATGGAAAGAAAGACCTCCGGTGACCTCAGTAGGCCTGTAACAATTGGGCTGCTTTATACACAGAAAATATCTCACAAATTCCTCACTTGCCTTGCAAAATGAGGGGTGGCTTGGCACTGAAGGCTCGCTGTCCCTTACAGGTGGCACGTGGTCCTTCACAAGCTGCCACATGGGAATCAAAAAACCAGAACCAAGTGTCTAATGTGAAGGGCCAAATCCTTAGTTGGGGTAAATCAACATAGCTCCGGTCCAATCAAGCATCAGGCTCTGTGAGTAGATGAGGCCAGAGGGTGTTGGTGTCAGCACTGGGATTGGAATGGGGTGGTGGTCCTGGCTCCTGGGACTGCAGTCAGGCCAGGAGAATGGCTGGCTGACCTTTCTTTCTTGAAAAGAGAACGCATTCTCTGTCCTGGGCTTAATATACAGGAGTTAGCAGGTAAAGAGAGATGGGTGAGGGGAGTGCGTGAATGAACATAGCTAGGAGTGGTGACTTAACTCTGGCTGCTGAGGTATAAAGCACACCGGGACTCTGCCTCTCCCCTGGGAAGGGTACAAGCCATGATGGGTATAGGCTGGAACTGGCAGTGTGCTCACTGGGCTCACATCAGAGGCGTAGGCCTCGCTGCTTGTACCTGTTGTGCTAGCAGCATGGGAGAATGAGTGGGACGGGGGAATGTATGTTCCAATGTGTAACTTCCAGCCTTGGTGACTTCTCTCATGCTGTTGGCTAGGGGCTGACCTCCCCTGCACTAGCTGTCTGTGCTTGGAGCAGAGCCTTGCAGGGAATAGGCAGTAACAGCTCCATAGACGCTGCCGGGCCCCAGGGAAGCGTCTGAACTAAACCTGCTCTCTCCATTCCTTCTCTGGAGAGTCCCGGTTTGAACTCGCAGTGGTGCCTCCTCCCCCCTCTGGAAGGAGTTCCCTCCCAGCTGCTTGGGAGCTAACCTCCTTCCTGTGCAGACAGGAGTGACTGACGTGCAGACACCACCTAGCCCTGCCAGGGATACCTCCCAGCTCCCTGGGTCTGCGCAGATATTTGCCGCTTAGGGCACCCGCTGCGAGATCAGCCTGGCAAATGATGTGTCCCCCACCCTCTAGCATGTGCAGGGAGCCCCATTCACAACAGCCCCATCCCCTGTTGTTTACCCTGCCTGGTCCCTGGAGGCACTAATGGGGCACCAGGCTGTCAGGCTGAGGCAGTGGGAATGAGGCAGACTGGAACCGTTTCCCTGCCAGACCCAGACAAGCCTCTCCTCAGACCTCGGCCCAGGCTTTGAATGTCTCCCAGGTGGGGGAGTGAGAGAGACGTGGCAGGGCTGGGCGCGCGGTTGCCTTCTTGGCATCGTAGAGCTCTCTGGCTGTCAGCCTGCAGAGAGAATCCCAAACCCCCACCCGCCAGGGAGTTATGTCCATTCTGATTGGCCCCGCTCTTGTTTTAATACCGGAAGCGGTGTGGTCTAGTGGGCACTGACTCCTAATTGACTGAGACTTGGGAGTCCTGGGCTCTGCCTCTGATCTTCCCTGGCCATCCTGGGGCAAGTCCCTCTTTCCCCCCCACTCCCCCCCTTCTTGTCTGTGACCATTGTAAGCTCTCTGGGGCAGGGACCATCCGTGGCTGTGCCTGTATATACACCGCATCTTGCACAATGGGGCCCTGCTCTCAGACGGAGCCTCTTGGTGCCCCCGTAATGCAATTATTAAATGAAGAGGAGGAGGATGAAGATTCCTGAGGCGTAATGGAGATTTCCCAGCTACACGAGTTCAGCTGGTTGTTTCTAGCCCAACCGTCAGCAGTGAAAAGCTTTTATAATATTGACACTTAATCTTGAAGCCTAATTATAATCACTTAACAGCCCATTAAGATGAATTGAGGACGTTTGCACTTCTCTGAGTGCTGTTGTCTCAGTCTTGTCTGGCTGCTGACTCAAGCACTGTGTTGGTGCTGCAGAGCCGAGCTGTTTGTAATTAAACCAGTGGGATAGCACAGATGTAAATACCAACTCGTTAGCTATGGTGTCTGGGTATAAACTTCATCCCTCATCTCGCTTCTGCTGGGCTATGCCACGGGGCCTGAGACCGCTCCCTGAAGCAAAGGCTTCTGGGAGCTTTTGAACGGCCTCAATAGTGCCACAGGAGCTGTAGAAGAGGTCATGCTCCCGTAGTCCCCTGGGAACCTTCCCTACACCCCCAAGTCCAAGGGCCCATCTCCTTGGCCTTTTCTCTAAATGGAGGCTGTGCTCAGCCATGGCTCCTTGCTTGGCACGAGAGCTTTACACTGGGACTTTTGAGCAGCAGGGCATTGGAGCAGGCCTGGCCGGGAGCCGGAGCCAGAGTCGGAGCTCAGCAGTGGGTGGTATGCCCCCAGACACCTGGACTAGCCGGCTCCCATGCAGGAATTGAGGCGGAAGTTCCCTGGTGGAAGTGTTGGTTCTGGTGTCTGCTCCGTGACCCCAGGCCTGTGGAGCTGGGTCTTCCTTCAGACCTAGAGCGGGCAGCAGTAGCTGCAGAACTTCAGTAGCAGGAAGGAGACTTTGTGGTACCCTGTGGTGGTGGAGTGCAGGGTGAGAGCAGCGATCGCCCTGCGGAAGCTGACTACCCAGGATGGCTCATGCACCAGTTTGGGGTTGGGAAGGCTACAGTGGGTTGTGTTGTTGCAGAGATGGGTCAGGTGTGTCTGGGTGTGTGACCAAAGTGGTTGATTCATCTGAGCTCCACACAGGAGTTCAGCAGTTGTGGATGGAAGCTGTGTGTCTGTGTTGTGCTCCCCAGCAAGCCCTGGAGGGCGTTATTAACCGAGAGGGGCCTGCTTAATGCTGCTGCAGGCCTGAGTGGGGGAAGCTGGCAGGTTCAGGGCCAGGCAAAGTGTCAGACATAAGAACATTCAAAAACTCTGGACTTTTCATGACTGGTCAGAGGGGGACTCTTCCCACAGGGAAAAACTGCCAGAAACTGTGCCTCCGTCCCTGCTGTCACTTTGGAGGATACTCCCTAACAAAACCATCCTCCAGATGAGACAAACGCAGAGAGACTGAGGCTGTATCTACCCTGCCACTTTCAGCGCTAAAACTTTAGTCGTTCAGGGGTGTGATAAAACAGCCCCGAGTGACAAAAGTTTTAGCACTGGAAAGCACCAGTATAGACAGCGCTTTATCGCCGGGAGTGAGCTATCACCCTCATCCGGGGTGGTTATTTTTTTTATTGCCTGGAGAGCTCTTCCCCAGCGATAAAGCGTGACTACGCTGCCCACTTTGCAGTGCTGCTGCAGCCGCGCTGTAACATGGACAGGGTAGACAGACCCTGATTCTGCTAGTCCCCATGCAGGTAGAAGGTAGTAGTGCTGCAGCATGCTTTAGGGTGACTGAATACAAAACACAGATGTCTGTTGACCTACAGTAACAGTTCAGTAACAGATCATAGTGTCTGCTCTGCTGGTTGGTTGTTTGGCGGGGTTTTTTTGCATACTATGTGTGAATGCAAAGATGAGGTCCTTAATGAACAGCCAAGGGGGAAGGTGCCAGGACTTGGAAAGCCAGTGCATGGCCAGAGGGACACTGTTGTCGTGTTTTGGTAGTACCCAGGAGCCCCAGTCGTGTACCAGGGCCCCATTGCTCTGTATCTGTACAGCTCCTAGCACAAAGAGCTCTGTTGCACCTGGGGCTGCTGCCTGTTAGTTCAGCATGCTGCCTAAATTAAAGCACTCTGTGCACACGTGCCGACTGATGGGGAGAGCTGGGGATGGCTATGTGACCGCAGTATGACTCTGTGTTCTTTGAGGTGGCATTCTCTTAGCCTGTTGCTTTGTAACCACTATTAATTACCTGGATCTCCTGCTTCGCTTGCTGAGGGCGGGTTTGATTTGTGTTGTATCCAGGGGGCAGGAGTTATTGACAGTTGCTGCTGAGAGGTGCCTGTCTGATTTTTGAGGTGTGGTGGGAGGAAACATTTCAGGGTTTTGTCCATTTGTCATTCCCAAGCTCCATTAATGATTTGGACTGTGGTGATGTGTGTGAGAGTGAATTGATCCGTAGCTGTTAAAGAACAGGGCGCTTCATGTGCAGAGTTACACAAGGAGCTACTGTATTATGTGCAAACTAGCTGGCAGGCCTGCAAAACTGCCCAAACAAGATAACCCAGAGGCAGTAGAAAGATGAGGTCAGATACTCAGCTGGTATAAATCAGTGTGGCTCCATTGACCTCAGTGAAACTTACATTAGCCAAGGATCTGGCTTATTTCACACATTCATGAAGTGCATCTCCCTGGTGCCCTGGTTGCCTCTTTCCTGCTCTTATGTGCAGCAGGGGCTGCAGCGAGCCATTTAAAGTGTGTATGTGGAGGGGTTGGATATGCTCCATACTGTACAGTATCGGGGGGGGGGGGGGAGAAAAGGGGGCAGGAGCAGGGTCCGAGGGGAGCAGGTGTAGGATCTGGGGGAGGTGGGAGAGGAGGAGACTTATCCCCCTGTCACAGAGGGGGAGTCGAAGCACAGATAGGAAGTGACTTGCCTAGGGTCACACAGGGAGTTGGTGTCAGAGCCATAACATGAACCTGATCTCCTGAATCTCGGAGCCACAAGCCCCTCGTCCTTCCTCCACGTGTGTGAAGGAGAGACAGTTTTACAGGGAACGAGGGGGCTATCAAATGTAGCCTGCATTTTGTGCTCCTCAAGACAATACGTTCACTTGGTCCTTTCTCATGTCTCTGGGTCCAGACCCACTGCTATCAATGGAGGTTGGGGTCAGACCCCTGTGTATATCTGGGCCCCGTCTCCCTGTCTTAAGGAATTGTAGTGCCACCGTCCCTACATGAGCACCTTGCACATAAGATCAACAGCAATAGCAAAGTCTTTGGCACTTCTCCCTTTGCACAGTAAAAACTCTGCTTGAGATGGATATTTCGGTTTTGCGTTTTTAGGTATGATTAATTCTGCGCCTCCCCCCACCCCCAATACATTTGGTTGGTTGGTGGAAGGGGTGTCAATGTTGTGAATGTCATTTGCATGTGGGAAAGATTTTTGCACAGTGTGTTTTTGCAGCATTTCCAATAAATAACCAGACTCTGAATTTGCCTAATCTCCTCTGGAGGATTTTTCCATAGCCAGGTCCCCTCAGCTCCAGCTCCCACATGCTTTGTGATCTGCCTTGTGCTAGAGATAGGGTTACCATACGTCCGTTTTTTCCCGGACATGTCCGGCCTTTTGGTAATCAAACCCCCGTCCGGGGGGAATTGCCCAAAAGCCAAACGTGTCCGGGAAAAATACCGCCGGCCGGGCACTTCCCCTCCCGCGGCTGCTGTGCTCCTCCCCTGACTCTTCTGCTCTGTTTAAGAGCCAAGCTGCCCGAGTGCTACCGGCTTCGGGCAGCCCCCATGCCTCCGGACTCTGAGCCGCCGGCCGGGCACTTCCGCCCCCGGAGCCTGGGAGGGGAGGGTCCAGAGGCATGGGGGCTGCCCGAAGCCCGAGCGCTACCGGCTTCACGGTTTGCCGGGCAGCCTCCAGACCCTGCGCCCCCGGCTGAGCGATTCCCCTCCCGGGCTCCAGCTGCGCTGGGGAAGCGCTGGCCGGGGGCGCAGGGTCTGGGGGCTGCCCGGCAAACTGTGAAGCCGGTAGGCTCGGGCAGCCCTTTTCGTGTGGCTGGGAGGGAGGAGGGGGAATGCAGGGTGCTCAGGGGAGGGGGCAGAGTTAGGGCGGGACTTTGGGGAAGGGGTGGGGCCAGGGGAGGGAAAGGGCGGGGCCAGCCCCATGGAGTGTCCTCTTTTTTTTATTTTTTAAATATGGTAACCCTAGCTAGAGGAGCGCAGCCGTCATGGTGGTTCAGAGATTGAAAGTTGTTCTTTGATGTAGGCGGGGCTTGAACCATTAATTGCTTAGAAAATTAGGACCAAGACCTTAAATGGGAATCAGAGGCAGAGGAGGGACCTGAGCACAAGTCTGTTTGTTTACATGGGCCTCAGGTTTGTCTGGGGTCCCTCTGCTCTGGATTCCCCCTGGACCCCTCACACGGGCTCTAGAATGCCTGTTGTGGTGCGGTGCGCAGTGAAATGGAGGAGAAGGAATTCCAGCGAGAGTCGTAGCAATAAACCAGCCATCCCTCTCAATCCCCAGGAATGCAATAAAAGTACCCAGCCCCGTTTCCAAATCTAGCACCTTCCTGACCGGCCCCCTCTCTTGGATCAGAGATGAAGAGGGCCTATGGTGCAGCTAGAATGACCCCTTCCCTTACAGGAATTGGGGCGGATGGGGGGACCAGGTCATGACAAGAACAGAGACGATGAAGTGTAGGGGGAGATGAACGGTCAGCAGGGGACTTCAGCAGCAACTGAATCTGGCCACTCCCACTTCCAGTTTGAGACTCAACTCTTCTCCCTTAGTAGGCAGCTGTGGCAGCCCCCCTGTACCTCGGACTGGGACTGGGACTGGAGTTGGGCAGGGTAACTGGGCTAACAGAGGGTGCTTATGGCAGGCAGATAGGAGCTCTGACCATGTCTGTTAGCAGTGGGTCCCTGCCTGCGAGGAGAGGCAGCACTTGTGCTAGATACTCGCACCGAGCTCTGGGAGTGACGGGCTTGCTGCATTGCCCCAGATGTGATTGCCAGGCTGCGGCACTGGCTTTATGACACGGCTATCAAGCATTGGAGGCCAGTAAAGGCTGGGATTAATTGGTGCCTGCGCATTGTAGTAGCGTATGTCATCTGCCGGCAGGCGGGATTGATGGTGTAATTCCTTCCCCAGCCCTAATGGCCTGTGCTAATCGGACGTCACTGGCTGGCACATACCACGCCAAGGGTTGGTTTGCACACACTAGAGAGCAAGGCAGGGCAAAGTCTTCTATTTCTGCTAGCAGAAAATTCATAGAAAACCCCCAGATCCCCAAAATATGCCAATCTCTGACCTCTTTGGACCTTGGGCCTCTGGCTGGCAGCAGCCTTCAGATCTAGAGCCGGGTCTGAGGCAGGTGCTGCGTGTGTGGGGGTGGCTGTCCCATGTATTGCTGTGTTGTAACACAGCAGCCCCTAGCCAGTGTTCCTCGGCAGGCCTTGCTGTACAGAGCAGGACTGTTACGCGGGTCTGTACCAGGATAACAAGGTTTGGTTCTGATCTGATCCCCTGGCACATAGGGGGATGTAGATGGGCTATTAAGGGCCATCCATGAGATGTAGCTTGTTTTTCTTTGGCCTCTCCAGTTCATTAGGGGCTTCGCTGGAGGGATTGGAACGTGCCTTGGAGCACATGGCCTAGGTCAGAGGCTGTATTGAGGAGCAGATGGCGAAGCCCTTTGGGTTCTTTGTGGCAGGAGGATGGATCTAAATCTGTCCAGAGCCTCCTTGTTTGCATCGCTTTGGCTTTGGCTTCGGCTTGTTTGCTTGGGTTTCGGGTGTTGCAATAAAAGCTCCTGTGCGTGGCAGGGAGGAACACTGACCCTCCTTGCCCTCTGTTTGCTGTGGTGGCACACCTGGAATTGTTAGGGGTAGGATGACAGGCAAACCTCAACCAGACAATGGAGCGAGTGTGGGGATTGCAAACGGTCCCACGCCACCCTAGCTGACCCGCAGCTCAGCGCTGTGACGAATGGTGCGAATGGTGCAGTCTGGAGAAACAGCAAACTTAGCATTGATGCGGTCATGCATGAGGAGAAGCAACTCTCCCTGGGCAATTCAATGCCCGGGCTGAGGTGGACATGCTGTTGTGTGTGTTAGCACTGTTGTGTGTGTTAGCACATGGTAAAACAGGGATGTGCAGAAGGGGTGGGGTATGCCTTCTGATACCCAGCCACGAGAAAGCAGGTACCCTAGACCCACTCTCTTTGCCTGGGTCTATGCTAGATTATTCTGTAAATGTTCCCCACTCTTGCTAGCCCTGGTGCAGGCCACCTGCCAGCCTCTTTGCCCCCATGTCATCAATCTTGCTCAGAGAAGGTCTGGGTGACCCTCTTACTGCCTGTTTACAGTGGTGTACCCACCAGTGGGAGAGTACTGGGAAAAGCCCGTGCCCAGGTTCTGCATTGGCTTTGTTCCTGTGGGTAGCTCAGCCCTACCTTCATGTTGTTAAGCTGTAGCACATGTGTGTGAATCTTGCACTTTGGGGATTGTGCTCCCTGACCCCTTGAGAACCCTGGCCCAGTCTGAGTCCGTGGGAAGTGCTTTGTCAGCAGATCCCATGAATATTCAGCAGTCCTGTACGTGTCTGAGAGTGTTTGGGAGCCTGAAAGTGAGGAAACATGAAACACCGGCCTCGGATCTTGTCTTTTCTCTGCCTCCCCATCCTCTTCCTGACGGAGACATTTTGCTGAAAGCCCTGGAGAGCTGGTGTCAGTGGCATGAGGAGGCGAGCGTGCAGCAAATAAAATTGATGTGGCATGCAAAGGCTGTATTAAAACGGCTCCGCCTGCACGGTATCAAGTGAGTTTGCCAAGGGTATTAACCTTCGTTTGGTTGCGCTTCACCCAGCGCATTGGAGGCCCCGTGCACCAGCCAGAGGTAATTGGCCTGATGTATGCATGGAGAAGGAATTGCACGGGGAGTGTTTTCCTCCTCCCGGCTCTCAATTGATTCTGGAGCCTGAGCTGTCTGCCTGCCCGACGGTACTGGGTCCATGGCAGTGGGGTCACAGGCCTCGATAGCCGCTAACCTCTTGTTAGTGATGAGCTGGTAGGTTCCCCCACTCCCCAGGTAGACAGGACCAGAGCCTGGGTGGGATTAGTGGAGGTGGCAGGTGATCGCCAACTTCCAACTGCCTTTGCTGCAGAGAGTGGTCCACCCATGTCAGCCAGGGCCTGGATCCAAGCTTGGGAGGGCTCAGGCCCCATAATTACAGCATCTTCAGAGCAGTGTGGCTTTCCGAGGAAGCCTCTCCTAGCACAAGAAAGAGCAGCAATCCCTGGGGCTGTCTCTTCCCCCTTACCGCACCGGTCTTGCCCAGGGAGCTGTGCTGGGCTCTCTTGTCCTGGCAGAGAAGTTCGGGGGTGGGCTGACACTGCCTCCCCTTGGTGTGATGGTGCTGCATTCACAAGGAACCAAAGTGCCCCTCTGTTGGGAAATAATCAGTGTGTGCACGTGCTAGCCACCATATGCCCAGTTCTGCTGTTACACCTCTACCTCGATATAACGCTGTCCTCGGGAGCCAAAAAATCTTACTGCGTTATAAGTGAAACCTCGTCATATTGAACTGGCTTTGATCCACTGGAGTGCGCAGCCCTCCGCGCCCCCCCCCCCCCCCCAGCATTGCTTTACTGCGTTATATCCGAATTCGTGTTATATCGGGTCACGTTATATTGGGGTAGAGGTGTATTTACTTCAGGGCAAGGTCACTGCTCGCTTCACTACAGCTGTCTCCATGTTCAAGCACCATTCGTGTGATGGCACCCAGGCATGGGCTCCCTCTTAGCTGCCCTGACACACAAGTCCAGGGGTCAGCTGCTCTGCCAGTGCACAGGAGTCTGCCCCCAGGTGGCCTCACCCCTCTGACCCCAAACCAGGGCTCAGGTGTGACTTGAAGGGCTTCAGGCCTAGTGCTGCTGTTTCCTTGTGGACTCGCTCACTTCTTTGGGGTTCCTTGTTTCCTTGTCGGAAGTGCGTTCCCTGCTCCAAGGGGGCTTGGCTTCAATGAACACACACAGCTGACCACCGCGCTTTCCCTCTTCCCCACCCCCCCCCCCTTGCAAGCTACGTAACAGGTGTCAGCCCTCTGGTCACTGCTGACCTGTGCTGGATTGGAACAGGAGACCTAGCTGTGAAGAGCTCTGCAGTGCCCAGTGCCAATCCGCTGAGCCCGCTGACACCCCCTCTTCACCAGGCTGGCGCACACAGACTGAAATCCTGGTCTGTGCAAACAGGCTGTTCCTGAGGCTCCTATCCCACCTGCTGCTGCTGGCTTTAGGGTGTGGGTTACGAAGTTGCCGTGGTTCATGGGAAGAAATGGCCTGTCCAGAGCAGGCTCGGTCGAAAGTGTTCTGAGACGCTGCATAGAGTCTGTTTTCTATGGAAAATTTCCCCATTCATTAGGAAAAAACCAAACACCTGAAACCCAAAAAGTTTTCAATCAGACCCTAAAAAATTTCAGCCAATAATCCAAAATTCCAACTTGGAAATGTCAGCATGGTTCCTCCTGGAAGTTGTAGTTCGGGTGCATCATGTCCCCCACTTTCCCCTATGAACTGAGCTTCCTGGCCAGACTACATCTCCCATGATGCACCAATGTCTCATCTCTTGGTGAGCAACTACAGTGAATCATGGGAGATGTCGTCTGGCCAGGGAGTCCAGCCCATAGGGGAAAATGTGGACATGAGGCATCCAAACTACAACTCCCGGGAGGTACTATGGTGATATTCCTAATTGACAGTCTTCCGTTTTTCATCCAGAAATCTTCAGGTTTTTGTTGAAAACTCCAAATTTTCCATGGAAAATAAAAACCATTTTCTGGTCCGCTCTAGTCCAAGTCAGCCATGTGTGTTCGGGGCTGTATTCTTGGCTCGTGTAAATCAGCACAGGGTCACTGACACGATGGGAGCTAAGCAGCCTTACGCTAGCTCAGGATGGCCATACATATAGATACATGGATACGGGTCTACAAATCGCCGCCACCACCGGAGGGCTTACCAGCAGACTCCCTGCCCTTCCTGATGGGGAAGGGATTCCTGCTTTGTACAAGGTACAGGACAGCAAAGCCAAGCTGCTGTGGTAGATGAACAATGGGCTTGTAAATGCACTGGAGAGAGTGGCCTGACTTCATTGTGTTTTGAAAAGCTTGTCATATCTGCTCCTTGATACACAGCCCCAGTTTCTCCCGGAATAGCTGAGCTTTATATGTGGAAATTGGTTAATGAGGGACTGGGATGAAACCATTCTGTCTGTCTGGGTTAGGAATTACAGGCTGGTTTGGTTTCTCACTGAGAGCAGAGTCTCTCATCTCACGTTTTTTGCTATTTTAGCCTTGGCTACAAGTTTCTTCCAGGAGTGGGTGTTTGACTCGTAAGTTGTGCGGTCACTTGCGTAACCCTCTGGGTGCCATTAAACTCTGCTTTGTTGTATGCTGGTGGTAAGTAGATTCATTAGCGTTTGCACCGTGGTGTAGAGGAGAGGGGCAGGTGGTTGGCTCCTCTTCCCCACCGGAGCACGTGGGGAGGTGGGTGATGCTGCTGCTCGGGGAAGGCGGAGTGAAGCTGTAACGCACCAGCAGGTCTGATGGGATTGGAGAGTTGTGCAGTTGGTTCTGGTCTTGGGAGGGACACGGGGGCCTGATGAGAGATGGATCCATCCTCACCTCCATGCGCCCAGAGCTGGGAAAACTTATACATATCAGGGCGTTGTGCCGGGCTGCGGGAGACGTTCCCTCTGGGAGAAAGAGGGCTTATTCCCCTTCTCCCCTTCCTTCCCAAATCCAGAGGCCTGGCATTGTGAGATGTTAGGGGGAGCAACCCTTTATGACACAGTCTTTCTCACAGGCCATTTATTTTCTCTGGCTCTTTATCTGGCTGGTCCCTTGGGCCTTGCTGAGTTCTCCGCATCCCCCTTTCATCTGTCTCTGCACTATACTGCATTATCTGCTTTGTCTCACTCTCAGTTGAAGTCCTTTGGACCGGGCCTTTCAACAGCCCTGCCTGCTCTGCCATTGTGGAGCCGAGGCTCCAGGCCTGGACTGAACAATACACCCACAGCCTGCTTTTGTCTCCCCATTCAGGCTCGAGCCTGTTTCAGGCGGGATTCTGCTTTTAACAGCCTGCAATTCTGAGGTGAGGACCGCCGGCCCTTCTATAAATAGGCTTCGCGGCTTGGCCTTCGCTTGGGAGGGAATGGGGGTGGTGGGGATTAGGCACTGGACCGTTCAGAGGGAGCTTGGAGCAGCACCCCAACACTGCGCTATTACTGGTTCTAAACACGTGTCGTGCGCTGACACGGCAGGCTCTGAAATGGAGGCTCCAGTCAGAGGGTGGTTTTAGGGACCGCGGCCTGGCGGCCAGATTGTTCCTCCCAGTGATGGGAGGTGAAAGCCGAAGCCCACCCCTGAGCTCTCCACTTCAGATTGCTCCATGGGGTTGAGACGGTTCAGTGGCTGCATTTCTTGGTCGCAGGCATTCTGGGTGTGTGGATTTCCCCCTGCCCTGTAGGCTGGATTATGATGCACTTGTGACGCAGCGTGAGCTATGGGAACAATATGCAGCTATGGCACCTGGCTGGGTTACTAAATCCTGGCTTGTTGGCACCAATGGCCACCCTGAGGTCCCCTGGCTGATCTCACTGGTACAAGGAGGCAGGGTGGAAATCATGGCCACACCTATATCATGGAACGCTGCGTACGCTCAAGGGGTTTGTAAGAGGAAACAAAGGCAGAGGAGGGCACGTCTCACGTGCCATATCCTCCGTTCCCTCTTGCCCCCTCCGCTGCTGTGCAACATCTTTGCCCACGCCAGCTTGGGTGCTGCGTGGACCAGTGCTGAGGGGTCTGTGCCCCATGTGGGGCAGGGAGGGGAGCAGCAGTGAGGATGTAACAAGAACGCACAGATCGTAAACAGGGTTGGATTAGCTGGACTGGGCCTCAGATCTCAGCAGAAGAGGCAAGTCAAACTAGGGCCCCCCTGAGAGCCTCTCAAGCCAGTATCTCCTGGGATGGGGTGTGGAACTGCAGCTTTAGTGGGGAGCCCTAGAACCGCTCTGGTCTTGGTTTAAACAGTGCGAATGCATCCAGCCCTGTGGAAGAGACTGTAAATCCAGCTGCCCATGGCTCATCTCCATCCCACTTGCCAGGCCTGCTGTGTCTGCTACTTGCTGCTGGGCTCTGGGCTCTTAGCCATGGCATGTTCCATGGTGAGCGCAGGTGCCCGCCCCGCTGGCTGGGATGTGGAGGGGTTCCCTCGGGGGCAGGGACTCCCTTCCCCACGCAGGTCTGCGCCGCTGGGGCCGGCTTTCTGCGGAACGGAGCCGCCCACAGCTCACTAATGAGTTTAATTTTACGGCCCTTCATCGGCCCATTGCTCGCTGTTTGATTGCACCGTTTTATTGCTCTAATTATATTGTTAATGGAGTTTATTACTTGTTTCTTTCTCATTTTGTAAATGTAGATTGATGTCCTGCCCAGGACCTGCAGTCGGTAGCTTGCTTCCCCACTGCTCTGTCCCCAAACAAAGCCAGCCTCTCCCCAACCCCCTACCCTGTGAGGCCCATCTAGGCTGGAGGTGTGAGACGTACTCTGCGCAGACAGCTGGCCCCCACTCCTCACAGTGATCTGAGGGATGCGTTGTGGGCTCTGTGCTCCCCCCGATCTATAGCAGGGCTTCCCCCTGCCCCCACCAGTAACGGGGGAGGAGAGTCTGCACAAAGATCGAGGCTAGCACATGAGCTTTGTGGATAAACGCTGTTCCTAGGCTGGGTTCCTCGAAGGAGCCCAAGGGAGTTAGGCACCAGACCCCATTGGAATTTACCTGGCTCCCTCCAGCATCTAGGAAAGTTCCTGCCTTGGTTATAATCATTGTTATAGTGACATTCAGTATCACTCAGTGGGGAAATACACTGCACCGTTAGACCACGGCTATTTCTGACCCTTCTTACTCTTCCTTCCCCATTGTCCTTCCTCTGTTTCTCTCCCTGTTCCCTGTCTCCTCCTCCCTTCCCTGCAGCAGCACCCAATCCACCTGGGCTGGCTTGACTCCCTGCCCCTTCTCTAGCCCATCCACCTCTCAAGCGATCAGCACTGGAAGAGCGTAATGTTGGCCATTGGTGCAGTCATCATGTTTGAGTGTCAGCATCTCAGCTAGATGAACTAAAAGTGATTCTGAATAATTCAAGTGATCTCACTGCAGAAATTATAGAGCCTTGATCTTGTGTCCAGATAGGAGAACCTTTGTGCCTGCACAAAGCCACAATGAAATCAGTTTAGCTCCACACACCTGGTCGAAGGGTCTGCTTGCAAGGATCCAATGGCAAGCTCAGCTTCTTGTACTTAGAATAAGCTCTTTGGGGCAGAGTCTGTCTTTTTGTTATTTTTATGTACAGTGTCTAGGACAGTGTGGCCACTAGACATTACCACAATGCAAATTAATAATCATAGTCTGTTCAATTTTCTAACATCTTTTAAAAAAATTACAATTAATGCAGAGTTCTTTTGCATAAGTCTCTGGCACACTTTATAAACTAAACTGACTTGAGAAGCAGGATGAGTTTTGTATGCCACCTTGTGTTTAATGCACATGTAGATATAAGACACGTCAAACCATAGTGGTATCCGGCAATTTTATTATTTCATTATTCTTATTGCTTACTCTCTGTGATATATTTTATTATTCATATTTGAATTATGATTTCCTTTAATTTAAAACAGATTTGTGGTGACATCCAGTGTTATTTATTCACACTGGCTTTGTTTCAGGTTGTTTCATGATCTGGAAGTGCACATTATTGGCGCATACATGTTGGCACACCCTCTTGTAATTATTGAATGTTTGCAGCCAGCCATTTATTAGCAGTAATCGTAGATCAGATTCAGTGTACTGAGCTTTTTTCTTAGTTTGCAATCTCTGTGGAAGCAGTATGGGCCAGCTTAGCAAATAAAGTTCTGTTGGACTTGTAACTTCCACCTGTCAGAATTTTTCATATTTAGAAGTAGGGTCACAAAAGACTACTGCATCTCTTCTGGCTACTTTTTGAGGTAGCTGTCTGATTGCTGGAAGTATATTTACTGTATAAATAAACTGGATCTAAAAATATTTTGTTGTTGTGACAGAGTTGAGATGCACATATATGTAGGAAGGAATTTTCCTCCAGGGTAGATTGGCTCAGCCTCTGGAGGTTTTTTGCCTTCCTCCGCAGCATGGGGCAGGGATCGCTAGCAGGAGGGTCTCAGCCGATTGAAGTCACTAAAACACAGGATTGGGGACTTCAACGGCAGAGTCCAGGGAAGGGTCTTGCGGCCTGCAGCATGCAGGGGGTCAGACCAGATGATCATAATGGTCCCTTCTGACCTTAAAGTCTATGAGTCTATGAGTCTATGAACTGGGGGGACGGACGACGCAGAGGAATTGTCTGAGGCGCTGTTCCAGGCTCTGCAGACTCTGGCAGTGAATACTGCATTGGTTATGCTGGATTCCCGTTGGGAAGGATTTCTTCCCTCAGCCAAGAGGGCTAGAAATTTGTTTTTGTTTCTTTTAATGAAAACCGAGATGTTCATGTTCATACAGACACACACATGCTCTGCCATGCCTCTCCCCAAGAAGTATTGACTAGAAAAGGCAGCATCAGTGGGTGTGTGGTTTGCTGGCAGCTTAGTACCCTGCCAAGGATAGGACTCGCCAGGCTGTCGATCTCGGTGGCTGTTAGCAGGGCCTGTGGTACGTGTTCCCTGTGCCCTCTGGGTCAGTGCTAGGTGAGGGGGAAGGCTGCCCTGGTGGGCCTGCAATGCTTCACCTCACCCCCCTGCAGCCACAGAAGTGCTGTGCTGGATTCTAACCATTCGCCAGGCCAGTACACAAGATGGAGGCCCCCTGCTCTGTGGGCCAGGCTGCTGTGGGGTATCCCCGACCGGCCTTTCCCAATGACCTTCGCCTTGTTCAGTGATGCGCAAGAGGTGGGCAGGAATTGAGCCCCATGGTTCCATCCTCCGAGGAAGGGAGCTAAGGCAGGCACATGACACCCGCAGCAGTGGGTTATGCCCTGCTATTATGCAGCTGGCTACGTGACAGCTGCTGCCCTCCACCTTAGAGATGGCTGCATTCCAGTGGGTTGGTGCATTTGTAATCTGTGACTCCCTCTGGGGTCCGAGCCATGTGCCAGCACCACGAACTTGCGCTGCCCTCCTCTTCTGAGCCCGGAGAGAAGTGACCTGCAGGCCTCGCGCACGTCCGCAGGGTTTTATCCCATGTCCCCATGGTGATTGCTCTGGGCTGAGTGTGCTTCAGAGGAGCAGGACTCCCACTCCCTGTCCAGAGCTGTGTGCTAGCGTGGCCCAGGGCAGCAGAACAGGGGGAGAGCAGTGATGACGACGTGCATGACAAGGTCACTGCAGACCCTGGATTCCGGCGTGTCACTCGTGCCTTTATACAGAGCGCCAGCTGGCTCCTGGCAGCAGGTTTGCTTTCCAAATGATTCACTGCTTAAAATAACACCCTGCTTGCAAAGCCCTGCTCCTCTGGGGTCAGCGCTGGCTGGGCGCTGCTCTCGGGGCTGCGTGCAAAGCTCTCTGGATGGGTTGATCCCGCCCCGTTGAGAAGGCACATGGCAGGCTGACTGGGGAGGAGAGGGAGCATGGGATGGCAGCTCTCAGGAGCTGCCAAGAGTTCACTCACTGGGATTTAACTCTTTGGTGGCTGGTTACATCTCCTATGTAGTCGTCCGGCTGGCAGAGGCCAGCGTCCTAAGGAAGGAATCGGGGACAGTGTGCTCCAGCAGTGAGCAGGTGTCTGAAGTCCTGAGTGTGACGGGATCCCCGGGTTGCAGCCTGGCACTGTGGGACCGCTGTGTCCCCTTAACTCTCCAGCCTGGGCTGTCTCTCACAATGCTTTTAGTGACAAGCAGCAAACCCCTCCAGGCGCTGTGATCACTCAGCACAACCACATGTGGAGCCCCTCACCCAGCTAGATTACATGAATGCTCCCAGAGTCACTCATGAATCACACGGAGAAGGACACCGGCCAAATCCCCCCAGCTCCCAGCCTTGCACCTCAGGAATATACTGTCTTGGCCCGCTCAAGACGAGCAGTGAAAATGTATTACAGATGCATTCCGGAACGCCTTGCGTAAATCGCATTTTCCCTAAATAGGGCACGCGTATCCGACAATTATGCACACCAAAAAAAAAACTTTACGGAACTTTTTTCATAAGTCTGGATTTGCGTAAATTGGGTTTGCGTAACCCGGGGAGCGTCTGTAATTGGTTCACTACTTCATCAATGGAAAGTGGGTATACACCAGCCTTTGCAAAACCTGAGCAGATTTACCACATATTTCAGGCAAACTCACTGGTAAAGATAAACAGTTAAACAAATGTATTGACCACAATACAAATATTTTGTCTTTAGTTACCAAAATAAAATAAAATATAAGCACGCAGTTTAAACTCTCAATCCTGTTAGACTGGGCACCATCTAGATTAAGCAGTTTTTTCTCACCCCACTGGATATTGCAGTTCATAGTACACAGGTTTCACCCTTGAAACCTGGGCCAGTCCCCTCTGCTGGAGTTTTCAGTCTTCTGAGTGTCCTTGTTGCTTGCAGCATAGGTGGGGGAAGGAGACAAGGCCAAGCATGGGCCCCTCGTGTTCTGCTTTATACTCCTAGTCCATGTGCTTGGAGAACACAAGTCCAGGCATGTCTGGTGGGCAAGGTGAAGCGATACCCCCGTGTGTCTCCCGTGAGTGAGTCATTGCATTGTAACTCCTCTGCTGGTCAACGGCTGGTGATGTCTGTTCAGCACCCACCCGGGTGCTGGTTACCTCTTCCCTTGTCATTGTCTCTGGAGAGCAAGTATCTGGGCGCCTCCCAAACCCACAGCATATTTTAGTGACAGCCATACAACACACTCTCATAACTTCATATGCATTAATGATATGTATATTTAGATAGAAAAATGACTTTCAGCAGATCATAACCTTTCCCCTTACACCTTGCAAGGGCTGCTTTTATATGCAATATCACAGTTATCTGTAAACGAGGAATATGGGGGTCACAGGGCACTTCCCTGGGTTGTAGAGTGTCACACTGCGTTCTTTCATCCCTTCTGCCCCTCCCTATAACCAACACTGGTCACCCTCCTTCCACCCCATTCATCTGGATCAGCCCCCTGCTTCCGCCCTTTATAACTGCCTCTGCTCTGGCTGTCCTCGTGCCAGCTGGCTCGTGGGCAGAGGCCTGGACTCTGCCACCCAGTACAATGCACGTGGAGAGGTGGTTCTGGGAGCCTGCCGGCCTGGGGATTCTGTGCCGAGAGCAGCCATGAGCAGAACGCAGCCCTGGGCCCGAGAGGATGAACGAACAGCAGCCACAGGTGAGCTAGGGGCAAGAGGATGCTGTGGGTGAGTGCCAGGGCGAGCTGCAGGGGGGCACTGGCTTTGCAGTACAGCGGATTCCCTGTCGGGAGGAGGAGGGGGCAGATGCAGGCTCGATGAGCGCATCACAGGGAGCCTGTCACTTGCCGGCAAAGACCCAGATGAGCTGGAGGGGAGCATGGGGCTTGGAGACCCCCAATGGGGTTTGCCTGAACGCATCCAGCCCATGGCCTTGGCCTCCTCCCCGCTAGCAGAAGGGAGCGTGAATGTCATTTACCTGCCTTGCATTTGTTTTCTATCTCCCTGGCACCAGGGCTGCCAAGGTCTGTGCTGCCTGAAGCAGCAGGAGAGATTAGAGTGACCCAGCTGTGACCTCGGAGAGGGAGGAAGGCTGAGAGCTCCTATATGACTGACAGCTTCCTGCCCGTGGGCTGTGCTGGGTGGGGGAGCAAGGTTAGCCCAGCAAGACTCCGTGGCAGCAGCTGGTCCTCCAGCAGCAGCCATACAGAGCCATGGGCAGGCCCCCTCCCCAGGGATCCTGGGTACCTGTGCGGGAGGAGCCATCCGAGCTCCAGAAGTGGGGGGCGTGGACCCACTGCCACCTGGTGGGGAAGGGGTCGGAGCTTCCAGCTTGGAGAGCAGGACCAGCCTCTGCAGCTGTGGTGGAGCCGGAGAGCTCGGGGCACTCAGGCAGGGGGGTGGGGGATGCTGTATGTGCTCACAGTGCTCAGATGTGGGACTGAATCCCAATGAGATCCTGCCCCAGGCCCCCGCTCCCAGCTGGGGTGGGAGTGCAGTGACCTCCCTGGCTTCTGGCCCATCCCAGCAGGGAAAGATCTATGGGTCACTCTCCATCAGTGGGACCTGTGGGAGGAGCCTAAGGAGGGGTCTGCTCGTGGTGGCCTGAGTCCCTGACCACCATGGGAGAGGTGGGGCTCAATCTCTCTCCCTCCCTCCCTCCCCCCAAGGCTTGGCCAGGAGTGGCCATAGGTGGGCTTAGCCTCCTTCATTCAAGCAGAGGCTGGCAGCAGGGAGCCGGCTAACACCACATGTGGCTTCTAGTGATGGGGGCGCTCGCTGACTGGGAGCTGGGTTGGGAAATCCCGCTCACTCCACGCTTGTAGGCCACTGAACAGCCATCCGCTGGTGATGCCTCCGGAGCACCCTTGGCCTGTGCCAGACCTGAGCTGGAGGCCGAAGGCTCTGTAGCCTGCGGCGCATCACCTGAGCCATCCGCTTCCTCAATGGCAGGAGTGTCAAAGGCACCCGAGGCAGGTAAGCACCCAATTCCCTTTGAATTCTGGGAGTTGGGTGCTTGTCCTAGGCCCTTTGAAAATCCCAGCGTTTGGCTATTGGGCATCTGAACCATCTCAGCAGAGGCTGAGCACCAGTGCCCGTGCAGCCTTAAGAACTCAGAGGAACAGTCTGATTTATGGGCTGAGGCCCTGCTTACTGAAGTCAGTGTGAGTCTGGACATTGGATCCAGCCCTCAGTAATGGGTGTTCAGCATTAGATGTCCATAGGGAGTCAGATTGCCCACTGGGCTGTGTTTGCTCATATGCCAGTCAAGGCCCAGGTCCCGCTGTAGATGCTTTACCACATGTTTAACTTTGTGCGTGTGACTTCCGTGAAATTACTCACATGGGTACAGTTAAGCATGTGTCCATGTTGGCAGGATCGGGGCCTTGTGTTTTTTTTTTTTTTGTTTTTTTTAACGTAGTAGGATTTACACTTTTCTACCTCTATTCCCTAGGAGGTGTGATGCATGCAATTTATACCTGGGGGCAGGGGGAGAAGATGTAACAAGCTACCACTTAATTGCATTAAGAACAATTAGAAGAAGAAAACGTAATCAAGTAGTGTCAATAAACAAATTGACAAGTCTGGAAAGAATCCAGCAACTGCAGGGGAAATTTCACCCTCAAAAATCCGGTCAAATTGAGATTATTAAAGACAAATGTATGGAGCCTGATCTAGCAAAGCAGAAAGAAAACATAAAGGAGGGAGCGTAGCTATGATTTCACTTCTTTAAAGAAACTCTGATCGCTGTTGTGTGTGTGTGTGTGATTTCTGACTTCAGGTCTGCATCATAGTAGTAATACAAAATGATCTAATTTATTGCTCTCCTTCTAGTTCCTGTTTTGGCTGGAGATGCCCCAGCCTTGGTGCCAGCTCACAGAGCATCCAGTTTCAATATCTCCTGT
This sequence comes from Malaclemys terrapin pileata, assembly GCF_027887155.1. Classification (NCBI taxonomy): domain Eukaryota; kingdom Metazoa; phylum Chordata; order Testudines; family Emydidae; genus Malaclemys; species Malaclemys terrapin. The sequence continues at coordinate 37,276,170 of NC_071508.1, forward strand.
TCTTCCTCACATTTGTCCTGAGAGAGTCTGAATCACGTAGGTCCTTTCATCGAAGGAACAGGCTTGGAGGATTTTTAAATTACCACTTGGTTCAGATCTTGATCTCTTCCCCCTCCACCCCAAGATAATGAAGGGAACTGGATTTCTGCTGGATTTTTTTTCCATCAGGAGATGCCCCATTAGGCAGAGAATATGATCATTTTTTATGAGGTATGATAAGCCTTTTCAACCCTTCTGGTTCTCATTTTGTGTCTAAGAATAGATCCAAATAAAGATCCTAAAATTCTGTGTCTTCCTAATGATGCTTCTATAGTGACTTCCATCCCAGGATCTCAAAATATTTTACATACATCAATGAATTACAGCGCTTCTGTAGGATAAGGATGCATTGTCCCCCGTGAACAGATGGGGAAACTGAGACAGAAGGCAATTAACTGACCTGCCCATGATCGCACAGTGAGTGGGTGGCAGAGCTGGTAAAGAATCTAGATCTCCTTTCTCTCAGCTCTGTGCTTAACCATCCACTGGCCATTTCCGAGCCCACTGTGCTCATGCCCCCCGAAACCTTTCCAGCCTGTTTGATATCCCCTGAGTTCTGTTTCTTGCTGAGAACTGGGTTTTCCATTTCTCAGCCAGGTTATGTTTTTAAGGCTGGCCGTGCCCATGTGACGTAGTGCATGCCACACTTTGCAGAGCTTGTGCATAGACAAGGAGCAAACCCCAGCCACTGCTCCATGGATGAGTTGGCTTCACTGTTGCACTCTCTGCATAGAGCAGCTTTGCTGGGGTCCCCAGTTAGTAAACTCCCAAGGGAGGCTGAACAGCTGGGGTATGTGAGTCCCCTCCCCCAATGCGTCCCACTTCCCCTGCTGTGCTTTGTCCTGACCACAAGTGATTCTCTGTCTGTGTGTCTGGTGTCTCTCTTCAGGCAGCAGAAGCAAAAGCCACAAAGGTGGTGCACGCATGACACAAAACACTAAGAGGCTGCGCAGTCCCAGCTATGAGCCAGCGGCCAGCTAGACAATGAAACCAGCAGAGAGCCGGCCAACCCGGCGTGGGAAAGGAAGCTCGCCACAAAAACTGTTGCTTGGCACTGGGCTTTGGCCTGGCGAGATATTGCAGGAAGCTCATGGGCTAGAGCAGGTGCCGTGGGCCTTTCAGATACCCACTCCCCCTCCAGCAGGGTTAAAGGGCATCCAGTGCCTTGGCTCCCAAGCAGCACTGCTTCACCCTGCAGTCCTGCAGTGAACCGGCAGGAGCCTCTGACTTCCCACCAAGGCCTGGTGGTGGCAAAGGCATACAAGTCAGAGCAGGCTCTCCCGGATGCTCCCACTGGTACCGCTGGATGTCCTCCAGCCAGGTGTTCCTAGGGATTGTAGTGTTGTATCGTAATACTCTTGAGCTCTTCGGTAGGGTTTAATGCTGCCCCAGCACTTTGCAGATGTGCTGTAACGGAGCTGCAGGGCAAGGTTACTACACCTGTTCTACGGGGGAAAGGGGACAGTGCTCAGAGGTGTGACATGACTTGCCTAAGCGCACAGAGTTATAGGCAGAGCTGATATTACAACCCAGAGGCTCCTTGTTCACAGCTCTGTACTCTGGCCACCAGAGAGTCCTGTCTGCTCCATGTGGGAGTGGGAGGTAGGTGTGAGCAGAGAAATACAGAAGCTCCATTCCTCTGGGATGGGTGGAGCCGGGAAATACAGTAGTCAAGCGGTCAGTGGCTCGAGAGCAGGAGTACCAGCGTCAGGGCAGGCTGTCAGGGAGCAGGGCACAAACCCCAAATGGGCTGTGAGATAGATTTCACCAACCAGTTGTCAAGTGTAAACGCCTCAGGCACAGTAACAGCCTTAACATGGAGTCACCGACAGTCCAGTTGGGTACTCCGATCTATCTCCGGTGAGCCTGTCTTTGTGATAGATGGTCCCTTACACCAAGGATCACAGTAATATTCAGGTTACTCCCAGTGCCAAAGGACCAGTCGCTTACCCCAGGTCAATTGCACCTTAGATCTCACCCCAGAGACAGTGCTATCTAAAGATGTATTAAATAGGAAAAGGAAATGAGAGTTATTTACAAGGTTAAAGCAGGTAAACATACATAAATGAGTTCCAATCTTAAGTTTCAAAAAGTAATAAAAGTTTCTATAATAAGCAAGCTTTGTGTGTCCTTGAGGGCTCACCCAGGCTAAGCAATGGGGTTCTCTTCCTTATGCCTAGAAAACCTTTCCCCCCACACCCTCCCAGGGTCCAAACATAATAGAGATCCAGTTCCTTCTTGTTACAGGTTTTTATTCCCTTCCTCCCATGTGCTCTGAGCTGTGACCTCAGCTGATGGGAGGAATCCACTTGCATAGCTCATCTTTATGGGGGGGGAAGAGCAGCGCAACAAAAACTTTTGCCCTCTTTAATGTCACACAATAGTCGGTCTGGTGATGGGCCTTCCTTGTGGACCAGGCCATAACACGGTCTGTTGGAGACCAGCACTTCACACTAGTCTCTCTCCAATCTGGTGATTTACATAGTCACAGAAACTTGTGATACAAATGCTTAAATATTACCTTACAATATAGGATACAGATGTTATAAGGAGATTATTGAATGCCTCTGAGTTGCTGCATGCATTAAAAAAATACTAAAGACACTTAGAATTCTAATGCCTGTTTTGACAGTACCGCCATACAGGTGAGCCAGACTGAGCCAGCTATGTATTTGTCAGTGTTCAGTTGATTGTTTGTTTGCAGTGGTGTTGTAGCTGTGTCAGTCCCAGGATATTAGCCAGACAAGGTGGGTGAGGTGATATCTTTTATTGGAGCAGCTTCTGTTGGTGCGAGAGACAAGCTTTCAAGCTACATAGAGTTCTTCATGTCTGGGAAAGGTACTAATCATTACAGTCTGGAATGAACTTGCACAGGGTGTTTTTGTCTTTGATAATTTTTCTATCACCACGGGATGAATACTTTTCACAAAGTGATCACTCCACAGCTGACCTCTCAGTCCTCATCCTAAAGGAAACATGAACAACACTTTCAAAAGACGAGCCTGAGAGCTTAAATTCCTAACGTTGCTAGACACTAAAGATCATGGACTGAATAGAGACACTGGATTTATGGCCTATTACAACAATCTGCAACCCACTAACACCCCTGTAATCATAGGGAGAAAGGAGGGGTTAGTGGATTACAAAGGGTCACTTCACCTTGAATGGTCCCTGTGGTGGGGCGACTGCCCCACGCCCAGAGAGGGTGGGCTACAGCAGGCCTAGGCGCCTGCGCAGGCGCACAACCAATCAGGGAAGGGCTTACAGAGAGCCAATCAGGGCCCGGCTTAGCCATATAAAAGACTGCCCAGAGCAGGAGCAGTCAGTCTGTCCCAGCCCTTCAGAGGGGAAGGTCTGTCTCCAGAGCTGGGAGGCCAGCACCACGGACAGCGCAGTGCAGGCCAGCCTGAGAGAGTGGGAGAAGGCCCTACTCCATAGCCTGCTAGGCAGCAGGCCTGGGAGGAGGAGGCTTAGCGTAGTGAAGGGCTGTTGGGGAACCGGTCCAGAGGGATAGTCAGAGGAGGAAGGAGAAGGAAGACAGCAAGACTATCGCCTGAGGGCCTCTGGACCGGGACTCAGAGTAGTGGGCGGGCCTGAGTCTCCCCCCCTCCCCCCTTTCCCCCCCCCTTTGTTTGCTGTGCTGCCCTATGCACAGCCACAGGCCGCAGGGAGCAGCCGGCCAGAACCATGCCAGGTCCTGGACTGTGAGGATCGGACTCGAAGGTGTGGGGCTGTTGTTTACCCCCCCGAAAGGGGGTGTGAATGGACAAAGGGACACTGTCGGAGGACAGTGCTCTAGAAGAGGACGCCGACGTCGAGAGCAACGCAAGTCCGTGCACCCCACAAAGGCGAGACGACAGGCGAGACGCCACCCAAAGAGGGCGCTCTACTGGCGCAAACTAATTCCCCGAGACGACCAGGAGGGGGCGGCACAGCGGTGAGCAACTGACCCTGTCACAATCCCTTAGAATATGTGCTAACTGTGACACCCTGGCACTCTCTTATTCACCTGTCATATCATTAGGGTATGTTTTGTATGCCTTGTGAGGTATCATTCTGAAAGTCTTGGTCTGCTAGATGTTAATATTTCGTTGGATTATATGTACTATCGTTGTATGTGACGTTACAAAGTTTGGCTATGTATGTGTTACTGAAACATGTTGTGAGGTTGAAAACACCCACAAGCAGCCTTTCAGGTACAACAGTAAAAAGGCCAAACAATGTTAATGGCTTATTGAGGAAAGGCACACAAGCACAAGGGTTACCCCAGGAACTGTGTACAATAGAAACCTCTCAGAGATAGCACTACACAATGGGAACTGTTTGACCCAGGTCACAGCAAAAAAAGCTTTCCAGCAAGTGAGAAGAAGATATAAAAGGGGGAAATGACATGACGGTACCTCTCTCTCTCTACAATAACACATCTGTAAATACCTGAGGAACAAAGACTGAACTGGGGGAAGTGAAGGTCCCAAGCTAAAGGGATTTCTAGGCTGTGTATGAAAACCTGGGAAACCCAAGCTGCAAAGCAAAAGCCTTGTGCCTTAATCTACCAGCCTGTTTATCACTCGAAGTGAGAATTTGCTAATTCACATCCGACCTATCTAGTATGTTGAGCTCAGTTTGCATTTTTGTTTACTAGGTAATTTGCTTTGATCTCTTTGCTATTGCTTAAGATCTCTATGTTTTTGTAGTTATTTTATGTTTTAATCCAAACCAGTGTGTGTTTGGCTAAGGTGTCTGGGCAAAATCTCAGCTTGGTTACTACAAGTATGCGTAGTCCTCCTCTTCACATGGAAGGAGAGGTGGACCGGGTATTAAACCCATATACTGGCCAGGTTTGACCAGGGCCGGAGGGTACTGCTCTGAGGCCCTAGGTTGGGAGGCTGGTGGTGAGAGCCTGCATGTGACTGCAGCTGGGTGAGTCCCTACCTGTGTGAATGCTGGTGAAAGAGCAAGCTTGTCACAGCAGCACAGTGTGCGAGGGAGCCCAGGCTGGTGGGTCAGAGGGCTCAGTAGTTTTTCCAGTCCTAGCTGGCACCCCGGGGGGAACCCATCACACTAACTACCTATGCCAAATGATCTGTTCCATCTTGTAGTTAGCAGGGTCACTCGGAGTATCTTTCCCAGACCTGAAGAAGAGCTCTGTGTAGTTCGACAGCGTGTCTCTCTCACTAGCAGAGGTTGGGCCAGTAAAAGATATTACCTCCCCCACCTTGTCTCTCAAGTGTTCAGTTGAGACACGGGGATCTTGGCGTGAGCTGGCACCTGGTCTGCCAGCGTTACAACGGTAACTCCATTCCTCTGAGGTGGGTAGGAAGTGCTGACGGCACTCAGTGAAGCTGATGGCACCTCTGTGGGCGGGTTACAGGATGGGTTAGGCGTTTGCCTAGTGCTGGAGCATAAAGGGTGGTAGACAGGAGCTGCAGCCGGCCTGTCCCACTCTGCAGCAGGGTGCTAGCTGTTGGCCTGGGTGCATTTCACAGTGAAAGATTTAAAGCCAGGAGTGGTCACTGCATTAAAAATCTCCTTCCATCTCCAGCAAAGGGGCGGGTGATTAACAAAATTGGTTAGGAATTATGACCCTGCTGGCCTGCCATCATGGCAGTCCCTGGCCTTCCCTTTGCTGCCTGGATCTGTGAGCCGAGACGCTGATTTCCTGGGGCACTGCTTTGGTTGGGCTGGATAATTGCCCGCTCTCAAGGGCAATCCATGCTGGATAGGGATCTTCCAGAGCCATGTGCTAATGTCTGATGGGACGCTAGGGGCGGAGAGTGCCAGAGAATCTGTGCAGGGGCAGGATTGCGCAACACCTCCGGCTCACGTCCCCCTGAACTGCTTCTCTGCCCCCTGCTTAGCCTGTCCCTGACTGCCATGAATTGGGGCTGCCGGGACAGCGGAGGCTAGTTTCAGAGTTGACCCTCGGGCATGTGGATGGGGTAGTCATTCATGGCGCCCTTGCTGGGGCAGAGCATCGGAGTGATGGGACCCTTGCTACTTGTCAGATGGGGAAGGGGAGGAGGGGGCTGGATGAAACTGGCCCTCCCCGGCCTCTTTGAGCTCTTCCCAATGATCTGCTCCAACCTGCGGCCTCTGTTCTGCGCTCATCCCTGTGGTATCTTGGCGCCTCTGCCCTGCGCTGTCGGCTTCCAGAGGCGTTCACACTCTGGCCCTTTCCACTGGATCTTTTCCCCTGCCATGCACACTTGGCCGGCCAGAGGGAAGGGCTGCAGCTAATGTGCACAGGGCAGGGGGACTTGAATTGGGGAGGCCTGGGAGGGGAAGCCAGGCAGAGCTGCAGCGTGGGGTGTCGGGGTGGCGCTGGCATGCGAGATGCCGCAGGGGCCCCGTTGGGGCACTGGCATGCAGGGGTGTGTGCGTGTCAGCAGCTGTGGAGTTAAGGAGCTGGGAACCATCTCCCTGCTGTCTCCTTGGCTTTGCAGATAATTACCCGACAAGTTAACTTTGTCACTATGAATTCTCCCTTCTCTCCATTAACCCCTGGCCCCGTCCTCCAGCTTGCTTGCCGCTCGCGGGGGAAGTGGCGCATCTCCATCCGCGTGCAGGAGCGAGGCCCTGTGTTAAATTGAGCTGGGTCAGGGTGGCGGTGGGGATTTATTATCTTCTTAGGCAGTGTGAGCCACTCACGCGCTGACTCCCCTTCAGCTCGGTGGCTTCTCCTTCAACATCCTGCTGGTGTCAAGGACATCTCGGCCCCTGCTGACCGAGATCGGAAGGACAGATTAGGGAATAGGGAGCAGGCTGTCTTACATGTGCACGCACATGCTTCTGATTCCCCACCCAGCTTTGCCAATACACCGTGATCCTACCTCCAGCTCCCCTCTGCTATCCCAGGGCCTGGCTCCCACCCAGCTCTGCCAAGGCACCATGATCCCGCCCTGCAGCCCCTGTTATCCCAGCCCTGGGACTCCCCATGCGGCTGTGTTATGGATCCTGTCCCTTTATAAATTGCGTAGAGTGGAACTGTCCAGGATGATCCATGCAGGTGTGATTAGGAGCAATGGGGTGGAAACAAGCAATAGAAAAAATGTAAGTTTAGCACCAGTTTGTCTTAACAGTGAGTGTGTGGGACCGTCCCACTGTGGAAATGGAGGGTGTTTCCAAAAGCGCGCAGTGCTGCCCACTTTCGTGATATTATCATGAGTCTTGTGATATTTGGCTCCTGGAGTCAAGGGATTATGTGACTTGCGCCTTTATACTTTTCATATTTCTATAAATGAAATTTCTAGCCCTCCTGATTGTGGAGAAAAGCTTCATAAGGTGAATGCTCAAGATAACAACCCTCGAAAGCATATCCTTCCCCCCCCCCCATTTTTCCCCCTCCCAGTTTATTATATTTAAAAAATCTGATTATTTTTTTTTTTTATGCCAGTCTCCCAATCTTTGGGGCTTTGTCTCCTGAGCGGTGGGTGCTTGGGGTGACAGGGCTGCAGATGGACAGAATGGTGCAACTGTTCTTTCCCAGCTGCAATATGCAGGACGTCTGTTCTCTGCTCCTGGATCTGGTGGGCTGAGTGGAGGCTTCTCTCTGGAGCGTGTGAGGCTCAGACTTGAGGCGGAGGGCAGACGCATCAGGATTTTGCTGGTACCGTCTAGCGCTGGTTGTTTCTCCCCCAGACTGATACATGTTTTCAGTGGTTATTCAATGGTGTCTGTCCTGTGCTCGGAGGGGGGTGTTAATTTTCAGTTCTAACACATCGCAGCTGTGTCTATTAGCGTTTGATTTTTGGCTAATATTGCCCTTGGCTTCCTGTCCAATATTTGAACTGATTAAGAACAGACATCATGGCAGTGGCACAGAATAAACGGCTTTTCCCTCCGATGGTGGCACTCTGTCCTCTCCTGGAACAGGGTCACCTCTGAGCGCCCCTCTCCAGGGGCTCCCTGATTCTGGAGGGACAGGGCTTTAATTTGATCAGTGTCATGGCCTCAGTGTTATTGAAATGCCGCAGCAGGTGTGAATTGAGATGGCGAGCTGTGCCATTAACCCTGCCCTGCTGGCTTTGTAGCAGCAGAGGATGCGGGGTGAGGTGGACACAGCGCCAGCCCATTTAGTGAAGCTCTTTGGCCAGTGGATGAGCATCCCCAGAGTGTCCATCATTCACCCCACAACCTGGGACCCTGTTCCCATGGGTGTGGCTTACGGGTGCACTCCCCACCTTCGGCCTCCACTGATCTGTTCTTGGGCTGTCGCCTCCAATAGCACGGCAGCCATCCTGCTCTGCTAATGAAGGCTTCATTAGTGCTCCTCCATCTCCCAGACAGGTAGCCCACCAGCCGGCTGAGTGCTTCGCAGGATGAGGACGCAGGGCTCTGGTGCCCAAAGGGGTCTGAAGGCACCTTCTGTTCCAGTGAGTGAGGAGTCAGCTCTCTTCTCCGCTGATGGAAAGGGGCAGCGTGGGCGGGAGGGGCGCATTGCCCTGCAGGAAGTGGGTTCCGGGGAGGGGACCACACTCCGGGGTGAGAGAGGGATTGAGCCAGGAAGGGCTCATTCTGTGTGGGGTAGCCCAGGGATTAGGGTATCGAACTCCATCTCCCCAAGGCCTTTCGTTCTGTGCTGCCCATGTCATCCCTGCATGGGCCAGAACCAGAGACCCTGTCTGACGCTGGAGAGGGACGTTTGTGGGGTTCCAGCACGACATGGGGGTCAGTCTGGTCCCGTTTGGTGGTGCCTCCCCACTTCCCCTAAGTCTGACCCTGTACAGATGGTGTCCTCTCCCGTGCGGGGTGGAGAAGTGATCCTTCCACATAAGCCCCGTTTCTCCCAGCTTTGAAATTCAGGGCACTCCAGCCCAGATGCTCCCATTGAAGTCAGTGGGAGTTAGGTGCCTAAATACCTTTGAGGTTCTAGACCCCCCAAGTCCCCATGCTTTACAGGCGTGAGAACACAGCTAGAATAACCCTGCAGACTAAGATCCACGTTCAAAAGGATTTTACACTCCCACCAAAGGCAGGTTTTTCCTTCTATCTCTGAATTTCTTTCTGTGTGCCTTCAACTAGTGAAATGAGATTTTTCCCAGGTAACTTACATGTTCTGTGTCCCTCACGCTCCAGGGAAGTCTGGGCAAGTTCTCTGGCCTGAGCTGTACAGGAGGTCAGACTAGATGATCACAACGGTCCCTTCCGGCCTTGCGACCTGTGAATCGGTGGAGTGTGCAGCAGCCCCAGCTGTGGCATGGCAGGGGACCTGGATGTTTAACCATAGCCAATATCCAGCGCTGGGTGCTAATGAGGATGAAGTCCCACCAGGCGCCTGGGGAGCGTTTTGTCTTGGTGCTTATGCAGTCGGCTGGAGGGAAAGCAGCAGGCGTGATGCCAGCTAACATCTTTCATGATTTGGGTTTCTGTTTTGGCCCTCCCCCCATCTCCTTTTGTTTTAAAGCAGCAAAATGGGAAAGGGGGTGACGGGGAGGGGAGGAAAAGGAACAGTTCCATTAATGGAGGAATTCTGAGCACACAGAACATGGTTCCTTTCTGGAAGCTCCGGGGCACAGAAGTTTTGAGCCTTTCCCCGAGAGATCGTTACTGCTCTGGGGCCCACTCTGGCCAGGCGAGGGTCAGACACACGGGGAGGTGGAAACTCCTGTGGGGGAGAGGGGGAGGGGCTGTTTGTAAGAAGGACCTGCTGGTCCTGCCTCTGTGGAAGGGTCCTAGGCGAGAGGGAGGTGGGAAGATGCTGCTCTTGCAGAGGGATGTTGGGGGAGAGAAAGGGATGGGCGAGAAAACACAACCAGCAGTTCCAGAACTCGGTCCCTCCCCTCTCGGCTGCCTGAAAAGCACTTGTGCAATGTAGAGAGAGCCCCCAAGGAAAGCAAGCCGTGGGTGGGCAGGGGGACCAGTCAGCCAGCCAGGTGACACAGCCATTGGGATCCCGTGAGACTGGCTGAGGGGAAGGCCAGGGGGCCTGCCACTATGGCAGTGGTGCTTAGCCATTGGTGAGACCCAGCCAAGACGGGCAGGGCTGCCTCCCATGAGTTCGTCAGGGTACGTGGCCATGAGTGGGCAGCGGGCTCCCACATGAAGGTGGCCAGTGTGCCTGGCTCGTGGTGGGGAAACAGGCCCCCAGAGGGGTGAGCAGAGGGGGCAGTTGGTCAGCAACAGCCGTGGGGGTGTCTGTTCTGTTCTGTTTGGGGTTTGATCTCACGCTCCGCTCCGCTCCATGGCACCCGGGCACCTCCACACAGGTGCATTGTTTCCTTATGTGAGTTATCCCCCACTGTGTGCCCATGTTTCAGAAGCCTTTGAGGAGCACGGGGTGCGGCCATGCACTCTGCTGTGGGGAGACCAGGGGCTATCGGTCGGGGTGAGGTCTGGTTCACCCCCAGCAATGCCCTGCCTGGGAGGCAGGCAGCTGGGCTGCACAGCTCTGAGCCGTAGTTAACGTTTCTAAGGCCTTGGCTACACTTGCAGCTGTACAGCGCTGTGAGGTAAACCTGTCTTCATACAGCTGAGTAGGGAAAAGCGCTGCAGTCTGTCCACACTGACGGCTGCCTGGGCAGTGGTGTGGCCACACTTGCAGCATTTGCAGCTGTGTTGGGAGCGGTGCATTATGGGCAGCTATCCCAGCATTCATGTGGCTGCAACGTGCTTTTTAAAACGGGGGTGGGGTGGAGTGTGACAGGGAGTGTGCGGGAGAGAGAGTGCTTTTTGGACCATGTCAGCTCTCTATTTTGCAAGTTCCGAACTCCCGGCCCCCTGCCCATTCATTTACTCACTCAAAGCAAGCTGCAAACTGTTTGCTTTTCTCTGTGGTACGAGCTTTGAAACCGGCACTTCTGCATTCCTGCAGTGGGTCACAACAATGGAGAGGACTGGCCACTTGACAAGGTGATTAGTACAGCGCTGCAAGCGTTTACACTCACACCTGTGAGTCTAGCCACTCCGCGGCAGCTGTATTCCTCTCGGAGATGTGGAGTACCTGCAGTGGTGTACCCAGGGAGATACAGCGCTGCAAGTGCCCTGCCAGTGTGGACAGGGAGTGAGTTACAGCTCTGGGGGAGGCTTTACAGCGCTGTAACTTGCAAGTGTAGCCAAGGCCTAAGAATGGCTGAGCTGGAAAATCCAGCTGGGGCCCTGGGTCAGTGGCAGGCTTGTTTCTCCCCCAGGCACCTGCTTCATTACTGACTGGCGGTGCCTAACCTGGGGAAAGGAGCCGCTGGAGCAGTCAGTCACTGGGGGACAGTGGCAGGGCTGCCGTGTGCACATGAATCCCGGGGAGCTGCACGGGCAAGACAGTGACTGCCACTGAGCCGCAGGCCCAGCTGGCCTCAGGGGAACTGCCTCTGTCCTCCTTGCGACAAGCAGCCCTGCTGAGAGAAAGCAAATGCACTCTCCTCTGCAGGGCTAAACGGCAGCCCTGTGCAGAAAAGCCACCCAGGAAAGCGCAGCTCCAACTCTGTCCTTCTCCGTGTCAGAGGCAGGGTGGTATCACCAGGACCCGGGAGGCAGGAACTCCTGAGTTCTAATCCCCCCTCTGGCACTGATTCTCCTTCGGATCTTGGGCAAGTCACTCAGCCTCTGTGCCTCGTTTCCCCTGCCCGGAACCAGGGATGATGGATGTTAACAGGACAGGAAGACAGCTCTGAGTGTGTGAGATCCAGGAGAGAGCTCAGGAGCTAGCCTAACTTGGCCTCTTCACCCCACCCTGGGTTTGTTTGGAGGAGAGCGGCTAGGTGCCTTGGAAGTAATCGCAGGCTAGAGCTGCATGTGCCGAGAGGCACTGGTGGGACCCTGGGCCTGTGCGTGTAGAGAGCACTTGATCTCTCTCCAGCGAGGTATCTCCATTCACAGGGGGCATCCCAGGTATGTCCTGGGGGGATGAGCCCTTGTCCCTCGCAAGACTGGCTGTGATCGGTGAAGGGAATTACCCTTAGGAATGTCGCATGCTCTGTTAAACTTCCTGGACAGGACTCACGGGCTTTAGGCGCCATTATTAAAATAGGGTTACCATACGTCCGGATTTTCCCGGACATGTCCGGCTTTTGGGGGCTCAAATCCCCGTCCGGGGGGAAATCCCCAAAAGCCGGGCATGTCCGGGAAAATCGGGAGGGCTGGGTGGTGCTGGGCCGGCGGTGCGGGGCCGGGAACCAGGGGCGCAGGGCTGGGAACCAGGGGCGCAGGGGCGCGGGGCCAGGCCGGGGTCCGGGCTGGGAGCTGGTCAGCCGGGCCGGCGGGGAGCCGGGCCGGCGGGCCCGCGGGGAGCCGGGGGGTGCGCTGGGCCGCCGGGGGCCGGCAGTGCTGGGCGGGCCGGGGGTAGTCGGCCGGGGCCGGCACCCCAGGGCCCGAGCCGACCCAGGCTGGAGCCGCCGGGGGCCAGCCTGGGCCGCGCCTCCTCCCCCCACACCCCCCTTACCTGCTTCAGGCTTCCCGCGAATCAAATGTTCGCGGGAAGCAGGGGAGGGGGCGGAGACTTTGGGGAGGGGGCGGGGTTGGGGTGGGGGTATGGGCGGGGCTGGGGGCGGGGCCGTGGGCCGTGGAGTGTCCTCCATTTGGAGGCACAGAATATGGTAACCCTAATTAAAACCGACACTGAGGCCTTGGCTACACTTGTGGATTCACAGCGTTGCCGTGGCAGCGCTGTGAAGCGCGAGTCTAGTCGCGCCGCCAGTGGTGCGAGAGCTCTCTCACAGCGCTGCAAGTACTCCACCTCTCCGAGGGGAATAGCTCGCAGCGCTGCAAAAGAGCATGCAGCGCTGCAGGCGCTGATTACACTGGCGCTTTACAGCGCTGCGCTCAGGGGGGGTGTTTTTTCACACCCCTGAGTGCAGCAAGTGCAGTGCTGCAAATTGCCAGTGTAGCCAAGGCCTGAGAGAAACCAGACTGCCCCAGGGCTGAGAGCTGAGCAGCGACCTAATGCCTCGCAGGCCGTCTGGGCAGCGGAGAGCCCATGGCTTTGGCACTAACCCACTGTGACTGTTCCCACTGCCTTTCAGACTGGGCTTAGTGCAAACTGGCCTTCCGCGAGCTATCCCCATCCCCAGGGACTGCAAGAGCATCCTCGGCTCAGGGGCCCTTTTGCTGAGCTCTGAGCCAGCAGCACCCCAGCCCTGGGGCTAATTTCTCTCGGGACGGAAGTTGGAGGTGGAGAGGAACGTCAGTGCGGCATGGGGAGCGGAGAGTGGGCATAGCGGAGACGGTGAAAGGAAGGAGGGGACTCTGGGACTGACTGGCTAACAGCTCCAGTTGAGAAGGCCCATTGTGCTCTCTGGACTTCCCTCTGAAGGGCAGCTAATGCCAGACAGATCTGAATGGCTGCCTGTGCGCAGTGCCCCTCGCGCCTCCCCCCCGGCTCTGTGGGTCCATTGATCGTCCCTCGCCCGCCGCACCGAGTGAAAGGACTCGCGGCGTAGATGTAAAAGGAAGGGACAGCGACTGGATGGCGAGCTGGAGGGGGGTGGGGAGAGCTGCCAAGCGAGAGAAAAGAAATGAGATTGTCAGGGCTGGCTAATGACAGCGAGCAGAATAAGGGGACTTTAGAAGTTAATTTCCTGTTCCTGAGATGTGGTGTGGATGGTATTTCTGGCTCTATCTCCTAGGAGACACAAGGGGCTGCGCTGCCTCTGGAATACTAATGGGAGTAGGGCCGTGCACCGGGGAGCTGGGCGGGGGAGGCAAAGGCTGCTGAGAGCAGCAGGGAAGCTTTGGAATGAGTCCGGGGGACTTGGAGCCTCTGAGGGGGCAGCAAACACCAGCATGGGGCAGCATCTGTCCCTTCACTCTCAACTAGCCCCTCCGAGCGCCTGCCTCCTAACTTTGGCTGTGCCAGCAGCAAAGCCCAGCAATCTCAGCATGGCTGCGTTTGCACCGAGCACGGTCTGTCCTCTTGATTTTTCTCACTGGTAGCCCGTGGCAGCTGGGAGCTGCCAGGATCTGATGATGTGTTTTTTTTTGGGGTGGGGGTGGGGGGGGGTGTCACATTTCAAGTGCTGTTGCCATGCCGTGAAAACACCGTATCCTAGATTGCTATGGCTGCATGTGGTACCTGGGTGCTCACCAAGGCTCTGGTTGAGCCGTTCATGATCTCCGCTGGAGAGGCCACGTGCCCTCCTCCCCTACCATTGGGAATGGCCTGGGGTTTTCCAGTTATGTTCAAATGAAGCCGTCTCCCTTGAGGCTGGGGGGTCAGGTGGGGGCCGAAGACTCCCAGGGCTACGTGTGGGCATGGAGTTGTGTGTGGGGAGCCGGTCCAATGGGGATAGCACACTCTGATGCAGATCCAGAGCAGGTCAGGGCTCCCTCAGCATCTCCTCGGGGTGGTATCTTGGTGGGAAGAGACAGGAAGACAAGCTGGTATGGGGGATCTCTTCTCCCACCCTCCTTCCCTGCCAAGACAAGATCACCAAGGACACCAGCATAGGCTGTAGCTGTGTTTGCTAGGGGAGAAGAAAAAGAATCTCTCTTCAAACAGACCCCGGAGGCTTCTACTGGGGCAGGCGGTGGCAGGGGGAGAGGTGAAGGGAGCTTTCTACCAGGGGGAATGTGTGTTGCATCAGGCTTGCAAAAGACAAGCACACACCAGGAAGCGAATTGCACTAGGGTGTTGGCATCACTGCTGGGGGGCTGTGTGGGCTGGGGGTCTGAGTGCACGCTGGGAGCCAGCAAATAGCAAAGTCTAATCCCAACCTTGAGCCTGCCTTGCTGTGTGGCTGGGACCCATCACTTCACCCTTCCTGGGTCTGCTGCTCCGTCTGTGAGGGGGGGGAGGCTGCCTTCCTCCCAAGGATGCACTGGCGTTTGTACAATGCTTTGAACCTGCCAAGTGCCACCAGGCTGGTGCTCAGAATTACTGTCTAGGAGTCTTCTAATCCCACCGTGTGATTGGGTGCAGTGCACACATCAGACAGCAGGGGGCCTTGCCCAGGACCAGCTGCCTACTGGCTCCTTCCTGTGACTGCTGAGCAGGCTGGGAAAGGAGGAATGGCCAGGGTGTGGTGTTGGTCATACAGGATACGTCTACACTGCAACAAAGCACAAAACAACATCAAAGCACCGAGCAACATGGATGCATCCCTGCTCTGGTCATTGGCATGTACCTGACTGTCTTTGCACACCAACGCCCCCGTCAGGACATTAAAACCACCGGTGCAATGCCGGGAGCGTCCGTGTGGTCTGATCATTGACTTGTGAGATGTAAAACGACACTGAGCTTCCAATTAAAACAGTGCCGGTGTCATCAATCTCCACTAGCCAAGCTTGAGCGTGCAGGGCTTGTTAAAAAACTTGAAGTTCTTGACGCACTTCCTCAGTCAGATACAATAAACACTGACTCTGCCTGGTCGTCTTTTAAGGAAATAGCGTTCAGTGTGTCTAAAGACGTCCTCGGCTTTGTGAAGAGGAAGCATCAGAACTGATTGGATGAGCAACTCCGGACTTCCATGCCTGCTCTTCGCACGTTGTGAATAAACAACAAAAACTCATCTGTTAAAAAGATGGCTTATTCCCATACAGAGTGCAGGGTGCGAGCTAAACTTTGCCACGGAAAGGGGAGCTGTTGGACAATGAAAGCCAAGCAGCTTCCAGAAGCGGCAGACCAAAAAGACTCCAAGCAGGTTTTTGCTGAGCTGAAGACCATGTGTGGCCCACCATCTAATGGTACCAGCCCTGTCTGGAGTGCAGATGCATCACTACGACTGACCAGTCGTGGGCAAATTCTGAAAAGATGGGCTGAGCACTTCAATAAGGTTTAGAACTGGCCACTGGCCACCACCTCAGCATCAGCGCCTGGTGATCTTGAACAACTTCCAATTCCAGGCCCACCCTCAATCCTGCTGAACATCTCTGAAATATGGACAGCTGTCAAGCAAATGCCAAACGGCAAAGCAGTGGGTCCAGGGAGTATTCCTGGGGTGATCTTCAAATGTGGGGTCCACAAGCTGCTCAGGAAGTTCACTGGCCTCTACTTAAGATTTGGAGACTGGAGGCTGTGCCCCAGGAACAAATACTGTTCACTTGGACAAAAGGAAAGGCAATCATGCTTCTTGCAGTAACCATCCTAGCCTCTCGCTCCTTGCCAATACAGGAAAGATGTTTGCCGGAGTCATGTTAATTGATCAACTCATGGTGCAAATGCTGCCTAAAAGCCAGTGTGGCTTCTGCATTGGGTGTGGTACTTCAGGCATGACCTTCGCGCTCTTCCAAATTCAGGGGAAATGTCATGAACAGAATCAAGAGCTATATGTCGTTTTTGTCGCTCTTACTAAGGCCTTTGATTGTGTAACTCGAAATGGCCTGTGGACTGCCCTCCAAGTTCAATTGCCCCGATTAGTTTGTCAACATTATTAAATCTTTCCATGCAGGTTCTTGTCCTTCACCCAGGCTGCTTCTCAGCTCCCTTTGTTGTCACCAATGGAGGAAAACAAGGCTGTGTTCTTGCTCCGACATTATTTAATATCGTGTTTGCAGCTGTTCTAATACATGCATTCAGAGACATTGATTGTGGCATTTATATGCAGTACCGTATGAATGGAGGTGTCTTGAATCTGCATTGCCTGCGTGTGAAGACAAAGGTTATGAAGATAATTATTCAGGGATTACTGCTTGCTGCTGATTGTGCTGTATTGGCCAATAACCTCAGGGACGTTTTTGCTTCCCGACTGCTTTGTGCATGTAGCAAATTGGTCAGCCTGCAGAAGACAGAAGCCATGGTCCAGCCTTGACAAGGAAGTACTGCATCTCCTCCAGTTGTGTCCATCAACGAGGTAATCGACAAGTTTTGCTGCCAAGGCAGTGTCATTTCATAAAATGCAGTGATTGCTGGCAACATTATGAAGCACACTGGGGCAACCAAGAAAGCCTTTGGAATATTCCAGAGATGACCCGGATGTAAACATGGTGTCAGACTGTGTGTGTGGTTAAAAAAAAAAAAAAAAAAAAAAGTTTTCTACACCATCGTCGTCACCGCACTCCTCTATGGCTGCGATACGTGGACTGCTTATCAACACCACATGGAATGCTTGGCCCAATTCCACCTACGATGTCTGCGGTGGATAATGGGAATTGAATGGCAAGTTTTGGTTCCAAACACTGAGGTCCTTGAGTGCTGTCACATCACCGGCATAGAAGCTTTCATGGTGAGCACGCAGCTGAGACATGCGCTCATGTGGGTTGTATGTGTGATGGCAGAATGCCGAAGGCCGTCTTTTATGGAGAATTGCAGAATAGAACAAGAAAACATTACAAAGACACTTTCAAGGCCAACCTCCAGTCTTGCAGCAATGGCCTCAACACCTGGGACCCCTTAGCCCACGACGAGACCCGATGGTGGCCGCTCTGCCACCATGGACTGAAAGGCTTTGAGAGCTGGTGCATTGCTGCAGTCAAGGAAAGACGTACGAGGGGCATATTCATTTACAATTGTTTTTGCCTGTGGCACTTGCAGATGGGGGCTGCAGGTCCAAAATTGGTCTTCGGTCTCATCTCAGGATCTACAATAACTGACTGCAGCTCATCCGTCGAACTCAACAGGAGACTCCATCATCACGCTGCAGAAAAAGACCCACGGCAGCAAGTCTTAAAGCCTGGGTCAGCTGACTAGGGCTTGCGGGGATGGTGCTACGGAGCTAAAAATAGCAATGTGGGCGTCCCTGCTCGGGCTTGGAGACCCTTCCCCCTGGTGTGCTCCAGCCCGAGGCCCACCATCTACACTGCTGTTTTTAGCCCTATAGCTTGAGTCAGCTAACCCAGGCTCTGAGACTTGGCACCACAAGGCTTTTTTTCCCCAGTGTCGATATGCCCGTGCGGGGCCCAGTGTAGATGTGAGGAAGCCAGGCTTGTTCTGCTCCCTGTGTACAATCCAGGAGGGGATCCTGCCGCCCAGACTGGGGGAATCTCTCACCCACAAAACTCATGCTTGGCTAACCCTGGAGGTGGGATGCTGGAGCAGTGCCCACACCTATAGCAGCTAAGGAGTCCCTGCCCATCCACCCCCCCCCTTCCCAGAGCAGAGCAGGCCTGCCAGGACCAGTGCTGCCAGGATACGGGCCTGCCTGGACCTCTGCCCGGCCCTTGAACTGGACCCCCAGCGAGGGTCAGCCCAGTTCAGTTGCGCTCCTCCCAGTACCTTTGCTGGGCAGGATCCTCGAGGGGCGTCCTCCCTAGTGCTAAAGGCTCTGCAGGCCTAGCCGCACCATTGGGCTTGATCCCTCATTTGTTCTGGTGCAAATGGCGTCTCGCTGGGAGCTGGGGCAGCTGACTGGCTGTGAAAGGCGCAGGAGAGCGGGAAAGAGGCCCTGATGGGCGCTGGATTGGCACTTGTATTAATAACTTACAAGAAGGGCTAGAGGGTCCAGCGCCCTCGATAAGGGTAAGAGGAGTGGAAAGCAGTGAGGTCTGGCTGCAGCCGGTAGAGCCAGCCAATGTGACTCCGAGGGCGGCCGGGGAGCTGAACCTCTGAGTGAGAAGGTGACGTGTGGGAACTTGGTGCTCTCTGCTTGGTGCCTTACGCTGGTTTCCAATGACCTCTCTCTAGTCTATGGCCATTTAGTTCTCTCCTTATCAGGTGCATTCATGGAGCAGAGCATCAAACTCAGCTTTATGTTGGTGATCATGGGTTCTAAGCACCCGCCTCATACAGTTGTAGGCAGTTCCACAATTGGCTCTGCTATGTGAAAACAAACTCCTCACTCCCTTGCCTCCTGCCCGTCGTGGGCCCTCACTTTCCCCTCCTAGCGATCCTGATTGGGTTCCAGATCTTCCTGTTCATTGGAAAGGCTCGGAGGTGTCAGTTACACGGGTCGGGGGGGGGTGGAGGGTGCATTAGTGAACAGCTAATCCATTTTCAAAATCCCTGCTATGTTGTTCTTGGGAAGCAGATTATTTTAATGCTGTAAGTAGAGACTTTTATAAACCTCCCTTTGCTCAGCAGAGCAGAAGGATCAGTATAAAAAAAACGCTGGAGGGAAATTTTTAGCTTGGAAATAATTATTGTGCCGCTCTGTCACGGAGCAGTTTGAGAGCTCTGCTGTCAGGGATGCTCTGGGAACTGGACACCTGACTCTGGGCTCCTTTTGAGAGCCTGCTTCGAAGCTCTCCGCTCCAACCAGAGTCAAGGGTTGTTTTGCCACTCACTTAAGTGGAAGCAGTGGCAGAGTTGGGCCTGGAACCCCAGAGTCCTGCCCCCGGTCTGACCGCTAGACGCACATCTGGACAGGGGGTCTCCCCGTCTAGTGGAATGGAGCTCCAGCCCCACCCGGGCTGGTGAGAGGAGACCCGGTGGGCAGCTTGTGCTTTCCTGTGTGAAGCCTGAGCCTTGACGCTTCAGAGAGAGTTTGGGGGCTTGTCTGGTTTTTGGGTGTGAATGGGGAGGGTGGCAGCCCCCCATGGATCCCCGGCTCAGAGAGAGTCTCTGCTGCTCCCCCAGCACCTCCGAGGCCGGGGTTGGGACTAGGATTGATTCCCGGAGCGGACAGCCCTTTCCAGGCCACTTAACATGAGTGAGAGCTGTGTTTGCAGCGTCGTCCTCCCCGGAGCAATTGATTGAGTCCTTCCCTCCTTCAAGTGTGGTAAATGTGAGCTTGAGTGATGGGGGCTCTCCGGTAAAGAGACTCGCTCCTGCAGGAGAGCTCGCTCCTGCCAATATGCAATTACAGAGCCAGGCTGGCTGCTGTGGCCAAGCCTTCCCCAGCAGGCTGAGAAACCCTCTCCAGACCCTGGCTGGATGACTGCCCCCCTTCCTCAGTGCTACTCGTGTTGCCTAGGGAGCCCCACGAACCAGGGAGGGGCCTGAGCCCCATCTGCATCGGATCCAGCTGTCCCTATAGGCCCCAGGGAGCCTGGATCTAAGGTTCTGGTTCAGTCCCATCTCTACTGCAGATCTGGGACCTATAGAGACCACAGGCCCTGTCCGGCCACACTCAGCCTCCTGCAGCAGATCGCTTGGCGTCCTGGTGGAGTGTGGCATGCTGGGAAAGCAAGCGTTGCCTCCACAGGCTGCGCCTGTCGGGGTTAAGGCTCAGGGCGGGTGCCCAAGGTGTGGCCCTGAATAGCGTTTGGGGCTCTGTCTTGACGCTGGGCATGGGAGCTGGTTTAGGAGACCCCCTCTGGATGGGAAGGAAGCGGATCAGAAAGGACTGGAGCCCCGTGGGATCCCACAGGCCCAGTCCCCTCTAGCCCCAAACCGGATCTGCTGTTTCCTCTTCATTTGGCTCGCTACTGAAGGGAAAGGGGAAATTTCGAGCCCCAGGCTGCACCTGCCTCTCTAAAGTCAGATGTGCTTAGTGTGGTGGCTGCCGTGCCATGGCGGGTTTGATGTGCCACCCCTGCTGCTCCCTTCTCCCTGGAAGCCTCTCGGGTTCAGGATGAGACACAAGGGACTGAGGGAGAAACCCGCTGGGGCCTTCCCCGCTCACCGTCTCCAGGGTGGGGCGAACTTCCCAGTGTAGGGCGCTCAGAAGGGGCTTAGGGGCAGGGCTGGGATTGTCCCACTTGACCTCAGCGATCGGGGGCCCGTGTGTGGGGGCAGCCGTGGCAGTCGCCCTTGCAGGGTGTGTCCTGCACCCAGGGGACAGGAGTGTCGGTTGAGGGCTGTGTGAGCGCCCCAGTCCAAGCCCTGCACTCCTGCCACCCCCAGGGTTGTTGGGGCCAGGGGATCTGGCTGTGAGCATGGGGGTTGTGGTGTGGATGCTCCGAAGCCAGGGGTTGCTGGGGCTGGGGAATCTGCTGCGTGCCTTGCTGGGGATAGCTGGGGGAGAAACAGGAGTGTTAGAAGAGATGCTGCAGTGCTGTGGGGCAGGCGGGGCTTGGCCAGCCGGCTGCACAGGGGCCCTGCTGCCTCATCTCTAGGGGCTGGGTGCTCAGCCATGGAGCCAGGAGCCTGCAGCTCAGCCCTGCTCTTACGTCAGGGCTGCAGGCTGGGCTGCCTTAGGTGTAATTAAAGCTGACACTGATGAGCCCCTGCAAGCCGTTAGGCACAGCTGTGATGAAGGGAGCCCTGGCCAAGAGCAGTGCCCTCTGCCCCCCCTGCCTCCTCCCCCAGGGCCAGCCCCGCTGTCTGCCAGGCACATGCCTCTTGGGACCAGGGCAATCCCTTCCCCTGCAGCCCCACTCCAGGCGAGTGCTCACCCCCCGGAGACACATGCCCTCTGCCCTATGCTGCCTGGGCCCTGGGGCGCCCCTCTCTCTGCATCAGCTGCGCTAGCCCTGCCCTGGCTGCATGCTCTGTGCCATCACCTGGCCCTGATACTCCCCCAGCAGTGTCTGATGTGAGGTGCTGGGGGCTCCCCCTCCAAGGCTGTGGCAGGGCCAGCAGTTGACAGCAGCTTCTCCGGGCGGGGTATTGAAAGCTATTCAGTGGGGCCTGGGTATTGCCACTTGTTCCACATTCTGCTTCTCTTGGTGCCCCCTGTTTGCCCAGCCCAAAGGCTGAGACAGCCCAGGGCAGATGGGTTAAGCTGACGGCCCAAGCCCGGCTGGTGGTTTGAGGAAGCATTTGTGGTAGCCACTGAGCTCAGACCTCGCCTGCAGAGAGCAGTCGGGACGCAGCAGCTCTGACCCAAAAATAATCTCAGAACTTGTAAAAGTTCCCAGGACCACATCCTGGCCCAGCCCAGCCTTAAATGGGACCAGGACACACAAACTTATTTGGCAGCTTGCGCTCAGCAGAGACCACCACAGAAATAGCAGGGGATCTGAGGCCAGTTTGGGGGCCACTGGCAAAGCCGTGGGGTGGGGAGGTAGCAGGCTACAGCTGGGTTTCACAGGTAGAGCTGGGTGGGCCCTGGGGCTGGGATAACTGGGGGGGGCAAAGGGGGCTGCAGGTCAGCACTGGGGTACATGGGCAGAGCTGGGTGGGGTCTGGGGCTGGGATAACTGGGGGGGGCAAAAGGGGCTGCAGGTCAGCACTGGGGTACATGGGCAGAGCTGGTGCAGCATCTCACTGGTGCCCCTGGGTGCTCGGAGAGGGCATGAGCTGCATAGCTTTTCTGCGTGCAGTTCTGGTCGCCCCAGCTCCAGAGAGCTATATTGGAATTGTTAAAGGTACAGAGAAGGGCAACAGAAATGCTGGGGTCTGGAACAGCGTCCGTGTGAGGAGAGATTCACAGCTAAGGTAGAGCCCATCAGTTGGTGTAGAATTGGGATTGTTTTCCAAAGTGCATTACTTTACATTGCTCAACACTGAATTTCATCTGCCATGTTGTTGCCCAGTCACCCAGTTTAGTGAGATCCCTTGCATCTGAAGAAGTGAGGTTCTTACCCACGAAAGTTTATGCTCCCAGTACTTCTGTTAGTCTCAAAGGTGCCACAGGACCCTCTGTTGCTTTTTTGAGATCCCTTTGTAACTCTCTGCAGTCTGCTTTGGACTTCACTATCCTGAGTAATTTGGATAATCTGCAAATGTTGCCACCTCATTTCTTACCCCTTTTTCCAGGTCATTTGTTAATACGGTGCCCTGATCTCAGGACAGACCCCTGGGGGACCCCGCTATTTACCTCTCCATTCTGAAAACTGTCCATTGATTCCTACCCTTTCTTTCCTATCTTTTAACCAGTTACCGATCCATGAGAGAACCTTCCCTCTTATCCTAAGGACTCTCCAGCTCCTTCAGACCCCCACTCCTAACTGGCAGCCTTGGATTCTCTTAGCCGCTTGACAAGGGCCTATGCCCTATCCTGGTGCCTGCTGGATACACAGAGCCGCATACCCCCCCAGACGCTAGTGCCTCTGAGAATCAGGTCATTGATTTGGGTGTCCCCTATGTGGCACCCAAGTCTGAAAATGTCAGCCAGGTCTCTTCTGTGGTGCTGGGAGGAAAGTGGCAGCTGCAGGGGGAACAGACTGGCCCTGGCTATGAACGGGGCTGTGGACTGAGCCCATGGCTGATACAGGTGGTGGGGCTGGTAGCTCAGACCTGGGCGCTCCTTGGCACTGCGCTGTGGGGCAGAGTCCCCTTCCCATCTCCCCAGGGCTGCAGTGGGTGGGTGGGTGTTGGCTTGCCGGCCAAGGTGCTCCAGTCTCATGCACCCCCGCTGCATCTGTTTGTTGTTTGCAGATGGCGAGAGGCTGGGCGAGGTGACAGATGCTGGCAGGCGTGTGGCCGGGGCCCGGGCGGCAGCTCAGCAGAGAAAGGCCGACGACTCCAGCGAGAGCCGGGAGGATGAGCAGATGGTAATCACAGGCTGGCCTGTCTTCTCTCTCTCTCTCTCTCTCTCTGTGAAATGGGAAACGAGTTCCTAGCAGCTCCGGTTCTAGGCTGGAGGCGCCTGGGGGGCTGGAGCCGTGTGCGTGCTGGGGGAGGGGGCCGATGCACCTTGGGATCACCCTGCATGGCTTCCTGCTGCCCCTGGAGCTGGACTGGCAAAGGGATCTCCCCACTGACACTGCCCGGACTCAGGAGTTGGCCTGCACTAGGAAATAACACAAGGTGGGGAGCAGGGAGGGGGCTGTGGCAGTGGGGTTGGGTCTCCAGGTGGCCTTGCCCCTTTGGAGGGTGTTGGGGCCAGCCCATCGGATGGAGCCTGGGGGTGTGTGTGGTTGAACTGGACGTGGCCCTACTCCTGCTGGACTCTCCGGGGCCAAGAGCCCGGCTGTCATCTGAGCACAGTGAGCTGCTCCTGACAGCGCGAGGAGTACGTTGGATCTGGCTCACTCCTCCAGGACCGTGCCGTCAGAGCTCAGGCAGGCTCCGAGCCAGGCTTGGCAGCGCGGTAGCCTAGCGGAGGGAAAGCTCATATTTCACTGCCTGACAGTGATACTTCATTTCCCCTCACTGCGATAACGGTGACAGTGACCAATCGCTGCCCCTTTCCTGAGGCGTTGGCAGCCACGGGACATGAGGGAAGCAGCAACAGCACTGGCATGGCAGTCATGTGGCAGCAATTAGCACAGGGTGTGGAAAGGCTGGCATGCCACATGCAGAGACCTGGGCCAATGGAGTCCTGCGCTGGGCCAGTAGCTGGAGCCCCCAGCTAACTGCAGGCTCTGAGGGAAGTACAGGACAAAGCAATGGACCATCTACCACCAAGGCCAGTTCCAGGTGGTTTAGATACCAGGGCCAGCCCCACCTCCCTCCAGAATGCAGCTGATCTGAACAAATCAGGCTGGGGCTGTTTCTTCCTGGCCAAGCTGCTGCCCTGAAGCATGAGGATTGAGAGCTCTTGAAATGCTGATCCTGGTACAAAAGTCCAGCCTGCTCCTCTGCCCTTTGCAGAGCCTTCATGTGGGGCTGCCATGATTAAAGTGGGTCTGTAGCATCCTCTCTGCCACACCCTGACAAGCGGAGACCGTAAGAGATTGGTATGATTTGCAGGTCAGCCAGGGAGCAGGAATAGAATCCAGGTGTCCGGACACCCAGTTCCCTGCTGTATCCACTAGACAAAGTAAACCTTTGTCGGATGTTCCTAAGTGGTTTCCAAACCATCAGCCTTGCCCTGCTGCAGGGAGTCGCACCGGTTTCTGATAAATGGCACAACAGAGATATTTCCTTTTTAGCCCTATTTCGTGTGTCACCTCTGTTGAATCGTACGCCCCTTTGTGTTCTGGAGTCGGGGCAGTAGGAAAGCCTGCTTGGCGTGGTCTATCCCAGCTATTTCCCCTCATCCTTTTCACCCTGACCAGCCCTGCTGTCTCCATCGCCTCCTTCCTGACCCCTCCCCTTCCCTTGGAGGCTCTGCCTGCATCTGTTCCCTTCTGTGCTGTTTGGAGAGGAAGGACCAGCCCTGATGGCGCTGGGCAAGGTGTGGGCATCGCTTGGTCTCAGGCCATGGAAGCCGCTTCGGCGCCCTTCTCTGTCCCATGCTTGCTGGCGGGGGGAGCGCCCCTGAGGCACTAATGGCTGATCTCCCTTAGGGGGATGGAAAGAGGCCAGAGCTGAACACTTAGCCTCTCTGTGGCTTTGGCCCCTGTCTCGTCTCGGGGACGTCATTGGAGCACAGGCGGCTGTTAAGTGGGACCCAGCCAGCGGCCCTGGGTGGCTGCTTCTCGCTGCCCCCCCCAATAGCCCTCATGTGGCTACACCCTTCCCTCTGGCCACTGAGAGGTGCTCCAGCTCTGGCCCCTGTTAGAGGCTGAGCAAGCCCAGGTAGGAGGGGGAAGTAGCTATAGCCGTGGGTTGTGCCCCGCCAGCACCCAAGGGCATCGTGCCTGCCTTTGTCCTGTGCAGGCGGAATGTGCCCGACAGCAGGGCTCCTTCGTGCCTCCCGCAGTGCGGCCAGGGCTCTTCACGCCACGCCACAGCCCCTGGCATGGGGATCTGTGTGGTGCTGCCCTTCCCCAGCCACACACATTGAACTCCAGAGCATAGATTGGGTGCTATGCATGGGCCCCTTCCTGCCCCCGGCTCTCTGCCCCCAGCCCCTCTGCTGAGCCCAGGCAGCCAGGGGGTGATCTCTTGGTGCACGTTCTCCCTGGCTGTGTGAGAACAAGGAAGTTTAGCTTAAAAATGGCTCCTGCAGGGGTTACCGAGGGAACTGAAATAGCTCCTGAGCTGGGTGCGGAGACAGGGGAGATCGCGGCCCCGGTTTTGGCTGCAAAGGTTGCCAATGCTTTCCCAAGAGCTGCGGCCCGTCAGACGGCACTAGCCGGGCTCCAGAGAGGAAGCGGTGCTGTCATAGGGTGCCCCGCCAGGGCGTTCTTGAGCAGAAAACCCTGTGAGCGTTTCTTGCCCCATCATCTGACCGTCTCAAACCGCTTTGCAGTCCCTACTGACCTGTGGGAGGCAGGTGAGTATGTGGGAGGGTGCAGCTCTCCCAGCCAGCCAGGGGTTCTCCCTGCTTTGATCTGAACCCAACCTGCCCCTTTGAAAAGCAAAGCCAGGCTGACCCTAGGGATTTGCCCCATTCCAGCTGTTGGGTACCTGCGCTGATGCCCCCGCTAGCACAGCCAGGCTGAGCGGCGGTTGGTGCTGGCGGAGCTAAGGCTTGCTTGAAGTGGTGGTTCGCTGTAATTGTGGTGGTAATGGTGGATCTTGTCTGTGCCGGGGGCGGGCTGCCTCAAGGCAAAGCCCCATTGCCTGTTCTCCATCTTCCCATCAGTTCAGTGGTGGTGGCCCCCCGAGCGAGGCCGGGAGGGGCATCTCGCAGATCACCAGAGCCTTGCCACATATGAACATAACACGCCCATCTTCCCGCCAGCACTGAAAGCAAACAGGAGAGTTGTCCCTGCAGCAGCGGCCAGCTCAGGGGAGCCAGGCTGTGAATTGCTGCCTCTGTCAGTGCAGGGAGGGGGAAAGTTCCCTGGTTGGAAAGAAAAACAGCCACGGCTGAAATAGCTCCCTAGATCCAAAGCAAACCCATCGGGCTAAAAAAACAGAGATGGAAAACTGGAGCCCGGAGCGGTTTAAACTCGGCGGCCTGTTAATTACAGAGGCTGCCGTCCACAGGCAGCTCCTTATAGCTAGGGCAAGGCATGACTGCTGGTGCCCAGCCCCTCCTCTGGCAGAGCCCCTCGCTCTCCCGAGCCATGGCACGGAGCCACCGCGGCCCCGCTGTGCCAAGGAACAGAGAAGCTTTTATCTGCTACAGCTCAGCCGCCCGGAGCGGTGGCCGGGGAGTGGAGAGCCATTTATTTGGGTTTCCTGACCGTGTGCTGCTAATGAGAGCCAGCTGCATGCTAGGCAGTCATGAGATGGAGAGAAATAGGCTTGGTGGATGCGGCTTCCCCCCTTTGGTGTGTAGGAATCCAGCACCGGTACCACATGGATGGATCCCACCCATCATCTCCCCACTCCCCCAGGGCCCATGCCACGGGGCAGGGGGCACCGAGCCTGTGGCACCGCAGAGCTCTCACCATCCCCGGGGACCCCAGCGAATCCTCCAGAAATCGGCACGGAAGTGCCACTGAGTTTTGGAACCAGCGTGAGAGGGACTTGGATGGCGCTAGTACCAGCTGCCTCCTCCTCTGCCCTGCGCTGACACCTTCAAACCTCCTCCCCATCCCCCCCAGCAGCACATCTTCTACAGGCCGCTCTGGAATTCGGGTAAACTTTCCAAGGGAGCGGAAGGAATTCTTCCTTTCAAACAATCAAAGCCTAATTATGCCGCCTGTCTAATCACGTTTTCAGAGGGCATTGTTCCCCTCCTCTGGGGCTTCAATTAGTTCGTTTAGACAAAGTTTGCTAATTACTTCCGTAGTGCCATGCATCCTAATGGGCTCCTCTTTGTTTATAGCATTTATCTGCCACCGCCTGTCTCCCCTGGCTGCCACACGCTTCGCTCAGGCGTGTGATGTACTTGTTACCTTCCTTGCTGGCCACAGCAGTGCCCTCCCCGGCGTCTCCAGGGGCTGCCCTCTTGCGTGGTCCCTTCAGCCTCTGCGTCCCGGTGCGCTCAGGGAACCTTTGCTCACTGTACCCCAGCAGCAAAGGTCTCTGGACAAGCAGGGGCTGGAGAGGAAGGCTGGCCTTGGGAGGTCTGGGTTTGATTCCCACCTCTGCCACAGACTCCCTGAGTGCCCCAGGGCAAGTCACTGAGTGTCTCTGTGCCTCGGTTCCCCATCTGTAAAACGGGGCTGGTTTGTCATGTCTTCTGGTCCTTACTGTGCAGTGTACAGGGCCTGGCGTGATGGGGTTCCCAGGACAGCCTGGGCTCTTGGCATGCCTACAAATAACGAATAGCTCTGTATCATTAATTCCAGTAGCACATGGAGGCCCAGATCAAGATCAGGGTCCGGCTGTGCCAGGCGCTGCACAGACACAGATTAAAAGACTAGGACACCCCCAACACTACTTCATTTTCCTCTCCTCTCTCCATCTTTTCTCCTCCTCCCTACTTCCTTCACATCCCTGCTCTTGCTATCTTCCTGCGTCTGAGTCCCCGTGCCAGGGCACCACTGCCACGTCTCACATCCCCAGCTGTGAAATGCCTGGCACCTGCATGGGTGTATCTCCGTAAACGGGTCAGGGCGCCCAGCATGGGCTAGTACCCGGCACGCAGGCCTGGGAGATGCAGGCTATCAGACGGATACAGCCAGGGACTCGCTCAGTGACCTTGGGCAAGTCACTTTTCTCCCCCTCCATGCCCATCTTTGTGCTGCCGGTGGACGGCCCGAGTGTTCCTAGTCCCTCCCAAGGCAGGTTGTGTCAGGAGCAGGGAGAGTTCTGGAGAGGGGCTGATTGGAGCTTTCCTCTTCCCTGCCGCACTCAAGAGCGGGATGCTATTTTTTCCCTCCTGTCCATTTTTCTTTGCCGCCGTTAGAATCACAGGTGCCCAGGTAATTAAATCAGACCCGCAGCATGCAGCCTGCCAGGGGGCAGTATCAGCAACTGCACGGTCACTGGGAGGGGGGGAGTCTAGACAGACTTACCCCGGGGCCATCGTTATGAGGGGCTGTGCACTCGGCTGGGAGCTGAAGCTAGACAATTCAGCCTGGCAAGAAGGCGTCCGTTTTTACCAGCGAGGGTAATTAATCCCTGCAACAATTTACAGAGGTTTGTGGTGGATTCTCCATCACTGGCCATTTTAAAGTCCAGGTTGGAGGTTATCCTGAAAGTTCTGCTCTAGGAATTATTCTAGGGCAGTGCTTTGGTCTGTGACATACAGGAGCTCAGCCCAGATGATCACAATGGGCCTTTCTGGCCTTGGAATCCATGAATCTGTGCTCCAAAGGCTCGGAGGACACTGACCAACAGCTGGGGTCTCCCAAAAGCCCCCAGGAATGTCAAGTGGGAGGCGATTAATAGGCCCTAGAGAGGATGAAAGAAGAAACCACTGGCATCCAAAGGGAAGGGGAAGAACTCAGAGCATTTTATGTTTCCTGAAGACCTCCCCTTCTCCCATCGTTAGTTCACTCCAAGGCATTTATCTCTGATCCCCTGAGCCATGCTGCCTTTGGATCCCCTGTTCCACTGCTCGCTTCTAAATCACTGCAGAGCCAGACGGGAGTGGGTAATATAAACGAGACCTGCTTCAAAAACCTGCCCCGCTCTCCGCCTTCACTTCAGCAATCTCCTGCTCTGGGAGCAGTCTGGCTGCTGGATTCACCCACCCCTGGGGTCCATGTGTGCAGAAGAGTCCCCAGTCCATAGCAAACCTTCTGGTCTCTTGCGGCGGTGTAGCTGACTGAACGTGCACCGGGCAGAGGGTTTGGTGCCAGAGAGGTTTCTGGTGGGCAACGTCCCTTCAGTGGCGCTGTCTCTCCTGGGGTTGTTACCATGGATTGGGCTTTAATTTTTGCAAGGTGCCTTTGGAGATGCTGTAGATCTGCCTGTCGGACATGGTGCATGGAGAATGGCCAGGCATGCAGGTGCCGTCTGTATGCACCTGACACCTCTGTCTCCAGCCGGGGAGGATGGGAGCACGACTGATCGACAAGGAGTCTCATCTGCAGACGTCCCAGTTGCAAGCTGGACTCCAACCCAGGCGCCAGGCCCATGAGTTGAACTCCCGGTCCCCTGCCCAGAGAGACCCGATTAATCTCCCTCCGCTGGCAACAGATGGAAAACATCAAGGAGCAAATGGAAACAAAGAAACGTGTAGGACGTTTTGTCCATTTTCCTGCAAACTCTAATTAGCAGCACTGGCGCTCACGTCAGCCACGAGAGAGCAAGATAATTGCCCCCACAGGAGCAGATCTGCTTCTGTGCACTAGAGGGCAGTGCTGCATACCAACGGGGCATGGTTAATAACAAGCACCCGTTCATAAAGCTCTACCGGATGCTGCTTTGCTTGGCCAGCACGGCTCTGTGGGCCCTGCTTGGGTGGATGTACCTTGACGAGGTCCTACCACTGGAGGCTCGGTGCTGGAAGAAGCTGTGGTGGAAAGGCGAGGCTGGGAGCTAGCGCTGCTGAGTGGGGGAGCTCCCAGCTCTGCTGCCATGAATACCTCTTGAAAGATCAACTTGCAGTAAAAGCCGTGCATGGCCCATTGCTTAAAGGGCTGAGCGAGATGTTGCAGAGGGCTCCTCTTGGAAGAGAAGTGGGGTGACACCCCCTGTTCAAGCTGTCCTGGTTAGTAACAGACTTCTGGCACAGGGTAGCCTGCCCAGAGAGAGGCATAAGCATTACTGCACCGTCCATGTCGATCAGGACAATTGAGTCAATCCCGAGTTGTGGCATGAAGGCGAGCACTGGCCTAATCCTTCTAAAGTGGGAGACACACACCTGCAATTGGATCAGCCTGATCCCTTTAAAAGGAAGAGGAGAACCAAACAGGAATCCCGCCTCCGGGTGGCCTGTGCTCTAGCCTAATGACTCACGCTGGGGGCGAGTGGGTGGGGCGTGCCCTGTTTTAGCCAGTGGGCACGCCCCACCCAGTCACTTCTGCTCCAGCCCCTGGGTGCCCGGCTCCACTCTGCCAAGTTCTCCATGGTAGTGGAGGGTGGGCTGGGCTTCTCTTGTTCTCAGCACTGGGGACCATTCCCCTGGGGATAACAGAGCCTTCCAGAAGCACTGTTACGTCACTCCTGGTACGGGGGCAACGTGAGCCGTATCAGGCGAGATCTCCAGTCCCGGTAGACTCCTCCGCCAGCTGTGTTCGCTGCAGAGCCAACAGCACCACAGGCAGGGCCCAGAGACCTTAAATGCCAAGGAAAGGGAAGTCTCCCTAAGTGAGCATGTCCAGCAGAAGCAGCCATTCAGACTTCCTGCCCCTTCTCTCTGCAAGCAGCTCCTCATACCGCATCAGGAGCCGGCAACATCCTCCCGCCCCGAGTTCTGCTGGGCAGACTGTATCTCTGCCTTGCTGAGCCCAGAGGAGCATTCACTGGCAATGCCAGCTGAGGGGAAGGGAGGAAGAAGGGTGGGCTTGTTATTAAAGCTCTGGAGTGGGAGTCAGGAGATCAGGGTTCAATTTCTGTCTCTGCCACCTGCTTCCTGTGTGACCTTGAGCAAGTCACTTGACCTCTTTGGGCTCTAGTTGCCTCATATTTAGAATGAGACTAATGAGAGTCCAGCCTCAGAGGGAACGTAGGGGGGCCAAGAAATAAATACAAGCCAAGCTGTGATGCTGGGAATGGCTGGTGCGGGGAGCAGCCCCTGGGCCTGGGACAGCAATGACGTGCCAAGGTGAACGTTGGTTGTGATGGGATCACAGCCATGCAACCAGCGAGTGGAAATGGCAGATGGACGGATTACCGATACCACTTACTGCCCACTATCAATTAGCCAGACCCTGATCGATAAGCCCCACCTCCGAGCCATACACTCATCGAGCAAATCAATGCTTAGATGAGCAGAAAGGGAGAGCCGGGGTGGGAACGCGGAATGCCCCCCAAACCGGCTCCACGCTGGGTTCATAAGGCCAGGCCCCCGGCCGGGGAGAGTCAGTGATGTGCCCTGAGCTGGTGCAGCGCGAACCCTCCGCTGCTGTAATGATGGATCAAACCCTCTCGTTGCCACTGAGGCTCTTTGATGGGGGTACCTGTGGCAGAGGGGGCTGAGCTCCCCATTGCAGGGCACTGGCTGCCCTATGGGTAACGCTGGTCGGCAAATCCACACCGGCTGCCTAGTGGAATAAAACAGATAGGTGCCGCTGCCAAGCTCCAGCAAGCACCTCCCACTCCCGGGGCCAGAGAAACTATCAATAATAATCACATCCCTTCTCCAGCTGCCTTAACCTTTGCACAGGGAATAGTTTCCCGCTGCTTCTCCCTGCTGCACAAACCAGCTCCTTTTTAACTCTTTGCCCACAGCCAGCTGCTCTCACCAGCCAGCAAAGACCCCCCTAACTTTGTGATTGGCAAATGTTTCCATTTGGGATTCCCAGCCTCCCGATTAGCCCAGGATGTTACGGTGGGGCCCCTGTCTATCTCTGGCTGGAATTGGCATCAGCCAGAGGACGCTGATCATAGAATCCTAAGATTAGGGTTAGAAGAGACCTCAGGAGGTCATCTAGACCAATCTAGGGTGACCAGATGAGAGGAAGAAAATATCGGGACACATGGGGGGGGGGGTGTCTGCCAGCAGAGCAAAAACAAAACAAAAAAACCAGCGCTGCCAGCGGAGCGAAATATCAGGACAACTTGTGTCCTGACCAAAGATCGGTTGGGATGCGGGACAAACACCTAAATAGCAGGACGGTCCTGATTTTATTGGGACATCTGGTCACCCTGCTGAAAACAGGACCAAACCCAACTAAATCATCCCAGCCAGGGTTCTGTCAAGCTGGGCCTTAAAAGCCTCTAAGGGTGCAGATTCAACCACCTCCCTACCCTAGGTAACCCATTCCAGTGCTTCACTATCCTCCTAGAGAAAAAGCTTTTCCTAATATCCAACCTAGATCTCCCCCACTGCAACTTGAGACCATTGCTCCTTGTTCTTATCAGCTGCCCCCTCTCAGTTTCCAATAGACCAGCCCATTTTTTAGCTTTTCAAAGCATTCGCCTTGATGGTGGAGGAGCTGGTTCTCTGCCTGATGGGGAATTATTGAGTGGAATCCCTTCTAAGGGAGATTGGGCGGGGGGGAGGGGGTGTACATGTGCATGTTGGTTTAAAGTAAAACAAAAATCTAACCAGCCATTGTTTTGAACAAGGCAGCAGGGAAAACAGCTGAGATTGGAAGCAACTGAGTCTGGCCCTGGAGGTCACCGTCCCAGAGGAGCAGTGCCTTTGTAGTGACCTGATGCCAGCCTCGGCTAAGGCGCAGGCATGGGGATGGTGTCTCAAGTAGCTGTTAAACCCTCCCTATTGAAACCGTGCGCTGCCCTGAGAGACTGGAGGTGTCTGTCATAGAAGAACCAACTCCTGATTCTCCAGCTATGCGGCTGTATATGAGGGATTGTTATCACCCTCCAACCCCCCCGAGTTGGAGATCGATAGCTCTGTGCACAAAAATCCTCAGGTGGCTCCTTGTGCCCCTTCAGCCTTGGGAAAGATGTTTGTGGAGTTCATTGACAGCCCTGGGCTTTGAGCTCCCTGTCAGCCAAGCTGCTCAAGGACAAGTCCCTGAGTAGCAACTTGTGTGCTCCATCAATGACTACATCTGGGTCTCTGTGACCCGGGTGTACGTTACCTGTTACAGCCCCGAACTCCAGCAGCCCACGGGGGCATCCGTTTACGAAGGCCACAGTGCTCTGATCTCTGCTGCCCTGGGACCCGGTGCTCTGCTGGCCCTCATCAGTTTCTTGCCGTGCTGTGAAACTGACATGACCTAGCTGGAGACCGAGTAGGAGAAAAGGGAGACATGGAGCAGATGGAAACGCTTTCTCCTCCCCCAGGCCTGGTGCTGCGGGGCAGGACCTGTGACACTCGCCAAAGCCAACTAGACTTTGTACGCACGGCTCGACTAGGAATGTGGGAGCCCTGATTGCACCATACTCATACCCTTGCACGGGTGTTACACTAGTGAACTACAGAACGTGGGGAGTGACCAGGCTGATGTCTCTGGGCTCTGCTTCTGGTGAATGCCACTCACAGCCTGCTCTCCCCCTTCACATTCATGTCTTGAGAGTAGCTCTCAGAAACCAGTATTCTGCCCCCCACCTCTTTTCTGAGCTTGTCCCCCTCACACCCACCGAGTCCATTCCTCTTATCCCACATCCTGCGGGAGTTTCCTGTGGCCTCCAGGACACAAGACCACCCCTTATTTCACTCGCTGCCGGGAGACATTGGGATTGGGTCGGGAGGGGCTCAGAGTAACTGCGGTTACTGGGGTTGACCAAGGCTTTTGTTCTTTCTCGGCACCCAGTGCCTGGATCAAGTTCACCGGTGCTGCTGCTGGCAGACAGCTCGCCTCTGGAGTGGGGGGTGAAATCCAGAGCAGCAAAGACTGTGAGCCATCCTGAGGTCTATCAAATAGCAGCTATCCGCCAGCGTCAGGCTGTGCCTGTGGATATAGCGACACAGCGAGCACCTCTCATCAGAGGGGCTCTCACGCAGTGCTGGATAGCAGGGGTCGGGATTGTGCTTTCCCCCTTGTACAGATGGGGAAACCGAGGCACCAAGCAGTTAAATGAGTTTTCCGAGTTTGCGCAGTGGGTTACTGTGAATTAGGGCTGGGACCCCCTGTCATGACGCCCTCCGCTATTCTCGCCACTACTGCACACCACAATTGGAGCCTCTTCTTTCCAGAGCCTGTAATGAGCTGCCCGGGCTGCAGGGCCCCGTCTCCCCACCCTCCTGCACGCACGTTTCATTTGCACGTAGGTACAGCGCTCGCTGTGCTCCCAGGCTCGCGGCTCCCACCAGAGACCTGTTCACCCCTGGGGCAGCCCCGAGCTTGTGCCACGCACTTCACCAGCCAGATCCCTTCCCCAGCTGCCATGGAACCAAACAGCGCTGCTCCTGGTCTGGCTGGGTGTCTGCAGCTCCAGGCTCCGTCCCTGCTCCCTTCCCCACGCTGGGCGCAGCTGGCTGGGAATTAATTCCACCAGACGGGGAGCTTGACAAGGAGTCGTTTATCATGGGCTGAGGCGCTTTGTTTCCTTCTCGAGTACCCCAGTCGCCACGGTAATTTGTCTCCGTGTAATGAGGAGCGGATGGCACAAGAGGATTGGGGCAGGCTTGGTTCATCTCCTGCCTCCCTCTGCCTCGTCCCTGCACGTGCCAGGAAAGCGGGCAGCAGAGGGCACCCCCGTCTGCATTCATCTTCCCCATGCAGCCCTCTTCTCCAGCCGCCTGCTTTGACCAGCCCCTGCTTTGAAATCCACCTCTGCTGACACAGCTGTGGGATGGTCAGTGGTACTATACTTTGAATGAGCAAGCCTGATCCCATTGGCCAGTCCCCTGTTTCGCTAAGCTCACAGTCTCCCATCCCCGGGCGGCCCCTGCCTCTCTATGGGCAGCTACCCTTGCTCCCTCAACTTCCCTGCCACTAGGAACAAAGCCACCAGCTGGGAAATGGCTCCGGCTAGTACAGAGCATGCACAACTCACTGCGCTGCCCTTCCTTTAATGGATACATTTAACCCCTTCTCTTCCCCCCGCATAATATGCTCAGTCTGTCTGCTCCCCTCGCGCCTGGCTGAGGAGGAAATGACGGAGATCACCATGGCTGTTATCACCCTGTTCAGGGACATGCTTGTCTCATGCTTGGGCTGTAAGCTCTGTGGGGTCGGGCTGACTCTGTTGGGGATACATGGCCCCTGGCTCAGTGGGGCCCGGATCCCTTAGTCGGGCCTCTCTGTGCTGCTGTAATACAAATGATCCCCAAGAATGGTCCTGTGTCGTTGTTTGGGTTTTTAGGGGTGCTGGGGAGGCGCCGGGACAGGCACCGGGGGCCATCTCTGGGTTAGACAGGAAAATTCTCTGCTCTCCCGCACGCACAGGGCTTCCTGCTGGGTCACAGAATGGCCCCCAGGCCCATCGCCTGGGTGTTGGCAGCTCACAAGAGATGTTTAGATCCCCTGGCCCTTCTGGCAAATGAGTCAGCCCTGCCAGCCTCCCCGCTGGGGTCGTTCCAATTAACCAGCCTGACATTCCCCCACTGGAGACGGGATTCGTCTTCGCCGCCTGCCCTGAGCCGCCGTGCAGCATCGCCTCAGGAGGAGGCTGCATTTCAGGGGCCGGGGAAGTGCTCCATTGGGCCAAAAGCTCTGCTGGTGGAAAGCAGTCCCACTCCACTGAGTGCAGCTGCTCCTGGACACCCATGGAGAATTGGGCCTGGTGATTGAAAAGCCTGTTGGGGTGGTAGGCATCCATGTCACCCCTTTTCCCTCCTCCTCTTGCCCTGGCCCCTCCCCGGGATTCTGCTCTCTCACCTTGTCCTCGGTTTCCCAGCAGGGCGAAGGGCAGGGCTTTGATGGCTGGCTTTCCAGAGGCCCAGGGGCGGATGGAGCCGGGAGGCCCCCCCGGCTGAATGTGACCAAGCGTGTTCTGCCATGGAACGAGCAGGTGAGCTGGGCAGGGCACGTCTTTAGGGCATGTCGGGGCGGGGGGGTGAAAGCCGTCCTCGCTGACAGTGCGGGAGCTGGGGAGCCGACGCTGGGACAGGGGGACAGGCATTGGAGAACTTGCAGGATCATCAAACAGCTCTTCCCCTCTGACTGATTGTGCTGGGTCAAGGCCTCCCTGCATATGAGCTCCCGGCCTGGCGACAGCATCAGCCACACAGCTGGGGGAGAGCAGAAGCCATGGAGTTCTTCATTCATCATGGCTCAGTGTAGGAAACGCGGCAGCAGACAACTTGGCCCAGGCCCCCTTTGCGCTGCCCTCCAGCAGAGCAGTAGTAAGAGCAGGGCTCAGGTCAGAGCTCAGCAGCAGGGCCTGATCATCTGAAACCTGTGCCAGGCATCTCTGCCTAATGAGCTCATGCCGTATGCCAGCAGTGTCTCGGCTGCCTCTGCCACAGGGAGTGGAGGCGATCTCTGCAAGTCCCAGGGCTGTCGCTGGGAGGGGCTTGTTAGCACAGTGCTTGGGAGGTGGGTGTGTGAGAGCTGCTCCCTGGGCGGAGGCTGTGTTTTGATCACACCAAGGACGGGAAGCTGCCTCCCAAATGACTGCATCTCTCAGTTGAGCGAGCACCATCGGTGCAGGGAGCCCAGGCTGCTGTGCTGCGTGGTGGGCTCTGCTCCGGGACCGAATCCAATTACCTGTTAGACGCCCCGGGAGGTTAGTTCCCCGTCCTACAATGGGTTTGGTGGATGTAACGAAGCCCTTTTGCCTGGGGGCTGGCTGCGGTCCTGGGTGCGAGGCCTCTGTGGGGAGCTCCTAGAACCTGGAGAGAGCGACCGGGGCTGCAGATCAGCATGCTGTGACATGGTGGGGTGCTGTGGCTGACATCTGTGCAGACGCCCCATTGAGAGGGGAGTGGGCTCACCTTGCCGGTCTCTGCTGCTCCCAGATATCGTGGGTCAGATCCTCATCCAGCCAGGTTACCCCGATCGAGGACTGGCCCTGGATCGCAAGCGTGGCAGTAACCCCACAGGCGTAAGGGCCAAAGTGGACTAGATTCTGGTTCCACCCGGTCCCGGGAGCTGTGAGGGGAAGCAAACCTTCTGGGATGGCAGCACTGCAGGAGAGGGCAGCCGTTGCCTGGGGTGTGGGAGCATCCCCACGCCTGATCCCCCAAGCAAACCAAGTGGGCACCTCCCCTGCAGATTCCCAGACGGCGACAGCTCAGTTTTGGGGGTTATTGTTCATTGGTGCGTGGCAAAAAGCCCTGTTCTGTGCCACAGCTGCGGTTCAGTGGGCATCGAAGGCCCAGTGTGGTTGGCAGCGCTGTAGTGGGGTGGTTGTTGGCAGAGCTGGTGCGATGTGGCGGTTGGCAAAGTGGGCACGGCATGGCTCATTGCAGGGCATAGTTGGTGAAGCTGTAGGGGCATAGCACATGGTGTGGTTGTTAGCAGAGCTGAGGAGCATGGCTATTGGCAGGGTGTGGTTGGTGAAGCTGTAGGGGCGTAGCATGTGGAGTGGTTGTTACAGCTGGCGGGGTGTGGCTACTGGCAGGGCGTAGGAGTTGGCACTGCTGGTGCCGTGGTGGTGGTGGGCATTGGTAGAGTCGGCGTGGCATGGCTGTTGGCAGGGTGTGGTTGGTGGAGTTCTAGGGACATGGCACATGGCGTGGTTGTTAGAGATGGTGGGGTGTGACTATTGGCAGGGCAGGGTGTTTGGCACAGCTGGTGGGAGGGCATGGCTGTTAGCAGAGCAGGAAGGGTGTGGCTGTTGGCAGGGTGTGGCAGTTGGCATGGCTGGTGGGAGGGCATGGTGGGATTGGCACGGCTGGTGGGGTTGGTATGGCTGGCGGCAGGGCGTAGTGGTTGGCATGGCTGGTGGGAAGGCATGGCAGGGTTGGTACGGCTGGGTTGGCATGGCTGGTGGGAGCGTGTGGTGGTTGGCATGGCTGGTGGGAGGGCATGGTGGGGTGGTTGGCAGAGCAGGCAGGGCATGGTGGGGTTGGCATGGCTGGTGGGAGCACGTGGTGGTGGGCACAGCTGGTGGCAGGGTGTGGTAGTTGGCAGAGCAGGCAGGGCATGGTGGGGTTAGCACAGCTGGTGGCAGGGCATGGTGGTTGGCAGAGCAGGCAGGGCATGGCAGGGTTGGCACAGCTGGTGGCAGGGCATGGCAGTTGGCAGAGCAGGCATGGCGGTTGGCAGGGCTGGTGGCAGGGCGTGGTGGTTGGCAGAGCAGGCGTGGCTCTTGGCAGGGAATTTTTCCCCGCTGATGCTCTTCTGAGGCCGCTGAGTGGACAGGTGCAGGAGCAGGTGGCGGTAACAAGCCATGGCAGTGATCGATGCAGCAGATAGGCAGATAGTGGTGGAGCATCACCAGGTCACGCTTCCCCGGCTGGGGCGGGGGCTGTGCAGCGAGCGAACCCCCGGCTGCACTTGAGCAGGAGGGGAGGCATTAATAGTACTGCTTGCATTAATGAGAGCCGAGACCTTGGAGTCCATCATCCTGCTGCGTCCCTGCCTCACAGACAGCCCGGAGATTCAGCTTCTCCAGTGCAAGTGGAGGCAGATCCAGGAGACTGGGACCCGGCACTCAATTCTTAGTTGTTTGACCCCGACTGCAGCCCTGACGTGAAAGCCAGCAACGGGGAGGAGAGCTACAAGCCCTTGGGGAGGGGGGCACTGCACAGCCGACCGGACCGGAGAGGGGGGAGGGAGCCCTGAGCTATGCTGGCACTCGTGGTTAGTTGGCACCCTTTGATCTCCAGGGCACAGCTCAGGGGTCCCTGTCTCCCCTCCCCCCATTCCCAGTTTCCTTGTGCTGCCAGGTGCCGAAACCTCCCCAGACGCCCAGGGCTGGGACTGGGCATGGCCAGGGCAGTGTGTGCCCATGCGGAGTGACTGGAGACTGCTGGGGCCGCTACCCAGAGACGCTGCTCCCTGCCCCTCCCCTGTGCCCCCGCCACCCCGTGAAGTTTCTTAGCCCTGTCACCCACAGGCCCCTTTCCTCCCATCCGGTTCCAAGCCCATCTCTAGACTCCCCGCACTTTGTCACTGCCTTCCTGCCTCTCCAGCTGCCCTTGGCTCCACCCCTCTCCTTCCTCCCCAGCTGCAGGGCCTGGCCGGTGGAGCGGCAGTCACCATCAGCTGGCATGTGGGGGCCAGAGCACCAGCTGGGAGGGTGCCCCACAGCAGCACGTTAGGGATGAAGGGTGCTCGGGGCTTGGCCGACCATCTCAGTAAACCCACACAGACACTGGGATCCCTCTCCTGCCTCAGAGCCACCCCGGTGACGTGAGCCATCCGTCCATCGGAGGTGTTAATCAGTCACAGCTCTGGGGCTCTACCCACCACAGGCCTTTCCAGGCCAGGGCATGGAGGAGATGGGTAGGGTGGTCTCTTGGTCTGTGGGCGGCATCAGCCCCGGATCTCTCCTCTGCTCCCTGCCAGCATCCACCCTGGGGAACGACTGGATTCTCCTCAGAGCCTTTGGAAAGGGAATAAGGGCACCTGGGTTCCCAACCACTTCCCTGCGTGTCCTCCCCTCCCTGAGCATGGCCACCGCACATGGATCCTGGCCTTTCGAACCCCTGCCTGGGATCCCCCCTGCACACACCTGATTTCAGCCAGGAACACGCTAGCAATGGTTGCTGACAGGAGGTCCACCAGGAGCTGAGAACTCTGCTTCGCTCGCTCCTCTGCTCTGCTTGGCCTGGGCTTGGGGGTGTAAACGGGAGCTCGCCGGTGTCTGCTTTACAGGTGCCTGATCTGTAGGCGATGAGCTCCGGGTAGGGAGCTGCAGCTCAGGCTCATCCTTTTAGCTCTGGGGGTCCCCAATTGAGTCCTTGATGTATTGGCCAAGACGGCGGCCGTCCCACGTTCACAGGAGGGGGGTTGCCAAAAATACAAAGCCAGAGGGGAAAGAAATGGGGGTTAGTGGTGGAACAATCCCTGGGTCCCTAGCCGAGAGGCCCAGCTAGCCCATGAAAGAGGTGTAGGAGTAGGGCAGCTGGTCAGGCTCTGATCTCTGGAACTTTTAGCTGTGTCTAGGGCATTTAGGATATAGTGCTAGGCCCGTTCCTGGCAGCTGGCTTTCTCATCAGCCAGGGATTGGCTGTATCTGCGGGCTTCTAAGACCTGCCAGATTCGAAGACCTGCTGTAGACTGGGGTGTGATGGGTTTGGTCACAGAGACCCCCTTGGGACCGTCACCTGATGAGCTGAGATTACCTCTGAACCCATTTTCCCTGCCAGCTTGGGACTCCCGAACCCTGCCTTGTTGAGCCAGATATGCTAGCCTGCTGCAACACAGACTCAGGGTCTGAACCACACCCCCAATGCAGCAGGCTTTAACTTAAAACCACTCAGCAGGTCACTTATCTCCAGCACCCAGACACCCAGTTCCCAATGGGATCCAAACCCCAAATCCATTTTACTCTGTATAAAGCTTATACAGGGTAAACTTGCAAATTGTCCATCCTCTAGAACACTGATAGAGAGATGTGCACAGTTGTTTGCTCCCCCAGGTATTAATCACTTACTCTGGGTTTACTAATAAACAAAAGTAATTTTATTAAGTATAAAAAGTAGGATTTAAGTGGTTCCAAGTAATAACAGACAGAACAAAGTAAGTTACCAAGCAAAATAAAACAAAACACGCAAGTCTAAGCCTAATACATTAAGAAACTGAGTACAGGTAAATCTCACCCTCAGAGATGTTCCAATAAGCTTCTTTCCCAGATTAAACTCCTTCCTAGTCTGGGCCCAATCCTTTCCCCTGGTAGAGACCTTGTTAGTTCCAGCAGACATCTTCGGTGAAAAGCAGGGGTTTTCTCATGACTGGGACCCCCTTTGTCCTGCTCCACCCCCTTTTATAGCTTTGACACAAGGCAGGAATCCTTTGTCTCTCTCTGGGTTCCCACCCCTCCTCCTAAATGGAAAAGCACCAGGTTTAAGATGGATTCCAGTATCATGTGATATGTTCACATGTCCTGTGAGACCTCCTCCATTCTTCCAGGGCTGGCCCGCATG
This sequence comes from Malaclemys terrapin pileata, assembly GCF_027887155.1. Lineage (NCBI taxonomy): Eukaryota > Metazoa > Chordata > Testudines > Emydidae > Malaclemys > Malaclemys terrapin. Next base: position 37,316,951 of record NC_071508.1, read on the forward strand.
TATACAGTGGAGGCTTGCAAGTAAACAGCCATCCACAGTCAATTGTCCTAGTCAATGGGAGCCATCAAGTCAATGGCCCACACTTTATGTAATTACAATAGGACCTCAGAGTTATACTTCATATTCCTAGTTTCAGATACAAGAGTGATACATTCATACAACTAGGATGACCACACTCAGTAGATTATAAACTTTGTAATGATACTTTACAAGAGACCTTTTGCATAAAGCATATTCCGGTTACATCATATTCATACTTATAAACATATTTTTATAAAGCGTATGGAGTGCAACGTCACATGGGGATTTGCCCCGGTTTGAGCCACCAGTACATTTGTGCCCTGCCGTGGCTGCGTAGCACCTTGGGGAGAGCTCGGGACTGGCTGAAGACAGCGCCAGGGCTGGGGAGCTGGCGTGGCTTGAACTGAAACAGATCTTCCTTTGAGCTGGCAGTAACGTGGACTGGCTGAGGAACCTGGGGCTGCTCTGACTCCTGGTGCAGCCTGGCTGGCCGGGCAGGAAACATGTTAAAAACACTCAACGCCCCAGAAAAACAGCAACCTGCACCCACGTTTCCCCTGGAACACCACCCGGCACAGGGGGAGCATGTGCTACAAGGCTACGCACCCCCTTCCCTTCCACGGCCCCCTGAGCTACTCCCCTCCTGGCGTGCTGACCCCAGCCTTGCTGTGGTGTCGTGCGGCTCTCTGAGCCCCCTGGTGTAGTGGGGCTGATCCAGCACCCGTGGGAATCTCCCCACGGCCTCCGGTGGGATTTGGGCATGGTCTTTGGTCGGTGACGGGGAGGTTCACGTAAGCCCGTAGGGGGTGGGGGCCCAGCCCAGGAAGCGCTCTCACGCCCTCGTGGGGGGTGGGGGCCCAGGCCAGGAAGTGCTCTCTCACCCCCGTGGGGGGTAGGGGCCCGGCCCGGGAAGCACTCTCATGCCCCCGTGGGGGCTGTTCATTCTGCAGTACAAGGGGAAGGCGAACCTGCACGTCTTCGAGGACTGGTGCGGAGGGGCCGTGAGGCACCTGAGGAAGAACCTGCACTTCCCGCTCTTTCCCCACGTGAGTACAGGCCCCTTGCTGCGCCGCGGCCGCGCCGTCCCTCCCTTCCCCTTGGCTTGGCTGGGGGTCACTGGCTGATCTGCTCTGACCGGTACCTTTATTTCTGCCAGAGCATTTGGATTCCTGAGGGCCTGACCCAAAGCCCATTGCAGTGGGGGGGGAGCCTGTGAGTCAGGGATCCCCTAGGGACCAATCCTGGACAGATAACTCCTGTGGGATCCATGGGACCTCTCTCTGGGGGGAATTTTCCTCCATCAGGAGGCCCGCTCAAGCCCCATGAGGAGTGTTAAAGGTGTGGGACTGAAGTGGGTCCGAGGTCCCTGCCCTGGCAGTGGAATTTCACCCTCTCTAGGGACCCCGCGGAGCAGGGTGGGGCAGTGGGGCGGAGGCAGGGCTGGGGGGCACACTCCCCTGCCTCCCCGAGGAGCGTGGGTGCTAGTGTGACATGGCCCAGAGCAAGGCCAGGGTGTGACGTGTCCCTGCGCGTGCGCGCTCTCTCTCTCCCTCATTCCCGGTGCGTGCAGACCCGCACCATGGTGAAGAAGCTGGCTGTGTCACCCAAGTGGAAGAATTACGGGCTGCGGATCTTCGGGTACATCCACCCCTTCAAGGATGGTGAGCATCTCCCTTGCCCCTCACCTATAAGGGCTGAGCTGGGGGGCTGCACAGAACCACTGCCTCTTACCTTTCACCTTGCCCATCTCTCGGGCAGGGGTGTTCATAGACTGCTAGGTTTGAAGACCAGAAGAGAGCCTGAGATTATTCATGCAGCTTCAGGGAGCTCCGTAAAGCTACGCCCCCTGCTCACTCGCAGGCCCAAGGCAGGAGCAGCTGTGTAGCTGCAGGGATCCCATACCACTACCCCCCGGCTCTCCCCACCACCACCATCACTACCAATAGCCCAGATGGCTCTGAGGTACAGAGATTCATAGATTCTAGGACTGGAAGGGACCTCGAGAGGTCATCAAGTCCAGTCCCCTGCCCGCATGAGCAACCTCCGATCCCTCCCGGGACAGCAGCGTAGCTTGAGAGCGCTCCGGCAGGGACCCTAACATAGCGAGTTACATGGGTGTTGCGACCCAGCCACCATCATCACCCCACCTACCCGTTGTCCCGCAGTGCGTGGAACATCCATCACCCCTGCTCACCTGCCGCTGTTCCACACTGTAACCTGTAGGTCTTGGGGATTCTCGTCAGGGGCAGCTGCTGCTACTTTGCTCCATTGTTGCTCTGGTCACCCCATCTCAAAAAAGATATATTAGGATTGGAAAAAATACAGAGAAGGACAACAAAAGTGATTAGGGGTCTGGAACAGCTTCCGTATGAGGAGAGATTAAAAAGACCAGGACTGTTCAGCTTGGAAAAAAGACGACTAAGGGAGGAATATGCTAGCGGTCTATAAAATTGTGACTGGTGTGGAGAAAGTGAATAAAGAGGTGTCATTTACCCCTTCCCATAACACAAGAATGAGGTGTCACACAATGAAATTAATAGCCTTAAAACAAGCATAAGGAAGTAGTTCTTCACACAACACACAATCTACCTGGGCAACTCATAGCCAGGAAATTTTGTGAAGGCCAAAAGTATAATTGCATTCAAAAAAAAAAAAAAAAAAAAAAAAAGACAGAAGTTCCTGGAGGGAGAGGTACTTCAATAACTATTAGCCAAGATGGTCAGAGACGCAACCCCACGCTCGGGTGTCCCTAAGCCTCTGACTGCCAGAAGCTGGGCCTGGACAACAAGGGATGGATCACTCAATAATTGCCCTGTTCTGTTCATTCCCTTTGAAGCATCTGGCACTGTTGAAAGACAGGATACTGGGCTGGATGGGCCATTGGTCTGACCCAGTATGGCCATTCTTATGGTCTTCTACTAATGACTACGTTCTTCCTTGCTCCACAGGGGACTTCCAATTTTCCGTAGCATCGGACGACAACTCGGAGTTCTGGCTCAGCTCTGATGAAATCCCAGCCAATGCCCGGCTGATGGCATTTGTGGGCAAGGTACAGATCACCGCTCAACTACTTCTCTATCCCCCTGACAGCACTCAGCCTATGCAGTGAACGCTCCTGGGCTCATCCCTCTGGGTGGCGACGCTCTTTATTATCTCCCTGCAAACAATGCCATCTGTTGGGAGAGGAGAAGCCCGAGCTGGGATGCTAAAGTACAAATGGAGCTGGGATAATTGCCAGTGGGATCCATAGAAAACATGAGTGAATCCAGCTGTGACCATCACATCTGGAGGCCACGTTGTCACGACCGGAGCGTGGGATACCAAACGCCATCATGCGTGGGTGTTCAGGTGCTGCGTCACAGCCGCAGCGCTGCAGTAGGGCCGAAGCAGCACTCTCACATCAAATGCTTGTGCTCTTCACCTTAGAAATGTCCCGCAAACTCTGGGACTGAAATGTCTTTGTCTTGCTCTGATCCTGGAGGGTGAATCTGTTCTTGGGCGGCAAGCCCGGCGAGAGAGTCTGGCCAGCTGTTCAGGCGAATAAGGAAATTCTGGGGACAGGGGGCTTTTCTTCCCCTTCCTGGAAACATTTGGGGGTTTGCCCTTTAATAACTCTCCGGCCGTGGATTGGAAATCGTGCTCTCGCTCGGCTCAGGCTTCATGCCCTGGGAAGATACATAGGGTAAGGAGTGCCATTAGGAGCTCATGGCAATGGCTGTCAGACGCACAGGCAACTTTGTTTTTCAAATCTCTTCTTAAATCTCACCTCCGCCGTAATGGCTCCACAACAGCCGACAGTGGGTGTGCAAGAACCCCTATCCATTATACCAGATGTGAGGCTTCGCTGGTGTCTTAGGAACGGCTGGGTTGTTTTAGATCAAGGGTCCATCCAGTCCCATGTCCGCTCTCCAACAGTGGCCAGCACCAGCTGCTTCCATGGAAGGTGCAAGAACCCCACAGTAGGCAGATGTGGGACCATCTCCCTCCCCAGCCATAGCTGTTGTCCTAATTTCTCCCAGTGGGTGATTAGTGTACGGCCTGAAGCCCTTGTGCATGTGCATAGCCAATACTCAGCCATGCTCCTCTGTGAGGCAGGGGAGTTCTGCTGTCCCTCTAAGCAGGACAGGTTTGGTGCTGCCTCTGTTGGGGGCCTGGAACGGTCTCTGCTGGCTCTCGAGGGAGCGAACGCTGCCTGTGCTGACGCTACCTGAGCCTGCGTGGAGCCCCTGTCTGTGACGCTCATTCTGCACGGAGCCGTGGCAAGGGAGAGCTAGCGGGTAACATCCTGTCTGATGTTAGGAGCTCATGGAGCGCAGCAGTGAGCATGGAGGGGACTTGATCCCTGGCCAGGTTCCCAGGCCCTGTCCGAACACAGCTAGATGGTGGTGATAATAAAGCAGCTGGGGAATGGGCACACGGGCCACCAAGTCCCCTGGGTGCTGCCTTTGGGGCTAGAGCTCCCTCAGGCCCCCCGGCCCCGCCTTGGCATGCTCCCGCCAGCTGGTTAGAGCGAGCTCTCATGCATTCTCTCTCCCCCGCCAGCTGGGCTCCGAGTGGACGGCTCCAGGGGAATTCACCAAGTTCAGCTCTCAAGTCTCCAAACCTATCCGGTAGGTGGGACCCTCCCTGCGCCCGCTTGGTCCTTTCCTTGCCCAGCTTCAGCCCCAGCAGGGTCCCGGAGAGGGATGGGGGAATGGGGCAGTGTACAGCAAGCAAAGCCCACCTCCAGCCCCACTCCCTTGTTTTCCCCATCACCTCTGCCCCGTCGCTCCCTTCCTTCCCCCTCCCATCTGGCCCTGCTTCCCTGCCCCTTGTGTCCATCTCCCCCACACCCGCCCACCAACCCATGTCCTGCTGTGTCAGTGAGGGGTTCCTCTCCCGCCACCCGTGCACGCTGCTTGTCGACATGGCTTTAGCTGGAGCTAACAGCTCTATTCTGGCTTGTCTCTGCCTGCTCCATCAGCTCGCTGTCAGGCAGCGCATTAACGCCTGGGCTGGGGGGGTGGTCCTTTCTTCCAGCTCCATGTCACAGCCACGCTCGCTCTGTTCTGCACTTGAGCTCCCGGAGCTGACGGCTTCCATGAGTCAGCCCCAACCCCTCTCCGGCAGCATCAGGGGGAGCATCCTCCTCTGGCAAGGAGGCAGGAGGAGGGAGCCCAGCAAAAGCAAGAGGGAATCCGTCCAGATGCAGGAAGGATTCTAGCAGGGACCCTGCCTGCAGGGCAGAACCACCCAAACCAGGCCTGGCCATGGGCCATGCAGGCAGCTGGCCAGCACTGCTCCTCTGCTGGGGCCGGGGGCAGCCCAAGCAGCCTCCCCCATTAGCTGTTGGTGGAGCTAGTAGGGAAGGCTGCCAGGATCCAATAGGCACGGGTAGCCCTGTTTGTGGAGGTGCTGGGCCCCCGCAAACCCCCCTGAGTTCAGCGGGGCCGGTGGCCTCTCCTTTAATTTCAGCATGTGGTGTGGGGTGCACTGTGGGGATAAATGGGCTTCACAGTCTGGTACCCCTGTGTTAGGGGCAACAGATCCAACCACACCCCGCACTCTGAATGTCCCCTTCCCTGGCATGACAAGCCTCTCTACTGCCGCTTTGGTAGCAGCCCGCTGTGAGTTCCTTCCAGCCCTTCTGTTTCTCATGGCCCCTGTGTGTGCCATAACAGTACTGCATCTGCACTCCCTCCCGCCTGGGAATCTGCCAGCACAGTGGGGATGCTAACAAACTGCCCCGGGAGGTATTATCTCTGCAAATGGGAGACCTGAGCCACAGGGAAGGGAAGTCGAGCCAGGAATAGAACCCAGGAGTCCCGGCTCCCGGCCTGTTCTCTAACCACAAGGCCGTCCTTCCTAGCCTGGGATTGCTTGATTTGTAGCATCAGGTGTTTGGCTCTTCTCCTCTCTTTTAATTTCACCTGAATAGATCTCCCTGCTGTTAACTCTGCTCTCTGACAGTACTGACAGCAACGCAGGGAGCCAGACTGGGGCAGACCCAGGCCCTTCTAGTCCACTGGCCTGTGACCAGCACTAGATGCTGCAGAAGAAGATGCAGGAAACCCCACAGTAGGCAGATTTGGGCTAATCTGGCCCCCTTTGAATGTCTCATCCTAACCCCTAATAGCTAGAGGTTAGCGTAAGCCCTGAAGCAAGAAGCTTCACCTCCTTTCCAGAGCCCCCTCTTAGTATTAGAGCTTTGGATATCCTGTGATCCACGTAAAGGCCTGGTCTCCGTCTTGCTAAGGGTTTGGCCTCAACGACACCCTGTGGCAATGAGTTCCACAGTCCAAAGACACGTCTCATTTTTCCTGAGGGAGGGGAGAAAGGGAAGAGCTCCTCTGGTTTAACGGAGTGGTGCCAGCCCCGCCCCTTTGTCGTAGTTCATAGAGCATGGTCTGTGGCCACGGAAGCTGTACCACTGCTGAGGTAATAAACCTAAGGGCTTAGGAGTGTGTTACCCCCTTTCCCCCAGACTGGTGATCTGCCAGGTTGCTTTATACCAGATCTTATTGCCCTCGCTCCTGTGGGGGGCCCTTCCCAATGCAGTGCTGGGCTCCAGGGACTGCAGTGGGAAGGGGCTAATGTGCCCCCCCCCTCACCCCCCAGGAACGGTTGCACCCTGCTGCTCGCCCCCGCCCCCCCATCCTCCCTGGCACTAGTCCAGAGTCCCTTCACTCGGAAGGCTTCCGGTGTCACGCAATGCAGCTGCCCTTGCAGATGATTAGCCGGGGACAATATGATCCTCTTAATCTAATTAGGATGGCAGTGAAAGAAGTGGGGAGGGGAGTGTTGGTGGCAGGGGCATTCGGGCGCACAGGCCACACACGATTACACCCAGCTGATGGGAGGCTGGCCAGCCTGGAGCCATGAGAGCGAGATCTCCCGGAGCGCTCAGGGGAAATCAGAGCAGCATGTTGCACTCAAACAAAGCCAGGGGAGGTCAGATATTTCTGGGCTGCGTTAGCTGGCGATGCATGGTAATGCGCTGTTCTCACAGCGACCGCACCAGGCCCGCTGCTAACTTCCTGGGTGTCACAGTCACCTACGTGGCAGAGTTGGGTAATGCTGGCTTCTGCTTACTACCCCTACGCAGTGGACCTCAGCCCCCTGCTAGCCCCACTCCGGGCCCCACGTGGCTCTGCCAGTGGACTCCATCTCCTAGTGCAGCGTCCCCTGCTACTCCAGTCCAGGAACCCCCCTTAGCAGAGGTTGCTAGCTTGGCAGCCTCACTCTCTGAAATGTCTGGGCCCCAGTGCGTGCTTGGCGTCATCCAGAGGAACTGTGTATCCCTGGAAGTGAGAGAACTGGCCCACAGCCTCCACACCTCCACGTGCCTCGCCCTGTCCTGCAATCCCAGTCTGCCACCGCAGTCTCTCCCAGGCAGCGTGCAGGGCCCCTGCCCTGGCACAAGGAGCTGCAGGAAACTGCTCCTGTATGATCCTAGCCAGAAGGCAGAGGCATTGGTATCCCTCCCGGGGGGCCACAGCCCTGCCCAGCGCCCTAATCCCTCTCCCCAGCCTGGCCTTGCAGCTGCTGAAGCTCAGGCCCTCAGAGGTGTTACACGATGGGGTCACCAAATGCCCGTCGGAGGCAGCTACCGCGGGGCTGCTTGTCCATCTGTTTCCCTCTCAATCGGAGCCTGCCGAGGGTGGGGGCAGGTCTCCGGTGGTCTCTTTCCACCCTTGCATTTGAACACTAGTAGCCGGGGTTAGTGCTCCCATGGCTGCTGCCTGAACGCTGAGGGGTTGGGGCCACCAGCCCCCTCTCCTGTCCGTGGGGCGTCTCTGGGCCCCGGGGCAGTGGGTGGGCTAGGAGATGCCAGCCTGGCTTCCCTCCCAGCACTTCCCACAGCATAGAGGCAGGGCATTTGCAATGCGAGCCAGGCCCTGGCCCTGACTCACACCATCCAGGCAGACAGCACTCCCCTCGCTGGGCACTGGGCAGGGTTCCCATGGCAGCATGCCATGCAGCCCCCAGGAAGTGGGGAGGGAGCGTTCAGCTCACTGCTGGGGACTGACAGGCAGCACTGAGAGAGCAGCAGGCTCGGCGCAGGGTCTGCTGTCGCCTGAGTGGAGCTGTCAGCAGCGCTCTCTCTTCCCCATCCCCCTCCTGTGTCCTCGTATCCTCCCTTCCCACATCGCCCACAACGCCACCCCCCTCCACTCCCTCCAGAACGGTTGTTTGCAGAATGCCTGCAGCTTGACAGCATCACTTCGTGTCTCCCAGAGCCCAGAGAGGAAACACCATGTCAATCTCCCCCTCCCGCGCCAGGAGGCTGAAACCCAGGCACAGGCCCCGGGTATATGAGAGAGGCAGCAGACTCAGGCATTGTAACCTGTAGCAGCAGTTGGATCCCCGCCACGCAGGCTTCGGCTAGTGAGGGTATCCCTGCTGGGATGAGCTGGGGGTACTGTGTGTCAGGGAAGCCTTCTCCACGCTGCCCTGTGGTAAGCCAGGAGGTGTCAGGGTGAGCAGAAAGGCAATAGCAGAGGGGTTTTGTGAGCACCTATCAGAGCGAGCTTCCCGCTCCATGCCCAGTGGCAGCGGGAGGAACCTAGGCATCTCGCATAGCCAGTGGTGCTCTGGCAGCTGCTCCTCATGGCCCAGCCCCAGGGGGAGAGCGAGCTGGGAAGATCCATTTGTGACCCTTGGCCAAAGGCTTGCTTGGGAGGGACAATGCGTATCTGGGACAGGGGGCTGTGCGGGGGCCATCCTGGGAGGTGGGGAGGAGAGCTGGGAAGCGGGCACAGCTCCTTCACGCCCCCTGTGAAATCCCACCAGGACCTGTCGGGCTAGCCCTGTCGACTTGTCCCGTGCAGGAGAGGTCTCCTCTGCCTGGGTGATGGGAAAGCTGCTCCCACCACAGTGCAGCAGGCTCTTGCAGTGGGGTTGAGGGAACTGCCCCACACGCTCATCTCCCAGCCCGCCATAAAACCCCTCGGCATAAGGCTACTGCCCCCTCCGACTGTCTGTACTCCCCCACTCCTGGAACCAGCCTTCTGGGGCCAGAGGGCTCCCCACCCCAGGAGGGAGGGCTAGAAGACCCTTGTCAGGGTCACTGGTTCCTAACCAGCCTCTCTCCCTCTCGTGCAGCCTCATGTCCTCCAGACGCTATTACTTTGAGCTCCTCCACAAGCAGGATGACCGCGGGTCGGACCACGTGGAAGTAGGCGTGAGTAATCTCGGGTTGGTCCCTGCCAGGCTTGCTCTTTGGTGCTGGCTTAGCCAGGCCCCGGCTCTCACGGCCGTGGGGCTCAGCCGCTTACCTTCGGAGAAATGCCTAAGAGTCAAGAGCGCATCCCCGGGTAGTCTCCATCCCCTGGCTGGGCTCTGCTACTTTCCTTGCCAAAGCCTCAACTTGGATCTGTTCCAAGGGTGAAGGTTTGCCAGAGGAGAATGGGAAACCTGCAGTTGAATCCCCCATTCCCCACCGCACACCTCCAACTTCAGCCCAGAGAAAAGCTGTGGGAGGCCTGAGCCCCAGCCCCCACCATCTCTTCCTTGCAGCCCTGGAGTGCATCCCCTGCCCGCTTACTTGTGTCTATACCCTGTAGATTCCCCCAGGCAGATCCCTGACCTCCCGCTTCATCTACCCTCCTGGGCCCCCTGTGGCTCCTGTCTCTCCCTGGAGCTTTCCCTAGAGATGATCCTCACCTGTTGTTTGCTGTCCCCGTCTTTGCATGCTTAGTGTGTTCCAGGCAGGGCATCCTCCTTGGACATGGTGCATGGCTGGCATCTCTTTGTGGCATTGCAATGTACTGCCCCAGCCTTCTCCTGGGTGAGACGCTGCAGGGCATCAGGGCCAAATCTTCCAGAGATGGCTCCTGATTCAGGGGGCTCAGCAAGAGAGGCCCAAAGCCTGGTTCTCAGCAGCACTGATCACCCGTGTCTCTGGCTGATGCCGGTGGGATCGGCAGCTGCTCATCACTGCTGATGATCAGGTTCTCCGCACCTCGAGCTGGCCTGAAGTCTCTGCAGGCTCAGGGTGGAGCAGGGAGGGGGCTGCTGGAGCCCAGTGTGTCCTCGGGGGGGCCCTGTCCCTGCCCCTGCCCCAATCTCTCCTCCAAATTCCCTACTCCCACCTCATCCAGTTCAAACCCCGATGGCTGCAGAGGGGCTTTGCAGCAGCACATGGGAGGCTGGCCTGGCTCTGCCCGAGGGGGAGTCACTGAGTCCACAGAGCCCATCCTCCCCTTTCAATAAAGAAGGCTCCTAGCCAGCCTTGCTGCCTCGGGAGGGTGCTTGTGAGCTATGTGTGCTGCCCTCACAGGCGCTGCCTGCTGCCCGGCATGACTCAGAGGGGGGCGTCTCAGGCCTTTGGCAGGGATGTGGGTAAAGCTGTCGCTTGTCAGCCCCTCCCCAAAAGGCAAAAGGGCCCAAGGGCTGGCTAGTGCAGACGCCCTGTTTGACTGTGGCAAAACGGGGGGACTCCTCCACTGAGACCATTCGCACTCGGCTGGCTGAAGCACTGATAGAATTGCTGGAGGGGGATAATCCTGCCTTGGCTGGAAGGGATGGGATGGCACGGCACGCTCTAATAGGTCTCGCCCATCTCTAGCCTCCTAGAGCCAGACTTCAGTGGGTGTAATTCAGTCACCCCAGTGGCGTGACGCCAGCTGAGCCTGTGGCCCTGTGATTCTAGCCTCCCTGGGTGCAGCAGAGGCTTCCTTTCTCCACAGTGTTTATTAGCACTGGAGTTAAATGTGTGCAGACAAAACACTACAAAGTTCTAGACCAGGGGTCGGCAACCTGCGTCACGCGTGCCAAAGGTGGCACGCAGGCTGATTTTTAGTGGCACGCTGCTGCCAGCCAGGGTCCTGGCCTGGATGGATGGAACACGGGCTGGCAGCGGGCTGAGTGGGGCCAGCGGCTGGGGCCCCAGCTGGTAGCAGGCTGAGCAGCTCAGCCCACTGCCAGTCTGGGGTTCCGGTCTGGCACGCAAAACCTTCATTAATTTAAGACTTGGCACCCCACTTCTCAGATCTAGACAGTCTGATAAGCCCCCCTCCCTTCTCCATTCTAGCTGCTCAACTTTGGCACTTCTGAGGGCACCATCTCCCTAGTTCTCCTGTTGCCTTCAGCATGGGCAAGACTTTGAATTTCAAAGGGGAAAAAACAAGCGGAGGGGTGGGGGAAAACTTTTTTGGGGCGGGGGGAATCCCTTTGAAGGGATCGTAAAGAAGGGAGGAACCCCTTGGCAGTTCCCCACTGTACCACTGTGGATTTAGGGGCTGGTCTAGACTCAAACTTGCACCCATTTAGCTACAGGTGTGATCATTTAAAGTGGCTTTAGTTAAACCAATGCCCAAGGCTGCCTGGCTGCAAACTGATATAAAACTTAGCTTAAGTCGATTAGAAAGAGGTTTAAATTCAACTGAAACGAGCCACACACAGACAGCAATAGAAGCATCGACTCAGGGCTCTGGGTCAACATAACAGCCTTGGTTTAAACACCTTTGTGAGTTGGCTCAATGCTGTTTCTGTGCATAGACCAGGCTTGAAGAGAGGCTGGGGAAGAGAGCGCTGTTTTAGGGCCTGAGCCAAAGCTTGCTGACTTCCGTTGGCTTTGTGTCAGGTCCCGACTTGGCAACTTCAGTAAGAGCTGTCTTCAGTAAAGGAAACGTTCCCAGCTGCTCAGTGAGGCTTCTGTCTCCTTTTGATTTCAATAGTTTAGGCACAAAATACTGTGCGGCTGACTTCAAAACTGACATTTAATGTTGCGAGGGGCGCCCTTAGCAATGGCTTGGTGCTGTTGGTCTCAGATCCACCACGCTCCTTAAAAAAGTGAGCAATGACACGAGAAACTAGCTCCATCCAGGTAGCCCCTCCAGGCACTAATGCAGGGGTGGGCAAACTACGGCCCGTGGGCCACATCTGGTCTGCCAGGTGATTTAATCCAGCCCTCAAGCTCCCGCTGGGGAGTGGACACTGGGGCTTGACCCGCAGGGTTGGGGCCGCTCCACGTGCACGTGCTGCAGCTCCCGGAAGCAGCAGCATGTCCCCCCTTCAGCTCCTACGTTTATGGGAAGCCGGGGGCTCCGTGCATTGCTCCATCCACAGGCGCCACCCCTGCAGCTCCCATTGGCCGGGAAGTGCGGCCAATGGGAGCTGTGGGGGCGGTGCCTGTGGACGGGGCAGCGCACAGAGCCACCTGGCCGCGCCTCCAAGTAGGAGCTGGAGTAGGGACATGCTGCTGCTTCCGGAAGCTGCTTGAGGTAAGTGCCGCCTGGAGGCTGTACCCCTGAGCCCCTCCCATATCCTAACCCTGATCTTCCTCCCACCATCAGAACCCCTTGATCCCAGCCCGGAGCACCCTCCTGCACTCCAAACCCCTCATCCCCAGCCCCATCCCAGAGCCCGCACCCCCGGCCAGAGCCCACACCTGCACCCTGAACTCCTCATTTCTGGCCCCACCCCAGAGCCCTCACCCCCTACTGCACCCCAACCCCAATTTTGTGAGCATTCATGGCCCGCCATACAATTTCCATACCCAGATCTGGCCCTTGGGCCAAAAAGTTTGCCCACCCCTGCACTAATGTCTTGTGCTCCCCCTACTGGTGCTGTGGGACAGTTCTCCGTCGTCCCACAATTACGCTGACATCTGTAGCTCAAGGTCTGTTAATTAAAAAGCCTGGTATCAACCCAGTTTGGGGGATCCATGCTTGGCAAATAGTAGAGGCGGCAGGGGGCCCTGAGAAAAGTTGTTTTCTATTTTCTTGCAAAAAAAAAAATACCAAGAGGGCAAAGGCAATAATGAAGAGCTAGCTCTCTCGTGGGGCTTGAGAAAGCCCTCCTTTCAAATAGGGCTGGGTGCTTATTTCAGGAGGGCGTCTAAAACTCTTTCTCCTCGAGATAAAATGTTCCTCGTCTCCTAGAGTCTCTGAACAATCTCGTTTTGATCCCTCTCCACAGAGCCCTGCTCCTTTCATGGAGGCTGTTCCAGCTCTGTGGGCCGCTGGAGGTGAAATATTATTAGCCTTTTTAAAGAGACTCAATTTATCCCTTTCTGAACTGGAAGGGAGGTGAGCCATTCATGGCAAACGCTCCCCCGTCCCCTCCCCTCCTTGCTCAGCTAGCTGGAGCTGCTGTGAAGTCCCTGGCAAACACTGCAAGCTTGCACTCCTGAGAGTATGTGTGTTCTAGAGATGCACACGCACACCGTACAGTGTATGGATTAAAACTGCCTTTGTCACTCAACACAATAAGCAACTGATTCGCAAGCCTGTTCAGTCAGAACTGTGATCACAAAGGTCTTTCTGGCTTGCTGAGTTCTGCACATCTGAAATCCTGGTTCTGAGTCACAATCCCACAATGGGAGACCGCAATTTCCTAGTCACTAAAAACTGAAAGGCCCCGTTCTGCACTCACTTACACCAGAGTAAATCCGGAGATGTTCCCGTTGACTTCAGTCGGAGGTTCCTGGCATTGTGGTATATAAGGGCTTGTCTAGACTACAGAGGCTGGCAGTAATGCAACCGCATTGGTTTAGCTGCATTGGTGCGAAGCACTAGTGCAGACACACTGTGCTTGTGCAAAGCGGGGTCTATGCACAGATGCCCTGGTGAATTACCAGTAAGTCCCACCTGTACAAGCCCAATCTTGGGGCAATGCATGTATGGCTACAGCAGTGCAAACTCCCCACCCCGGTGCAGACCAGGCCTGCGCTCCAATCTGGATTTACACTGGTGTGTCCCAGGCCACAATCTGAGTTGGAGGGCATCAGTGCTGCACAATCTGGTGCAGCCTCCTTGGAACGGCACCTCCCTGCTCCCATATGGACAGGGCTGGGGCCTAGGGCCATGTTACCTGGTAGCTGGCTACTGGGAGTGGTGACTTCCTGCTACCCAGAGATGGGAAGGGTCACCTGGGCGCGGGCAGCACGCTGTGGACTCGGCTTCCGTTGGGCAGCCTATTCTCCCTAACAATCCCTGCAGCCAGGAGAGGAGACACAGAGGGAAGAAGCATTGAGCAGACACCGTGGCAGCCTCTTGCTTCCTGCTTGTCTACCAGACCGCTCTTTGGCGGGGGGCCAGCGTGACAACCCCAGCCCCAGCTATGATTCTCATTCTCTCTCTTCCAGTGGCGCGTCTTCCTTCCCAGCCTGAAGTTCGAGGTGATCGACTCCCCCTTCATCTCTCTCTACACAGGTAAAGGCATTCCCCAGCGTGCTGCCCACCCCCAGATCCTCTTACCCTTCCTCCGCCGGGCGTTCGGGGGTAGCGTGTGCCCAGAAGTGCGTGTGCTGTGGGAAAGGCAGGCTGTACGTGTTATAGGCGCGATTCCCCCATCAGACCAGGTCCTCATGCATGTGTGCGTGTGGCGGAGAGTGCTTAGGAGTGGGAGCAATGGGATCGGGATGGCAGCAGGAGCACAGGTGCTGTCGCTGTTGAGCACTGGGCCATGTAAATGGCCGTCTGCATGTGTACCAGGCATGATCCTGCATCAAACCAGGTCCCCATGCACATGTGGGGAGAGCACATAGGATGGCAGCCTGTATGGGCGTTAGCGTGGTTGCACCCGGGTGGCTGGGCGTGGCTGCACGCAGACCAGAGCGTGGGAGCCGGTGGGAATTTTCTACGCTAAATGGTTTTCTCGTTGACAAAGGACCTTTTTTCCGAAACCCAAAACTTTCCTCTAATAATTGCCCCAAAAATGTTCTGTTTTCCATGATGCTTTCTGCGACGCTGGCGTTTTGTCTAAATCACTGTGGGTGTAGCCATCATTGTGGGGTGGCTCAGGGCTGGCACAGTGCTATGGGATGGATCAGGGCTGGGGCAGTGGGGTGTGGCTGGGCAGGTGTGGTGCTATGGGATGGATCAGGGCTGGGGCAGTGGCGTGTGGCTGGGCAGGTGTGGCGCTATGGGATGGATCAGGGCTGGGGCAGTGGGGTGTGGCTGGGCAGGCATGGCGCTATGGGGCGGATCAGAGCTGGGGCGGTGGAGTGTGGCGGGGCGCTATGGGGCGGATCAGGACAGGCACAGTAGGGTGTAATAGGGAAGGCACTGTGCTAAGGAGGGTCAGGCTGGTGCGGCGGGATGTGCTGGGGCAGAGCAGGCCTGGTGGCGCATGTCTGGGGAGGGGCAGGCATAGTGGCGTGTGGCAGTGGTGAGATGGGAGCGTGTGTCTGTATGTGCTTCCCACAGAGGGCTGAATTGGAAGGAATTCCAGCTGTCGGCGTTTTTCCCCTCATCTTCCCCCAATGCTGCAGTGCAGCAAACCCTGCAGGCAGCCCAGAGTTAGTGGCGCCTGGCTGGCTGGCTCCGTCACAGGACAGATGCCAGCACAGCGACAGTGTCCTACAATGCTGGCTCCAGCTCACCCCGCCCTCCGCTACAGAGAGCCCAGCTGGAAGCCACCTCCGTGGGCCAGCCAAAGAGCTGAGCTCAAGAAGGGAGGAGATGCCATTGCCTGTCCCATCTCTGATGCCTGCGGCCGGGTGGATTCCATTGACAGCCATGGTGGGACCCCTGCTGGGAGCGGCTTGGTCTCCCCTCCAGACTTGCCCCCACCCTGGGGATGAGGAAAAAAGCTATTGCCAGGCAGCCATTGCTTCTCAGCCAGCCAGGATCTGCGCTCTCTTTCCCACTGCCAGCTCTCGGTGAGAGGGCCCTGTCCCCGGACAGGACAGCCAATCCCAGAGCTCCTTCCCTGGGGAAAGGTGCCTTCCCCAGGGCTCCTTCCCTCACTCCTTCTGGCTTTCTAGGGAAACAAAGGGGAGCCGAGGGCAGCTCCTAGCCCTGCCCCTGGGCAGACCTGAAGAAGAGCTCGGTGTAGCGCAGAGGCATGTCTCTCTCACCCATAGATGTTGGCCCAGTAAAAGCTATTACCTCTCCCGCCTTGCCTCTGATATCCCGGGACCGACATGGCTACAACGACACTGATGACCTGTCTTGTAAGCAGGGATGGACGGTGTGGATTTACTTAAATCCATAGATCTTCTGCTTCCCCCGCAACCCAGCCTGGCAGCAGGAGCTCTTGATGAATAGATCCTGGCCCAGCTCTCGTTACATAAGGGGCTGGTAATTAAGTGTCCCCTGGAAGGGGTTGATAAGGCAGCAGGGATGGCAGCAGGCACAGATACACCTAGGATTAACGTGGAGAAGAGGGACGGTGGAGCCATTGGGATATCGACACAGGTGCTGGCAAGACAGATGGTGCACGCATGTATTTCCTTCTGCACGCTATCAGTCAACGTGGGTGTCTCCTGCCCCCGTGCTCCCTCCCTCCCCCACGGTTTGGGACTGCAGGCCAGCCTGTGCTCAGACTGCAAGGTGGGAGAAGGGGGCAGGGTCGTGGGGGGAGAGGGGGAGTTATTGAAGGGAAATGACTGATCGCGGAGTAATAAACCAGCCCTTCTTCCCTGGATATGAAGGCTAGGACAGTCTCCTAGTGCAGCAAACAGGCTGCCGTGGATCCACAGGGCCGGTGCTGTCGTACAGCCCTGGAACAATCCCTGGGAAGACCCCTTCAGGGTATCAGCCCTCTTAGGGTCACACTCTTTCACTGGGGAAAGCCACTTGGCTTCAACGCCTCCTGGGACTGACCTGCAGCAAGTCCACCTGGATTGGACACTTGCAGGAGACTTGCACCCCCAAAGGGAGCAATGCACCCCCAGCTTCCTTACTCTGGAGTGACTCTCGGCCAGCGCTGTAAAAGCAGCCAGGTTTCTTAGATGTCTGGAACACAGCGTAGAAAGTCTTTGTTAACATGGAGAACAGAAAGTTACAGCCTGGTCCATCTGGGTCAGAACAGAGCCCTCTGACCCCTCGTTAGTCCCAGTCCAGAAATGTCCCCTGCCACACTTAACAACCCACACTTAACCTCAGCTGGCCCCTCCTCAATCCTTTGTTCTCCAGTTGGTCACACCCAGCTGGCTTCCTAAGGAGGATGAGCCCTTCATGGTCTTTTGTAGCTAGGTGCCAAATGTCTGGGTAATTGGAGTGGCCATTGTCTTCCAGTATCAGGGGGTAGCCGTGTTAGTCTGTATCTACAGAAACAACAAAGAGTCTGGTGGCACCTTAAAGACTAACAGATTTATTTGGGCATAAGCTTTCGTGAGTAAAAACTCACTTCTTCGGATGCATAGAGTGCACTCTATGCATCCGAAGAAGTGAGTTTTTACTCACGAAAGCTTATGCCCAAATAAATCTGTTAGTCTTTAAGGTGCCACCAGACTCTTTGTTGTTATTGTCTTCCAGGACTCTCCATGGCCATGGGGACCCAGGCAGGTAGGCGTCGGTCACGCCTGTATCTCTGGGTCTCTGCAAGAAGTAAACAACCCTTTCCCACCACCTCATTAGCCAAGCCCCCCATAGGGGAAACAGGGCCCCACACAATAGTCATCCAAAATATTATGAAAAATCCCCACTCCAGCACACAGGGCTCAGCTCGTCTGCAGAATTTTCACTGCAGCTCTGACCTCGTGTTACCTAGGACGCCCTGACTCCTGTAGTAAACGCATGGCAGGCAGGCGTGCTCTCTGTGTGCTCACCCCCGGTCATACGGCACAGCAGAAGTTTACATCTCTGTCACGTGGCTGGGGTCCAGATCCACTGACTCCAGGGGCTGCGGGGCCATTTGTGCAGATAAAATATGGTCGCCTCAGGCCAATCCAGTCAGTAACTGATGCTCCCTCAGAGAAGGCAGGGTCACCTACCACAGCCCCTGCCTGGGGCGGCTGAGATGCCTATCAGTCTCTTGGAACTAAGAGCAGCCAGTCAGGCCTGTACCAGATTCCTCCCACTGACTGGGAGGGGTAAAATCCCTGCCAGCGTGCATAGAGGCATCATCTTCTGGAACAGTTTCCGTGACGTACCCCTGTGGTGCCCAGCACTCGCTGGCAGACAGCCTCAGCAGGTATTTCAACACCGGTCGTGAGTGGGAGTGACACAATTCAGGGCTGAACAGCATCTGCACTCAGTGGGGGATGTCACCATGGGACCTGTTTCCCTCTCAGATGAACAAGAAGTTCAACATGTGTTGTTCCAGAGCAGCACAAGGCCGGGACTCCTGGGGCAGTGCCCTCCTACTGCCCTGGACGAGCCTTCCCCTCCATCCCACTACTCCCCCAGGGTCTAGGGAAGATTTATCATGACAAAGCATGAGTCATCCTCTTTGCAGACAATTGGCCCAGACAGTTTTGCTTTCCAGATTTCGTATGAAAGTCAACCCATCAGCATTCAGTCCTTCCTGGCTGCTAACTCGGGACAACGGCAGGATCAGACATCCCAGCCCAGACTCTCTTCTCCTCACTGTTTGGCATTTGGATGGTCATCAGACCTATAGCATTCATGTTCGCAGGCCATTCAAACTATACTTAATCACAGCAGGGAAGAGTCTACCAGAAAATGTTACCTAGCCAAATGGGGATGTTTCTGTACCTGGGTGCAACAGAACCAGCTATCAGAGCCAGTAGGTAGTCCTGCTGTTTTAGCCCACCTCCTCAAGACATCGAGTTTTTCTGTTATCTCGCTGCAGGTCCACCTAGCGGCAATCAGTATATTCCATCCTCCAGTAGATGGCTACTCTGTTCTTACTCACGCAGTAACAACCAGGTCCCTAAAGGGTCGGCCTGGGACCTTCCCACCGATAGGGGAGCCAATACTGCAGTGGGACTTCAGTCTCGTACTTTCAATGCTAACAGGGCCACCTTCTGAACCATTGGCCACGTGCTCAATGACCCACCTGTCTCTGAAGGTCGCCATGACATTGGCCAGGAGAGTGGGTGAGCTCGGGCCCCTCATGGCTGACCCGCCACATGCTAATATTCATCAAGAGAAGGTATCTCGTCACCTCCACCTGAAATTCATCCTGGAAGTAATTTCCAAGTTCCAAATAAATCAATTGATTCACTTATGGGTATTCTTCCTGAAGCTTCCATTTCAGGCCAGGACACTCCACCCCCTCCATGTCAGGCGAGCACAGGCATGCTACCTGCAAAGAATTACACCAGTTAGAAAATCAACTAGATTATCTGTTGCTCTAGCGGAGCGAGCCTGGGGACGTGTTACCTGCTGAGAGACTCTCTCCATGGATTTCTGGCTGTATACTCCTTTGCTATCAGGTGGCACATCTCCCTCCCCTTGGAGAAGGCCAGGGGCCGCTCCACTAGAGCCCAGTAGCATCTCCACGAGAAGTGGCGATGCTGGATGTTTGTAAGGTGGCCAGTGCGAGTGTTACGCCTGGGGCCTAGCCTTTGAAATTGCACTGGCTGCCTGCGGGAAGGAGCGCGAGGCGGCAGGGGCCCGGGTGACAGCGCTGGTGGAAGCCTCTAGACCAACGGGCAGGGTTGGGGCAGGGGGATCAGGATGGGGCAGGGGTGTGGAGTGGGGGGATCGGGATGGGATGGGGAGATTGGGATGGCTTTGAGGTGAAGGGATCGGGATGGGGTGGGGTTTGAGGGTCAGTGCTAAAGCTGCAGGTTGGAGGGGATCGGGATGGGGCAGGTTTGGGGCGGGGGGATCGGGATGGGGTTTGAGGGGCAGCGTTAAAGCTGCAGGTCATGGTGGATTGGCATGAGGCATAATTTGGGGTCGAGGGATTGGGATGGGGTGAGGAGGTTTGGGGTCGGTGCTAACGCTGTGCTTAGGGAGGGTCCGTATGGAACATCCCTGTCTGGCCCCATCACCCAGGATTGGACCTGGGATCGTTAGGTGCCCCGACCCCCGGAGCATGGCCTGCTGGGCCGGGAGTCCCTGTGCCTGACTCGCCGGGATGTGAGTCAAGGCCCGGGGTCACTGTGGCCTTTCTCCTCGTTCTCTCCTTCAGACGAGTCCTCTCTGAAGATGAATCACGTGGCTCACATCCCCCAGTCCCTCGCCAGCCACGCCGGGAGCTACATGTCCGAGGCGCAGAGGGACGAGCACGGGGCCGACATGCTCAAACCCGACCCCAGGGACACCTTCTTCCTCAGTAAGTGGGGCAGGGGCTCCCGGGAGAGTCTCTGCTGGTGGGGGAGTGTGAGGAGAGCGGGACTAGAGGGGGCAGGGATTTAACTCTCTCAGCTGGGAGAGGAGCTGTTAGTCTGTGCAGAGAAGGCGAGGAAATGAGGCTGGATAGGATTAGGTACCCAGGGAGCCCCTGCGCCCCTCCAGCTCCATGCCCTGGTGAGGGGCCACTCACAGATCTGGGCTGGGCTGGACTATAGGGGCTGGGATGGGTGGTCTCCCAGGTTGTGTTGGGCTATAGGGGATAGGATGGGCAGTTGCCCAGACTGCAATGGGCTATAGGGGTTAGCCTGGGCTGGGCTGGCCTATAGGGTCTGGGGTGGGCTATAAGGGTTGGGCTGGGCTGGGCGGTTGCCCAGGTTGGGTTGGACTATAGGGAATGGGATGGGATGGGTGGTTGTCCAGGCTGCGATGGGCTATAGGGGATAGGCTGGGCTGGGCTGGGCTGCTCTATAGGGGACAGTGTGGGCAGGGCAGTTGTCCAGGTTGGGCTGGGCTCTAGAGGGCCATGTGGGTTTTCTCTGCATATGGGGGTGGCTGAGGGCCCCCCGCGTGACACAGCCTAAGCCCTGACTTTCTCTCACCCAGCTCCCCAGATCGAGGCGTCCCACGTGGAGAACGTGCTGGTGCCCTGCGCCTACAGCCCCACTTATGTGGTGAAGGACTTCCCTATCGCCCGCTACCAGGGCCTGCAGTTCGTAAGTGTCCAGCTCAGCCGGGTCTCTGCTCCCCTTCCCGCTCCTCGCCCTGTGAGGATCACCAGGAGATGTGGACATAAAACCCATCTGTCTGTGCCCCCAGGGCGGGCTGCAGGGCCTGCCTGAGGCTGTGGAAAGCCTCCCATTGGTTCTGGGGCTCTGGACCAGGCCCACAGGCACAGCTCCTCTGGTCTCGGCAAGTTGGCAGAGCTGCAGCACGGGGGCGTTGGGGTGCATGGAGCAGCCATGTCACAAGGGCCCCCGCGGTCCTGTTCTGTATCCTGCCGGCTCTGCAGTCACTACGCGCTCCCAGTGCTCTACTGAGGTGTGGGAGGCACCCGCCCCCGGGCACAGGACTCCCTGCGCCAGCAGAGTACTCCTCCCTTGGCTCGCCCCTTACCGGCTGGGACGCGACCCCCGCGCCCCTTCCAGCCTGTCTGCCTTCTCCTCACCCACGCAGCAGCTGATGGGCTCGCCCTGCTGCCAAGGCGGCTGGTAGAAAGGGGTCATTGCTGTCTCTGTATCAAATCTGTCGGTGCTTCTAGGGACTGAAAGGAGACAGGCTGGCAGAGGGATAGGGCTCTCTGACACACAGGGGAGGGCACCATCCAATAGGGTCTCTTTATAAAGACCCCTTTACGGCCCTCCAGCCCTGCCCATTAAGTCCTCCATCTCTTACCTGTCCCAGAGGTGCCAGGCCCCTGCCAGTCCTCCCAATGCACACACCAGCTGGCTCCAAGTGCCTACAGCTCCTCTGAGGCAGTGCCCATCAAGGCCCTGTTCCTGCAGCCTCTGTCACAGGCGGCTGCAGTGCCAGGGAGCCATGATGCCAACGCTGAATGGGCCGTCTCCTTCCAGTCCCCTCTCCTGCCCTAAGCTGTCTCTAGGGCCCCTCAGAGGAGCCGGCTGAGTGCTGGCCTGGCAGACGCCATGGAGGCGGCTTGGGCCGTGGGCTGATGAGTGTCAGGCTTCTCTGCCAGGAGACGCCACAGTCCAAGGAGCTTGCGCCAACAGCCTCATGACCTCAGAGCCCTCACCAGGAGCGCCCACACCTGGACCCCTCCCTCTCTCTCCTGCCACCCCCGGGGAATGCTGGTCGTGGGCGTACCTCACCATGCCCCGGGGTGCACATGCTCTTGGTGACTCTGCTCGGCTCCCCAGGTCTACCTCTCGTTCGTGTACCCCAACGACTTCACCCGCCTCACCCACATGGAGACGGAGAACAAGTGCTTCTACAGAGAGTCCCCCCTCTACCTGGAGAAGTGAGTGGGGGGGGCGGGCAGGGAGGTTCAGCGGGGGCCCTGTGCTGGCACTGCTGCTATGGGAGCCGGGGGCTCTATGGCATGACAGAGAGAGCCTCTGGGCATGGGGCTTCTTAGTGCCAGGGCAGGGACGGCCCCAGAGAATCTCTGTCCCCAGCCCGGGTGCTCGCAGGGCGGAACCACACACTGAGCCTGGGCCCTGCTCTGCCGAGGGCCCAGCCAGGGTGCTGAGGGGGCCTAGGCCTGCCCACAGGGAGGGTGGTGGTTGAGAAATGGACCCCATTTCCTAGGGAACCAGACTGTACCCACCAAGCCCATTCTTCAGGCTCTGCATCCTGTGCCAGGCCCCTTTCCAGCCAGCAGCCTTCCTTCCCCATGAGCCGGCTCGGGAAATGCCAGACCAGGGGCAGATGCCCACTTTGCATCAGCTCTGACCCTCCCTGCCCCGCATCCCCGCAAGGTGCCTTGCCAGGAGCAGGGAAGCATGTTCCCTCTACCTACCGATTCGCAGCGAGAGATTGAGAGGAGAAATGTGGGGCCCACCCAGTGTCCGAGCAGCCCATCGCTCTGGGCTCGCAGCGGGGGGTGGGCGGATCAGGCCTCGCCCCTGGGCCCCAGAGTAAAATGAGTCTGGGGATCTCAGCTCTGGTCCTGCTGAGTGAGACGATATGAAGCTAAAGAGGTGCCTTGTTTGGAGTGGTTTGGTTTGGTTTGCCGTAGGCTGTGCCAGTGTCAGTGCAGCTGTGTGTGCGCATCTCGGCGACGTTGTCCTTTACTTCTTTCCCCTCCCCCCCCAGGTTTGGCTTCTACAAATACATGAAGATGGATGAGGAAGAGGAGGATCCTCGCCAGAGAGCCTTTCTCTTCCTGAACTCAGACAGTAAGCAGCCCTCGCACGCCCTGCCGACGCCGCTTGCCCCGCTGCCCTCCCTCTCTCAGCAGCGTGGGCCGGCGCAGGCGTTCTGCCATGCTAGCAGGGATGGTGCTTCACGGCCTGACACGCCAGGCTCTGTGCGTCGGCGCTGGAGCCCTGGTTGCTGAATTGGGCACCAGATGGGTGGTGGGAAGGAAGTTGCTAAGTCAGGCATGGCTGTGGGGGAAAGCAGGGGGTCACAACACTGGAAGGAGTGAGCCCACTCGGACGGTCAGTGTCCCTGGGGCAAGGCCGGGTGGGAATGGAGAGTTTCTGCCTCTCTCCCAGCAATTCTGGATACTGGTGACGGAATCTGTGCTCCCATTTACTGATTGCTGCACCACTGAATCTTCTGGGCTTCATGGCTTTGCCTTGCCAGCCTCCACGTGCAGCTCACCCTGTACACTAGGGCCAGGATTCCCCCACCCTGGCCCCTCACGGTGCTGGGACCTGCGCCCCCAACACACCCCGATGGGATTCCCTCTCCCTGCCCCCTTGGGGCACTCGGCCCCATGCCCCCACTGCACTCCTGGCGGGATTCCCCCTTCCTGCCCCTTCGGGGCACTGGGACCTGCGCCCCCAACACATCCCTGGCGGGATTCCCCCACCCAGCCCCCTCAGGGTGCTCGGACCTGCACCTTTGAGCATGATCACATTGGCACCTCTGTGTCTTTGTGGCTGACTTTCCCAGTGTGCTCCTTGAGCCGGCGGTGAACGCCTATGTGGAGCTGTTTCCATCAGCCCACTGGAATCAATCAATGCAGCTGGAAAAGGGGGTTTCCTGCACGTGCCTCTGGGTCTCCTCCCCTCGGCTGCACCAAGGACCTTTTGCTCGGTCTCGGCGGCCTGGCTGGGAGGGTATTGGGTTCCCATCTCATTGCGGAGGAAGTTGCGCTGGCAGCGCCACACTGATCTCCACCCACGAACGCGCACGACCCCTCCTGCAGTGTGCTGTGCATTCCCAAGAGCTCTCCCTCATCTCACCCACACACCCGTCCTCGGCAGCCGGAAGGGAAAATCAGTGCCAGGCCAAAGCTGATTTCTGCTGAGACTTAATTGCCTTAAAACAGCATCAGTCATTTCTTTCGCCTCCAAGTCCCTCTGTGAGTGCAGCGTGTTAATCAGAGTAGCTCAGAGCTTCGCTGCCCCTTTGACCTGCAGCCCTGGCTTCTCCAAAGGAGTTCACAGAAGAATTCCGTGGCTGGGAGCAGCATGAATCCTCCTGCCCAGCTTTCAGTGATATCATTTAATGCCAGAGGGCTGTGCCATGGCTAGGATTTATATATCCAGGGGTGCCAGAGCCCTCCCACTCACCTGCCTCGTGTGCAGCAATCAACCGGGGGCTCTCCCCAAGGAGGAACTGCTCCTGTTCTGAACGAAGGCAGCACGGTCTGAGAAATGGGCACAGGATTGGATGGGAGGGAGGGTGTCATCTGACTCTGCCGCCCGTTTGCTGTCTGCCTTTGGGCCAGTCATTGCACCTTTCGGGCTCAATTTGCCCACCGTAAAATGGAGATGATAATCCGTATCCCCGGGGCTAATTTGTTCATGTCTGCAGAGTGTTTCGGGATATACCAAGTGCTATAAAATGTAAACTCTTTGGGTGTGTCCATGTAGCAGCGTGTCTCCGAGCCTGAGTCTCCAGGCTTTAGCGCTACGACACTAAAACTAGCAGTGTAGATGTTCAGGCTTGGACTGGAGCCCAGCCTCTGATGCCCAGAGGGAGGGACGGGTTTCAGAGCCCAAGCCGGGATGTCTACATAGCTGTTGGTAGCACCATATGGGAGCCCTGCAAGCCCAAGTCTGTAGACCCAGGCTCTGAGACTCACTGCTGGGGTTTGGGGGTTTTTGCTGTGTAGACAGCCCTGGCCTCAAAGGGGGTGTCTCTTTATCGTCGGGCTGAACAGTGCCCAGCACAGTGGGTCCCTGATCTCAACTGTAGTGTCTAGCTGCTACCATCATGCAAATCATAAATGAGCATAAGAAAAACCTTGGGTAGTAGTAGCAGCATTATATTATATGGCAAGGCAAACCCAGCTGTCATGTAAGTGTAGATTATAGTGGGTCTTATGCCAGGACTGAATTTGGTGTTGTGTGCTTATCTTAACCATGTAACTGCTGGTATAAATCAACACCCAGCACCTATAAACTGCATCATTTTATCCTTTGCTTTGTGTGTGTTGTGCCTCTGTTGCTGTTTGATGCCTTTGTTTGTCTCTCCAATTTGGCAAAAATGGAACCCTGAGGGAACTGAAAACCTCGCTCTCCCCATTTATAGCACGTCGCTAATAGACTCATCGACTTTAATGCCAGAAGGGACCATCGTGATCATCTAGTCTGACCTGAAGATCGCAGGCCACAGAACCTCCCCCACCCACTCCTGCAATAGCTCCTAACCACTGGCTGAGTTCCCGAAGTCCTCAAATCTTGATTTAAAGATTTCAAGTTACAGACAATCCACCATTTACTCTAGTTCAAATCAGCAAGTGACCCATGCCCCAGGCTGCAGAGGAAGGTTAAACCCTGCCCCCTGTGTCTGCCAATCTGACCTGAGGGAAAATTCCTTCCTGACCCCAAATATGGCGATCAGTTAGACCTGGAGCATGTGGGTGAGACCCACCAGCCAGACACCTGGGAAAGAATTCTCTGTAGTAACTCAGAGCCCTCCCCATCTAACCTTTCATGTGTGCCCTTGAGGGGCGTGAGGGTTAGTTTATTACTGTATAGAAACATCTTTCAGATCCTCTGCTGGAAAGACCAAAACACCATCGCAGTTATTTGGTCCAGTAGCAAAATCAAGAATCTCTCCCTTGGTGATGGGGTTGAAACAAAGGAACGGAGCCGACACATCAGAGTTTCTGCCAGTCAATCCAAGAACCAGAGATTGATACCGCTGACAAATGGACACCGTATTAATTGTTGTTATGATTTATTACTTGTCTGATGGGAGGCCCCATCTACGCTCAGGGTGTGCTGGGTGCTGTCCGTACACCTAGTGAGACAGTCCCTGCCCCAGTGAGCTTACTGTAAGCAGACCAGCCCGACAATCAAGGGTCCAATCCCAGATTCCTGGCTGATCTGGACATCCCAGGGTCACTTCTCTGGCCAATAAAGTATCCCTGAATAATGCTAACAAATGAATAACACCTTGCTCTTCTCTAGCCCTGTTCAGCAGGAGATCTCAAAGTGCTTCCCATTCTATCATGTCTTCATCTCTGTGCGGCGGGGCAGTGCTATTGTCCCCATTGCACAGATGGGGAGCGGAGACTAAGTAACGTGCCCAAGGTCACACGAGGAGTCTGTGCCGGAGCAGGGAATTGCACGTGGGCCTCCCAAGCCTGAGGATAGCACCGCAGCCACTGGACTCTCCTTCCTTGCCATCCCAAGAAGGGGCTAGATCCTGAGCTCCTTTGTCAGCCGACTGAAGCCTAGGGCTGCAGGGTGTGGTGGGACGTTAGGGCACAGTCCCACCTATGCGGGTAGCTTGGCAGGCACCCCCTGCCCCCCGATCATGTTCTCACAAGAGCCCCCACAGCGGCCTGGCTGCTGGGATCGGTGCCTCCCTGCACGGGCTCCACCTGTTAAGACTCAGTAATAATTTGTCTGCTCTGGTAGCTGGGTGGGGTTTGATGGCCTGCGATGCGCCTGGGCTCAGACTAGAGGGCCTGGTGGTCCCTTCTGGCCTGAAATGCTCTGGCTGTGACCCACTGCTGGGGGTTAGCACACTGCAGTGGCCTGCACTTGGAGAATCCGAGTCCCAGGTGCCTTTTGAATCCAAATGCCTCGGGATCTCGTCTGTTTCACTGGCCTACCCTAGGTGTGTTTGCTTTGCAGGTTTCCTGGAAGAGGAGGAGGAAGGAGCAGACAGTCCTGAGCCCACAGACCTGCCTCCCGACGCCAAGGAGAAGAACCCCAGGGGGCCGAGCCCACCCCTGGGCACTGGGACCAAAGGCAAAGGGCTCCCTCTGGCTGCAAGGGATTACGGGGGCAATGTAGACTACTACACTTTCCACCACCAGCAACAGGCGGTTCATGAGGAGGGTGCCGCGCCAGGGCAGCCGCGAACCCAGGACGTCCACAACGGGGCCAGCCCCAGCTCCGCAGTCACAGCCGGAGATTCCCAGGGCTATGAGAATACTCCCCCTTTACGAGAGCAGGCTCTGATCCGGGGGCGCTCCCTCAGCTGGGCGCGCAAGGAGCCGGAACAGGCGAACGCCGGGGTGGAAGACAAGCTGGGGCTGCTGGCGTCGTCAAGGCGGGGCAGTGTCCTAAGCCGCCAACCCCACCTCTCCATGCCCATCTTTGGGGGCAAAGCCAAGCCACAGGGCCCAAGCAGGCTCCTCACACCCGTGGAGGAGAAAAAGGCCAAGAAGGAGACCAAGAAGCCCCAAGAGAAGGTATATGTGACCCGGCTGCAGCCTGGCAAGCGCAAGGCCCCAGTGCAGGAGGCCACCTTCCCCGATGTCTTCCTCTACCCTAAGCCACTCAGGAGGGTGCACCTGAACTCAAGGGCCCCCCAGAGGCGCTCCGCCCCCTCCACCAAGCTCCGCACCATCCCCGGCCACAGGACGCCCTGGCTCCCAGGCAATGGCTCCAGGGAGACGGATCCGTCCAAGAGGAAGAGCCCCAGGACCAGCATCAGGAAGTGGGAGCAGCTGTACAGGCATGAGGACCCCGAGGCTGTGGGCGAGCGGAGGGCACGGCCCAGCATACAGCTGCCACCAGTCGAGGGGCTGTTTGGCAAGGAGGCCCTGGAGGTCCCCACCACCACCCCAGCCAGGACTGCGGCAGCGGCTGCCCTGGATTACAACTCCTCAGAGACGGCCCTATCGGCCGGGGTGCGGGTGACTTCCTTCCTCAGGATGTCGGAGGTGACGGCGTCGCAGCAGGAGGGCCCGGGCAAGGCCCAGGAGGAGGAGGAGGAGGAGCTGTCGGACTACAGCTATGAGAACTCGGAGATGCAGCCGAGCTGGCTGGAGGACTCCATCAACTGGCAGAGGACGTTCAGTGTGAGCTCGGTGGACTTCGAGCTCCTGCGCTCCGACTGGAACGACCTGCGCTGCAATGTCTCGGGCAACCTGCAGCTGAGCGAGAGTGAGGTGGTGGACGTGGTGGCCCAGTACATGGAGAAGCTCAACGAGAAGAATGGGGGGTAGGAAGAGAAATCGTGGAACTAGGCCCAGGGCTGCCACCAGGGCCAGGGGGACCAGCCGGGCTAAGCTCTGCTCAGTCCTGCCCCCACATGGGCAGGCAAGAGATAAGGGTGGTCTTCATGGTCATCCAGCCCTGGCTACACACACTCCACTCCCCCAACAGATCCTCAGCCCTGTACCTCCTAGGGTGAGGGGGGAATGCAGCCATGAGCTTCCTCACCCTGCTCTCCCACCCCACAGAGCCTGCCCTCTTGGGAGTGGGGGTGCTCTCCTGGCCTGGATGATGCCCCCCACTGGAAGGGTGGGAGCGGGGCTGCATGTTGTCATTCAGCTAGCCAGGCTGTGGGGGGCAGGGTCCCTGGTGTGGGGTGCGGGCCTGGGCCTCGCCTGGGAAGGTGACAGTGTCGGCGTTGCTCTCCCTTCCCCCAGGATCTACACCCTGCTGCGCATCGTCAACGTGGAGAAGCGGCGAGACACGGCGCGGGGCAACCGCTACCTGCTGGAGCTGGAGCTGCTGGAGCGGGGCCAGAGGACTGTGCGGCTCTCAGAGTACGTCTATGTCCTGCTGCACCAGGGCAGGCCGGCTGACAGCACCGAGGCCAACCCCGAGGGGCCCACGTCCGTGGCCACCGAGCCCCAGCCCAGCCCCTGGAGCCTGCTCTACGGGAAGCCCATCCTGTGCCGACCCCTGCCGCTCAGCTGGAGGCAGGATGTCATGGTGCACTTCGTGGTGCCAGGTGAGAGCGTAGCTGAGGCCGCGGTGGGGGAAGGGGCGTTATCTGCACCCTCCTCCCAGGGACCAAAGGTCCCCTCAGGCTGCCACCTGCACCAGGACCTCTGAGGTCATTCAGAGCATTAGATGGACCCAAAGCCCAGGCCCCAGCGGGCAGCGGTTGGCTGCATGAGGCGCACAGGCTGTGGTGGCTCACAGGAGTATTTGGGAGGCCTGCTCCCCTTGTGCACACAGGCCACGGCTGCTCCTCCAGGGCTGCCCAGCAGCAGAGACTCAGGCCTGGTCTGCGCTAGGAAATTAGGTCAATATAACTACACCGCTCGGGGGGGGAGCGGCAAAAACCCAGCTCCCGAGCAACCCAGTTAAACCCACCTAACCCCTGGTGTAGACAGCGCTTGGTGTAGAATGAGGGGGGGGTCTGGCTTCTCAGCCCAGGAGTGGGGCGTGGATCTCTGTGGGGTGGCTGGGGGTCTGGCTCTCAGCCCCAGGGCAGGCAGTAGATCCCTGGGAGGTGGCTGGGGGGTCTGGCTCTCAGCCCTGGGGATGGGGAATGGATCCCTGAGGAAGGGGGGGTCTGGCTCCCGGCCCAGGAGGATGGGGAATGGATCCCTGGGGGGCTGCCAGGGGGGCGGGTCTGGCTCTCAGCCCCAGGGACTGGGAGTGGATCCCTGGGGAAGGGCTAGGGGTCTGGCTGTCATCCCAGGGGATGGGGAGTGGATCCCTGGGGGGTTGCTGGGGGTTTGGCTCTCGGCCCAGGGGTGGGGAGTGTATCCCTGGGCGGGTGGCTGGGGGTCTGGCTCTCGGCCCTGGGGCAGGGAATAGATCCCTGGGGGGTGGCTGGGGCGGGGGTCTGGCTCTCAGTCCAGGGGTGGGGAGTGGATCCCTGCGAGGTGGCTGGGGGTCTGGCTCTCAGCCCAGGGGTGGGGAGTGGATCCCGGGGCAGCGCTGATCCTGGCGGTGTCTGCTTGTGTGGCAGTGAAGAACCAGGCGCGCTGGGTTCAGCAGTTCATCGTGGACATGGCCGGCCTGTACTGGAACACCAAGGACGCCAACTTCAATGTCATCCTGGTGGACTTTGAGAGTGAGGACATGGACGTGGAGAAGGCTCTGCAGGAAGCCCGGCTGCCTCGGTAACGGAGCAGGGAGCCCCAGAGCCCTTCCTTGCCGCTGTCCCTCCCCACCAGTGCCAAGCTCAGCACCTTCTCCCTGCCAGACCCCCAGCCCCACAAACGGGAGCCTGGGCCCAAAGTGCACCCTCCACCTCTGGCCTCACCTGTGGCAGACATGCCCAGCAAAGCCCTGCAGCAGCTGGGGAAGGGAGTCCCAGGCAGCACGGAGGTGACCTCTCTCCTCCCTCCCAGAGTCCTTGCACTGCTGGAGGAGCTGAATGCAGAGCAGCAGCTTTGGCCCTGGTTTCCCTGGCGCTTGTGGAAGCCCGAGCCCCAGACGCTGTGTGTGTAACCGCACCCCGGGGAGCTATCGCCGAATGCCCTCGCAATGAGCCGCCTCGTTCTACCCAGCCAACTGGGTCTGGACTGGCATCTAGCATCCCTGGCCGTGGCTGTGAGGCTGTCTCCCTGCACACACGCTCTTTGTGCTGCTGCTGCTGTTGTTTGTGTCGCAGGGGTGGCCAGAGGCCCTACTGAAGATCATGGTCACATTGTGTCAGGTGCCATCCAAACAGGCAGATAGACGCTGTCCCTGCCCCAGCGAGTCTGCAGGCTGGTTGCTTGCTGCTGTACTCATCTATAGTGTCACCCCTGACTCCACCCCCACTGCCCTCCCTTCTCCTGTGCCTTTAGCCCCAAGCATCCTGCACCACAGGACGCATTGCCATCAGCAGACCTGGCACTGCGAACCCTGCAACCCGGCTTCTTTTCTGGAGACAGCGTCCCATAGGTGGAGTGTGCCCCCTGCTGAATGGCATTGGGATGGGCCATGACCGTGATTACCCAAAGGACATGGGAGGGGACACCCCTGAACCTCTCCGAGTGTTGAGGGTCTGGTTGATCCAGGGGGATCTGCCCTGCAGACATACTGTGCCAGTGCGCAGCTGATGCTGCAGGTGATCTCGGAGCCAGGCAGGCTGCAAAGGGGCTAGTAGGCAAGAGGGGCCTACGAGCTGGGGAGAGGAAGAGAGCCATGTAGCTGCTAATGGTCTGTGCACAGAACCCCCTGGCTGCCCTGCTTGGCTCCCCACACCCCCAGCCCATCTCTGGGCAGCCACCGCGCTCTATGCTGTCCCTCTTTGGAAAGCCCCTGCTACGCGAAGCAGAGCCCTGTCCCCAGCAGCAGTCAGGGGTGTGAGCCCATCTGGCCATGCGTGTAACACGGCACCCCCAGGTGGGGAGGGAGTTAACCTGGGACCTTTCGATCTAAGAGCAAGAGCCTTTGCTGCCTGAGCTAAAGAACCAGAAGGCTGTAATGGCCTCTCAACCGTAGGTAGCCCCTCGAGGGGGCAGAGTCACACTGTGTTAGCCTGCGAAAGGCTTCCTGGAGCTCAGTTGGGTTCCCTTGGCTCAGTGGCCCCTGGTACCCTCCAGACGATTCCTCTCCTGCCTCAGTGTCCCTGCCTGGAGACTCCCCGTGGTCACTCAGCCCAGCAGGGCCCACTGAGCTCTGTCCCTACAAAGCCCCCAGCTTGGCTCCCCTCTCCCTGCTGCTGCTGACTGTCTGCGTTGTTCTCAGGTATCAGTACTTGAAGCGCACGGGGAACTTCGAGCGCTCGGCAGGGCTGCAGGCCGGGGTGGACTCCATTGAGGTGAGAGATGGTGGGAGGGCTCTGGCTCTCCAGAGCCACTGGCCTTGTCCCGTCCTGCCCCCAGGGGCTTGCTGTGGGCTGTGCCGCCTGGTCACGGCCTCTCTCTGCGCTTGGTTCCCTCAGGACGGGCGCAGCATCGTGTTCCTGTGTGACCTGCACATCCACTTCCCCCTCAACATCCTGGACAGCATCCGCAAGCACTGTGTGGAGGGCAAGCTGGCCTACGCGCCCATCGTCATGAGACTGGGCTGCGGGAGCTCTCCGCGGGACCCCAACGGTAACGCCCCCAGCGCACGGATGCTCTCGCAGCGGGAAACGTGCTGGGCTTTCAAATGCAGGGAGCCAGCACCCCAGGGCGGGAGCCTCTAATGGACTGAGGCAGCTAATGGTGCAGGCAGCGTGGCAGGGCTCCTGGTGCAGCCACTCAGCGCTGTGCTGCTGAAACCTATTACATGAGCAACCCGCTGCTACCTAAATTCTGTTCCAGGTCCAGGCTGGTTGCTTTAAGGAGTCAGGCTACACTGGTGTTAGAAACTCAGCATCTTCCCTGCTCCTCCTTAAACCTGCACGCCCTTCCCCTCTGCGATTACTGCTGCGCCCCAAGGCTGGGGGCGGGGGGTGAGCAGGAATAATAATGCTGGGGGCTTCTTAAGGGAGGGTGGCAGACTGCTCCCGGAGCCTTAACTACGCCTCACGCAGCCCCTGCAGGGAGGGGGTAGCATCCCCCCTTCCAGTTACAGGGCGTGATCTGCTCAAGGTCTTACAGCGAGGCAGGAATTGAACCCAGGAGTCCTGACTCCTGCTGTAAACCCACCCAGCCCTGCCCTCTAACTGGCTCCGACCTCCCCAGCACCGGATTGTGCTGTCGCCCAGTGAATCTGGCCAGGGGAGGCTGCAGGTTTGTTCAGATACAGCTTTCACCAGTAGGAATTGCTGTTGCTTTTTCCCTTGTCCACTGCGTAGCTTAATCCAGCACGTTGTGTTGTGAGAGGCACACAGAGGCTGAGCAGCACTGTGACTGGGCTCCTCTCTGCTCTCACACAGTCCTCTCAGAGACTTTCCCTTCGGAGAGACCATCATGTCATTTATTCACGGTGCCTCCCCTCACCGCCTTCTACCTCCTCACGCAGCCGTACAGAGTCAGTCTTCCCAGGGGTGGGGGTGGGAAGAGGTCCACCCACACAGAGCGCTCCCTCTATCAGACCCAGCTTGCCTTGCCTTCCTGGGCTCTTTTATCCAGTCTCCTTGTTAATGGGCTAATTAGCTTGTTAGTTGCCCGGTCCCAATCTGATCTGGTAATCAGCAACTCCTCTTCTCACTCAGGCTGTCCCCAGGAGCCTAACTGGCTAAACAGTGACCAGAGTGCTCTGCCAGAACTCTGCCACAAGGACTAATAATCTTTGTCTCTTATCTAGCACTGGGCCCCTTTAGATCTCACCATGCTCTCCAGAGGAAGGGATCGGCTATCCATTTGACAGATGGGGAAACTGAGGCACACAGGGGTGTGGTGATGGGGATCGCAGCCGTGCCACTTGCTGGCTTTCAGGGCGTAGTTCTAATGTGCTAGCACGCTCCGGTGCTGGTATTATTTATATAGGCCCCACTTCAGCAAGACCCCAGTGCAGGAGCTTTAAGTGCCCAAGTGGTCTCACTGACATCAGTGGCACTACTCATGTGCTTACGGTTAGGCACATGCGTCAGCCCCATGCTGACTGGGCTTTTATACGGAGGTTGAAGCCGCTCTCAGAACAGAAAAATGAATCCCGGTCCCAAAGAGCTCGGAGTCAAGAGCCTCTGTTTGACTTCAAGTTTCAGAGTAACAGCCGTGTTAGTCTGTATCCGCAAAAAGAAGAACAGGAGTACTTGTGGCACCTTAGAGACTAACAAATTTATTTAACTAATAAATTTGTTAGTCTCTAAGGTGCCACAAGTACTCCTGTTCTTCTTTTTGTTTGACTTCAGACTGTCTGCAAATCAGGCCCCTTTAGTGTCTCCCATAGGGCACCCCAAGTTACTAGCCCCTTCTGAAATTCCTGGCCTAAATGCACAAGCAGGCCCAGCCCGGCACCGGGTGTGGTCACTGGTGCGCAGAGACTCTCCGATTGGAGGTGTTCTTAGCGGCGATCTGGTGGAGGCAGAGGAGGCTGGGTGTACGTTGGAGGGGAGCTGTTCTGAGCAAAGGGGACACCTTGGTGGGAGACGTGGAGTGAGCAGAGGAGACAGCGGGAACAGTCCAGAGAGGTGCCGGGGCTGAGCTCGGGGAGCGGAGGGGGGGATGAGCGGGGAGAGGGATGGAAGCAGCACCCTGGCGTGCTCTGAAGCTGTGGATGAGAAGCTGCCTTGACCAGACTGTGGGACGGGGGGGATTGAGCAGCCTGCTGTGTGTGCAGGGAGCTGGCACTGGATCCCAACGTAGGGAGCAGCGGTTCAGCAGGCTGGAGCCGCACAGCAGTGCTGCCCGAGCACAAGCTTCCTCAGCCTATTTTACCACTACGTTCCCAGGGAGCTGCCTGCGGGGCAGGGCTCGTCACCAGTAAATATCCCAGCTCCTTGAGGTTCTACCTGTCTCCTTCCCTCATGGTGCTGACCACCCCAGCTGCTCAGGGTCTGGCTGGAGGTGGTTTCCTCCAGAGCCTCCCCTGGAGAGCTAGCTGGAGCAGCGCTCTCCCTCCTCTGCCCCCTGAAGCACACCTGCCCCATGCACGCTGGCTGTGAGCTGGGGGGCCGGTTTGGTCCCATGCCGTACGTCTGGCTGAGTGTGAGACAGCTCCTTTAAACTGGATCCCTCTGGCTCTCGGCAGCTGCTTTCCTGGGTTGCACTCTCAGGCGAGTGCCTGCACTGGGAGAGGGCCAGCTGGGTATTTAGTGCATGTACAGCTTAGCCTTTCTCCTCCCACGGGGGCTGCAGGCACGTAGCAGTGCCACGCTGGATCCGACCCGACGCCCATCCAGGTCAGTGTCCTGCCTCTGACAGGGCCCAGCACCTGCTGCTTCAGAGGAAGGTGCAGCAGCCCTGGAGTGAGCAGTTAGCTGAGTGCCAGTACCTGCGAACTCAGGAGCTCGTGTGCGAGAATGGGGCCTCAGTCTCACCTTCGGGGGGACCGGTTTGCTCAATGGGGCCGGGATCAGAGGCCTCTCCGTGCTTGCATGCTGCTGTTGGTTTCCAGCAGAGGGCAGCGTGGCTTCAAAGGATGGCAGAGCCCGGAGGGATCTCAGTGCTACCGCCTGGCTGGGCTTTGGAGCAGCCCCGCTCCTTGCCCTGCCCTCCCCTGTTGCACGGAGCCCCCTTCCCACCTGAGACCTAGCGAGTCACCTCTCTTCCCTCCTTCCTCAGGCTACTGGGAGGTGAATGGGTTCGGCCTCTTTGGGATCTACAAGTCGGACTTTGACCGCGTCGGGGGCATGAACACGGAGGAATTCAGAGACCGCTGGGGCGGGGAGGACTGGGAGCTACTGGACAGGTACGGTTGGTGGGGCCTCCTGCCCAGCGCCTCTTCCCTGCCAGGGGGAGCTGCGTGTTGGCTGGGCATGGAGACTGGCCTAATACCCTCCAGACACACATGGCTGATTCGGGGACCTGGGAGAGAAGATGCTGCGGGGGGGGGGGGTTAACCCCTCTGTGGCCCTGTGACTCTGAGGGGCTTTTTGGTGGTACCACACAATGGGGGAGGGGGAGCAGGGCGTGAGCTCAGCTTGCCCTGTCCTTTGACCCAGTTTTCTCATGCCTGGGTACAGAGCTTGGCATGGGCAGCAGTGGGTGCCAGGAGCAGCAGGCACACCAGCAGGAGAAACAGGGCTTGTGTGGAGCAAATATACTTGAAACATCTCCAGTACATTTTTCCTTTAAAGGGGGGGGAAATGGATTTGTGCTCTCCCCTTTTTCCCCTCCATGCTGATACATAAATTACCCAATGGTGGTGAGGAGGGCATAGCGGCTGGAGACTTCAGAAAAGCCAAGTTAGGGCATCCCTGACTTTGTTAGAGGACTCCTTGGAGGTCTCAGAGATGGCCATTGTACTGAGTGGGGAGCGCTGACTGTATCAAAGAAAGCTTTCCTCCAACACGTTCCTGAGGTGTTTGAGGTCAATGGGTGTTAGCAAACACAGCCCCAAGGCAGTGCGCTCGGGACACTGAACGAAAGCCTCTTCCTCTCTCAGGGAACCAGTTTTCATGTGCCTTTGAGGAATGGGTGATAAAAAACCCCAGGGGCTTTGCTGTGGCTGCGCCCTCTTCACCGCGCTCTCCTAAGCTTTGTCTCCCTCTCCCCGTGCAGGGTCCTGCAGAGCGGGCTGGAGGTGGAACGCCTGCGCCTCAGGAACTTTTACCATTACTACCACTCCAAACGCGGCATGTGGAACTCCCGCAGCAAGAAGGTGCCCAAAGACTAGGGCCTGGGCCCTGCTGCCGGCCACGCCAGGGCTCCTCTGCACGCCAGGGCGGGAGGAGGCTGTTCAACAAAGCCAGCCAGCTGCCTCGGCTCTGCCACCTCAAGCCCATGGGAGTCGTCTCCGGGCCACTGGTGGTGCCTCTAGACACCGTGCTGGAGCGAGAGGCTGGGGATTTCTCCAGAGCTCTCTAAACAAACCGCAGTTACTTTGGGGGGGAGGGGGGGAGGTTGTGATTTTTCTTAAGGCTTCTAATTTCTTAGTGAGAAACCAGTTTATTAACTCATTAGCACTGAGGATCAGAGATCCTGTCAGAGGGAGGGAACCAACCAGCCCCTCATGCTGCCCCCAGCCTCTCAGGGAGCGGGGCAGTAAAAGAAGGCCTGGAGCAAACCCTACCACTCAGCAGCAGTGCTGGGGCAGGAGGGGAAGTGGCAGCAGCCCCAGTCCAGCTGCCCTGGGTACCGACCCAGGAGCCAGCCCCTGGAGAGGAGGTGGAGAAGGGGTTTATCAGCCTGGCAGCCGGGTTTCCCTCTGGGGCCAGCCCTGCTAAGCGACGCTGGGGAGGTGCCCAGGTTCACAGGGTGCCACACTTGCTGTACCCGTGCCACTGCTGCACCCCTTGTGGGCAGCATGAGTCGCAGCAAGCTTCCATGCACCCCTCTTCGGTGTGGCCGGGAGAGGCCAAGCTGCCTGTTCCATAGCGGACTAGGAGGCGAATACACAGGGCACATGCTGTCCGTACAGGGTTCCCTAGGGAGACGGGATCCTCGCTGGGTACTTGGCGGGTGAACATACTGCGTGGAGGAGGTCTGGGGGCGGATCTGTGAGCAGGGCCTTACAGCTCGCTGGCCCCGTGCCTGTCGCACTCGGAAGGGGAGGAGTGAGCAACGGGGTTGGTATGATGCCAGCGCATCGTGGCTCGCTGCCCCATAACCTTCAGAGGCTGGTGTTGTGCCCTATGGGCCACAAGCTCTCTGGTCAGGAAATCCCCCAGCCCCAGATCTGCAGTCAAAAACCCGGGCGGCTCCTGAAGCTGTTGGTGAGGTGGGGCCGGGCAGAGCAGCTGATCCAGGCTCACTGTGCCTAGCTGCCCAGCAGTCGGGAGCTGTCCCACCCCTGGCTGGAGCCCAGATCCGCTCTATGGGCATCTCCTCATGAATTCAGCTGGAAGGGGCGTCCTCAGAGCGCCCCCGGAGGCATTGCAGGGGATGAGCTATAAACTCACCTCTGTCCCCTTCTCTTCCCTTCCATCCATGTCCAAAGGGCTCTTGTCCCACAGCTCAGCCCTTCTCGAGCACAGTGAGACGCCGTGGTGCCTGTGCGTGAACCAGACAGCAGCTCAGGTGCAGGGCGCTGCTTCCTGGGCCTGGTAGCGTTTAAGGGGGGAGGGAATGGGCTGGTAAATGCAGCGCCCCGGAGAGATTCTCTGCCAAGCCATCCCACTGCCTTCAGCTTCCCTCCCGCTGCTGCTGCTGGCCCCTCTGTGCGGGGAAGGGAGGAGGACAGTACACGGTGGGATGGGTGACACCAGCACCATGAGCAAAGGGGGGGGGAGCTCTGCTATGGGCAAAGGAGGGGGGGGAGGACACAGGGATGAAGCGCAGCCCCGGAGAGACCGAACGCTGCTACTAATGTCCCAATCCCAGCCTGGGGAGAGCATTAGCTGCTCTTACACTGATGCGCCTCCCTCCGCTGTGTGGGGCTGGGGGGAGCAGCCAGCGGCCCAGCGCAGGCTCATGGTCGTGGCAGGATGGGACTGGCTGCATGACACCTACAGGACGCTCATGTTGTTGACATTCCCAGTGCAGCCCCTGGGGAGGGCTGGTTGGAGCCCGCTCCCCCGGGGGCTGAGAGTCCCCCCTGGAGAGGGCCCGAGGCAGGAATCAGAGTAGGGAGGGCGAGCAACGTTTCCAAGCTAATTTCTGTGAAATTATGAGGTAGGAAGCTGTTTTCAGGAGGTTATGTCTGTTTTGTTTTTTATTATTAAAAAATAAAAGGAATGTCTTGGTTGGGGTTTCCCTTCCATCTCTGCTTCCTTCCTTTGCAAACGGACCAGGGGGCGACAGGCGCTCGGAGCAGCGTAAAGCCGTCAGCTGCTGCTGCACAGGTAGACTATCACTCTCCCCAGCAAATACCAGCACGGGTACCCTGCGTCGTGGGCAGTTAGCAGGGCTTGAAGCCAGGACCTTAAACACCAGCACACAGCCTCCTGCTGCTGGATCTAACAGGAGAAGCCCTGGCACCGGCAGCAGTAGCAGGCAGTTATCCTTGGCCATGTCACAAGGCGGTACACAATTTACAGCCACGTTACCGCAAGCCAGTAACCAGAGGTAGCCATGGCCCAGGGATCTCTGTGTGAATTCCCAGGCGCTAGGCAGCCATTCAGAACATGTGCAGAGCTATGGTGCAGCAGATGGTTAGCACTCCCGACACCAGGGGGCTGGGCACATTGCAAACACTGCTAGATTGGATTGGGTGGCTAGAAGGTATTGTTGCTATTTGTGGGGCTAGACAGAATGTGTTGTTCTCATTTGCTTTAGAGTAGCTCAGTGGTTTTCAATCTTTTTTCATTTGTGCATGACACAGTTGGGGTGGAAGGAAACGGGGAGGGGGATGGGCTTGTGGTTCTGGTGCTGGGCTGGGACCCAGGAGATCTGGCTTCAGTTCCCAGCCCTGCCTACATAGAAAAGCTTCCCTGGTGGAAACGAAGGGGTTAAACAGGTGCAAGCCCTTGTATGGCCACCTTAGTCCAGTCTTAGTGGCTTTATTTCAGTCAGCTTAAGTCAAATGGGGACAGGGATAAACTAAACTGCAACAAGCCCCCCTTAAATTGCAATCAGTGTGTCCACACAGGTGTTTAACTGAACCTGCACGAGCGTGTATAAACCCGGGGCCTACATCTCTCTGGGCCTCGGTCCCGCTTTGGAAATGGGGGTAACACTTCTCCCCTCCTTCCACCCATTGTCTGTCTCCACTTGCTGCTCTGTGGAGCAGGAAGTGCCTTACACTGTGTTTATACAGCACCTCACGCAGTTCGGCCTGTAGCCATCCCTCTGGAGCAGAGGTGAAGAGCGTGCTGAGGTAACAGGCCAGGCCGGGGGTTGGGATCTAGGTTCTCAGGCCCCGAGAAGGCAGCAGAGCAGAGAGTCATGGACAAAAGGTGCGTGTGCTAACAAATCCCTCAGCTCGGCCCTGGCGGGGGTTAAGGGGATGCAGCAGATGCCCTGGGTGTGGCAGTCGGGCACAAATCTACTCTGAGGGAATTCAGATCAGCTGACGGTGTGCACATGGCGGGGAAATCAGTGACAGGAGGCTAAGAGAAAGGCTTTGAGTTGGCGGGAGGAGAGAGGGCTGCTTCTGGTCCGTTTAGCACCAGTACATTCACAGCAGTTGGTGTCCCTGACGCAGTATTTGTAGATTAGTTATAATGCCCCCCGTCAGTGACAGTAACACTTGGGGGCTTTTCAGCTTCCCAGGGTTTGAGGAAGTGTTAGCAGCTCCTGGGCAGGGCCGGCTCTAGGCACCAGCAAAACAAGCTGGTGCTTGGGGCGGCACATTTTTAGGGGCGGCATGGCCGGCGCCAGAATGCCGCCCCTGCCGCCCCTAAAAATGTGCCCCGGCCGCCTTATCTCACCTCCCCTGCTGCTGCCGCTCACGCACCATGGTGCGCGAAACAGCTGATTCGCGCGCCAGTGCTCCCCCTCCCTCCCTCCCAGGTTCTCAAACCTGGAAGGGAGGGGGAGAGCCCGAGTGGCCACGGCGCACAAAACAGCTGATTCGCGTGCCACTGCTCCCCCTCCCTCTGTCCCTCCCTCCTAGGCTTGAGAGCCTGGGGGGAGGAGGTAGGGCTGGGGATTTGGGGAAGGGGCGGAGTTGAGGGGGTGGGGTAAGAAAAAAAAAAGGGGGGGGCGGCCAAAATTGTTTTTGCTTGGGGCGGCAAAAATCCTAGAGCCGGCCCTGCTCCTGGGAGCTAAGGAACTTACTCTGATCATCTCCATATGACTGATGGGCGCAGTGACTTGACTAAGGTTGTCCCCCTCCGCAATGGCTGTTGTTCATTCTGTTGCATTTATTGGCAAAAAAGGACGGGAGCCAGGAGCAGAACCCCGCAGGTCCTAGCTCCTGCCCCACCCGCCGCCCCAGCTCAGGTCTGCCTAGCTAGAGAGGGGAGCCCAGAGGTCAACCTGCATTTGCGGGGAGAGGTGTTGGGACAGACTCAAACTGCAGCGGAGCAGCCAAGCGACAGCATCTCCCCGTCCCCTTTGCCCACTACCAGTGGGAGCCTGAGCAGCTTGGGAGGTTGCAGTTAAAATCCTGCCATGCTTCGGAGTGGCCCTGCTGGCCCTTTAAGCATGAATCCCGCAGTGGCCAGGGCAATGGTTTCCCCGTGCTGAGTCAGCAAGTGTGGGCTGGCAGGGGAGCGGCCCCTTGCACAGCCTCGCCCGCTGCGTGCTCCACCTCACCCCAGGGGGAGCAGGGAATGGGAGCTCTGACTAAACCTGTCCCAGGCCGCAACGCCTGCTGGATTGACGTCTACAACCCCCCGCCACCCCGGGCAGTCCCTGAGGCTGAGCAGAGACGGGCTGGGCTCCACGCAGGCAGAGCAGCAGGGGTGGGGCTGCACCGTGTGGGGGGCTCTCTAGCTCTCCCTGGGAATCAGTCTCCCCTCACTCCTGGGTACCTCCATGGCTTCATTCCTGGGGTTAGCCTGCTGTGAGTGGGGGGTCAGGTCCTATGTGGGCATGTGGCTTAGAGCCCGCATCCCTGCCGGGGCAAGCTGACCGTGTGCTGTACCAGGGCTGCCTTTGGGAGTCCTGCTTCAGCTCCTGTGACCCCGCTGTGCAGAGAGGTGGGTGAGCATCTTCCATGCCCACACATTGCCCTGAGACTTCTCCGAGTGCGGGGGGCCCATGGGCACGAGGTCAAGCCGTGCTCCAGTGGATGAGTCCCAGGGCCCCACAAAGGGCAGTCAGTACCATGTGCCTCCAGCTTTTGATTTCTGTAGGGTCCGACATGGCTGCCTGCCGGGGCAGATCCTGGCTTACACTGGGTCATATATTGTCTCAGCCCTGAAAACTGCTCACATGGCAGCTTTGAGCCACGGCCTGGCAGTGCTTTATAAGCAGCAGCCTGAGCCACCCCGGCAGCCAGCTCAGGGTTACTGTCCCCATAACCAGACGCACAGAGAAGGCAAGTGCCACTGTCAAGACCCCCCAGCAAGTCACTGACACCTCTAAGAACAGCGCCTGACTCCCAGCCCGCTGCTCCGGGCTCCCTCGTCCCCAGGGCGGGTGGTATCCTGATTCCCAGGGGTGTGACGAGAGTGACTCAGACGACGCTTCAAGGAAGACAGGCTTGTTCCACTAACCACGCGGACTGCACTTAGCTTCCCGACAGCTCTGCACAATCTGCTGGGCGGAGCAGGAGGCAAGGTGCAAAGGCTCCAGACTCCATTCAGCAGCGGGTTCAAAGGCAACCACTTCCTTCTAGGTTTCCCTGTCCTTTAGCTCCAGCTGCTGGTGGTAGGAGGTTCCATCCTATGGTCCAGGGCTGGGGTGAGAGCTCCCTCTCTGAGGAGAAGGGTAGAAACCTGCAAGCTGCAGGGCCTCAAACAGGTGAAGGCTAGGAAGAAAGTTCACCTACAGGCACGTGAATCCAGAACCATCTGTTGCAGTTTCTTGCACTTTGCTCTGAAGCAGCTGGTCAGTGTTAGAGACAGGATATTGGGCAGATGGTCTGATCCAGCCTAGCAGCTCCTGTGATCGTAACGTGTCCTACTGCTATTGATTTCTGTCACCAAGGCCCTCCAGCTGTGCTCCCTGCAGTACTGGCGGGCTCCTCCTCCTTCCCTCCGCCTGCTGAGTTTCCTGCAGGGGGCAGTGGTACCATCACCTAACACTGGGCACCGGGGCAGGTTGGACAAAGGGGAAGCTGCTTTGGGACAAACTTTGAAATTTCCAAGTTCTTGTTCTTCCAAAATTGAGCCTTTTTTTTTTTTTTACATCTTTTACTAAACAGTTGCTGTTTGAAGTGGTGTTGTAGCCGTGTTGGTCACAGGATATGAGATAGACAAGATCAGACCATCCTCTGTTGGTGAGAGAGACAAGCTTTTGAGAGCTCTTCTTTGGGTCTGGAGAAAGCTGATGCCTTCTGAGTACCTTTCCCAGACCTGAAGAAAAGCCCCCAGAAGCTCGAAAGCTTGGCTCTACCCCCAACAGAAATATTGTTTGGCTTTTTCAAATGGAATTTTTTTGAAATTTCTATATTGATTTTATACACCCACACCCCTTTTGCCACTGACTGCACTAGAAGGAATCATGCCCATGGTATTTTTCTTAGCTTTTTCATTTTCCCCTTTTTCCCCTCTGTTGCTTTGGCAAACTCTTTCCTCTTTGGAAAAGTTTTAGAGGATGAGAAAAGGGAAAATCGAGGAAGAGAGACAGTACTTCCCTCTCCCACCCTCCGCAAGGGCTGTTACTCATTCTGTTGCATTTATTGGCAACAAGGGATGGGGGGAGAAAACAGATGTTTCAAAATTTGATTATAATCAAAAGTGAAAAATTTCTAACAAGTAGAATCTTTTCTGGTTTAGGGGGGAAAAGGCCATTAACTGATGAAAAAACGTTTCGGAATCAAACGCATCAAGCAGCTCTGCTTGGTGCTTACACTGAGTTTCACGTGGTCAAAGCACTGCACAAATTTTGTTGCGTGTTTGTACTGTGGTAGTGCTTATGTGCCTTGCTCATGGATCACGGCTCCATGGTGCTTGGTGCTGCACAAAAAGACAGTCCCTGCCTCAGAGAGCTCAGCTACTTCACACGCTCCCCACCCAGTGGAGCAGAAGAGGGGGTGCTCAGAGCTTTTCCAGCGTGGGCTGTAGTCAGTACTTAATCTGTAATGAAAGAGGTGCTGGGGCTCAAACAATTGTTTTACTTTCATAGCTGATGTGGCAAGCCCAGAGGTGTCGGGGCTATGAACTGCCAAGCCTAATGATGCCGGGGCTCAGCCCTGGCAAGTCCTGGCACACGTTAAGCACTGGCTGTGGTTTACCTGTGACGTTGTCTCAGGGACACCTCCTCTCTCCTTCTCAGTTGTGCATATGCCACCTCCCAGTCGCTGTCCTGCAGGCAATTGCACAAAGTGCTTTTGTGGAACAGTGCTATTAGGCAAGTGTTTAATGTGGTCTTACATCCCTGGTGTTTCCCCAGACCCTGGTGCTCCTCCCAGGCTGTAAATTAGGGCTGACCCAAACCAGTGACAAGACAATGTGCAGCTGCTGTTGAGAGAGGGTGAGAGACCCTGACTTTGGGGAGCCATGCAGGAGGGACTCCCACTGATCCGCATCCTCTCCCCTCCTTATTCATTGCAGAACCAGTCTGGGAAGCCTCTGTGCTCTTCTCCCAGCCCCTTTGGGCTACCAGGAAGAGCCTAGGGATGGGACACCTTGCTGCAGCTCAGTCCAATGTGCTGGGGAACCAAGCGCTAATCCTGTAGCCGTACCCTAAGTGTTAACTACCAAGAACGCCACTTAACAAGTGTCAGGACTGAGATCCCCACTTTGAACTTTAGGGTACAAATGTAGGGGCCTGCATAAAAACTTCTAAGCTTAATTACCAGCTTAGCTCTGGTTCGGCTGCCACCATTTTCAATGGATTCCCTCCCTGGGAAACCTTGAAAAACCTTCACCAAATCCCTGGTGAAAACAAATCCAACCCCTTGGATTTAAAACAAGGGGAAATTAACCATTCCCCTCCTCCCTCCCACCAACTCCTGGTGAATCAAGATCCAAAACCCCTTTGGATCTAAAACAAGGAAAAAATCAATCAGGTTCTTAAAAAGAAGGTTTTTAATTAAAGAAAAAGGTAAAAATCATCTCTGTAAAATCAGTATGGAAATCAACCTTACAGGGTAATCAAACTTAAAGAGCTCAGAGGACTCCCCTCTAGTCTCAGGTTCAAAGTACAGCAAACAAAGAGAAACACTCTAGTAAAAGGTACATTTACAAGTTGAGAAAAACAAAGGAAAACTAACACGCCTTGCCTGGCTATTTACTTACAAGTTTGAAATAGGAGAGGCTTGTTTAGAAAGATGTGGAGAACCTGGATTGATGTCTGGTCCCTCTCAGTCCCCGAGAACGAACACACTCCCAAACAAAGAACACAAACAAAAGCCTTCCCCCCCCAAGATTTGAAAGTATCTTGTCCCCTTATTGGTCCTTTAGGTCAGATGCCAGCCAGGTTACCTGAGCTTCTTAACCCTTTACAGGGAAAAGGATTTTGGAGTCTCTGGCCAGGAGGGATTTATAGTACTGTACACAGGACAGCTATTACCCTTCCCTTTATAGTTATGACACGCCCCCCAAATCACAGATAGTGTTGGATGTTCGGTTCCACACTGGCTGTGATTTCTTCCTGGAGTTTTAGGAGAAAACAGAGTTAATAAGACACATGTACCTTTAGACATACTACTGATTGTATAAAAACTAACAATATGTTTCATTCCAAAAACAATTGTTAACCAGTTAACTCTGGGAAACTTTCCCGGGAGAGTGCATCAGCCACTTTGTTAGAAGCTCCCGAAATGTGTTGTATTTCAAAATCAAAATCT
Source organism: Malaclemys terrapin pileata (assembly GCF_027887155.1). Lineage (NCBI taxonomy): Eukaryota > Metazoa > Chordata > Testudines > Emydidae > Malaclemys > Malaclemys terrapin. Next base: position 37,361,424 of record NC_071508.1, read on the forward strand.
TGGAGAGCTAAACTCCACCGAAGAAGTTTTTTGTTATTTCCCTTGGCGGTATGAAGCCACTGTAGCGCAGCATGGTCTGTTTGTAGTTGGAAACGCCGTCCCCAAACATATGGGCGTAGCTTTTCCAGCGCATACACAATGGCATAGCATTCCTTTTCGCTGATTGACCAATGGCTTTCCCTCTCAGACAGTTTCTTACTGAGAAATACGACAGGATGGAATTCTTGATCCGGTCCTTCCTGCATTAAAACTGCTCCCACGCCTCGCTCGGACGCATCTGTGGTTACTTGGAACGGTTTGTCAAAGTCTGGGGCCCTTAGCACAGGGTCAGACATGAGTGTTGCCTTAAGCTGGTTAAAGGCCTTTTGACACTCATTAGTCCACTGAACTGCACTTGGCTGTTTCTTTCTGGTTAGGTCTGTCAGCGGGGCGGCGATTTGGCTGTAGTGGGGTACAAATCGCCTATAATATCCAGCCAAGCCTAAGAAGGATTGGACCTGTTTCTTAGACTTTGGAACCGGCCACTTTTGGATAGCATCCACTTTGGCCTGTATGGGATTTATAGTTCCTTGACCCACCTGGTGCCCCAGGTAAGTCACTCTGTTTTGGCCTATTTGACACTTTTTAGCCTTAACAGTTAGTCCTGCCTGCTGGATGCGCTCGAAAACTTTTTCCAGGTGCTCCATGTGCTCTGCCCATGAATCAGAAAAAATGGCCACATCATCGAGGTAGGCAACTGCAGATTCTCCCAATCCCGCTAGGAGACCATCTACAAGTCTTTGGAAGGTGGCGGGTGCATTTCGCAACCCGAAAGGGAGTACATTGAATTCATACACCCCTGCCTGGGTGACGAAGGCTGACCTTTCCTTAGCGGGTTCATCTAGTGGTACTTGCCAGTACCCCTTGGTTAAGTCTAAAGTAGAGATGAATTGGGCATGTCCCAATTTCTCCAATAGCTCATCTGTGCGTGGCATTGGATAGTTGTCAGGACGAGTTACAGCATTTAGCTTACGGTAGTCCACGCAAAAGCGTATTTCCCCATCTGGTTTGGGAACTAGAACCACTGGAGATGCCCATGCACTCTTAGAGGGGCGGATTATACCCATCTGTAGCATGTCCTGGATCTCCCTTTGTATAGCAGTTTTGGCATGAGGTGACTCCCGGTAGGGTGGGGTTCTAATAGGGTGAGCATTACCTGTGTCAATGGAGTGGTATGCCCGTTCGGTCCATCCTGGAGTGGCTGAGAAAATTGGTGCAAAGCTTGTGCACGGCTCCTTGATCTGCTGTCGCTGCAGACGTCCAAGGGTCATGGAGAGGTTCACCTCTTCCACGCCACCATCCTTTTTTCCTTCGTAGTAGACACCTTCAGGCCACTCCGCGTCATCTGTTTCCTGGGCTGTAAACTGGCAAACGTTTAATTCTCTGGAATAAAAGGGCTTAAGAGAATTAACATGGTATACTTTAGGCTTTATGTTGGAGGTGGGGGAGGCTATGAGATAGTTAACAGCTCCTAGGCGCTCCTGGACCGTGAATGGTCCTTCCCACGACACTTCCATTTTATGGGCCTGGATTGCCTTTAAGACCATGACTTGGTCTCCTACTTTGAAGGACCGTTCTCTGGAAGGTTTATCATACCAGGCCTTTTGCTCTTCCTGAGCATCCTTTAGGTTTTCTTTAGCAAGGGCCAAAGAATGTCGGAGGGTGTTTTGTAGGTTGCTTACCAAGTCTAGAATGTTTGTTCCTGGAGAAGGCGTAAACCCCTCCCATTGCTGCTTCACCAACTGTAATGGCCCCTTAACCTCACGGCCATACACAAGTTCAAATGGTGAAAACCCTAAACTGGGATGTGGTACAGCCCTGTAGGCAAAAAGCAACTGCTGCAACACGAGGTCCCAATCATTGGAGTGTTCATTTACAAATTTACGTATCATGGCCCCCAAAGTTCCATTAAACCTCTCCACCAGGCCATTGGTTTCATGGTGGTAAGGGGTGGCAACCAAGTGATTCACCCCATGAGCTTCCCACAGGTTTTCCATGGTTCCTGCCAGGAAGTTAGTTCCCGAATCTGTAAGGATGTCGGAGGGCCAACCTACCCTGGCAAAAATGTCTGTTAATGCCTGGCACACACTTTTAGCCCTGGTGTTGCTTAAGGGTACTGCTTCCGGCCATCGGGTAGCAAAATCCATGAAAGTCAGTACGTACTGCTTTCCTCTGGGTGTCTTCTTTGGGAAAGGACCCAGAATATCCACAGCTACGCGCTGAAATGGGACCTCAATTATGGGTAGTGGCTGGAGAGGGGCTTTAACCTGGTCTTGGGGTTTTCCCACTCGTTGGCACACCTCACAAGACCGGACATAATTAGCAACGTCCTTGCCCATTCCCTCCCAGTGGAAGGACTTCCCCAACCGGTCTTTGGTTCTGTTCACCCCAGAATGGCCACTGGGATGATCATGGGCTAAGCTCAAGAGCTTTACCCGATACTTAGTGGGAACTACCAACTGCCTTTGAGGAGGCCAGTCTTCCTGGTGCCCACCAGAAAGAGTCTCCTTGTATAAAAGTCCTTGTTCTACAACAAACCAGGATCGGTTAGAAGAGCTGAGAGGCGGTGGGGTGCTCCGCGCCGCCGCCCAAGCTTTCTGAAGGCTGTCATCTGCTTCCTGCTCGGCCTGGAACTGTTCCCTTGATGCTGGAGACATCAGTTCCTCCTTGGACTGTGGACTGGGGCTTGGTCCCTCTGGAAGTGATGCAGGTTCTGGGGCTGTTTCCATTGACTGTGAACCGCTGTCCGCTGGTGTACTATGTGGTAACTCAGGCTCTGGCTGAGCCTCTTGGGTAGGGTTATCTGCTGCTTCTGCCAGTTCAGGCTTGCTGGTGCCCTCTGGCATTGGAGTTGTAGACGGGTTTGCAAGCGCTGGACTCAGGGCTGGCAATGGTTCTGGTGCTGGTTGCGTTGCCAGTTCCGGTTCTGGGACTGGCTTTGGCTGGGTCTCTGGGATTGGATCCACTACGGCTGTTGCAGTCGTTGGCAGAGGATCCAGTTCCACCACCTTTGTCTGGGTCTCCGGTAACACAGACGGGGCCCTGGTGGACGGCTCAGGAACAGGGATGGGGGTGAAAGCTTGCTTAGCCTGGCTGCGGGTGACTATTCCCACCCTCTTGGCTACCTTCACATGGTTGGCCAAATCTTCCCCCAGCAGCATGGGAATGGGATAATTGTCATAGACTGCAAAAGTCCACATTCCTGACCAGCCCTTGTACTGGACATGCAACGTGGCTGTAGGCAAGGTTACAGATTGTGACACGAAGGGTTGAATTGTCACTGTAGCCTCTGGGTTGATGAGTTTGGGGTCCACTAGGGATTGGTGGATAGTTGACACTTGAGCCCCAGTGTCCCTCCAAGCGGTAACCTTCCTTCCGCCCACTCTCAAGGTTTCCCTTCGCTCCGAGGGTATGAGAGAGGCATCTGGGTTTGGGGATCTTTGGTGTGATTGGGGTGTAATGAACTGTAATCGGTTGGGGTTCTTGGGGCAGTGAGCCTTTATATGTCCCAGTCCATTACATTTAAAACATCGCCCTGCTAAGGTATCACCGGGACGAGGTTGGTTGGTGGAGACTGGTGTGGTGGGGTGAGAAGGCGTCTGGGGTTTCCCTTGGGATGTGGGTGGGGCCTTGGGTTGTTCCCGGTGGTAAGGTTTTGTTTCGGCTTGCCCCTTCTGATATTCGCTCCAACTGCTACTAGTTTTTTTCTTTTCTGCCACCTCCACCCATTGGGCTCCAATCTCCCCCGCCTCAGTTACAGTTTTGGGCTTCCTATCTAGGATGTACCTTTCTATTTCCTCAGGAACACCCTCTAAAAACTGCTCCATTTTTACTAGGGAAAGCAGATCTTCCAGAGATTTAACATTTGCTCCTGATACCCAGGCATCACAATTTTTGTCAATGTGGTAGGCATGACGGGTAAATGACACATCCGGTTTCCACTTTAGGGCTCTGAACCGCCGACGGGCATGCTCGGGTGTTAGCCCCATTCTGAGTCTGGCCTTGTTTTTAAAAAGTTCATAACTGTTCATGTGTTCCTTAGGCATTTCAGCCGCCACCTCTGCTAAGGGTCCACTGAGCTGCGGCCTCAGCTCTACCATGTACTGGTCTGCAGTGATGCTGTATCCAAGGCAGGCCCTTTTAAAATTTTCTAAGAAGGCCTCAGTATCATCGCCTGCCTTGTAGATGGGGAATCTTCTGGGATGGGAAGTGGTACCTGGAGGCGGGTTGTTAGCATTGGCTGGTGCATCCTGCTTAGCCTTTGCTACTTCCAGTTCATGCTTCCTTTCTTTTTCTCTCTCCTCCATCTCTTTTTCTTTCAGCTCCATCTCTCTCTTGTGGGCCTCCTCTTTGGCTTTTTCTTCTCTTTCTCTCTGCTCTGTCTCGAGTTTTGTTAATTGAAGCAGTCTCTGATGTTTTCTTTCATTTTCTTCTGCTTCTAGTTTGGCCAGTTCTATTTTGTTAGCTACTTCTTTGGTAGTCATTTTCCTGTTTTCTTGTGCTGGGTAACCCCCTTTGCAGTTGACAAACTGGGAAGCTCTCAGCTCTGGCTGCTGCAGAGTTAACAGTAACTTTCTAACTAGCTACTCCCGAGGATGTAAAAAGAAAAAAAAAAACAATTCAGCTTGTAAATACCTTTTACCAGTCATTTGCTAATTGAACCCTTCTCTTAACAAAGGACCTGTAAAAAAAACTTAACACCTCTGCCTTCAGGCAAGGAGAGATAAGATATGCATCTATCTACTTCCAGCTCGGCTTTCCAAGCAGCTAGAAGGAAAAAAAAATCTCACTGGCTTTTGGGTTTAAAATGATCCCACCGCTATTCACCATGTCAGGACTGAGATCCCCACTTTGAACTTTAGGGTACAAATGTAGGGGCCTGCATAAAAACTTCTAAGCTTAATTACCAGCTTAGCTCTGGTTCGGCTGCCACCATTTTCAATGGATTCCCTCCCTGGGAAACCTTGAAAAACCTTCACCAAATCCCTGGTGAAAACAAATCCAACCCCTTGGATTTAAAACAAGGGGAAATTAACCATTCCCCTCCTCCCTCCCACCAACTCCTGGTGAATCAAGATCCAAAACCCCTTTGGATCTAAAACAAGGAAAAAATCAATCAGGTTCTTAAAAAGAAGGTTTTTAATTAAAGAAAAAGGTAAAAATCATCTCTGTAAAATCAGTATGGAAATCAACCTTACAGGGTAATCAAACTTAAAGAGCTCAGAGGACTCCCCTCTAGTCTCAGGTTCAAAGTACAGCAAACAAAGAGAAACACTCTAGTAAAAGGTACATTTACAAGTTGAGAAAAACAAAGGAAAACTAACACGCCTTGCCTGGCTATTTACTTACAAGTTTGAAATAGGAGAGGCTTGTTTAGAAAGATGTGGAGAACCTGGATTGATGTCTGGTCCCTCTCAGTCCCCGAGAACGAACACACTCCCAAACAAAGAACACAAACAAAAGCCTTCCCCCCCCAAGATTTGAAAGTATCTTGTCCCCTTATTGGTCCTTTAGGTCAGATGCCAGCCAGGTTACCTGAGCTTCTTAACCCTTTACAGGGAAAAGGATTTTGGAGTCTCTGGCCAGGAGGGATTTATAGTACTGTACACAGGACAGCTATTACCCTTCCCTTTATAGTTATGACAACAAGGCATATGTGTCCTCTGGTAAAAGTGACCGAAACAAAACACTGGGCTCATGCCCCTTTTTGGCTAAAAACAGGGGGGTGAGGGGGGGAGAGGGCATACATGGAAAAAGTCAAGCCCCGTCTCTCTGGTGACATTACAAGAGCTGGGAGGGGGTAAGTTGAGCAACCGAGAGGGGTAATTGAACTGTTTAGAACGTCTCTAACTGCTTTGTCCCAAAGACCTGTCAGCCTCTCGGGGAAAAGCCATCTGTGATAAAGTCTCAATGCCCCCTTTTCAACAGCCCTGAGCCCTCCCAGATGTCCTTCCCCAAAACCAGGAGATACAAACCTTGATACTTCTAATGTATGAACCCAACCAAGCAGAAATAATTCACTCTTCAGCCTTTTTTATTCATCAGCAAGAAACCCCCCAAGGGCACAAACAGAGCTTTAAGGGGGCACTTGCCGGCTGCTTTGAGCTGCTGTGTTTAGGAAAGCAAAAGAGAAGCAGCCACAGCAAATTCCTCCTCCTAGTGCAGGAAAAGATGCTTCGCCAATGGTTTTCCTTTGGAAAGAAACTTTTTGCTGTATCTCCCCGGGCTTGTGTCAGCAGACAGCCCTTCCCACTGGCTCTCCCCGTGCAGGGACTCTCTCCCTAGATGGGAGATCATAAATAAACTGTGAAAAAAGAGCTCTTTAACCATTCCCTCCTTGCTTGGTGTTTCCCTGTTATTAGCGTATGGAGACACAGGAACAGCAGGTACCCAACTAATTCCAGCCAGGCCATACTGTATAATAACACCCACTGACAGCATTTCCAGCCCCAGCCCTGTGATAAGCGTTACTGGCCCAGATTTGTTCCTTTGGATCTTGCACTAGGTTTCGATTAAGTCTTGATGTTGCCATCAGCTGGCAGTCGGCCCCAGCTCAGCAAAACATGTAGTCACATGCTTAACTTGAAGCTCGTGAGTCGCCCCATTGACTTCATGTGCTGCAATGCTTTGCTGGAGCCGGATTATTCTCCTTTCTGAAATGCCCTAATGTCTTCTGCTCCTGATGGTTTTTGCCTTTGCACCTTAGGCTTTTTCAGGCTACTGTGCAGCAAATGTGCGGTTAGTAACTAAGGATGGGATCCACTAAGGTAATGGGGAATATCTTCACTGCAGAAAAAATCCCACAGTGGTCTCAGAGTCCAGGTCAAGTGACTTGGGCTCACGCTATGGGGCTAAAAATAGCAGTGGAGATATTTGGGCTCAGACTGGAGCTCAGTCTCTGAGACCCACCCCACTCGCTGGGTTCAGAGCCCGGGCTCCAGCCCGAGTGGAACGTCTACTCTGCTGTTTTTAGCCCCATAGCATGAGCCTCACAAGCCCAAGTCAGTGACCCAGGCTCTGGGACAGACTCCTAGCCACAGGGGTTTTTTGCAGTATGTAGATGTACCCTTAGGCACCGAAGTTTCGGGTATAGGCCCCATGTCACGGACTCTCAGGACTCGTGCTCTCTCCCAGCTCTGTACGGTCCCTGGGAGGAACTCCCTTCAGTGCGACAGCCCTTCTCAGCGGTCCACTTTCTCTCAGGGGTTAAGCCATAGGCCCCTCCACTTCCTGGAACCGCACATCTCTGAGCCTTCAGCACGCCTGTCTCTCGCCATGGGCCCCCTCTGGGAGTCCATTCGCTCTGGACCCCCAGGGCCTCCACTCCCAGAGAAAATAATGCAACCCTGTTCTCTAGACTCTCAGCCAGCGTAAAACAGGAGGGTTTATTGAGCATCTGAACCCAGCACAAGAAACTCTCTGGGTCCTCAGGCCTGGCCTCCCTCAGCACAGTACATCTAGGTCTGTCCTGCACCCAGATGGGCTCTGGCTGCGCTCTCTCTCCAGTCCAGCAGCCCCCTCTTTCCAGCCGATCATCCTATATCATCTCTCCCAACAGCTCCCCCCCGTCCTTTGTCTTCCGTCCCAGGTAAACAGGTCATGGGGTCCTCTCTCCTCAGTCCTTTGTCCTCCACTGGCCAGAACCAATTGACTGCCAAGCTGGGGTGGACCTCTTAGGCACCAGTTGTTAGGGTCCCCCATCTCCAGGCCATTGTCCGGGGGTCCCAGCTGCTAGATGAGGTCACACCTGGTCCTCTGCAACAACAAACCTCTCTGACCACTTTGTTAAACATGCAGCACACAGGAAAACTGAGACGCGCACACACTATTCATGTAACACACTACAAAAATCCCCAACTTCGTCACCCCCCCCAAGTTCCCGTTTTGGCTCGTCCATGATCCACAAAGCTCTCTCTGGCCCACTGGCTGTGTTTACCTACAGTGCGATAGCCATCGGGCGCAAGGCAGAAAGCTCTGGACCCCGGCAGCTAGGGCACCTGGGCCAGGTCTGCCCTCATCCAACCACTCGTTCAGTGTTTCTCCTCAGTGGAATAGCTTCCACAGGCGAGACCGAGCAAGCCCCACACCAGAATATCCCCTAGCTCAGCAGTTCAAGCCCTGTCCTGAGAGGTGGGAGACCCTGTCCAGATCCTTTCACCCCCCTGGCAGAGAGGGGGGAATTGACCCTGGGGCTCCCGCACCCCAGGCAAATGCACTCACCACAGGGCTGAACGTTCTCAGGTGGGTGGCGATGGCACCTCCTCCGGCTGCTTTGTGTGGCATGAGGCAGGTGCCTAAGTCCCACCCTCCAAAAGCAACTTAGGTGCCTAAGTCACCTGGTTCATGGATCGCTAAGCTGACAGGCGCCTAACTCCATGAGAGGGGCAGGGCTTAGCACGCACCCCCTCCCATAGGCATCTCCCATGGGCTGGGTTAGGCAGCTGCTCACTGAGCGTGCTGGCGTTTGTGGCTGGCCCTGGCAGTCTAAGGTGCCTCTGCCCCGTCATTCGTTGTAGAGGGAGCCTACAGCCCTAACTCAGCTCTGTGACTCACGGGGGTGGTCCTGCGACTTTCTAGGCTCCTGTAAGTTAGGTGCTGCGGTGCTCCGGGCTTGTCTGCAATGACAGTGTGGCAGCGGCACTGCTGTGGCACGTAGTGAAAACGGGAGAGTCTCGTCTGTAGGCGTAGGTACGCCTCCTCCTCCCCGAGAGGTGGTAGCTCTGTCCATGGGAGACACTCTCCCACCAACGTAGCACTGACTACACCGGGACTTAGGTCAGTGTAACTGCGTCGCTCAGGGACGCTGGAATGGGGGGGTCCAGGGGGCCATGGCACCATCACTTTTTACTGGCCCTAAGGGCGAGCAACGGGATGGAGAGGAGTAAACGGGGGCAGGGTCTTGGGGGGACAAAGGGGCGGGGACTTGGGGAGGGGGAGGGGCCTCGGGGAAGAAGCGGTGTGAGGGTGGGGCCTCAGGGAAAAGGGGCAACATGAGGGCTGGGCCTCGGAGGGAATGGATGGCATGAAGGCAGGGGCTTGGGGAAAAGGGGCAGTGTGGGGGATGGGACCACAGTTTGAGCACCCATGGCCCCCCCCACACACACTTTTAGAGAGTTTCAGTCGCTCCTGGCGTTGCTCGGGGGATGGGTGTTCCACCCCCCCACCCCACCCCCAGTGACGTAGCTATGCCCACATCAGTTTGTCGTGTGGAGCAAAGGGCTCTGCATTGCCACGCCTGACTCCCTGTGTGGATCCCACCACTGCCTGTGGTGCAGGGGAAACTATCACACAGAGAGAGGCTCCGGCGCTCCGTAGGGTGCCAGCTCCTGGGGTCTCTTACTGCACCTTTGTACAGGGCCTAGGGGCAATGGGGCCCTGCTGCATTATAAATATCTACAAAAAGAAGAACAGGAGTACTTGTGGCACCTTAGAGACTAACAAATTTATTAGAGCATAAGCTTTCGTGGACTACAGCCCACTTCTTCGGATGCGTCCACGAAAGCTTATGCTCTAATAAATTTGTTAGTCTCTAAGGTGCCACAAGTACTCCTGTTCTTCTTTTTGCGGATACAGACTAACACGGCTGTTACTCTGAAACTTATAAATATCTAATGACCTTTCAAGGGCGTGGCTCCCATCCCCGCAGTCCTTGGGCGACTGTCGCACTGTAGTGCCCCAGCTGGAAATGAGGAGACTGGCCCGGAAAGCCCAGACCCAGGGCAGAGCTGAGCCAGCTGATGAGGACGTGACAAGCTGTGATGAAGTGGGACTGTTCTTAATGTTTCCTCTGAATACTGTGTGGGTGCCTCAGTTTCTGACCAACCCTCTGTCGCCTAGCAACTAATGACCAGGCCCTTCCAACCTGCAAGGGGATGCTAAAGGTGTGGGAGAACAAAGAGGTCAGGTGACCTCCTGGCCTGGGAAAGGAACTCAGCAGAGAAGGAGGGGCTGGAGGGGGTTTCAGTTTGGAGCTGACTGGGGGCTAGGAGGGAGGGCAGAAGACTGGGGTGTCTGGCTCACGGGACCCCAGGATGGATCCGGCTGAGGGGTCTGGTTCTCTGTACCTACAAGCTCTGTTTTAGACCAAGTTCCTGTCATCTAATAAACCTCTGTTTTACTGGCTGGCTGAGAGTCACGTCTGACTGCGAAGTGGGGGTGCGTGCAGGACCCTCTGGCTTCCCTAGGACCCCACCTGGGTGGACTCGCTGTGGGAAGCGCACGGAGGGACATATACTGAATGCTCCAAGGAGAGACCCAGGAGGTGAAGCCGTGTGAGCTTCTTGCCCTGAAAACAGTCTGCTCCGAGGGAGAGAAGGCTCCCCAAAGTCCTGACTGGCTTTTTGGGGAGCAGTTCCAGAGCATCGCCCAGGGACTCCGTGACACAAGCCCCCACCTGGGGTCTGGGTGGGGATGGAGAATGCAGACGGGGGTGGAGGGAGTAGTGGATTGATGGGGGGTGGGTAGAGGAGAGACTAATGAATTGATGAGAGTTGGGGGAAGGGGGCAGACTGGTGTCTGAGCAGAGCGAATACGGAATTGAATTGATGGGTGTTGGGAGAAGGGGGAATGTAGCATTGATGGGTGTAGCCAGTGAAGTGGTTTGCAGGGCCCATCCACACCCATTGCTCCTCTGTTTCTGCCTGATGTGTGAGAGGGGAAGTGAGGATACCTCTCTGCCTGTGACACCCAGACACAGGTGCAGACTTGATGAGAGGAGTTGGAGCCTCCCCCTGAGGCCAGGGACTCCACCCAGCCAACCAGCCACACCCACCACATCTGTGTCTCACACTCCAGCAGAGCTGAAACAGCTTGGGGGGTTAATCACAGAAATGCAGGGCTGGAAGGGACCTCGAGAGGACATCAGGTCCAGCCCCCCCGCACTAAGACAGGACCAAATAAACCTAGCCCATCCTGGACAGGTGTTTGTCCAACTTCTTAAAAACCCCAATGATGGAGATTCCACAGCCTCCCTTGGAAGCCTATTTAACTACCCTGATCATTACAAAGCTTTTCCTAATATCTAACCTAAAGCTCCCTTGCTGAAGATTAAGCCTATTACTTGTCATCCTACCTTCAATGGACAGGGAGATCAATTGATCCCCATCCTCATTATAACAGCTTTTAACACATCTGAAGGCTGTTATCCAGTCCCTGCTCAGTCTTCTTTTCTCAAGACAAAATACGCCCACATTTTTTAACTTTTCTCATTGCTCAGGTTTTCTAAACCTTTTATCATTTTTGTTGCTCTCCTCTGGACTCTCTCCAGTTTATCCACATCTTTCCTTAAGGATGGTGCACAACACTGGACTCAGAATTCCAGCTGAGGCCTCACCAGGGCCGAGTAGAGCAGGACAATTACATATGACACCCCTGTAAACACACCCCAGAATGATATTAGCCTTTTACAACTGCATCGTGGTGTTGATTCATATTTAATTTGTCATCCATTGTAACGCCCAGATCTGTTTCTGCAGTGCTACCACCTAGCCAGTTATTCCTTATCTTGTAGTTGTGCACGTGATTTTGCCGTCCTAAGTCCAGTACTTTGCATTTGTCCTTGGTGAAGCTCATCATGCTGATTTAACAAAAAATCTCCAATTTGTTAAGGTCCTTTTCGATTCGAAGCCAATCCTCCAAAGCGGTAGCAATCCCTGCCAGCTTGGTGTCATCTGCAAGTTTTATAAGCATCCTCTCCACTCCAGTATCCAAGTCATTAATGAAAGGATTGACTAGTACCACACTCAGGACTGACCGCTGGGGAACCTTGGTAAATACCTGTCCATGGTGAAACATCTCAGTTGCCGTGGCTAGGAACATGAATGCAGCACGTTCCAGGCGGGGGTGCGGGTGGGAGTGGGGGGATGGTTCAGAAAGAGATGCTTTGTTCCCGCCCTCAATAATGGGGACAGTTCTCCATGGGGTGCATGGGGAGGGCAGACATGGCCTCATCAAAGGGGGGGGTCACATCACAGAGTAATGTGGGCTCGCCACGTGACACAACACGGACTGCACCACATGGCCTCACAAAACAGGTATTGTTCCCGTGGCTCCCCGGCCCAGCATGACCAGAATCCCCCAGTGTACATGCTGGCTCCCCGGCCCAGCATGACCGGACTCTCCCCACTGCACCTCCCAGGCTGTTAGATTCTACACCCCCAGACGGGTAATCACCACTCGCAGCCCCAGTGCAGCCCCGTGGGAATTCCTGCAGGGAGGGAATCTCTCCAGTGGTGGAAGGGGGGAGGGGTGTTCTGGCCTTTTTCTGGAAGGGTGACAAAGGCCCTATGTGATGTATAAACCACACAGTGTAGCAGCCACAAAGGGAAGAACAGGAGTACTTGTGGCACCTTAGAGACTAACAAATTTATTAGAGCATAAGCTTTTGTGGACTACAGCCCACTTCTTCGGATGCATATAGAATGGAACATATATTGAGGAGATATATATACACACATACAGAGAGCATAAACAGGTGGGAGTTGTCTTACCAACTCTGAGAGGCCAATTAATTAAGAGAAAAAAAACTTTTGAAGTGATAATCAAGCTAGCCCAGTACAGACAGTTTGATAAGAAGTGTGAGCATACTTACAAGGGGAGATAGAGTCAATGTTTGTAATGGCTCAGCCATTCCCAGTCCTTATTCAAACTGGAGTTGATTGTGTCTAGTTTGCATATCAATTCTAGCTCAGCAGTCTCTCGTTGGAGTCTGTTTTTGAAGTTTTTCTGTTGTAATATAGCCACCCGCAGGTCTGTCACTGAATGACCAGACAGGTTAAAGTGTTCTCCCACTGGTTTTTGAGTATTTTGATTCCTGATGTCAGATTTGTGTCCATTAATTCTTTTGCATAGAGACTGTCCCCGGTTTGGCCAATGTACATGGCAGAGGGGCATTGCTGGCACATGATCGCATATATCACATTGGTAGATGTGCAGGTGAACGAGCCCTGATGGTGTGGCTGATGTGATTAGGTCCTAGGATGATGTCACTTGAATAGATATGTGGACAGAGTTGGCATCGGGGTTTGTTACAAGGATAGGTTCCTGGGTTAGTGGTTTTGTTCAGTGATGTGTGGTTGCTGGTGAGTATTTGCTTTAGGTTGGGGGGTTGTCTGTAAGCGAGGACAGGTCTGTCTCCCAAGATCTGTGAGAGTAAAGGATCATCTTTCAGGATAGGTTGTAGATCTCTGATGATGCGCTGGAGAGGAAGATGATGAAGATGTCATCAATGTAGCGCAAGTAGAGTAGGGGCGTTAGGGGACAAGAGCTAAGGAAGCGTTGTTCTAAGTCAGCCATAAAAATGTTGGCATATTGTGGGGCCATGCGGGTACCCATAGCAGTGCCGCTGACTTGAAGGTATATATTGTCCCCAAATGTGAAATAGTTGTGGGTGAGGACAAAATCACCTTCAAGTCAGCGGCACTGCTATGGGTACCCGCATGGCCCCACAATATGCCAACATTTTTATGGCTTACTTAGAACAACGCTTCCTTAGCTCTCGTCCCCTAACGCCCCTACTCTACTTGCGCTACATTGATGACATCTTCATCATCTGGACCCATGGAAAAGAAGCCCTTGAGGAATTTCACCATGATTTCAATAATTTCCATCCCACCATCAACCTCAGCCTAGATCAATCCACACAAGCGGTCCATTTCCTGGACACTACTGTGCTAATAAGCGATGGTCACATAAATACCACCCTATACCGGAAACCTACTGACCGCTACACTTACCTACATGCCTCCAGCTTCCATCCAAGACACACCACACGATCCATTGTCTACAGCCAAGCTCTAAGATATAACCGCATTTGCTCCAATCCCTCGGATAGAGACAAGCACCTACAAGATCTCTATCAAGCATTCTTAAAACTACAATACCCACCTGCTGAAGTGAAAAAACAGATTGACAGAGCCAGACGAGTACCCAGAAGTCATCTCCTACAAGACAGGCCCAACAAAGAAAATAACAGAACATCACTAGCTGTCACCTTCAGCCCCCAACTAAAACCTCTCCAGCGCATCATCAGAGATCTACAACCTATCCTGAAAGATGATCCTTTACTCTCAAAGATCTTGGGAGACAGACCTGTCCTCGCTTACAGACAACCCCCCAACCTAAAGCAAATACTCACCAGCAACCACACATCACTGAACAAAACCACTAACCCAGGAACCTATCCTTGTAACAAACCCCGATGCCAACTCTGTCCACATATCTATTCAAGTGACATCATCCTAGGACCTAATCACATCAGCCATACCATCAGGGGCTCATTCACCTGTACATCTACCAATGTGATATATGCCATCATGTGCCAGCAATGCCCCTCTGCCATGTACATTGGCCAAACCGGACAGTCTCTACGCAAAAGAATTAATGGACACAAATCTGACATCAGGAATCAAAATACTCAAAAACCAGTGGGAGAACACTTTAACCTGTCTGGTCATTCAGTGACAGACCTGCGGGTGGCTATATTACAACAGAAAAACTTCAAAAACAGACTCCAACGAGAGACTGCTGAGCTAGAATTGATATGCAAACTAGACACAATCAACTCCGGTTTGAATAAGGACTGGGAATGACTGAGCCATTACAAACATTGATTCTATCTCCCCTTGTAAGTATGCTCACACTTCTTATCAAACTGTCTGTACTGGGCTAGCTTGATTATCACTTCAAAAGTTTTTTTTCTCTTAATTAATTGGCCTCTCAGAGTTGGTAAGACAACTCCCACCTGTCTATGCTGTTTGTATGTGTGTATATATATCTCCTCAATATATGTTCCATTCTATATGCATCCGAAGAAGTGGGCTGTAGTCCACGAAAGCTTATGCTCTAATAAATTTGTTAGTCTCTAAGGTGCCACAAGTACCCCTGTTCTTCTTTTTGCGGATACAGACTAACACGGCTGCTACTCTGAAACCAGCCACAAAGGGTTACTTACTTCCCCAGCTGTGACTAAGTGGCGGACTGGCAACAGCTGGGATAAAAGGCCAGGGCTCAGGCAGAGAGTAAGTGGCTGGTAGCGGCTATGGAAAGGAGTCAGCAGGTGCTTGGCCAAGGACCAGAGGCTGGTCCTGGGGAGTGAAGGTAGGACTGCGGCGCACTAACAAAGGGGACATTTCTTTCCCTCCCACTGCCACCCTATGTGGTGTTGGGGAGGAGGCCAGCCTTCCAGGTGCTAGCACTGTCAGGTCTTGGAGAGACTCTTCTATAGGGTCAAGGAGCAGGTGCCTGGGCTCTTAATGAGCTGGGGTATCATATAAAGGTAGGCAAAGAATACACGGGATGGGGGAACCGAGTTACTCACCCAAGATCTCAGTGTCAGAGCCAGGATTAGAACTCCTGGCTCCTAAGCTCTAACCACGCTGCCTCTGCACTTGTATTGGAGGGGGGTCTGCTAGTCACCTCCTTCCAGCACATTCCCCACTCTCTCCTACTAGCTACAGTTCATAGCCAGGCTTAGCTCCTCTTGGCAAACTGCCATCGACCAGGTCTGATGAGCCCCCTCCGCCCTGCTCAGCAAACTCCCTTTCCAAGCGTCCCCTTCACATCTTACCACCCAGCCCCCGCCGCCAGCTCTGCCCTGGCATGGCTGTCCACCGCACCTGGGGATGGTTCTGGTCCCACAGCAGCCGCACGCCGGGCTCCATGCAGTGCAGAGCTCATGGTAGGGAGCCACCTCACAGATACCAGAGGTTAGGGGCCTGCAGCGCTGCATGGGCAAGGAGTGATAGGCAATTTGTCCCAGCACTTATGTCCTGAGCTTTCCTGGAAGGCTCTGTGATGTAGCTGCCACTTGGACTGAGTGGCACACACCACACACCCACTCATACACACACCCTGAATCGCGTGTCTGGGGATTGTGTAACAAGGAGACACCAGCCCGTTTCCTTTATGTCTGTCACGGCCTCTAAGAGCTGCCCCATGGATGTTCTGCTAGCTGGGGCTGGGTAGTGGGTCACTAGCTTTGTCCAGGGAAAGAGGCGAGGAGAATTCCTCCTTTCCTCCCACCATCCTCTTGGGGTGCTTTAAACAAACTGGTCCTTGGCCAGCACCCCCTTCAAAGGACACCCAGGGGACATGGAGGCTCCCATCCTTTAATCTCCCTTCTGCCTCAGCCCTCTCCTCACCCCATGTCTGTCCACTGCAAGTGCCCAGAAGGTCAGCTCTGCCCTGATGTTGGTGCTGACATTATACAGCCTCTCCCTAGCCTACATGAGTAATGGTCACCTGGTCAGTAGGTGAATGGCAGAGCTCTGAGGAAACCTTAGAGCATGGCTGGAAGTGGTTTGGTGAGCCACTGTCTTCTGTACAAGTTACTCCTGACTCTATGCCCTAGCATGGTGCCAGGGGGCGCTGGGCTGGTGAAAGCCCCATCTTTTGATGAGCCACAAAGTTTTCATCTCATTCAAGATATTTAAGCCTGTCTAAATGTAAGTCCATGACTCATTGACTTCAGTGGGGCTACTCGTGTGCTTGAAGTTCCATAAATGGGTAAGTGCCCCACTGAACTGCCAGCCTTTGCTTTTTTAGACGCTCTGCATCCAGAGACTTCACAAAAGCAGGCAAGTGTTGTGAGCAGAATTTTACAGAGCTGTGACCAGAACCCATGTTTCCGCAGCCAACGCTTTCAAACATGGGTGCTCCGAAATCCATCCATAGCCACCAACATAAGTGACCTGATTTTCAAAGCTTCTGAGCAGTCAACAGCTCCCATTGTCTAAGGGCAGGTCTTCACTATGGGGCGGGGTCGATTTAAGATACGCAAATTCAGCTATGCGAATAGCGTAGCTGAATTCGACCTATCGGAGCCGACTTACCCTGCTGTGAGGACGGCGGCAAAATCGACCTCCGCAGCTCCACGTCGATGGCACTTACTCCCACCTCCGCTGGTGGAGTAAGAGCGTCCATTCGGGGATCGATTGTCGCGTCCCGACGAGATGCGATAATTCGATCCCCGAGAGATCGATTTCTACCTGCCGATTCAGGCGGGTAGTGTAGACCTAGCCTAGGTTTACTCTGTCCTGCCTCAGCACCGGGGGCCCGTCTTGGTGACCTCTCTCAAGATCCCTTCTGGTCATGTGTTTCTGTGATTGTCTACACTGGAAGCCATGGGGGTTTGGCACAATTGGCAACCCTGTCACTTATTTAGGTGCCTAAGGATTTAGGAGCTGGATGTTAGTCCCCATTTCTGAAAATCTTGGCTGAGATCTTTTGGATTCCAACTCAGGAAAAGCTTTCTTCTTCTAAGCAAAAGTAATAACTAGACAATAAGCTGCAAAGGGACAGACCTGGGCAAAAAAAAAAATTAAAAATTGCGAAAGTTGGGGAAAATGTTGAAGATGGTTTTGTTCCTGTGGTTTTTGAAATTGGCTTTTTCTAAATTTCCTGACTTTTTTCCTTGACATTTTTTCACTTTTAAAATTAGAATTGTCTAACACACATTTTCAACCCTTCATAATCACAATGCCCTGGTTTTTATATCCCCACAAAAAAAATGTTTTTTTTAAAGCATCATGTGACTAAGGTGACCAATCCAAACTGCAAATGATGAAACAAAACAAAATTCTTGAAAAATGGAAAATTCCAAGAAAATGAAACATTTTTGTAAAAATTTATTTTTAAAGGCCATTTTCTATATCAAAAATGCTATTAGAAAAATGACGACAGCCGTATGATAAGGGAGGTTGCAGTATGCCATCAAAAGTTAATTAAGCGTAGGCTAGACACTCATCTATTAGGGACCAGATGGTTTCATCACAGCCTGCTCTTCCGCAGAGCAGCACATCACAGGACCAAGTGATCACCAGGGAACTGGGAGGGACGGAGACTCCCTTGTCTAACAAAGGCTAATGATGGGGGTGTCATTTGGGACCCAGCCCTCTCCTAGCACTGGGGAATAAACGGTGCCATGAAGGCCAGTAATGATCCCATGAGGAAGCAGTCGGTGTAACAAAGGTGTCAGAGCAGGAAATGTCAGGTGAGAAGCTGTACTTGGCCAGGGAGGGGAAACCCATTTTGCCTAATTTCAAGCCCACTCAGAAGTCACTGGGTTGGGAAGTTGAGTTGGAATGTGAGCGTTATTGCTTCCACCTAGGAGGCCCTGCAGGGAAAGAGGAAGGTCTGGGGTATAGACCATGTAAAAATGAGAGTGCAGACGTGAGGGTCTTCAAGCATCTCACCCAGGTGGGTGAGTATCACTAGCCCCATGACAAGCCCCTGGAGTGCAAACTGGGCACTCCATGGGCTTAAATGACCAGCCCACACTTCAATGAGGCTGCACCGCTTTGCACCAGCTGAGGATCTGGCCCTAGCCAGGAGTTTGTTTCTCCAGCAAGTCTCCAGTGGAGTTTAAGTTGCAGGAAGAAAAGGTTCCAGGACTCAGCCCCATGTTTGGGATCCCGAACGGAACGTAGCAGTTCGAAGGGGCTGCAAAGCCTGCAGCTCAGTAGGGTTGTTTGTTTCCGGCTCGTTAGTGGTCTGCCCTGGATTTACAAGAGACGATGGGGTTCTGCATGGGAGACTACTCCAGAGTCCTTTACCTGCAGCTCATGAAACCCTCTTGCTAGTGACTCACTGCTGGTCCTTTGCCTGGCTGTTCAGCCCCAGCGATGGGATATTTGTATAGATCACCTTACCTGAACAGGTGTGTAATCAGAGGTGCCATCTTTCCTCTCCTTAGACTTTAACGTGAGCGACAGGTGCCAGACTGACAGCCCTGAGACTCAGCCTCCCTATTTCACTGTAGGCCAGGTCCAGCCAGGGCAGGGGCACTGCTGGCTTCCCCCACGCTGACTGGCCTCCACCCTGACCTGCAGGGGCAGCGTGGGAAGGAGCTCAGGCTTGTTCTGACAAGATAGGGTGTGTTCTGTGACGAGGCCACCAGGACATGTGTGACGTTATTGACATAAACTGGGACCGTATAGATCATTGTTGCAACCAAGGTCCTGTGGTGGCACCCAAATCTGGTATAAAGGGGGTCAAATGGGGTGTCTAGGACAAGGTTATGGTTTACTGGTTATGATTATGCTGTCTATATGTATGTATCAGTTTTGTGGTTGAAGTTATGAATATTGGCTCTATACTGTCTGTATGGCAAACTTATGCTATGCTTCTGGATGACATCCCAGACAAGCTAAGATTAGCTCTGCCTAGCCTGCTTGATGGCCCATTAAGGACCATCAGCTATACAATGGACCCATTGAGAGAAGGCAGATACGCCTTGTAACTCAGCAAAGTATGCAGGGACTGGCCCATGTGACTCCAGACTCCATTTTGCTGTAATTTTCCACAGTAAGAACAAAGAGGTGATCTTACACCTGGGAAAGACTATATAAGGCTGATGCCTCATCTCCATCTTGTCTTCAATCCTGCTTCATACCTCTGGAGGAACTTTGCTACAAGCTGAAGCTTTGAACAAAGGACTGAGGACCCATCCCAGCGGGGGATGTATTCCAGAGACTTGATTTGAACCTGCAGTTTATTCCATCGCTGCTGCAAGCCTGAACCAAGAACTTTGCCATTACTGTATGTAATTGATTCCATTTAACCAATCCTAACTCTCATCTCTATCTTTTTCCTTTTACGAATAAACCTTTAGATTTTAGATTCTAAAGGATTGGCAGCAGCGTGATTTGTGGGTAATACCTGATTTGTATATTGACCTGGGTCTGGGGCTTGGTCCTTTGGGATCAGGAGAACCTTTTTTCTTTTACTGGGGTATTGGTTTTCATAACCATTTGTCCCCATAACGTGTGGCACTGGTGGTAATACTGGGAAACTGGAGTGTCTAAGGAGATTGCTTGTGAGACTTGCGGTTAGCCAGTGGGGTGAGACCGAAGTTCTCCTAGTCTGGCTGGTTCGGTTTGCCTTAGAGGTGGAAAAAACCCCAGCCTTGGGCTGTAACTGCCCTATTTGAGCAATTTGTCCTGAGTTGGCACTCTCAGTTGGGTTCCGCCAGAACCGCATTGTCACAACATGTGCGGTCACGTCACACAGGCCAGCAAAGAACCAGCCGGGGGTAAAATCATTCCTCATGCCCAGGCTGAGCTGAACTTGAACCACGGACCTAGTGGCGAAAGGCCCCATAGCCCAGCACTCCCCTGTGCAATGTGAATCTGGAGCCCTTGCCCTAAGCCTGGCCTTCCTCAGCACAGCACCCTGCCCTTTGGTCCTCTGCTTAGCAGGGCTCCCCACAGAGGGGCAGAGGGACAGTGAGTGAGAAGGGGAGAGAGCAGGGAAGGCTTGTCTTAGTGTCCGTCACAGTCTGATGGTTCCAATCGCCACTTCATCCTCAGAACCTACTCGCCAGGCCCCCGGGCAGCAGTCAGTGACGCCACGCGGCCCTTGGGCAAGAGCACAGCTACTGTCAATAGTAACACTGGGACTGGGGCTACCAGAGTGTCACTGCACTGGGTGCTGCACAAACCCAGACTGACACAATCCCCTGCCCCAGGGGGGGATGATCTGAAAAGGGCAGGCAGGTGGAGGACTGGGGATGGACTAAAACCAAACCCTGGGGGGAGGTCATTTCGGTGAATTCTTGCTGTTGCCAAACACACCAGAGTCCCAACGGGTGAACGTCGCCCAGTGGAGTTTCACTAACCTGGCTGCCTGCTGGGGTGGCCTGGCTTGGCCCCAGCATCAGGGTTGGCAGGTGTGGGTTGTAGTCTAAACTCTTAGCCAGTCTACACTAAGAAAATGACTGTGTGCCAGCACCGGGTCAGCAGCAAACCTAGCCCAGGACACCCCGGACTCGAGCACTGGGGTTGGCACAGCTGGAGCCATGCATCTCTGATACGTTGCTGAGCTCAGTGTGGACAGGCCCAGTCTGCACGTGCGCTGAGTGCGCTGAACCGTCACTGACCCCTGTTCTCAGCACAAGGTAACATTTCTAGTGTAGGCCAAGCCCCGGTCATGGGCACAGTGGAATACTCCCTTGGGATCTCTCCGGTTCCTCCTCTGCAGGAGCGTCCCTGCCATGGAGGGACATTGGGATGATCTCACAAGCTGCATGCGTCTAAGCTACCTCCTTCCGAGCCCCAGCCAAGAGGAGCCCTGCTGCTGGGCAAAGGGCATTGATATAAGAAGGCTGGATCCTCCTTCGCGTCTCTGCTAACAGAGGGGCCCGGTCAGGGTTACTAATCTGAGTGTCGCTTTCAAGCAGGCCCTTTTGGTGGCATGCCACAGGTTGGAATCGTTTCAAAGGTGGCTTCTCTTGAGTTGTGCCACATACACTGGCTCCATCCTGGCTGCCTGGTGCCCCTCCGCTCCGGCCCTGGTGCTCCTTTGCGGCTGGGCACTGTGTTCTCTTGTCCAGAATGTAGGAGTCACAGCCCGTTTGTGTGATCCTATCGCACCCACCCTCCCTGGCTTACCTTGGGCAGCCTTGATGCTGGCAGGCTGCTTGGAAAGCCTTCAGCATCACAGGCCCTGGCAATACTGATGCCTCCTCCGTAAGCGGTGGCATAACAGGGCGCTGCACTCACCTACCATCCAGTAGGGGTTCCAGCATCATCCCTCCCATGGGCAGGAGCTACTCTGTTGTTGGGCTGGGCCATCTCTGCAGCCTCCCAGTGCTTCCCAGGGAAACAGCTGTCCTCTTGATCACCAGCAGGGACTGAACTGAGCCGAGAACATGGGCAGCTACGGCTTGAGCTAAGGGACTAACCCTTCTAGCTAGGAGCAATTCAAGACTGCAGTCTGCTGTGGCTGGGGGCACAGAGAGGGATTCACAATGCAGCGATCAGTGGGTTACACCCAATAAACTGGCTCTGGTCCCTGCAGGATCACCTGGCCCATGTGGCTGGCTCCGTTGCCTGGTGGTTCCCTCCAGCACATTGTGCAGTGTGTATTTACCTCCACTCCACTCCCATGTCCCGGCGTCAGCCCCCTCCATTTGTTTGAGCATTAGGAGGGTGGAAATGCTCATGGGGTTATTGCTCTGTAGTGTTGTGCACCCCAAGCACCTGCCTGGGGGCAGGGGCTGCTATCAAAAGACATTGGCAGCAATAACCATGCTCATTCGTCTTGAGGAGGGTTTGGATCCTCCAGAAGCTAACGCCAGCCCCAAAAGAGTAGGTCTGAGCAATTCAGAGGGCTGGCTAGGCAACTGTCCCAAATTGGTTTGGCGTGTTTAAACATATTTAGGTGTCTTCAAACGGCTCCCAATTAATCCCATACATGCAAATATGCTCCTATGAATAATTAGTCTATGCACCAAGGGGACCATTGCATAGGAGATTCTTCCTCCCCACTCCTTCCCCCCCCAAATCAAGACACTTCCAATTGCAGCTCCCTTCCCGGGTTCGGGACAGGCGTGATTTTGCTGGCTGCAAGAGAGTCTGAGCCACTAAACTCTCAAGGGTCAGTGCAGAATAGCACCCCAAAATGCCCATGGGGCTTGATCTCTCGGCTGCTAAAGAGGCACCTGGGGCCTGATCCTGCATTGCTTGCTAGAGTCATGGAGTGTTGTGGGTGTGCCAGGATCAGGCCCTTGCTGTCCAGCTTTCCCCTGGTCTCTGTCTCTCTAAGCCACGGGTCGGCAACCTGCGGCATGTGTGCCAAAGGCGGCACGCAGGCTGATTTTTAGTGGCACGCTGCTGCCAGTCAGGGTCCTGGCCGCCGGCCCCACTCAGCCCACTGCCAGCCTGGATGGACAGAACCCCAGACCAGCAAAGGGATAAGCCGCTCAGCCCACTTCCAGTCTGGGGTCCTGGACACTGGCCCCTTGCCAGCTGGGGTTCCCGCCGCCGGGCCCGCTCAGCCCACTGCCGGCCTGGATGGATGGAAACCGGGCCAGCAGCGGGCTGAGCGGGGGCGGCAGCCAGGACCCTGGCTGGCAGGGGCCGGTGGACGGAACCCCAGACCGGCAGCAGGATGAGCAACTCAGCCTACTGCCGGTCTGGGGTTCCATCTGTCACCCGCGCTGCCGGTCTGGCACATGAAACCTTTTACTAGCACGTTAAACCTTAAATTCATGAAGACTTGGCACCCCACTTCTCAAAGGTTGCTGACCCCTGCTCTAAGCTGATGTGGCTTTTCACTCAAGGCTGTGGCTTACAAGATTCCCCAGACCCAGGATGCCATTCTCCCCATGACCCGTACAACCTGGCTTCAAGGCATCAAAGCTACCCCGAAGGATCCAGCAGGGGCTGACGTTCTCTTGTCTACACTCCTCCCTCCGCAAAGCCCAGCTGTCCCAGTGGCTTTATCCCCAGCCAACCCGTCAGGAGAAGGGTGGTGCCTCCCCAGCACTTTGCCCCAAACTCTGATCAGAGTTCTTGGGAGGTTCACGTACGCTCAGTCCCCTTCCCCTCCCTCTCGCATCCTCCATCTCCATGCCTCTCTCTGCGTTCCCAGGGGCTGGCTGAGCCCAGGGGCTGCCCCATGACAGGCAGTCTGTTCTGGGGGGATTTCCAGCTGGACTCACTGGCAAGCTGCTCTTGGAGATTCCCAGCCTAAGAGGTTCAGACCCAAGAGCTCCTGAGCTTTTTGGTGCTCCCATGGCTCTGCTACTGTGATCATCACTCTGTCTCTCCACTTCCTGGATCCCTTCCTGGGCTGCCGTCGCCCTGCCCGTGTCTGGGCCCTCGTCTCCTGTGTCCTCTAAGCTCCCTGGGCTCCCCCCAAGCTTCCCTCCTGGCACCCGTCTCCTTCACCCACTCCTGACAGGTGACTCCACCTTCACTGCCCCTTCCAGCCAGAATGGCCACCCAAGCAATCCATGCTGAGCCCCCGGCCTCTTTGGGACTCTGGGACTTTCCTCCTTGGGATTCTGACCCACCCTGGATTCTATGCAAAGCCTACCCTGTGTGCATCTGCTTATTGTATCGTACCAGCCTGTGGCTGCAGGCTGCTGGCCCTCTGAGGCAGGGACATGGTCTTGTTCAGCCCAGCTCCCCTGTTATACAGAACTGCGCTCCCTACCAGCCTCCTGTATTAATAATGGGCCTAAGCCAGCCCAACCTCCGAAGATGGAAGGCGGGGAGAGAAAGGGAAGAGGCAGGGAAGGCCTGAAGGCTGGATCGGAGATGCATATGCCAGAAGGGCCAAGGGAGCTGAGTATGAGAGGAGTCAGTTCTGATGGCACAGTATTGCCTCTTTTGAAGCCCCCATGGCCATCGCCTGAAGCAATAGCCCAGCCTGCTCACAGGTTCCTCTGTGGCTGGCCCAACTCACATGCCCAGCCATGGAGGGTTGGGATGGCATGTCAGGGCAGTTCAGATCGGGACCTTGTTCTCCTCCAGCAAAGCTTTGAGAGAGGCATGGCACCTCCCCAGGGCCTTGCTTGCCAGCTTGGGCTCCAGCTCTTGCCAAGGTGCTCGCTGAGCAGCTCCCCTCGCAGCTGTATAAGCCGGGCTCCACCACAATCCCAGAAAGTACAAACTTGTCTCTGAGGCGATTACATTTTAAACCACACACACGCAACAAAGGCACAGCAACCGGTTGGATCAGCTCAGTGGGTGTCACCCGCTCCCAGACCGCAGACACAGTTGCTGCACAGTTAGTTTCGTCGGCCCATCTGGCTGTGGAAGGGGAGATCTCCTGGGGACCTTGGTGGCACTGGACCACGGCGTGTGGGAGTTTGCCTCCATCCATCGTCGGGAGAATGCTGCAGGGCACCATGCTCTCCAGGGCGGCGGGCACCGTACGTCTCCACGTCTATTCTTTCTCTCTCGGCTCCCTCGGTTAATAAGGCTGCAGGATTTTCCGACTCAGTCAGCTGGATGCGGGGCTGGTCTGAGACCATGTGGGTCAGGGGTGCTGTCAGGGGCATCTGCAGCCCAGTGTAGTAATGTCCATGGGAGTGGGCAGGGTCTGAGGGCATCTCCTGGGGTGGAACTTGCAAAGTATGTTGGCCTCCCAACCCCCTTGCAGTGGCCGTGGGCTGGCACTGATGAGCCCCAGCCCAGGAAGCAGAACAGGGCACGGAGTGGTCCTGCAGGTGACGGGTGACTGGAGCAGAGGTGATGGGGGTGAGGGAGGGTGTCAAAGCAGCTGACTCCCTAAGGCAAGTGTTATTGCCACCTCCTGTGCCTGTGTCCTGGGATGTTTGTGGGCAGCCCCATGGCTTTTGACAGAGCTGGTCCAGGCAAGTCAGGGCATTGCAGCTGATTTTAAAGGGCCCGGTTGCTCCTGTCTGCGAGCAGATACTGAGGTGAATCACCCCTGTGACTCCATTGACGCTACTCAGGTGGGTGGCTGCTCATCAGTGGGGTAGCCCCCAGAGATTAGCCCAGCTTGTGTCACTGAGGGGACCAACCTCTCTGCTGCCAGACAGCTGGGTGTCCCTGGGCCAGTCACGTCACTGCTCCTTGCCTCGGTTTCCTTAGGTGTGCAATAGCAATGATGGTACTAAGCACAACGGATGTTGAGCTCTAGCTGTGTTGTGTTGTCACCTCTGGAGTCGGGAGAGAGTGAAGGTGCAGTGTGGGAGCTTCCATGGTGGGAGTTGCGTGAAGTTTTTTGAAGCTCTGGCTGGTAGAAGCCAGTGGAGGGTGCAGGCAATGCTTCCCTCCTGCGCTTAAAAAACATTAAAGAAAGGGTTATAGAAGGAGTGTTCCCTGGCCAGGGTTCAAAGCCGTGCAGCTGCCATGACAAAGATGGGCAGAGGGTGGGGAGCACCAAGGGTATAGCAAAGGGGATGCTGCAGGATGCCTTTGCTGGCTGGGGGAGAAGGGCTGGAGCATGGACAAGTGAGTGGAGCAGAGGGGGGGATAAATGGGGAAGGGTCTGGGCAGAGGTGTGGCCAGACAGCTCTCCTTGCTGGGGCGGAGGGCGTGGGTAGAGTTGAGACGCTGTGTGTCCTGGAGCCATGGTTTGTAAGGAAGATGTGTTGCCTCCTGATGGTGGGTGATGGTGTGAGTTTAACTCGGCCCTTCATTAATAGAGCTCATCCCGCTCCCCAGCAGGCCTCGGTGCAAAATCTACTGCCTGGTAGCTCTCATGTATTGTCCCCACAGCACAAATGGGGTCAGCTCCTTGGCCTCATTGGAGTTATAAGAATGGCTATTCTAGATCAGACCAATGGTCCATCTAGTCACTGTCCTGTCTTCCAGCAGTGGCCAGTGCCAGGTGCCCCAGAGGGAATGAACAGAACAGGTAATTATCAAGTGATCCATCCCCTGTCATCCACTCCCACCATCTGGCAGTCAGACTTAGGGACACCCAGAGCAAGGCGTTGCATCCCTGACCAAGCCACTGACAGACCTATCCTCTATGAACATATCTAGTTCTTTTTCAAACCCAAGTATACTTTTGACCTTCACAACATCCCCTGGCAATGATGTGAAGGTCACTCTGCGTTGTGTGAAGAAATACTTCCTTTGGTTTGTTTTAAACCTGCTGCCTATTCATTTCATTGAGTGACCCCTGGTTCTTGTGTTATGTGAAGGGGTAACTAACACTTCCCTATTCACTTTCTCCACACCATTCATGATTTTAAAGACCTCTAGCATATGCACCCTTGGGCATCTCTTTTCTAAGCTAAACAGTGCCAGTCTTCTTAATCTCTCCTCATAAAGAAACTGTTCCATACTCCTAATCATTATTGTTGGCCTTCTCTGTCCTTTTTCCAATTCTAATATATCTTTTTTGAGCTAGGGTGACCAGAACTTCACCCAGTGTACAAGGTGTTGAACCATTTATATATTGGCATTATGATATTTCTGTCTTATCAATCCCTTCCCTAATGGTTGCTAACACTGTTCGCTTTTTTGACTGCCGCTGCACACTGAGCAGATGTTTTCAGAGACTATTCATGGTGACTCCAAGATCTTTCTTGAGTGGTAACAGCTAATTTATACCTCAACATTCTGTATGAGTAGTTGGGATTGTTTTCCAATGTGCACTGCTTTGCACTTATCAAGATTGAATTTTATCTGCTATTTTCTTGCCCAGTCACCCAGTTTTGTGCGATCTCTTTGTAACCCTTCACGGTCTGCTTTGGACTTAACTATTTTGAGTAATTTTGTATCGGCAAATTTTGCCATCTCACCGCACACCCCCTTTTCCAGATCATTTGTGAATATGTTGAACAACATTGGTCTCAGTACAGATCCTTGGTGGACCCCACTCTTTACCTCCCTCTACTGTGAAAACTGACTGTTTATTCCTACCCTTTCTTTCCTATCTTTTAACCAGTTATTGATGCAAGATAATCTTCCCTCTTATCCCATGACTACTTAGTTTGCTTAAGAGCCTTTGGTGAGGGACCTTGTCAAAGGTTTTCTGAAAGTCCAAATACATTATATCCACTGGCAGGGCTGGCTCCAGGGTTTTTGCCGTCCCAAGCAGCCCCCCACCCCACGCAAAAAAAAAAAAAAAAGCCGCGATCGTGATCTGCGACACTTCGGCGGGAGGTCCTTCGCTCCAAGCGGGAGTGAGGGACCCACTGCCGAATTGCCGCCGAAGAGCCAGACGTGCTGCCCCTCTCCGGTGTGGCCGCCCCAAGCACCTGCTTGGTAAGCTGGTGCCTGGAGCCGGCCTTGTCCACTGGATCCCCTTGTCCACGGGCTTGTTGACCCCCTCAAAGAATTCTAATAAATTGGTGAGGGATGGTTTCCCGTTCCAAAAGCCATGCTGACTCTTCCCCAACATATCATGTTCATCTATGTGTCTGATCATTCTGTTCTTTACTATAGTTTCAATCAATTTGCCTGGTACTGAAGTTAGGCTTACTGAGTTGTAATTGTCAGGATCAGGGCCGTTCCTAGCTATTCTGGGGTCCTATGCAGCCCAGGCCTCCACGGGGGGGAGAGACAGGTTGGCTTGGGGGGCAAGGGGGAACTGCCCCCCAGCATTCACAGGTGGCACAGCTGGGGTCAGGTCGCTGCACTTCCCGCTGCCAGTGAGCTCATGCCCGGCTCTGCTGCAGTCCCCAGGGGAGTGGGGGTGGAGCAGGGGCGGGGCTGGGGCGGAGAAGGGGTGGGGCGGGGGCCGAGCAGAGCAGGGGCTTTGGGGAAAAGGTGGAGTGGGGGCGGGGAGGGGGTGGAACAGGAGTGGGAAGAGGCGGGGCTAGGGCAGGGGCTTTGGGGGAGGGGGGGCTGGGGTGGAGCAGGGGTGGGAAGAGGCAGGGCTGGGGCGGGGGCCCTGGGGAAGAGGTGGGGCAGGGGCTGGAGCAGCACACAGCTGCGCAGGGCACCAGGAAATTTGGTGCCCCAAATTTCCTGGTGCCCTATGCAGCTGCGTACTTTGCGTATGGGTAGGGACGGCCCTGGCCAGGATTGTCTCTGGAGCTTTTTAAAAAAAATTGGTGTTACATTAGCAACCCTCTAGTCATCTGGTGCAGAAGCTGATTTAAGCCTTATGTTACATACCACAATTAGTAGCTGTGAAATTTCACATTTGAGTTTCTTCAGAACTCTGGGGTGAATCCTGTCTGGTCCTGGTGACTTAGTAGTTAATCCTGGTGACTTAGTACTGTTAAAATTATCAACTTGTTCCAAAACCCGCTCAACTGATACCTCAGTCTGGGACAGTTCCTCAGATGTGTCACCGAAAAAGAATGGCTCAGTTGTGGGGATCTCCCTCACATCCTCTGCAGTGAAAACCGGTGCAAAGAATTCATTTTGCTCCTCCAGCACCTTGACTGTCCAGTGCTCCCACGGATTGTCTGGCAGGCTTCCTGCTTCTCATGCACTTAAACTTCTTTTCATATTTGTGTCTTTAGCTAATTGCTCTTCAAATTCTTTCTTGACCTTCCTTATTAGACTTTTACACCTGCGTTTACCCTCTTTTCTATTTTCCTCGCTTGGATTTGACTCCCTATTTTCAAAGGATGCCTTTTTCCCTCTAGCCACCTCTCTTACTCAGCTGTTTAGCTCTGGTGACACTTGGCGGGGTGGGGGGTTGTCAGATAATACATGTAGTTTGAGCCTCTGTTATGGTGACTTTTCAACAGTTTCTAAGCAGCTGGTCGGCATTTCACTTTTGTGACAGTTCTTTTTAATTTCCCTGTAACTAGCCTCCTCATCTATGTGTGGTTCCCCTTTTTGAAGTTAAATGCTACTGTGGGGTGTTACCTCAGCTTGGGATCTGGCCCATAATCGGGTAGCTGGGCACTGATCTCCTCCAGGCCTGTGGCCTCCTAGGGTGTTCTCACCTCAGCACCAAGATGCCTACATTGGCCAAAGAGAAATTCAGCTCCCAGCATCAAGCATTTCATGTGTTGTACAAGGAGAAGTAGGGTTAGTGCAGTAGCCTTTGATTTCTGGGGACTGGGGTCCAGTGAACACGGGCTGGATGGAATCGGACAAGTCCCGCCCCAGCCTCAGGGCTAGGGGAGCTGGGCGTGCACCAGAGCAAGTGGGAAGTGCCTTGGGAGTGAGGTGAGGATGATGCAAGTCAGGACATAAAGAGAAGGTGGCTGCAGCAGGACTAAGGGGCGCTGGTAGAGCGGCGGGCGGCAGGGGAAGAGCCGTGGGCTGCAGGCAGGACTGAGGGGCGCTGGCAGACAGGGCCGGCTCCAGGCACCAGCCCAGCAAGCAGGTGCTTGGGGCGGCCAACAGAGAGGGGTGGCACATCTGGCTCTTCGGTAGCGGGTCCTCATTCCCTCTCGGAGTGAAGGACCTGCCGCTGAATTGCCGCCGTAGAATGAAGCGGCGGCGGTAGAGCCGAAGTGCCGCAGAGCGGGATCGCGGCTTTTTTTTTTTTTTTTTTTTCATTTTTGCTGCTTGGGGCGGCAAAAACCCTGGAGCCGGCCCTGCTGGCAGAGCTACAGACGGCAGGGGAAGAGCAGAGGGCTACAGGCAGGACTGAGGGGCGCCGGCAGAGCGGCGGGCGGCAGGGGAATCGCAGGGGGCCGCAGGCAGGACTGAGGGGCGCCGGCAGAGCGGCGGGCGGCAGGGGAATCGCAGGGGGCCGCAGGCAGGACTGAGGGGCGCCAGCAGAGCGGCGGGCGGCAGGGGAATCGCAGGGGGCCGCAGGCAGGACTGAGGGGCGCCGGCAGAGCGGCGGGCGGCAGGAGAATCGCAGGGGGCCGCAGGCAGGACTGAGGGGCGCCGGCAGAGCGGCGGGCGGCAGGGGAATCGCAGGGGGCCGCAGGCAGGACTGAGGGGCGCCGGCAGAGCGGCGGGCGGCAGGGGAAGAGCAGGGGGCTGCAGGCAGGGTTGATGTGCGTTGGCAGAGCTGGCTTGAGGAAGCTTGTATGGCACCTGTCCCCAGACGCTCTCTGCATTCTCCCTGCCCTGCTTTCCCTGTCGCCAACCATCCATCACTTTCATGAGTTCTATCGATTCACCACTAATTTAAATTTGAAATAAAAAGGAAGGGGTGTCCCAAGCTGACCTTTCATTAGCATGTAGTGACAGGTGTAATGCCATCCCCTGGGCACTCCCAGTGCACGGTATGTTTCCTTCCAGGCATGGCGGTGTGCTGTGTTCTCCCAGGTCTCAGGCTGGCTGGCAGGGTGCGGTACGCGCCCACTGCTGAGACTGAACCTGCCCATTGGGCTGTCCAGAAGGGACCCACTGCCCACGACTGACTCGGGGAACACGGGCGCTGCGGCAGAGCACAGCTCCCGTCAAAGGGTAAATGCCCAGGATGCACCTGGCCCGTTCACTCCGTCGTGGGGAGCTGTGCTCTAAGAAGGCAGCCACAGCAGAGAAGCGTCGTGCCCTGCTGCCGAGTACCTGCTGAGTGGGGAGGAGCGTCTCGTGGGAACTCCTTTCCCCTGGGGAGGAACCTGCTGCTTGCTGGGGAGCTGGGGCACTAGGCGTCTCTGTGCAGTGAAGGGCCAGTACAGGCTTGTGCTGGGAGAGCTTCTCCGCTCCGTGTCCCTGCCCTCTCCCCAGGGGGAGGCTGGGATCCACACACAAGCCCAGGCTTTGCAGGGCCTAAAAAGAGCTTCCAGGATGTGGGAGCAGAGAGCCCTGCATGGCCCCTGCAGAGCCAGCCAGACTCCTTGCACTGGGGGAGGGAGTGTTTCCTTAACAGCAGGGCACTGCAAGCTGGGGAAACATATGAGCCAGCCCTGTGCACTGCTGGGGCAGGAGACCCTGTCCTGGGGGAGGCCATGGGAGGTCTCACCCTGAAACCGGAGCTTGGCCAATAAGCCAAGGAGAAGCTGGGAGTCAACACCTTGGGATCTGGCTCCTCTTCCTCCCCATGCTGCTGTTGGAGCTGGACGCAGGCAGGGAAGCTGGTGGCTGTTCAGATCCAGGTCCCCATTAGCACCCATGTCTCCAGACCTCCCCGCAAGGCCCTGGCAGATGCTTGCAACAGGCCTTTACGAATCCCTGGTGCATGGCTCGCAGGTCTCCTGCTGCTGCTCTGGCTGAGTCCTTTGTCCCATTCGGTCCCAGCTCAGGGATGTGTACCCACCCCCATGGCTGGGCCAGGATGCCCCTCCCCTGAAAGCAGCCCCGGTTGCTCTGGGAGCCGGATTGCCTGTGGCACAAGGAAACGTTCCATGGGGTCAGTGACTAACAGTGGCTGGCAGCCACCAGTTCCTGCTAACAAGGTCATTGGGAGAGACCAATGATGGTGACAGCTCAAAGCCCAAGGGTCCCCTTCCCCCCGCCCCACTCCCTTGCACGGCAGGGCTGCCCAGCTACTGATTGAAATGGCTGTGCTTTTTGTCTATTTCAGCCAGGGTCTGTGGGAACAAACATAGTTTTGGAAGCACCATGTGCCTGTGACTCCAAAACTAAAACACTGTAGAACTTCTGCTTCAAAATACTGAAAATCCCCGTGGACTGGAAATCCTGCGTGCTGGCCAGCACTAGCAAGAATCTCCCTTATTGAATTGATGGCTGAGAAGGGCTGAGGGGCCTTTATAGCTGGGCTGCTTCCTGGAACAAGTGGGTTCTCAGGAAGGTTTTGATGCCAGGGCATTTGGTGAGCATTAATTAGAGGCGTGCAGGGAAGCATGAAAGGAGATGTGAAGAGGGGAGTGGCTGAGACGCTTGGGTGGAGCGCAGGTGGTGGGACTGCGTGCAGAGGATCACATTAGTGGGACTGTGGCTGTACGTAGCATCTTTCATGTAAGGCTCTCAAAGCAACTCCCCGGGGTGGGCCGGTGTCATTATCCGAGCAGCACAGAGAGGTCATTATGTTTGTAGTGCTGGAGGTGCACGCAGGTTAAAACAACTTGCCCAAAGGTTGTAATAGTGAGTTAGTGGCTGCATAAGGAATAAAAGCCCGGTGTCCTGGCTTTCAGTGCCTTATGCTAACCACTAGACCCCATTGCATCAGAGGTGGGGAGGGGAGCCAGGGCTCTAGCAGCAGGCTGGAAGTTATGGTTTCAAGCCAAAAGATGATAGTTTTCCCTATAAGTTCCTGTCGCTAGACACTGGTTTCATTTCCTGATTAAAGAGGTCTTGTGTTGGGAGTTTCCCTCACGCTCTGCTGTGGCTTATACCATCATGGGGCTGTCTTCTCCAGTGGTTCGAGTGCTCCTGCTCTCTCCCCTGTCCTTTTCTGTCTGTTCCCTATTGTCCTCCTTTGTGCCCTGTGTATTCTTGTCGTCTTCCCAGGAGGAGGTGAGGGCTGCAGCTGCTTCCTGCCCCATTGAGCAAATAGGGTGGGTCAAAAGGGCTCCCATCGACCCCCGCCCTCCTGTACCCATGCTGTGGTCAGGCACTGTCTGGCCAGAAGAGGTTTGTGTGTCCAACTCAAACTTGTTCTGCACGCAGAGCACTGAGAGCCAGTCGCATCGAACCTCCCACTAAGTGAAAGGACCAGGATGGGTCAGGGGATTGTTACAAACCCCAGATTCAGGGGCACTAAGACTTACCAGCTTTTGGAGGTTAGCCCAGGCCAACAGCTCAGATCCAGACTCCCCTGAACTTTGTAGTGGTGGGGAATTCAAAATTTGGCTCTGGAGTTTGTACATGGTGCCTGTTATAAGGAGCTGAACCTCCCTGGAGCTGAGCTCTGAGTGGCTCAGAATCTGGATCTGACTTTTTATATGCTAGGAGCATCTCTCCTGTCTGGTGAGTCTGGGCCCAGATGTAGTTTCATGTCATACAAATATAAGAACAGCCATACTGGGTCAGAACAAAGGTCCATCTAGCCCAGTATCCTGCCTTCTGACAGTGGCCAGTGCCAGGTGCCCCAGAAGGAATAAACAGACAGGTTATCATCAAGTGATCCACCCCTGTCACCCAATCCCAACTTCTGGCAAACAGAGGCTAGGGACACCATCCCTGCTCAGCCTGGCTAATAGCCATTGTTGGACCTATCCTCCATGAATGTGTCTAGTTCTTTTTTTAACCCTGTCTTGGCCTTCACAACATCCTCTGGCAAGGAGTTCCACACGTTAACTGTGTGTTCTGTGAAGAAATACTTCCTTTTATTTGTTTTAAACCTGCTGTCTATTAATTTCATTGGATGACCCTTAGTTCTTGTGTTATAAGGAGTAAATAATAATTCCTTATTTACTTTCTCCACACCAGTCACGATTTTATAGACCTCTATCATATCCCCCTTAGTCGTCTCTTTTCCAAGTTGAAAAGTCCCAATCTTGCTAATCTCTCCTCCTATGGAAGCTGTTCCAGACTCCTAATAATTTTTGTTGCCCTTTTCAAACCCCAGGACACACAGCATAATTGGATTTCAATTCCTTAGTACCTGTAACACCATCTTCCCAGTTCTCCAGTCAATCAGGGAGCCTGCCAGAAGAGGTGCATTGAAGGACACAAATTTCTAATGTTAATAACCAACCAAACCTTTCTGGCTTTCTTCTAATCCCATAGGAAAAATAAAAGGACACAATCCCACTCAGCACCAACATGTTTTTGCAGTTTACTTTTAAAGCTACTGGTGGAGCAAACACAGATAGTGTTCTAGCAGCTGTGTGATCAGTAAGGTCAACCGAAATCGTGAGATCGGCTTAGAAAAATCACAGGATTTTAAAGTAACAACTGTGTGGTTCCTTTTCTTTGCTTTCTAGTTTCTGAACCTTTAGGGGTCACCTTTTCAAGCTCTTCTCTGCAACCAAGAAGGCTAGAAACTTTTGTTTTTTGTTTTTTAAGAGACAGCTAAGAGACTCACATAATTGTATGAGTTTAGGAGTTGGGGCTTTAAGAAAACACTGAATATCACATGGAAAAATTGCAAGCGTTGGCAATCCGGTGAGTGGAGCAGGCAGGAATGTAGTAGTGAGGGGGCATGGCCTAACAGAGCCTAGGGCTTGGGAACTCCCAGCTCTGACTCACCGGCTGGACTGGTCACCACTCTATAGGCTCCAGGTTCCCACTTCTAAAGCTGGGGATGGTCTGTCCGGAGGGTGTTCAGTGTTTGGAGTTAGTCAGACAGGGCTTAATAGCCGGGTGCTCTGAACAGTGGGGCAGTACTAGCCTGCATATTCCTTCTCTCATCAGATTGGGGGAAGCTAAACAACTGGGCCTGGCTATTCATGGTTGTTATTACTCTGCCAGGCCAGCACCTTTGATCTGGGCATCACACAGTGCTTCACAAACCTTCGTCAATTACACTCTGCCAGGGGGATGGGATCGTCTCCAGCATGCACCTGATTATCACTTGCTGGCTGTGTGCAGGAGTATTACAGGCAGGACAAGCTGCTTCCCCCTTGGATTAATAGGCCACTGTGATGCTTAGGGGTGCGGAGGGCTTGGCTCTGCTTCCCGGCGGCAAGGGATGCCCTTCTTTTGATATTACAGTAGGGCCTAGGGTGCTGGGTGCTGCACAGACACAGGGGGAGAGACAGCCCCTGCCCTAAAGAGCTCACTGTCTAAATAGACAGGACAGATACAGGGTGGGATAAAGGAAGGATGATCATCCCCAGCTGAGAGATGGGGGAACCAAGGCACAAAGATTAAGGGCCAGGCTTACGAAAGTGCTTTGCATGCAGGGAGCTGAGCCCTGCGGTTGCACCCAGAGTCAGTATTTGAGGCAGGAACTGAACCCAGATCTGCTGAGTTCCAGCCCAGTGCCATCTGCTCTCCTTGCTGGGCTGCCCTGTGAAGCCAGGCACCAAAGTTTGGCTTTATTCTCCCTAGCATCATGCCCCCCGTGCATCGGGCGTTTGTGTTAGAGCACCGCGGCTTCGGCACAGGTGCAGTCAGCGCTCAGCTGGGGATACAGACAGTCAGCGGGCTGGTGTGTGCAGGGATTGCAGGCCCAGGCAGTGGATGTGGATGTTGTGCTCGTCTCTCAGGGAGGATGAGGGGGGCCGCCCCCTCACTCACTTCATCCTGGCCCAGTGCAGGCACCTCTATAATGTGGCCAAGTGATGGTGCTTCCTGTTAATTTTTATTGTCTCTCCCCCCGCACCCTTATTCATGCCACATCTGTAGAATGCCTGCAGCTCAAACACTGGCCACACCCCACACGGCCATCCAACACTCGCTAAATTGCACTTTAAGTCACTGGCCAACTACTGCTGTCTAGCCACGCTGTGCACCACCCTCCACAACTCCCTGCCCTGCCCACCACACATCCCAGCTGGCCCCCGTGCACTGCCCCAATGCCCATCGGACATGGCCCCCACGCACAGCCTCCTTTGCTGACTCCCGTTATCAGACTGTGCCATTACTCTTGTGGCTACCGTTCCATGAGAACATTCTCTGTGGGTCCTTCTTGCCCCAGTTAATGCAACATGGCCTCCTGGCTGCCCCCAGTCACAATTCCCCACCCTTGGTCCCCCAGTCCCATCTGCCTCAAAGTAACTCTGGGGGAAAGACCTTCGCTAGGACCAGGAGAGTCCTGCCCCAAATCCTGCCCTGCTGCAGCCCCTCTGAATGCCCCAAGCTCAGCCCAGTTGGGGGCTGTGTACCCCTCTAGGGAGCCTAGGATGTAATGGAAAAGAACCCACTTTCCCCCATGAGTCCCCAGCACATTCAGGACCAGATCCTGCTCCCAGGTGCCCCCGGCCAAGAGGGAGGAGAAATTGGCCCAGAGCACACAGCCTGTATTACTGCTGTTGCCCACAATCAAACCCGATTCTCTCCCCCCCCCCCCCCCCCGCCATGCACGTGCCCCACGCTGCTGTTTCCAACAGGGCCAGACCCCAACGAATGGGGACAGAATGCCCCCTGACTACCCCAGCTCCTGAGCAGCAACAGCTCCTGCCCTGGCCCCCAATGCTGGCTGGATATCTGAGTCTCTGGCTTGCAGTGCTAATCCTTCCCGAGCCTGGAGGCTGCTGCCGTGACCAAGGCTGGGTTGGCCAGGGCAAGATGGTCGATCTGGGTTTTATGGCGCAGTGTCTCTGCATTCAGCCTTTCCTGGTGCTGTCACATCAGGCCACGGGCAGCAGGACCACTTAGCTACCCATGCAGTCTG
This sequence comes from Malaclemys terrapin pileata, assembly GCF_027887155.1. Classification (NCBI taxonomy): domain Eukaryota; kingdom Metazoa; phylum Chordata; order Testudines; family Emydidae; genus Malaclemys; species Malaclemys terrapin. Next base: position 37,397,721 of record NC_071508.1, read on the forward strand.
GGTGGGAGGAGGGAGCCAGCATCCCCACAATCCTCCTGGCTGCCCTGGCCCCTGAGGCATTGGGTGGCGACTCCAGTAATTGCCTGTGCTAGTTTACTCTGTGACAAGGTGTGGCAGGGCAGGGGCTGGTTGTGCATCCCTGCAATTCCACCTTAAAGCTGAGGAAGCCAGGCCCCACCAAAGGCCTCACCTGCTTAAGGTGGAACTAGCTGACCTGCTCTGCCTGAAAGCCGGCCTCTTTGGTGATGTCAGTGGCTAGGCAGAGGGGTGTAACCGTGTCTCAGAGTGGCAGAGTCCCATCCCAGGAAGCCTGCACTTGTGCGAGGATAGGGGTGGTGTGGGCCGGGGGCACCCAGTGCCGTCTCCCCAGAGCAGCTCAGACTGACTCCCCAGCCAGGGCCGAGGCAGGATCTGGCAGCTGTCCCCACCCTGCACTCCTGCTGCAGACCCTCAGCTCCCTGGCGTCTCAGCTTGGCCTTGGGCTCAGACGGACAGAGGAAGTGGAACTGGTGTTAGCAACAGTGGGACCTTTCCCTGGCAGAGCCAGGGCCCTGGGACAGACGGAGCCACACTCCCCGCCTGGCCGGGACAGGAGCCATGCAGGAGAATAACTTCTTCTTTTCGGCTTTGCAGCCGGAGGCCGGCGTGAGCTCCCTGGCACTGCCCTCGGACCAGCAGCTGGGCAGGAAAAGCAAGGAGGCGCCGGACGCGGAGCTGCTGAAGAGCGCCCGGGTGCAGGAGCAGGTCCGCATGAGGATGCTGCAGAAGAGCGGCTCCGTCCCCAGGACAAACGGACCTGGGCTCGACTATGTCGAGGACAAAGGTAAGGGGGGGGGCGCACTGGCAGCATTACGGGCTTCACAGACGAGGATGCGGTGCCCTCCAAAGCTAGCTATGCTAAGGGGCGTCTCAAGGGACTGCTGGCTTTGGGGACAGGGCTCCAGCCCCTCTCATCTGTCACCTCTGCTGGGGATGGGATTATACAGGGGGTGGGGACTGGGAGGCAAGCCTTGCTCAGCTCTGTGACTGCAGGCGAGTCACTTTTGCTATCCTTTGCCTCTGTTTCCTCATCTGTACAATAGGGATAATGATCGTTCCCTGTCCTTGGGGGTGGGTGGGGGGTGTTGGAGGTTCAACTGGCCAATGTGTTTGACTCGTGCTGAGCTCCTGCGTGGGAAGGCGCTGCTCTCCTTGCTGTGTTACTGGGAGCTCTGCCTCTGAGACAGGTGACCTGGCCTTCCCGGGCTGGCGGCTGTTGTTTGTGCCATACATTTGCTCTCTCTCTACGGGTCTGTGCAGCAGGTTTAATGGGGGAGAATCGCAGCCCACACTGCGTGGAGGGAGCTCGAACTTGGGGGAATCTCCCTGGGGAAATGGGGGGAGGGCAGAACCCATCAGGGCTCCAGCCAGAGCCCTAGAGGCCAAGGAATGGGTCCATGTGGGGCAGACTGGGCAGGAAGGGGGTGAACCGTGCCCCACTGTCTGACGGGGCCAGCTCCCCCTGTGGGTATCACCAGCACAAGAGAAAGTAACAAAGCAAGGGGCTCCCACCTGTTGTTGGCTCCTTCCCTGAAGAATCCAGCCCGGGCTTTCCAGCACTCCCTGTTTATTGCATTGCTGGGAGTTCCAGTGTCTCTGTTTTGCAACAGCCCTCTCCTGGTTGCACGCTAGGGCTGGCCTTCCAGGCCTGACAACCCAGCACACCCAGAGCCCAGCCCCTCCCCATTTTCCTTTCTCTCTTTTTCTGGGGCGGGGTGAGGCCTGAGAATGAGGCAAGGGACGGGAGTGTGTTTATCTTTCCCCAGGTCTGCTAGGGCGCCTGGGCCTCAACGCTCTGGGGGAGAACTTGCCAGGGGCACTTGTGAGCTAGGCCTGGGGAAACTCCCAGCATTCGCTTTTCAGGGGTGGGGATTTGTTTTTTGCAAACGTATAAAATTTCATACTTTTCCCCATGGGGGAAGTTTCTGCCCCCCCCCCCCCCCCCGGTACATGGAAGACACAGCCCCGGCTCCTCCAGACGGGCAGTGGGTCTCCACTCCAGAACCCCCCTAGCTGTCTATGAGCCTCTCAAATCATTTGGAGACAAGGCCTCGCGTGCAAGCTGCTGAGCCCACGTGCTGCTCAGAATGCCCCCCCCTCCGCCCCCCAGGTTCTGTAGCATGCAAGCCAGGTGCCCCCTGGACATGTTTGTACCACTGCTTTTACTTGCTAGGATTTCTGGATTTGGGGCCCAGACTGTAATCTGGGGGTGGGGAGAGGATGCCCCCCCCCCCCCCCAGGTGCAATGGAGCTATGCCAGTAGCCACAATCCAGCAGATGTCAGCAGGGATCGGGACTGTGGTGGGTTTCAAATACTGGCTTGGGGGAGACCTGTTTGTTTACTTGCTCTGGCATTACACGGCTGCCTCTGAGCTGGCGGAGCCCCTGCTCACTCCAGGCATCTAGTTTATCACTGCCCCATGGAACGTTGCCGAGGTGCTGCTCCCACGCCCCCAGCGAAGGGTCTCGTGTACTAGCCGATCTCTGACCCCGGTGCACGATCCCTAACTCCCCCCAGTCACAGTCCCTACAGCACCCGGCAGACTGGACGTGGGATGACAGACCCAAGAGGTTTCTGTCTATTATGGATGTGTGACGGTGAAGCATTTAGTAGCTATTTCATTTAATGTCACCGTGTTTAGAGAGTGTGTGTATGAGGGGCTGGAGGGAGCTGAACTCCTGTCCCTTAAGACCCTTGCGCCTTTCTCCTGCGGGGAGGATGGCTTGTTACAGCCCAGGACTGTAAGTGGGGAGGCCTGGGACGGACCCCAGCGGTCGTTCACACTAGTGCAAGTTGGGTGTAAAAAGCTACCCCCTCAGAATCAGAGAGTGTCACGCTCACTGCCCACTGGTGCAGGCCAGTGGTGGCTCAGGTCCATTGGTTCTCATCCGGGCTCTGCCATGGATTTCCTGCGTGACCTAGGGAAGTTCCTTAGCCTCGCTGTGCATTGGTTCCGCACCTGTCCAATGCCAATTGCCTCCTGGGGCGGTGGTGTATACTATGTGTGTTGTGGTAGCTCCCAGGACCCCACGTCATGGATCAGGGCCCCATTGTAGGTGTTGCACAAACCCTCTATCAGGCTGACTTGATTAATGCCTGTGACGTGCTCTGAGGCTGCTGGGTGGGGAAGGCAGTGGAGAAAGGCAAAGGGTGTATCTCCCCGAACTGCCAGGATCTGAGCACCAGCAGCTGAGCAGTTCCCACGCACACCTGGAGCTGCCGTTGTGGCTTCTCCTTCCTTTGATCTCTTTCCGTCTCAATCTAATCCTGAGTGCTGCACCCTCACCCTGCCCTGGAATTTTGTCCTAGCCCAAGAGCTGCTTTCCTGCAGCCTGACAGGCATTCTCCGAGGCTGCCTGTCTCCACTCACTAAAAGAGACTGTTGCCCCTAATCTCGCTACTGTGACTAGCACCACACGGCAGGAACCTCCTAGGGACTTGAGCTCCCTGACTCCAGGCTGAGACACAAAGGCCTTATTCTTAAACTCTTCCCCTGTTCTCACTCCCAAGGAGACAGGCCAGGAGATGAGTGTGATTCCTGCGTGCCAGTGCTGAGGCTTAGGTGAAAGGCGTGTTTTCAGTGCCACGCCACCGCCTTCCTGCAGCCAGACCCCGGGAATGCTCCCCCCAGCTCCTTCCTGGCACTGGGGCCACAGCCTGCCTGCCTGCCCCTCAAGGGGACTGTCCAACAGAACCATTAGGCTGCCTCTTCTCTGCCTTTGTTGACACAGAGTCTGCAGCTGGGGTGAAACAGATTGAGGGGTGGGGTGGGGCTGATGGACCAAAGCAGTTACTGAGCATGTAGAAGGGGAAGGTTGGGAACAGGTACAGAAAAAGCCACAGGTTGTTATTTTCTATTTGTTTAATGTGGGGAAGGGAGCTAGAACAAAGGAAAGTACAAGCTGAGGAGAGGCACAGAAAAGGCAGGCAGAGCAAAGGAGGTTGCAGAGCCCCTCCCCCCCGGGAGCAGGCAGAAGAGCTGTGCCCCCAGCGAGGGCTGGCAGCTGGTGATCAGAAGAAATCAGAGCTGGTGGCCAGGCTGCATTCAGCTAAGATAGGAAGTGTTGAGCGTGAGGAGGAAATCGCTGGCTTGGATGGGATCCAGGGCAGGTTTAATCTGTAATGAAAGAGGGGTCGGGGTCAAGCAATCTTTACATTCCTGACTGATGCAGCACGCAGAGGTGCCGGGGCTGTGAACTGCCAGGCCCGGAGGTGCCGGGGCTGAGGCACAAATTAAGCACAGAGCCGGGGCCATTGCTGTGGGGGTTGAGGGGAGGCATGGAAATGCACCTCTCCTTCCTCTGCCCCTCTTCCGAGGTGACAGCTTCCTACCTGCCTGCCCCTGCTGTAGTGGGAGCTCCCAGCCATGGAAACCCTCCAGAGCGGCTGTTTTGCAGACCCAATGCAGCGCACAGCCCTCTTGATTCTCCCTACCCTGAAAGCCAAGTGTCATGTGTCCCAGCAGGACAGACGGTGCCGCGACCTGCAGCCAGTGAAGTTACTGGGCCTCACCCCCGAGATACCGACCCGTCTGATCAATGCTATCCACCTGTCTGGGCCCAGCCCCAGCCTCCATCCTGCCATGGAATCCAGTCCCTGAGGCTGGGCTCTGGCATGGAGCTGGGCATGCTACAGGCTCTGGTGGGAGACAGGCATTCCCGCCACGCCCCACCCTTCCCATCACCACCCAGGACTGAGGGGGTGCTGGAGCTGGGATAGAGTGTGGGGAGCAGAGGGCAGGCCCCTGTGCACCCACCTCTTCTCCCCGGGTGTATTGTGTTCACTGAACTTTGTCATACACTCAGGAGTTAACCTGCACTGCTGGCCGGGGGTGGGGGCGTGGCTGGGGCAGGCAGGTAAATGACAGGGGGCTGGGTCTGCCCAGAGAAGCAGCCACCTAGACAGGGAGGGAGCTGGGGAAGCTAAGAGGGGCAGGCAGGATTCCAGACAGCCAAGAGCAGTGAGTCTGAGTCACGTGTAGTGCCGTCTGTCCACCCCACGTGGCAGGAGTTGGAGTGAGAGGGAAGCACTAGACTGCAACTCCGTGCCACTTGGTAGCAATGCCTCCTGTTCCAGCCCTGGGACCCACCCGACTCTGCCATGTACCCCAGTCCTGACCTACAGCCCCTCTGCCATCCCAGCCCTGGGACCCACCCGACTGCCATGCACCCCAGTCCTGACCTACAGCCCCACTGCTATCCCAGTCCTGCAACCTACCTGACACTGCCATGCACCCCTGTCCTGACCTACAGCCCCCCTCCTATTTCAGTGCTGCCCTACCCCCCACTCCAAGCGCTGCCCATGCATCTCAACGCTAACCCTCTGCTGTTACCATTCTGGGCCCTCTCCACTCTTCTCTGTTCCAAGGGGTGGCCCTTGAGCTGTGTTCAGAGGGTGGCATGTTCTCCCTGTAGTGCAGGAATCTCCTTGCGTGGTACAGATGCAGAGCCTGAGCCACACGCAAGCTTGCCAGGCGGGAGAGGTGAAGGCACCAGTCGTGTTTAATCCCTAATAGTGGAGGGAAATGACACTGGGAAACAACGCAGGGCAAACGTGGCCAGGGGTGCCTGTTGCCCTGGCTAGTGGGTGGCTGCCCTGAGAACTCTGGACTCCTTGACACGTGGTGCCTCTCAGTCATGCATGTGCTGTGACTGGGGGTACGCGCTGGGGGAGCTGGGGGTGTGTTCTCATTCCCCACAGGAAGTGGTGGAAGTCTGCCAGGTTAGTAGAATGATTTCTGTATTCTGAGTGTATCCCAGCAGCATGCACAGGGCTATGTCAGGAGCAGGGCCCCGGGTGTTGGACACACGTGTCGATGTGGTCGTCCCATTTCAAAAAAGATATATTGGGATTGGAAAAGGTATAGAAAAGAGCAACAAAAATGATTAGTGGTATGGAAGAGGTTCCATGTGAGGAGAGATTAAGAAAAATGGGTCTTTTCAGCTTGGAAAAGAGAGGATTGAAGTGGGATATGCTAGAGGTCTATAAAATCATGACTGGTGTGGAGAAAGTAAATAAGGAATTATTTACTCCTCATAACAAGGACTAGGGGTCACCCAATGAAATGAATAGGCAGCAGGTTTCAAACAAACATAAGGAAGTATTTTCTTCACACAACGGACAGTCAACCTGTGGAACTCCTTGCCAGAGGATGTTGTAAAGGCCAAGGCTATAACAGGGTTAAAAAAAGAACTAGATAAGTTCATGGAGGATAGATCTATCAATGGCTATTAGCCAGGATGGGCAGGGATGGTGTCCCTAGCCTCTGTTTGCCAGAAGCTGAGAATGGGCGACAGGGGATGGATCACTTGATGATTACGTGTTCTGTTCATTATCTCTGGGGCACCTGGCATTGACTATTGTCTGAAGACAGGATACTGGGCTAGATGGACCTTTGTTTTGACCCAGTATGGCCATTCTTATGTTCTTATGTTTCCAGTGCCAGGATTTCCATTCCCAGCTTCTAGGGGCAGCCGGGGCTCCATCTCCTGGCCTCAGGGTCCCCGTTTACCCCCACAGAGCTGGGTCCCTGGCATTATCTCTGTGTACTCACTGATAAGGGAAAATGTCCCGATGGTGCCCCACCCCCTCAGGCGCTAACTCATTCAGGCCTTTTCCCTCCTGCCCCAAACTCCAGCGACCAGCAAGTCAGCCGAGCAGGGCTAGTGTGTGCCTCTCGGAGAGCCTGCCCTTGGAGTTATGCCACAGCTGAGCCGTGCTAGGGCCCAGCATGGGGCTGGGATCTTCCTCACCAGCTGCCACTTGGCAGGATCTTCTTAGCACTAGCATGGCCCTCTGGCAGCTTATGGGTCAGGAACTCCTGAGGGGTCACCTGGCCAGCAGAGTCAAGGAGAAGACAGACAGTCGTGAGCCTGCTCCCATCCCTTGTCTCTGCTCTGCCTCTGAGATGGAGATTGGGCTGTAGGTGCTGGAAGCCCCCAGACCTTTGTGCCAATTTACCGCAGGACCTGGTGCAAGGACCCTTGCTGTAGCCGTTCCCAGCCCAAAGCTAGGCCCCCTCTAACGGGCCAGTTCAGCCCTGTCTGCTGTGATGCCTCCCAGCGCTGCAGGATCACGCTGGGCAGATGTCTCTGGCATTGTCTCTCCTGGGATTGTGTCTGTCAGTGCAGTGTGGCTGCTCTGGCTTTGTCTCCTTGTAGACACAGTGATCTCTCGCATCCCACCCATGCTGGCTGGCTAGCAGGCCTGGGGATGCGGTTTGAGAGAGGCCAGCTACTGGGCTTCCTCCCTGATCACGCACTGGGGAGCTGGGGCAAGGGACAGGAACATTGGTAAGTGGAACATCTCCTCACGGTCCTGCCCGCACAAGAGGAAGAGGCTGTGGAAAGCTCTGAGCTCAAATGGAGCCGTCCTACCCCACAGACAATAAGCCCCCCACACAAGGGTTCCCAGGAGAGGCTCACCTGAGGTGGAGTGAGCTGTTCGGCTGCCTCAAATATCAGTGCATGTGACAGGGCTTCCATGGCTTGTTTGATCCTGCCAGGGATTGCAAGAGATTGGAGCGTGTATGTTTCCATTTCCTCCTGCCAGATTCCCCCAGGTTTTACTTCATCCCAACAGACACCCAACCTGTGCAGGCTGATTCCCGGGAATTGAGCGTGCAGGAGGAATGTGTTTATACAACGCAGCCTCTCAGGGCCTCACTGTTCCCAGGCTCCCTGCTGCTGAAGGGGCAAACCCAGCCATGAGAATAGTGGCAGGGCCCAGGCAGGGTATTGTGGGGCAGGTGGAGGAGCCCACTGAGAAGGTCCTGGGCTCCAGCCCTTTGGAGACATGGACACGGTTGGGTTAGTCACTAAGTTGGCCAGGCTGTAACTGCTCCCGTCAGCCCCTGGCTTTCCCAAGCAGTAGAACATTCGCCTGGGGGAACGGAGCCAGGTGCTGTGCAGGCTACCCCAGCGCTCTGCCAACGTACCCCAGTCCTGGCCTGCAGCCTCCCCACTATCCCAGCCCTCTCCTGAGAGGTGCCGATTGTGCCAACTGCTGGGATGGTTTGTCCAGTCACAAAGTGAGGATTTTGCAGTGGGGAGAGGCAGGACCGACATGAAAATCAGTATGCAAATGATGGTAATCTTACGAATGGCAGTAAATTGCACAATTCCTTTGGGAACCCAGTCCCACTTTCATTTTACCAATCCACTTGTGTTTCAGGCCAGCTGTCAATAAGTAAGCTCCAAAACTTGTTCCTTAAATGATCTCCAGTCACTGTGCTGCATGGATAGTGTCTCGGGTAAGCAAGAGTTGAGAAGGACTAGCAATTATCCCGCTCAACCTGGAGTATGGTGAAAGAATGCTGGGCCCGCCTCTCAGCGCTAGCACTGGGCTTGGTTTCACTTCCCAGTCTGCATCTCCTAGGTTGCTAGAAAACACTCAAGAGCTGACCTCTGTCGTTAAGTCAATAGAGAGACAAACTGCGGGAGGTAATAGCTCTTATTGGACTAACCTCTGTTGGGGAGAGAGGCAAGCTGCCGAGCTACACCCAGCTCTGAGTGTCCAATAAAAGATATTACCTCGCCCGCCTTGTCTCTCTAATATCCTGGGAGGGCTACAACGGCACAGCAAACATTGTCAATAGGGCAAGTAGCCCCATGTTCCCTGGAGGCGGGAGGGGAGAGAGTGTAGCTGCTAAACCAGACAGCAATCAAAGGAGAGGGAGCTTTGCTATAAGTTCCACATCTCCATCAGTTCTCTCCATGGAGTGAATGAGACAGTTTGTCAACCTAACTCAGCTCCCAGTTAGGCCCCTAACTGAAGTGGCTGGATTTTGAAAGGTGCTAAGCGTGCAGAAATTCAGCTCTTGGCTACCCTGGACGACTTTCTGGCCTGCTGGTGAGCTAGTGGGGTGATGACATCACAAATGAAAGCTGATGGCGTTCTGGCTGCTTGGTGTTCGGATAGCTGGCTTTCCTTGTATAGCCGTGTGGGTCCCAGGATATGAGAGAGACAAGGTGGGGGAGGTGATATCTTTGATTGGACCAACTGCAGTTGGCGAGAAAGACCAGCTTTCAAGCCACACAGAGCTCTTTGTTTAGGCTGACTCTTCCCACATCTCGCTTCCTAAGCTCAAGCCTCTTGGTAGCGAGAGTGAGGCTCCTCCCACCTACGGCATCAGCCTGAGCTAACCCAGCGTTGGCTAAACTGGGATGGGTTTCTTGGCAACCGCCAGGGCTAGAACTGAGCAAGGGCCTGGTTCTCCTCTCACTGACACCAGAGTAAACCAGGGAGATCTCCAGTGACATCAATGGCATCAGTGAGAAGAGAAACTGCCGCCTTCAGTTACCTTTAAATGGGAGCTTAGATGCTGCAGACACCCCCAGCCGCTCTTAGCTCTGCTGTTGATTTTGTAACAGGGACAAATATTGGCCATGGGTCGAACTGAAGCTGGTTGGACACATTCCACTTGTAACCACAGCTGGGTCTCCGCACAGGTCTCCCATGGTGAACTAATCGCTCACCATTAGGGTGACCAGATGTCCCAATTTTATAGGGACAGCCCCGATATTTGGAGCTTTTTCTTATATAGGCACCTATTACCCCCCACCCCCATCCCGATTTTTCACATTTGCTATCTGGTCTCCCTACTCACTAGCCTCTCCACCGCACTGCTCTCCACTCACCCGCTAGGCTCCTCCCTTCAGATCTCCAGGACTCGTGCCAGCTGTTGCCTTCTAAAGGCCCTTTGTACCTAAGGCCGCTGTTAAATGGGCTTGCTCTTAACAAGAGCAAGTCTGGCTGGGAAAGGGGGTGGGGAAACCAGGTGGGAAGTGGAGAGTTCAGTTTCCCGGTGAGCCGTTCAGCGTAAACAAGGCCTGCTTGGCGAACCTTTCCCTCCCTGCACAGTCTGGCCAGAGACCCTCAGCTGGAGAGTCCCACTGACCTCAATGGAGCTCAGCCAGCCACAGCTCCTTCAGGGTGTGCATCACTCTAGCACCGTTGACCCCAGTGGAGCTACCTCGACCTACCCCAGCTTGGGACCTGGTTGGAAACTAGAAAAAACAAGAAACCAAAACCCACCATTCCCCCCCCCCCCCGCGCTCCCCTCATTTTTCAGTTGTTCCAAAGGTTTTGGGGAATGTGAGCGGCCATTTCCAACATTGTTGTTTCGCTTGTATTCTTTTAGCATTTTGTTTGTCTTTGTTAAGAAATGAATGGGGGGGAGGGTAAGGCACATGACAGGGTTTTTCTTTTGAAAAATTATTTCCAATTTAAAAAAAAAATAATTTTCAAAAATAGAAACTGAGACATGAAAATGGTCGGTAAAATTTCCAATAAAAATATTGGGTAAAAAATGCAATAAAGGGTTTGTGGAAAATGTTGTGAAAAATTTCACAAAAAACATGGATGGGAGAGAAAAAAGGGCCATTTTTAGATTAACAAAATGCGCCCCTTGCGAAATTCCAGCCCTCCCTACCTTGAGTCACACGTGAGAGCATTCAGCGGCTTTATCCTGGGCCCAGCAGAGACCAATCTGTGTCATCAGCACCGCCTCCTCTCTGCTCTAGAGAGGCCTGTGTTTGGAATAGCTGGGAGTAGAATGGGGCAACATGAGAATGCACTGGCAGAACCGTGTGCAGGTCTGGGACTGGGATAGCAGAGGGGCTGTAGAACAGACCTGGGGTGTGTTGGCAGATCTGTGTGGGGCCCAGGGCTGGAACAGCAGAGGGGTGCAGCTCGAGACTGGGGAGCATTATCAGAGCTGGGTGGGTCCCAGTGCTGGGGTACGAGGGGGGCTGCATGTCAGGACAGGGGTGCATGGGCAAAGCTAGGGTTACCATACGTCCTCTTTTTCCCGGACATGTCCGGCTTTTCGGCAGTCAAACCCCTGTCCGGGGGGAATTGCCAAAAAGCCGAACATGTCCGGGAAAATGGCGGCTCTGCTCCTCCCCGACTCTTCGGCTTTGTTTAAGAGCCGGGCTGCCCGAGAGCTACCGGCTTCGGGCAGCCCCCGTGCCTCCAGACCCTGCACCCCCAGCCGGGCACTTCCCCGCCCGGGCTCCGGCGGCGCAGGGTCCGGAGGCACGGGGGCTGCCCGAAGCCGGTAGCGCTCAGGCAGCTCGGCTCTTAAACAGAGCTGAAGAGTCGGGGAGGAGCAGAGCCGCCGCGGCTGGAGGCTCTGCTCCTCTTTGGCTCTGTTTAAGAGCCGGGCTGCCCGAGTGCTACCGGCTTCGGGCAGCCCCCGTGCTTCCGGACCCTGCGCCGCCGGAGCCAGGGAGGGGAAGTGCCCGGCTGGGGGCGCAGGGTCCGGAGGCATAGGGGCTGCCCAAAGCCCGAGCGCTACCGAATTCACGGTTTGCCGGGCAGCCTCCAGACCCTGCACCCCCGGCTGGGCGCTTCCCCTCCCGGGCTCCAGCTGCACTGGGGAAGCGCCGGCTGGGGGCGCAGGGTCTGGGGGCTGCCCGGCAAACCCTGAAGCCGGTAGCACTGGGGCAGCCCTTTCCCCCTGGCTGGGAGTGGGAGGGAGGAGGGGGCGGAGTTAGGGTGGGGAAGGGGCGGGGTTGGGGCGGGGCTAGGGGTGGGGAAATGGGCGGGGCCAGGGCCCGTGGAGGGTCCTCTTTTTTTATTTATGAGATATGGTAACCCTAGGCAAAGCTCTGTGGGGTCCAGGACTGGACTACCAGGCATGCTACAGGTCAGGACTGAGGTATGTGGGGGCTGGGGGAGCCCAGGGCTGACTTAGAAGAAGTTGCTGTGGGTCATGACAGAGAATTCTCCCACAGTCAGCTAATCTCCTGCCACTTGTGGAGCATCCCTCATTCACTCAGCCACGTCCCTGTGTGGCCTGCACGCTCCTGGGTGCGCTCCTGGGCTTTCCTGGGCCGGCTGTGTGCTGTGAGGGCTCGGTGCTGCAGCTGTGTCGAACCCGTGCTCGGCAGGTTTAGGTGCAGCAGATGACCGGCTCCCACCTTCCCTTCCACTAACGTAGGCCATTCATTCACCAGGCACTAGAGGCAGCCCACGCTGAGCCCTCAGCACAGTGATGGGACCGTGGCGGGTATTTTACGTACACCTCCTACATCCTATAGTGCCCCGCCCCATGACGTGGGAACCTCCCTGTGGCTACCAAGCAGGGATGGGTCCCAGCTGGCTGCAGTGTTCTGAAGCTCCTGAGCCAAAGCCAGACTCCACCACAGCGTGTGGGTGTTTGGCTCCAGGGCTGCAGTTCAGCCGATTGCAGACAGTCACCAAATCCAGATTGCAGCATCCCCCCATCAGAGCACTGGGTATTCAGATCCACGTGTAGTGATCCCCTCTTTACGCCCCTGCCCAGGGCTGTCCCAGTCCCCATGCCCCTAGTGCTGTGCTTAGAACCACACAGCACATTTCTAGCTTTGCTGAACACTGTCTGTCTGTCTGTATGCCCTGCAGGTGGCTGCTCCTCTCAGGGCCAGTACAGCAACACCCTGCAGAAGTCCTTCAGCTCCAGATCCCAGACCAATGGCTTAGACACCAAGGGCACTGTAAGTACCAGCTCACCTGCAGTGTGTGGCTAGACAGGTCGGTCTGGCTGGTGGGTCATTATATGGCTCCCATCACTATTGTATCTGGAACCCAGCCATCGGCATGCTAGATCAGGTCACCAGCTAGTTGCTTCTCTTCCTGTAGCCCTTAGGAAGCCCAGTCACTGGCAGTGGATGGCTGGGTTCCAAGCCAGGCGTGGGAAAGCACTTGATCCTAATAATGGTAGTGGGGGGCACGTTTCCCCCAGGCGCCAGTCAGGGTGGAGGGAGGGGGGCGAGGTTCTGTAGTGGTGGACAAAGCTCCCATGAGGCAGTAAGAACACTTGGCAGTCAGAGAGCTCTGCAGGCCTCAGAGCCAGCTCTGCGCTGCACCATTGTCAAACATGCCGCCTTGGTTAGTGGGTGAAATCCTGGCTCCACCAAAGTTAGTGGTGAAATTCCCATTCACTAGGGCCAGGGTTTCTCCCTTGGTCTCTCAAGGCCTCCGCGTCAAATGGTGTTTTTAAAACCAACAAACTCAGCTGGGATCTGAGTGTCACGCCAGGTTGGTTCCCTTTCACTCGTCCCCTCCAGTGCTAAAAGGTCTGCAGGCCCAGTGGTGACTCCCAGTACACCTGTCCAACCCACTGTCTCAGCCAAGGGCGTCAGATGACTGTAATCTCGTTAGCTTTCAGTGGCCTTCGTGGAGGCTGTACGGGCATTACTGAGGGTGGAACTGAGCCTGCAGAATTTCTCTTCCTGGTGATGAGGGGTGAGAGGAAAAGACCCCAGCTTGATTCTCAGATCCCACGCTCACTTTGCTGGGCCAGAAGTTAGCAAGACATGCTGTGTGTTTCCTATTGAAATGAGACATTGCTGACCCATTTCTTCCCCTCTCCCTCAGCTGTATCAGCCACCAGCCCAGAATGGGTACAGCACCACCAAGTCCACCGGCTGGTCCTCCCGCTCAGCTGTGGACCTCCCACATCACAAGAGGATGGCTACCATCAGCAACGGGGGTGTGCCCCAGGGCCCAGCCTACCGTATGAGCTACACCCTGTCGCAGGCCGCCAGCACCTCCGCGCGGCCTAATTCCTTCCACGAGCGGAACTACCAAGCCCGGCCAAACTTCGACACCATGTCGTTGCGGTCGCTGCGCCTGGCGGACGGGCCGGGCAACCCTGCGGGCATGGATGATTGCTACAGCGTGATCTCGGAGCAGGTAGGCCCGGGGGCCCTCTACAAAGGCAGAAGCAATGGCAACTTCACCAGATCCTACACCTTTGAGAGGCAGATGAGTGCTGGCTCTAATACTGGGATGAAGGGGCCAGGCGACTGGATGGACAGCGTGGAGGTGCCTCAGAACCGGACCATCCGCGCGCCCGCCATGCGCACCCTTCAGCGCTTCCAGAGCAACAACCGCTCCCGCCTGAGCACTGGCTCTTTCAGCAGCCTCTCAGCCTCCCAGCCCGGCGTGGGAAGCTCCTACGCGGGCATGATGGAGCGCAACGTCCGGGCCCCCTCTGTGCGCAGCCTGGCTGAGTCCAACCACCACCTGCAGGACCTGCGCGCCATCGACATGTACAATGGGCACAACACGCTGACAACCCAGCACTCCTACTCTGGCGGGTGAGTGTGCAGGGGGTAGCCAGGAGTCAGGGCTTGTGGGCAGGGGTGGTCTGTGAAGCTCCCAGCGACCGGACAAGGATCAAGGAACGTGCCGAGCTTCCTAAGAGGGACCAGGGGAGCTGGGCTTCTGGGCCAGGCATAGCCTCCCTTCTGCTGGTTCCCGGGTCTGCCTCCCTGGTGCATTTCCGTAGTCTCCTGCATTGTGGATGGTTTGGGGCATGACCATCCCTCCGTCTAAGTGATCGACCTGTTGCCTGATGCGGCCCCATGCGACGGGTAAATTCTGCAGCTCACCTGGTCATCCGTAGGGTGTGGGGGCAAAGCAGAGGGGAGCTTGAGCAGCAGTACTGATGCTGTCGCAAAGGACTGCCCTGGGCCCTGTTGCTTCCTGGGCTAGCATTGCTCCAGATTGCAGTGCTATAGCCGTGACGCACTTGGCTCTGGGCATGGGAGGGATAGCACGTGTTGCTCAGGAATGACCCCTACAGGCTGCTAGGAGCAGCGTGATGGGATCTGAAGAAGTCCTGCCCTGGCCAGTCATCTTTGACCAGAGGTGGGCGACCCTGTGTCCTGGGCCTGGTGAAGGAGTGACATGGGTTGAATTGGTGGGCACCTCGGCAGAGCATGCAGGACGTGGTGGAGCCCCACTGTGAGGTGGGCAGGAGGGAGCCCTGAGGGGGCGTGGTGGCCACTCCTGACCCTCCCTTGGTTTCCAGGTTTGACGACATTGACCTGCCGTCAGCAGTGAAATACCTGATGGCCAGTGACCCCAACCTGCAGGTGCTGGGAGCCGCCTACATCCAGCACAAGTGCTACAGCGACAGTGACGCCAAGAAGCAGGTGAGGGGTGAGGCAAGGATGGGTGCCTGGGGGCAGATGCCAAGGGCATGCTGGGAAAGGGACGCCCCAGCTGTGCACTCAGGCGCTGACAGAACATGCTGGGGGGTATACAGCCCCACCACTCTGCAGCGGCTGCTCCTAGCCAGGCTGTGACACTCATGGCTTCCACGGGGCCCTGCTCGTCCCCGCCTGGTTGATGGCGGGGTGTGTGCATTGTGGGAAGGGCAGCCTCCGATGAGTGCGGGCTAGGCCTGGGCAGACTCCTGGGTCTACAGGCCCCACCACCTCTCACCCGCCGCCCTGCCTCCCTTCCAGGCTCGCAGCCTCCAAGCCATGCCCAAGCTGGTGAAGCTTTTCAACCACCCCAACAAGGAGTTGCAGCACCATGCCACTGGCGCCATGCGCAACCTCATCTACGACAATGCCGAGAACAAGCTGGCGCTGGTGGAGGAGAACGGCATCTACGAGCTGATGAGGACCCTACGCGAGCAGGACGACGAGCTGCGCAAGAACGTCACGGGTCAGTGCATGGGAGGGAGCGCCGGGCTGAGCGGGGAAAGGGAAGCTAGTCTGTTGGGGTTACTGCTAAACTGCTTGTGTTGCAGCAGCACCTAGGGGGCCCAGCTGAGATCAGGGCCCCATTGTGCCAGGTGCTGTACACACACATAGTAAGTCCCTGCCCCAATGAGACTACAGTCTAAATGGACAAAGGGTGGGAGGGGAAACTGAGGCATGGGGAGATGCAGTGACTTGCCCAAGGTCACCTAGCAGGCCAGTGGCAGAGTTGGGAATAGGACCCAGGTCTCCTGAGTCCCAATCTAGCGCCGGATCTTCTAGACTGCATCGCCTGCCCCTGTTATCTCTCCAGTGCAAAATCACAGCCCCCTTCTTCCCCAGATCCCACTGCTGGCTCCCTTTATATTTCAGGATCCTGTTCAACCCTGCCCCTCCTTGTGTTCCCACCTTCTATGTACATGCTGCTTTTGCAGCCAGCACAGGGCCCTAGTCCTCAGTGAAGAGCAGCTGGCTGGAGAACTTACGTGCAAGCACAAAAGCCATCGGAAAGCTTTGCTCAGACTAATGACAGAGAAGTTCCATGTCTCAGCAAAGGCTAACGAGATCTCACTCCAGCTTTGAAAAAAATCCCTCTTTGGGTGGAGCCAAACCTGGAAACTTTCAGCTCAGCAAAGTTGGGAGCATCTAAAACAGGAGATTATCCTGAGAGTCCTGACAGCCCATTCACGACAATTGGTGTTCCCGGGCAGTTGTATGGGTGATAGCACATTCTGTTGGGATCAGCCAAAACCGGCCATAATAGCTCTTTCTTTGTCTTCCACCTCATTCTTCACCCCCATCGGCTCCTGTTGTAGTTACACCAGGTCTCCATCAGGTGGCACTAGACTGGGTAGATACTGGGAGAGGAAGGCATTTGAAGTTGGGCTAGTTGATGTTTTTCAAATGTTGACATTTCAATGAAAAAATTGTTTTTGGCCAAACTTTCTGACTTTGATGAAAGACGAGGAACAAATACGTTGGAACTCTTTTGTCTAGTTCTACTTTAGGGTTCAGATAAGAAGCCGTTAAACCCTGTTGCCCAGAAGCAATGGCAGGAGAGGGAATGGCCCCGCAGCCTCTGAGGGTGCATGCACATGGCTCCTCTCCTGGCCTGACAAGCGCAATCCTGAATAGTGAGCATTAAGAGTGTCTGTTGGAGTGCAAGGGATGGCCTAGTGGTTAGAGCATTGGCTTAGCACTCAGGAGAGCTGGGTTCAATTCCCTGCTGTGCCCCAGACTTTCTGGGTGACCCTGGGCAATTCAGATCCTTAAAGGTATTTCAGTGGGAGCTAGGCCCCCTAAGTACCTTTGTGACTCTAGCCCATAGTCTCTGTGCCTCAGGTCCCCACCCCCAAATTGGGGTTAATAGCACGGCCCTACATTGCAGGAGTGTTGTGAGGATATCTACATTAAGTGTTGTGAGGTACTACGGTGATGGAGCCATATAAGCCCCCTCGTTAGAAAGCACCAGGCTAAACTATGGCTGTGCCAGGCCCCGCAGGTGACCTCAGCTGTCTTTACGGGCTGATAGGGCAAAGGTTATTCGACTGGAGTGTGCTGAGGCCCGTTGGTTACATGGCCTAGTTCTGATGCAGGCCAGGGAGCGATGATAGGGGGGCCACAGCTGGAGAGATGCCGCTGCCAGCGCAGGAGCCCTCTGTTCCTGGAGCTCAATTCCCCCAGCCAGCCTCGAGCTGAACTTCACTCCTCCGGGGTCAGTGTCACTGCACAGTTGGTTCTACACCGCGCTGTCAGGGCCCATGGGCGTGCCAGGGAGAGCAGGCACGTGAACCCTGCTCGCAGGAGCTGGCAGCCTGGGTTACTGTACAGCCAATCAGTGATCTTATCGCTGTGGGGCCAGGCAGGGAACCTGGGGTGGGTGGGTAGCTCAGACTGTCCTGCCCTGCCCGTGGGAGGAGGGACTAGTCAGTCATCCAGGCCGCCCTGGATGGAATGGGAAGAGATGCTGTCCCTTTTATGTATCCAGGCTGGGCTACACCCCAGTGCCTCCTAGGTGGGGAGCGTGCTGATAAGAGTGGGGAGCTGAGGCAGATATAGAGATGGGGGAGGGATACAGGCTTCTCCTGCCCAGACTGGCTGCTGCTACTGGAGAGAGCAGAGAGGGAGTGAGATGAATGGTGGAGGGGGAGATTGGGCCCTGGCCAGGGGCCAGATTCCACCTGGCTTGTGTATCGCAGGCAGCGCTGTGAGGGAGAGGCCAAGAGCAGAGATTACATTTGCCTCTATTACAAAGGCCCTTTCTAATCCTGCCCGCCAGGCTCTGATTGTCTCAGCTAATACCAGGGCTAATGGGAAAGCCGGGCCCAGGAGCGATGATGCGAAGGGTTTAATGCCTATTACAAGCGTAATGGAGTCTGTGAAAGTGGTTTTAGCTAAATGCAGCTGGAGGATGGAGAGAGCAATCGCCAGATAGCTCAGCCCTGGGCTGGCTTGCCCTGCACACAGGGAGTGCCTGGCAGGCGGGGCACCTCCTTGTCAGGTCCCATTGCCTCCCGGGGAGATCAGAACTGGGTCCTCAGCGGGTGTAAATCATCAAAGCCCCACTGCAGTGAATTCACACCAGCGAGGGAATCTAGGCTATTGTTGCTAGAGCATCAGATGCAGCGGGGGCGGAAGCTCGGCAGCAGGGAGTCTCTGTGGCTGAGTGCCTCACAGTCAGTTAGTCTCACAAGAGCCCTGGGAGGCGTTCTCCCCATTTTACAGACGGGGATCAGACTCACTGAGTGACTCAGTGACTTGCTCTGGGGCACAGAGAGAGTCTGTGGTAGAGCCAGGAATTGAACCCAGGTCCCCTGAGTCCCAGACCGTGCTGCTACCCCTAGTGGGATAGCAAGATGCTTTGCTCTATCCTGAGAGCTGCTGTGGCAGGGGAGGGAAAGGGAGGATTTGGTGAGCTCTGGAATGCAGCGGGTGGCACATGCCCAAGCCTGCGGGGCTGCCCTGCTCCGACAAGTTCCTGGGAATTTCAGGAACCCCCAACAAACTGTGTGTTTCTTGCAGCAACGCCCTAGTGCAGAGGCTTTGTTTGGCATCGGAGCTGCTGGAACAGGGCCCTGCACAGCTTGGATTCAAACAGTGTCTGTCTCCTCTCAACTCCCCCTGCTAGTTATGTCTGTCGGTGCCACTCCTTGGGCTCATCAGAACTGGGGGGCAGCGGGTCTCCTTCCCTGGCTGCCTGTGTGCAGCTGGCTGATGACTAATAGCCCCAGATAATTAGACCCCACCCTGAGAGGCTGCCCATCCACACAGAGCAGGGCCACGAATGACGCCAGCAAAACTCAGTGGCTTGTGCAGCATGCCTGCCATTGTGGGAGTCAAGTCACTGCATCGGGGTTTCTGAGCTCCGAGTAGCTTCCAGTAGGATGGGAAGAGTCCTCTGAGCCCTGCCTTCTCCCGTGGCTGCGGATCAGAGGCTGTCTGCTGGGATTCAGGCACTCGGGGGGGGGGCAAAGGTCACTTGCTGCTGGAGCCCCCTTGCGAGCTAAGAGTGGCAGCCCCCGTGCTCTGGGAAGCGAGAGTGGCAGCCTGGAAGGGGCAGCTAGCCCAGCAGGCTTGTCAGAGGAAGGAGAGCATGAACCCCAGTACAAATGGCCCAGAAGTTCAACCCATTTGGATGCTCTCTGGGGCTAAGTGCTGCTTTCTGCGGCCTGCAGGGATCCTGTGGAATCTCTCCTCCAGCGACACCCTAAAGGACCGGCTGGCTCGGGACACCCTGGAGCCACTCACCGACTTGATCCTGACCCCGCTCTCCGGCACGGGCAGCGCTGCCATCATCCAGCAGAACGCCTCAGAAGCGGAGATCTTCTACAACTCCACAGGCCTCCTCAGGTACCAGCTCTGCCAGCCCCTGGGTATGGAGAGTGTTCCCCGCGCCCTGGCCACTGAGCCACGTGGGCTGGGGGAGCTCTGGGCCAAGAGCAATGGAGACTTTCTTGGTTCTGGTATTGGTTCTGGCCCTCAGTGTTATGAACAAGGCCTGCATGCCCCCTGGGCAGGACACTGTATCCCCAGTCCTCATGCTGCAGGGCCTGACCTGGGGAGCAGCCAGGGTCAGGCAGCAATGCCCACCCAGAGTTAGTATTCCACACGGAGGGACGTTACAAGGGGTTCACACCTCCCTCAGCAGCATCCAGCGTTGGCCACTGTTGGAGCGGGAATCCTAGATGGGCAATTGCTCTGGCCTTGCAGAGGAGGGGGTCCCGGCAGAGGCTGGGGGCATGGGATGGCAGGGGAGATTCCATCTCACAGTGCTGGGCCCTGCGTTCCCCCTGCAGGAACCTCAGCTCCGCCAGCCAGCAGACCCGGCAGAAGATGCGCGAGTGCCACAGGCTGGTGGACTCCATGATCAATTACATCAAAAGCTCTCTGGAGGTGGGGAAGTCAGAGGACAAGGTGAGGCCCCTGCCCCCAGAGGGAGTCTGCGTCTGCCTGTCTGTGCTGGGGATCCACCCCTCGCCTTCACCGTCTAGAGCGAACAGCCTAGGCTGGGGTGCGGCTCAATGTGGGCGGGAGTGAAGCTCTCTCCCTGTCTCTGCTTCCTCCTGGCTCGGAGCAGCACTTCACGTGGTACCAACATCCTTAGCCCCACCCCACACGCCTGAGGTTCGCTAGGCCCTGCCCCAAAGGGCTTATCTCCCCTGCCCCCAGCAGCAGAGCATGGGCACCAGCCCTGACCTCGGCCAGCCTTCAGCCTCCCCCGTGCGGCCTGGCCAGCCCTGCGAGGCTGCGCTGACGGTAGCTGGTTCATACCCGGGCCACCCTGTTCCCAGGCCGGTGCTGGGCCGTGTCACCCCTGCTTGAGAACAATGGGGTTTCTCTCCCCGCCACCCCACCAGCCTGCCATGGCTCTGCCATACAGAAGAGCAGGCAGGGCCAGCTGAGTGCCCTGGGGCTGTTCCGTGGCGAGTGGCTGAGGGGACCAGGCCTAGTCCCCACAGGCAGCCTAACCCCTAGAGCTGCTGCTATCAGAGCCGCCAGCCTCCCAGAGCCCTTTGCCAGCTGATTGGCCCTGGGCCATCCCGAGCCTCTTACTAAACTCCTGCCCCAACGGAGGGGCCGTGCAGCCTATGTGCAGCACCCCTGGCCTCCTCCCCTGCACACCTCTTCAGGAGAAGGAAGGCAGTGGGCTGGCTCCGGCAGTGCATAGCCTGTGTCTGAGCCACACTCCCCCGAGAGACGAGGCCTTCTGACCCAGACGGGAGGCGCCCCAGCGGCAGGGGACCGTGCCTGGGAGGACGTGGGGGTTGGGATGCTGGGAGCGATGCCAGGGTTGCAGGGGGTCACTCAGGACCCCTTCGGCCCCAAATGCGGAGTGTTTCCATTCGGAAAGCCCGTGCCTGTGTCCGCCTCTCAGGCACAGACTGAGTCATGCTCCAGCTCTCCGCAACTGGGCACCACGGGTCCTGGCGCGTCTCGGCCCCGCTGCCAAGGGTCTGAGTATCGGGGTCAGTTTCCCAAGCCAGGCAAGCTGGAGAAGGGAATGGGAAAGTGATCACCGCCCACCCCCATGAACCGTCCCAGGGCAGGGCAGGGCTGTATTCCTGCTCACTGGGAGCCCCTCAAACCAGGGCACTGAGCCTGGAGAGCGAATTGACACCCCGATACCAGGGTGATGGGCACATTAGACATGGGCTGGCCAGCTGTGGGCTTTGTCAGTCGTGTTGGCACTGCGGGAGCGTTAACCCAGCCCTGATGGGAGGCCCTGTTCCCAGTCTCCCCTTTGGCTGGGCCCAGGCTCTAGTCAGCAGTGCTGGGCGGGACAGTCCAGCCAGTGCCTCTCCCACGTGGGCTTTGAAAGGTGAGCCAGCTGGAGTGAATGGCCCCGGCTGATCCCCCTTCCCCCATCCACAGAGCGTGGAGAACGCCGTGTGCGTGCTGCGGAACCTCTCCTACCGTCTGTACGACGAGATGCCCCCATCCTCGCTGCAGCGGCTGGAGGGGCACCGGAGGGACGGCACCGCAGGGACGGGGGAGCTGGTGGGCTGCTTCAGCCCCCAAGGCAGGCGAGTGCGAGAGGTGAGAACGGGGCGGGCGGGCGCATCCTGGGGGGTAATGAAGGGACTCAAACAGAACATGGCCACTGAGTGATGAGCTGGGTCGCTGCAACGAGGGGCGAGCAGATAATTCGTTCAGCCGTCCGGGGCCAGGCCAGAAGCTTCCAGTCGGCAGTGGATCAGGGTGTGTGTGTGAATGTGGGTGTGGGTGAGTGGAGACTGATCAGATAACTGATCACCTGGTGCTCTTCCAAGTCTCTGATTGGCTGAGAGTGGGCGCACCTTCCCATGAGAGTACTCACGCAGGGACATTTAAAATAGATTTCCAGGAATACTTATGTGCCTGGCTTTGGAACGCTCCCCTGGTGAGCCCAAGCAGCCATCTGAGGTGGAGGGAGTCACAAATCAAGGGATGGAGCCGGGTGCTCATAGGGGCACGGGTGATAGGGAAGAGAATGGGGGTCAAGCGGATGCAGGGGACCAAGAGGCCATGGCACCATCACTTTTAAAAGTGGCTGGACGGGCTATGCCCTCCCACTGGTGGCCATAAGCGCGAGTGAAGGGGGGGGAAGGGGGCAGAGAGGAGTGAGTGGGGGAGGAGTTTTGAGGGGAAGAGGTGGGGCCTCGGGGGAATGAGCAGTGCAAGGGTGAGGGCAGGGCCTCGGGGGGGGAAGGGGTGGCATGGGGGCGGGGCCATTGGTCGGGTGCCAGTAGCCCCCCAACTTTTAGGGAGGTTGCGTTGCTCCTGGGTGATAGGGATGGGGGTCATGGGGCTGGGGACAGAGGTGAGAGGGAAGCGGCGCTGCCCCATGTGCACAGGGCCCCCATAGGGCTGCGTTTCTTTGTTGACGGGCTGGTCTCTCTCTCCTCGGCCCCCCAGTCCCACATGAACACAGACATGGTGACCTTCACAGAGGTCTCCAAGGACCCCAAGGGGATGGAGTGGCTCTGGAACCCGCAGATCGTGGGCATCTACAACCGGCTGCTGCAGCGCTGCGAGCTGAACAAACACACCACGGAGGCGGCCTCAGGGGCGCTGCAGAACATCACCGCTGGAGACCGGAGGGTGAGGTTGGGCCTGGGGACAGGCCAGTCCGATCCCACCCAGGCTGAGTCCTTCCCCTTGGCTGTGGTGGCCTCTGACAGACTAGCTGGAAGACGGGTGACCACAACCCATACATCCCCCAGCCTGGCACAGACTGGCAGGGGTGAAAGTAGAAATAGGGACTTACTCGTACGGGGCTGGGTTGGGGCCGACTCTGGCCCCCGGAAGGCGCGGGGCCTCGGGCGAAAGGGGCAGGGATGGGGGGGTCAGAGCCAGCCCCGGTCCGCCCTGTACCGGTAAGTGCCCTCCCCATCCCCCGCCGGGGTAGCAGCAGCAGCAGCCGGGGGCTCTGGCAGCAGTTTAAAGGGCCCGGGGCTCGGCTGCTGCTACCGCCCCAGTCCCTTTAAACTGCTGCCGGAGCCCCCAGCTGCCGCTGCTACCCCAGGGCTCCGGCAGCAGGGCTCTGGGGGCTATTTAAAGGGCCCGGGACTCCCCTGCTTCTACCGCCCCGGCCCTTTAAATAGCTCCCGGAGCCCTGGGGTAGCAACGGCGGGGCTCCGGTGGCTATTTAAAGGGCCCAGGGCAGTAGAGTCAGCAGGAGCCCTGGCCCTTTAAATAGCCCCCGGAGCCCTGCTGCCACTACCCCAGGGCTCCGGGGGCAATTTAAAGGGTCTGGGGCTCCAGCCACTGCTGGGAGCCCCAGGCCCTTTAAATTGCTGCCAGGGGAAGCCGGGCTGCCCCGGTACAGCGCACCAGCTCTTGCCAGAACGCCGTATGGGGGCGTACCGGCTTACTTTCACCTCTGCGGATCGGAGCCACCACTGCAGAGAGGCCCAGCCTGAATCAGCCCCGGGGGCTGGGCTCCGCGGTGGGGCAGTGCAGGGAGGCTGGCTGCGCTGTAGGTCCCTAGGGCTTCTGGTCACCTCTGCCCAGTTGCTGAGGGGGAGATGACTGGTGCACAGTGCCAAGTGGGCATTTCTCAGGGCTGTGGCATGGCTGAGCGGGTCCCCCCCGGCGCTGAACCGTGGTGGCATCCCACCTCTGCCTTGCCCATCCCAGTGCCCTGACACTCCACAGCCCAGGGCTGCTAATGTCACTATGTCTGTATGCCAGGGTCGGCATCGGCCAGCCAGGGGCAGGCTCCCGCCCTCCCAGTCACGGGATGAATGCCCCAGGGAAATGAAGAAAAGAGGGAGTGGCACAGGGGGAAAGGAGACCAAATCCCAGCAGTGGCCTGCACACCAAGGCCCAGAGAGATCAGGCTGTGCTGAGCCTCTGTACCCACCCTTCAGGAAGTGATGCCACCTGCCCTGGTCTCATCCCCCTGCGCCCACCATTACCTGGCACCTGGCAGCATTCAAGGGCAGGCTGGGAGCAGTTGTGCCTCCAGCCCTCCCTACTACAGCAGCGTTGTCTCCAGGGCAACCACTTGTGGCAGAGGGTGAAATATGGGTGTGAGGGGGCTAGGGAAGGCAGCGCCAGAGGGATGGAGAATGGGGCCGGGAGTAGGGTGGTAGATATGGGAGGGGGAGATGTGTGGGCGGGGAGTGGGAGTGGCAGGGATCAAGTGGATGCATGGGGTGGTGGGGGTTGGGGGGGATACACGGGCTAGGAGTGGAAGGGACGGGGTTGGGGACAGGGGTGGTGAGGGTGGGGTAGGTCGGTATTGAATGGCCCAGAGTGCAACACCCCTGTAACTCTCCCTTTCTCTGTCCCCATCCCCAGTGGGCTGGCGTGCTGAGCAGGGTGGCTTTGGAGCAGGAGCGGATCCTGAACCCCGTGCTGGACCGAGTCCGCACGGCCGACCATCACCAGCTGCGCTCCCTGACGGGGCTGATCCGCAATCTGTCCCGCAACGCGCGCAACAAGGACGAAATGGGTGAGTGCTGCGGGCGGGGGCTGCAGGGAGAGCCCAGGGCTGACAGCGGCTGTCGATGGCAGCAGGGGTTAGATGCGGCAGGAGCTGCTGCTAGCAACAGGCCGCTCTTCTGAGAGACTTCCCAGCTCCTCTTACTGCCTGTGCTTCTGGGGGAGCATCCCCACCATTGTCCCTGGGACCAGCCAGGCCTAGTTAGCTCTTTCTCTCTCCCCTGGGCACATCAATGCCTTCCCAGCCCAGAAGGGCCCAGGGGCCCAAGCACCCCTAGCAGATCTCTGCACAGATGGGCCTTCCCTACCTTGACTGATGGCATGACCCCTCTGCACACACAGCTGGCAGCAGTGATGGGTGTAATCTACATTGCAAAAGAATAAACAGCACATAGCACACTCCTGTCTAAGCCACTTGTCTCCCCCTCACAGCATTTCCAAGGCCCCAGGTGTTTTAACAGCCTTTTCCAAGCTGAATCCCTATTTATTTTCTGCCCATGCATCTAAGCACCTTTTGTGCTATTCATATAGCACAGGTGGATGCGTAGGGGTCTCTCGGTCCTCACTAGCTTTTGCACCTCCCCTTAGTTTAGGGCCACCTAGGAATTTTTTTTTTTTTATTTTAATGGAAATATTCCTAGCTCATAGAACTGGAATGGACCTTGAAAGGTTATCGAGTCCAGTCCCCTGCCGTCACTAGCAGGACCAAGTACTGTCCCTGAGAGATTTCCCCCCCTCAATCCCTAAATGGCCCCCTCAAGGATTGAGCTCACAACCCTGGGTTTAGCAGGCCAATGCTCAAACCACTGAGCTATCCCTCCCCCCATGGCTGTGCTGCTGATTTCCTGCTTTAGGCCATTCAGTGAGACCCAGGAAGTCCTGGTCTTTGCTGCACCCACTAGGCCTCTCTCCCCATTGCGCATGTTGCTATCCCATCACCCAGGCCGCTGGCCATCTCCTCTCCAAGCTGCTGCGTGGCCTGGGTGACACTGTGGCGGCACCAGTCCCAGTGCTTTGCTCCAGCCCATAGAGCCAGCCCTTGATGACGGTCCGTTTGCCTCGGCAGCGACCAAGGTGGTGAGCCATCTGATTGAGAAGCTTCCAGGAGGCATCGGCGACAAGGAGCCCCCGACCGATGTCATCGTGAACATCATCGCTGTGCTGAACAACCTGGTGGTGGAGAGCCCCATTGCCGCCCGCGACATCGTCTACTTTGATGGCCTCCGGAAGCTCTTCTACATCAAGAAGAAAAGGGACAGGTAGGATCTGGCGGGAGCCTGCATGTCTCCCCAGCCAGCCCACTTACCCAGCCCTCAGTCCTGCCCCTCCGCTCCTTGGGCACAGGAGCTCAGCTCAGGTCAACGTCTGAGAGCCTCTTCCTGGCCTGTGTTTCCAGATCATTGTGGTGGGACATGGGGACTTCCTGGACAGTCTAAAGCCCCTATCCCGCTCAGAGCTTGGGCTGGTCTGAGCCCCCTGGTACACACTCCGAGAGCTGTCCCATGACCACTGAGAGGGTCTTCTTGCCAGGAATTTCTCC
Source organism: Malaclemys terrapin pileata (assembly GCF_027887155.1). Classification (NCBI taxonomy): domain Eukaryota; kingdom Metazoa; phylum Chordata; order Testudines; family Emydidae; genus Malaclemys; species Malaclemys terrapin. Next base: position 37,423,711 of record NC_071508.1, read on the forward strand.
CATGGAGTCATCCCAGGTCCTTACCCTAAGGGAGCGCACCTTGGGGAATAATCCTCTCGCCCTGAGGTGTTTATGGGGCACTCCTACCCACCCAACTTCATCTTCCCAGGAGTTGGCTGGCCCATGTGTCAGTAACTTCTCCAGCCACATCCAGCATGGTGGTGATGGTGAGGGGCTCTCTGGCCTGAGTGCAGCAGTGACCATCTAGTCCTAATGTACTCTCCTGCTTCGCCTCTCCTGCTCTCCCCCTGCCGCCAAGTCCTCACCCTTTGTTCAGAGTGCCTCTCACATAGCGCCCTCTGTCCCCGCTTGTGGTTCCTGGGCCTGTGCCAGACAGACACTAACGGGAGAGGAACAAATAGCATCATTGTGTCATCTGTGTGTTTGCCCTAGCTCGGACAGCGAGAAGTCCTCCAGAGCTGCTTCCAGCCTGCTGGGCAACATGTGGCAGTACACCAAGCTGCACCGGGACTACAAGATGGTACGTTCCTCCCTGAGCTGGTGCACTCGGCACTAGCTCGGCTGAGGGTCTCGCTGGGTGGCTCCGCTCTGGGGCAGAGCCAATGCTCTCTTTCAGGTTGGCTTGCACAAGGTGGGGATCTCCCTGCTGTTGATCTGAAGGCATTGTCTAGACTAGGACAAAAAGTGTATCATTAGCGTGCGTTAGCGGCCGGAGGGTAACCTAGAGAGCTGGTCAAAAACATTTCAACGCAACCATTTTCCATGGGAGCGTGCTGTTCTCAGTGGGAAAGCATCAAAGGGTTTTGTTTCGATAAAGTCAAAGTGTTTCACTTTGACTTTATCGTTTTCATTTCAGTTTGATGTATATTAGAATTTCAGTATTATCTTTATGGACTTTAGAGTACATATCGTGTTTTATATGATTCATTTTTCATAGGTTCATAGATTCTAGGACGGGAAGGGACCTCGAGAGGTCATCGAATCCAGTCCCCTGCCCGCATGGCAGGACCAAATACCATCTAGACCATCCCTGATAGACATTTATCTAACCTACTCTTAAATATCTCAAGAGATGGAGATTCCACAACCTCCCTAGGCAATTTATTCCAGTGTTTAACCACCCTGACAGTTAGGAACTTTTTCCTAATGTCCAACCTAGACCTCCCTTGCTGCAGTTTAAACCCATTGCTTCTGGTTCTATCCTTAGAGGCTAAGGTGAACAAGTTTTCTCTCTCCTCCTTATGACACCCTTTTAAATACCTGAAAACTGCTATCATGTCCCCTCTCAGGCTTGGTCTACACTACCCCCCCTAATTCGAACTAAGGTACGCAACTTCAGCTACGTGAATAACGTAGCTGAAGTCGAAGTACCTTAGTTCGAACTTACCTTGGTCCACACGCGGCAGGCAGGCTCCCCCGTCGACTCCGCGGTACTCCTCTCGCCGAGCTGGAGTACCGCAGTCAACGGCAAGCACTTCCGGGTTCGACTTATCGCGTCCAGACTAGACGCGATAAGTTGAACCCAGAACTTCGATTTCCAGCCGTCGAACTAGCTGGTAAGTGTAGCCAAGGCCTCAGTCTTCTCTTTTCCAAACTAAACAAACCCAATTCTTTCAGCCTTCCTTCATAGGTCATGTTCTCAAGACCTTTAATCATTCTTGTTGCTCTTCTCTGGACCCTTTCCAATTTCTCCACATCTTTTTTAAAATGTGGTGCCCAGAACTGGACACAATACTCCAGCTGAGGCCTAACCAGAGCAGAGTAGAGCGGAAGAATGACTTCTCGTGTCTTGCTCACAACACACCTGTTAATACATCCCAGAATCATGTTTGCTTTTTTTGCAACAGCATCACACTGTTAACTCATATTTAGCTTGTGGTCCACTATAACCCCTAGATCCCTTTCTGCCGTACTCCTTCCTAGACAGTCTCTTTCCATTCTGTATGTGTGAAACTGACTTTTCCTTCCTAAGTGGAGCACTTTGCATTTGTCTTTGTTAAACTTCATCCTGTTTACCTCAGCCCATTTCTCCAGCATTGGTTTCAGCATTGTCAAGAATGTCAATGTTTTTGAATCCAAACTTTTCAGAAGTTGTGCTCTGTGGACAATGTTGACTTTTCACTCCGGTTTTGAAATTTGTTTTTGTTCCAAATGTCGGAATTTCCCGCCGAAGGGAAATTCTGTTTTCCTACCTGCCCTAGTAACTCCCCTGTGCTAAGGCTCTGTGGTGACAGGCAGGGAGCTTGCGTGCTTCTTTCATGGTAGCTCAATCGAGTTAGCTTAACTCAACTGCAAAGCCCCATCAAGATGCAGCCTAACACATCTGCAGCTGGCTGTGTTGGAGCTCAAACTAGATCAGCTCTGTGTGCATTAAAGGCACTGATGCCTGTCTAGATGTGTCAGCTAACATGATCTCATTGAATCCTAGTCGAGGCAAGGCCTTGTGTGGACTGGGGATCCTCCTTTCATTCTTGTTTGAGCAATGAGGAGGAGGCAGCCGGAGCCCAGGCATGTTATAGGGAATAATTCATACCCAGGAAGACACAAGTGCAAACGGCCTGGGGTCCAGCAGATGGTGGTGGTGGGTGGGAAGAGGCTGGTGTTCAAAGGCCAGCACTTTAAGAACTGGGAGTTCAGTCAGCCTGGAGGGGGGTGTAACAGGGTCTCCCCAAACCCCACCTTGGTTTCCCCACTCCTGAGTAAGCTGGGAGACCAACTCACTAGCCAGTGCATCAATGAACCTCCTACCACGGTCACTACTTCATTGGCTTTTCCCAGGGCTGCATTGTGCAGACACAGTTCAGCTTCAGTCCCAACAGGAAAACCCAGGCCCTGCTGCCTGCCCTGGGCCCTGCAGGGCTGCTTCTGCTGCTGCCCACCCAGCAAGGCTCCCCAGCCAACCCTTTCCCCTAGCAGAATGGCACGGTCCCCTCCAGAAGCCTTCCCATGGCTCTCCCCCTTAAGTGAGCTGCTGGTTGGCCTGTTATCTCACCAGCTGGGAGGGGCAGCTGGTTAGTGACAGGTGGAGGCTAAGCCCGATTCTCCCCCCCACTCCACCCTGGGACAGGAGTACGTTGGGAAGGCAATGGGGAGCTGTGGCACCCCTATCGGTCTGCACCAGTAAATGATTGTCCTTGTGTTCAGTTCTCTGCTTCCTGGGGATTTTAAAACCATCTAATCTTCTGAGTCAGGGTGTGGCCAGTCACCCGCCGCAGGGAGGAAGAGTGACACACACCCAGCACCTACAAGGATCTCTTTAACCCTAGGCTTGCCGAGAGCTTTGGGGCAGGCTCAGGGCATGACATCCCAGGTGACTAGGGGCTTCTTCTTGCATCCAAGCAGTGAGCACAGTCCGCTGATAGGGCCTGTTCTGCAGGGGCCTCAACAAAGCACTCCCTAAACTTCCTGGGCTCAGCATGAAACCTGGGCTGAATTCTCCCCAGGGCAGCCTCTTCCTTGCTTGCTCCAATTCCCGATTGAGACGCTGGAGGGGATGTCCCCAGGACATGGCACAGGGATTGCTGGGGGAGCTCCAGGTCACCTAAGTGAGGCTCAACTGTGAGCCACAGCTCCCACTGCAGCCCATAGAAACTGTGGGTCCCATCATCACCAGCTCCATCTTGATCTGAGGTGCTAAGATGGAGCCTGGTGGGCTGGGGCCTGTCACCTCTTGCAGGAGACTCCTTGGTACTCAAAGTGAGGCCATCTGCTCCGTTTTATGCAAACTAGATGTGCCCTTGGAGTCCTGGGGAGATGCCAATGCAGCCCTGGGTTGGGCAAGGTTTGGGTGCCCTCAGGATCGATGCACCAGTTGGCTGAGCGGGATGCCTAGGAAATTGAGAAGCAGCCTGTTAATGGGAAATACGCAGGGTCCCCATTCTTCTCAGACTGTCCCTCGCTGCCTCACCGCTCCTGGTCCTGGCTTCGCTACAGCGGCATCCTCTCTCCTCTTTGATTTCCTTGGCCCTGTAGCTCGATGTAACTTTGCTCAGAAACGAAAGGATGGCGATAGCCATTCAACCCCTATCAGGGAAAAATGGCCTTGGAGGAACCAAGGAAGGGGACAACTTGTCCTGTCGGCCCTTAGTCTGGTTACAGCCTTACCTTGGCATGACCCACCTAGTGCTGCACGACCCCGGGGGGCCCAGGAAAGAGAGATGTTTTCTGTGGCCCATATTTTTAAGAGTGATGAGTGATTTGGGGGACCCAACCTGAGACCCCTTCACAGGGGCCTGACTTTCAGAGGGTGGGTCTCGCCCACTTTAGAGAACACAGGGCTCAGCCGAAATCTCTCTCCTTAGGACCAATCTGTTTGTGTCTTGCAGAAGGGCTACCGGAAGGAGGATTTCCTAGCTCTGTAAGGACGAGCATCCCAGGAGTGGCAGAGACGGGACTGACCAGCCTTAACTCTCCCAATGAAAATTGCCCTCACAGCAGCATAGACTGAGTCTCTGCCCCAAGAATCCCTCCTTGCTGCAGCTCCCGTTCTCCTCCATCTAGACCAGCAGCAGCTTGGCCTGCCTCATTTTTGCATTCATTACAGCTTCTTCTTCAAGCATATTGGGAGCCTCTCCTCCCCTGGTGACATCAGAGGCAGCCTTCGCTCCAGCAGCACTGCTCTGGGCATGCTCCAGGGAGAATTCAAAGGACTCCGCTTGGCAGGCCCTGCAGATGTCACAGGAGTCCTGCCAGCACCTGTAAGGACACTAAGGGATCTTTGCACAAGGTCTTCTTGGACCTCTGGATTACTCCTAACGCAGTATGTCTCTATGGTTATTATTCCCCGCGCACACCCACCTTCCCATGGACTTGTATTTTTTAAATTAAGGAGGAGCTCGGCTCTGTCCGGAGGTCTGTGGGATTTCAAGGGGAAGGCATGCACACAGTGGGACATTGGTGTCAGGAGCCCCAGGCTTCCGGGGGCTAGTGGGGCCATACTTGTCTAGTTGTGGTGGGTGTCTGGGGCTTGTCTCATGCTCACAACATATTGGGAAGCAGGGGTGGCATGGTTATGTTGTGGTGCTTGTGGATCTGGGTTGAAAGAAATATGGCAAGATAAACACAGGACAAAGCTTTCAGAGCTATCCAGGGGTGTTATTCACCCCTTCTTTAGCGCTAGTTACCCTTTACACAGGCAGGGTCCCAACTACAGCCAGACCCTCATCCCAGCTCCTGTCAGAGGGTGAGCTGGCCGGCCCTATGCCAATCAGAGGGCAGCTCCCTCCCTAAAGCTGCTCCAGGGGCAGCCTCGCTCTGGCTTTCTCCACCTGCTTCCTGGGAGCTGTTGTTCTCAGCCCAGCAGCACTTCCTCAGCTCCCGGTGCAGGTAAGCGTGTGCGCTGTTAGCTAGCGGGAATGCCTGGCATGCGCTGACAGTGACCCTGGCCTTGTTACTCCCCAGCCTATTGCAGGGCCACAGCTCGCTAGGAGACATGGGCTCATTAACAGAGTTGCTAAAGGTCGTTTGCGTGTAGTGTATTAAAATGAGATTCAAGAGAAGGTATGTGCTGGGCTGCCGGGCTGCACTCCATGCAGGCTGGGTTTTGTGCTCCGTGTTCCCCTTGCTGGCTGCAGGCTGTATTGGTGGGTGGGGTCGTGCTGCCCATTGGGTGTGTTTAGCTCTGCACTAACACAGCCTAATACAAACAGCTGCGGAAAGTGGTTGCCGCAGGAACAAACCAAACACTGTGGAGAAACTTCAGTGTCTGAGCACTTGCGACCTTTCTCCCTAATGTAATAGGGAAGGGCCCAGCCAGTGGCTAAAGGGAGTCAGTCTGAGCTGCCTGGGATGATTATCCTTGCATCTGAATTACATTGCCCTAAAATGCTTGCGCTCGCATGGAAACCTGGACACACCTGTATGATGAAGGGCTGAACTTTCCTGTTCATTGAAGACTCTGCTGCAGGAGTGTCCCAATCAGGTGTCCTCCTCGTAGTCCAAATCGGATAATGAAATTCTGCCCAGATTCAGCTTCATTTGTCTTTCTAAAAGCTGGGGCATTGCTGGCATAGAACAGGTTCTGTGTTCCCGCGCGCAGGGGGCATTTCACTGGCTGGGGAGGTGGTTCTTGTATTAGCTGTACAGTCTGAAGCACTTTGGGATGAAAGCTGATTAAACTCCTGGCTTGGCCTGTGCACTATGTTTGGTCGATTATTGGAGTGTTAAACAGCCCTCCTGGCTCTCGCACCTGCCCTGTGTGATGGGAATGATGCTGGTTCGGGGCCTCGGACTGGGAGCTGCTCACTGGGGAACAAGGGACAGGCTGGCAGCCCCGCCACCTGAGCCATTTAAAATGCAACTGGACAAAACACCAGCGATTATAGCAGGGACCAGTCCTGCTCTGACCCCCCCCAGCAGTGGGACTAATCTCTCTTCCCACCTCGACCTCGCCTTTGTTAGAGGGGGCCCAGGCTGGGATCCACTCGCTATGGTAGCAGTTTGGTTTTCCCTTCGGAGGGCATGAGGCTCTGACCGGTGGACAGGAGATGCTGTGTAAGTGCTGTCCTGTGCTGCCTCTCTGGTGTTTCCCTATAGAAAGTAAGTCAATAGATAAGCAGAGAGCCCAGGGGATAGGGTAGCAGCAGAATGGATCAGGGGAGCCTGGGTCATTCTGATAAGAGAGGGAGCTTCAGCAACAGGCCCAAACTGCATCAGAGGAGATGGTTCAGTGCCTGGGACAGAAACTTGAGGCCAGATGCTACTCCCGGTGACACCAGGGTACTGCTGCTGGGGAGGGACTCTGGTTTGACCCCAGCGTAGCAGCAGAGTCTGGCCTCCAAGCCCTTGGCTGATGCCCAGCAGGGTTCCCAGGTGAGGCTGGCATCTCAGTGTGTTTGTCTTCCCCAGCCAGGAGTGGTGTCATTTGTTTTCCCTAAATAAAGGCCTTGACCAGGGCGTGGCTCGGAGTTCTTTGTGGTGTGTTTATGAGAAGGAAGAGGGGGAAGGGCAAGGATGCTGCTGTCAGGTTAACGCTCCCTCTACGTTCTAACCCAGCATACTATCCACGGGCAGGCGAGCAGGGGCCAGCAGCAGAAGACAAGCTGTAGCCTGAGTGCAGCACCTCCTAGCCACAGCAGGGTAACGTCCCGCCTCTGTTGTTCTGAAGGTCTCTTCCCAGCTAGGTATAGCTCAGCTGAGGTAACCCCCAGAGGAGCCCTGCCAGCTAAACCTTCCTTACTGCCCATCTGACCAAAAAGTTTCCTGACACTAAAGTTAATTGCTTTTAAGGAGGGCTTTGTAATGAGTGCAAGTAACCTGCAGCAGTTCTGGAGTCAGACCACTGGGGTTGTGAGCGTCTTGGCTTGCACATGCTAAGCAGGGCTGGGCTGGGCACTAGGGAGCACTGGTGAGGCGGTAGATGACACTCCTCCAGAGTGAATGCAGAGCCAATGCCTTAGCGTGGCACTGGGGATGCTGCTGCTGAGTTTTGCTTCACACTTGGCTCATGTGATAATGAAAGGTGCCCCGGTGTTTTGCAAGAGCAAGGATGTTAGCCCCAAGCCCACACTGACTTTGCAATGGTTAATCACATTCTGTCTGCACAAAACACTTTTGCAATCTCCACGGGCGCGGTGTCCCAAGTTGCTGCCAGGCTCCATCCTCTCAACTGCATTTCAGGGGCTGAGGAAGCCCTGCTGGCCTAGCAGGAAAAGTACCGTATGGACTGTTAATCATGATCCCTGCATAGCCACAGCTCACTCACGCAGGCAGCCCCTGGGCCTAGCCGTGTTGGTGGCTGCGACTTGCAAATTCACCTGCAAGCCCCTGTGGAGCAGTGAATCCGCAGGACGAGGAATCTCCTGCAAAGACTCCCTGAAAGAGCCCCCTTCACCTTCCAGCCTATTAATCATTAAACATTAACAAGCCTATGGGTAGTGCTCTGCGCTCCCCAGGCAGAGCACAGAAGTTGTCCGCTTTTTGCTGTCTTAAGTCTATGTTGTAACTTTCCCTTTGGAGGATGGAGCTGGAGTGAGCAGTTCTGAGGATCTAGAGTCCTCTGGAAGCTGGGGCCAGGCCCACCCCCCCCATCTCTTGACTGGCTTGACTCGTCTCTAACCCGATTTGAGAGTGGCAGCAGCTATTGTCAGAACACAGGGGGTAGTGGGGACCATAGTACTGTATCTAGGGTCTGAGCTAGTGCCTGCTAACATCCTAACTGAAACGGAATGGGGGGGAGGGGACGCGTCTCCTGCTCGTCCCCATTGTCTGTGCTGCATCTGTGTCCTGCACTGGCCTCTGGGGCCTCTTGCTCACTTCCCTGCCTCAGTACAGGTAACCTGGGAGAAGTACCGTCTGGGGCCGTGGGTGCAGTAAATACTAGTATTCCCACGTGTGAGGGAGCACTGGCATGAAGTAGTGCTGTGCAGTTTGCAATCAAGATCAGAGGCCTTTGCCAACACACCTCAGTCCTGACCTGCATCCCCGCTGCTATTCCAGTCCTGAGTCCCCACTAAACTCTGCCCCATTTCCTGCTACTACAAGCCCTCAGCCTAGGAGTAGCCCTCCCTGGGCTGCATGTCACTGCCCAAACCGGGAAGAACGTGAGATCCCAGCCCTCCTTACACAAAGAGCTCACAACCTCCATCCTCTCTTAAAACTGCTGGTGGAGGGAAAAGGACAAGACCAGCTTAAAACAACAGTTATTTTAATTGTATTTCAAAAAGAAGAAAGAGCAAAGCTGCTCTGTGAATCAAGGAAAGACTTTCCAAAGTTGTCCTGTTGGTCCCTAAGGAACAGCACTGTAAAGCCTGCCGGTGAGTGATGCCGTTACAGGGCACTTCCTGGAGAGAGCGACACGTCCCTGCTCTTGCTCCTTCACAGGAAACGGCCCGTGCCGAAGCGCTGGTGGTACTAGAACCCCTGAGTAACACAAAGTGCAGCAGGGGAGGATCAGCCTCTGCTTTCAGTCCCCTGGGTTTTTCTGGTGTCTCTGCCCTGAAGCTGCTTTAACGCCCCTGGCGGTCTCTAGTCTTCAGTCATGAGGCTGAGTTAGGTTCCTTCCTAACTCCCATCAGACCTCTGTGCTGTCTGGCCTCTTATCCATACTCTAGCTCCAGCTGATGGCTGAGGCCTCCATGTGCATTTGCTGCAACAGTGCTACGCTGTACTATGGCTCTAAATTTATCATTACAAATCCCAGTCACCTTTCAAGGTGACCCCATCCTTAGCCCTGCTGGTGGCATTCCCCCAACCCAGTCACAGCAAGACCTAGTGTCTTGGTATAGCCAGGAACTCAGTGCTTGCCAGTATCTCGGTACCCAACGGCCACAACAAAATCCAGCATCTCATTGGCATCCGTTACTGCAATGCCCCCGTAGTGGTTCTAGCAATCCCAGAGCCAGCCCTCACCATCTGCAATGCCATGGCCCACCTCACAGCACCAGCTTTCCCTGGGCTTTTCCCTCTCCACCACCCCAGTCTCTTTCAGCAAGTTCCAGACAAAAGGCTGAATTCTTCTTTCCTAACAATTTCCCTTGGTCCTGAACAGTTGCAAAAACTAAGATCCCCAGCATTTAAATGGGACTGTAAGGCTTCAGTGGGTGGGTAAAAAGTCAGCCCTTTTCCTGCCTTGACTTCCCCATAGAGAATACCCAGGAATGGGAGTGCTGAAGACCTGCCCAGGCCTCTGGGTTAAAGAAACTAGCTGAGCAGCACTTCCTTCTAAAGGGACACCAAGCTGGCCAGTCCCATGGGAGCAATAATCCCACCGTCTCCGCTCTCCCTCTCAGAGGTCGTCTTCTGTCACGAGGCAGTAGAAGTCTGTCCTTGCTCCGTAGTTGCGTGACCCCAGGTCAGAGATGTCTATTTCGCTCCTCTGGCCCTCTTCCAGCTGCACTTCTTCCATGATGCCAGCTGCTAGTGCTGGTGGTCTATCAGGGCCAGTCATTCGAGGGGGCGGAGGGCCCCTTAAAATGGACCCACGGACACCTGCTGGGTTGGAGAGAGAGGACAGATCGGTGGGGGATGGGGAACAGGACCCCCAGCAGCTCCTATTCTGTGGGAATCCCAGGAGTTCTGGCTTGCTTTGGGGGTGGAATGGGGATTTTTGGATAGAGACTACAGGGCTTTCCTACCACAGAATGGCAATTTTAGGGTCAATCCATACCAGCCAACAGTGGAAGAACAGGAAGTAAAAAAAAAAAAGGAACTGTTCCTCCTAGTGGAGAGCTGTTGCCTTGTCTCCCGGTCACACTGTCTTCTCAAACTCCCTGCCAGTGCCCTGCAAAGCTAGAGAACAAGGCTGCCCCAGGATCTCCACACAGTGCTGCACTAGCCTAAGAAGTATCAGAGGGGTAGCCATGTTAGTCTGAATCTGTAAAAAGCAACAGAGGGTCCTGTGGCACCTTTAAGACTAACGAAAGCTTATGCTCCAATACTTCTGTTAGTCTTAAAGGTGCCATAGGACCCTCTGTTGCTTTTAGCCTAAGAAGGGAAGCTTTGCCATGCATTGTGCTGGGATGCAGCACACAACTAGTAACTCCTGTTCCTGACAGTTGGCTGCCTGAGGCCTGACAACTTGCTGTCAGGCTGCAAAGAACACCTGGCAGAATAACCGCAGTGCTCCTGTCTGAACTCCAGCCAGCTGTGCCAAGCCCATCATTTCTCCATTCGCCTTCTAACAAGACAATCACTGGGCACAAACAAGCTGAGCTCTGTGTTGCCAGCTGCTTGTAAATCTTTTATAAGCACAGGACTTATTGGAATCCTGTTACTAAAATTAAAATATATTTCCCAGCAACTCAACATGTGTTAACAAATCCTGGACTCCCTCTCCAAGACCTTTGGGGCAAATAGCAGTAAGTGCACCTCCCTCCCACTACTCCAGCCAACAGCAGCTGTTCCAGAGGCTTGGGAAGAGACAAGACCCAGCAATCATCACTGTCTTTTCGGCCTGTGAAGGAAGCAAACGGCCACTGGTATAACCCTTCCCTTCTATTTAGCCCGTGCTCTCTTTGACGTGTTGACTTGGAGGATAATAGACTGCTTCAGCCTGCACAGGGAAAGGGATGGGGCCTCCAATTACTCTGCGCTTCTCAGAGCCCTAGTAAACTGCAGGGCTCTCCCCAGGTGGCACGTGTGTGTGTTGAGGGTAATGGGGAGGAGCTGGGGTTGGTGGCCATCCATGGTGATTTAGTTAGTGCCAGGCATGAATATCTTGTGTTAGAAAAGATTAGCCGACCAGGATTTGATCACATCGAACCCAATCCAAAGTCAATGACAGAGACAGCCTTGGGGGCATGGGAAGGAAACTCACAACCATCTCTATGGGGGAGGGGTTGGGTCAGAGTGCAAGGCTCCGGCAGGCAGCTGCAGAGAGCAGGGGAAGGAGGAAACGTTGAGATGGCTCTCAATGGCCCTTTGTCATTGCTCATCCCACTAATCTTGGCTGTAACCTCAAACGTGAGGTTGGAAATGGTGCTCTGAGGGGGTGAACTTTGCTCCTACTCAATCCTAGCTCCATGTTTGGAACACTAACGGGAGGGGCACATACCACAGGGAAGTCTGGCCCTATGGGTGCACGTTTCTAGACACTAGGCGTTCATGGAATAAGTGGCTGCAGCCCAACCAGTGTGTTGTGACATCCCCCTTTATAGAATGGGGCTCAGAAACTATGGCAATGGGAGCCATATAAGAACACAGACAGATGGTTATGGTACCCAGGTCTCCCTCAGGATGGGGGTCTCCTCGGTACTCCAGGTAGCTGCTGTGGAGAATCAGCATCGGGTCCTTGTCCTCCTGGAGCTGGGTCTGAGGGTCTGCCATGATCCCCTGGTAGGACACCTTCCGTGGCAGAGCCAGGCACAGCTCTTTCCAGAAATCGGACGACGGGGTCTGTAAGGAAGAGGGAGAACTTCGGTAGCATTCCCCTCCGAGCTCTGTTCGAGCCATATCCTTCGCCAAGTGCAAAGCCCTGCAATCCCGACACGTCTCTAGACAAGTTTCAGCACCTACTTGCTGAGAGCATTCTTGGGGCATGTGAGCTGTGACACATGCAGCAGGTCTGGCTCCTGAAAAGTTTATGGAGACAGAACTCCTTTTTCTGCAGAGGGAGCTGGAAACTCAGCCAAAAATCAGAGAAAAATGGAACCTTTTTTTTAATTTGTATTCTGTCAAGCCTAGAGGCCCCAGCCGCACCCAAGACCCCATTGTGCTAGCCCTGTCTGTAGCTGCAGGAAGGGACAGTCCTTACCCCACCGAGCATACAGTCTAGACACACAAGACAGATGAAGGGTGGAAGGGGAAACGAAGCACAGAGGGGAAGTCCCTTCCTCAGAGAAGCCACCCAGCAGGTCACTGAGAGCTGTGAATAGAACCCAGGTCCCCTGACTAGATGTCTTCTGTTCTATCCCACAACAGAGCATGTTCCTCCCACAAACTTCTGCCCCTTCTGTGGCATTCCCCACACTCCTGGGTCCCACAGAGAGCTGGGGAACCGTGTAATCCTGCCTCTTCACTGGGAATTTCACTTTATCTGAACCAAGAAGGATTCGGTGCTACCTTATCTACAGTGCCAGGATCAATTCTGGAGGAGTAAATGATGTACAGAGGTGCCTGAGATCTGAACAATCCAGCTACAAGAAGCTTCCAATCCCCTTCAGTCAGGGGCAAGTGTGGATGGGGCCTGCCGTCTCGGACACTGACAGTCTGGCGTGTGCAATGCTTTCTTCTTGAAGCTGGAGGGGGCTTTGCATTTGTTCAGTGCTGCTTCACTCTGGCAGGGCTGCTCTAGCTGCACAGCTCCCTGGTGTCAGCAAGGGCATGTCCCTGCACGTGTCTGAAGCCCCAGCAACAGAGCTCTGGCAAAGGCTGTACTCAGAAGATGGCCTCTCGCCAAGCTGGGATCAGGAAAAACTAGCAGAACCTGGGTGGAGATCCCGGCAGAACTGCTGAGACTGTATGGAGGCTAGAAGCTGCAGGTCTAGGTTTGGGTTTGAAAAAGAAACAGCTGTGGGAAGCAGTAGGACTTCCTTTTAGACCCAGGAGAAAGCTTCGGTCTAGCTTTCCAAGCTAGCTTTCTAGGCCCAAACACGCTGCTCTGGAGAGAGTTAAAGTGCAGGTCTCCCTTGGACAGAATGGGGCTCCAGATCCAGTGGGTGTCACTGAGTTCAAAGCCAAGGTCCTGGCTCTTGTAACTGCCAGACCCTGGGCTCTGGGATTTGACAGTGGAGTGTTTCCTTCTTCTGCATCGTCACCAGGAATAACGATTCTGCATGATGCCTACCCTGCTTACATCTGTGCAAACCCATTACCCTTCCATGGCTTAGCCGAGGAGAGGAAGACAGGGGGGTTACACCAGCCGCATGGAGGGCAGAATTAGGCCTGCAGAGCCTCTATTGCTGGTGATGGTGCAGGGAGGGAAAGAGCCCAGTGTGAGTTTGGGGTTGGCTGTTAGAATTCACATTTGACGTGTGAACTGAGCACTTTTAGTCTGAAATTAGAGACACTCGATCCAACCAGGGAGCATGCATAGTGGGGCAGTGGGAGAAGTAGGCAAGGACATGGTGCTGCCACTCCTTTGCCCCTCCCTTCAACCTGTGCCCCCGTAGTGCAAAGAAAGTCATTCCAGCATTTTCCCCAAATGTGGGGATTAGTTGTTCCTGTCCCATAATTTGGGTGCACAAGGGCCAGGGACAAGCCAGCCCTAAAATGCTCTTGGTAGTGAAAGACGGCATTAAACTTGGCTTTAGTTGCACATGTCAAGGCCATGTGAGAAAGGCAGTGTGTTCCCATGAATGTAATGAGCCAAAGGGTTTAAATGGCTGGCTCCATCCTGAGTCATCCTGTGTCAGATACACAGGGGAATGTGGCTAGGCTAATGCGAGAGCCCAAAGGCTAACAGCGTACACCCAACCTCTGTCCAAGAACTGGAGAGGAGTCTACAGCCAAGTGAGTGGCACCAGGGGAGCTCAGCTCTACCAAGGGAGTCCATGCTGATCTCTGAAGAGTAGCACGGCTGGGAATGTAGTTTCTATAACATGACTAAGGAGGGAACGTTGTTAATTGTAGGGAGTGGTTTAAAAATGCTCTGCTGTCACTGTGGGCCTCGCTCTTTACACAGTTAGACATCCAATCTCCTGCACAATTGTGTATCTAACTTCTCTATCCCATTACCATATCCACTAGGGTTACCATATTTTGTGCCTCCCAAAGGAGGACACTCCACGGGCCCGCCCCCGCCCCCAGCCCCGCCCCAACTCCGCCCCCTCCCCAAAGTCTCCTCCCCCTCCCCTGCTTCCCGCGAACATTTGAGTCGCGGGAAGCCTGAAGCAGGTAAGGGGGAGTGTGGGGGGAGGAGGCGCGGCCCAGGCTGGCCCCGGCCCTGGGGTGCCGGCCCCGGGCCCGGCCCCCGGCCCACCACCCCCGGCCCGCCCAGCACTGCAGTCCCCGGCCCGGCCCCCAGGCCCCCGGCACCGCACTGCCGGTCCCCAGCCCGTCCCCCGGCCCGTCCCCCGAGCCCCCGGCCCGGCCTGGCACTGCCGGAGCCCCCGAGCCCCCGCCGGAGTCCCCGAGCCCCGGGCCCGGCCCCGCCGGAGCCCCCGAGCCCCCGCCGGAGTCCCCGAGCCCCGGGCCCGGCCCCGCCGGAGCCCCCGAGCCCCCACCGGAGTCCCCGAGCCCCGGGCCCGGCCCCGCCGGAGCCCCCGAGCCCCCGCCGGAGTCCCCGAGCCCGGCCCCGCCGGAGCCCCCGAGCCCCCGCCGGAGTCCCCGAGCCCCGAGCCCCCGCCCCGCCGGAGCCCCCGAGCCCCCGCCGGAGTCCCCGAGCCCCGAGCCCCCGCCCCGCCGGAGCCCCCGCCAGAGCCCCCGAGCCAGGCACCGCACCGCCGGCCGGCCCCGGAGCCCCCGGCCCGGCCCCGGAGCCCCCAGCCCCCGGCCCGCCCCCCCCCCCCCGATTTTCCCGGACATGTCCAGCTTTTTGGGCTTTCCCCCCGGACGGGGATTTGGAGCCCAAAAAGCCGGACATGTCCAGGAAAATCCGGACATATGGTAACCCTAATATCCACAAAGGCAGCCTGGGTAAGTGTGGTCATTTCTGTGCACAGACAGGAGACTGGGGCTCTGTTCCAGCTCTGCCCCTGATTTGATGTGTATCTCTGGGCAAGTCATTTATAGCCCAAGTTTCAAAAGTCCTCAACACCCAGCAGCTCTCGTTGTTCTCAATGGGAGCTGAGCGCTTCTGAAAATCTGTCCCGTAGCCTCTGTGTCTGTTTGGAGATGAAGATTCTTCCCCAGCACTGTAGCATGCTGAGACATCTCTTAACCTACTGCCCATTGTCATCTCTCAGGTTATGGTGCCACCACGTGGCCATCTGGGTCACTACCTGGAGCTACAGCACTTCTACGAAACTCCATGCTCCTTTGCCTCTGAGCTTCCAGGCGAGGGAGGATTATGTGGATTACGGGATTTACTGTTCTTTGTGAAAACCCCCAGCCAGCAATTAGCGTGAGTAATGTGTCAGTGGCCAAAGGGCTTCTCAAGGAGAGCTCCGTGCAGGGAGCCCAGGGCACAGCCAAGAGGCCTGTTGGGGAGGGCTGCAGTGCAGGCTGTTCAAAGGCCACTGCACTCTAGTTCTGGTATTGCAGGGCACTTCCAGCAGGGCTGCCTAAGGGCTTGTACACACTACCGCTTATGTCGGTGTAACACATCGCTCAGGGTGTGAATAGCCACCCTGGTGAGCTACGTACGTTACACTGGCGTGGACAGTGCTATGTCGGCGGGAGAGCTTCTTCTGCCGACAGAGCTACCGCCTCTCATGGAGGTGGTTTTATTATACCGACAGGAGAGCTCTTCCCTGTGGGCATAGAGCATTGTCCCCAGAGGTGCTGCATCGGTGCAGCTGCAACGCTGTAGTGCTTCTACCGTAGACTAGCCCTTAGTAGCAATAGGCTTGGCCTGACAGTTCAGCACCTCTCCTTGCAGTAGGATACAGTCTGTGTGGGTTTGGGAGAATCTCTGGTTTCTCTGTTACCTCCGCAGGGTTGAAGTGGCTGGCGCTCACTGCCTTCAGAAAGGGAGGCTGCAGCATCTCCTAGTGGCCAGCTCAGGAACTGACAACTGATTGGAGTTGGCCTGCCTTCCCAGTCATAGGGCTAGAGTGGCCATAGCAGATGCCAAGAGGAGGGATGTATAGGAGCAGGACAGTGAAGTGTCCCAGCAGGGTTTAGTGGGGAATAGCCTGAAGACCCCACTCAGCCTCTCTCGCTCTATTTTTCCAGCTCTGGAGTAGCAGAGTGACCTTGGCACACACCATTGTGAGGTCAGTGAGCAGAGGGAGCGTCTCAGGCCCTCCACCACAGAGAACCACGTCTGCACTTCAGTGCTTCTTGCAAAGTCTGAAATGCTGCTTTGTCAAGGAGAGTGGTACCCAGAGCCTTTCAGCAGCACTGTGAGAAACCTTACCTCACCCACAGCTTACCATTGAGCCAGCCCGCCAGAGCAGTAAGGTCACAGCATTCTTGTGCTGCTTCAGCAGGTTAATGGCCAGATGCTCTATCTCCCGATACTGGCTTTCAAAGGCGACAAAGATGGGTCTTTGGGACAGTTCCAGCAGTCTCAACAGACCATCCCTGCAATACAAGGCAACCGTTCCAGGGAGTTAGGAGTGCAATGAATCACGCGTGTTCAGCTAACCCGTCTCTTCATTGCCCTGACCAACTGCAAAGCAATGGAAAGACTCCCATTGGCTTCAATGAGCACTGGCTTGGGAGCTAACTGCTTTGGAAGCTGGAGTAAGGAGAATAGAGGCAAGGTTTTTAGGGCTTGTAACCACATTATAGGTGGAGCTGGAAGAGATGCCTGTTGTTAAGATTGCCCAATACTGTCTATGATAAGATTGCATACATTTGCTTATAACTTTGGCAAACTTTCGCAGTTCAGACTGGAATTTTCCATGCCAGGTGTCTAGCAAATGTTTTAGAAAGTTTGAACTAAAAAGTTGAACCATTTCAGAGAACAAGATTAGGGAAGTTTTGTTTTTTTTTGTTTGTTTGTTTGTTTTTAACTTTAAAAAAAAAATCTTACAATAGTTTAATTCCAAATCTCTGGCTTTGGAAAAAGAGAGACTTGAACTTTGGTGGGATGGGAAGGAGGTCACCATGGTGCCCCAGAATGTGCCTTTTGCTGCCCCTAGGAAAATACACCTGAACCTGGCCTGTGAAAAATTGCAGTTTGCACATGCTCAGTAGAGACTTGTTAGTTTGGTTGCTAACTGTTCTGAAGATTCTGTCTGCACCAAGCATGCTCTAGACCAGGGGTAGGCAACCTATGGCATGCGTGCCGAAGGCGGCACTCGAGCTGATTTTCAGTGGCACTCACACTGCCCGGGTCCTGGCCACCGGTCCGGGGGACTCTGCATTTTAATTTAATTTTAAATGAAGCTTCTTAAACATTTTAAAAACCTTGTTTACTTTACAAACAACAATAGTTTAGTTATATATAATAGACTTATAGAAAGAGACCTTCTAAAAATGTTAAAATGTATTACTGGCACGCGAAACCTTAAATGAGAGTGAATAAATGAAGACTCGGCACACCACTTCTGAAAGGTTGCCGACCCCTGATCTAGGGCACCGAGCAGGACTTACTTGCAATTGCTCCTCACAGCCACCACAGGCTGCTGTGGCACCAGACATAGGAACTGAGAGCAGGGAGACTGTCTCTCCTGTGCTCTCAGTGACTCCGCTGCTGGGCACCCCAGCAGTGTGGAGGAGGAGGAGGAATAACATGACTGGATTGCAGAGTGGGGAAAAGAACAGGGTGCAGTTTCTGACAATCTAGTGAGAACTACCTCTGTGCTACTAGGGGAGCAAAGCAGCAGCCTAGATCCCTGCTCAGTGACCAGCCAGTTACCTGAAGTTGTTGATGCACCAGTCTTGCTCCAGGTATGCATACGAGAGAACCACAATGAGGCGCCGGCACCGGCTCACATTCATAATCAGGTCTGCTGAAGGCTCTACCAGAGTAGGATAGAAATGAGATTCACAGTCACAGCCATGGCAAAGACTAAGCAGAGCCAGAATGGGTCACCAGCACTTCACTATTCCTCCTCCTCCTCCAGGAATGGGCTGCCTTAGCATCCGAACCCAAACTGAGGGCAACAGGGCGTCCTCACAGAGAGACCCACAGTCTCTCAAACAGCTGAATTCATAACCCAGCCTGTCTTAGAGAGTAAAGTGCTCTTCTCCCAGACTCAGGTTACACTATCAGATCTGAAGAAAGTGTTTTCCAGTAATTACAGCAGGGGACCAGGTGTCAGGACTCCTGGGTTCCATCCCCAACTCTCTCACTGAATTGTTATGAGACATTGGAGGGAACACTTAACCTTTCAGTGCCTCTCTTTTCCTATCTCTAAAACACTCGGCTATTGACATCACAGCAATCTTTGACTGCAAGGTGTGTGGGAGAGCAAAGGGAAGTGGCACACCAGAGAGCAGGCCTTCTGTGCAGCGTGAGGCTTCCTGGGTCCTACAGAGCAGGTTCATTAACCTAAGGTCAAGGCTGACTTTTCAACAGTGGGAGCATGTCCATTTGCCTCCCATGTAACCTGAGCCTGGCAGCGTCCATACCTGAGTTGGGCAGGATGGTCTTATCATCCAGGAAGAGTTTGTAGCCATGACGGTTCTCCAGCTGCGGCTTCATAATGAAGTTCACAAACTTCCTGTCGTCCGGGGAGTTTGCATAAGACACGTATGCATCATACAGCTTCCCATCTGTGAAAAGTGCCCAGCAGGGCAAGGGAGAATGGTGGTCGTAAAAGACACACTTAACATTACAGCGTGGCAGATACAGAGCTCAGTTTGTCAGCACTGATAGCCAGTTTCCTATAAGCTTCCCAACTGGGGAAGGCATTGCTCTGACACCTCAGGCTGGAATCTCTTTGGGGCAAGTTAACAGGGTGTTAACTTGCATATGAATTGCTGTGTAACTGATGGTGCTACTTCTAGGATTTTTAATGACACTGAAAAACTCACCATGTAGGAAACCCAACATCCCAGCCACATGGACCAGAGAGCTCCAGGGGTGGACTTTAAAATGTTCCTGTCCCCCCAAGAGGAGCAAGGCAGGAACTGGAGCGGGACCTGATCTTACACCCCAGTGTCCTGGTGACATCATCTGAATTCTTTACCCAAAGAGGACTGTACTTGTTATTACCACCGGTTTGTGCTAGCAGATGGCATGTTTTTTTGGGACAAGAACTGTCTCTTCATAGATGCTTTGAAGAGCATCAAGCAGATGGTGGGTGCAACAGTAATACAAATAATACAAATCCCACAGCAACCCTGGCAATGGTCCCAAGTATCTGTCTTCATCAGTTCTCACCATCTCTATGCTGATGTATTTTTAATATGCAAAAATAGGAGATAAAATACTTCTAGTATTCCCATATTTTAAAAAGACACCATAATTAGAGAGACAAGGTAGGTGAGGTAATATCTTTTATTAGACCATCTTTATTAGACAAGCTTGTACCTTCCACCAACAGAAGATGGTCTAATAAAAGACATCATCTCACCTACCCTGTCTGTCTCTCATATCCTGGGACCAAATATGGCTACGGCAACCTTGCAAACAACCATAATTTGAGTTAATGTTGAAAGAATCCATCATATATTTTGAGCAAAAAATCCTTAAGAGTATTGCAGTTTTAAAGAAATGACAACAAAAAGTCCCAAATAAAAAGTTAGCCAAGACAGTGGATAATATAGAATTAAGGTCACCCAAACAATCTTAACTCTGCCTCACCACACCAACAACCAGAAACTTAGAGAACACTTTATCCGTCCATTACTCAGGGACATCTCATTAATGACTGCCAAAAAAAAAAAATCATACTGAGCTTTTGTGATGGACTGCAAAGGTTATCTGTGTTCTGATGGCACAATGGGGCAGAGTTAAGGATGTCTAGGTGACTTATGTATTTGCCAACTTTCCAATGTTTAGGGTGTTTTTGTAGAGTGGAATTCCTAGGATTTCTAACCTGTATAATAACTTCTGCTATGGAATCACTTACCAGCTTCACTTTGACAATAATCCTGAAGGCTTTGTCTTTAAACTGAGTTGCACTGATTTAATTTAAGGTGTTACTTAAACCAATTTAGTTCAACTGGAGCAAAAGTTGAATGGGAACAGATTCAATCTAAACCACAACTGGACCCTATAATGGGGTATGCAAGGCAGGAAGGGGGTAAATTGGCTATCAAAGGCCAAATCAGCCCAAATTGAGACACCTGGAGTAGGAAGCAGGCTTCCAGGGAGGGGTTTAAAAGGAAAAGGCCTGGGCAGTTGCGGGAGCAGACAGAGAAAACAGATGTTAGGCTCTCACTGTGGGAGAGAAGTCTGGCTAAGGCCAGAGACTGGGGAAAACTGATGTCTAGCACATCTCCTGGAACAGAGAAGAGATTAATTTTATGTTGCATCAGACTTATTTTGGATTTTGAGTGCCCTGGAAGGGGTAGAAATAGAACTACAAGTAACCTAGCCAGAGGACTAAATCTCTGCAATCCAGAATGTGCTGGAGGCTGGCTGGAGCAACGGAAGAACAGCTGGGAAACTGAGGCAGCACTGCACAATGCTCAAAGGGGGCACTCAGGTAAGGATATGCTAGAACAGCCATTTTTAAACTGAAATAAGTATCTACAGAAGGGTTTGAACTGGTTTATCTAAACTGGTGCAGATGTGTGTAGACAAGGCCTAACAATGAAAAGTGTCTTTCATAAGAGTTAAAAAAATAGTACAGGTTTTCATAAGAATACAGAAACCCTGTAAAGTGAATGCCATTGTATCTTTTTAGGAACATTGAATCACTTACACAGCATCTTAAGTTCACACGTGTATCTTTTTAAAGAAATCACAGGGGATTCCAATCAGGTGTGTGCGCGCCTCATGCACGGTTGTCGGAAACTTTTTCCCTCAGCAGCTCCCGTCGGGTCGAGTGGTGCCCTCAAGGCATTCACAATAGGGCCCTGCCAACCCGACTCCCCTTCAGTTCCTTCTTACCGGCTACTCCGACAGAGGGGAAGGAAGGAGGGTGAGTATTAGAATGGACGTGAACAACACGTCTTGAAGAACAACAGTTTCAAGAAGGTGAGTAACCGTCTTTTCTTCGAGTGCTTGTCCATGTCAATTTCAATCAGGTGACTCCCAAGCTCCTCCCAGGGGGTGTGGTCGGAGTTAAGAAATCACTGACTGGAGCACCACCTTGCTGAAAGCTGCGTGCTCTCTAGCATGCTGGCATAGTGGGTGGTAAACATGTGCACCAAAGACCAGGTTGCCACTCTGCAGATCTCCTGGATGGGCACCTGGGCCAGAAAAGTGGCGGACGAGACTTGAGTTTGTGTCGAGTGGGCCGTAATAGCCGGGGCTGGGACCTTGGCGAGGTCGTAGCAGGTACGGATGCTGTCTGTAATCCAGGAAGAAATGTGTTGTGAGGAGACTGGAAGCCCCTTCATCCAGTCTGCCACTGCTACAAACAGTTGGTTTGACTTCCTGAAAGGCTTTGTGCGCTCAGTGTAGAGTGCTAGCGATCTCTGCATATCTAGTGAGTGAAGACTCTGCTCCTGTGCAGTAGCATGTGGGTTGGGATAGAAGACTGGTAGAAAAATGTTTTGGCCAATGTGGAATTGGGATACCACCTTGGGCAGGAAGGCCAGGTACGGCCTGAGTTGTACTTTGTCCTTATGGAAGATGGGGGGGGGGGGGTCGGAGGTTAACGCTTTTAACTCTGACACCCTCCTGGCTGATGTGAAGGCAACCAGGAATGCCACCTTCCACAAGAGATACAGAAAGGAACATGTAGCCGGTGGCTCGAATGGGGCCCCCATTAGCCTAGCGAGGACCAGACTAAGATCCCAAGCAGGTACCAGCAGTCGGGACTGTGGATATAGCCATTCCATGCCTTTCAGGAAACAGCCCACCATAGGGTTGGCGAATACAGAGTGCCCCAACTCTCCCAGGTGGAATGCCAAGATGGCCATGAGGTGGACTCTGATGGATGATCCGGCCAAACCTTGCTGCTTCAGATGCAGTAGATGCTCCAGGATGAACGGTATAGATGCCTGAAGTAGAGGTACCTGACTGCACTCACACCAGCACAAGAACCTTTTCCACTTAGCTAGATAAGTGGTGCCTGGTGGTACCAAGCAGCACCTCCCTCACCAATTCCGTATATTGGAGCTCCATTCGATTTAACCATGAAGCTTCCAAGCCATGAGATGGAGGGACTGGAGGTGCAGGTGAAGGAGGCGGACGTGGTCCTGTGTGATCAGATCAGGGAGGAGCAGCAGTGCAATCAGGGTGTCCACTGACAGTTCCAGAAGCGTGGTATACCAATGTTGGCATGGCCACGCAGGGGCCAGCAGAATTACCTCCGCCTTGTCTCTGGGAATCTCGAGCAGTACCTTGTGGATGAGTGGTATCGGTGGAAAGGCATATGTTAGATGATCCCCCCAGGGTAGCATGAACGCGTCCGAGAGAGCCCGGACTGTGCTTTTGGAAAGAGCAAAATGTTGGACACTTCCTGTTACTTCTGGTGGTGAATAGGTCTACCCAGGGAAGCCCCCACCTTTGGAAGATGGAATGTTTGACTCCGGCCGGATGGACCACTCATGGTTGCGGAACGACCTGCTGAGGTGGTCCGCAAGCTCGTTCCGTACTCCAGGGAGATGGGACACCTCCAGGTGAATGGAGTAAGCTATACAAAAATCCCACAGCTGGACAACCTCCCGACAGAGAGGGGAGGAGCGGGCTCTGCCTTGCTTGTTTATGTAAAATGTAGTGGTGGTGTTGTCAGTCAGCACCGCCACGCACTGACCCTGTATTCTGGTCTGGAAGATCTGGCAGGCTAGTCTCACCGCTCTGAGCTCCTTTATATTGATGTGGAGCGGGATCTCGGACTGCGACCACCTGCCCTGAGTCTGTAAGTCTCCTAGCTGGACCCCCCCAACCCGGGTCTGACGCATCCATTACTAAGGTCATGGATGATTGAGGGAAGGTGAATGGGACTCCTTCGCAGACCATGTGAGGGTCCAGCCACCAGCATAGGGCATCTAAGACTCGCTCTGGCACCGTTACTATTGAGTCCAAATTGTCTCAACCTGGGTGATAAGCTGAGGCGAGCCATGCCAGGAGACTGAGGCAAGTCCTCGCGGTTGTGGTGGGGTATAGCCTGAGAGTCTGAATGATGCCTGTCAGTGCCTGAAATCTGGACTCTGGTAGTATGGTTCTTGCCTGAACCAAGTCCAGCACCACCCCAATGAATTCTATTTGTTGGGTCGGTGACAGCGTTGACTTGTCCATGTTGAGAAGGAGTTCTAGTCTCTGGAAGTCCTAGTCTCTGACTAACCGGACCTGGGACTCCACCTGCTCTCTGGAGCGCCCCCACAGCAGCCAGTCATCGAGGTAGGGATATGCCTGTACCTGCCTCTTGTGGAGAAAAGCCACGACCACCAACATGCACTTGGTGAACACCCGAGGGGCCATTGATAAATCGAATGGGAGCACCATGAACTGATAGTGTATGCGGTCGACAACAAACCTCAGGAAACATCTGTGGGCCAGCCAAATGGCTATATGAAAGTACACGTCTTTCATGTTGAGGGCGGTGTACCAGTCCCCTGGATCCAGGGAAGGGATAATCTTGCTCAGGGAGACCATGTGGAACTTCAACTTTACCATGAACTGGTTGAGTCCTAGCAGGTCTAAGATGGGTCTGAGACCCCCCGCCCCCTTTGCCTTGGGAATTAGGAAATAGCAGGAGTAGAATTCCTTGCCCCGTAGCTCCTGAGGAACCTCCTCCACTGCCCCTATGGCGAGGAGCGATTGCACCTCCTGGATAAGGAGTTGTTCGTGAAAAGGGTCCCTGAAGAGGGACAGGGAAGGGGGGCAGGAGGGACGGGGAGAAGCAGAATTGGAGAGAATATCCCACTTCTACCGTGTGAAGAACCCAGCGGTCTGATGTTATATGGGACCATGCATGGTAGAAGTGGGATAGACGGTTCAGAAAGCAGGGGAAAGGATCTGGGATAGTGGCGGGTATGCTGTCCCTTCAAAACCCTTGTTTGGATCCCAACGATGGCTTGGCCTGAGGGCGGGTTAGAAGGTCGACACCTATTGTTCCTGCCCCTACAGCGATATGTAGCCTGCCTTGGGCGGGACTGGTATAGCCTCTGTTGCTGCTGAGGTTGAGGCTTGAGAGGCTCTGTCTGGGTAGCAGGCATGTGCATCCCCAGAGATTTCATCCTTGCCCTCGAGTCTTTTAGGCTGTGAAGCCTCAAATCTGTCTAGTCTGAAAACAGTCCTGCCCCGCAAAGGGAAGGTCCTGCAGGGTCTGTTGAACTTTCAGGGGAAGCCCGGAAGCTTGGAGCCATGCAGTTCTCCTCATGACCACCCCAGAGGAGATGGTACATGCCGTCAAGGGAGGTCTGTTGGGATGTCTGTCCTGGTCACTGCCTTCCCCTCCTCGACCAGAGCAGAGACCTCCATTTTTGACTCCACAGAGAGCAACTCTTTGTACTTGGACATACAGTCCCAAGAGTTAAAGTTATACCTGCTCAGGATAGCTTGCTGGTTGGCTATCCTCAGCTGTAGGCATATACTTTCCTACCAAAGAGGTCCATACGTTTGGCCTCCTTAGCCTTGGGTGCTGGCGCCTGTTGCCCATAGCGCTCCTTCTCATTCACCGCCGAGACCACCAGGGAGCATGGGTGTGGGTGGGAGAATAAAAACTCATATTCCTAGGATGAAACAAAGTACTTCCTCTCCACCCCCCTGGCGGTGAGTGGAATGGAGGCTGGAGTCT
The DNA here is from genome assembly GCF_027887155.1 of Malaclemys terrapin pileata. NCBI lineage: Eukaryota > Metazoa > Chordata > Testudines > Emydidae > Malaclemys > Malaclemys terrapin. The sequence continues at coordinate 37,448,463 of NC_071508.1, forward strand.
GCCACAGGGTATTATAATTGTTATGGATAGTTTTAATGACAGGCAACGCTACTCTTGAAGGACCCTCTGGGTGAGAATGTCCACCATTGGGTCCTCTGACTCTATGACTTCCTGCACCTGTAGACCCATGTTATGGGCAATGCGGCGGAGCAGGTCCTGGTGCTCCCTGTGGTCAATGGGCGGAGGACCTGAAGCTGACACTCCTGCCACCGCCTCATCAGGTGAGTATGATGAGGAAGCAAGTGGGGGTACAGGGTCTTCATGGCCCTCTATCTGCCTGGGTTGTTCCTGGGTTGCACTGGACTTCTCCATTGGTCCGACAGTCGGATGTGGCCTGGGCTATGGGAGGTTCTGGAGCCAGTTCCGCCAACTCCTCTGTAGAATGAGAAGGTGGTCTGGAGAAGGTTACTTCTTTAACCCGAGGGGCAGGTTTATCCGTCAGTGACCAGGAAGGGTGATGTCCCGAGGCTACCGACCTACAAGCCCTCGAAGGGGTAGCCTGGGCCTGATGGTGAGCCCAGGGAGTCCAGAAGGGCCATCGTGCAGCGGGTGGCCACTGCGGCTGCAAGGCCGCTTGTACGTCTCTTTGGCACTTACCGGATCTATGTCTACTGCACCTCGAGTAATACGAGTTGGCCTCCGAGTCCGAAGATCCCAAGGATGACGACCACGGCAGTGCTGATGACCCTGCGCCGGCAGTTGGTGCCGTGAAGAGGTGGTCGGGGATCAGTGCCGCGATGATCGCATTGAGGATCGGCACCAGCTGTCCCACAACTGAGGCCGGTGCCACGTGTCCGGTGCCTGGGAACAGCTGCTGTGCTCCGGTGCCACGTGTCGGTGCCGGCCCTGCGAGGGTGCTCGTGATTGGCGCCAGTCCAGTGACGGGAGAGCCTCATCATCGCGGGCTTGCCTCTATACAGCACCCATCTAGGTGGTGCCGGAGGCTTCTCTCTAATGGGCGGGGGTTGAGGCGCAGTTATTTCGATGAGCTCCTTAGCAGCCTCAAGTGTCCAGGGTGGAAGGGGGGCTCCAACACCTCCACCAGGCACTGCCCCGCCAGAAAGTCACTACGCGCTGGGCTCAATGGTGCCATCTGCAGCACCGGAGTCGATGGCACAAGCTCTTGCTGCTTGGGAGCCGAGTCGTTCCTCTGGAACAGCAAAGCCTCCCTTGGTGGTTTCGCAGCTCTCTGAGGAGAGTGCCCTCTGTCCGCCTTCTGATGGCGCTTGTGGGGCACTGGAGATGTGGATTGGTGCTGGGGGTCTGCTCCTTGCTGCAGTGCCGGGGATCTTCGGTGCCAAGGGTCTCTCGCGCCAGTCCTTCCTCGTCAATTGGCGGACCAACGCCAGGACGCTCCACACCAAGCTCAGGTCTGGGCCTTGGCGATCAGGTGCCGCTGGACAGAATGCAGCTTCCATCATTAACTGTTTAAAATGGAAGTCACACTCCTTTCTAGTTCTAGGCTTGAAAGCCTTACAAATCTTGCAGCACTCAGACCAATGCGCCTCCCCTAGACACTTCAGGCACAAGTCATGGGGATCGCTATTAGGCATAGGCTTTTGGCATACACTGCAAGTCTTAAACCCTTGGGCTTGAGGCATGTCCCGAAGCCCAAGGTGGGGTGAGGGGTAGGAACGATCCCACTCACCAATTCTATACTAACCACAAACAACAATACACTAACTACTAAAACAAGATACTGGGTAGAATTAGGTACTAGGCTAAGGGAACACTTGGAAGCAAGCAAAACGCAGTTCCAATGCTGCCACAGACAGTAAGAAGGAACTGAAGGTGGGTCACGTTGGCAGGGTCATATATTGAGCGCCATGAGGGCAGCACTCCAGGGGGCTCCGTAGCCAACCCAATGGGAGCTGCTAAGGGAAAAAGTTTCCGACGATTGTGCACGCAGCGCATGCACACCTGATTGGAATTGACGTGAACAAGCACTCGAAGAATGTTATTTCTGAAACTCCCTGAGTGATTTGCTGCAAACTTTTTTGAGAACTGAATCTCCAGATGAGATGTGGTATGGGAAGTTTCAAGTTGATTGGTTTGGCTTTGGTGGAGTAAATTGACAAATCAAGCTTTTAAGAGGAAGCTAGCTTCAATCTTAGCTCAACATAGGGAGTAGCCTCCCTTCACAACGTACTGAATCAAGAGGAGAGAGACTCTATTAGTGGAACAAGGAGTCCCAATCCAGACACATTAGGGATTATCTACAAAAAGTCTGCTATATGGAGCACCCTGGGCAAGCAAGGAGGAGGCAGGCTGGGTGGGAGTCACCCTGTGGGCAGGTGAAGGCAGGAAGACCCCCTGGGTCCAGAGGAATTCTAGTTCACTTCTACTTTCCAATCCCTTTCTCATGAAGCCTTTAGAGAAGCAGCAGAAGCCCGGAATGTCTGGATCATTGAGTCTTTTCCCATCTCCCTCAAACCCAAAGTGCAAATCGCACTGAAAGCCGGATTCACAAAAGCCCTAAGGGTTACCATTGATCTCCAGCTCCCCGTAACGGTTCCTGTACCAGAGCAGCATATTCAAGCGGCACTTCACATAGATCACAGCCATGAGCAACAGCAGCCCCAGGACGAACAGGGCTGCCAGCACTGCACTCACATGTCCAGCAGCTTCTGCAATTACAGGGAAGGGCATTTTCAGTACATTTAGCATTTGAACTAAAGGAATTTATACCTTGGAGAATGAGGAGCTTGGGGTAGGTTACGGTCTGCTGAGGGAAGGACTGAGCAGAGGTTATTGGCCTCAAAGCTCTTAGCTAAAACCACGTGTGTTGTCAGATTACAGTCTAGTAAAACAATTGCAGCGTCTGCCTGTGGATGCTGTCCTGCCTGTACAAGGGATGGACTCTGATCTAATGGGCTTTTTTCCAGCTCTAGTCACTAGCGTGAAGAATGGCTCAGCTGTATCAGCTTAAAGAAGGATCACACAGATCAGTTGCTATAGGATCTGTGATCTAAAGGAGCCCCCAAATACTGTGACAGCAGCCTAGAAACAGAGGACAGGGGTTGGGGTCCAGGATATTTGGTGCTTCCTGGCTACAATCAGCCATAGTGTCAGAACTGAATTCTCCTTCTTCAGAATGGGACTAATGAATCCCTTCACTAGGGCATCTGCACCTGCGCATGCATATAGATAGATAGATACACACACACACACAAATCGGCAGAGACTATGTTCAGTTGGGCTGAATCCCCATTATCCACTCCTTCTCATGGTTCTTTAAACTAAATATCTTGACCTAAGTGACTAGCCTCCTCGAGGCAGCCCCATCTCCAGCACTTCAGGTTATGGTGCCATCATATGGTACTGTATTCTGTCAGCATTCTGAAAGAGAGCATCTTTACATAATAAAACCCCCTTTGCTTCCCACTCCCTTATGCCATTAGTGTCTCATTGCTGGAGGGGTTTACTTTCAAAATAGCAATAGCTGAGAAAATTTGACAGTAAGTTCAGGACTTGCCTCAGCAGGTCACTGAAAGAGTTAACATGCACCATGGCTACTTAGAATCATAGAATATCAGAGTTGGAAGGGACCTCCGGAGGTCATCTAGTCCAACCCCCTGCTCAAAGCAGGACCAATTCCCAACTAAATCATCCCAGCCAGGGCTTTGTCAAGCCGGGCCTTAAAAACCTCCAAGGAAGGAGATTCCACCACCTCCCTAGGTAACCCATTCCAGTGCTTCACCACCATCCTAGTGAAAAAGTTTTTCCTAATATCTAACCTAAACTTCCCCAACTGCAACTTGAGACCATTACTCCTTTTTCTGTCATCAGGTACCACTGAGAACAGTCTAGATCCATCCTCTTTGGAACCCCCTTTCAGGTAGTTGAAAGCAGCTATCAAATCCCCCCTCATTCTTCTCTTCTGCAGACTAAATAATCCCAGTTCCCTCAGCCTCTCCTCATAAGTCATGCTCTTCATGCTCTGGTTATTTAATTACTGCCAAGACAACAGCCTCTTCACTGTGCACCAGCCTCAGCCCTGCAGCAATCCCAGGGCCATCCTTCCCTGTTTAACAGGTATGGTGTGAGCTCAACACAACAGTGGGTTTATGGACTATGATTAGGGCTGCAGACTTGTCATAACAGTTTTTAAATAAAAAATCATGGAGCAGGCATGGTAAATTTAGTAGAAGTCACGGGGCTTGTGACTTGGGTAAAAAATGCTGCAACAAAGGAGGAGAGTCTGGGGTGGGGGGAGCTGGAGAATGACCCAGCCCCACACTGACCCTGCAACAGCAGCTCAAGTCCTTCAGGGCTGGGCCTGGCTCTGGGCTCTGTGACCTCCCCTGCCCCCCTATCAAGTTACAATGCCACTCAATCAGATGTGATCTGGATGCCCCCTGGCATGATGGAGGGGCAGCTGGGCCAAACCTGGGCAGTACTGTAACCCTATGTGCCAGGTTGAAATGTCCAGGGCCCAGCTGCAGCAGGTACCGCTGCAGGGTGAGTTTATTAAAATCATGGCCAGAAAGAGAAGTCTGAGACAAACAGGAAAATCACAGTATCCAAGAGGTTCTTCCCACCGTGACAAATCTGGAGCCCTAACTATGATCCGTGTGTCTGAGGTCAAGATCTCTCTAGATTCCATTGGAATTTATTTTTATGGGGAGCATTTTTTACTCTAGACAGCCTGTGAGGCACTCAGCATCTCCCACTCAGTCTGCAATATTACAGCTAGTTACTATGAAAGTGTTAGTCGGGATATTCAAGTTACTCCCAACTCATCTCAGAAATACTTGTGAGATTCTCTTTCCACCTCGAGAGCCTCCATAGACTGGCCGAACCTTGATGAAAGGCCTTTTCCAGTAGACCATCACCACAAATGGTATAGTAACCCCTTCCCTGCACCATTATCAGAGTACTGTAAATGCCCAAAAAGCTACCTGATCTCTGTAGTGTGAAAGTGGCTGTGGTATTCCTAATCCAGCAGGCAAACACGCCGTAGTCCTCGTCACTTGTCAGGTTCACCCCCAGAAGGTTGGACATGAACGTCTCTGTTTTGTTATCACCGATCCTGAGGGACGAAAGAGGCTAGTATCAGTGCAGTGCTACAGGGTACACTTTAAGGGAAATGGTTTCCTATTTAAACTAGGAGACGGAAGAGAACAAGAAGGAGCTTCTAGTTAATTCATCTACATGTAGCCTATAGGAACTCGGTTTTGTCATTCTGCTGTACTGCAGGGAACAATTCAGCCTGGAAAGGGAGAAGGACTGGATAGAAGGGTAATGCTGTCCACCACTAAGCTCTGATAGGATTCTGTGATCTACTTGAATGTCTTTACTTTAGAGTTAGCCTTTTGTTCCTTTTCACAATAAATCATTAGCCAGGGTCCAGTTCAGCAGGAATCCACCTTGCACTTAGAGACCAAAGCCAAGATTTTCAAAAATAGCATCCTAAAGTCAAGTTCCTAAATCTATAATTAGAATCTAACTTTCAATGGCAGGAAAGCCTTCAAAAAGGTAGGAGTTGCTTTGCTGGACTCCCCATTGCGCACACACATACACACACACACACACACACACACACACACCCCTTACAATGACCTCCAACAAGGAAAAACTTCAGATGACTTGCCTCAGATGGGGTAAGTTGCTGGCCCCACTTTCCATTCATGCTTAGCCATCATCACACCCCTCATAGCAGCACCTCCTGCTGGCAACAGGGATAATGTACTTGGCTGCAGTGTAGAAGTGGCCCAGGGCTCAACGTGCTGCTAGCCTTGTGTCTTTAGCTCTCTCAAACCAGTATGCCCCTCTGGGGGCAGGGAACATGCTCTGGTAGAAAAGAGTTCTTGCAAGTGAAACACCACAAAGCTCAGGCTAACTACTGTTAAGCAAGCAGACCTGTTGGGAGCTGTTGAAAGCTCTATGGCTTTCACAGTGGAGTAGCAAAAAGTTAACTAGCAGATGTGCCTCTGTAATTGAGGGGAAAATACACAGGGCCAGATTCTGCTCCCAGTGACTCTAGTATCCTACTCAATGGAGCTTCACCGGTCACAGTGGCTTTACTCTGGTGGCACTGACATCAGAATCTGAGCCAGAGCAGGTAGCAGCCCTCGGACCCCTCATTTGTGCTGCAGAGAGTCTTGTGTTTAGTTCACTGAGCCATAATATAAAATGGGCAGAAACATCAGCTGGCCTGCATGCTTTGTGGGGCTTTATTTGTTTGTTTTTTGTTTTTTCCCCCCCACACTGTGTTTCATTGTTTATCTGTGTGTCTGTGGAATTATGATTTTTAGAACATACCTTCGAGAAAGAGGATAAATAGGACAGTGTGATTGTGCTTATATTCCAGAGCCATGAGTTCAAATCCTGTGTCGGTCACAAATTAATAGATGTTGGGTGATCTTGGCCACTTCCCAATTGTACCCAACCTCCACCTAAAAATCTGACCTCACTGGCATATTTCCTCAAGAGGCCCAGGATGGGAAGTGAGAGTCAGGACTGAAGTGCCCTCAGATGTAGAGGGAAGGCCAGGACTGGAATGGCAAGGGTGTTGCAGATCAAGACTGATCAACTCAAGGGTGTGAAAAAGCTCCCTCTCCCCCAAGCGATGCAATTTTTGCTCTGTCCACACCAGCACTTCCGCATCTCACCAAGGAAGAGTAATTATGCTGACAGAAGAGTGCTCCTCCGTTGGCATAGTGCGTCTTCACCAGATGCGCTGCAGCTGCGCCAATGTAGCGCTGTGGTGTAGACTTGCCCTCAGGTGCATTGTCTGAGCTGTGGACAAGACTAACGGGGTGTTCTCGGTCAGGACTCAAGTGCCCTGGCAGAGCTGTGTGTGGGCCTAGAAGAACAGAGGAGCTGCAGATGAGGTCTGAGGTGTGGGGAGCCAGGGCTAGAAAGGGAGGTGGTGTGGATCGGCACTTTGGCTGAGAGCATGTCTTGCTGGAGGTTTGAGCACTGGCACACTGGGGTCCAGGACTCGTGAAGTTGAGCTTATCAAAAGGAAACACTGGGATTTGGGGGACTACTCAGTGGAGACTCTGTTAATTGTGGGTCCAGAACTCCCACTGAACTGTGGCTCACTGGGTGCATGAAGGCTATTTAAGCAATGATTGAAGCATTTTGCCCTGCCTGTCAGTAGCCACCTCAGTGCCTCTTTCTATTTATCGATAGGTCAGAGTCCTTACCAGACTTTTTCCTCGCTGGTGTATGGGCTGCTCTCATTGCCTAGCCAGTGGCCATCTTTCATCCAGCGCAGGACGGGATTGCAGTGCTGCTGAGAGGGCAGCCGCACAGTGCAGTTCAGTGTTATCTGGCTTCCCAAGGCAGGCTCCAAAGTCTGGTTGCTGGATGGGAAGAGGACTTCAGGAGGCGCACTGCACAGATCTACACGGGAGGGGAAGGAAATGCTGAGAGACTCTTTAAAGGGACAGCATCCATTTAAAAATAAGTCTTCAGTTACATCGAATATTAAATAGTTTCCTTTATAGTAGAGCAACATCTGTTTTTTCCTGACTTCCTTTGTGCCTCTGACAATATTCTCTAAAGTCTGTCAGTTCTGCACCCCCAATGAAGAAATTGGTCACATGGTTAGTAAAACAAGTAGCAGATCCACATTGCAAATAATACAGACATGCAAAATGCCCCAACTGCCCAGCCATACCGTCTGTTTGTAACACACTGGTGTAGTGTGCCTGGCCATGTTTTTCCCCCAGGCAGCTGGTCCTCAATGACTATAACAGCCTCCTACTTGCTAACAAAATTCCTCCTATAGCACAAGGCGTAGGGGCTTGTGTTAAAGGTTCCCCCACAGCCAACTAAGGTGTCTAGGCTGTGTGTGCACACATGTGCAGTATGTTACACTTTTGTTAGTGAAAGTTGGTTAAAATGTGTCTCTTCTGAAATGTCAATGATACATACAGAGCAAGTGACTTTCACCCATATTTGCCATTTCCCCTCCAGCTCTAAGGACTAGTACAGACCCATGGCAAAGAGCTACTCGCCCTCTAAAAGCGGCAATGTCTTGGGACCTGAGCAGTGGGCGGGCAGCACTGTGCCCTATCTCCTCACGGCTGCTGCTTTTCCTATTGGAAGCAGCAGCCGCCTCTCCGTGCCTGACTCAACTCCCACTGCAGTCAAGAGTAATATTTCAATGGGAGTTGAGGCTTTTGACCCTTCACAGCTGGTGCAAGAGCCTTTTCCTGTGCATTTTATGCCATCTGTAATGGCTTCCCTGTACCTCTCCACCTTGTCAAATCTATGTCGCAAACCACTTTACTCCCCTGTCCCCCTCTCCTGTTGCTGCTCATTCGCTATTTCATTCTGTCAAAGCACAGCTTGTGAAGCTCGCAGCCTTTGCTTCCCTGTCAGGTATGTTGCCATACTAGTGTGTAGTCAGGTGACTGTGTATACTTGCTCTTGTCTCACCTCCATTTAGGGTTTATTTTGGTCCCTGCTGCTGCCCTTGTTTCTTTTTAAATTCAGTGAACAGACGCTCAGAAATGGGGGAGTATTTAGTGGGGGAGGTGGATTACGTTGCACTACAAGTATTGTTTTAATATTTCCTGTCAAAGCAAAGCTACCTATACAAGGGCACTTATTCCTGCAATTCCCCTCCGCACACTACACTCATGGAGCATCAGAGGCGCAGAGTATGGCATTTCGTGTGTGTGTCTAATGAGCCAGAAGTAGCATAAGCAATCAAGCAGCCTCTTCTGAAGCACAGCAATGTTACTCCCTGCATCAGCCAGCAGGAGGCATCAGTGTTTCAAGCTAGGTCTTTAATCTTGGCTCTGAAGCTATATTTGTGGGTGACTTCCCCCAGCCTTACCTTCCATGGTCAGCCTGATGGTGAAGGAGGCGTTTCTGTGGCTGTTCAGGTAGAGCGTGCAGGTGTAGTTCCCGGCATCGCCAGCCTGCAGGCACTGGAAGGTGAGGTAAGCGGTCCCGTTGGCGTGCAGCGCAGGTGGCTCTGTGAGGAGGGCTTCAACGGGTTGCAGTCTTTGCTCCACAGGAGGTTAAAGTCTGAGCTGGACCAGAGGAGCTAGAGGGTCAGCTCGTCCAGTGGACAGAACAAATGATTACCGGGCTCCTGCTGGCTCCACACATTGATCATAGCAGTGGTCCAGGTCCTGGAAGGACAGATCCAATGCTGGTGGGAATGACACAGGAATAAGTTAGAAATGAAATACACCAGGTTAAAATGTAACAGCTTGCACAGTTAGTAGCATGCTCCACACACACTGTGGAGGCGGGGCAGGCAATCAATGTTCCCCACTACCAGGCATACTGCAGAGATGACAAATGTCTGCTGGGCCAGCTGAAAGAAACTAGCTGTTTGTATTATAACTAGTTTGTATTATTATTTGTGTTGTATTATAGTAGCACCCAGAGGTCCCAAGCAAGACTGTGCTAGGTGCTGTATATACAGGAAGAGACAGACCCACCGCAGAGAGCACAGATTCCAAACAGATAAGCCAGACAACGGAAGGGTTATTATCCCCATTTTATAGATGGGGAAACGGAGGCTCAGGCACTAAGTGACTTGCCTAAGTTCATGCAGGAAGCCTGTGGCAGAACAGGGAACAGAGCCCACCTCTTCTGAGTTCCCATCCAGGGACTTAATTCCTCCCTGGAATAAGCATGGACTGTCTGACATCAGCACCGCAGAGAGTGGAGAACAAATCTTCACCTGGCAGGCGATCAGGCAGGTGTCCTGAGAAGGAATCAAGGGCATGGCTGGCAGGTAAAGGCTCTGCAAGTAAAATTGCTAACAGGATGCTTCTAATCCTATACCTACTGACTTCTCAAAGACACAGGAGGTTACACAATAGCTCTTAACCCAGTCTCTGGCATGGCCAGGTTTATTCTATGGAATTTTTGTCAGACCCATATCTTCTAGCTGACCTTCAAGCCCTCTGCCTTGTCTCCCTCCATAGTAAAACCCCCACCACACTTCCAAAGCAGCACTAGCTGGGGCAGGTTTCCAAGGCAGGGCTGGGTACCTGCTGGTATGTAAACATGCTAGCTTTGCTTGCTGTGCAAACACTGTGGAGCCAGGATCTACCTAGAGCCTGCAGGGGAAAGTATTGCTAGTCTCCCCAGAGGGGCTGAGCACACACCCAGCCTGCCTAGAGGTGGAGGGAGAGCAAACTGAAGCAGAACTGGTTTTGAGTCGAAGTGCTGCTGCTGCAGGGCAGGGCTGAGGATAGATACCCTCTCCTCCTTTTACAGCACAGCCACATGGATTTCAGCCACACAGTCATTCAATTCAATGCAGGGTTTCCCCAAAGGGAATTTCTTTTCCCCATGGGTTTCCTGCCCAGACCCCTCATTCCTCATTTAACCTAGGCCAAGCTCAGCTGTATTGCTTCAGCTTTCCAAGATTCTGGGGACTGATCAATCCTAAAAATCAGATGAGGGTGAGGAACAAATCCCACTTCTCTTGAGGCAAACACAGAGTCATCCCCTGGGATGTCTTCTCCAGGGCTCTGGCCAAGCCACTTTTAATAACTCAAACAATGAGGCTTTCACCACGCCCCCTCTTAGGAGGCTGCACCAGGCTCAAACGGATCTCAGTGGAAGGACATCCTGGCTGCCCTTCAGCTGAAACTTTCCTTTGCTCAGTTCCAGCTCATCACTCTTACTTCTACACCCCTTCCTCCCAAGCCTTTATACCCTTCAGATCCTAATAGACTGCCCCCTATCCAGCCAGCATGAGTTCTCTCTGTAATCCAACCAAATCTCTCTAGCTCTCCATCTTCTTACATAAATTGGTTCTTTCAGCCCTTTAAGTATTTTAATCATAGCTACCCCATCCCAGCCCCCTTAATGAAACTTGGGGCATCCCTGTGCGTGCTCTGATTACAATAGATGGGAGAACTATCAGCTCACTGCATTTGTGGGTAACAGCTGCACATTCAGGTTCTTTCTCTCCCTCATCATTGTCCAAAATGTGTGAGATGAATGGGTTGTACAGCTAATCATCAGCTATGGCCCTCCACATCCCATCAGCAGTGCTGGAGAATGAGATGAGACTGGAGGCTTCCCTATTCAGCTGACCTAAGCAAGCTCCAACTCCTCCTCGTAGCTTGGGACAAGCCCCCTGCTGCCCTGACCTTTCACCAGCCAGTCCTATGCTGCTGACTCCTACACACAGTATCATCTCTGTTTGCAGGAGAGAAGAAAGTGTGGTATTAAACCCAGATGCTGCAAACCCTCCTCCCCTGCAGGCAATGCTATACATACTCAGACAGCTCAGCGCGGGTTTTTCCTCCTGCATCTCTTCTGCAACCACCAGCTCAAAGGATTGGCCACCGGGTGCGAAGACAAGAAGAGGGCCAGGGTGCTGAGAGCCACTGAACCACACTGTAAATCCTGTAGACCAGGGGTTCTCAAACTGGAGGTTGGGACCCCCAAGGGGTGGTGAGGTTACTATATGGTGAGTTGTGAGCTGTCAGCCTCCACCCCAACCCCGCTTTGCCTCCAGCATTTATAATAGTGTCAAATATAGTTAACAGTGTTTTTAATTTGGGGGGGGGTCGCACTCAGAGGCTTGCTATGTGAAAGGGGTCACCAGTACGAAGGTTTGAGAATCACTGCTGTATATGATGGAAACCACTTCAAGACCGGGGGTGTGGCAGCATCCCCAGCATAGAGGGAGAACTGCGAGGGATGCACACCCCTCCTTTAGCACACTAAATCTCACCTTCCTTTCCTTGTCAATAAGTTAGCAGGTGGATGATAATATGCAACTGGAATGGTCATGGTTTAAAATGTGGCTACAGGACAAAGCACTGTTACTTCACAAGCTAATAATGGTGCCCAGCAGAGAATCATAATTATCCATATTATCTTCCCACCCTCGTAATCTCGGATCACTAATCCTGACACAAAATGCTTCAGTGTTAAACTATACGCAGGCTGTGTCTATACTTAAAACGCTATAGCTGCTGAAGCGCTTCAGTGAAGACACTCACTACAGTGATGGGAGGTGTGATGGGAGGGTCTCCCATCGCTGTGGTTAATCTACCTCTCCGAGAGGCTGTATGGAACAATTAGCACTGCCCTCATCGGGGGTTAGGTCGGCTTAACTACGTTGCTTAAGGGGGTGGATTTTCCACATCCCTGGACAACTTAGCTGGGTTGACTTGACTTTTTAGTGTAGAGCTGACCGGAGTTCCTTCTGATGGCTAAATCAGCCTTAAAGTAAAGTGGTTGCCCACTGCCCTGTTGGTGCTTCCCTGCGTACAAAGGACAGCACTTTCCAGCCAGACAATTGCCTCCAGCACGGAGCTTTGACTTGCCATTTGTAACTAAAGTCGTTAATTAAACTGTGTGCCGTTTATTTATAGTAACAAGTGCTGCACACCTGGTGACCTTTCATACTGCTGAGCAAAGCAAAGTGGGTGCAGCTTTCCCTTCAAGCAAAGAGACTGTGTGGGTGGGTACGCGCATCCGCATGCTAACTTACAGCCAGGCTTGCGAGGAAAGAGTTGTGAGAGTGGACGTGCAAAGCCATGCAAACAGCAAAGAGGAGTGTGTTCCAAAAAACACTGAGACAGATCTTTAGATGATGAAAATCAACCCAGCTCCATTAAGTCAGTGAGCTGATCCTCATATGTGAGTGAAGGGGGAAGTTACACTATGCTAAAGGTGGGCAACAGAGGCATTGACACTTCTTATTGGATCAACAAATTAGTCAACATATGCACAGTTTCAGGCCCAAATGGTCTGCAAAGTGTGAACAGTTTCTACGAAACCAGCCTAGGCAAGGTGGGGTAGTTGATCTGCACTGATATACCTGAAGAACCTTCTTAATGCAAAAGCTTGTAGATTACAGTGTAATATTAGACCAACAAATAAACTGTGTTCACATTGGCCCTGGGAAAATCAATGACAATACCACCATAAACACATCATGCATACCAGGGAGGGCCAGAGAGATAACCCTTATCTCAGTTTCCCTCCAATGGGCCCCATTCCTTGACACTCTTGATGCAAACTGCTTTTGAAGTTACAGCTTGGGGCTATGATAGCTCCTAGATAGTGTAGGTTTCCCAGGACTGAACTGTGTCTGGGCCCACAAACTTCTCAACAAAGTTGAAGCTGAACCCTTCCCTGAAGAAACAGTTTCCCTTTCTTATGAGATGGGAAGTGAAAGAATCTGTTGTTTACGGAGGTCAAGGTCTGGGGGCCTCAGGCTTTCAGCTGACTGGAACAGCAGCTACAGCTCCCTCTGCAGGGCTCTCCAAAGGGGACCAGATTATGGGTCAAGATACACCCAAGAGTCACTGATATTAGGTGCAGCTTTATCAACCAAAAGGTAAATTCCAAAGAAATAAGTTAAACACACTCGTCTTTCACCTGTTCATAGCAGACATGACAGAGCCACGTGCCCCTGTAACAAATCTCTTCACAAATCCACTGTGATTGGGTGAGGGGCCTTTGGGATAGCAAGAAGCCTGAAACAGGAACTTAATTGGCTGTAACTCAGGAGGGGGCATGGAAGGGGCATGTGTTGGGAGGGTGTATTGCTGATGCAGGGTAAATCCAAGGTTCGGAACCCTTTTTCTAAACAGCTGCAGAAGTTCTGACTCGGATGACTAACACCGTTTTGTTCCATGGGGCAGAATGAGGAAGTCTATGAAAGTTACAGCCTCTTCTGAGAGCTCAGACTCTTCCTAAAAGCCAGCATTCGATCATTCAGTCTTGGTGGAGGAGGGTCCTTCTATCCCTCCAGGCCCCATCCCTCCGAGTCACTACCTGGGCCCTCTTGCTCCTATCTCACAGGGAGCATGAAATATGGCTGGCACAAAGTCCAAGCTGAAGGATGTTTAAGAAGAGGAGGCCAATCCCTGCCTTGTGAATATATCTCCTTATAACACTAACCAATCACCACCCTGCCATGTGTGGGAGGCCAGAGCTGACAGGTTAAAGAGTGCTGAGCTGCTAGACTTGGGTAACCTACTCCAACCCTCAGCAGATGCTGCTCCTTCGTAATCCAGTCAGAACCCTTCCCTCTGCCCCCTCCATCCCAATCAGAAATGCTCGCAGCTCAGTTTTGCTGGAGACCTATAATGTCAAGCAAGTAGCAGCCTTGGCTTTCTGGAGATGCTCCTCTTGTCATACAAGAAATGGGACAGATGCAACATGTGATCCTGAGCTAACAAAGGCACAGGGTGCCCCCGCCCCAATCTTCAATGGAGAACAAGCAAGGCACTAGGCAAGAGACAGTGAGATCAGCTCATGTAGTAGGAAGCTAAAGAGGTAAAGTCCAAGGTGCAGATGGCGACAGCTGGATTTTTCTGGAGCGAGAACACGTGCATTGGTGTTATATATTTTTATAACATAGCAATCTGCTGCTAGGCAGGCAGCAAGGCCCTTATCTCCTGAATCTGGGGAGAGAAGGTAGCTCCAAGAGAATCACTTATCTACTGCTGACTCTGGCCAACTCCCAGGGTCTCCAAAAGCTGCATAAGCCCGACGAGGGGGTATCTCAGTGTGTTCCCCAGAATTATAGCTCAGTCTCTGCTTTCCTCTCAGTAGTTTCAAGGGGCAGAGTTCTTGGGAAGTCAGTGGTGCAGCACCAATTTTATTGAGCTATGCCAGGGGTCGGCATGGTGTGCCGAGTCTTCATTTATTCACTCTAATTTAAGGTTTCGCATGCCAGTAATACATTTTAATGTTTTTAGAAGGTCTCTTTCTATAAGTCTATAATATATAACTAAACTATTGTTAAAAGCTACAAAGAGTCCTGTGGCACCTTATAGACTAACACACGTTTTGAAGCATAAGCTTTCGTGGGTGAATACTCACGACATGCATCTGATGAAGTGGGTATTCACCCACAAAAGCTTATGCTCCAAAACATCTGTTAGTCTATAAGGTGCCACAGGACTCTTTGTCGCTTTTTACAGATCCAGACTAACACGGCTACTCCTCTGATACTAAACTATTGTTGTATGTAAAGTAAATAAGGGTTTTAAAATGTTTAAGCTTCATTTAAAATTAAATTAAAATGCAGAGCCCCCCGGACCGGTGGCCAGGACCCGGGCAGTGTGAGTGCCACTGAAAATCAGCTCGAGTGCCGCCATAGGTTGCCTACCCCTGAGCTATGCTATAGTTTCATACTCTGTTGAGATGAGTTAAATCCAGTATTGCATGTTACAATTAAGGTGGCACTGCTGAAGTTTGGAAAGATAGTGCCATTTACTATACTATGGTGAGCTGCCACTTCAGAGAGGCAGGAAGCGAGGAGAAAGACAGTTGACAGGGACAGTGCAAGGGGAAAGGGGGGAGGGGGGCAGGCATCCAGGAAGTCACACAGGAGGGGAGCCAGGGTGTCAAGAAGCAGGGGATTGATGGGAAGCCTGTGGGTCAGGGGAATAATGGAGGCCTGCAGCATCATCCAGTGGGGATCACAGACTGAGAGCCCACAAGGTCAAGCAGTGGGGAATACAGGTAGAAAGGAGCCCATGGGATCAAATGGCAGGGAGCAGGTAAGGAGGGGACCCCCCCCCCCCAAGGTCAAACACTAGAGATTGGTGCTAGAGCAGAGCTCATGGGTATCAGAACAGTAACAGAAGCACCTGTGGTTTTTCACAGCAGGGATGGAAGAGCAGCCGCACGGCCAAACAGGTTAAATGGGAGCAGCAGGGACCAGTGGTGCTGGGGAACCCAGGGAAAGTGGGAGAGCCTGTGGATCCAACAGTCCCTGTTTCCTTTTCTAAAGGAGCAGAGTCTGCCTTTATCACCAAGCACCATACACAGTGACCCCCAGCCCCAAGCTCCCACTTTGCTCCACGACACCGCTATTTGATCCTCACCTGGTGGGGCTGTAGTCCTTTCCTGCTCACTCCCTGCGGCAGCCTTGGGAAGGCAGAGGGCTGACAGCACAGCTGTTACAGACAGAACAGAGGCCAGTCTCCCCTCCACCTTGGCTCACTCTCATGCAGTACTCTGCAAAGAAGATAAGCACAGGGGGAAAGGATTACCTTTCGGAGCAACCCTCTTCCAGCTTCAGGCAGAGGTCTCCAGACCCAGAACCAGGGGCACTGCACATGCTGCGCACTCCCTGATCCCAGCCACCTTGCTCATGTGACCATCCAATAGGCTGGCCCTGCCAGTTAAGTAATTTTTTTCATTGTTCAACCCATGCCCTTCATTTTGTGCTTGAAGGGCTCATTCCACTCTCCCCCCCAATCACAAGCCTCCAGGCTTGCACTAGGGACAGCCAGTCCCCTCCCTCCTGCTACTATTGCTCCTCCTACCTTTCCACCTGAACGGTATGGGGAAAAGGAAACCTGCACACACCGACAAAAACAAAACCCAACCTGTTGGTAGAAAAATAGACGACTAGGAATTTGCAGCATGCAAAGCTGGGAGGCAGGTTGCACAAGAACTCTCTCCAAGGGCTCTGGCACTGTGGGAATATAGCTGCTTTATGGAGCTCAGCCAATTACTCAGACTCGCATGATACTCCAGCACTCACTAACGTCAAGCTGCCACCATTGGGGAAGAAGAAAAAATACCCCAAGGAGCCCTGCTGCTTTCCAATGCAGAGCAGTAAATGGAGATATTGAGACAAGACTAACCCTGTATACAGCACGTGATGTGATCGGTAACATTATCTCCTAAGCCCAGTGCTGCAGCTAGAGAGCTGGCCATTCACATAAGCTTCCTTTCTCCTTTTCATATTCCACACGCTAAACTATCTATTCAGTGAGTCACTGCATCATTTGCACATACACACGGTGCCAAAACTTGCGATTAATCTGATTCTGAGAGCGGCACTGAGTATCTACAGTTCCACTGAAGTCACTGGGACTTAAGGGTGCTTTTAGCTCCGGGTCCCAACTGTTTATAGCTTGGCTTGTAGGGCACAACAGCACAGGTTCAAACGCAGTATAGCCCAATCATTTCATGTATCATTATGGCCAATTATAGAAATATTCTGGGAAAGGACTGAACTGGAACAATGTAAGATCTTTATTAGTAGATATCTTTACATAGTGCCTGATCCATCATAGCTTTTATTACACTAATATCTTAAATTTATATATTTTCCCCTCAATGATTTAAAAGCATTTTTAAACTGACAGTTTGTATATCTATATTGATCACTCACCCAGCAGTGAAATGCAGCCACCTCTGAGGTGAACCACAATAGCTGTTAAACAGCACACAGTAGACCATAGTTATTAAAAGTGTTATTAACATTCCCCAGGGCATGTGCTATGCTGTAATGAAGGCAACTCTTGAGGTTGGAAGCATGCAACCTTTCAGTCAGGGATAAGCTTAATGATACCAGTGGCAGCATTTGCCTAAACTCTGCTCACAATCTCAGCTCTGCCCATTCGTCACATCAAAATGAGACTTCACTCACAGCTTATTGAGAGATCTTCATTAAAGGCCCAAATCTGTTCCCATTGAAGCCAATGGTAAAACTCACAATGACCTTAATTGGTGCAGGATTGTGCATTAAATGATCATCCATCTTTCTTGCAAGATTTGACAAGCAGTGAAATAGTTAACAATGCTAGCATATTAAATAGCTTCCTTAGACTTCAGAATCAACTGAGATCACACTTCTCAGTCTTATCACTTCAGGCTCTCTGCAGACCCAGGGCTTGTCTACATTGGCACCTTACAGCGCTGCAACTTTCTCCCTCAGGGGTGTGAGAAAACACCCCCATGAGCGCAGCAAGTTTTAGTGCTGTAAAGCACCAGTGTAGACAGTGTGCCAGCTCTGGGAGTGGTCGCTACGACCCTCATGGAAATGGTTTTTAGCACTTTAACTTTGCCAGTGAAGACGTGCCCTCAGGCAGACACTACTGGGTCGGTTACAAGTAGGTCACATTTTGAAGGTTATCTTTGCAACCATAAAAGCTGATAGAAAGTAACGATACAAGGTGGGTAAGATAATCTTTTATTGGACCAATTTCTGTTGGTGAAAGAGACAAGCTTTTGAGTTTACACTGAGCAATACTTTAAGTCTGTGTGAGCTCGAAAGCTTGTCTCTTTCATCAACAGAAATTGGTCCAATAAAAGATATTGTCTCACCCACCTCATCTCACTAATATCCTGGGACCAACACGGCTACAACTACACTGCAAACAGAGATTAAGGATGGCATTTTCAAAAATGCCCATCATTGGTCTAACTGCTCCCACTGCAGTCTTTGGTAAAACTTCCACTGACTTCAGTGGAATAGTTGGGCCAATACTGAAAAAAATCTCTAAAATCCCACCCTTTTAACTTAAAACAAAACAAAAACCCTATTGGTTGGATTTTGGAGCACGAGATAGAAACCACCAGGGAAATATGCTATCTTTCCAACCTGCAGCAAACAGGTTCAGCTGACCCCTGCTTTCAATGTATCTGATAACAAATGGTAGCCTACATAGTGTCTTTGCATTCCAGTGGCCTGCCAGGCTTTAGTCAAGGATGTCTGTGTCCTGTATTGTATTTTAGCTTTTATAATAGAAGCTTCTACTTCATTGCACTGCGCTCCTTGGCTTGCAAAATGTGTTACTCTCTCTCCCACATCCGTATTTGCTATTCTCAGTTATTCAACACTGTGAATTGGATAATGAGAAAATAATCTATTCCCTGGGCTCCAACTCCCTACCCATGCAGAGACAAAGCATTTATGGCTAAGCAATAAAACTGGTTATTAAGGGAATATTTTTTTCATCCCACTTGACTATAAAGTGTGTCACAGATATTACAGCTCTACTGGGAAGCAAGCACTACAGATTGGGGTTAGCTAAATTCATGAATCTTTTAATATGCAGGGTTATGGAATGACACTAATGGTGCAAAATCATTTTTCTTTTTAAAAAGAAGTTGGATGACTCTGACATTCCGAAAAGCATCAGACTAGTACAGCCAGATAAGCACTGTCCTCTAGAAGCATGTCTTGGCCTCCCACTGGTGGGAATGCTAACAGAGACCAGCCACTAGCGGTGGTATTTTGTGTCACCTAGAGCTGATCTGAAGTTAACAGGATCTGTGGCATCTCTGGAAGCCCTAGGTGTTAAGTTGGGTACTTTAAAATAGAGGCACATTGAATGAGTGCAAATCTGGGTGTAAGCAAGGAGTGGAAGAAGGTGGTAGGTTTTGTCATAGTGGGGAGAGGTGGTCTGTCAGTTTGACCCTTTGCTATGCTCTGGAAGGCAGCATGACAGGGAAGTAAGGAAAGTGGAGAGCAGCTGGCAGGGGAAGAACGCCACTCCTGGTTAAAACATTTTGTCCTTGTGCATTTAGTGTTAGTGAATGCTGCCAGATTGACAGCTCAGGAGACTGACGTCCTGCTTGGCCAAGGCAGCAGCAGTGCAAGTTTCCCACACACTGGGCCTCAACCCTCCTATGTAGGGTCCACTTCTAGAGTGGGAGGGGAGGGGAGTTGAGTGTCCATGGCTCATTAGTCACTGCACTTTGCTGAGGGGGCCAATTAAGGCCAATCATGCTGGTGGCTTTAATGCTGTGTACCCTTCCCCACTGGGATTTATCCTCCTGAGTGAAATTTCTTCTGTCCTATCTCTTATTCTGGAACACTGATCAGTATGTAGACAGCCCGTGATCTCCACAAGCAGCCCCCCGGGCATGTGCATGCGGCTATATCCTGCATCACTGTACAAAACGTGATGGGATTTGTTAAACAATAAGCGGGTGAGTTACACACCTGTCAAAAATAATCAAATAGAAAAGGATTAAAGATGACACTGCAGCTCTCATGCCTTTACCAGCCTTTTCAAAGGCAACTTTGTGATTGGTTTTTTGCAGAGCTCTGAGCCTCAGGGTCAGACATGTCACACCTACTGCTCTTTTGTGTTTGCAGCCTGCATTGTGTCTTCTCTCAGAAATATGGGATGACACAGCATGGCGTCCGCTGATTGTTTCAACAATGCTGCATGCCAGCTTTTCTCTCCAACCACAAAACTGGATGTCCCTTCCCTAAGTCTCTGATCCTTGGGGGAGGGAACTTCTGAAGAAACTGTAGGTGGTTAAAATACATTTTAATATGAAGGGCCAGATTCTCTGGTGGAACTCTGTTGACTTCAATGCAGTTAAACCAACAGAGAATATAGCCCTAGATCTAAATTTGTACACAGTGTCTTTCATCCCAATGCACTTTACAAACTGTTGGGCCCAATCCTGCAAAGAGCTGAATACTCATCTCTCAATGAAGTCAATGGGAATTGAGTGCACTCAGCATCTCATGGGAGGTGCTCAGCATCTTACAGGATCATGCTCTATTTACATGTCCTTTCATTCACTATTGAAATGCAGCCATCACTGAGGTTAAAAACAGCAGGTGTTTAACAGCACACAGTAGCCCTACCCAACAGTTAAGGGCAGGAAGTAAGGAAGATACTGTGTCCAAGTGAAACCGATTCACGAAGGCAGATTGTAACTATTCCAATTTGAACTTTGTCAATACGCCAGGGTAACACCCCTACTCTTGCAAAAAAGTGCCCTTGGATATTTTTTAATTACCACTGATGAGGCATTTAGCTTTACATCTCATTCAAAGTCAGGACCCTCCCTCTAAACCCACACACCTTTTTCTGCATCATTGGCAGTCGGAGGGAGCAGTGTGTATTGCTTCACTCAAAAGTGAAAGCATGATCAATGACTGTATTTATGGTCAGTGTCCTCTTAGTAATGTTGGTAAAGGAATGTAGTGGATTGTAGATTATTAAAACTGGAATAATGTTAAAAATCTTCCCACTATTCCTGTAACTTGTTTATTTCTATGTTTGTTCTCTGCACTTCTATTAGCTTGGACAATGACACTCCAGTTCGACTTTTAGTTGGATAGCACCAAGAGTGTGCTAAGTACTTTGCAGAGAGCTATGAAGACAATGGGCCCAATTTTCAGTGACTTTGTTTCTGTAATTGGGGCAGGATCAGGGAGCAGGAAAGGTTTTAAATCACACTTGTGCTCCTCATACTCTAGTCTAGAGCATCTGGGGATCTGAGTATGATGAAAACTAGAGAGCTCAGCTTCCCATGTCCCCTATATCTGCAGCATGCTGCACTAAAGCTGTGTCCCCTACCTGGCCAAACCCCTCCCTCCTTGACATGACCACTAGGCAGGGGGCTGCAAGTGGCTAGCATAGAGTCCTTATGTCAGCTCTCATAGTTGTCAAGTTTTGTGCAGCTCCACTGCTTGGGAAAGGATGTATTGATCATATGCTAGAGTCAAATGCAAACTGTTTGTAAATATGCTAATTAGCTCATTACATTTTGTATAAAATGTCACCTGTGGAACTGCATAAAGCCTGGCAGCTATATATAGTGCCTGCCAATCACCACAGTATCCAAGCAGTGCATTTTTGTTGGGTTTGAGTTTGCAAAAAATTGTAAAACAAGTTTTTACAAAAATCTGAGTTCACTGTGTCTCTGTAACCAGTATTTCTGTTTTTAAAAAGACAAATGAATCCCTGAAGAACAAAACACAGAGAAACTCAAGAGAGTAAATCTTAGGGAATTTCAGAGGCTAAAATATCCGGTGTGGCAGGAATGGGTGGTGAGTACACACCTAGCTTTTCAAAGGCTGGATTTTTAAAGAACTGCTCTTTGTTCCTCTAAAGCTCACTGACAAATGTTGCTTTTAGCAACACATAGCATTTAAAAATGGTGGGTGGCATCCTCATGACTGATTGTGCACTTTGTCTATATGCATGGATTCATTCACAAAGCTCACCATGCTGGCTAGCCACTAGGCAAACCCATTTTCTAAGAAACCTGACCACAGTATACTGCCCTCCTGCAATTAGCTGCATTTCGATTCTGCAGTTTCCTTACTGACCAATCCTCCTCCAAGCATTTTCATTTCCAGTCTTTCATTTTATAGCAACTTACACTGAAATTCAATTTAAAAGAAACCAGTTTCCACATAAAATGTCAGCATTAAACATTGGTTTTAGAGTAGCAGCAAAAAGAACAGGAGTACTTGTGGCACCTTAGAGACTAACAAATTTATTAGAGCATAAGCTTTCGTGGACTACAGCCCACTTCTTCGGATGCATATAGAGTGGAATATATATTGAGGAGGTATATATACACACATACAGAGAGCATGAACAGGTCAGAGTTGGTAAGACAATGCTAGAGTTGGTAAGACAACTCTGACCTGTTCATGCTCTCTGTATGTGTGTATATATACCTCCTCAATATATATTCCACTCTATATGCATCCGAAGAAGTGGGCTGTAGTCCACGAAAGCTTATGCTCTAATAAATTTGTTAGTCTCCAAGGTGCCACAAGTACTCCTATTCTTTTAGCATTAAACATTGAATACCAAGCTCATAATAATACACTGACACTCTAGTTTCAGTGGGTGATTTTTCCCCCAGAATTTTTTAGTACTCTGTCAGTAACTTTTCCCCTTTAACAAAGAGAAATAATGAAACTTTTTAAAAATCTTTCAATTTTTTTCAAAGCAAAATATGAAAGGTGAACCTCAGTCCTTCCCATCTCGCTGTATAGCCTGTTCATTCTCTACTATAGAGCCACTTACTAATCATCTTTCTATTTAAAACACTGATGCCAGGATATGAGCTCTCAGCTTCCATGATCAGAAATAAAACCAAGTCAAAAAAGTGGATGTCACTCTAGTCCTAGCTATCTCCAAGTTTGAGGGTATTCTGATCCAGGGTTTTGGCTCCCCCCATTAAGGAGACATAATGGATCCAGATGTGATGTTTGGATCCAGGTCCAATTTTTCCCAATATCTGGACCATTTGAAGGGTGAGTTTTGGATCAGAATAATCTCTAATTACTACTTATACTTTTAATCACAGGTGTTCAAACATTGCCAGGAACCCCAGAGCTGCTCCAAACCATAGAACATAGATTGTGCCACTATCATCTTAAATAGACAAGTATGGCCCAGGCAGAGCCCACTTCTAGCATGCTATGCTCCACCTCGATCAGCTGCTAGTGGAGCACAGCATGTTGGGCATGCATCACAGGGTTGCCACTGGTCTCAGTATATCTGGATCTATCCCAATATTAATACGGCGTCCCTGCAGTGTGATTCCTTCCCAGGTTGAGGTGCCTACAAAATGCCATCAAAGGGGTGATGGTCTAGAGAGCGAAGTGAGGACTTCCTAGCACAAGGGTCAAACAGGCAGGGTAGCATGGTGTGGTAGGGAACACTGGGGACTGGGGGAGGAACAGCAACAGGGAACTCCATGGGTGGGTGTGGTGGTGGAAAATGGAAGGAGCAGTGGAGAACCCCTTGGGTGGGCACAATGATGGAAGAGGAGTAGGCAGCCAGGCAGGGATCCCCGTGGAGCAGTCGGGGTATGAATGGCAGAAGGCAGTGAACCTGGGGGATGGGATCAGACAAGGAAACCAGTGGGGAAGAGCAAGCAGCGAATCCTAGCCATTATGGGGCCCAGCAGAGCTCTTGGGACTGGCTGTGGGTGGCATTGGCAGTGAGGGACTTGGGGTAGCTGCAGGTGGTGCTGGGGACAGGGCAGTGTCTGGGGTGACACCTACCTATCTCCGTCCAGGGGGCCCCACCCCGGGGGCAGCCTGTGCCGTGGGTGGGGGCGGAGAGACTTCTTGGCACCTGCACCCAGGCACCGCCCAGTTGCCATGGGAACCGGCGCCCAGGTAGGCAGAGGGGCGGTTCCACCACAACGCGCGGAGCACTCTGGGGTACTAGTCCCGCGGCGGCCCCGAGGCTGAGATTCCCAGGGGGAGAGAACTTCAGCTCCCGGCATGCACCGGGCGGGGTTCAGCTTTAGTCCCGCGCCGACACCGCCCAGCCTATGACGCAGGCTGCGCTCACCTGGCGGGGCGGGGCGGGGCGGCAGGTGCCTGGCTGGGCTCAGCCTGCAGCGAGGGAGGCGGGGCCCTGGCGCAGGGGATTAGGGAGGCTGCAGGTGGAAGGAAGGAGCCTCATCCACTGCACCCTGGGGGCTCCCTGTGACTGACATCACCCACCCCACCTCAGCCCTGGGACCCCGTGGCAGCAGGGTGGGTCAGGGCTTTCCGGCCTCAGTCCCAGAGACCACGGGGATGGGCATGGTCTAAAAAACTAGCCACATAGGACTGATGAGTCCCCGGGCTGCAAGAGCACAGGGGCCAGGACTCGGGCCGCTGAATTCAGGGGGTGCTGGAGCAGGACCCCCATTTCTTGCTTTAAAAGATGCCCTTAAATAATGGTCAGCATCAGCCTTGCATTGTATAATGAGGAAAAACCCTCAGCATTTAATTGTTACGGGTACCTGCCTCATTTAAACTGAGCTTCTCTACTCCCAAGAGGCACCGATCTGCGGGGGGGGGGGGGGGGAATAAACATGGGAACCCAGCTGGGCTGAGTTAAGGCAGGAAAGGAAGCGCCAAATGACAGGAGACAAGGTTCTGAACCAGCATCGTGGGTCTGTGTAACTTTCCTTTCAATGCTCCGTGCTCCTGAGCATAACTGAACCCATTCTGTGGGCAGAGATAATTCACTGCAACACTGAAAGCCTTGTCTTCCAAAATCAACCACTCTTATTGTGCGACGTTGTCAGCGCCACAAAGAACATTAGAGGACACAAAGCAGCATGTGTCTCTTTGAGCAGCAGGTGTGATGGGATGTTCTGCCTGCTGAATGGATTAAACTAAAATTCTAGCTGTGTTAGATGGGTTCTTTAATAGCTGCTGTATTCTCCCTGTCACCTGATTAGGAGAGTGGAATTCAGCCAGGAGGAGGTACTACCATCCATAAGCATGGAGAGGCAAAGAACGAGGGTGATTGTCAGATCCACCCCCTTCCCTCCCCACTCCAAATGATGGACTCCTCTAAAGTGCTTGGTGCCAGCATCTTGCCCTGCATCATAATGTTCCTTGAAGGCAGGAATGAGATACTTAAGTCCTTACCATCAGCTTAGACTAATGAAAAGAAAAAAGCTTTTAGGGACAAATTTTGCTCTCCTATGCAATTCCACTGAAACCCCCAAGGATGCATGATGATGATAGGGGTGATATTCACTCATGTTAGTCAGTAATGCTGTTGACTTCAGTAGAGCTAAGTTGATTTACAGCAGCTGAGAATCTGGCCCTGAGTAGAGTATGGACCTTAGGATCAGATACAGCCCATGATTTGTACATGCAACTCCCAGTAACTACAATAAAAGCACCACTGTGGACTCAGTCAGAGCAATGTATTTTGAAGCTGTGTAAGCTCAGATAAGCCAGCTGTGCACTTGTTATTTACTTAGGAGTTGTTTCTATTTATTACCCTGCTTTGCCATTCTCACTGCTGAGTTAACCCTCAGCACTTCATGGCTTTTTGATGGAGAAGCCAAACCAGAAGCTGTGATCCCTGAGACAGTGCAGTAAATAACTTGTTTTTATGTTTATTGTTGTATCTAACCTGCAGCTATACCAGGTTGGGCTGTGGATTTGTCAAATTTTACAAGTTAAACAGGCTTAGGACTGATTGGTACATTAAAGGGATACCTCCAAGGAAAACCCAGCATGGCAAAAAGTGGTGTTGATCAGTGCATATTCTTCTTCTCTCTCACTCAGTCCTGATTTGTGCCCAGTGTGCTATTAGAGGTGCCATATCTAAAGATACAGGATCTGACTAATTGCATCCTCCTGCTCAAATTCTCTCTGCAGTCTCAATTTGCTACTGTATTCTTCCTTACTTTCTGTGCTAAGCTTGTCACATTACTGTGTGCAGCTTACAGTGCTGCAATTCAGAGGTGGCTGCATTTCAGTGATGCATGAAGGGTTGCCTGTGTGAAGGTGCTTTAGGATGAAAGTTGCTATATAAATGTGAGTTTAGTATTAATAGCCAACATAATGCATTTTATGCTATTAAGCCAATTCAATAAAACTACTTACAATAGCTTTCACCAATGCCAGAAAGAGCATTTTAAGGCTCTGGGCAAAATGTCAGGGTTCCCTTTCAAATCCAAGAATATCACTAGAGTAGGATATAGTGTGCAAGTGTACATAAAAAAGCAGTGGTAACAACCCTAATGTAGACACAGTTATAGTGAGATAAAAGTGCTTCATGAAGAGATAACTTGTTCCCTCTATAGCGATATAAGCACCTTTTAGCACTGGATTGTACTGTTATAACTTTTTCTGTTTTTGTTTTAAACATTGAAATAATTATTGGTACAAAACCTGTGTGTAAGTCAGGCTTAAGTTACAAGTGATTTTGAAAATGTTACCCTAAAGTTTATAAATGGCCTTCACATTTCAATTCTTTACCATCCAAACCCAGCCCAACTCTTTGCTTAACAAACCGAAGCAACATCTTTAAAAAAAAAAAGTTTATTGTATAAAATCACCTTTATTAAAAAATTACAATATTATTGCACAGTATTTCAAGCAACCATTACTGAGCATTTTAAAATATGTACAGCATACCTGGCATCCAGAATAAAGGAGACCAGGAAAATATTTTAAATGCCACATCGCGCCTGCTGCATTAATGACCAGATTCAACATGGTACACAGGCACATGTGTAACTTTAAGCATGTGACTAGTCCACTGAAGTCCAATGGGGGGCCCTTGAGTAGCCACATTGGAATTCAGCGGATTTCACATGCTTAAAGTTTCAGCCTAGCATGCAGGCACGTGTGTATCCGGGCTTGATTCCCCTGCCGTGCTTCATAATCTAGTCACTTAGATGTAAATAACAAATGTAAAACTTAGCATTAGCACAAGGCTGACAAATCAAAAATTCACAAATCAGGGTGTTAGAAAAGCTAAGATTTTTTTGACTGCAAGATTCATTCAGTCACTGTGCTCAAGCCATATACTTTCTGGCATAGATTAAATACATACGTTTTTAGAGCTGACATTGAACAAGGAAAACAGGAAAGATGACAGCAAGAATCAATGTCTGGAATGTCCTGTGTCTGAGTGCTTTGTTGCTCAGCCTTAATGGGTAGAGTGATAGGAGTTTGCATTTAATTGCCTTGATTATTTAAGAAAACTAGAAAAGGTTCAATTTAATCCTTAAACTACACATTGAGGACTTGTCTAAATACAGAATTTACACCAATAGTGGCATCCCAGCAGAAAAGTCTCATAGTAAAGACAGGTCATAGGAGTATTGTTAGAGGTCCATCTTTTGTCCCTCATTTTCTTGTAGTGGCTTTTGAGTGCTTTGCTTGTGCTGTGGCATTGAATAGGGTCCCACTGTGACCCTTTGGGGCTATCTATTTAGAGATGTCTTCATAGACTGCATTATTCAGATTTATTTATTTATTTATTTTTTTAAAGTGCTGCCTGTACCCTTGCGTCTCCCCAGATGGCAAGGCGATCAAAGATCTCCGCATGTTTCCATGCTGCTTCACAAGGCATTAGATGGCAGTAATAGCACTGCTGGAAGGTTTGAGGGCTGTACTCCAGGAAAAAATGGACCGTTCCTGGGCTCCTGCCAGCATTTGAACAGGGAGGGGACATCTGGGCAACATGACCCCAGAGCAGTGGAGGGCACCCAGGTAAACAGACAGGCTGGTCCTGGCAAAATACAGTGGGATAGAAGCTGGCATACTGCCAACCTAGTGTGAAATGAGCCGTGCATGAATGTCAATGTTAGTCTGCATTACCTCACTATGCAAAGAACTTTCAAAGTGGATTGTAGAATAAGTATTTCTGGGCCAGTTAATCCACTTGGAAGAATTGCAACATGCGTGGACTGGGAAGGTCATTTGAGTGCTCACTAGCTGAAGTTAGTGTGATTTTAAACCCACGCATGTGGACAAGCCCTACATGTGAATTAAACCAATTTAGCTAAACCACTGAAACTTTGTTGCACGAGTTAAGTCTGTCTCACTTAGATTTAGCTTGGCCCCATTAAAAGGCCAACGTTAAAAGGCCCTGATCCTATAATAGGCTCCAAGTTGGTGAACCCCAGCCTTCCCTGGCACTTAGTGTGAAGGGATCTTCCCACACAGGATTCTCTGCAGTTCTGGGGTCTACCTGTACATTTGCAGATTTAAGAGTGTTTTCTATTGGGCATGTTCCAACTGGGCTTTAGCTCTGTGAATCTGACACTAACATTTTTCAAACCTAGCTGTCAGTCCTCATTGAAGGCCGACAAGGGCCCGATCCACAAAGGTACCTAAGCATTGTAATGCCTAGCTCTCAGGCAGCCTGCCACCTCGTGGAATCAGCCTGACCTAGGTGCTCAGGCTCCCCATACAAGGGCACGGGGAGAGTTAGGTGCCTATGGAAGGGATCTTCTGAAGCCAGCCAGCTTAACAGCGAGTGGCCTAAACTAGCCAGGAGTGAAGTGCCAACAAGTGCAGGGTTTAAGAGAGGGAGCTACCCTACCCCATTACCATCCAGTGATTAGGGTACTCGCTTGGGATGTAGGAGATTTAGGGTAAGGCCCTGCTCTGCACCCTTACCTATAGAAGGAACTACTGTGATCACTTTAGTAAAAGAGAGAATAGCTGCTTTCTGGGTGATGGAGGTGTACAGGAGCATTGAAAGACTCCACTGGAAGGAGAAGGACTGATGAGACGTATGAAATACAAAGGGGATAGAGAAAGTAAGCAATCTACTCCGCAGCCCAGCCAGCAAAGCCCAGTTTAATGACAAGTGAAGGATTAAAATGAACTACTGAAGATAAAGCCAGGTCGTCTGCCGTAGATTAGCATCAGATTGCCTGACTCAAAGAAATGCTAACACAGGATCTCCGAAAGGATCCAAGGGCTGGTTTACATTGGCCAGCAAGTGGTGTCGCTCGCTGCACCAGAGCAAATCCCACATATAGCTGAGAAGAGCCCCAACCTGCTTCAGTGGAACTAACTGCTGTTTGAAACTGAGGTAAGCTCCACTCATGCCAAACACAGATTTCCTTGTGTGTATTTGGAGTTTGCAGTGGCTGCTCACTGAGTAATGGAATGAGGGCAAATTCTCAATGTAGACAAGGCCTCAAAGTGCTTTAGATATTAATTATTTAAGCTGCACAGCATCTAGGTGTTTGCCCCATTACATAAATGGAGGCACCAAGAGGTTAATTTGCACAAGGTCACACATCATTACAGTAAGAACCAGTGATCAGCGGTCAAGAATCCAGTCTCATCTAGTCAAGAAATAGGTCTTAGATGTATGGTAGAAAGGAGAGTCAGCTGGGACAGAGACTGTCCCTCCAAACTGGGGACAATGTTGGTACAGCAGACAGGGTAACCTCACCCATCTCCATAGACATAGGCCTTATATGGTATTTCCTCTTAGCAATTTGGGAGGAGGGTGCAGGAGTAAAATCGTGTCTGCCCCTGATGGTGGAAAAGCATGACAAATTTAGCAAAAATCTAGCCCTTTTTAGCCTTCTTTGAAATCAGACAAACTTATGTTTGGCCAACAGTGCAGATGTTTTCCCCCAGCTCTGCGGAGACACTTTTGAAATGCAGCATTTCTTAAAGATACAGTCTTCTTCCCTGCCACAGTGAGATTCTAAATGATCTGCTCATGCAAGTTTACCATTGCGTTGTTTCCCCCTCAGTTAAGAGGCAAAGTCCAAAACAATAGGAAAGAATGAGCTGCAGTTGTAGGGTTTGTGGGAGGTGCCTGTATAGTGCCTCCAAAGCCCACAGCACTGTCCTGCTGGATACTGGATCTGCAGTCTCTGCTTCTGACCTCTGCTGCGTGCTCAGTGACTCGCTATACACTTGTAGAGTGATCCCTTTTTTTGGAAGATACAGAAACAATCCAGGTAGTTCCAGTGACACCATCAGAGTTATTGAACAGAACAATCAAACTTCAGATGAGTAAGAACTAGTTAGAAGGGCTGGTCGAAAAAGTTCTAGCAAAGCTATTTTACTATGGCAAGCAGGGTTTCAATTAAAAGACTTTTTGTGAAAAGAGTCTGCTAGTCTTAGCAAATTTAGATTATATTGGAAAAAACCCCAAATGGCAGAAAGGCAACATATTTTGATTTGGCGATACCATCACACTGTCTCCTAGAACTTATAGTTCAGTTCCCTCATGTCCCCATTCTCCTTTGTGGGCAGGGTTTCCTAGCTGGGCTACATCTCCCATAATGCAACATGATCAGGGACTCCCATGATGTACCACTTCCCTTTGTTAATAGAGGGAGACTGTGGTGCTTCATGTGAAATATAGTCCAATCTACAAAGGAGAATGGTAGCATGAAGCATCTGAACTACAACTCCCATAGGGCATTATAGCAGCATTTCTTCAGTTTTCAGCAGATATATTTAAATTTTGACTTTTTACCAAAAAAAGTCAAAAGTTTTCCATGGAAAGTTGAGAAATTTTCATTTCTGTGGGAGTTTTCTGGAGGGGGAAGTCCCTCCCCCCCGAAAAAAAACACAAAACACCACCACCACATTTTCTGGCCAGCTTTAGTTTTGAGTAATCTAATCCAGGGGTTCTCAAGATGTGGTCTGTGGATTAATAAAGGACTATGGAGCCCTCCCTCATGCTCTGTAGAATGAGGAATGTGGCTAGCCAAGCACCGGGGGATTGTAGGGCAGGCAGGTCCCTCAGAGGTGCACTGTCTCTTGGATGAGACAGTTTCCAGAATGAAAAAACTGGAGAATCACTGGGCTAATCCAGCCTCCAGGGGCCAAGGATGGATTGCTCCTTCTATTCCCCAGTCTAGTTTTAAGTGAAACCAGGGATAGTGCTTCCACTGCTTCCTTTGGGAGGCTAACCAATGCTTGCAGGACTCTCTTCTAAAAAGTCACATGCCACCAGCCTTCATCTCACACTTCCTCTACTGAACAGGCAGATTAGATGTCAGGAGGTTGACTTGTGGTAGAATTGGTAGTTAAGACCCTAGGATGCCTAGGTTTTGCCAGTGGTTTCAGGCAAATTAGAGTAGAGATGACACTTGGCCAACACAGATCATTTTTTATCCCTTATACTGATTCCAGCCTGGGCAGAACGTAAGAGGTTGTCAAGCCCCGCCAGAGACCGTTCTGTTCCACCTTTCTGCTCTGCCCACTCCTATTCAGAATAGCCCTCTGAGTGGAGCGGTGGTTGAGGGAGGGCAGGTACTATTAATGGTATCTGTGCAGAGGAGGTGCAGTGACTAACCCCAAGGTCACACAGCCAGTCAGGACAAGAAGCCAGGTCTCCTGCTCTAGATCACACTGCCTTCCAAGAGAGACGGTGCTCCAGAACCCTTCACAGCTATTCCTAGGACAACACCTACCTGAGTTTTCTCTGTAGATTTTCATTTTTTTTCTTCAGGTGCTTATTCTTAACCCATTGGGGGATGTCAGGTACATACCAGGCTGCAATCAACTTGATGCACAGAGCCACGTGCTGAAATGAGCAAGCAGAGCCCACCATGCAGTCAGAACCAGTTCTCAGGGGAGATAAGCTGTGATCAGTGACCCAGCAGCAATTAGCAAGGAGTAATAGCTCCATGGCCATGCTCAGCTGCCACATGGGCATATACCAAGTACGCAAGCCATCCAGTGCCCAATCCAACTCCCATTGAAATCAATCAAGACTCCCATTGACTTCAGTGGGAGTTCGATCGGATTCATAAAATACACACACACACACACACACACACACTGCTGCATTCAGGGATGATTTCTAGGGTAATGCCTCCCCTTAGGGCCCCAAATTCAGGCTATTGTGGGGCCCCCAAAACATCAACCCCCTCTCATTCCAGTCCTGGGAAACCTGGGCCAGAGAGGGTGGCAGATCAAGCCATGAGGACCCACAGTCCCTGGTTTCTCTTAGCTTTATGTCTGGCTCTGGATGTAGCCCTACACTCCCTTTTGAAATGCAAGCTTTGCAATGGTACCACTGCCAGCAGAGCGGACTTTGAGGCTGTCCTAATTTGCCCCCAGCCAAGGGCAGTGGCTGTTTTTCCTGCTAGTCACCTGTGCATGGCATTGCCTGAAGGGCAGATGGCAAGTGAGCAGGGGACTAACAGCAGGAGTTAGTGACTGTCAACAGGGGCAGGGGAGAGGGAAAGCGATGACAGGTGTGGGTGAGGGCAGAACACGGGGGAGGGTCTGAAGGCAGGTGAAGGGAGCAGGGATCTGATGCAAAGGGGCAATGCCATGATAAAGGAGCTAATTGCCTCACTGAAGAGGTCAGGCTGGGTGCAAGAGAAGGAAACTCCCTCAGCCAGTGCGGAAACAGCACCCTCAGAGTGCCCAGCCATGCACGCTCACACTCTCCACTGAATCACTCCCCAGGGAAGAACGAGTGACTCTCTTTCCCCCACTGCCTCGGTCTCCTTCCCCATGCCGCACAAGGCTACCCGTGCAGTCCAGACATTGCTGACTCCACAGCACTCACCTCAAATAAAATAAGGAAGGCGAGCCGGGCTGCGAAAACATGCCAGAACTGGACAGAGTAGTTGTAGTCATTGGAGTTCCTGTAATCCCGGTACCTACAGGACAACACCCGACAGCCCTGTGTGCACTTCCCATTAAATCCCCTCCCCGGCTGGTCACAGTCCATCTCTCCGCACCCCTCGAACTGTGAGTCACAGGAGTTAGTGGTGGGAGAGG
This sequence comes from Malaclemys terrapin pileata, assembly GCF_027887155.1. Classification (NCBI taxonomy): domain Eukaryota; kingdom Metazoa; phylum Chordata; order Testudines; family Emydidae; genus Malaclemys; species Malaclemys terrapin. The sequence goes on from NC_071508.1 coordinate 37,480,921, forward strand.
CCTACTGGTTCACTTAGTCCCTCTCCTGCCTGGCCCCAGGGCAGCTTTGTTCAATTCAGGTATTGTGCTTCCTCCAGCTGACCTTCCCATTGTCCACTCACAGATCCCCAGCTGGCATAAAGCAGCATAGATCCATTGACTTCAGGGGATCCAAACTGATTTACACCAGCTACGGATCTTGTCTTCCGCTCTCCCAGTCAGTGGGGGGGGGCTGAAGGGAGGCATGCCAGTTTTACCTTAAAACATTCAAGATATTTTTTGTAGAGGATATTTGCAATATTGTTTGTTGAGGATGGGTAGGAAGGTATTATTGTGAGGATGTGTACAGGGGGGCTGGAACAATTTGTATAGTGGGGGTGCTGAGAGCCATTGACCCAAACTGCAAACCCTGTATATGATGGAAACCAAGCCGGGGTGCCGCAGCATCTCCAGCACCCCTAGTTTCAGCACCTATGGACATGTGAGACTGGATGATGGATCCATGCTATTGTCCCCTATTACCTGCATTCTGTGATCTCACTCCTCATAAAATCTGGAAGCTTTTCAGGCATCTTCATCTGCCACTCAAAGTCCTGGACACGGAACACTGAGAGGCTGTTGTTGATGTAACCTGTCAAACAGCTGCATAGGGAGAAAACATGGCACTAGACAGTGGCTTAATAGTGCCCCAATGGGGTCGTCCAGGCAAGGATACCCAGGTGAGGATTAGAAGAGATGGGTATCTTTAGCTCGCTTCCAGGCAGTTCTTTTCAGGGTGGGAATCTAAGTCCTGATCCTGCTCTAATTGAAATTAATGGCAAAAGCCCCATTAACTTTGATGGTGCAGGAACAAGGCCTCAGAGATGCTTATTAAAAATCATGAAATTACGCAGTGTTTCCTAAGCATAAGAATGGTCTCTGCAAAGCACTGAGCACCTGCAACTCCCATGGGGGCCGAGGGCTCTTATTAATTCCCAGGACGTGCTCAGGCACCGGCACAAATGGGCCTATAGCTCAGGAAACATTCCCCGTCCCAGAGAGCAATGTAAAGGGCTGATTCTGGATGATGCCCAGCACTCTGAGTTCCCAATGAAGTCAAGGGAATTGAGGACACACTACCCTGTGCAGGATCCAACTCAGAGGCAAGACAAAGCATGGAATGCACAGGAGGAGAGATTGTTGGTGAAAAGGGAGAGGGGATGGATTTTTGGAGCAGTGCAATTTAAGGGGGTTTGATTTAGAATCAGAGTATCGGGGTTGGAAGAGACCTCAGGAGGTCATCTAGTCCAACCCCCTGCTCAAAGCAGGACCAACACCAACTAAATCATCCCAGCCAGGGCTTTGCCAAGCCGAGCCTTAAAAACCTCTAAGGATGGAGATGCCACCATCTCCCTAGGTAACCTATTCCAGTGCTTCACCACCCTCCTAGTGAAATAGTGTTTCCTAATATCCAACCTAGACCTCCCCCATTGCAATTTGAGACCATTGCTCCTTGTTCGGTCATCTACCATCACAGAGAACAGCCGAGCTCCATCCTCTTTGGAACCCCCCCTTCAGGTAGTTGAAGGCTGCTATCAAATCCCCCCTCTCTTCTCTGCTACAGACTAAATAAGCCCAATTCCCTCAGCCTCTCCTCGTAAGTCATGTGCCCCAGCCCCTTAATATTTTTCGTTGCCCTCCAATTTGTCCACATCCCTTCTGTAGTGGGGGGAGGAGAGAGAGAGAGGGTGCTTCTTAGAGAGGGGCTGAGAGACAGTTCCAGGCTGGGACTAATCTACTCTTTTACTGCTTGACCAAACAGCACACAATTAAAACAATCAATTATTGACTCCACATGGTAGGAACCGGGTTGCCCAGAGTGAAAAAAACAACCAAGTGCACTCTTGCAGTGCTAACAGCCACAGTTAACAGCTGTTTTTACACAAAATGTAAGAGCTTCCCTATGGATTTCTGTGTGGATTACTTTAGTGTCTATTTCAAAAGCAGACATTAAATTAGTTTGAATAGCCAGAACGGCCAGCAGCCAGTGAATGGGTATCTTTTTGGTAATCACCTGAGCACAATTAGCAGGTGTTTGCATTATTTGTGTACAAAGCAGATACCGACTTGTTAACAGACCTGCTCTGCCCTGTGCAAATGGGACTGGAAAATAACTTTGGCTGCAGTTCTTGCTCATCCCTCTAGAGGTCACTACCTCACCTGCTGCCAAAACTGGCTCTTCTTTTTCCCTCTGCGGGCTCCCCAATAGCCTACTTTGCATCTTAGGGCAAGGACTGCTGGAAAGAACATGATGCGGCCTCACATCCTACGGGGAACCCTCGACATTGGGAACAGCACCAGCTCCCGGAACTTGTCCCCCCATCCCAAGAGTCACAAGCAGTGAGAGGGAACAAAGGGCGGCAGTAAAGCTCCTGCGTTCCTGGCTGGGCTTTGCCACCAGGGCTGGTGCAAGGAAGTTTTGCACCCTTGGCGAAACTTCCACCTTGTGCCCCCCACCCCCAGCCCTGCGGCAGCTCCCCGCCCCCCTTCCACCCTGAGGCGCCCCCCCCTGCGGCAGCTCCCCCACACCCTGAGGCACTCCCCCCCCCCCCCCCGCGGCAGCTCCCCACCCCCTGGTCCGGGGATCCGTGCAGCAGCTCGGACCCAGGGGGCTCCCCTGGGCTGCCGGCGGCGCGCTGACCCCAGGGGCTCCCCTGGTCTGCCTGCCAGCTGCTCAGACTCCCTCTCCCTCCCAGCGCTGTGGCCGCTGTAATAAATAAATAAAATAAAATAAAAATTGGGGGTGCCGCTTTTTGGTGCCCCCAAATCTTGGCACCCTAGGCAACCACCTAGTTGGCCTAAATGGTAGCACCGCACCGGCCCTGTTTGCTACCCAGTGGGGCCGGGAGAGATGGCTTCCCCCACACTGCAGGGACAGGCTCACTTAGACACAGAAAGCGAGCGAGGTGGCTGCAGTTCAGGAAAGGCTGTGGCAATTGTGGGGTGACACTTACTTGATATCGGTGCGGTTCTGCAGCATGCACGGGCTGTACGTGTATTTGTAGACCTGCTTGGGGATGAAGTCTGAGGTGATGGCAATCACCAGGCCATTGCCAATGACTGCCAAAATACCAATGGCCTCCAGAACCTGCAGCCAGATGCCTGCAAGAGAATAGCAGTCAGAGACACACCCAGCTAGGCGCTCCCACAGCTGCTTTGGTGCCCAGGACACTGCTCTGTGAACTTTGCCATTGCCACGAATGGGAGGAGGATTGGGCTTGACCAGGCTGATCTCTGGAGTTGTGTTCTGTGGGGCACAGCGCAGTGGCCCAGCACAGCAGCCTTGCATCAGCAAGAGCACTACAATGATGAGACTTATCCAGTACTGTATCCACCCAGTGATGTGGGCAGACGGGCAGCGTATGAATGTGAGGAACTAGCAATGCGTTCTAGGCCAAAGCAAAGTGTATCCACATTCTATCCATGACTCTACCAATGCGCCTCAATCCTGACTTACAGCCCCCCTGCTGTTCCAATCCTGTCCCCTCCCCCCCCAGCTCTTCAAATGCACCCTCTATCTCTAACTGTCCCCTGGAATAGCAGAAACAGGAGCAGACAATGTTCTGGCACCATGACTTAGGGAAAGAGTCTGTTGCAGTAGTTAGTGCCATTGTTAAGTCTTGGGGTAAGATTAGCCCTCCCTCCCGCCCCCAAGTGCCTTCTTTATCAGGCCCATGTTCTTCATGGAGAGCCCCTCCCCTTGGCCCCCACTCACCAATGTCGTTGGCTTTCCTAGGCACTATGCGCCTCTGCAGCTGAACCATCTTGATGGCATCCAGCCGGACCTCAAAAAGGTTATTGATGAAGGCCATTAGCGGGGCGAGGGGGAAGGCAGCCACAAAGATGGTGGTGAAGCTGTACTGGATCACTGAGAACAGGACAAAGCACAGGCACCGTAAGGGAGCTGTGAGGATGTCCAGCTAGACCATAGGCCCAAGTACTTACTGTATGCACAATGCCTCAGAGCCGGATGTTGGCATGGCCCTGAGTGGCCAGGCAGCGTGAGAGGATGAGTCAGACACCCCCCTCTAGCCCTCCGCGTGATCTGCTCGCTACATGGCTGTAGCCATGGGGGGGGGGGGCAGAGGGAAGATCAGGAGTTGCATGCCCAGTTCTACTTACCCCAACATCATCCATGCAGAAGTGATCACAGAGGGGTGCGACCTTGACTCTGCTCCCTTTCCCCAAAGTGCAGGCTGCTCAGCTGAACAGGGATTGGTGGGGGGGAGTAGTTGCTAGTGGTCACAGCCAGTACCCAAATGTTACCAGAAGCAAGGGTGGGACAGGGCAGGGAAGGAATTAGTCATCCCTGAGGCACAAATCCTTCCCAGGCCGCCTCCTGGGATGTCAGTTACCTGCCAGGTCTTGCTCGGGGCAAGATGTGTGCAAGTGACCCCAAGCAGGTGTGTGGGTGAATCTACCCAGTCTGTGCCCATTTCTCCCTGGGCTCTGCAGTCTTAGCTCAGGGATGGGCTACGGACTGGGTGAGCGGCAGGGCTGGTTCCCTCGCACCTCCCCCTCAATAGTGAACGCAGTCACCAAGCCTGACCGCGTTCCACAAGCTGCATGTGGAGACCTAGGACCTGCCCCCACTCCCTGGGATGTGAATGGGCATTTGGTATTACCACTCTGTCACAGGGGTGGCCAGCTTCTCTCACAGGAGCCCCAGTCCTGCTAGCTGCAATGGTTTGATTCCCCCTTAGCCCCAACATCAAGAACTGGCCCCCAGGAGCAGGGAGCATGGTCACACCCAGCTCCAGGGCATTCAGAGCACTCTTTGTGTACTGGGCGCAAGGAAACCTGGGTTGAGTAAGCAGCTAAAACCTGCTGCCCTTGGATAAAAACTGACCCAAAGAGAAGAGGCAATGGGAATGGGCAGGCATGGGCCCAGAACACAGCACCTGAGAACCAGGCATTCCCCGCTGCCCACTAATTACACCCATGACCCCAAAGCACCACATACTCATTTCCAAGAACTCGTCGAACAAGCTGAAGACATTGACCTCGTTGAGTTGGTAGTTCTTGAGCCACTGCTCCTTGCAGGAGTCCTCGGGTCCTTTCTCCATGTGAACGTTGTCTTTGTCCTTTGGGTTGGCAAGTGATTTTTGGAACCTTAATCTTAGCCAGCTGCAGGGACAGTAACACAAGGGCAGAGGGGTGAGGGATATATGCTAAAGAGCCAAGTGTGGGGGCCACCAGAGCAGCTCCCTGCACTAGGCCAACAGTAACCCCTCTGGAACACTTGAGCAGTGGGTTGGTTCTGTTGTGAGGTCTCACACACACACTCCCCCTTCCTCTCTCTCAAACAGATCACCTTCTGCTGGTGTTACTGAGGGAATTCTTACCAATAGCAGAAGGCAGTTTCCATCTATAAGATGGCCCAATAGCTGTAGTTTACCAACGGCCTGACAGTGAAACCCATTCTGACATTGACGAGCATGTACTCACGTGAGTAGTCCCACTAAAATCAACAGGGCTATTGTGGTGTAACTGCTCCCCAAGACAAGTAAAGTTGGGGCCTAAAAATTCAGAAGGTGGCAAACATACTAAATAGCTAGGAGGGCCATTCCAAATGTCAAAGAAAATTAGTTTTAAAAGAAAAATTGAGTGAATTTTTAGTGTTGGGTCAAGGTGCCAGTTAGAGCTAGGTCAAGCTGTTCAGAGGGAATAATTTATTCAGTGAGTTCAGCCCTTTTTCTCTCTGACTTGTCCAGGAGCAGAGCCCCATTTGATTTATTTGTTCTTTTCTCAAATCGTTTTTGTGACAAGGCCTGAGCTGAACGCTGCGTACGGACCTTCCCATCCAATGTTCTGTATTCGGAATGCACTGTTCTGGCTCTGTGATTAGTCACGGTGTCACATGGTATTGTTCTTGTCCCTTGACCAGATCTACTTCTGCTTTCTCCAGAGACAGATTTCATTTTTTCCTGAAGAGAATTTGCTGACTGATCTTATCTCAGCAACTGGCCTCACACTCACCTTCCCCAGACACTGCCTGGGAGAGTCCCAGTTAAAGTTTGTAGTCAGAGCAGACTGCTTCCGCAAGCAGAAACATGCAGCTCAGACACGTGAGCACATCCTACTGGCATGAGTGCCTAGGGTGCGTGGACTTACGGGGTGAGGTACTCCACGAAGTTACTCAGGGTCTGCTTCAGGGTCATTATGATGGCCATTTGGATAAAGAGATCAGTGATGCAGCCACTGGGGTGGCACTGCAAAGAGAAGAGAGTTATACTGTGCAGACCAGATGGGCTGGCTTTGGGACAAAGGGCTGGGTGCTAGATACATGGGCCAGGAAGAACCTGGAGTGATTGGAAGTGTTGTACTGGGTAGAAGGAAGCAACAGTTTTAACAGAGACAGTGCCAGGGATGTGGGTGGGGAAGGGGCAGAGAGGTGTGTCAGGGAGCAGGAGTGGTGCAGAGAGGGTATTAGAGCACTATGGACAATTTACTCACCTCCTCCAGCCTCCACTTGCCAGCTACACGCACATAGTTCCCAGGACGGCCGTTAATCCTGACCAGGAGAATGCAGAGTTAAATAGGACTGATGCTGGTGCTCCCAGCCCCTCCCTCTGTAAGCAGGGAGCTGGGAGGGTAATGACTCCCCCTGGGACAGAGACCCAGGCACCAAAAGGGAGAAAGAGGCAGGTGCAGAGACTGAAAGAGAGAGGGGGTGGGAGACAAACACAGGCGGAGTCAAGTGCATCAACCCAGCAAGAGAGGGACAGACAGAAACCGGGAGAAAGACAAGCCGAGAGAGGTGAAGAACTACACACCCATCCCAAAAAAGAAGGGTGAAATCCATCCTGGCCCCATTGAAATCAATGGCAAAAATCCCAGTGACCTCCAGGGGGCCAAGATTTCACCCACAGAATCAACGTCCAGGAAGTCAGGCTGCCGGAACTTTCACTCACTCACTAGCGGCACCAGCCTTCTTTATCCCTGCCACCAGAGCAGCTAATACCTTCCCCCTGCAACCAATGGTTAGAAGCACCAGGCAAACCTGACTGGGTTTATGGGCCTCCCTAGGGTGATTGGCCCTAGGTGTGTGTTACAGTACTAATGCAGAGCTCCACCCGGGGTTAATGGGTACAGCTCCTTCTGTGCCGAATGACCCCAGCTGGGGACCTGGCCGGGGCATAGCCGCGCTCACCTTCCCAGGAAGAAGGCGATGTAGATCAGTGAGGAGAAGTAGGTGAAGAACTGGAAGGTGAAGATTTTCACAGTGAAGATGTTCTCACGCTCCGAGAACGTCCGTGGCTTCTCTGGAAACGGGAGTGCAGGTGGGTGGGTTAGTTGCAGCAGCAGGAGCCCCCCTCTTTCCTGGACAGGGACCTTCAGCCCGTCATGCTTTCATTCCAAAGCGCTCGGGCCTTTTACTGACCCAGAATCCCCTGGACCTGAACCTGATCCCCTGGATTTTTAGCCCCGGGTCTAGAGAGCCTCAGCAATCCCAGGACTTTGACACAGCGATCTATGTACTTGTGGCTTCTGTTGCAGCAATCAGCTGTGCTGGGGGCTACACTCAAACTAGAGCTGGGGCAGGATAGGCACAGATTTCACCAGCTCTCCAGCAGCGGCACTGGCTTCCGATTAACATCCGGGTGGTATCAGACATGCTGACTTGGCTCTCTAAAGCCCTGCCTGGCTGGGGAGCTGGCTCTCTGCCAGACTCACCTCTCTTTACATGAGCCTTGGTAGCAGCCGTGATCAGGATGGGGGCTGGAGCAGAGAGTCCCTCCATTTAACTATCTCAGGCTAGTGGCCTCCCAACGGAATACCCTTGGCTCTGGAATTGCTCCCGGCCTGCTGTGCTCATTAGAGCTCTGGCCAGGGCTTATTTCATTTGCCTGGGGGACGGAGGAGGCGGCTGTGGTAATACCCTTCTCTTTGCTGGGCCGTACAGTAGTGGTTCTCAACCAGGGATCCGGGGCCCCCTAAGGGGCCTCAAACAGGTTTCAGGGGCCAATCAGGGCCAGCATTCGACTCGCTGGGGCCCAGGGCAGAAGGCCCAAGCCCCACCGCATGGGGGTAAAGCCCAGGTCCCTGAGCCCCACCACCCAAGGCTAAAGGTGAAGCCTGAGCAATGCAGCTTCGCAGTGGCCCCTGTGGCATGGGGCCCCAGGCAATTGCCCTGCTTGCAACCCCTTAATGCCGGCCCTGGCTTTTATATGCAGAAAAACAACTGTTGTGGCACAGGTGGGCCGTGGAGTTTTTATAGCATGCTGGGAGGGCCTCAGAAAGAAAAAGGTTGAGAACCTCAGCCGTCCAGGAGCTAGGGGGTGTTAGCATATTTCAAGGTGTTCTGTACAAGCAGCGGCAAGGGCCAGAGTGAAAAAGCCCATCGATATCAATGGAAAGACTCAGCCCCTTTTAGTGCTCCACCAACAATGTTCAGGATGAATCCAGCCGGCTGCGCTGGAGGATGCTAGATGCAGGGTGAATACAGCATGTGCCTTGCCTTACCCAGATCACAGAGAAAGAGCGCCACACGCCTGTTCACCTGCAACACAGGAGAGGGGGGGTGAAAGGAGAGAAGGGACGGGCAGGGTGTTTGATTGTGGGAGAATGAGGAAGGCTCTCGTCACGCGGTGCTCCGTACCTTGGTCATGACGACGATGGTGATGTAATGCAGCACGGCCCCTGTCATCACCGCCACGGTGCTGGCCCGTTCCCGGATGAACTCGAAGTCGCTTTGGGTGAAGACAACAGTCGCCACCACCCGGTAGATGACAAGTGCGTGGGCAATGCCAATGAGCACGGTGATCTGGGAGGGCAGCGTGTCGTCAGAGCTCTTGCGAGGATTAGAGACGGGAGGAGCAGGGGAGGCAGGTAATGAAGGGGGAGGGGGAAACTGAGCAAACTGGGTGCATGGGGTGAGGGGGAGAACGACAGACTTAAATGCAGCTAGATGATGGGTTCTGTGCGGTTAGCAGCTGCAGGCCAAGATCCAGGCCCTTGGTACACGCGCCCAGCCTGCAGGGTGGAATGTCTGTGCCCAGCACAGTTTCTGGGAGGAGTGAAGTGGTTAAATACAGAGGACACTTACTGGCAGCGTGGGGTGGAGGAGCAAGCGTGTGCATGTAGGGGCTGACATTGCTGGCACCCCCGTTGTTCATTATGCCTCTTCCCCCCCCTCCCATGAGTAAAGTAATAGTCACCCATCCTGTTTCTGCCCCCAGTGTATAGTTTGGATAGGTTTTTTCTACACCATTTCCCCTGTAGCACTGTATGTAGGAAGGATGGGAGCTGGGACGCTCTCTGCAGCAGCATGGCAGAGTGGCAGGCAGCTGGCACATGCTAGTGAGCTCTCAGGAAACAAACTGGCAAATGGCTGCCTCCCTGCTATCCCCATGTGACTTTAGTGCCCAAGTGAATGCCCCCTGCCTCCCCCACTGTCTATCCAAAGAACAGGCAGAGGACATCCAACAGCAGTTCACGTTTTCCACAGAGTGACTGCCCTTGCTTCACTCCTCTCTAGGAGCATGTTAGGAGCGCACGGTCTCCAGGCGCACTCAATCCAGGCCTGCTCTGAGACTGGACCAGTTAAGGCTGACTCATCTAGGGGGTGTTTTAGGAACCAGACTGAGATCACTACACAGGCCACCATGCAGCCATACAACGGTGATGACTTGAAATCTCCACCACCCTGGGCTAGACTGAGAATCCACTTGGCATCTTAGAGCTGAAAGGCTCTGCAGCCCACCCCCAACCCCCAAAGCTATTCAGCGTCCTGTCCCCCTTCAAACGCCTTTCTGTGTCATTCACTTCACAACCACACGCGCCTATAGCTCAATGCTGTAGAAATCCCCAAGCCCGTGGAGGTGTCTGAGCCAATAGCACGTACCATAAGCAGGACTAAGAGAAGCAGGATAGTGCTGCGGATATAAGAGTGCTGGTACTCCTTGAGGGTATGCTCTGGGTTATTGATCAGCTGCAAGGCCAGCTCCTCCTGGGGAGGGGGGAAAAAGAATGAGTCAGAGCCATGCACTAGGGAAAAGCAAGCCAAGGGGCAGTATAGTGCCTTGCATGTGTCAATGACGTGGAAGCATGTGATGAACATGACATGTTCTGGCAGGGCAGAAGAGGGACAGGACTTGTAGCAGACCCTAAGGTATTTCTTCATGTAGCCTGCATGTCAAAGCCTGGAATCTCCCAGACTGGCTAGCACAGGGTCTCCATAACTTGGCCTGGATTGGACATTCCTTGAAATGGCTGTGGGTTATATCATGCATACAGGCATGTTGCAGACTGATCTGACTGACCCCAGTCTTTATAAACAGGAGTGACAGTAGTTCCTGTGCTGTGCACTAATTAATAATCTGCATCTAAAACCCTTTCAGGGGAAAGGAGTGCAGGGGCCCTGCACTCCTTTCCCAATAAAGGCAGGAAGATCTGGGGGCACCTCTCCTACAGCAGTGCCTCATTAATCCCAGTTCAGTCTCCTGCAGCATGAGGATCCCCCTCTGCAGTGCCAGCTGGGATCTCAGCAGTGAGTGTCCTCCCAGCATTGCCTTTAGTTAGAACAGCAATTTTCCATATGCCTGTACACAGCCCAGCTTCCACCTGCCTCCTGGCAAGAGAGACAATGGCACAGGGAGGGAGGGAAGTTTACTGTGCGCAGTTCTGGTCTTCCATGTTTAAGAAAGATGAATTCAAACTGGAACAGGTGCAGAGAAGGGCGACTAGGATGATCCGAGGAATGGAAAACCTACTTCATGAGAGGAAACTCAAAGAGCTTGGTTTGTTTAGTCTAACCAAAAGAAGGCTGAGGGGAGATATGATTGCTCTCTATAGACACATCAGAGGGATAAGTACCAGGGAGGGAGAGGAGTTATTTAAGTTAAAGTGTCAACGTGGATGTGACGTTACACCCCATATTCTTCATAGAAATATTGCTATGATATGAATATGGCATAACTAAGATGTCTTATGCAAGATGGGTCATGTGAGATATCATTGGAAAGGTTACGATTTACTGAATGTGATTATCCAATTTGTATGCATGTATCAGTTCTGTATCTAAAGTTAGGAATATGGACTATGTAACAATTACAACTGGATGTGTATTTGGGAGACACCCACCAGACAACAGGCCATGAGACTTGATGGGCCATTAGGAAGAAACAGCAAGACTGTGAAGATACTAATCTCCAGCCTTCCTGTAGCTGTGACACTACTAGGTCAGGTGCACCTGTCACCTGATACTCAACATTATCTTGGACTTGTAATTTTCCACTAAAAGGAGAGGGAAGGGGGGCAAGTTTGGGAAACAAAAGATTCTACTCCATGGCCTACCTGCCCAAGAAGAAAGACTGCTAAAGACACCTGAAGGGAAGGCAAAGGGGGAGTCCAGACTGAGACAGGGTCCTGTCTGAGAAGAGAGATGACTGGAATTCTAAGCTACAGAAACTTTACAACCTGCCTAAAATAACATTTAGGGTAAGAAATTACATTTTGTAACCCGTTTCTTGAGCGTATTAAGCTTAGCTTGCATATTTCATTTTATTTGCTCAGTAATCTGCTTTGTCCTATTTGTTATCTCTTTTATTCACTTAAAATCTGCCTTTTAGAGTTAATAAATTTGTTTTCTGTATTAAACCCAGTTTGTGCACTTCCTAACTGGGGGGAAAAGAAGTTGTGCATCTCTCTCTCTACATTGAGGGAGAGGGGGAATTTTTATGATTTTGCGCTGTGAAGCTCTTTCTATATAGCATAAGACAGTATTATTTTGGGTTTATTCCCCAAAAGGGGTGTGCACGAGAGCGCTGGGTGAATCCTCTCACACACAGCTGACTTCAGTCTGTGTCTGTAGCGGGGTGTGGCCCTACCTCAGTGTGTGCTGCAAGAGGCCGGAGAGCCTAATTCAACATAACAGGGAGAGGGAATACAGGCTGATGGAGCAGAAGGAGGGGCTCAGTGAAACCCCAGTACATCAGGTGGCATCCCAAGGGGGTCTAACCTGTCACAGTGGACACAAGAACAAATGGAGGTAAACTGGCCATCAACAAGTTTAGGCCTGAAATTAGACAAAGGTTTCTAACCATCGGAGGAGTGAAACTTGGGCACAGCCTCCCAAGAGAAGCAGTGGGGGCAAAATACCTAACTGGTTTCAAGACTGAGCTTGATAAGTTTATGGAGGGGATGGTATAATAAGATTGGCTACCTGCCATTGTAATCAATCTAGGACTGCTGGCAGCAAACATCTCCAATGGCTGATGATGGGACAGTAGATGGGAGAGGTCTCTGAGTTACTACAGGGAATTCTTTCCCAGGTGTCTGGCTGGTGGGTCTTGTCCACAAACTCAGGGTCTAACTGATCATCATATATCGGACCAGGAAAGAATTTCCCCCAAGGTCAGATTGGCAGAGACTGTAGGGGGGTTTTCGCCTTCCTCTGCAGTATGGGGCATGGGTCACTTGCAAGTTTAAACTAGTGTAAATAGTGGGTTCTCTGTAACTTGAAGTCTTTAAACCATGATTTGAGGACATCAGTATCTCAGCCAGAGGTTAGGGATCTATGACAGGAGTGGGCAGGTGAGGTTCCGTGGCTGCGATGTGCAGGAGATCTGACTAGATGATCATGATGGTCCTTTCTGGCCTTTAAGTCTACGAGTCTATAAAGAGGAAGACAGTGCAAAGGAGAGACTTATTCTCACCTCATCTTCATCCCATCCGTACAGTTCCCAGTCACTGACCACCTCAGCCCTTCTCCTCTTCCACAGCTCCAGGAACACGGTGGCTGTAGGTGAAACCACAGAACAGTGTGGTCAGAGCAGCAGAGACTCCTCTGCCCCATGGAGACATTGACTTAACGAAGCAGTCACAGGAGCACACGCCTTTCCTACAGGCCAGGTAGGGGAAGTGCTGCTAAGCATCCAGGTCCTCCAATGTGGAGGGAAGCAGCCTGGAGCTCTCTGCAGAAAAGCCCTCCAAACAGGGGGCATTTACTGCTGGTAGCCATGGGGTCAATCCAGGAGAAGGATCACAGCTGGGTCTGAATGCACTTCCAGGACATGGTGGCCAGTCAATAGTATAATTTTCTAGCCAGTGTTGACAGACTCCCATCCACCTGGGTGATTTACCCCTCACTTCTGTTCTGGGGCATGTTTCTCGTCTCTCTGCTGCACAAGCTGCTAGCAAAGCATTATGGGCCGGATCCTGTGCTGTGCTTCGCAGGAGAGAGGGAAGGAATGGAGATACAGGACTGGTTTTATACTGGAATTCTGGGGTGCTCTGGAGGCCAACAGGGCCCCTGCATAGCTTGGAGTAGCCCCAGGGACTGCTCTGACTTAGGGCAGCTTCCATCTCTCCAGTGTCCACAGCCCAGTCAGACCTTGAGGATACCAGCTGGTGCTAGCTGTGGCAATGCTTTTGGAATGCACACGTTGGTAACCTCAGAGCTGAAATGAAACCAGATTAGATACACAGATGCTACTGTTGTGGGTACAGAGCAAACCCATAGACAGATGGGCCACCAAACTCATTTCACATAGGCCCCTGACCAGACTCCAGAGGGGAATGTCCAGAACTGGATTTGAACCAGTGATCTAAAGTTACAGAGTACCAAAACCCATCTCCAAACACACGTAACTTCACCGGTGCCTATCCCTTCCCCGTCACATGCTGCCCAACCCCACTCCTTCCCTTGGTAAAGTTACACCTCTCTGCTGGGCAGAGAGGATGTTGGCAGGTTCTGACTAATCAGCGCGGGAACCCGGTTTGTCACCAGACCCACAGCAGGCTACAGCTGACAGGCCATTCCCACTTCAAAGTCTTGTGCTAGGCACGGAGAGACAGAAACCTACCCCAGAGAGCCATGAGCACTGCAAAGAGAATCGTCCCCTCGTTGTCAAACAGGTGAGTGACCTGGCAAAGGAGAGACCGAGAAAGACGGGATTACAAAGGAGCACGGAGCACGGGGGGGTGGGGGGAGTCTGGCTGGAGAGGACACAGGAGGCCCCCAGGGTGCTACGAGGACTGTGGCAGTGGCACTGTGCCCAGTCCCACGTGGGACAGCAGTGCTCCATGTCCCTCAGGACATCATGGGAGGCAGAAGAGGAGAAACCAGGAGCTCTTAAGACTCAACCCAAAGCTTGGGAAGCCTCCACCCCACAGGCAGGACAACGGAGCTGGACATAATTCTCTGCTGTAGTACGTGCAAGAGCTCCCTGCAGCCACCTTCAGCAGCTGACTCGTTTCCAGGGGGTACATACTGGCCACGTGCTGCTGGGGGTATCGTGAGGAGGCATAAGCACAGCAGCTATTGGAAACAAGGGCCCAGTGGAGAAATGGAAGGTTTCTCTGGCGAGCATTGATTTACCTTGGCATAGGTGCAAGTATCTGACAGCTGCCAGAACGGACACTTCTGGTCGCAGAGTGGGCACATGATGGTGGTGTTGGCTTCACAGATCTCTTTGCTGGAGCAGGAAAGAAAGTAAGGAGTACGATGATTGTTTTGCTAGCCCATCAGCCGTGTGCTCATTCCAGCCATCCCACTCAGTCAACAGCCAAGGGAGCGGCAGAGCAGATACTCGCTGCTAATGGATGGAATATAGCTCTACATCGCAGCTACCAGATATTAGTGCCCTGATAGTGCCAGGTGAGGTCTCCTTCTTGGCAAGCTTTTCCCCAGGTGCATATTCATACACACTCCCCTGGTCACACACAGATGCAGGGGTGTAGCTAGCAGTCTGCACACACTTGACAATCTGTTGCCCCTGCCTGAAATATGTCCCCATTCTCCAAAGCAGACATGCCATTCCTTACAAGGGCCAAACTGGGTACTGGGATGCGCCAATGTACATCCCTATAAAGTCCACAGGAGTCATGTGACTGTAGAACGTGAGCTATTATGATCACTATCATGCGGTTAGAGAGCTGCCACACTTAAGAGATCCTGCCATTGTTCCATAAAGTGGAGCGGTCGCTGGAAGTCAATGGCCCTGCAAGCCCTCTGCATGCAGAGCTCCCGTAGAAGGCAAAGGCAGTTCCATAGAAAGAGAAGTCATAGGATTGGATGCCATGTATAGGAGATGTGATCACCTGCATTCACACATTCATGCATACATTTGGACACGTGACAGGACAAGGACACATAGTGTCCCCTCGATGCACTTACCTGACCTGACTGGAATCAAAATGAAAGATCCCATATAGGAAGACAAGCAGGCCCAGCACAGCAGCTGGGAACAGGATGCGGGTGTACCAGCCTAGCCAGACAAAATACAGGGCCACCTTCTCCCCAAAATAATTCCTGAAAGACAAGGCAGGTGCTGAAACCACTCACCAAAGATCCCATCTAGCCCCAGATTTGCAGTGACAATATCCAATGTCAGCCAAATGCCCTTAGGCAGTGGTCTCCCCTCTTGGAATCCCTTGGGAATTTCCCCCAGGACCTCAGAATGGGGGATACTGTCCCCAAATATCTGTCAGTCCCATCCTCTTGCTTCTCCTTAGGTCACTGCATGACCAGCCCCTGCCTTGATGATATAGGTGTTAATGATCTGGGAGAGAGGGGGTGAACAGTGAGGGGGCAAATGTCTCCTGAGAACACAATGCTAAACACTCAGGTTAGTCAGGGCCAGAGAAGAACGTGGGGAGGAAGTAATCAAGCTAAGCGAATGAGCAAGCTGATGGCAGATGATTAAATACAGTATTGACATGTTGGAGGGACTGATTTGAGCTGCTCATTCATGGGTTCTCAATAAGTCTGTAACAACACAGGAAAGAGATCCAGGCATCACTGTGGAAAGCTCAGTGAAGATCTGTGTGAGACTGAGCTGTAGCCAGAGTAAACAAACCTGAGACTAACACAGAAAGGAGAATATCTACATATAAAGCTAGTGGTGCATCTCCATCTGGAGTGCTGTGTTCAGTACTAGTCACCCCATCTTCAGAGAGAGAGCGAGAGATTCAGAGGGGTTCAGAGATGGTCGGGGAGAATGATTTAGGGGCATGGGGAAAAAATAACCACTCCTAGAGAAATTGAAAAAAGACTGGGATTCTTTATCTGAGCAAGGAGACTAATAAAACGAGACAATCATTATTTTGTACACTTGAATGGCCTAAAGAAGGCAGGTCAGGAATTGCTCTCACAATACAAGAATAAGGGGCTATTCAAAATGCAATGTGGCAACTTAATACGTGGTTAAAGGAAATGCTTTTTTAAACAATGCAGAGTTAGCATTGCCACTGGATACACCTGAAGCCAGGAGCTTAGCAGAAAAAAGGGCTGGACATTTCTATGAATGATGAGAATATCCAGAGTTACAAACTGTAAGGATTAAAAACTCCAAGGGACACAGCCCCTCTTGGTTCATGGTACGAACCAACCTCTGTCTGGGAGAAGGGTGTGGAGGGTTAAAAGGCACATTCCCCGGGGGCAGTTATCCCATAATTACCTTCTGCAGAATTGCTGCATCTTCCCCTGATGCAGCTGGTGCCAGCAGCTGTCAGAGACAGGATACCAGACAGACCACGAGTGTAATCTAGTATAACAATCCTATGCTCCTAAACCCACAGCAGTCAAGTGGGTTCACAGTTAGGCAAACCAAGTTTGCCTAGCTCTGGTTTGAACTTGGGAGTCATATGGAGGACTAGGTAGAACCAGAGGTGAAAATGGGATGGTACGGGCTAGTACGGCATACCAGTAAGAAGTGGCCGCCGGTACCAGCCCATACACAGCCAATGTTAAAGCGCTGCAGTGGAAGTTGCCGGAGCCCCAGGCCCTTTAAATCGCCGCTGGAGCCCCCAGGTAGCGTGGAAGGGCTGGTTGGGGAGGCTGACCCCCAGCCCCACCCCTTCCACCGAGGCCCCACTCCTTCCGGGGGCCAGGAGCCAGGCCCCCGTACTGGTAAGTCCTATCTTACTTTCACCCCTGGGTAGAACTCCCCCACACTGGGAGCTGGGTACTCAAGAGTCATGTGTAGTAAAATACCCATCCAGAATAACTTCACATGATGGCCTTGTGCTCCACTGCAGTCCCATTGTCCATACCCTTGGTGTGGGTTACCTGATATCCTCAATTGACTGTTTCTTCAGTATCTTTCTCCATCGGGCCCAATTCTCCTTCAGTAACTTTCTCAGCCCTTCTTGCTGGAAGTGCAATAGCATTCACATCAGGCACAGAGATATATGCAACCTGCCAACCCACCCCACCCCACGCACATCCCACACACTTCTATTAAGATATTAGTTAGAGCTTTTTCCAGACACATGCCACCACATCCTCACCCAAAGGATCTATAGGACCATGACCTATTCCTGTCTTCCCAGCCACTCCTCCCCTAATAACCCACTTCCTCTCCTGCATCTGCAATCTACACACGTTGTCTCCTGCACACACATACTCTCTCAGCACCGAGGCACCCTCAGATTCCTCACCTCGTGCAGTGGGAATGCTGCCTCAAAGACCTTCGCCTTTATCAGCTTTCGGAGCGTCTCTAGCAGCAAAGCAGGAACAGAAAAGTTAGCAATGACAGGCAGGCACAATCCCCCCCGGCAATCAGTAGAACCCAGGCTGACCCTACGACCCAAACCCCCCAATTAAGAGAAAAGGCTGTAGGTGACACCTGAACAGAACTGGAGTTCAGAGCTCTGCTTCGGTGTTGAAAAGGAATTGGCAACAGCCAGACACTGCCCCTTGCAGATGGACAGCACATAGAACATTCCCCACTGGTCAGTGCACAGAGCGATACTGATTGCAACCTCAGCAGAGGCACTGGTCCTGCTGTACCCATAAGTCTCCCGCGGTTTCACAGAATATCAGGGTTGGAAGGGACCTCAGGAGGTCATCTAGTCCAACCGCCTGCTCAAAGCAGGACCAGTCCCAGACAGATTTTTCCCCCAGATCCCTAAATGGCCCCTCAAGGATTGAACTCACAACCCTGGGTTTAGCAGGCCAATGCTCAAACCACTGAGCTATCCCTCCCCCCATTTCTGTACAGTGCCTGTCATGCTGGGGTACGCACGAGGCTGTGCACGAGTTCGAGTTTGCCCATGTGCAAGGCTAGGAATGCAAGTGCTCATGTGAGTTGCACTTGGGATCAGTGGCGGATTTAGAGTTAGTGGGGCCCTGTGCTCAGCTTCATTTTTGGGGACCCAGCCAAAAAAAAAATAAAAAAAAAAAATCACCAACTCTCTTATCTCCCCCCCTGCCCCCATTTTTCATTCTTTTTTTCTCCATCCTCCTCCTATATTATAAGTAATAGGAAGTAAATGAAAATAAAGTGAGGTACCTTGATTGGCTTTGTAGTCCAACTTTTTTTTCCCCACAGACCACTTGAAAATTGCTAAGGGTCTCGACGGACCACTTAATGATCTTTCCAAATATTGTTTGTACCGTTAGCTAACTATTGTAAAGTGCTTTGGATAAGAGCGCTTTTTAAAAAAAAAAAAAAAGGATGGGGGGTGGAGGAGTCAGGGCAGGGGGCTGGGGTGTGTGCGTAGGGGGCAGTGCGAGCGGGGGGGGGAGGGGGAAGAGCGCTCAGGGCTGGGGCAGTCCCAGTCGCGGACGCTGGGTTACCTTACCTGGGTCGCTGCCCCGCCACTGCTCCTGTTCGCTGCCAAAGGGAGCTGTGGCGGCAGCAGCACGTGAGAGCTGAGACCCCCTGGCCTGCCGCTCCCTTCTCCTGGCCTTTTTCCAGGGGCCGCCAGCAGCAGCGCACGCCAGGGACTGCACCTGCGCTGCCCGGCGTCCAGAGGAGCAGGGCAGCAGGATAGACGTGGGCGGACGCCCCATCAGGGAAGCACACACGCCTGCCCTACACGCCCCCAGCCGGCCCCTCACCTGGCCGCCTGCTTAGGCGCACGGGGCCGCCAGCGCCAGCCAGCAGCAGGAGCCCCAGGAGGCAGCAGGAGCCCGGCTCACCAGCTGGGAGAACGCAGCACACACTGCGCCTCCAGCACGGCTCTTAAACAGTCCCTCCCTGCTCTCCCCCGCAGCGGTCCTCCCGCAGGGAGTGCTGGATGGTGCTGGGCAGCCCAGCCCTGGGGCCCCCTGTAGTTGGGGGGCCCCGTGCCAGGGCAGTGTGTGTTTCATCGTAAATCTGCCTCTGCTTGGGATGTGTATTTGTGACTGTGACATGGGAACGGCAAGAGTGAGCTAGAATGGAGGAAGCACTTCCTTACCCTCAGAAGAAATCTCTGTGTTCTGCAGGATAAAGTTGACAATACGTATCCTGAAACCCCAAACAATCAGGGATTAGGAAGAATTAAACACTGAAGGGTGAGTAGGGGCCAGAATAATGGCCCGGGATTACCAGGGCAATGGGAGATAAAAGCTATACCCAGGATCCAGAGATTAAGGAATGCGTTAAGAGATCTGAACAGGTAGGGGAGCAAGGAGCAGGGCAGGAAGAGGGAATGGGGATAAGGTTCAGTTGTGGGGAATTGGTGGAGAACCAGGCCCGAGGGACAAGATGCGCGAGGACAGGAGCTCAGCATCACTCTCTGATTTTAAACGGTTTTCTGGTAAGGATACAAAGCACGGCAAAGTAATTCCCCATGGGGAACCAGGGAAGGGGGCCTGTGATCCAGCTAACAGGCACGTCTCACTGTAGGGTGCACGATCCATCACAGGCATTAGTATGAAGTACCCTGCACCCTGATGTCTTTGAGATCAAGGAAACGCTCACCTGGTGGGGATGGTCACCTCCTCCGTGTCGTGATTCTGCAACTCGCTGTCTGACTTCTTCAGCAGATTTTGGTATTTTTGGAAGATTTCACTCGGGGCATGGACCCCATAGAATAGTTTCTTGTCCTCAATTTTCTGGGTGTAGGATCAGAGAGAAGGGAGATTAGCGAGACATGCAGCTGAAGCAAGCCCTGGGAAGTATCCAACGGGATTGGAACGTTGGCAAAGAGCTGCTCTGGAGACAGGACAGTGGGAGCTCTAGAGAACGCTCAGCTGCAGAGCAAACCATTGCGAAATGGAAAACCAAGAGGCAGCAGAGCAGCCACGTCCAGAGAATGGTGAGGAAAGTCTCATCCTCGTCAGGGCCCTGTCATTCTGCTCCATTAACTCTTCTCCCCCACTTTGGTCCTCTTTCTCTCCCGCTGCTCTCCTCCTACCACACTTCCCTTCCCCTGGGCGAGAAGGTTCTCTCCTTCTCATCAGCTAAAAGTTCTTGTGCTCTCCATATGCCAGCCCCTCTTCAACGCCCTCTCTCTCCTTCCCAGAGTGCTTCCTGCCCCATTCTCATCACCAGTAATTCCTTAGGCCTGGGCTACACGGAAAAGTTACATCAGTATTGCTACGTCTTTCAGAGGTGTGAAAAATCTACGTTCCTGAGGGACGTGGTTATCCCAACCTAACCCCGGTGTAGACAGCACCAGTCAATGCAAGAATTCTTCCATCAACCTAGCTACAGCCTCTCGGGGCGGTGGATGAACTAGCATGATGGGAGACCCCTCCCATCGCCGTAGCGTGTCTGCACTGAAGTGCTACAGCAGCGCAGCTGTAGCATTTTAAGGGGTTCTCAAACTTCATTGCACCACGACCCCCTTCTAACAACAAAAATTACTAAGTGACCCCAGTCAGCTTTGGCCTGGGCAGTGGGGCTTGGGCTTCAGCTTCAGCCCTGGGCCCCAGAAAGTCCACAGTTTGAGAGCCGCTGGTATAGACAAAGGGACTTGGTATCTTGATAGGGCCAGACAAAGAAGTAATACAGCCAGGAAAGGGTTGATGTTGCCTCTGAGGGGAGGAAAAGATCTGTGTCACTTGGACAAATAGATTTTAAGGCCAGTGGGGACCACTAAATCATCTAGTCTGACCTCCCATATAAACACACCTCATCAGTAACTCTTCTCACTCCAGGAGAGAGGGGTCCATCCAGAACAGGGTCAGAGGGTCCACTGGTGAAAAAGGTTTGGGAGCAGGGGGAAAGCCCAGGACTGAATGATCAAGGAGGCTAGATTGCCCTCGTCCCTGGAGAAGGTGGTCCCTCCAGTAGCATTAGAATTTGCTGGAGGGAAAGCTCAGTCTTGAATGAGCAGGGAGGCTACAAGTGGCTGAGAAAACCAGGTACAGAATTCTTTACAGCTGTTATTGGCCTTCTTTATGCCCTCAACCATTGCTGCTCCTGGAATGGGTCTCAACTAGCCCTCCTGGTATGGAGGAGGTGGAGAATGGGCTCATGCACTAAAGAGGACAAAAGCAAGGTCTTGCTTTGTGTAGAGAACCAAGCCCCAGGTACGTTTGATGGGAATGAGCACCCAAGCACCTTAGAGCAGTGGAGAAGGAACCCTGGATTGTCACTTCTAGGAGGAGACATCTAGTGGTGTCCCATGGTGTAGATGGGGAGGAACCCTGGAACTGCCTGACTACAGGCCATATCCTCAGTTGGTGTAAGTCAATGCAACTGTGTTGATTACAGCAGAACTGTGGTGACTTACATGAGCTGAAGCTCTGGCCTGCCATCTGTAAAGCTATAAACCCAGAAGGTGACTCAGCTTCCGGGGGGGTTGGGAGGGAGGGGAAGGTAGCTGCCTAGACTTCCAGGGACACGTGATCACACTAAAGTTGCACAACATCTGTCTGGAAATCATTTTAGGTGGTGCCTAACATCTGCACCTGCTGCTCTGAACAGGCTGATTATATTTTGTGACACAAACAGTCAGGATCTTGGACTGTGATATCAGGATGGAATTTCCTCTGATTTCTTAAAAAAGGGGCTGGGGGAGGAACCATGACCTGGCTGGCCCAAGGGCAAGAGGGGAGGGGAAGCTTTTGTGAGTCTTTCATGCCCGCTATTTCCCCTGAGCTCACAGAGCCAACTCCCCCAAATCCCTCTGTGTGTGCTACCTCACAGCTGCATTGTAGCACTGGGAAGTGGCATAAGCTCTATGAAGGTTACATGGACAGCCCAGGAGCAGCTAAGCCAAGAGTAATGGGATGAAAATAAGAAAAGGGAAAAAACATACCGTGGGCTCAATATTCACAAGTTTCCTCACAACAAGATCCGTCTGCAGAAATATCTCCCCAAGGGAAGCAGCGGAAGCCCCAGTGCTTGGGTCTTTGACAACTAGACTGACCACAGTACAGGAGAATATGCTGTAAGGAACAATCCTGTACTGGCCGGGGTGGACTGGATGATCTAATAGAACTTTTCCAGGTTCTGTGACACAATCGCTCAGAGCACTAAGGACGGAGTCATCCAGCTCAGTCAGTGATCCTATGTATCCAGGGACCTGCCCTCCCCTAGTTAATCTCACCTTGATGGTAAATCCTTTGCTTGTCAACTTGTTCAAGAATTCCTCCCTCTTATCCTTCTTGCTGCCAGGCTTGTGGTTGTCACATACTAGGATGAAGTCCCACTTCATCTGGTTCTGGCCAAAGGAAACAGCCCAATAAAATCAGCTAGAGGTGACATTGCAAGGGATATTCTTACAGCTTCCTGTGTGTGTGCAGAGGCCGGATTCTATCTCATCAGGCCAGTCTATAGGGCCCCTAGGATTCCTTCCCAGCGGGAAAAGGGTGAAGGCTTGTGGGGAGACTCCCATTGTTGCTGGGAGTACTGGTTACTCTCTGTCCACAAAATCAGAGTGGGGATATTAGGATGGGGACGGTCTCCCAGTGGGCTAGAGAGGATGCCCTGGGGACTTTCTCAGCACTAGTTGAATGGGGAGGGAGAGGCAGTCAGACTGTGGTGTGGATCTACAATTTGATGTCACGTGGGGCAGTGGTGAGCTCACACAATAGCTTGAATGTAAGAGCTGCTGCAGCACTGGACAGGAGGATTACAACTCACCGGGACCAAGGACTCCGTCTCTTCTGACTTCCTGGAGGTCTTTTCCCTTAGCTCAGTTTCATCCTGTGGCGAGAGGAAGAGAATGAAAAAGGAGAGGGCAGTAGCATCATCACACACATGTTCCTAGTGTCCTAACCCACACTCTGGGAACGCAGGAAACATGCCCATAACCAAGGTCTCATGGGTCAGAACCTGCATCCTCCTGCTTTAAGTAATGGGGGGAAGCTCTTAAATGAGAAGTGGAACCAGTTCCAGTTGGGAAGAGCAGGTGCCCAGGATTTCACGCCATATTATAGCTTAGAGAGGTCCCGCTTTACTGTTAAATACAAAAATAATAAGAAATCTTACCAAGGTAAAGAGTCTTTCATCCCCAAGGACTTTGCAGACTACACAAAAAGTTTACCCCTAACTGTTTCTGAAAAGCAGCCACCACAGGAAGTGGAAGAGAGAAGCTGTTTAAGAGCACCCAGCAACATGACACGCTAGGTTACGGCAGAAAATGAAAAATAAATCATGCATCCAAACTGCAGCTCTAGAGAAAATTCTAGCTGGGAAATATTTCAGGGATATGGCAGGAAGTATAAGCAAGGTGACAGGAAGCCACATCTCAGAGATAGGAAGAGATTGTGATTGAACTGCAGGAAAAAAGGATCAGGAGGAGAGATTGAGGAGCTGATTGCACTGAGGTGCTATCTGAACACATGGGATCCAATTAAACTACATAGGAAGGAAGCAGAGAGGGAGGGAAAGGATCTATTTAAATTTCCTGGCTTTGCTTCTGGTTACTTGTTGGCTGACCTGGAGAAGAGAAAGCAGGGATAAGGGATGCAGGCAGGAGTTACAGATTGTTTAAGCAGGCAGAAGTGTATTAAGGTTCACCTTTGTGCATGCATTTTCAAATGATTAGTCATGCTGCTTAAAGTTCACTTCTCCTCCGAAACTGTTTGTGTAAGAAAGGTCAACAGATCTGCTTTCTCTGTGTATTTCATTCATGCCTGCTGGCTTTAGTTATGGCTGCTTCTTCCTTCAGTTAGCCCTGCACAGCTGACAAAGCTAAGAGAGAGGAGTGAGCTGGATTCTCTTCCTGCTTGTGTATCATCAAGAGAATTCCTTACCACTTTCCATGTGTGCAAAGAAAAACCCTTGGAAGCAAGGGGCTAAGCAGGTGTTGCTGGGGACACAATCTGAAGACAATCAGGTTGCACAGGTGTAACTGAGGATATAATTGACCTTAGAGGCTTGGCTTTAAGTGGCCTGCAGCAATGGGGGTGGGGAGTACTGACCATAAGTTGGGAGATAGAGGCTTCTGAATACTAGCTCTCTGTCACTGACTGTCATCTGGCCATGGGGGAGTCACTGCACATTTTCATCTCAGCTGGGGTGACAGTAATATTTTCTCACATTCAAACTATTTCACTAGGAGGGTGGTGAAGCACTGGAATGCGTTACCTAGGGAAGTGGTGGAGTCTCCTTCCTTGGAGGTTTTTAAGGCCTGGCTTGACAAAGCCCTGGCTGGGATGATTTAGCTGGGAACTGGTCCTGCTTTTGAGCAGGGGGTTGGACTAGATGACCTCTTGAGGTCCCTTCCAACTCTGATATTCTATGATTGTATGACATCACTAGAGTGGTCTGAGGATGAGTTAGCGGTTGCACTGAGCTTTTGAAGTGCAAAGCACTGCACAGAGGCTAAGTATTCTCGTATACTATAATGCCATGGGGGGGGAAGGGTTAGTTTCAGGGCAAGGTGACTAGTGCTAGAGACAGTCACTCACACTGTGCTCTGTCCTGTAGGCTTTACGTTTGTAACCTTCCTTAAGGACTGCAAGTGTACAGCATCTCTAGGGAAAATATAACCAGCTCCAGCGACTCCTAGTCAATAGTGTGATGATTAGCACATGCTGTGCATAAGCTGCCAGTGGCTCTTGCTTCTTGTGGCCTGAGATGTTTGTGAGTCTACATAGCCGGGAAAGAGAAAACCATGACCGATCATTATCAAACCCTTTGATAACCTTGAAAAGGCCAGCAGGGGTCCAGAGATGCAGCCCCTCCCGGGGCAACCTGGGAAAATCAGGAAAGGAACCTCCAGCTCCTTGGTTGGTGTAAATCAGCAGAGTTCTGTTAACTTCAACTGAACTATGCCAATTTATGCCAGCTGAGGATCTGGCCCCAGATGTCATCTAACAGCATGTGGCTCCCTGCACCAGTCAGTGTCTTGTAGTGCACCACGTTTGTTTTCCAGCACAGCCTCAGCCTGGTCGTTGCTGGGCAGACAGTTTAGATGGGAGTGTGGAAACACAGAGGCCAACCTTGGTTTGCCTGTGACAACGGGAAGCTTGGCTGCAATGTGTGTTTGAGTGGTGCTGCTCTTAGTACCTGGAAGGAAGAAGAAGAGTGCGTAGCCAGAGAATGGAATCTGTTTTCAGTCACGGCGGGAAGGTCATTGTAAATCTTTATGAAAGAACCGAGTGCAGCACAATCTAAGGCTCACGTGGCTCCTTTCTGATAAGGGGACAGGGCCAACCTTGGAGAAAATCTGTGATCACTTGTTCTGAAGAGGTGGGGCAAAATTCTCCTCTCAGATTTGCTGGGCTCCTGCATGCTGAGCTCCTGACATGCGCATCTACCGCTGGCTGCGGTATGGGGAGAGAAGAAATTCAAAGTGGACCTCTCAGTGATATGTGCAGCCTGGGTCAAAACCCATGAAAGTTAATGGAAAGAGTCTCATTGCCTCCAAGGGGCTTTGGATCCGCCCCATACGGAGGGCAGCACGCCCAGGCTGAGTACTGCCACATAGATCTGAGAGGAGAATTTTGCCCTCCATATACCAGATTTATCTAACGTCTGGTTATTTAAGCAAATCTTATGGATCCTTTTGGCGTATGGGAAAAATAGGAGTGGTGGTAAGACTCAAGGCCAAATCCTCAGGTACTGTAAATTGGCAAAGCTTCATGGATCTGTGCTTATTTACAGCAGGATATGACTGGGATTGGCCAGCCTTCAAGATGTAGGGCTAAAGAAGTGATTTGACACATTGTCCGTGATGTGCAGAAGGAAATCTGCAAACAAACTCCTGAGCACAGTGGCAGTTAATGCTCTCTTCTCACCGGTGAGTCCACAGCCCTGAGCAGCAAGAAAATCTTTGATGTTTATTTTAAATTGTGAAAGTGACAAGCAGGGGTAGCTGCACTATCCAGAGATCGAGCAGAACAGGCAGATTGCCTAGCGACTCCCATGCTTCAGCGTCCACATGAGTGTCTCCACACTCTGAAAGACACTGTGAAGTATTGACAAGTGACAGCACTAACATTATGCTTGGCAGAAAAAAAGGTATTTGCTCAGAGTCCTCTGCAGAATGATTCAGGTATACTTGGGTGTCACCATTCAAAGCCCTAATTAGGGATAGCAGGGGATGAATCCATTCAAAGGTAAACTAAATCCATCACCTTCATGCCTTCAAAGACAAAGTGCATTCAATTTATACTCAATCTTCTCGAAAGCAGTGTCACTTCTGGAAGTGTGCAGGAAATAGAAGAGGAGCAGATCAACCTAGATGGGCTACATGTTCAGTACATAATGCATGGCCAGTTTTTTACAGCTCTGTGGTATAGGGGTTCTTTACTGCACACATACTATCTCTGCAGCAAACCATAGCTTGTTTGATAGGGGTTTGGCTAAGGGGCTCTTAAAACTAGCAAGGGGCTCAAATGACAAAATTGCAATCTGCATTTCAAATGCTCCAAGGTTCAGCAGGGTTTAGATCTAGGGTTTTGGTTCCAGTGTGTATAAAGACAGGAGCCACTTGTGAAATTCAGATCTGGATTCAGAACCTCCCCCAGAAAGGTAAGGACTTAGGTCTGAACCAAAATCCCATCTCAGAGGTCTGACGCTGTTTCCGATGGGCCCTACAGTTATGTATGACACTGCGGGTCTAATTCTGCTCTCACCTGCACCACTGCAATCCCATTGGCCTCCATGTGATCACACCAATGTAAAGGAGAAGAATTTACCCCTTCCATGAACTACTGATACTTTCAGAAATGCTTCCACAAAAATCTGGGGACCAAACCCAGACGTGGTGTGAGCAAGCGCAACTCCATTGACGTCAGTGGAGCAGCCCCTGGCTCCTGCTTACATCTCTTGTTTATGCGGAGTTGCTCATTTGTCACAACATCAGGTTTGCTGAGGCAATGAAAGAGCAGCCAGAAACAAAGGCTTGAAGGGCTGAGGGAGCCATTTGGAATGGAAGTGCTGGTCCAATAGCAACGACTGCAGACTCAGCAGTGGAGAGCATCAGTCATAGACAGTTGCTCGCCATCACTGTCCACAGTCGTTAAACTGGGATGGCTTGTGACACATCCAGCAAATTAACGAGGCTCAGATTCAGGAGCTTCTGCTGGACTAATTACCGATCTGTATATGTGCTCTCGGGATGAATATTGGCCAGCAGATTTGTGACTCTCAGTCGGGATCCGTGTGCAAACAACTCAAGTTGCCAATGAATGACCTGGGATGTGTGACCTGGGATTACAGAACCATTTAAAACTGAAACCACACTGCTCAGATGAATGTGAGGGAGATTTCAGCAATACAAGCATTGGAGTTCCTCCCTTTATTCTGCATGAAACTTTCAGTTCCTTCCTTGTTAATGTCTCTAACTTCCTGGTCTTCCACTCAGTGATTGGAACTGGAATCTTACGTCACAACTTGCTTGCATAAGCAGCACTCAGCCCGTGTGCTAGAACCAGAAGAACTCGTCTGCCCACCGTGCCAACTGAGGCTGTGTGCCCTGTAACACAGCTGATGCTCTGGTGTTTGGGGAGTGGACAAGAGGGCGCTACCTGACTTTGACTACATGTGTGTGGGCCCCTGTATTTACTGGCTTCAAAGCCCAGACCTCCCTCCCCCCACCTCCTCCTGCCTTCCCACAGTGCTGGCAGGGAGCTCTTGGAGCCCGGAAATTGCCACTCCAGCCCTCCCTGAGGCCACACAGTGAATGAGCGGCACAGCTGGGAACAGAGTTGAGGCGTAGCTGGCATCCAAACCTCAGCTTTAACCCCTAGAAAATACAGGGGAGGGGTGCGAGGGGCTTTAAGCCCTGATCCTCAGGCTGCTCGGCACCAGTCTGGTTCCCATGATGCAAGTTATAGCAGCCTGAAGGCTGCTCCAGCTTGCACTGGCTGCCAATGGCCATTGGGATTGCCAGGACATGCAGGAGCCCTAGCAACGTGCCTCTTCAGCCACAACCCTTGTGCCAGACAAGGGAGAAGGGTGGCATAGGAGCACTACAGAGTCTTCACACCATCTGAGGGTGCCCTGCTGCATCTGGCCTGCTGCCTCTCTAAGGCTCACCCGCTCTGGTTCCCTCCCAGGCCCTTCCTCTCAGCCTTATCTCTGTGAGACATATTCTGCTAAGATACCCCACTGTGGGGACCAGCATTTCAGCTGCACCAGTGGGTGCACAGATGAGGGGCTGGTCGCTATGGTGTGCTGGCCACCATGTGTCTAGATATGGTCTGAGCAGGGTTAGATAATAGAAAACTGCCTTGGCCTGTCTACAGTGGTGCTCTACATTTCTGCCACTGGTGCAGCTCTAGCAGGGACAGGAATGGTGAGCAATGTTAAGTGGAAAAAGGCTAGTGTAGCTGCCCCTCTGTCTCACTTCCTTTGCTCAGACTTCCCTCTCTGATTCCCTCTTTCCCCACCCTCCTTCTGGCTGTCTTTCTTCCACCGGCCCTCTCCTGAACTGCCTGAAGGCTATTTCAGTGGAATAGCCTAATCCATCCCCACACCCCTGGTTCCTGCTAGCACCACCCTAATCAGCTGCTGTGCATCTGCTTTTCTGGAGTCAGACCTGAATCGTGGCATCCCATGGCTCAGAGAACAGTTTTACATTAACAGAACTACACCAGAGAACTTCTCCAGGTCATTTACACTCCCGGTTAGGGCAGGCCCATGTTTCCCAGGCCTTACAAGCAGCTTAGAGTGGGAAATACCCCAGGCATCAGTTTCCTGCTAAAGTTAGTCAGTCTAGAAATAATCAACAAATAGCAAATAAAATACTATGTTCCCTATTGGGCTAACTCCAGCCGCATTGCCAACCGGAATAGATGGGCTGGGAATGGCCAGATATGGAGGGCTGTGGGAGGAATGCTTGCCCTTGGGGCCGGAGCTGTTCCACAGCTCCAACCCTAATGGTTGGTGCAGTGTGCCTTGTCTCCAACACGCCCCCTCCAGAGTGGAGAGGACCCAACAATCCTCCCTTTGACAGATCTTGCCCTCCCCAAATCTATCCAGGCCCTGCTCCATTTAACACACACTTTCTGCATGTTGCTGTATGGAGAGTGTTCATTAGGGTTTCCACAGCAACAATAATTTGCACACATTGCAAATATGCATATTCAACAGGCATTACAGATAACTCCATATCCAGCAGAGCTGGTTGAATAATGACAAAAATGTATTCACAAATCAATGAATCCCAGATTGCTGAAAACAATTCACTAATACTGTACCTGATCCTCTCTGGAACTGGCTGATTAGTAGGAAAAACTTTTTCCCAGCTCCTCCCGTCCCAGCCAAGTTGTGCTTAGCACAAGACCAAGGCAAATACAAAGATGGCTTTAAGCCCCAGATACTGGGGCTGTCCTGCACCAGCCTGGATCTCCAGCACAAGTCAGAGCAGCCTTCAAGTTGCTCTAGCTTGCCCTGGTTGGCTAAGGGGCCATTGTAATCCTTCCCCTGGACTCCGTCTCCTGCACTAGGGGACCAGAACCAGGACAAGCTACCACACCACCAGGTATACTCTTTGCACAGGGGAATCCTCAAGGAGTTGGTTAAACTAAGTCTAGGGGTGCTTTGTGCAGCTAGAACAGCGCAAGGCAGCCAGAGCGGGACCAAGGATTTGGCCCTATGTGCAGTCGAAGAGGCTGTGGCAATCATAACTCTGAATTGGCTATGATCTGTGTAAAATGTCAGCCTTAATTCTTGCCTTTAACAGAAGCTGTTGTGTCTCTTTCCTGCCCCATTTTAGGGCCCTAACAAATTCATAGCCATGAAAAAACGTGTCACGGACTGTGAAATCTGGTCTCCTCCCGTGAAATCTGGCCTTTTGTGTGCTTTTACCATACACTATACAGATTTCACAGGGGAGACCAGCGTTTCTCAAACTGGGGGTCCTGGGGAGTTGCAGGGGGGTCACAAGATTATTTTAGGGGGGTCACAGTATTGCCACCCTTACTTCTGCGCTGCCTTCAGAGCTGGGCAGCCGGATAGCGGTCACTGTTGGCTGGGCGCGCAGCTCTGAAGGCAGCGCCCCATCAAGAGCAGCGCAGAAGCAAGGGTGGCAATACCATACCATGCCATCCTTACTTCTGCACTGCTGCTGACGGCAGCTCTGCCTTCAGAGCTGGGCTCCCGGCCAACAGCTGCTGCTCTCCGACTGCCCAGCTCTGAAGGCAGCACCTCTGCCAGCAGCAGCACAGAAGTAAGAGTAGCAGTACTGCCCCCCCCCAAAAAAACCCCAACCCCCCCCCCCCCCCACACACACACACACAACTCCTTTTTGGGTCAGGACCCCTACCATTACAACACTGTGATATTTCAGCTTTAAATAGCTGAAATCATGAAATTTACTATTTTTAAAATCCCATGACTGTGAAATTGACCAAAATTAACCCTAAATTTGGTAAGGCCCTACCCATATTGGAAGAGCAGCTAATCAGCTCCACCACCTGCGAGAAGGTGAGGACATATGTAATCCCCCTACCTCACTGTTAGCTTTAACCTGCACAAGCCCCATCTGCAGAATCCTGAAATATCATTCTCCTCCAAGGATGAACCCTCACACATGGGCTAGCATGTACTACATCTACATTATCTCTAGCACATCTACCACTGGCCTTCAGAGGATGCTCAGCCGGCTCCATCACCTTGCTATAGGCCACAGAGCTCCATGGGACTGCTCACACTACACTGATAAGGGCTATTCACGTGAGTGAAGTCTATAGGATTATTAGGTCCCATTTATTTTTCTTCTTTACATTCAGGATGGTTTACAGCTGTTTTGGTACCTGAATGTCACAATGAAAATTAATGTCTCTGATCTTTAAGAATCATTTGCAACAAACAGCTTATCACCACACCTCCACTCAGCCTCAAGAAATTCCAAACTCTGAGGAAACTTCAACTGAATTGGCACATAATACATTTGTATATTTCCCATTCATTCGTCTTCTTGCTTCCAAGAGTCTTTTTGGATTAAGAAAAATGCCAGATCTTTCTTTCTTTCTTTCTTTCTTTCTTTCTTTCTTTCTTTCTTTCAGAAACAAAACATCTAACTTCTCCTTTTAGCTCAGTGAACCGTTCCCCCTCACCTTAGTGTGTTTCAGCAGGTTCATAAAAGCTCAAGGGCCAGATCATCAGCTGTTGTAAATGGGTGACTCTCCACAGAAGTCAGCAGAGACCTGCCCTGAAGAGCTGAGCCCAAGTTTCAATAAAATGTATTTCTCTAGAGGCTAATGGTTGCTTCCCATCCCTCCTTTCTTTCTTCGATTCCCCCTCCCCCCAGCAAACCGAAGTCCACATCATTTGAACATAAGCGGAGCCTGTAAGCAAAACTGCTCGGCACCGCTGGGGAGCTAGATCTCCCAACAGCTCCGGGCAGATGCCCTGGGAAACCGTGAAACTACCACGAAACAGAGTGACTTCCCTGAGTCAGTTTCGCAGGGCGAACCGCGCCACGCGCCGGGACGGGGAACTCCGTTTGCGGGATGCGTTCCCAGAGCGGACCGCGTTGCTGCGGGGGGGTCTGAAGCTGGATTGAGAATCGAATCGGACTTTACAAGGTCCAGAGACTTTGAACAACAGGCGCCGAGCGGTTTCTCCGGCTTACCTGCATGGTGGCGAGCCCGGAGCAGAACCAGTCTCGCGCTCTCCCGAGATCGGGACCGGGGCCGTGCGGACCCCGAGGCAGCTCGCGGAGCCCGGGCGGCAGGAGGGAACAGCGGGCTGTGCTCCGTGTCCCTTTCTCTGGCTCAGCGGTTTCCCACGGGCTCCGCTGCAGCGCCAGGCTCTCCCTCCTCCCGGGCTGGGAAGCAGCCTCCCGCGGCGCGGCGAGGTCTGAGACAGGAAGGGAGCTGTCCTCTCCCGCACCCGCCGGGGGCGTGAGGCTGGGGAGTGGCAAGGCCCTACCGCCGCTAGTCAGCAGCCTGTGGCTGCCCTAGGGAGCCGGGTGCTCAGGGTCCCACCCACCACTTCCAACGGGAGAGCCTTGTGTCTTGGGGGAGGATGATTTTCCTGTGTGCTGAGCACCCAGCGCCCAGACCCCCCCCCCCCCCCCCCCCCCACACACACACACTTCAGTGGCAGCAGGGAGGGCTCAGCCCTTGGGAGAACCTGACTCCAGGCGTCAAGCCTTAGCCCTGCTGAGGTCAAGGAGCGTTTTGCCATTGATTTCCTTGGGGCCAGGATTTCACCCACGCCTCTCCAGTTGGGCACCCACAGTCAGCAGCCAGGTTTGCTGAAGGTTGGCCCTGCTGTCATGAAGGGGAGCAGGCACTGGCCAGAGGAGCGTGGCCCTCATCCCCTCCATTCCAGCCTGTCCCATTTTGTTCCTCTGGGACTGGATTAGTAGCCACCATTCTGCCCTAAACCTCCTAGTCCTGGTCCTTGGCTTCCTCCTTTCCTCTGTCTCCCGCCCTGTGCTCTTCCCCTGCTTCCTTCTGTCCCTCCCTGCCTCCCTAGGCCTTGCTGTAGCTTTTCCTCTGGATTTTCAGTGGCTGTTTCACCTCATTCAGAGGATCAGAGAAATGTAGGACTGGAAGGGACCTCAATAGGTCATCCGGTCCAATCACCAGCACTACTGAGCTGTGGTGCAAGTGAATTACCTAGAAAGACCATCCCTGACAGGTGTTTTTCTAACCTGTTCTTACAAACCTCCAATGATGGAGATTCGACAACCTCCCTAGGCAATTTATTCTAGTGCTTAACCACCCTAACAGGAAGTTTTTCCAACCTAACTCGTCCTTGCTGCAACCTGACTCGCCCTTGCTGCAATTTAAGCCCATTGCTCCTTGTCCGATCCTCAGAGGTTAAGGAGAATAATTTTTCTCCCTCCTTCTTGTAACAACCTGTGTTCCTGAAAAAAATATTTTGAGTATTTAGAGTGTATGGCACCGTGTCCAAGGTGTGCCATCTGAAATACAGGGTGGTGATTGGGTGGCAGAGAGGGCCTGAGAGCCTTTTAGGGGCCCGGTGAGTCAGGGGAGGGTGGTTTTTGGAAGACTTCTCTCACTCTGGCCACCCACTAGTTCACATAATTCTCATTCCCACATGCACATTCACATATATACGGGTGGAAATATTATACTAGATATCTGTTCAACCTGATCCTTGGGTTATAGCTCTTGTGGTTAGCACCATGTCAGAGATGCAGAACTATTCTGCTGACTCAGCCTGGCTGCCAGATGAGGTGAATCCTATTACTGTAGTTCCAAGCCAAAAGAGTTTGAAGCCATCTGCATCTATGATGCAGAGAACAAAAGGGTGAGGATCACAGGGATCACCCCAGAACCAGCCAAGCCCAGGAGGAAGCTTAGGCTGAGGTATATGTTACTTTTTATTTAAGTTAGCAAGAAAGACAAAGGCTAGGAAGGGGCATATTTGCATGCTGTGTTTGGAGCAGGGTGGAATGGGTGAAGAAGAATGAGTAGCTTTGAAATGTACACACCACACTCTCATACCTCTCACCATGTGTAAGTGTTTTCTGAGTTTTAATTTTATTTTTTTACAGAGCAAGAACAAATCCCCATTCTACCTGGCTACAGCACAAGATTTCAGTCACCTCAGTATCCTCCTATCTGGATTCCCTTATGTTGTTCCAAAACCTACACAAGCTCTCTGAGAGGCGGTAGCAAGTTTGACAGAAGAATTCTTCCATTGAACTAGCTGTGTCTACATCAGGGGTTAGGTCAAGCTAACTATGGTGAGCAGTGCACAAAATTTTCCCAACCCTGAGCGCTGTAGCTAAGTCAATCTAATTTTTTTAGTGTAGACCAGGCCTAAGAAATGTTGGGGATTTCTAGATGCACGCTGGCTTGTGAGACAGCCAGGACTTACAGAGCCTGACTCTACACTCAATAAAGTCAATTTCATTCAATAACTTTGCCAAATGCTTTTAACAGGATCAGGCCCACAAGTCTGAAAAGAGAAGAGTTCCAGATTTCCTGCTTTGTGTATAGTCAGTTAAGCAGGAGCTTATCTTCCAAGAAGCTATCTGTGGGGATTGAAGGGAGTGAAAGCTTTATTGTGTGTAACCACAGAATAGCAGCAGGGTTATAGGATGAAGGTGTGTGTGTGTGTTTGCACAGTTTTGGACAGCTGATAAAGAACAGGACAGCAGTTTCACTTGGTAGGAAGGATCATGTTTCCCTTTACATCAGAAGAACAAAATCCAGGTGTGTCTTAAATGCCTTTAAGCTGTCTTGGTGCACCATCGTTGTCAGATGGAGGTGAAGTGGGATGATGCCATCTCTTCCCAACTGATCCATGTAGCTTCTGAGTTTTTGGAGCTGTTACTGGAAGCAATATCTCCCATAGCTTCCAGCGAGAAGGTAAACATTTTTTTCCTTCTTTAAGTCTGGAGGAATTTGGAGCTTATGAAAGTGGCACTGAACAGGCAGGTTTCTTTCTTTTCACAGCTACTCCAGCAGTCAACGTGACAAATTACAATGATGGTGCTCTTCTTTCATGTCCAACATGCCAGGCACAAACTGCCACCTGCATTATCCACAACACTCAGTCTGCTGGATTCCCTACTCCTCACGTGCACAGTCTAGTGCAGAAGTTGGCAGTGGTCGGAAGACAGAGTTTAGCGGGAGATAGCCCTTAGGGAGGAGAAGGACCTTTCAGTGTCTTGGTGAAGATCTGGGTTTGATCTGGCTGAGTGCTGAGTGTTCTGGAGCCATAGTTCACACATGCATGGAAGTGTTTGATGAACAACAAGGCTCTCCACCAATGATCTCCCAGGGTTCTAAATGAAAGAAGGCTGCACGGCACATGCATGCATCGTGGATTTAGGATGGCACTCAAATATTTAATGAGCTGCCCTCAATCCACAGGAACGTCACAGGAAAGTAATTAAAATTACACCCCTTCCTGCACATATGAGCCGAGTGGCAAGAGAGGAAGATTAGCCTATGGAAAAGGGGAACTGAGAGCAACTATAGCTCAAATGGTTTCCTGGTGCAAGAGAGGGCCGTTGGGTTGCGGGGGAACTAATTACACCTCCCTGATTATCACAATGTACAAGGTTAATCCTGAGGGCATTCTGCACCAAAAATTTAAGCATTCTGCACACATTATTTTAAAATTCTGCAAATTTTGTCAAAAAAAATGTGGAAGCTCCAGCATGGCACTGGGGAACACAGGCCACCGGCTGCACAGAGGCAGGAGATCACTGTGCAACTCCCCTATCCAGGACATGGATTCAGCAGTGAGGCTGCTCCCAATCCTGACATAGCGCAAGGACCGGGTCTGCCCCAGAAACACCACAGAGCCCTGCCCCTCTGCGCAAGGTGCACCGGGTGTGGGCAGGCAGGCTCAGCAAGGCAGGATCCAAGTGTGGAAGGGCTTAGTGTGGGGGGATTCAGGTGTGGGTTAAGAGGGTTCTATGTGGGGCAATCTGGGTGTGGGTGGCTCAGTGAGGGATCCGGGTGCAGGGGGAATCTGGATGCACAGGGGCTTGTTGGGGTGGGGGGGTTTCTGGGTGCAACGGTAATGTGACTCTGTAGGGGGGTCCAGGTGAAAGTGGTTGGGGCTCAGCAGGGAGGTCTGGGTGTAGGGGGCTCAGTGAGGGGTACAGATGCTGGGGGAATTGGGCTCAGTGGGGTTGGGATCCAGGTGCAGCAGGTTGGGGATCAGTAGGGGGGGCTCTGGGTGTGGGTGGCTCGTCGGGGTGGTCCAGCTACAGGTGGAGTGGGACTCGTCGGGGAGGGGGTCTGGGTGCAGGGGGGGGAATGAGGCTCGGTGGGAGGGTCTGGGTATGAGGGTGTCTGGATGCACAGGGGTTGGATGGAGGGGGGGGGAACAGCTCCCTGTACAGAGACTGCTTCTCGCCTCCTGCAGCTGAGGAGTGATGGGTGAAGGAAGAGCAGGGACGAGGGGGTAGTTTTAAGAGCTTCCTACAGCTGGGGGAGAAATCTGAGGGGGTGTCTGTCCTGGCCCCAGATGCCGGGCAGGGTAAGAGAAAAACCTGTCCTCCCCAGCCCAGCTGGGACTAGCAGCTGAGCCCGGCGCAGGGTAAGAGCCACCAGCCATGTCTTCCCCAGTCCCGCCCATGCTCCACAGTGATTTACCTCTCTGCTGGCTGCCCTGGGCACTCAAAACATACTTCTGGGGATAGTTGCTTGCAGAGGTGAAAGTAAGCCAGTCTGGTCCAGTACAGCGTACCAGCAAGAGCCAGTACACCGTGCCAGACTGGACTGGGTTCCGCAGCGGTGATTTAAAGGGCCCAGGGCTCCAGCCGCTGCCGGGAGTCCCGGGCCCTTTAACGCGCCACCGGAGCTCCGGCAGCTGGGCTCGGGTGGGGATTTAAAGGGCCCGGTGCTCTGGCTGCTGTGGGGAGCCCGGGCCCTTTAAATCACAGCCTGAGCTCTGGCAGCTGGGCTTGGGTGGGGATTTAAAGGGCCCGGTGCTCCGGCCACTGTGGGGATCCCTGGGCCCTTTAAAGCACTGCAGGAGCGCCGGCAGCTGGGCTCGCGCAGTGATTTAAAGAGCCTGGAGCGCTGCGGTGCTGGAGCCCCGGGCCCTTTAATTCACCCCGGGGCTCCCAGATGCCTCTGCAGCTGGTAGCTCCGGGGTGATTTAAAGGCCCTTGGGCTCCCAGCCACAGCTGGAGCATACTGGTAAGTTACTTTCACCCCTGGTCGCATGACTGCTTTTGTGGCTTCCCTTTGCTTCCCCATCAGAAAATCATTTTTCTGTGAGGAACATAAATTATGCGCATGCGCAGTGGCACAGAATCCCCCCAGGAGTAATAAGTTAGAGACATGTAGGGGCTACTCTAGTTCACACCAACTGGCTAAGGTCTGTTTAGCAGCTTTCACCCCATGGGAACTGGTGTAGTGCAGGCATGGCCTCCTCCACACCCTTTGCCCATGTGTGTGCGCGCATTGGGGCAGTTGGTATAGAAGCCAACTACATCACTTTATGCCAGCTGAGAGCTTTCCTACATGGGAAGAATTGTCAGCTAGCCAGACAGGGCCAGATTCTGCCGCTGTCTGAGTGGCACAAAGTGGGTGGAACAGGAGAAGCAACTTCACTTAATGATGTCAAACTACTGCTGTGAGTCTAATATTTCTTGGGCATGTTATTCTTAGTGTTTCTTAGCAGGTAGCGAAAATCCAATTAGAAAAGTGTGAATGAGGAACCTGGCCACAAACTTAGACCCTGACAACACAAAGTGTTAGCCCCAATATAAGGGACTGTCTTACATCGCCATCTAGTGTGTTCCAATGATAGTGCAACAGGAGCAGTTCTGTTTCAGAGAAGCAGGAGACTTTCTTTTCCTTTCTTTTGTTAATGTACTCATTAAGGGCCTGATTCTGCTCACTGAGGCCAACGACCATTTCTGTTGATTTTAATGGAAGTGGGAATAGGCCCTGCGTCTTGATATAATCACAGAGGGCTTAATCCTCACTTGGAGTATATTGATTTAGCTCCACCAAAGTCAATGGGGCTATGCTGATTATTTATACCAATTGAGAATCTGGACTAGCCTGTGAAAGATGTATACGATTACACAGTGCTGGGCAGTTAGAGGATTAAACAATTTCTAGAGGAAGAAGAAAGAATCCTTGCACTGCCCCATCCTAGCCCAAACT
This sequence comes from Malaclemys terrapin pileata, assembly GCF_027887155.1. Taxonomy (NCBI): domain Eukaryota; kingdom Metazoa; phylum Chordata; order Testudines; family Emydidae; genus Malaclemys; species Malaclemys terrapin. The sequence goes on from NC_071508.1 coordinate 37,518,569, forward strand.
CTATTTGCAATTACAACAATGTAAATTGAGAGTAAATCCATTTAAATCAATAGACTTACTCCAAATTTACACCACTACAGAAAAGCTCTCCACACCCTTGACAAGCTGTGAAAAATATTTTGCATAAAATAAACAGACTCTAGTAATGAATTACCCTCAGATAATAATGTAATAACTAACCTTTCATTAATAAAGTTCCTGTTGCATTCAGCACACTCCGTGGAAAAAAAATGATTCAGGGTGCTTTTAGGACCTCTGCTTCTTTTTTCAGAAATGTGGTGGTTCTCATACATTGTAACTTCGGTCACTGGCATTTCTTGTACCAAGTGAAAGCTTCTTTATACCTTATTACTCTAGGGATAACCAGGAAAAGGGCAGTATTTCATATGCGGGGGGGGGGGGGGAGTTATGCAGTATTCAGAATTGCCATATTATGCGTAAAGTGGAATTGATTTTTCTGGATCAACAATGAGCATTAAGATATCATCCACTTACTGTAGAAGGTTATATTGTAACATTTTATTCAAAAGACACAATACATTTAAAATATCAGGGGGTGATCGTGTTAGTCTGTATCCACAAAAACATCAAGGAGTCCGATAGCACCCTAAAGACTAACAGATTTATTTGGGCATAAGCTTTTGTGGGTAAAAACCCCCACTTCAGATGCATGGAGTGAAAATTACAGATGCAGGCATTATTATACTGACACATGAAGAGAAGGGAGTTAACTCACCAGTGAAGAACCAGGGTTGACGGGGCCAATAGGGTGGATGTAGTCCACTCCCCATAATTGAGGAGGAGGTGTCAATTCCAGGAGAGGCAAAGTTGCTTTTGTAGTGAAGTTCATGGACTTTGCTAATAAAGAAAGCAAGGAAAACTGTGGCTATGCTGACTATGTTGGAGTTCATTTTACATACAGGTGAATGATTTAAAACACTTCTTGGAGTATGTGGTTTTAAGAAGAACAGGAGTACTTGTGGCACCTTAGAGACTAACAAATTTATTAGAGCATAAGCTTTCGTGGACTACAGCCCACTTCTTCGGATGCATATAGAATGGAACATATAATGAGGAGATATATATACACACATACAGAGAGCATAAACAGGTGGGAGTTGTCTTACCAACTCTGAGAGGCCAATTAATTAAGAGAAAAAAAAAAAAAAAAACTTTTGAAGTGATAATCAAGCTAGCCAAGTACAGACAGTGTGATAAGAAGTGTGAGAGTACTTACAAGGGGAGATAGTCAACGTTTGTACTGGCTCAGCCATTCCCAGTCCTTATTCAAACCGGAGTTGATTGTGTCTAGTTTGCATATCAATTCTAGCTCTGTAGTCTCTCTTTGGAGTCTGTTTTTGAAGTTTTTCTGTTGTAATATAGCCACCCGCAGGTCTGTCACTGAATGACCAGACAGGTTAAAGTGTTCTCCCACTGGTTTTTGAGTATTTTGATTCCTGATGTCAGATTTGTGTCCATTAATTCTTTTGCGTAGAGACTGTCCGGTTTGGCCAATGTACATGGCAGAGGGGCATTGCTGGCACATGATGGCATAGATCACATTGGTAGATGTGCAGGTGAACGAGCCCCTGATGGTATGGCTGATGTGATTAGGTCCTATGATGATGTCACTTGAATAGATATATGGACAGAGTTGGCATCGGGGTTTGTTACAAGGATAGGTTCCTGGGTTAGTGGTTTTGTTCAGTGATGTGTGGTTGCTGGTGAGTATTTGCTTTAGGTTGGGGGGTTGTCTGTAAGCGAGGACAGGTCTGTCTCCCAAGATCTGTGAGAGTAAAGGATCATCTTTCAGGATAGGTTGTAGATCTCTGATGATGCGCTGGAGAGGTTTTAGTTGGGGGCTGAAGGTGACAGCTAGTGGTGTTCTGTTATTTTCTTTGTTGGGCCTGTCTTGTAGGAGGTGACTTCTGGGTACTCGTCTGGCTCTGTCAATCTGTTTTTTCACTTCAGCAGGTGGGTATTGTAGTTTTAAGAATGCTTGATAGAGATCTTGTAGGTGCTTGTCTCTATCCGAGGGATTGGAGCAAATGCGGTTATATCTTAGAGCTTGGCTGTAGACAATGGATCGTGTGGTGTGTCCTGGATGGAAGCTGGAGGCATGTAGGTAAGTGTAGCGGTCAGTAGGTTTCCGGTATAGGGTGGTATTGATGTGACCATCACTTATTAGCACAGTAGTGTCCAGGAAATGGACCGCTTGTGTGGATTGATCTAGGCTGAGGTTGATGGTGGGATGGAAATTATTGAAATCATGGTGAAATTCCTCAAGGGCTTCTTTTCCATGGGTCCAGATGATGAAGATGTGGTTTTAAAGCAGCATCATTCAAACAGCCGCCCCAGAGCCAAATGCAGCTTGTTGTGTCACAACATTTCAGCACTTGTTAAAAACTGCTTATCATGTGCTGCCATCATGTGGCCATTTCATTCATTCAATGCCACAGATGTATTTCCCTTCTTTTTGCATGGCTTCCATTAATCCATTGGTTCTCAAACTTTTGTACTGGTGACCCCTTTCACATAGCAAGCCTCTGAGTGCGACCCCCCCATAAATTAAAAACACGTTTTTATATATTTAACACCATTATAAATGCTGGATGTAAAGCGGGGTTTGGGGTGGAGGCTGACAGCTTGTGACCCCCATATAATAACCTTGCCGACCCCCATCTGAGAACCCCTGCATTAGTCTAATCTCTTCCATATTGTGATCCAATGACATGGTATATGAAAAAAGTTTAAGGACCTCCTCCCATGTCACCATAAAGAAAATAAATTGTTTCAGGACTTCCCTCCTCACTAGCATGAAGACAGAGCGGTGGCAATCCACCTGTCCATGCTCTGCATGAGGTTCACGACCCCTAGGTTGAGAATCTGTACATTAGTCCCGTATTTGTATTTGCAGAGCTTTGAGGTCCTGATCCAAAGCTCACTGAATTTGATGAGTCTTTCTATTGATTTCAGTTGACGTTGAATCAGATCCTGAGTGAGGGCAACACACAGAACAATGATTAGGAAATTCCTGAGATGGTCTCAATGTACAGCTCCCCTGAAGGAGAACAATGCAGTGTGCAGAACAATGACTTTGGGGCAAACAGGGCCACGTTGCCCCATCTCTAGACACTTTAACTGGTGTATGCTCGAAATGGTGTATGGCCCGTCACTAAAGCAGCTGTGTTGTCCTAGTACTAATTAGGCTGTCTCATGTGCAAATTAAAACTGCTGGTAATGGTGCAAAATACCATCACAGCTGCTTTTTGTTGTTTTTACAAACCAGAATACACAATAGCCCTCATTAATGCTTCAGAGTACAGACTCTTCTGTCTGAAATACATGCATCATCTCATCCCTCACAACAGATAAGCAGCTTGGACCATAGTGTATCACCCACACTCTCCCACACTCCCGGAACTTATTAAAGGAACAGTATCCCAATTCCTCTTTCCCCAGTTTTCTCTCTTCCTTATCTCCATGGAGAGAATGAAAATGACAATTTTGTCTTCCTGCATTTCTCCTTCAACATGTTATCTGGCAAACACTGGCCTGCAGCTTGAGATTTTCTCCGATTTTACAAGCTAAACTTGTATTCCCCAAAGAGCTAATGATCTATTTGACAGCACAGGGATATTAACTCCAGTGGCCTGGCCAAATTACAATCTTGAGTAATTGTATTTAACCCAACTAAAAATTCCTCTTGCATTTCAATTAGATATGCTTTTCTCCTCCTCCTGTCCCGATGCCTCCCCACCACTGATTTGGTGCCCCCTCCCTTTTGTCATTGCAAATCACTGGCAACAGAATCAATGCATCGGGAAGGGAGGAGGAATTCCCCCAGCTTTTTAAATCTCCTGCCTGAATCAGTCTCGGGCCGTGGGCCCAGGCGGTTCGTGCGGTGCACAGATCAGGGCTGGGACAGGCCAGAGACACATTGCACAGGTGACCCAGGCAGGGCTAGGGGGACTAAGGCGGTTTACAATGGAGAGGCCTAGGGGGAAGCCATCTGGCAGCCAGCCATGGGGCAGAGCATCACGTGCCAGGCCCAGGTACATAGAGCAACCGCCCCCTGCCTCTGGGGCTCCGTTGCTGCGGGCCCGCGCCAACCACAGCCACGCCCCGGGAAACTGCGCCCCGCCCCCAACCAAACACCCAATCAGGAGAGGGTCCAGTCAGAGCCGCGTGCGCAGAAGACCCTGCTGTGACCTCCAACCAGGACAGAGAACAGAGGCGCACGAGCCTCAATTGGCGACCCAGAAACCAGCCTTCTCGGACTGCGCACGCGCAGTGAGAGCAGTCGCTGCGCGGGAGGCGGGGCTGACGTACGACGCACGTAGAGGCGGGTGGTGACTTACGTGCGCGGGGTCGAGGGGGCGCCCCTTGTGAGGTGGTGCGGGCCGATGGGGCCGGCCGAGCCGAGCGGGGGCGAGCACGGAGCCGCCTGAGCCCCGCTGGCCGGGGCGACGCTATGCGGCGCGGCGAGAGGAGAAGCCACGGCGGGGCGCTGAGCAAGGCCGCCCTGGAGGAGCAGCCCGACGGCGGGGTGATGGAGGCGCCCCCGGGCTCCCGCGGAGACTCGCCGCCCGCGGCCCCCGGCAGCGCCGCCCCCGGGCTCCGCCGCAGCACCGAGTCTGAGGTGTACGACGACGGCACCAACACCTTCTTCTGGTGAGAGACCGCTTCCCCCCCGGCCCGGGCACCGAGCCTGGCCCCTTCGCTCTCCCTAGCCAGCCCCCGGGGTCTCACTGACCTTGTGCTGCCTCCCCTGGCCAGCCCCAGCGGCTGATAAAGGCCCTGCCCCGAGACTCACGGATCCCCTGTGCACTCTGACCCCAGCGCCCAACTCCCCTTACTCAGTCCCTGTAGGACACCCAGGGAGCCTTTCACCCCAGTGGTGGCCAGGGGCCCGGTGCCACCTCCAGCTCTTCCCAGCGGGAGTGGCCAGGGCCCCTACCCCCCACCCTTTTCTAGTTACTAACTCCCTTTGTACATGCCCCCACTAACACCCCGTCTTCATTCAAGCTGTTCCACACCTGGTTGGTTGGTGATTACACCAATATACCCATTAAACCACCTTTTCTGCCTCTATCACCTACTTCCAGAAGGCATGGGTGGATATATGGTTGGGGTATGTGGAGGAGGGGGGTATCTGACACACCCCTGAAGACACTCTCGTGTTTTCTAGTGAGTGATGCTAATACCCTCTGCTTTCCTGCCAATACCTTCTCCACCTATTGCTCTTACCGTTTCCATTTTCTGGTGAATGATACACCTAGCTCCCAAACCTATAGATCTAATCAGCTCTTCAGTAACACACCCTGATGAATGTCCGGCTATGTCTACACTACCACTTACGTTGGCAAAATTTGTTACCCAGGGATGTGAATATTCCACCCCCTGGGTGACATAAATTATGTCGTCATAAGTGGTTGTGTGCACAGCGCTATGTCAGTAGGAGAATGCCGCTTGTTGGGGGCGGATTAATTGCATTGATGGGAGAGTCTCTTTAGTGTAGACATAGTCTCAGTCCTTTAACCTCCCAGTCATACCTATCTTTAAATATAACTTGTGTAGTTCCTGAATAGCTCTTTCCTGTTGTTGTCAAACAAATAGGCAATCAGATCTGTAATCCCTTACAGCAGTGGTTTTCAACCTTTTTTTAATTTGTGGACTCCTAAAAAAATTTCAGATGGTGGTGCGGACCCATTTTGAAATCTTAGACATAGTCTGTGGACCACAGGTTGAAAACCACTGTTCTATGGGAACAACAACCTTTTGCGTACCCTTTAGACATAGTCTGCGGACCTCCAGGGTCTGCAGACCACTGGTTGAAGACCTTACAGTAAAGGTCCAGAATTATTACACAATAGAGTGGGGTGTGGTCTCTGCAACCAGAATCTTTTTGCTCTATTTTGTCTTGCTAGTCTCCCAATTTGATATTCGGTAATACTAGGGAATGAGAGAATGGCACCAGAGGGTATAACTAGGAGTAATTGCATAAAACTGAACAAAGGAAACTTTAGGCAGAGGATCAAGACACATTTTCTTGTATTGAGAAATATTTGGCTGTTAAAGTCTTCCAAGAATTGGATGCATAAGCCATGTTGCTTGGATCACTTAAGGATGAGTTACATGCAGACTTTATTTCAGTGTAAATTAACAGATTTAGTTACTGCAGTTCAAGTCTGTAGACAGCCATTTTTATTCCAAAATGAGTAATGTTGATCTAGTTAACTAAGCTATAGCCATTTTTATTTCAAAATTAGAATGGTGCAAGTCGCTGTGTGGATAATTCAACTAAATTGCTTTAATTGATTTATTTTAAGTGGTGCAGACGTGTTTAGACCAGTCCTTGGGATGGAGCAGTAGTAAATACATTCTGTCCAGTACTTTCAGGGGGAAGAGGAAAGACAAACAAGATGACTTTCTCTAGTTCGTTAACATTTCTAATTTACATAATTTCTTTCTCTTTAGTTCCCTTTAGTTTTCTTCTGGTGAGTGATAATCTCTTTTCCCATCGATAAGTACCCACAGTACTCTAATGTTGATTCTTGGGCTTTTGCAACGTTCTGACCCTGCCAAAATCCAGTTACTAACAAAATTAAATCACTCAACGTTTTGCTGCACTAATCAAACACTCCTTGTTCTCCTGTAGTAGAACTTACTATGTAACAGTATTTGTCTAATGCTTCCTCCAAATCATCTAGTGAGTGGCAGCCTCATTCTTCACCAAGACATCTCTCCCACTTCTTCACCAAGTTACTCTGTAAATGAATTGCCTCACACACTGCTTTCTGGGAAAGTGGAATTTCATACTCCATCTTCATGTTATTTTCTCTTCACCATGTACAGTTATCAGAAGAGCTGTGTGTGTTTGAGGGTAAAGGGATTCCCCCTCACATAGCTTGTCTTACATAATGTAATACCTCTTTATTGATCCAGAAAGGTAAAACCAATTTTACTTAGTCCACTTGACTGGTGGAACTTGCTTCATTTGGATTTACTGCATGTCAATTCCACAAGATGTGGTAAACATGATTTTTTCATCTGAAATGTGTCATAGTCCATCTTAGTGCTAATGATTAAATTGAGCTTCATGTCCATTTTTGTTGAATTTGTCACCCGAGACAGATTCATGCATACCTGGAAAACCTCAAAGGGAAATATTTCAACATCATCTTCCATTCTGGAGTTTCTTGAGAAATTTGGCTCTCTATGTGTATAAGTTCCCATAATGTTTCTCTGGGACTTTCTTGAGCTGCATGCCATCGTTTTCTGGAAAAGGAAATCCAGTTACTGGGTATCTTTAAAAGTTTGTTTTAAAAAGAAATGCATTCATTGGCTTGATCTACAGACCGAACAGAGAACATGCTCAGCTGACACTAGAAAGGAGAGGCTCAGTAGGAGGGGAAAAACATGAACAGAGGAAGATCTGATTTGGCTTGAGCATTGCACTAGTGAGAAGCTCCTGGCTCTAGATCCGCTGGCTTTGGCAGTAATGAAAGAGGGGATGTGTTGATCTTGATGGCTCCTGTGATACATTTCTGCTAGTTTAAATCTCAGCAAGAAATATCCAGATGCTGCTAGATCCCAGGATAGTCAATAGAAAATTATTTGGAGCCTGCTGCACCAAAAGTACATCTGGCTAGGAAAGAACATTATCTTCAGGGTGCAGGAACTATCTGGGAGAGAACACTCTGGGAACTTGCCACGTCCAGGCTCTATTACCGGATCTTGCTGAGGTCTACAGATAGTGCCACCTTGTAAATGGAAAATGGGTAAAACTGTCACTTGTTTGTTTTTAAATGTCATTTTGTTTTGCCAAATTGTTTAAAGTTTAAAAATTCTAATACTGTTCTGAATTTCCTGGTTATATTTTGTGGAAATAGCTGCGTGTTCTGCCATTTTCATAGGGCCTTCCTCTACATGAAGGCTTTAAGTGAATTTGTCATTAAAAGTCTGTATTAGGTGTTGTGATTAGAGCTGGTATCTGAATATACTAGATTCATCAAAAATGTCATAATAAATAATGCTGTTATTTTCATACCTGCCACTCTAAGAAGAGTTAGGTTGACCAAATGTGCCATTATCTCCATGGCTGTCTTAGGAGAGAGCTTCTTTAGTGTACAGTATTTCCCATGCGTTACTTGGTCCTCACTAGAAGAACAGTGAGGGCAAACACTACAACTGCAGTGTAACTTTTCAATGTTGTAGAATTAGCATAATCAGCAATAATAGTGCCTATCCTCATGATATTTAAGCGCTGACAGCCAAAATTTCCAAAGAAAGTGTCCATAGACGTTTCAATGAATATTGAGGGATATGGCAATCTAGTTCTCACCCAGCAGGATGTTGGGTTTGCCTCACTGACTACTTAAATGACCTTATGGTCTTTTGTATTTGTGGCTGTGTGAATTACATAGGACCCAGAGCTACTACCCTTGAAATCCACCGATGTCTGAACTCAGTTACTGGTGTGGCCTATCCAGTGTAAGAAATGGAAAATATTTAATAGATTTGTAGACACAATAAAAGGAACCCTTCCTAGAAGTAATACAACTTAATTTGCATAATTAGTTTCACTGTCATAAATGTGGTTCTTTTGAAGCTTTAACATTTAGCTTTAGCTATAACACCTTTTGCAGAGCTTTAAAACAGACCCAGATATGAATGTAGTTAAACTTTGCAAATTGGCTTTTTTTGGCATGAGAAAATGAAACTGGTGCTGTGTGTCCCAACTAAGGGTTACTAAAACTGCAAAATGTTAAATCTGTATTATGAGGGCATGCATATTTTTGTCAGGAGCAGAAATATGTCAAATACAAGGGGAAGAGGGATGGGGGAGAAGAAACCTTACAGTTGAGCTAGGTTAACACAGTATAGCCTTCTCTTCAGTTTTTGCACTTGCCCTGAAAATACATTAAATATTTACCCCTTGTGTTGATTGCAAAACGTATTGGTTTTAGAGCAGGGTTGGAAGTATACAGTTAGCCAGGAAAGCTTCCTGCTCACCCTGGGCAAGTGCGTCCATCGTCTTCCACAGATTCTAAACTTTCATTGGAAGTTTCTTGCTTTCTTCACAACCATAAGAGCCTTCTTTGTGGCAGGGACTGGCTTTTGTTACGTTGGCATAATGCCTAGCACAATGGGGCTGACTCTCATGGGGCTACCACTATACAAATAATAACTAATGCAGTGCTGTCTTTGTAAGTTTGCAGGCGTACAGCTCCAGTGCCACAGCTGCAGCTCAGTTTCTGCAAGTTGCAGAATAGTGGTTCATTTTTCTCAGTCTTCGTGGGGTTGTTTCATTCTGCTGCAGCCTGGGCTAACTATGAGTGCATTTGCTTGGAAGTACATGAAAACAGGGTGAATAGCAGCTAAAAACCCTCCTCGTTAGCAGTAGGGAAGCTGAGAGGAATAGTGTAGCAGAGACGCATCTCATTACAGTAGGCTGGGGATGTGTGCTGCGAATCCTCATTCTTATGGTAGTTGTGGGACTCGTGGGAAAAAGAGTAAATGTCCCTTCCAGCAGTCAGAGAGGATTAGGTGCAGGGATTTCAAGTGTCTAACATCAACCCACCGTAGCTGATAGTCATAAACTTTAAGGTCAGTAGGGGCCATCTGGATCATCTAGTCTGACCTCTTGTGGCCTGGTGTTATATAGAATTTCAGTTACCCCTGTATTGAGCCCAATAACTTCTTTGACTAAAGCACATCTTCTGGAAAGACATTCTCTATTTTTTGGAGTCTTCAAATAGAGAATCAATTGCTTCCCTTGGTAGTTTGTAACAATGGTTAATCACCCCTCTTTTTGAAAAAGAAAAAGTACTTTTATTTTTAATTTGAATTTGCCTGGTTATAACTCCCAGCCATTGGTTCTTGTTATGCCTTTTTCTCTTATGTTAAAAAGCCCTCAAGTATCTCATTTTCAGTGATGGTGTATATGAAACATGGAGTCCCCACACAAGATTCAGGAACAGAATTCTAGTGGATAATGAAGAGGGGTGAGGGCTTGAACTGATATTTTGTTGTGCTAGTACAGTTTCTACAGAATTTTTTTCAGGGCTGTTTTAGAGGAAGACAAGTTAGGGACTTGACAAAGAAATTAGAACTGCAGAAATTCTAGTCTAAATGGCGCAGGTCCTCTATTTTTGAGGTTTCTAATGTTCTCTTTTGGTCAGTGGAGCCTCTCCTAATGGTCAGCAGAATGAAACCATTCAAGAACCAAGCAGTGAGGGATTGCGGGAGAGGATTTTTTTCTGACAGTTTGTACAGTGGCCCGCTGAATGAAATGTTGACAAGTCACTGCTTACTTGCACATATTCCTGGTCCCAGACAAACTAGGAACTATACGTTGATGACAAGAGGCTTTTACAAGAGGACATTAGGAGAAAGAGGTTAATGGCTTAACCAGCTGGTAAAGAGGAGGAATAAAATAGGAGATTTGAGGACAGCTTTGTATGAACGTTTCTTAGTCCATACTCTATTAATAGGTGCTATACCCCTTTCAAGAAGGGAGCAGTCTTTGTGTTTGAAGCTCTTAATATTGCTATGCTGTGTGAATTGATAGCTCTTAAGGTGAGCCCAGTTGTGGTCTCATTCTCCACTCTCTTAACTTTAATCTCCTTTCTATTCCTTGTGATTGACGCTTTCTGTTCAGCTTGGAGCTGCAGGGATGGAGCTTTCAGTTGGAGCTGCAGGGGCAGTACCTGTGGGCACGGCAGCGTGCAGAGCCGCCTGGCCGCGCCTCTGCGTAGGAGCTGGAGAAGGGACATACTGCGGCTTCCAGGAGCCGTTTGAGATAAGCTCCGCCCAGAACCTGCACCCCTGATCCTCTCCCCATGCCCCAATCCCCTGATCCCCCTCCCGCCCTCTAAACCCTTTGATCCCAGCCTGGAGCACCCTCCTGCACCCCAAATCTCTCATCCCCAGCCCCCACCCCAAGCCTGCACCCCAACCCCCTGTTCCTGCCTGGAGCCCCTTCCCACACCCTGAACTCCTCATTTCTGGCCCCAACCCGGAGCCCGCACCTCCAACCAGAGCCCTCTCCCCCTCCTGCATCCCAACCCCATTTTGTGAGCGTTCATGGCCCGCCATACAATTTCTATTCCCAGATGTTTCCCTCAGACCAAAACGTTTGCCAACCCCTGCACTTGAGTATGTGTCCTAGGGATAGTATTAAATAGCATTAAAACTGATATCTGCAATTCTTTAGTGTAAATACTCGAGCAGGAGGGAGGAGGTGATTGGGAGGCATTAGGGGTTTTGCAGGGCTCTTGGGGTGAAGAGACTGGGGGACAGGGGAGCTGTGTCTGTCCTAGGGACTAGTGTGGCAGGAACACTGTGTCTGAGGTATTGGCACTCAAAGGGTTCTTTCAGGGATCTGAAGCAGGAGGGCTGAAACATTGTCATCTGACTTGTTTTGTAAATTGCTTTGGAATCCAGAGGTCAGAAGGAAAGCACTCGGGGGGAATAAATCAGTTTCATACTGCTAGAAGGCTAACCTAACTTTTGCCCACTGGCACGCGCTCTCCTTCTCCTTAGTTGAGGATTTTTTGTTTTTTAATAATTTAATTCAAGTGTTTCTTTTGGGTTTTTTTATTTGTATCCCTTTTAATCTTATCTATATTAAAAAATAACACTGGTTTAACTAAATTGATTTTAAATTATTTAAACTTTCATGAACCTGTGATGCAAAAGCCCTAAATAAGGTTAAGCCTTGTTTAAAATGCATCTGCATTAGGAGTTTGACTTTTAGCTAGATCAGTTTTAAAACTAATTCTTGTAAGTCACGAACTCCATAGTATAGAAAAGGTCTGAATCTGTGTTTACCTTTCCCACCAGCAGAAAAATTAATTTTGCAACCTTAGCTAGTCTTCAAATTGCCGCTATTGGTGCTGCCATGGAAATACCACTGGACATTACTGAAGTGGGTGTCGGGGGGAATGTTATGTTAAGAAAAATGGGTGTTTATATCCTTATCAAGCATCACAAGTATGTACAGAAATTTAATAAGGACGTTATGTACCTTTACAAACTTACTCAACGTTTGTTAATTGCCCAATAGCAGGTATTTCTTGATTGCCCTGTTTTTTTGTAGCTTTAAAGCTCTAAGTTTTGAACTCTAACCTAGATTTTTAAGCTCTTTGGGGCAAGCACGGTATCTGCTGCAGTCTAGAAAGCACAGCAGGGTGCTGAACCTACTTAGGCCTGTCAGACACTGCTGCAATATATATACAAAAAAGTACTTGTCCCAATGTGGTTGTTCTGAGTTATTCTTCTGGGGTTTAGGTGATGAGAAATAAAGCAATAAAAGAGCATCAAATATGGGAGAGAAGTGGGGGGTGGCATATAAATCAGGAAGGGATACAGTTCTGTGTTGCATGTTCCTAAAAAGAATAGAAATAGATCAGCAGAAAAAAATACTTCATGCCTTTACTGCATGTAGTTTTACTGAAATCTGTTTTATAATGGAGCGGCAATAGCTTTTCCTTATTTAAGTCTGCAATCAGCCTTCACTCTAAAACCCTGTATTTCGTCCCTCGGTAACTATGGATTGGGAAACTGGGTTAGCTTAAACCACCAGCCATACTTTGAAGACAATGTTTATGCAAAGCCTGATGCAAATCTGTCAACTGTTTGAGTTAGCCGTTAAAAGCTTGACTGTGTCTCCCTCTAGCTCAAAAGTTTGCTTCTACTTTAAACTTTCCATGGAGTAAAATCTCCTTGAAAGGATGTGTGCTGGCTGTATTTGAAGAAAGTGGCTTGTAACTAAGCAAAGTTACTGGTATTTGAATAATTTCAGGGGCCCAATCCTGCTCCCTTGGATTTGACTAGGAGTCTTGCCACTGGCTCCAATAAGAAGAGGATTAGGCCCTGTTTCTGTGAGCATGTTGCCCTCTATGGTTGGTTAAAGCAAAGAAAGTATATAGCTTCCAATGACACAAGGACATTTAACACTGTAGGATTGGAGCCTAGCTCTCATGCACATGCTTAACTTTAGCATGTGAGTAGTCTGACTTCAGTGGAACTACTCACATGCTTAAAGTTAAGCATATGTGATTGAAAGCTTGGTGCCTGAGAGTTTCCTTTACTTCCAGTAATACAAAGCTTGTGGTTCTCTGCAGAACAAGGGTTCAACTCCTAATTCTTCAGGAAAAGAGACCTAATAGTGTCTCCTTCGTCAATACTGTAACAGTTCCTTTATAAAGCAGGTTTTACTCTCCCTTGAAACTCCCAAAAATGACCAATAGTACGACAACCCTAAACAATGAAGACCTGTTTTTTTGGTTAATTAGAGTAAGTTCTAACCTTGAATAAATGTAGCTACTACCTTTACAGAAATAAGATTTAGAAATAGCTTTTTGAAGCATTTGCTGTTTGATGCCCTCCTCCCCCAAATCACCCCAATGAAATCTTATTACATCACAGAAGTTATTTTTTGAGTATTCCCAGGCAATCTCACTTTTTAAAAAAATTCATGAACAGCACTTATATACCACAGTAGTAAGTGATCTGTAAATACAGATAAGTTAGGTACATTTTTCATTGGCTCATCAGTTTTCAGGGGCAGAAATATTAAATATTTAAAGGAATTGCTGCCATTTGAAAGCAAGACCTGATTCAGTCACTGAAACTGTCATAAGGAAAAGCTGATGGAGAATATTTTACAACATCTGTCCTCAACTAACTTTTTCATTAAGCAAAGGCAGAGAGACTGGGATGACTGATTACTTCTACATAATGCAGCCTTGTCAACAAGTTCTTTCCATGATCCTTATAAATACACTGGGGTGATGCAGTGTGGACAGACAATACATTTTTTTGCCGGTTTCTTCTCATAGCAAAGCTATTTTTGGAATTGATAAAATTAAAGGAGCAAATGGTGCTATTAAGCTAATAATCTTATGACCTCCATTTCATTTATTTGAAAACTACACACAAGATGTTTTTAAAACAAACTTGGAAGTTGCATAAACAGGCTTTAAAAATGTATGTTTGCTATGGACAATGCACCATCATATCATTTACAAAACTCAAGCACTTAAAATAAAAAAAATGGGTAGTTAGCTACATAGTAAATCTTACACTGCACTTGTAATCTACAATACACTCCATCGGTAATCATAAAATATAAACATGCTAAATGGCCTGAGTTTCATATGTATGCATTAGTGGCAAATTGATCAGGTCCAAATTCACATTCTAAATCCATATAATTAAACTAATAAAATAAACAGATGCCATTGCTGTTAAATACAGTATTTTATCAAAAAGCTTGCTGCCAACTGATAGTTACTGATATTTTTCATTTACCATATATACTTGTTCATTATCCCGTTCGTTTATAAGCCGACCCCCCAAGATGGTTAGGTAAAAATTGCAAAAACTGTATGACCCTTTCATAAGTTGACCCTATATTTCAGGGGTTGGCAAACTTTGCCTCCTGGCCTGTTAGGGTAAGCCGCTAGTGGGCCTGGATGTTTTGTTTACCTGGAGCATTCACAGGCACGGAGCCCCTCAGCAGGGAATAGGGGGGTTGAATGGGGGCAGGGGTCCTGGGGGGGGCAGTCAGGAAGGAGAGGGGAGGCTGGATGGGGTGCCGGGGGGCAGTCAGGGGCGGGGATTCCAGGGGGGGACAGGGACAGAGCAGAGGGAGTGGATGGGGCAGGGGTCCCGGAGGGGCAGTCAGGAAGGAGAGGGGTTGGATGGGGCGGCGGGGGGCAGTTAGGGATGGGGCAGAAAGGGGACAGGGAGCAGGCGGGGTGGATGGGGCAGGGGTTCCAGGGGGCTGTCAGGGAACAGGGGGGTTGGATGGGACAGGAGTCCCAGGGAGGAGGGGGAGCAGGGGCCGGGCCATATGTGGCTGTTTGGGGAGGCACAGCCTCCCCTAACCGGCCCTCCACACTGTTTCGGAAACCCAATGCGACCCTCAGTCCAAAAAGTTTGCCCGCCTCTGTCCTAGATGGATGCCCTAACAACCAGGCTACAAAGTCATTCTCTCTGGCTACCTGCCTAGTATGCTGGGTTTTGTAAATTGGAGACTAAGGGATCTATGTCTGCCCATTCATTGCATAGGCAATCTAGGTGCCTAATTCAGAAACAACACTTTGATTCACAAAACCTGTGATTTATTTATTTATCTAGCCACCTAAAAGTTAGGTATTGCTATGCTCAGTATCATATCTCCTAGTACAGGGGTCGGCAACCTTTCAGAAGTGGTGTGCCGAGTCTTCATTTATTCACTCTCATTTAAGGTTTCGTGTGCCAGTAATACATTTTAACGTTTTTAGAAGGTCTCTTTCTATAAGTCTATAATATATAACTAAACTGTTGTTGTATGTAAAGTAAATAAGGTTTTTAAAATGTTTTAGAAGCTTCATTAAAAATTGAATTAAAATGCAGAGTCCCCCGGACCGGTGGCCAGGACCCGGGCAGTGTGAGTGCCTCTGAAAATCAGCTCGCGTGCCGCCTTCGGCACCCGTGCCATAGGTTACCTACCCCTGTCCTAGTACTTAACACACACACCTGCTGGCACTGTCAACACAGATTTTTGAATTTCCCAGCCCCCTTTTTCTAGAAAAACCCAAACCATGGATTGTGTATTTCCAGTTTGTGAACTTCTGTCACACTGATGTATTTATGTGAATCTAACTTTATTTGAAAGTTTGGTACCAAAGACATTAGGTTATAATTTCAATTTGCGAATGAAAACTCATAAAAAGCTAAAAGAGAAGTGATGAGAACTTAAAGGTTCTTGTTGTGCATATTAAACAAGAAACTCTAGTATTTTAAATGTCAGGGTATTGCTGTGATACCTAGATTAACAGACATGGGGACAATTCCCAGAGCACATGAAACATTCAGGAGCATTGAATTTTCACCTTGATGATCTTTCCATAAAGGGATGAGTGAAATTAGAGCATCAGTGAGTTCTTGTAGATGACTTACTACATCTATTTATTCAAATGAGGGTATGCTTCTAGGCTGAATACATCTTATTTAGCAAGCCCTGAGGGACTAAAAATATTTTTGAGAATAAATTGTTTTTGTCGGGTACATGTCTTAAAGTAGACGGAGGAGTTGATGAGGACAGCAGTCATGACTGTATTGTAACCTCCTCTTGGATTACTTTATAAAAAGAACATTTAAGAAATAAAACAAAGAATGAAATATCTGTATAATATGCAGCCTTGAAAACTTCAGGGAAAGAATGGAGCTTCTTCCAGTGATGCAGCATTCTTGTTACAGTGACTTGTTGTAATTAAGAGACCATGTTCAGGATAACTAAATTAGATAAACTCACGCAGTGTCCTATTGCATAATATCCTTTAGGAAGGGATTGTATCTAGTTTTTAAACTAGTATAGTGCTGTGTAAAATAGGAGTTGAGTCATATGACTGGCCAATGAATGTTAAGTATGTGATGTCTGAATCATCTGGGTTTCCCCCCCTCCCCCCTGCATTCTGAGAGGAGGCTCTGGTCAAAATGTAGATACATCTGTTTAGCAGGAAGCTTGCTATCCTGAAGCCTGTGAATAAGATTTGATATATTCAAAAATCATAAAGAATTTAGTTCTTAAGCAACTGCTATTTGTTTCTGGAGTTAATCTGTATGCTTTGTTTGGATTATGTGGAAGGACCGTTTTAAATGTTGAACATTTCTTAAGTGGCAGAAGAGAATTGCACCCCTCTATGAGGTATTATTGCATGTTTTCCTTGGAGATTAATAGACCTGTTTGAGTGCTGATTATGTTTTGAAACCTTGAGTTATTGTTGGGAAAAATGTGGTTCTGAGTAGAACTTACCTTATATTTTAGAAGGCAATTTAATTTGTTGCTTTAGTTTTTCAAGCTGGTGAGGGAATTTTTATAAAATTGCTTGTAGCTCTTTGAGTTGCATTAGTTGCATTTTAAGGAAATGAATGAGTATGGAAATGTAAGACTAGCACAACTTGAGCCACAACCAAACTTGTTAAGAGCTAGCCTTCATTAAGGATAATTCTGTCCTGTTTTTGAAGTTTTATACCCAAGTTACTTTAAATATCTGGTAGCAAACTAGTGCTATAGTTCTGAAAAGTTAAACACTTTCATGGTATGCTTTGATCTCTGATGATTTGACTTCCATTAAACTTTCCAAAACATTCACTTTATGGCTGAGGCCAGAGTGAGAAGTTCAAAGTAATGACAGTAAATGAAAATATGGATTTCATAATGAAAAATGGTCCACTTCAAACTAACTGTGTTGTTGCTGCAACACTACAGTTTATTGTATACCTCATTTCTGAGGTTTAAGATCGGTAGACATACATGCAGCAATAATAATCCAAACACGTTGTGCCTCAATTTATGACTCTATTGTTTTAACTCTTACGACATTCACGTGAGCTTCTATAAACATTTTCTCACTGTAGACAATACTACTAAAAAACTAGGAGTGATATAAATGATGACTTCACTCCTATTCTGCCATATCAATTATACCTATAGCTAAAGTATTGAATGTGGCATTTTAGTGGCAAATTTAATGCCAAAATATCCATATATGTTCTTGTGGTTATCAGTAGGTACATGCATGACGTGGTGGTGTTGAGTTTATGGTGGCAATGGATTTCATGATAAGCAAATGGGATCTGAGTATCAAGAAGTTAAAGGGCTCTTTAAATGTGAAATATGAACTCATTGTTCAGATTTTACATTGCAGAATTGTAGAATTCACTCTCCCTTATTTCTAGATTGAAATTGTTTGTGGACACAGTTCTATACAGTTTGATTTAGTGACAGGGAAAATCTCCATTTCCGCTCAGTAAAAATGATGAAGCAAACATATGAGCCCTAATTAATCTATTTTCTCATAAAACAACCTCTAAATAGTATGTGCTGATGCTTTCAAAGGAATTTAGATGGTTTTTAATCTTCTGTTCAGTTAGTCAGTTTTTCTGTTGCTAACAAACTGTGTACTGGGAATTAGTGAAAATGACAATACACAAAGTGCTTTCAAATACACAAAGCAAACATACTGAGAAATCGGGAAAGAATTTCACTTTTTGTAATCTTAAGTGTTTGTAACAATAGTTGGTATAAAATGTTCAGTCAAGTTGATTTTTTTTCAAGTTGATGCCCTTCACTACGCAAGTGTTTCTAGAAATCCTCCAGTGGAGAAGCATTATAAGGGAAAACATAAAAGTACCAGGTTTGAGAACTTTTTAAATTATAAGCCTGTCACACATGGAAGTAAGTTTAATGCTGACAATGTTCTGTGCTGCATAGTGCACAGAAATACAGTCTAACATGTACTAAAATGTAAAGCACCTTAAGTGTTACCAGTGCCTGTCTAGCTTTCAATAAAATAGCCCAATATGCTGGTCTTTTGTAACGATTCCTCCCCCCACCCCACCCCATTCTGATCTAGTGTTAATTGACTTTTTTCTGAACTGCAGGAGAGCTCACACCTTAACAGTCCTGTTTATCCTCACATGTGCGCTGGGATATGTAACTTTGCTTGAAGAAACTCCACAAGATACAGCCTACAATACAAAGAGGTAACTATCCTTTGCAGAAGTGTTGCAATATAGCATTTGTCCTGTTAGTATGAAACTAGCAAAACTAAACTACAACCTATAAGCTCATCTGATACAAAAGTCTTTGAATTTAGTCTCTAATCAGTGTAGTGTTTCTTACTGTAATGAGCTCCTATGCATATGTGTAAATATAACTAATTATAAAATCTCTTAATGCATTCAGTTGTTTCTGTGGCAACTCATTCTCTCTTTGCTGATGTGTTGAGGCCTGTCTTTTACAATATATAAACAAGCTAAGTTTGCTGTGTGAACTGTAAATTAATTACTTGTATGTTTATGCAAGGCTTTGGTTGAGGTTTTAATGGAAATGCACATTTGGGCTGTGAGCAAACATGAGAACTTGTACCCCAAATGGTAACTTTCAGAAAATAAAGTTTTTAGAACTATTTCATACCTGAATGTGTTCCATCAGTACAATTATGTTCTATTCAAACTGATTAAGCTTAATCAAACATTTCCTCTATAGAAGTAGAGCAGGAAAACGATGATTACATCTCCTTACTTTGTATAGGGAGTGAACTTTGTGTGTGTTTTGCAAGAGTGCACAAACAAAAGTGTTCCTTCCCCATCATTAGGGAGTCCCTGTCTTCAAGACCTAAATCTTTTCCTAACTAAATTGATGGAGGGACCTTCTTTACCAGTCTCTCTTGAACATCTATCAATCAAAACATCCTTCCTGATAACAGTTATCGTATATACTCGATCATAAGCTGGTTCGTTTATAAGCTGACCCCCCTCCTCCCCCCCGCCCAAGATGGATAAGTAAAAATGGAAATTTTTTATAATCCGTTCATAAGCCGACCCTATAATTCAGGGGTCAGCAAACTTTGGCTCCCGCGCCATCAGGATAAGCCGCTGGTGGGCCGAGATGGTTTGTTTACCTCGAGTGTCCGCAGGCACGGAGGTAAACCTAAGTAAACAAAGTGTCCCGGCACGCCAGCTGCTTACCCTGACAGGCCAGGACAGAAACTGGTGGGGAAATTTTTTGTGGGGGAGAAGCTGGGAGTCAGGGGAGTAACCCCTGTGACCACCCCCCACATGACCTCACCCCTAGCCCAGGACCCCCACACTCTCCCCATCCCTTCCCACCTTTTCTGGGGAGGGCTAGGGGGGGATGTCTCTGACCTGTCTGGAGCTGCTCCAGCAGGCTGGGCAGCACGGCCGCAGCCTGCTTCGGTGGGCCAGACTGGGCGGCGCGGCCGCAGCATGTTCCAGCGGGCTGGGCTGGGCAGCACGGCCGCAGCCTGCTCCGCCGCCCATGCGGCGCAGCCACAGCCTGCTCTAGGGGATGGGGCCGAGCAGCTTGGCTGCAGCCTGCCAGCCCCGGAGCTGCAGCTGCTTCAGAGGCTGGGGGGAGAGCAGCGTGGCCAAGCGGAGAGACTCTGGCCCCGCCTCTTCCCTTCTGTCTCTGCTGTCTGTGCTGCTTCTCCTTGCTCCCTCTGTTGGGGGAGGGGCTGTGTCCCACCTCTCCCTTTCTATACCCGTTCATAAGCCGACCCCTGTCTCTGTTGCTTCCCTTTTTTTACTAAAAAAATTCGGCTTATGAACGAGTATATACGGTACGTCTGTGGAGAGGTTGAGTGAGCTTAGTGCTTTCATTCTACTTTATACTGTGGTCCACAAGGAAAGTTATCACAATTCCATCCCAGCTTCATGTTTAAGGTGTTCTCAATGTATTTCTCTCTCCACGTTCTTTGCAGACTCCTCTTCTACTGAGGGAAACTTGTCTCCGTATTGTAGATTTAAGGACACGCTGTTTTTACCTGGAAAACACCAGGCCTTTGAGAAGATAAAGTATCTTGTTTGTCAAGTATCAGGGGGTAGCCGTGTTAGTCTGTATCTACAAAAACAACAAAGAATCTGGTGGCACCTTAAAGACTAACAGATTTATTTGGGCATAAGCTTTCGTGAGTAAAAACCTCACTTCTTCGGATGCATAGCTATGCATCCGAAGAAGTGAGGTTTTTACTCACGAAAGCTTATGCCCAAATAAATCTGTTAGTCTTTAAGGTGCCACCAGATTCTTTGTTATCTTGTTTGTATCATGTAGGGAGAAGTGCCAAGGGAGAACCCATTACCAATCAAAGGCTTTCTCACTGGATTAGTAGATGTATAGAATATAGTTATACTTTAGCTAGGAAACCAGGGCCCCATGGTTTACAAGAGCCACTGCAGCATCAGTAGCATGCCGCTGGCAGGTTTCCCTGGTGCAAATCAGCATCTTGGAAGTCGATGCACACTTACACCAGATGCTATTTATATTCAGCATTGCACTCCAATGCCTGGTTTGGGAGGGCAGTGCTACAGTCCATATTTATCTGTGAACACCTTGCCCGCTAGCCACCTGGGAGAGCACTGCTTGCTAATCTCCCTTAAGGGGAATACACATAGGCCGTCAAAGAAGAGATTTACTGTTTTGAGAGTTGCCTCTGTGTATTCATTCTACCCATCCACCGTCCCATCTACCTTGGAGTTCTGTATAACATCAGACCTCAGTAGTTAGGGAGAAGAAACAAAAGGTCATTGGGGGGGTGTCCACTCCCTTGTATACAAGGTGATAATGTCAACTGTGAGTGCCAAGTTTTTAAGGCAATTCCACAGCTCAACTTCATGAGCACCATATCCCATATGTGTGAATATACAGACTCTGGAAAAACAGCTATTGATAAGCAACCTCTTTGCTGTCTAATAATTATACAACTTCGGCCCTTTTCATGGTCACCAAATGTATGGTTGCGTACCTTCTATCTTTCTTCGGTTATACCAATATGTTGAGGAGAGTTTGTGTGTTCACTGCCTGAGATAGCAACCTCAGAACACACCTATCTTTGTATTCCAATAAATAAAGTTGGATTTGGCATTGATGTGTGGTTAGAATGGACTAGATAGTAGTGTTGAGTGGCTAGAAATTAGAGCCCCATCAATGTGGAACGGAGTTCTGATTGTAGCTCTGCCATTAGCTTGACTTGTGACCTAGAACCATCATCATAATTTCCAGGTAGAGAAGAGGTGAAAAGAGGTATGTTGAGGATTCATTGTTTGTAAAGTGCTATATAAATGTGTCACATAGTCATACCTCCCTCAGAAGTTCCCTTGGGGGGCGGAATACCCAGACAGCCAGGATAACTCAAGAATCCGAAGGTGGCTGTTCACTGCAACATCTTTATTCTTTTATTATTATGCCTTCTTGACTTGGAAATTAGAGTTGCTTGTATAGTGACCTGAGGTTCAGTCTCAAAATTATGGTGCAGCCAAGTTTCAGCAGTCCCCTGTAATTTATTCAGGCACATGGGCTTGCAGAAGGCTACCAGAAACAAGCTTTTCTTCAGACTCGTTTTCCCCTGCTGCAACTTGGGTTTTGTTAGGTATTACTTCCTGTAGCTTCGTAAGTGGCTTTTCAATCTCCTTGGTGTGAGATTGATGCCTTTTCTCTGCATTCCTGTTATTGCTAATGCTTCGTTATCTTTATCAAACACTAGCTACAGTGTTAAGAAACAGCCCGGGAAAAGAGCCTGTGTAATAACACCTAGAAGAATGAGATCTGCTGTTTCAGAGTACAAATCCTTTATAAAAGGATGAGCCTGTTTGGATGTGCTGAAGGAAACCCTCAAGAACATTCGATCTCTCTGCTAGATGGTTCTGATGTGCTGAAAGAAACATTCGAAGAGAAGCTTTTCTTGTTGTTTTGCTGTATATGATTGAGCTTACTTTTTTATCAGCCCCTCCATTTTGACTTTAGGGTTGTGTGGCAGTTATGTACCTCATTCCGTGTTTATACACAGTAATTTTAGCCAATAAATTTCAAACCTATTCTAGTGTTCCTTGTAGAAAATAAAATGTGTTTAGTTTCTAGAACCCCCCAAAAAGTAGAGTGCCTGGTTTTATATCTTGGTGACTTACAATAGAGTACTTTGTCTTGCCTTGGATCACAGTTCTACCTTATTTTAGGCTAGTTCTGCTCTTTCTGTGGCTTTACCTTCTGTTCTTTAAACTCTAAAATCTGTGTCTGCTTGAAGCTGTCACTCTCTGAAAAACTCCCACACTAACACTTACTCTGCTTAATGAACATCAATAGCATAATCATACAATGTGTAATGAACAGTGTCTGTACCTGCGATTATTCAGTACTTGGAAATGAAAATGTGTATTGCAGTAAAGCTCTGTTCTTGTCTGTATGTGGGGCCCACAAATGTAGAATTACAAACACTTTGAAATCATTAGTTTTCATACTCTTGTTGCATATTAACTTGTGAGGTGATAAACTAGTCTGGGACAAGGGGGGTGGGTAGGGCAGAATAGAAGAATAGTAGGGAACAAGGAATACAAACCAGAACTGCTCCACTCCCCATTGCAAACATGCTCCCAAGACTGAGTAAAGCAGATGCATCCGAAGAAGTGGGCTGTAGCCCACGAAAGCTTATGCTCTAATAAATTTGTTAGTCTCTCAGGTGCCACAAGTACTCCTGTTCTTTTTGTAAAGCAGATGGGTAGTTCCTTGAAAACCAGCTTTCCCTCCCTACTCCCCTAAAG
This sequence comes from Malaclemys terrapin pileata, assembly GCF_027887155.1. NCBI lineage: Eukaryota > Metazoa > Chordata > Testudines > Emydidae > Malaclemys > Malaclemys terrapin. The sequence continues at coordinate 37,541,684 of NC_071508.1, forward strand.
GCCCCCTATGCAGCTGCCTACAGCAGTATCTCACATGTACAGGGGTGTGAGCACAGATAGCAGCAGAAAGAATATATCAAAAAGGATAGTCATACAGTTGAAAGCCAGACTGGACCACCAGATTATTGTCTGACCTCCTGTTGTCACGGGCACCAACAAGTAAGAATAAGGCAGTAACTATTGCAGAGCATGATTCAAGGAGATGTGGGGTGCTGGTGGGAACCTCAGTACTGCTCCATCCTTTTATATCTCAGATTACCTATTTAAACTTCCTAGCATTTGAGACTAAATCATTCTCTCAGTATTGAATAAAGAAGAACAGGAGTACTTGTGGCACCTTAGAGACTAACAAATTTATTAGAGCATAAGCTTTCGTGGACTACAGCCCACTTCTTCGGATGCATATAGAATGGAACATATATTGAGGATATATATATATATATATATACACATACACACACACACACACACACACACACACATACAGAGAGCATAAACAGGTGGGAGTTGTCTTACCAACTCTGAGAGGCCAATTAATTAAGAGAAAAAAAACTTTTGAAGTGATAATCAAGCTAGCCCAGTACAGACAGTTTGATAATAAGTGTGAGAGTACTTACAAGGGGAGATAGTCAATGTTTGTAATGGCTCAGCCATTCCCAGTCCTTATTCAAACCGGAGTTGATTGTGTCTAGTTTGCATATCAATTCTAGCTCTGTAGTCTCTCTTTGGAGTCTGTTTTTGAAGTTTTTCTGTTGTAATATAGCCACCCGCAGGTCTGTCACTGAATGACCAGACAGGTTAAAGTGTTCTCCCACTGGTACATGGCAGTTGGCCAACTCTGTCCACATATCTATTCAAGTGACATCATCATAGGACCTAATCACATCAGCCATACCATCAGGGGCTCGTTCACCTGCACATCTACCAATGTGATATATGCCATCATGTGCCAGCAATGCCCCTCTGCCATGTACATTGGCCAAACCGGACAGTCTCTACGCAAAAGAATTAATGGACACAAATCTGACATCAGGAATCAAAATACTGAAAAACCAGTGGGAGAACACTTTAACCTGTCTGGTCATTCAGTGACAGACCTGCGGGTGGCTATATTACAACAGAAAAACTTCAAAAACAGACTCCAACGAGAGACTGCTGAGCTAGAATTGATATGCAAACTAGACACAATCAACTCCGGTTTGAATAAGGACTGGGAATGGCTGAGCCATTACAAACATTGACTCTATCTCCCCTTGTAAGTACTCTCACACTTATTATCAAACTGTCTGTACTGGGCTAGCTTGATTATCACTTCAAAAGTTTTTTTTCTCTTAATTAATTGGCCTCTCAGAGTTGGTAAGACAACTCCCACCTGTTTATGCTCTCTGTATGTGTGTGTGTGCGTGTGTATATATATATATATCTCCTCAATATATGTTCCATTCTATATGCATCCGAAGAAGTGGGCTGTAGTCCACGAAAGCTTATGCTCTAATAAATTTGTTAGTCTCTAAGGTGCCACAAGTACTCCTGTTCTTCTTTTTGTGGATACAGACTAACACGGCTGTTACTCTGAAACCTGTCAGTATTGAATGCAGCACTGACTGAGTTTCTGTGGTTTTTTTTTTTCTTCACAATGAATGTCTTAAGGCTTTTGTCTCATTGATCCTGGAATCAATCTCTCAACTGCATGCTAAAATCAGCTGCCATTAGAGATGGTTGTATGTAAATCTGAGGTAACTACTACTGTTTGTAACCATCTTCACCAGTCTGAAATACTTCAGATTCTTTTACCCCACATCTCAAATATATAAATAATTATGAACCCTATCACCCTGGTATAACTAGTCATTTTGATATCCAGTGTGTCCGTTAGGTGACACAAGTTTCAGTAGCTCTTCTGGATCTCGCTCTCTTTGGGGTAGAAACAGTGTTTTCACTAGTAAAACTGTTCACAAAACCTACTTGTCATCTGAAGTGTCAGATGGCAAGGATGACCTTGCCTCTGGAGAAGCTTGTTGCCATCAATACTGATACAGTAACTCCTCGCTTAACATTGTAGTTATGTTCCTGAAAAATGCTACTTTAAGCGAATCTAATTTCCCCATAAAAATTAATGTAAAAGGGGTGGGGGGGGGTTAGGTTCCAGGGAATTTTTTTCGCCAGACAAGACTGCTAAACAAACAATGTAGTAATATACACAGCAATGATGATTGTGAGGCTTGGTTGAGATGGTGGAGTCAGAGGGTGGGATATTTTCCAGGGAATGCTTGGCTGCTAAATGATGAATTAACACTTGGCTGAGCCCTCAAGGGTTAACTTAGCACATTGTTAATGTAGCCTCACTCTCTACATGGCAGCACAAATGGAGGGAAGACACACGATGCCTGGTAGTGGCTGCAAACATTCCCTGCGGAAACTGAATGTGATGATGACCCCATGGTATCCCACTGGAGCGCGCCACTCCGTCCACTTTCCAAAGTGCCGTGTGTGTGAGAGAGACAGTCACACACCGTGTGTGTGTGTGTGTGTGTGTGTGTGTGTGTGTGTGTGTGTGTGTGTGTGTGAGAGAGAGAGAGAGAGACGAGCATTGCCCCTTTTAAGTACGCTGACCCCCACTCTAAGTACACTGCCTTTTTAAGTAGATCAGCAAGTTGAGACAACAGCTGCTACCAGGAAGCTCCGTCCCTCCTGAGCCCTGTCCTGTTGCCGCCCTGCTCTGTGTAGATGGGGTACAGGAGCAGGGGGAGTGGGACACCCCTGACATCAGCACCCCTCTTCCCTCCCTCTCACCCCCTGCACAGCAAGCAGAAGGCTCCTGGGAGCAGCTCCAAGGCAGAGGGCAGGAGCAGCAGCAGCACATGGCTGTGGGGGGAGGGACACCTGAACTGCCCAGCAATTGGTAGCCTGCTGGGTGGCTGGAACTTAGCTGATGGAGGCTGCCAGTCCACCCTGATTCCAAGCCCCCACCAGCTAGCTCCAACACACTGCTCTTCCTACAAGCAGTGAACAAAGCAGGCAGCTGCCAAACAACGTTATAAGGCAGCGTTGCACAACTTTAAACAACCCTGTTCTCTAATTGATCAGCAACTTAATAACAAAACAATGTTAACCGGGATGACGTTAAGTGAGGAGTTACTGTGTTTCCATACTGGTCTTACTCTCCTTAAGGGTTGCCAGAAATGGATATTGGGGGGAAATAAGCAATGGGAAATGGACTTGGTAATTGGAATACTAACGCTGCAAGAGGGAGGGCTAGTGCAAGACATGTTTCCTGCCTATTCCCCCACTGCAAGCTTGGAGGAAGTGTAAGATTGTAAAAACAGGCAAAAAGTAAAATAAATCAGCAACCTTAATATTTCTCCTTTGCTTGCATCATGAAAATATTTAGCCTGGGCAAGAGCCATATCCAAATGCTCAGTCTGGTAAAACAGCAGGAGTAGTACCGCTAGAGAAGGAATTTAGGATGGTGAAGTAAGATTAAGTTGACAAGCTATTTAAAAGCCAGAAATGGCATTCTGTCTCCCCTTTCAGACCTCCACCAAGGCTCTTTCAGGTATGTAGTGTGGGATTTATTTCTTGCACCTCCCAATCGTTTAGCACTGAAGGGAGACTGAATGACTAGCCATTGATAAGTGGGTATAGGGCTATTTACCTCAACATCACTGGCTCAAACTTAGACCAAGACAATAATGGCCAAGATTAGTTATTTTCTGATGACTCTTTAGAGGGCCAGCATCACAAACACCATCACAGCTGGCAGTCCATTAGGTAGATTCTGAAAAGGGATTGAGCCTAAATGAATATAGATTCTGAACTACTTTTAGCCCTCCAGAACAGTCAGCTTTGAGCCAGTGTGATAAGCTGTTGCAGAGAGCTTGTACTTGTCTGCCTTTGGGTCAAAAGACATGAATCTTCAAGGCTGTCAATCTGGCACCTCCCAACAGCATTGCTTTTTCTCAAGTTAAGAGAAGTAAGGAAAGAATCTAACTGTGATGAATACTCCAAATTTAACTCTCAAGTTATCTTAGTTCTCACATTTATTTTAACAAGTTTTCAGAAAATAGTGGCTGCTAAGCTAACACTATCTACTACCTGTAGTAAATTAGACTTGTGCCTTTGATTTAAAGGTGTATAAATATTAAGTAGAAAAGTTCTCAACCGTCTTGTTCATACATAGTTTTTCTATAGCTTAGCGGAGGAATGAATCTGCAGATATTTTAGTAAGTTCTGAGTTCAGATCTGAATAGTCTTTATGCTTCAGATATAATGGGAGCTGAAGCTCTAGGAGAGATTGAGAGGCAGAGCCATGAAGTTTAGGCTCAACTTGCTTACAGCCAGATTTGTTGTTGTCCTTAAGGGACTCACTGTGAAACTATAACTCTAAGAACTGTATGCTTTATTGCTTGGCAAGATAGCATTGCTGTCCAGACTGGAACAACTGTATCAGTAGATGCTAGGAACCTTCAGGCTGTCGCATTCTGGGTAAGACTAGTCACTCAGGCCACACTCACTCATGTGGTGGCAGAAATAGCTGATGGAATGAATAAGTTGCACTACAAAAGCTCATTCAAGATCTCAAACAAGTAAATGTGAACCCTAGAGGTGGACATACTATTTTTTATGCTTGACTCTGCTGAAGGTACTGAACAGTACATGTGTGCCCCAGGCGTAGGGTCGCTATCAGTCCCTTATTACAAGGGTCGGCCCTTATTTTTTCATCTCTGTACAAGATTGTGAGTTGCTGAGTACTGCAAAAGGAGCAAGAAATGCCCCTAGTAAATGTAGGTGAGTACTGCTGTTTATTATTTATTTATTTTATCGATATTTAATAATATTGTGGGGCGGGGGTGCTAAGAAAACAGTCCCTTATCTTTTAAATACAATGATGGGCACCCTACCCAGGAGTCTTGCTGGGACATCTTGAACGCCATCTCTGCGCTGTCTGTTCCGTGACTTAGAACACAAATGAGAAACTTTGCAGTACCTGCAGCAGTGATTTCCAGAATCTGAACACTATTAGTGGAGGTGAAGTTAGACTGCCACCTTCAGTTTATGTTGCAGTTTCCTTCTTTCAAACATGTGCAGCCATCAGCACAATGGAACTCTGTCATCCATAAAGGGAAAATGCTTGTGAAGGAATCTTTGTTGCGAAGATAATAATGAAGAGAATGGCTGCTAGTAGGCCTAAGCCCAACACAGCTGAAATCCTAATGTCTAGTGCTCTGTTCAGGCAGTGTGCTATCGTGATCAGTATAATAGTTCTGTGGTGTTGTTTTTTAAAAAGAGAACAAAAACAAAACAAGCAGCCAAAAGAGCTCTTTGCTGGGGCTGAAATTTTATCTAGTGCATTCTCTTCACATCACTTTGTGCTGGTTAGCAACCCTGCTCCTGTGGGAGGAGCTGAGACTGGAAATAGAGGTTGAGCTATAAATCACTTGCATTTTTGGTGATTGCTATTGTGTTTGTTGAAATTGTGATCAGAATACAACCAGTAAATGAGTGAGCACAGCAGGTCAGCACAGTTTTCCACCAGCTTGTAAGACATTTTGCCATCCACAACTACTGAAGGCATATAGCAATCATAACACAACAATCAGAGCACATAGTCATCCTGTAGGTGTACTTTGTCTGCTGGCAATTGAACACCAGTTTCTGCTGTGGAACACTTAAGGATCAGTAAAGAAAAAAGATCTTCTAGGCTATTAAACATTTCATGGGTAAAGATAGCTTTATAAACAATCACTGTTCATTAGACTTCCTGCAGAGAGCTATGGTGTTATAATCTGATATTATACATGCTATCACACATTACATCTCAAATGTTAGGAATTTTCAAGTGTTATCTTGCTAACCAAAGCACTGTGTTGAAATTTCTTATCAGTGATGTTGGACACTATTCATGTAAGTCCTGCAGCAGATTAATCCCACTTGACAAGTGTTGCACTTTGAGTACCTAATGAGGGAGTTGAGACAGGACAAGTATCTCTTTAGAGAAGAATGATTTGAGTTTTGCCATGAGACACATCTTGGTACAGTTCCAAAGCTTGCCGTTCTAAGACTTTTGGCATATGGAAGTTGCGTGACTTATATATTAGAACCCTAGAGAACTATCCATGTCCATTTTTGCTTTTATATAAACACCATTCATTCATAGCGGGGAGGGATAGCTCAGTGGTTTGAGCATTGGCCTGCTAAACCCAGGGTTGTGAGCTCAGTCCTTGAGGCGGCCACTTAGGCATCTGGGGCAAAAATCTGTCTGGGGATTGGTCCTGCTTTGAGCAGGGGGTTGGACTAGATGATCTCCTGAGGTCGCTTCCAACCTTGATATTCTATGATTCAGACCGGAAGCTGAAAAGGTGACTCTCTAACAAATTACCACATAAGTTTCTCATGATGAGGGCAGAGTTCCTCTTGGTCCTTTTTGACTTTATATTAGCCTCTTTCCCTGTTCCCCTCCCCAGAAAAAAATCCTGCTGTTACGAATGCTAGTGCAGGTCCACCCATTGTAGCAACAGTGGGTGTGCTAGAACAAGCAAGGTTGCAGATAGCCCCTAATATTTTAACTACTCTTTCTTCCAACTCTACTCACAGTGGGTGCTTAAAATGCTAGCGTCAACCAGTGCCTTGTCATGCCATCATTGCTATCACCAGAGGAACTGCACTTATGTTGCCAACAAGGGAGACTCTTCCTGAAAAGAGCGTAATGCAGACAAGGTCTTACTGACATGACACCTAAGGGAGTTCTGCGCCACTGTGCGCAGGCAGAATTCATGTTACCTGCAGATTTCTTTGCTTCCCTGCAGAAAAATGACTTTCTGACGGGGAAGCAAAGGAAACCCACAAGAGTGGTCATATGTCTCTCCCCAGTAGTGCAGGTGCTTGGTTTTGGGTGCCCGGAGCAGCCAGTGTTGTACTTAAAGTACTGCACAGGATCTTTTCAGGGGGAATAAGGCAGAACGCCACATTTATTAGTAATACATGTATTCATTAACACTGTATTATATGCATATAATATATTACACTTACACTTACACTCACACACAAACCCATTCCGTCTTGTTGTTACCAATTAGTTGCTCCCCTTAACTGCACTGGCCAGGTGAGTTAGATGGGGGAGGGGGTGGAGCCGGGCTTCTGCCGATCCGGATCGATGCTCCCATGTTGACAAAACGAGACCCGGGGTCCTCTGCAAGACACCTCACTTTTATAGCAGCTTTCTTCTTATGCAAATCTAGACCAGATTCTGGTCCTTTATGCTGCTTTCTTTTGAGTGTTGTCCCAATGCTGCAAAGAGGGTGTTTCCAAAAGAAGGTGCTTGCTTCTAACCCCGGAGGCCGTCAGTATGTCTGCTTGTCTTTAATGAGCCCACTTGACACGTTTTATTGTCCTTGGGTCTGGCTCCCAGCCCTTCTCCAACAGTTGAGGCTGTCTGGAGGTGCTGCCTTCCATGCCTTCCTCATTCACACCTCATTCATTCAACAGGGCAATTGATTAAGAGTGGGGGGGGAGAGCTCTTGTTCTACTGCTAGCAAAAAGAATTTTTTCTTCTATCGTATTCTATCCTTAGGGGCTATAACATTATACCAAGGGCAATGCAAAGTTTCTAAATGAGGCTTTGATACAAAGTTCCATGAAAACAGAGGTCACACGTGGGTAGACCCACCACAAGGTTATATGAAGAGGCACAATGTAAAGTCATATGAAAATTATCAGAGCTTGATCTACACCAGCAGAGAGGTAAATCGTTGTGAGGGTGGGCTGGGGATTCCCCGACCGATGCTGGGTCAGACCCACCCTTGTCCGCCCAACCCCAGTGCATCTGCCCCCCCCCCCCAAGACTCCCCCGCTGTGCCTCGCATCCAGAACCTGAAGGAGCGCACTTCTCTTGCATGGAGTGGCCAGGGCCAGGTCACCCCCAGAAACCTCCCCCAGCTCTTCACGCCTCCCTTCCCCCCCACTTCTTGCCTCCATTGATCTTCAGCATGCATGGGAAAGCTCACTATACTGGGAGCTGCTCCTCTCTATGTCCAACAGCTGTGCACCTGAACATCCCCGCTCCCTGCACTCGTCCCTCCCCACTGAGCCCCCCCCATGCATCCAGACCCCCCCCCACACCAAGCCCCTTCACCCAGACTCCTCCCATTAAGCCCCCTGCACTCAAACTCCCACCCTGATGAGCCCCACTCCCTATGCACCTGGACCACCCTGACGCCCCCATGCCTGAACCCCCATCCCACTGAGCCCCAACCAGCTGCATCTGGACCCTCATCCCACCAAGCCCCACTCCCTCAGCACCCTGAATCTCCTGCTAAGCCCCCTCACACACACACGCACACCCCTGCTGAGCCTCAACCACCTTCACCAGGACCTCTCTACAGAGTCCCACTGCCTCTGCACCTGAAACCCACCAACAAGCCCATGTGCATCCAGATCCCCCACCTCACCTGGACCCCCCCCACTGAGCCCTCTGCACCCAGATTGTCCTGCACACACCCCTCTCAGCTGACACCTGGATTCCCCCACACTAAGTCCCCCCCACACTTGGATCCTGCCTGGCTGAGCCTGCCTGTCCAACCTGTCCAAGAAAATAGATACATTAGCCATGCCTCTCAAAACCAACTATGGGACTGAGTATGCAATGGACCCTCTAAGGCCGTAAAGCCCTTTGTTCATTCCAGGATAAGCCAGAAGGACACCATACAGATGGGTGAAACCTTGGGATATCCATTAAGGTTTCAGGCTGCCTCATTAGGACACAGCATGATGGCAACTGAAAAATAAATGTGACATTGGGAAGAATGATGGTGGTTTTGCCACATAAGTGTTTTTGGAAAAATGCTGGTGTTGCATAACTTTCTTCTAGCTAATTAAAATAGAAGGGAATTATCAAAAATTCAACATACTTCATTAATTTCCAGCTGATATTACTGTTAAATTTTTTTTTAGTATAGCTGTAAATATGTATAACTGCAGGTTCTCGTGGAGATTGATCCAGGATAATATAACATGATGAAAACCTAAGATGGTGCCTTGGAGCTCTTAGCTCAGGGCTAAGCAAAATGATGATAAATTTAAGAAATTTGTATTGGAACATAATACAAAAAGTGTAGAGCGATCATTTTAGATGTAAATATAGGCACTGTTAAGAATGTACATGCCAGCTTCATAATTTCAAATGCAAGGGGTGGGGGGTGGGTAAATCAAATACACAAAGAATGTAATTAGATTCTTTGAGAATAAGTACAAATTGTAATTGCTTTCTTCACCTTTTGGAAAGCTTGGTGGAACCTACCTGCTGTGTCAACAGTTTCATTTATTAGCTAATTTTAGTGTGCAACCCTAATATATACTTGTGTCAACGCAGTTATCAACACCTTGAAGACTGTCAATTAATCCTGCTAAAACTTGGTTGTCATTATTAGTTTTTGATGGTAAAAGTTCCATCCTTAGCCATTTAAACACATTAATTTTTTTTTTTTCAAAAGGTAAGACAGTACTTGCTAGTAGTCAACCTGAATTCTTGGGGCCCCAGCTACACTTCTGAAGGAGCCATGATTGAAAAATATTTTATTACTGAAAAACAGTCAAATATGGCAGCCTTATGCATTACTAACCTTTTAAACTGTATTAGTACATTATTTTATGTAGTTTTCATACAGCGTTCCATCATGTATGGACAGGGTGCTGACAGGTAACCAAATGCCTGAATATAGAAGTAGGGTCAACCTCAAGTAATTCCCCATCTCCCACAAACAAAACCATCCTGTTTGTAGGCTTTATTTTGGGAAAAGCCAGAGTCACAACTTTGACTACATTTATGAAGTATCCTGTTGAAGAAATGTTTTAAGGTACTTATTTTGTAGTATGGAACTTTCAGTAATTCTTGAGCAAAATCACAAACTGGCAATTATATTAGTTGTTCCAATGTATCAAAGTTGTGCTAAAAGTCCAAATGCACAATAAGTCCTTTTCTAAAATGTCTTCCTTTTCAACTTGTGCTGAAGCTTACAATTCTATTACTCTTACCAGTGTTGCTTCAGCCCAAATTGGATCCCTGCCTACGCAAATATTCCGTCCTTAGTTCATGTGATAGCAATTGATTAGTAAGCCTGAACCTACCCACAGCTACTTCCATTTTTAAAAGCTGTCTGAACTCAGTAACAAGTCATGTGCTGAGAGTATTTAAAGTACTTTCACCAGGTCTTGATCATGTTTTCTGTGATGGCATTAAACTGTTTCCTGCCATTTACTTTAAAGTAATTAAACTTTCAATACCCATTGTATCTGTTGCTGATTTTATTGATCAGCACCGGGACACATTCCTAGGTAGATAGACCTAAGGTGACAAGCCAATAAATAACTACATCTAATTTTTTTCTCAAAAAAGCAAGTTCTCTAATAACTTCAGATAAATATACCATCTGTGCATGATGGTAACTCTTGAAGATATTGGCATTCTAGTACAAAACTGGCAGATCTCTAGCTCTTAAGGTAGTTTTTTTTTGTTTTTGTTTTAGCCATTCAGGGCAACAGGTGAAGAGGGAGAAGGTGCCATTTTTCCATAGTTTCAAGGAGAACAGCACTTTAAGTTAAGGCTGCTACATGAGGTGAAACTTGCACAAGTTGCACTCAAAGAATATTAAATATACAAGAATTGAAAGTTTGGGAATAAGTTAAAGTTCTATAGATTCCAGTATCTTGAAGTTGTAACAGTTTTGCTGGTCTTCAAATAAATGTAGTGAAAGTTTCACAAACAGCCTTACCTCAGACCCCTTGTCCATGCCCATGAGTCTCTTGATGTTCAGAGATCTGAGCATGCTGATCCATCTATTACAAGGATGGTAGGTCAGACAGGGAGTTTGATGTTATAGTAGACATTCATTCTTTTTAATTAAAAAAGCAGGCTGCATTTAATTTACATTGTAGAATAAATATATTAAGAAGCATGGATAGGCAAGAATACAAGCATTACAAAAGGTTACACGAGAGTCTCAATTTCACCGTTTAGTGAACCTTCACATCTTTTTTTCAAAGCACAAGCAGCCTTAAATCTGGCAATTTCTAACTTTCGAAGCATTTGCAACCTAAAGAATGTCCTTTTAATATTTTCTGCATGCAGTTCCCTAGTTTTTTAAAAAACAAATTCTGTTCTTTACAACTGTAACAATCTCCCATCATAAATAATCAGCAGAGTTTGAAACTGAACCATTCACATTGAAGCACAAATGTCTACCACTTGAGCTACAAGACTAACACTAGCTGGTAGCAGGAGAAAGCTGGTATCTGGGAGGTGGGATTGGGGCACTAGGACCAGATGCCAGGTCTATGGGATAGTCAGGGGAAGCCTGGCCTGGTTCTCTTCTCCAACCCCCAGTGTGGCTGCTCCAGCAGTTTCCTGGTGTTCCCATGCTGTGTCTGTTGCTGATTTGGCAGCTGAATGGACATGATCTTGGAATATTCATGTTCAGTTATTTTGGCTAACGTGTTCCTAGGCAACACAAGTGAGAAAGGAAATCATTATTTTCAACCATTTATAGCTCAGCAAAACCTGAATGGAATTTAATGGGACAAAGAAAACAATTCTCTAGCCCAAGGACTTTCTCCTTGCTGAATTTCAAAGACCTTCTGTAAACTATGGAGGTTTTAAGAGCTTTTCAGAAAAGGTCATGAATCTTTTATAATGGAAAATATTATGCAGTGTTAGGAAACATAAATATATAGGTTAGTACCAGTTTCCCCTATAACAAAAACTGCAAAAGATGAAAACTGCTTCTCACTGGAAATTATAACTGATCTGGAGAAATTACACTAGTATAAAGAGACAAAATGTTCTAGACTTTTAAGAATTTAAACTGAGGTTCTTTTTGTCATGATTTTCTTTATTGGAGTGGGTTGGTGAATCAAATATATATTGAGTAGTTTGTTCTTTATTTTCAGAGGTATTGTTGCCAGTATTTTAGTTTTCTTATGTTTTGGAGTCACTCAAGCTAAAGATGGACCATTTTCAAGACCACATCCAGGTAATTTAAATCATTTAACTTTTTCCAAGTGTCTAATAAATTGCTAACTCTGTAGAAGTAATTTTACCATTTCATAAATAGCCTCTTAAGTTTTTATGATTGGATGTAAATGTTAGCGTTCATAACTTTGTTTTATGGCATACTTCCTTTATATGCAATGTAAATTCATTAACATTATGATGCAACTATCGAGTAATCTTAATCCCACATCTTTTGCCTTATACTGCAACAGGTATTTCCAAGACTACTTCCCCTATTTATCCTTCGGACACTTAAAAGGAATTTGAGATCCTTGCCAGATGGCAGCCCTAAACATTCCCTCTTTCTGTTGTCTGAAAACAACCCCCTAAAAAAGGGGAATATCAATTACTCTAAACAGCATGCATAATATGTACTATCTGTTTTTTAAAATCAGCTAATTGCATGGGATTTACCCAGCTGTCCCTGGTCTGCATTTCACATTGCTAGCAAAAAGGCTCACATGGTCCCCAGTTTGGAGAAGGTAATCAAATCATCCCTTGACCCTCAGCTCCACTTTACCTATAAAATTCCATTTTGGTATGTAACTAGACTGTGCTTCTGCTTCTGCTCCTTCATTGACACAGATGTAAACAACTCACTTGGTTATGGAACTTTTGTTACAAGTAATCTGAAAAATTACAAGAGGGCCTTTATTTTACTTTGTGTGTGAGATTTCTGCCCCATTGATGAAATTTGTGCTGTAAGACTTCATGGAGTCTTTATAAAACAGCAACATAAAACTTCTGTGGAAGTAATCAAACTTCTTGCTGCTGATTCTTTTTCCTTTTTCCTGGCTATTTTTACATTTTGGTAATGATAGTTTATAAGAATGGGGACAGTTATATAGACTTGAGAGCATAGGTCCCAAGTTATGCATACACTTAAAGAAAACCGTAACTGAAGCATTTCTCATTATTTCATCTGAAACTTTCATGCTGGGAATCCTGTTTTTCCTGGGGAATGGTAGGCAAGTTAAAAAGAATCCTTGGAGAGAAAGTTGAAGGTTGTCTTTCTGCAAGGAGATAATTGAAGAAATACAACAGTGAACTTATAGACTCCTAGACTTTAAGGTCAGAAGGGACCAATATGATCATCTAGTCTGACCTCCCGCATGATGCAGGCCACAAAGCCGTCCCAACCCTTTCCCTTGACTCTGCTGTTGAAGTCCCCAAATCCTGTGGTTTAGAGACTTCAATTAGCAGAGAGTCCTCCAGCTAGTGATCCTTGCCCCATGCTGCGGAGGCGAAAAACCTCCAGGGCCTTTGCCAATCTACCCTGGAGGAAAATTCCTTCCCGACCCCAAATATGGCGATCAGTAGAACCCCGAGCATGTAGGCAAGATTCTCCAGCAAGACCCTCATTGGCCATTATACTATTTACCAGCGATGGCACGCTGTTCCTTTGACGAAACTCACGGTATCCCATTAAACCATTCCCTCCATAAACTTATCTAGCTTAATCTTAAAACCAGACAGGTCCGTCGCCCCCACCGTTTCCCTCGGAAGGCTGTTCCAATATTTCACTCATCTGACGGTCAGAAACCTTCGTCTAATTTCAAGCCTAAACTTCCCCACGGCCAGTTTATATCCATTCGTTCTTGTGTCCACATTAGTACTGAACTGGAATAATTCCTCTCCCTCCCTAGTATTTATTCCTCTGATATATTTAAAGAGAGCAATCATATTCCCCCCATAGCCTTCGTTTGGTCAGGCTAAACAACCCGAGCTCCTCGAGTCTCCTTTCATACGACAGGTTTTCCATTCCTCTGATCACCCTAGTGGCCCTTCTCTGTACCCGTTCCAGTTTAAGTTCATCTTTTTTAAACATGGGAGACCAGAACTGCACACAATACTCCAAATGTGGTCTCACCAGTGCCTTGTACAACGGAAGCAGCACCTCCTTATCCCTACTAGATATACCTCGCCTAATGCATCCCAAGACCGCATTGGCTTTTTTCACCGCCATGTCACCTTGTCGACTCATAGTCATCCTGCGGTCTACCAAGACCCCGAGGTCTTTCTCCTCCTCCGTTACTTCTAACAGATGCGTCCCCAGCTTGTAACTAAAATTGTTGTTAGTCATCCCTAAATACATGACCTTACACTTTTCACTATTAAATTTCATCCTATTACTATTACTCCAATTTACAAGGTCATCCAAGTCTCCCTGCAGAATATCCCGATCCTCCTCCAAATTGGCAACTTGAACTGTTTTAAGTTTAAAACCCACTTTCTGGGCAGCCTACTGCATGGCAATTCTTTATTTTTTTTAATTCTGTTTATGAAATCTTGTTACCTTTAATGACTTCAGAGATGTTCTTGGAGATATGCTCCATACAGTTTTCAGCTCTATAGCATCTAGAAATGTCTTCTACCTTTTATAAACTATAGACCGGGGTCGGCAACCTTTCAGAAGTGGTGTGCCGAGTCTTCATTTATTCGCTCTAATTTAAAGTTTTGCATGCCAGTAATACATTTTAATGTTTTTAGAAGGTCTCTTTCTATAAGTCTATAATATATAATTAAACTATTGTTGTATGTAAAGTAGATAGGGTTTTTAAAATGTTTAAGAAGCTTCATTTAAAATTAAATTAAAATGCAGAGCCCCCTGGACCAGTGGCCAGGACCTGGGCAGTGTGAATGCCACTGAAAATCAGCTTGCGTGCCGCAGGTTGCCTACCCCTGCTATATACTGCTGAAAACAGGAGAGTTATACTGAAGGCGGTAGTTTTGATTCTGGTGAAAGATGTATGAAATGGGAGCTAAGGAAGCTTCTATGTGAATTTCATCATTTGAACAATTGTCATATTAATATTCAGAGTAATTGTTCAACAGCCCAGGGAGAACACACTCAAAGTCAAGATAAGGCCTGAATAGGCTAATTTACACAGATTATGCCCTGCATATCACAAAGAAGCTTTTATGCTCTCAGCTAGAGCTAGTTTTACTAGAGCTTTTACTAGTTTTATAGTATTGTAACCTGAATGTGTTAACATCTTAGTTGCATTAAATATTTACACTCATTTCTGGATTTCAAAAGTAGGCTGCCTCCTGATGTGCTTAGAGGAGATAAAAAGGACCATTTTTATGAATGAATGAATGGTTATCTTGTTCTAGGCTAGTTCCCCAGCATAGTGTGTACTCTAAGGCCTGCTGGAGGCAACTGGGTGTTCCTTTAGGAGGAGAGTGTGTTAGCCTCCAGCCTTCTTGTAGATGGGGAGGCTCTTGCAGGCATGGAGGTGCATGGTGTTGCAGTCCTCCATGGGAGATCTTTGTAACTAGAGAGTATACACTGGGAGATGTGGAAGAGTAAGTTTATTGGTGCGGTGCTAATAAGGAAATGAGTCTTCAGTGACCTCCAGGGATAACAGAATCATGAAGTGGGGAAGTGTCTCATTATCCCAAAAGAGCCACAGCATGGCTTGCTGGTATATACCACTTCCTTTATAGGTTTTGTTTTAAATCTTGCTAATAAAAGATTTGGGAGAAATAATCTATTTTGTAGCCCAATGTCTCATCAATGAAGCTCTTCAGTATTCTGTTTACAGTGGTGTTGTAGCTGTGTCAGTCCCAGGATATTAGAGAGACAAGGTGGGTGAGGTAATACATTTTATTGGAGCAACTTCTGTTGGTGAGAGCGACAAGCTTTTGAGCTCCACAGTGCTCTACTTGAGGTCTGGGAAAGATAGATAGCTGTGACACTCTTTCCTTTGTTAACCTTTCCTCCTCGGTCTGGTTTTCTAAACCTTTTATCACACTTTTGTTGCTCTCCTCTGGACTCTCTCTCTACTTTATCCAGATGTTTCTTAAAGTGCCCAGAACGGGACACAGTACTTGCACCAGCTGAGGCCTCACCAGTGCTGAATAGAGCAGAATGGTTACCTTCCAGGTCTTACATATGACACTCCTGTTAATGCAGGAAAGGCTAACATTCTGGGGTGCAACTGCATCACATTGTTCAATTTGTGATCCACTATAACCCCCAAATCCTTTTCAGCAGTACTACCGCCTAGCCAGTTAGTCCCAACGTAGTAGCTGTGCATTTGATTTGTCCTTCCTAAACGTAGTACTTTGCACTTGTCTTTACTGAATTTCATCTTGTTGATTTTCAGACCTATTATTCAATTTGTCAACGTCCTTTTTAATTCTAATCCTGTCTTCCAAAGTGGGTAGCACTCCCGGTGCCATCAGTACATTTTATAAGCATACCCTGCCCTCCTTTTATCCAAGTCATTAATGAAAATATTGAATAGCACTGGACCCAGGACAGAGCCCTGCAGGATCTCACTAGATATGTCCTCCCAGTTTGACAGTGAACCGTTGATAACTACTGAGTATGTGCTTTGAGTTTAGTTGTATACCGATCTTATAAAGATCTGTCTAGCTGTAATTGGTATGGTGAGGACTTGAAGCAGACACTCCTTAAGGAAAACCATACGTAAAAATCAGAGTCCAGACATTTCTCACTTTCTGGTTTGGGCATGAGGGATTTATGCTGCTCTTCACAGGGTATGTATATTAACTGAAGGAAAAAAGAGGTAGGAGGATTCCTTTTTAATACTTCACAAATCTGTCAAATAGCTTAAAAACAGCAATCTGACTGGTTCCACTAGCATCTCCCTCCCCTAGACTCCCCATTTAGCAAAATCAAAATCTAGCTTCTGACAAAGCATTGACCCCATATTTGGTGAGGTGGTATTTATAGTCTAGATGCTTGAGGCAAAAAGCCTTGGTGCTCGGAATAAAACTTGCAGTTGGTATCTTTCAATCTGAGATTCTTCTAACTTGGAAGCATTTGAGGTTAATTGAAGGGAGCCAACTCTTGATATAGCCCTCTCAAAAACTATCCCAGAATTGATCTTGCTTACTAATGCCCAGAAACAAAACTTTGATAGATATCTGGTATTCTATTCCTTTCCCAAGGTCTATCAAGCTTGGTAATGTCAGACTGGTGAGGGGACACCGACAGTTGTTGAGGGGGAACTAGCAATAGTAAGCAAGAACAAAGCAACTTGCACTGTACAAATTACATTGCACGTTAGTGTTTTTCCTTGAGGGAAGATGCTATAATAAGGTTGTTCTCATAGTGCTGCATGACTGAGAAAAAGGGCAACATGAGTAATTTTGGACAAATCCTGTGATTATTATTAAAATGCTAGTTGGGTAATCTGTATGCACTACCTCTGTGGTGTGCTTTTCTCTTAGCTGGTTATTCCAAGAACATATTTTCTCTCTCAATTAGTAAACTTGCAAATAAAACTACCGAAGTTAATCTTCAGTCTGAGTTTGGAAGTTACAAAGTAGAAGCTCTGAACTCATAGTTATCCATGTCAGAACTGCAGTTTGTCCCCAACATGCAAAGTAGGCCATCCTGATAAGATTTATTTGGCAGTTTTGCTGAAAATGATCACAACCTCTCACATCTGAAGCTATTTTTAAGATGGTGTTAGGAGCAGTCTGTTAGAAAAGAAACTTTTTTAGCCCTGTGATAGGTTTTCTTCGCTCAATTCAGTCTTAAAAAACAGCACACAAAGCAGCCATTTATTCGGTAAGGAAATACTGTCAAGGTTGGTAGGGCTAATATTTGATATTTTTTCCTTATTGATTTGCAGAGTGCCTGTAATCCTGTTTAAAGTAATAGTGTGTGTTCTTCTAAAAATCCAATCATTGTCCAGTGAAGCACTGATGAGCAACTCTGACATAAATACACACATTTTGTATAAAAGTTCCTCCTGGTTTCCTTTTTCCATTGGGTTTTTAATGTCTGATTTGTAATATTAGAATTGTTTACCTGCCTTCACTAGAACTAAGGACTAACCATGGAAAAAAACGAGTGGAAGTTGAGGAAATGATCTCCCAGACATGCAACAGCTAATTCTCTCCTTGACCATTTGAATGCTGATTCTCTTGTAGAGAGTCCTGTTTTCCCAGAACCAGTCAGGCCGTAGCCCTAGAAAGGCAGGGTTCTTGAGAGAGCTATCAAGAAAATCTCCCAGGAATGATTACTGATTGGAGGATTTGGGTGTTATCCAATCCCAAATCAAAAGTTCTTTTAACTGCTCCCCATTATGTAAACCAATGGACATGGTTGGATGAATTGGTCACATACTACTTGGAGCTTACCCAGAGGTGTTTATCTCCTCTAATGGATGCTTTGTCATAGAGGTGGGCTGAGCCAAAACTCTGGATCACAGTTCACAGCATGGAACAATCTAATGGCCCTAATCCAAGCTCTTGACATATGGGAGAGTTCACATACAGATTGCAAGCTCCCAAGTGTTTAGGTTCAAGGTGTCTGGCTCTGCCTGTTAGAGGGAGTTGACATTCTGATCCAGGGTTTTGATTTTATTATTTATTTGTATTGCAACGGCACCTATGAGCCCTAATCACAGACCACGATCCCATTTTGCTAGGCGCCGTACAAACATTTAAAAAAAAAAAAAAAAAAAAAAATCTAAGGCCCCAATCTCTTTGTGCCCCATTTCTGTCTCCTAAATTTCACTTGTGTTGATCTTGAGAAAAGAAGAGGGATGAATTAGGATAGGATCCAGGTCCAGAGGGGTGGCCCAGGGCACCCACAAAGGTTGGATACATGGAAGGTAGAAGGACCTATTGCTGGAGTGTTAAGGACTTGAAGTCGGAGGTGGGATTGGCAGAGCAGGGAGCCAAAAACGCCAAAGATACTCTTTTTTTGTGTACTTTTTTGCTTGGATAGGACTCCAACTTCATACTGGTTGTGGGAAGATGACTGTTGGTGGAGGGGATACAAGTGGGGTGGAACACAAAGGAACAATTGTGACCAGGTGCCTAGAAAGGACCACACTCAGAGTTCCACACTCAGGGCAGACTTCATCCCAAAACCTAGTGATTTATTCAATAATTAGATTTACCAAACTAGTAACAAACTTCTGTAACACCACATTGGTTAACAAGGAGCCAAACGCAGTCCCCTTTAGGCATTCCAGTACTTTGTTCCCTTCCATACAAACTGGTCTAAGGGTATGTCTACACTACAAAATTAGGTCAAATTTATAGAAGCCGGTTTTATAGAAATCGGTTGTATACAGCCGATTGTGTGTCCCCACATAAAATGCTCTAAGTGCATGAAGTCGGCGGACCGCGTCCACAGTACTGAGGCTAGCGTTGACTTCTGGAGCATTGCACTGTGGGTAGCTATCCCACAGTTCCCGCAGTCTCCGCCGCCCATTGGAATTCTGGGTGGAGAGTCCAATGCCTGAATGATGCAAAACAGTGTCGCGGGGGGTTCTGGGTACATGTCGTCAGGCACCTCCCCCTCCGTCAGAGCAACGGCAGACAATCGATTGGCGCCTTTTTATCTGGGTTACCCGTGCAGACAACATACCACGCCAAGCATGGAGCCCGCTCAGCTCAGCTCACCGTCACCATATGTCCTCTGGGTGCCGGCAGACGTGGTACTGCATTGCTACACAGCAGCAGCTAATTGCCTTTTGGCAGTAGACGGTGCAGTATGACTGGTAGCCTTCATCGGCGATCTGGGTGCTGGCAGACGTGGGGCTGCATTGCACACAGCAGCAGCCCCTTGCCTTTTGGTAGAAGATGGTATATTATGATATCCGTCGTCATCGTTGTACTGCAGTGGCTGTCAAACACGGGCACCTGGGCAGACATGCTCAGTCCTATCGAACAGTCTCAACGATGATGGCTATCAGTCGTAGTATGCTATTTTCTGCCAAGCGCCCAGTATTTTCTGCCAAGCACCCAGAAGATGCCGAGGGCTATCAGTCATGCTGCACCGTCGGCTGCCAGCTTCAGATGTAAAAAATAGATTTGTTCTGTATTCATTTGCTTCCCCCTCCCTCCGTGAAATCAACGGCCTGCTAAACCCAGGGTTTTGAGTTTAATCTTTGGGGGGGGGGGGCATTCTGTGTGACAGTTGTTTGTGTTTCTCCCTGATGCACAGCCACCTTTGTTGATTTTAATTCCCTGTACCTGTACGCCATGTCGTCACTCGCCCCTTCCTCCCTCCCTCCGTCAGATACTAGTTTCGTGCCTTTTTTCAGACCAGACGCCATAGCACTGGGATCATGGAGCCCGCTCAGATCACCGTGGCAATTATGAACACTATGAACACCATGCACATTGTCCTGGAGTATATGCAGAGCCAGGACATGCCAAAGCAAAACCAGGACCAGCTGAGGAGGCGATTGCAGTGTGGCGACGAGAGTGATGAGGAAATTGATATGGACATAGACCTCTCACAAAGTACAGGCCCCAGCAATGTGCAAATCATGGTGTTACTGGGGCAGGTTCATGGTGTGGAACGCCAATTCTGGGCCCGGGAAACAAGCACAGACTGGTGGGACCGCATCGTGCTGCAAGTGTGGGACGATTCCCAGTGGCTGTGAAACTTTCGCATGCGTAAGGGCACTTTCATGGAACTTTGTGACTTGCTTTCCCCTGCCCTGAAGCGCCAGAATACCGGGATGAGAGCAGCCCTCACAGTTGAGAAGCGAGTGGCGATAGCCCTGTGGAAGATTGCAAGGCCAGACAGCTACCGGTCAGTCGGGAATCAATTTGGAGTGGGCAAATCTACTGTGGGGGCTGCTGTGATCCAAGTTGCCAGGGCAATGAAAGACCTGGTGATATCAAGGGTAGTGACTCTGGGAAACGTGCAGGCCATAGTGGATGGCTTTGCTGCAATGGGATTCCCAAACTGTGGTGGGGCGATAGATGAAACCCAAATCCCTATCTTGGCACCGGAGCACCAAGCCACCGAGTACATAAACCGCAAGGGGTACTTTTCAATGCTGCTGCAAGCCCTGGTGGATCACAAGGGATGTTTCACCAACATCAACGTGGGATGGCCGGGAAAGGTACATGATGCTCGCGTCTTCAGGCACTCTGGTCTGTTTCGAAAGCTGGAGGAAGGGACTTTCTTCCCGGACCAGAAAATAACCGTTGGGGATGTTGAAATGCCTATCGTGATCCTTGGGGACCCAGGCTACCCCTTAATGCCATGGCTCATGAAGCCGTACACAGGCAGCCTGGACAGTAGTCAGGACCTGTTCAACTATAGGCTGAGCAAGTGCCAAATGGTGGTGGAATGTGCATTTGGATGTTTAAAAGTGCGCTGGCGCAGCTTACTGACTTGCTCAGACCTCAGCGAAAAGAATATTCCCATTGTTACTGCTGCTTGCTGTGCGCTCCACAATATCTGTGAGTAAGGGGGAGACATTTATGGCGGGGTGGGAGGTTGAGGCACATCGCCTGGCCACTGATTACGCGCAGCCAGACACCAGGGCGCTTAGAAGAGCACAGCAGGGCACGGTGCGCATCAGAGAAGCTTTGAAAACGAGTTTTGTGACTGGCCAGGCTACAGTGTGAAACTTCTGTTTTGTTTCTCCTTGACGAACCCTCCTCCCCACCCGGTTCACTCTACTTCCCTGTAAACCAAAAACCCCACCCTCCCCTCCCCCTTCGAGCACCGCTTGCAGAGGCAATAAAGTCATTGTTACTTCACATTCATGCATTCTTTATTAATTCATCACACAACTAGGGGGATAATTGCCAAGATAGCCCAGGATGGGTGCGGGAGGAGGGAAGGAAAAGGACACACTGCAGTTTAAAACTTTAACTCTTATTGAAGGCCAGCCTTCTGATGCTCGGGCAATCATCTGGGGTGGAGTGACTGGGTGGCTGGAGGCCCCCCCACCGTGTTCTTGGGCATGTTAGGGGGGTTACTGGCTCCAGGTCCAGGGTGATAAACATATCCTGGCTGTTGGGGAAACCGGTTTCTCCACTTCCTTGCTGCTGTGAGTTATCCACATTATCTTCATCCTCCTCTTCCTCGTACCCCAAACCCTCTTCCCTGTGTGTTTCTCCAGTGAAGGAGTCATAGCACGCGGTTGGGGTAGTGGTGGCTGCACCCCCTAGCATGGCATGCAGCTCCGCGTAGAAGTGGCATGTTTGCGGCTGTGCCCCGGACCTTCCGTTTGCCTCTCTGGCTTTGTGGTAGGCTTGCCTTAGCTCCTTAATTTTCATGCGGCACTGCTGTGCGTCCCTGTTATGGCCTCTATCCTTCATGGCCTTGGAGACCTTTTCTAATATTTTGCCATTTCTTTTACTGCTATGGAATTCGGCTAGCACTGATTCATCTCCCCGTATGGCGAGCAGATCCCGTACCTCCCGTTCGGTCCATGTTGGAGCTCTTTTGCGATCCTGGGACTCCATCACGGTTACCTGTGCTGATGAGCTCTGCGTGGTCACCTGTGCTCTCCACGCTAGGCAAACAGGAAATGAAATTCAGGCTTTTCCTGTCTATCTGGTCAGTGCATCTGAGTTGAGAGCGCTGTCCAGAGCGGTCACAATGAAGCACTGTGGGATAGCTCCTGGAGGCCAATAACGTCGAATTCCGTCCACACTACCCCAATTCCGACCCGCTGAGGCAGATTTTTATCGCTAATCCCCTCGTCGGAGGTGGAGTAAAGAAACCGGTTTAAAGGGCCCCTTAAGTCGAAAGAAAGGGCTTCGTCGTTTGAACGTGTCCAGGCTTAATTTGATTTAACGCTGCTAAAGTCGACCTAAACTCGTAGTGTAGACCAGGCCTAATATAGTGAGAGGTTACTGAAAACCCAATTCACCATATATGAGGTTTTACCAATCCCAAAGAATCAGACACTTACCCCCAGGTCAATATATATTTCAGCTCTTACCCAAATATCATGCTGTCAGCCAATCCTTAGTAAACGAACTAAGAATTTATTAAGAAAAGAATGGAGTATAAATGGTTAAATCATATATTTACAAATGATTGCAAAGTCCTTAGAACAGCTTTGTAGCAGTGATGGAATAATCTGCTAGCTTGTAAAAACTCTCTCTGGTAATGTCCAAAGATTGGAAGATCCCCAGTCTGTTGTTCAAAATGCTCCTTTTAGTTGTAAATCCATAGCCCAGAGAATTGGAGCAGAGATGAGGCAAAACTGAGATGACTCAGGTTTCTTTTATATCCTCTGCCATGTGCATGGAAAGTTACTGTCCCAAACAATGCCCATAGACTCCGTGTATGGAAAGTTACTGACAAAGATGGAGTCAGGGATCACATGTCCACATCACATGCCCTTACATGTTTTGCTGAATCACAGGGGTGGCAATTGGCTCCTTGCTGTCTGAAGCCTCCTCAGGAAGAGCTATCTGAAGAGTTGATTCTTAATGGCCCATCAAGCTTGAATAGTTCATTCACAATGGGCTGGCAAGAGTAGTTGTAAACTACCTTGAAGAACAAACCTATTTGAAATGCAAATACATAGCCAATATTCGTAACTTCAGATAGAGTGGTGATACATGGATTTAACCAGGTTAAAGAACGAGGAGTACTTGTGGCACCTTAGAGACTAACAAATTTATTTGGCCATAAGCTTTCATGGGCTAAAACCCACTTCATCAGATGCATGCAGTGGAAAATACAGTAGGAAGATAGATGTATACATATATATATATATATATATATATACACACACAGAACACGAAAAAATGGGTGTTGCCAGATTGTAACCTTTCCATTGACACCTTACATGCTATGCTTTGTATAACAGTTGTAGCAACAATGATACAAATGATCTTCAATCATACAGTATCACAACAGTATTTTATAAAAACGTGTTGTCTGAGGTTAAGACCTCATTCTTCAAACAGGTTAGCTAACTTCCAATAGTTTGCATTGTCTCTAGATCTTGTCGTGTAGTTACTGTTAAACCCTTTGCTTTTTTTCTTAACCTCTTCGTAATACCGTTTTAATAGTAAACTTTGAAAAATGCCATCTGCTCACCTTTAAGAAAATGTAGCATTCCACACAGAGGAAGATAGGCTTCTAAAAATGAAAGCAGCAATATTGCTTAGTGATCTTAAATAATTGGGACTGCAATGGAACGGCAATTTTTGGTGCCCAAAAAGAGGTTTGCCAAGGTGTACTAGGCATAGGATAAAAAGTAAAGCTGAAGAGTCAGGTAACATCAGGAAGTGGAGGAGGAGATGGGATTAGTTCAGTAAGCAACAGATTTGCTTTAAGGAGTCATTATAAAGTGTGGTGGGGAACTTGAGAAATCTTTCACAGGGAAAGTCCTGCAAGAGAGACGTAATTCAGCTTTTTTTGCCTTGTCTCTTAAACATGCACATTAAAAGTTTGATGAATTCTGATGCATTCTTGTGGACCCCTAAGAAAAGATGTAGAAGTGCATTATCTTGCATATCAATGGCTCTGGGAGATCAATAGGAATCACACAAGTTCTGCAAGTGGATTGATTTAATGGGCTGTTTGAATGTTGCCTGAATAGACTTGCACCATTTGGGAAGCTTGTAGGTAGAGCTCCTTATTTCACTGTTGTGCATTAGTATTTCTTAGTGGAGGAGCAGAAGGGTGCTCTGTGTGAAATTGTTTTCTTGTCATGCTACTGATAAACGAATTGCCAAATAATATTTTGCCAGGAGCCTTGCTAACATCCTGTTTGTTTCTGTAGCTTACTGGAGGTTTTGGCTGTGTGTCAGCGTTGTGTATGAGCTCTTCCTCATCTTTATACTCTTCCAGGTAAGGAACTTAAGAATTGACTCTTAATAACAACTGGGGTCTTGCTCTGAATATGAAAGTTCTTTGCTGGTATGGAGGAAAGGTGGGGTATATTTAAGTAGTTTTACCTTTCCCATTTCTCCATAGCATGTAGTTCAAACCCTAGGCTAGTTGAAAGCTTCATCAAGATGCTGTTTCCTTTAGCCAGAGATCCTATTGGGGGTCCACAGGACCTGGAGACCAAAAAATTACAGGGGACAACTAATAAAAGAACAGGGACAGGAGTGAGATCAAAGGGTCAAACGAAGTGAACCAGACGGGGACACCGAGCAGAGAACCCCGGACAACGCCCACTACTCCTCGAAGGCGTCAAGGAAGCCAGTGGACGCCTCCCAGAGGAACTCTGCCCGGATACGTGAACGAACGGAGGACCTGAAATAGGCCCCACAGTCACAGGAGACTCCATCGGCCAACCTCCTCACTCTGGTTTTATAGATGGCCAGTTTCGCTAGAGCCAAGAGGAGGTTGACTAGGAGGTCCCGTGACTTTGTGGGGCGACGGATAGGGAGTGCATAAATAAAAAGGTGAGGAGAAAAGTGCAACCAAAATCTTAACAAAATATCTGTGAAGAGCCGGAATAGGGGCTGCAGCCTGGCGCACTCCAGGTAAACATGAGCCAGGGTCTCTCTCACGCCGCAGAAGGGGCAGGTGTCTGGGATAGGTGTAAACTGCGCCAAGTACACTCCGTGAAGGAGTCGCCAACTGATGTCCCCGGTGGGTTTCGGGATCAGAGTAGAATAAAGGCTGGCCCACCGGGGCTCCTCACTCTCCAGAGGCGGCAGAAGGTCCCACCACTTCGTTTCGGGGTGGGACGCGAGGGTGAGGACATGAAGAACATGGAGCACGAGCGTGTATAGATGTTTCCTTGGCGCAGTCCAGAACAGAATCGGCTGCAGTTCGTGCAGCCGGCTCATGGCGAAGGGACCAGGGCGGGCAGCGGTTGGGTCCACGGGGCAGGGGCCTGATGAAAGTCTGGAGGACTCGGAGTGGAGGGTGGGCGGGGCGTGGCATGCCCTCTCGCAGGACCCAGTCGAGCTAGTCCCAAGCAGCGGGCGGTAAAGCAGCCCTCACCTCTTGAAGTACGCGCCGGGGAGTACGAGGTCTGGAGAGCCCCATGCGCTGAGCGAGCGTCAGGGGATCCTTTAGCCAGAGATGGTGGGGAGGCAGTGTTCTCTGGTGGCTACATCAGATGACTGGGAGATGGTACTCTTGGGGTATGTCTATACTGCATGCTAAATCAAGGTGTTTCCAAGCCCTTGCTTGAGCATGCTGCATTGTAAACCTAGGTCTCTCAGCTGTGCTAACGCAGCCATACTGCACTGTACAGACCTTCCGACTCAGGTCTGCAGCTTGAGCTGCATTCACACAGCTCAAGACCTGATTCCCAGTTGGACTTTGGCTCAGACCCCACCTCCTAGCAGGTCCTAGGACCCTGGGTCCTTAATGCTTGCTCACATGATTTGTGTGTGGAAGTGGGGCTTGGGCTAAAACCTGAATTAGAGCCTGGGCTAGTGTGCAGTGTAGACATACCCTTGCTTTCTTTTTTTTGCACTACCATAGACTTGCTATTTCAGTTTGGGCAAGTCACATTAGCTCTCAGTTCACTCCTCTGTAAAATTGACATGAAAATTAATTGCCTCACAAGGCTTAATATTTGTGAAGTACATTGTGTATCTTGGATGAAAGTTGCTAAGGAAATATTTCTTCCATTAAAAATAAAATACCTAATATGTACATCCACAGTTGTAAGAAGCAACTGCAAATGAGGTATGAGTGCTTAAGTCTTAAGGAGATTAAAGGAAAGTCATTAGCAGAAAGAGGAATTCATGTACCATCAAACAATCCCCATCACATGTAATTAAAGTGATGATGACTCAGAGAATCATAGGACTGGAAGGGACCTCGAGAGGTCATCTAGTCCAGTCTCCAGCACTCATGGCAGGACTAAGTATTATCTAGACCATTGCTGACAGGTGTCTGTCTCACCTGCTCTTAAAAATCTCCAATGATGGAGATTCCACAACCTCTCTAGGCAATTTATTCCAGTGCTTAACCACCCTGATGGTTAGGAAATTTTTCCTAATGTCCAAACTGCCCATTGCTTCTTGTCTCACCATCAGAGGTTAAGGAGAACAATTTTTCTCCTGCCTCCTTGTAAAAAACTTTTATGTACTTGAAACTGTTATGATGTCCCCTCTCTGTTTTCTCTTCTCCAGACTAAACACACCCAATTTTTTCAATCTTCCCTCATAGGTCACATTTTCTTGACCTTTAATCATTTTTGTTGCTCTTCTCTGCACTTTCCCCAATTTTTCCACATCTTCTGTGAAATGTGGCACTCGGAACTGGATGCAATACTCCAGTTGAGGCCTAATCAGCGCGGAGTAGAGCAGAATTACTTCTTGGGTCTTGCTTACAACACTCCTGCTAATACATCCCAGAATGATGTTTGCTTTTTTTGCAACAGTATTACGCTGTTGATTCATATTTAACTTGTGATCCACTATGACCCCCAGATTCATTTCAGCAATATTGCTTCCTAGGCAGTCACTTCCCATTTTGTATGTGTGCAACTGATTGTTTCTTCCTAAGTGGAGTATGTTGCATTTGTCCTTATTGAATTTCATCTTTCAGACCATTTCTCCAGTTTGTCCAGATCATTTTGAATTTTAATCCTATCCTCCAAAATACTTGCAACAGCTTGATATCCTGGATATCTATTTTTTCAGTCTTACTCAATTTGCATCCCCCTGTGATAGGTTGTTGCCTCCCAGGGTGCAGCCTGGGAGCCGTGGGAACCTCTGTGCCCCTCTGTGCTAATTATAAGTGATAGCAAACAGATCAAAGCAGGTTATCTAGGAAATTAAACAAAAAAACAGCAAATTAAGCCAAAAATATTAGATAGGATTTGAATCAGTAATCTCTCACCCTGACTGTTGATACAAGGAGTCCACCAAGTTTCCATACACAGGCTAGAAATCCCTTTAGCCTGGGACCAGCACTTGCCCCAGTTCGGTCAGGTGTTTCCAGGAGTTCTCTTGTGTGGGGAGAGAGGCCAGGAGATGGTTATTCCCTGCCTTATATAGTTTTTCCATATGGCGGGAACCCTTTGTTCCAAACTCAGTTCCCTGTCCAGTTTGTGGGGAAAAGACAGGTACCAAAATGGAGTTCAGTGTCATGTGGTCTGGTCACATGCCCTTCCATATCCTGCTGAGTCATAGGAGCCATTCCTTACTGGGTGACTGACAGGTTTACAGGACAGCCAAGCTCTTCCATGATCCATTGTCTTTGTTGATGGACCATTAGCCCTGTCTAGCTTCATCGTTGTTGTACCTGAAAGGCTAGCTGTAGGTGTTTTCCAGAGTAAGCACATTTGAAATACAGATACGTAGTCTATATTCATAACTTCAGATACAAAAAAGATGCATGCATATGAATAGGATAATCATATTCAGCAATTTGTAACTTTTCCATAGACACCTGACAAGCCATACCTTGTACAAAATGCATGATGATTGTCATCATCATGTCACAACCATACCACTATGATGAATATGCGGCATAGTGTCACACCTCCCACCCCCAAAAACTGAACAAACCAAAATGTGTTTTGTTTTTGTTTTTTTTCAGGAAATGCAGAGGGGGAATATTAAGAGTGATCAGAATAGAAAGGCTTGTCAGTCTTTCTGTTACTTTTAGCCTGCAAAATAAGAACTGTAGACTATTAGGGTATTAAATGCTGAATTAATTGCATTTCATAACTCGAGACTTTTTCTCATCTTGAAATCTTAGTAATATTTATCTCAAGTACAGCTCTTTTGAAAATATAAAAACATTAATTATCAACACCGCTATAAGGTAGATAAACAGCTCTATTTCACAGGCTTCCACGGTAGAGGGGAAAATCAGGCAAAGTTAAAGGATTTGACAATGGTGACAAAGTGAATTATTGGCAAAACTGGGATTAGAATTCAGGAGTTTTTGGCTCCCATCTTCTCTTTCCATTAGACCATGATGCCTACTTTGCAAACAAGATCTAAATGTTTAGCAAAACTTTTGAAGTTCATCTGAAGTTTGCTCTGGGTCCATACTGCCTCAAATAGCACTCCCTCTCCTTCAGCCTGATTACCTCCCCAAAAGTCAGTGGCAGAAGCCTTGGGAGCAAGAGAGCAGTCAGTAATTCTTACCTCTAGTGGCTTGTCCAAACTGATTTGTACTAGTACCCCCTGAACCAGGCCACTGTGTCACGCTTAAATGTTTTTGCTTGTGCTTACATGACACTTTATTACTAGGTCTTAACTAAATTAATTTTTTCATGTCTCTTACAAGCTGTCTGCCCCCTTGCGTTGGGATCTTGAGCCTTTTACATTATGGACAAATTTACCTTTCTCCTTTTGTTCCTTTTTAAGTAGTTTGTATCCCTGAATAATCAGTCCCCCATTCAGTCTCATGTCCCCACCATGCTGGTTATCTTACATTTTCCCAGACAGCTTTGTTGCAACTTGCTGTCAATATTTGATTGCTTCAGTTTGATTTCATATGCTGAGCTATACTGCTGTAGTTTTTCTTTTTTGGATAGCAGTTTGTTTATAATTGCTTTTCTTTCCTCTGGTTATGTGTCCTGCCATCTTCTAGGTCTGCTCAACCACTAATTGCAAAGGACATGTTTACTAGCTATTGCCCAATCCTTCAATTTTAAACCAAATATTTATCTTGTAAATATTTAACATACATTTTTCTTGGACTTAGTCTGTTCTCTATAGATCAATATTACCGACTCTCCTAAAAGCCAATACAAGCTCGTTTGTGTAATAAATCTTTGTTGCGGTAAATGTGAAGTTAGTCCAACTTGACTACTTTGTTTTGTCATGTTACTGACTTTGCTTACACAGATTTGATTTTCTCCCCCCTCTCTCCCCCCCCCCCCCCCAATTACACTTTGCTGGTTTGATTCCTACTTGTCTGCTCATTAGCCTGTCATAACAAACACTACTCCATTTATCATATTGCTGCTAGAGTAAAGCATTGGCTATGACAATGTTTGTGATTCCATTAGGAAATATTTGTTGTTTAGCAAATTAGTTACAGGTGATCCGGGTTGCTTGTTACATGAATTAATCTTTTTTCTAAAGACTTTCCTTTAGTTTCCTTGAAGTCCTATTGTTCATTATACTGGTCTGACCATAATTTGAAAACAAAGTTGTATTTCTTATTTGATGAAGTCTTCTAGTAAACTCTAACCATTTAGAGTTTGATTTAATCTCAAACTAATTTAGTTTGATCCTGCTCTTTCTATAACTGAAGTAAACATTTGTGCATAACCACTCCTCTTTGTATGTTGTTTAAGCTGTGTTTTAAATCTGCTGATTTTTAGCATGCATTTAGTTGGCAGACATGGGCTGTAGCTAGTTTGAAATGCTGCTGGATGTTTCCTGTCCTAGGAAACCAAAACCAAAATGAACAGTTGAAATGAGGACAATAGACATTGTAGCCCCTGAAGAATGAACTGGTATGGTTTGGTGGTTGTTGATTGCCCCGCTGAGGTGATTGGAAAAGGAAAGAGGGTGGGTTATGCCTCAACTCTTCAATTATGAGCCTTATAGGCTTTTTTTTTAAATTGGTGCATAGAAGCTCTTCAGTAAGTTCAGTCTAATCTGTCTCTGGTTTTCCTAGTCTAGACTGTAGGATTGTACCTTAATACAGTCTTGACTAGACATTTGAAGTAGCTTCAGCACCTAGTATTGGAGGTCATGAGAGCCAGGAATATAAATCAATAACCATTCAACCTTCATTTAAGGAGGCTTGACTACATGTCTGAGGTATTCTGCAACATAAATGTAAAAATCATTGAAGATAGGGAATCACTAGTTAGCAACGCTTCAGATTTTCCTGCCTATTAACTATCAACTGCTAACAGACGGATGCATTAATTCTGCAGACTGTACGCGATGGCAGACAGTTCATGAAATACATTGATCCAAATTTAGGAGTTGCCTTGCCAGAAAGAGACTATGGTGGGAACTGCCTTATTTACGATCCAGGCAACAAGACTGATCCATTTCACAATGTCTGGGTAAGAAATTGAAATGAAAAAGCTCTTGGCTAGTGAGTCTTAATGTTTTTGTGTGAAGTGTTGCCTATTTGATACTCTAATGTGTAGTCTTCCATATATGTTTCATTGCTGAATCCATAATCCATTTATGCCTTTTCTTTAGTTTTAGACTTTTACCCACCTTTTTCCTTTTCTCTCTTGATGTTGAGTATTAATCAGGTCAAGATATGCATTTCTTTGTAACCAAATTAACTACTTTTGGAGAAGGGGTAAATGATTTAGCTGTTGTTCAAAGTACTGATGTAAATCCATACCCATTCCTCTGTTCCTACTAGAGTTAGCTTCTGTTTATGCTTAACAGTTGTGTATTTAGCTCCTTTTTACAGAAGGCTAAAAGTTTAAATGCTGTTTACATGCTACTGAGTGATCCACAAATTGCACACTTTTGTATCTTCACCTGGAATTCAAGAAGCCGCATGAATTTTGTTCCCAGGTCCCCAAGCCAGAGGCATAAAATCTGAAACCATAGGAATTGGTGTTAGTTATGTACACTGATCTCCAAGCCTTTATGGAGGGTGTGCAGCAGACAAAGTTGGAACCTTTTAGATCCACCGAATGCGCCTCTGCCACTTGAGCTAATGGAATAACTGATAGCAATAGCAAGTTATACTCTAGTGCACCAACACTAGAAGGGGATGAGAGACACCTTTTGCCCATGGATTTTATATCTATTTGCTGACAGCAGAGCAATGGTGAGCTTGGGAAACTTGGGTTTTGTTCCAGGCTCCCAAGGGGAGCATGCTCTGGTGAGCATAGACTCTTCTGCTGGTTTCCCCGCAGCCTGACCCTTGGCTTCTGCATGAACCTCTACAAGCTGTCTTAGTCCCAGTTCCCCCCTCCTGGCCCTTCTTGAAGTTTCTAATTTTGCTTTAGATCACATTACTTGAGTGTTTGCAATACTTCATGGCTACGGAGAAGCATATGGAATTTGCATAGATTTCAAATAGCAGCTAAGGCAGTTGAAAAGATTAAGTTCTACTACTATATTACCTAGATAAAAATGCAGGCCTTGAGAATAAATATTGATCTTCTGTATAACAAATAACCTAACATCTCTGCTTGGTTTATAGGACAAACTGGATGGATTTGTTCCTGCTCACTTCCTTGGCTGGTACCTAAAAGTAAGAATCAGTCCCTTCTGTGTTCAGATATTTTCATTAGTGCTCTTCTGCTTTCAAAGCTTGACTGCTTCTGTTTCAATGTTACCAGTGTTCAGAATCAATTATATTAGGCAGTCATCCATGAACTAGTTTAAATAAGTGTTTGCATAATAATAAAAGTCTTATTTTTTCTGACCATAGTAGGTCGTTTAATTTCTTTTCTAAATAACATTCCACTAACAAGCTTCTGCTTCCACAGAGATGATTCATATTAAGGTCAAATGGATAAAACAAAGAATATGCAAAAGCAAAGTCCTTTATTTTCCCAGTATCCTAAATGCTTGAGTGATCTTAACATAGACTGTGGAAAAGATAATGTGCAGTGTAGACTGTGGTGAAGTTACCATTCACCCTGATACATGATATATCAATAGAATTCCACATGCTAAGCACTTCACACTTTCCAAATAGCTCCTAGTTCATCATTTAAAAGTACTATAAAGGGGCAGTGTCTTATTCATTGCAGCTGTCAGCATGCATGCACCAATCATGGAAGAAATGCCAGCTGAATTTGTCTATAGTGGAACATGGGCAGTACATCAGTTACTGAATATTTAGGGCTAAATGTGACTATCCTCTCTGTTCAAGTGAATTGACTAACCAGTTTTACTTTACCTTGCATCCCTTGTTGAGCTTAGTTTATGTCCTCTCCTGAACAGCATAATTCAGAAAAGGTTAATCTTGAATTGCAAGATAAATCCCAGGCTTCATTTTACTGCCACTCCCCATTCAAAAATGCAAGGTTTGACATTGCTGTAGTAATTTGCCATGAATAGAAAAGAACTTGCTAACCTATATAAGACTTTGTTTTGAAGCGTGTGTGCGATATCAGAGGAATACTTCTGTTACAGTCCGATACTCCTGGATATAGAGAGAGAATTCTCAGAATGAGAATTCTGTTGCATTCATGTAATAATATTTTCTCTATTAAAAACAAATTTGACCAAAACTTAGGTAGAGTGTGATTTCCTAGAAAAGTGAGGGACTGGATGAAAAGACATAGCACAAATAGTAAAACAAGGTTTTTGTAGGAACTAAAGGAAGTTGGGTAGGATACAGGACTTGGATCTCTCTTAAATCAAACTATTAGATTTGCTCCAGGCCAAGAAGAGTATATCCTGTATCAGGGTCATGTGGGAGAATGTCCTCTACAGAGAGGTTTATTTGATAATGTGCTTTCTGTCCATCTGTTTGTAGTCCCATCTCTTAAGTCTGGCTCATCTGTTTTGATCACCTATGTGCTCCACAAAGCAGAGATTTATGTACTGCATAGCAAAATAAATATGCCTCTTGTATCCCTCTCTAGTCATTAAAACATTCCTACTCCATTTTGTTAGCTTGTTTTATCTTTCATACTACTTAGAATGTGCTCACTTTTGCATTCATTTTCAATTTTGCTTGTGACTTGAATAATTAAAACAAACTCTTACCTGTTCTGCACCCTCACTCCCCATGAAAAACATGGAAAAAATTAAGGGTCTTACTTTTCAGTACTTTACTTATGTGGATCTTTTATTTTATCATCGGTGTGATCCCAGGACAGATGTTGGTTGCACATTATCAGCATAAACATCTTTAAAAGGTGTCTGCTTTTTATTGGCTTTGCCAGGGTTCAGTCAGTGTAGCTGATCACATTAAATATAGAATTACAGCACAACTTAACTCCCTGAGATTAAATGTTAATATAACTCTAAATGCTGTTATCTAACATAAGGTATGTGTATATTTAGGGGCTATAGTTCATAGTTTTCCAAATGTAGCAGGTTTGGGGAAAGCATGTTTTAAATAGGAGGGGCAGAAATGTGACTGGCTATGATTGCACTTACTCTTCCACCTCAGGAATGTGCCTTTTTCTCTGTAGTAAAACTGTGTCCTGGGTCTCACACTAATCTATTGCTGGGCAGGTGCTGTACTGTACTAGTAGAAAGAAAGCTGTGGGAGCCCCAGCTATGTGAAAAGCTCAATCTTTAGCTGCTGGCAGTAAAGGAGGGGCACTTCTTTCTCCTTTCCTGGCTGCTGCATGTAGGCAGCTCTTCTCCCTTTGGCTGGAGGGTGGGGAAGCATTTATATCCTCACCTTCTGACTGCTGGGAGGGTGAGCCCTATGCTACACTCCTCCCAGGATCCAAATGATACGTTTACAACCACCCATCCGTCTGAATATTCCTCTCCAGGACCTACAGCAGCACAGTCAGTCTGTCCATGCTCCTGCTCCTGACCTTGCCATTTCTAGTCCTGTAAGAATGTTGCTTACAAACCTGCTGCATTTTTACCGCTACACCTTGCAAGCCAGTGCCGGTCATCTTCAATCCTAAAAGGAACTGTTTGGGAAGGGATCACTCAAGTGCCTGCCCTCTCCCAACTACACTCAGTATTGTTGGCTCCTTTTGAGTAAATCGCTGATTGGATGGTTTGTTTTTTACACCTGAAAAATCTAAAACTGCAGTTCCCTTTTCTAGCCCCTCCTGATAGGTGAGGACTGGGAGTGCTGTTCAGACGTGCGGAGCAGGATCAGAACAGCACCCAGTGAGTTAAGTTTCAGAGTAGCAGCCGTGTTAGTCTGTATCCGCAAAAAGAACAGGAGTACTTGTGGCACCTTAGAGACTAACAAATTTATTAGAGCATAAGCTTTCGTGGACTACAGCCCACTTCTTCGGATGCATCCGAAGAAGTGGGCTGTAGTCCACGAAAGCTTATGCTCTAATAAATTTGTTAGTCTCTAAGGTGCCACAAGTACTCCTGTTCTTCTTTTTCTAGTGAGTTAAGTGTGTCACTGAGAAGCTTAGCCTAAAACATGTACCTGGATCTTATAGGAAATTTCCACTTAGTGCCTCCTATGCAGAGTCACTTGGAGATGTGATGCGAGTATGGGTGAACACAGACCTATTGCTGATTTGAGGGCAGTTGGCTGTTTTGAGAATTGCATTAAGCAAGCTGGAAGAGCCTTTCCTGAGCAGCCCCAAAACACTGCTGGCTGCTGCCACCTTCACCTGGTAGCAGAGGCACATAGTAATAGACTCCTGCATTTGAATTGTATTTCCTTCTGTTACTGTATCCTGCTTGCCTGCTTTTATTCTTTGCAAGATATTCTCCAAGATAAATTTCCCTCCCTTTCTTTCTTCAGACGCTAATGATTCGGGACTGGTGGATGTGTATGATCATCAGTGTAATGTTTGAATTTCTGGAGTATAGTCTGGAACATCAGCTTCCAAACTTCAGTGAATGTTGGTGGGATCATGTATGTACTGCATTCTGTATATCTTAAATGCTGAAAACAACTTGATTATCTGATCTATCTATGGCCCAAATAGACATCTAGCTGTAGTGATACTGTGCTACGGCACAGGATTGATGTAGCCGGTGAGCATTCATGTGCTATCTATCAGATGTAAATGTATTCAGTTGTATATGCACATGGAGGTGATTGAGTTTTAGCTCAGTGCCTACTTCCCCTTTTAATAACAGATTAAAAATGTGTATTTGTTGCTTAGTACAAAACCCTTCCCTTGTTTTGATTGCCCAACTATCAGTTCATGTGTAAATACCTTTACTGACAATCATCTGTTCTGTGGAATGGTAGCCCTATAGTGCACAATTAGATGTCCGTCCATATTCTTGCATATGTTGTACCTTCCACACTAATCTATACTCAATGTACAAAAATGTTTGGATATGTCTTTCTGATGACAGTATAAATCACAATATTCGAAGATTGAGGAACACAGAAAATTACAGGCTTGTATATAGTGTGTATGTTTTTCTTTTTATCAGTTTCAAATGTGGGCTCAATGCAACTTGTGTTCAACTTCTCTCTTTTTTGGTGTATTTTGAATCTTTTATGAAAACCCATTTTTCTCTGTTCATCTGACGACAAACATAGGTGCTTTTTAAAAGACATTGCTACAGTACAGTAAATCTATCTTAACTAGGTCCCTTCTGTTGTGTTGAGAGTTCAAATTAGAAAGTCATCCCCAATGCCATTTAAATAGTTTGGTCTTGTAGTGCAGATGGGAGCATGCAATGTCTCAATTACGCTAAACTCCAAGATTTTGGTTTTGTCTATCAGTTGTAGCCATAGATGCCTTAGGATACTTAACACTTAGATTTTAAGGCCAGACGGCACTACTATAATCTAGTCTGGCTACCTTCACAACACGGGTCATACAGTTTGAAGTGTGACTTCATCTTTTGCATGATGCCATCAGACATAAGTGTTCAAAGTTTGCAACAAACTTCCCTAGATGTGATGCTATTTATCTATAGATTTTTTTTTGCATAAATTAATTTTTTATGTAATGTCAGCTCTTTGGGGAAAAGTACTTTCTTATTGTTAAAGCTGTAGCATTTTTTTTAATGTTCACTTTATCTTTTTAAACACAATGCTAAAGAAAGCAAAGAAAATATCTTTGATCAATGGATAACAGTATTGGAAGCTGTCATAGTAGAACTAATGAAGTGAGCATCTCTCAAAGTTGCTATCAAGTTTAGAATTAAAAAAGCAGCCAATATTCCCAGCTCTGAGACCCCTTTCAGGAATTAATGCTCAACAGTAAATATAGGGCACGGGAGATATTAAGCTCTCCCATGAACTTTACATCCTGAACCTGGAGACAAATAATCCAGCTGGATATATAGGGAATGACAGGCTCAAGATCAAGAAACACCTTAAATACCAGGCACAGCAAAATCCAGTGCAACGTAACCTGGTAATACTCTTTATTTGGTGTGCTTTAAGATGTTCCCATCAGAGATAAGCGGTGTGTGGAGCCACAACCATAATGAGCAGTGGGAGGTCAGTTTACTGTAATAGGACTGATATATCAAGAAGAGGGTTTACTCTTTCCCCTGTTTAAAAATCTGATGTCCATCAAATGCGTATCTAGGCAGCTAGACTTTCAGGAGGTATGAGGCATGTGTCCAAAGAATCTTAATATTGGATGAACTAGCTATTCTGTAAGAACTCACTCCTTTTGCATGAAAACATGTACCTGCACATAAAAGTATATAGTATTTCCATTTTATAGCCTTCACTAGACCATTAAGCTTCAGTTGTGTAGTTCTGCTGCTTAAATACTTTTTTTTTCTCCTTTCAGTGGATAATGGACGTAATCCTATGCAATGGATTTGGGATTTATTGTGGAATGAAAACTTTGGGATGGCTTTCTTTGAAAACATATAAATGGCAAGGACTTTGGAACATTCCTACGTACAAGTATGCTACTTTAGAAAAATTTTCCATAACCAAAAGTAGCAGAACTCAAATGAGTTTTGGGATTTGACTTCAAATATACTAAAATACTGAACCATAGGTGACGTTTTATTTGATTTAAGGATTTAATTTGTATGCTCAAAACAAGAATCTGTAAACTAATTTTCTAAATAAACCTAATATGGGGAATTTTGTATGACTTTGTTCAGCTAACATACTCTGAGTTTTAAAGGGACATCTTAAGGAAACCTGCTCACTTCTGTGAGAAGGAGGACTTTTGTTCTGTTGCCTTATTAGTATTATTGAGGCTTATGTTGGAAACATGTAAGGGCCTGTGTGATGAAACAGACTTATGTCATGAAGGAGCCAACTTGCTCTATTACAAAACCCAAAAGAACAACAGTTG
This sequence comes from Malaclemys terrapin pileata, assembly GCF_027887155.1. Taxonomy (NCBI): domain Eukaryota; kingdom Metazoa; phylum Chordata; order Testudines; family Emydidae; genus Malaclemys; species Malaclemys terrapin. The sequence goes on from NC_071508.1 coordinate 37,579,214, forward strand.
CTTAATCTGACTTTCCTGAGTAGGCAGTAGGTTAAAATACTATCAGACTCTGGCTCCTATTAAGAACCAGCTTTAGCTTGAGACAACAATAAAATCTATATGGCAACTTAGCGTATCTTAAGCCTCTCTCTGGCTCTAAAAGGAATGTCTTCTAACATGAGCTCGGATGCCAGCATTCTTGAAATGTACTGGTGGGTGCTGCTGTGCTCTTATTGTTTTCAGTTGCTTGAATTAGGTTGGCATTTAGAACTTTTTAAGCAGTGTTAAAGACAAGTTGAATTGCACACCCACAGATGTGTGTCACAAAGCTGTGACAACTCAGCGTTTCAGCCTATATTAACAGATAAAGGAGAGCTATATGACATTCAGACATTTCATCATTTCCCTGGTGTCTTCAGTGAAATTATTCTGATTATCATATCTGTAAATGAGCAGCTGGAGAGAGTTCTAGTTTAAGGTATGGAAAAGACACGAGGTGGGGACTAGATAATTTAGGAAGTCTAACTTATTAAATGTAACAACATAATGGAAACCATATTAGCATCCTTTTTCTTTCCAGTTTTTCTGACCACATGTCTCAGGTGCCATTTTCTCATCAGTGATCAGAGTTTGGTAGTAAAACTGGCCTTTTTGGCTATATACCCATCTGCCGTAGAAGCAAGTTTAAGTGCCTGTAATACCAAGAGTTCAGGCATTGAAATGGTGGAGATCATGCTGCTTGTTCTGAGACTTGTATTTCATTAAAATCTGTGCATATATGATTGCGTAATTTGGGCAGTTAAAGGACATAGTGATTGTGTAACTGAAAAGTGTATTCAGTGAAGATTGAAGCATATGCAATAACTAGTGGGTTATTTTGTGACCACTGATGCTGAGTTAAATATTAATGTGAACTTTGTTTCATGTAGTGAAAATACATCCTCCCATAATGGCGTTTTCCACATTGACTGTGAAATCTAGAAATGGCAGAGTTATGTGGAAACCAGACACGTTTATAGATTAACCTGAAATAAATACAGACAGGAACTGTAGAATGCCTCAGCTCTGAATAGAAAATATTTTGTGAGCAAGGGTGTACTCTAACCTACTTAGGAGTGATCAGGTCAAGAACATTCAAAGCTTCAGTAGAGTTATACCACTATTTCTTCAACTCCTAAGTTTTAAAAATGTCCTTTGATAATAGTTATGCTCGAATACCATGCGCTACTGGCTCTGAATTAGCTTTTTGTAGACTGCTCTTTCTTGATGACACCTAGGATAGGAGCTATCTACTTAGTGCAATGTCTCTGTAAATTTAGTTTTGTAAAAATTAAATAGATATGCTGTTTAGCAGGTTTTAAAATAAGAGTACATTGACTCACTGCGGCTTTCATATAAAAGTGGGTTATATAAAAGTGGGTTTAATACGGGGGAATAGAGGGCACTTAGCTCAGTGCAGAAAAGTTTGGTGGCTTGAACCGATGCCTAATTTAAAAATGTTTTAAATGTGTTTGTAAAGATTGGATATTTTCTGTTCCTTAAAACTGGTGTAAGAGTGATGTGTGGTGACTTTTTTTCAGAGGTAAAATAAAGAGAATGGCTTTCCAGTTCACACCCTATAGCTGGGTCAAATTTGAGTGGAAGCCAGCATCCAGCCTGCGCAGATGGCTAGCAGTTTGTGGCATCATCTTTGTAGTAAGGAAACTTCTTTTTAAACTAACTGGTAAAATGACTTGTTTGCAGCACTCATAAATGTGTTAATGGGAATTTTGGTTTTGATTTCTGCCAATCCTGGCCGTACTATGTGAGACACCCTGGAATTGGGACTGTCTGTAAATAAATTGATTTTCAAAAATATTTTTAATCTTGATTACTAAGTGATATACTTCAATTCTAAGTAGTTTAACATGCATGCTAAGCATGATTCAATTAATAAATTGTGCTGCCCAAAATGCAGACTTCATATGAAAATATCCCTTTTGTTCCCCACTTCCAGGGGCGTATTATCAAATTAAAATTGGAGATCGCTTCAGACCAGAACCTTGGAGCTCAGCACTTCGGGCTCTGGGCACTATGGATCTAGAACACAGTGTTTTGGCTTAGGCCTATCTAACTAAAATATCAAAGAAAAGATAAGGGAACTAAACAATTGGATGTTCATACTGGACACTCAGTTTTGTCTAGCTCTGTTCTCCAGGGTATTTATGTATTGAATGGCAGCTTTTAAAGTTTCAGAGTAGCAGCCGTGTTAGTCTGTATCCACAAAAAGAACAGGAGTACTTGTGGCACCTTAGAGACTAACAAATTTATTTCAGCATAAGGTGTTTATCTCTGTCTGAGGGATTGCCTACAAGATCTCGATCAAGCATTCTTAAAACTACAATACCCACCTGCTGAAATGAAAAAACAGATTGACAGAGCCAGAAGAGTACCCAGAAGCCACCTAGTACAGGACAGGCCCAACAAAGAAAATAACAGAACTCCACTAGCCATCACCTTCAGCCCCCAACTAAAATCTCTCCAGCGCATCATCAAAGATCTACAGCCTATCCTGAAAGATGATCCCTCACTCTCACAGATCTTGGGAGACAGACCAGTCCTCACTTACAGAGAGCCTCCCAACCTGAAGCAAATACTCTCCAGCAGCCGCACACCATACAACATAAACACTAACCCAGGAACCTATCCTTGCAACAAAGCCCAATGCCAACTCTGTCCACATATCTATTCAAGTGACACCATCATAGGACCTAATCACATCAGCCACGCCATCAGGGGCTCGTTCACCTGCACATCTACCAACGTGATATATGCCATCATGTGCCAGCAATGCCCCTCTACCATGTACATTGGCCAAACCAGACAGTCTCTATGCAAAAGAATAAATGGACACAAATCCGACATCAGGAATCATAACATTCAAAAAACAGTGGGAGAACACTTCAGCCTCTCTAACCACTCAGTGATAGACTTGAAGGTGACAATTTTGCAACAAAAAAACCTTAAAAAACAGACTCCAAAGAGAGACTGCCGAACTCGAATTAATATGCAAATTAGATACAATTAACTTAGGTTTAAACAGAGACTGGGAATGGTTGGGTCATTACACTAACTGAATCTTTTTCCCCATGTTAAGTTCTCCTCACACCTTCTATGGATCATCTCGATTATCACTTCAAAGGGATTTTTCTTCTGCTGCTGATCGCTCATCTCAATTGATTGGCCTCTTACAATTGGTATGCATACTTCCACCTTTTCATGTTCTGTGTATGTATAAATATCTTCTGTCTGTGTGTTCCATTCTATGCATCCGAAGAAGTGAGCAGTAGCCCACGAAAGCTTATGCTGAAATAAATTTGTTAGTCTCTAAGGTGCCACAAGTACTCCTGTTCTTTTTAGGTATTAAATGTATTTATATCACTGTCCCAGAACAATCACATATCCAGAGTAAGTGGAGAAATACAAAAACGCAGCAGACTGAAATGCTTTTGATGCTTTCTCTAGATATTGGACTGTATTTTTTATTTATATATATAATGTATCTGTACATTTGATAAGCAGACTGTTCTAACAGCTGCTTAATCACTCTGTAAATTAGCAGAGGATGAATGATTGCTATGAAAATCTGATGGCATTTTTATTTTAAGGGTTGCCTAGCAAATTTTTCTATCCAATTTGCTTTGTAGGGCATCTTAGATTGTTATGTATTCTAAATTCACTCTTATTGGAGAAGACAAATTTCAGGTTTGTGAAACTGTCCTTTTGGAGCAAGTAATGTATTACTTGTAATTAACAATTTGTGGGAGCACCTACAACATATGTTAGGCACTTTGCAAACACGTAGATGATAGTCAATTTGAATAAAAATTCAGACCACCAAACTTTCTGTAATACAAAATTTGTCTTGTATGTTAGATTCATATGCCACAATGGATTTGCTCAGATTGATACAATTTCTTTATGGAAGTTGAAGTAAACAGCAATATTAATAAAACATTCTGCATATCTATAAAAAGGTCCTGGAACCCAATATGAAAGTAACTTTCATGCACAATAAAAAAGAGCCAGCCATTAGTTGGCAGTGCCTATTGCTAAACCTGAAGAAGCTGTCAAGTTCATGTTAGTCTGGGGCAAACTCAAGTCATAGTGATTCTCTTGGCAAAAACAGCTTGCATCTGATTTGTGATTCTTAAACTAGCTTCATCTCGCAGATATACCTCAGATTTAATCATTACTTGCTAATATTTTTCATTATATATAATCTTTGGAGCAAGAAACATCCTTCGACTCAGTCTACCATAATTACTATAACTGAAGTGGCTCCCCCTGTAGCAGTTCTTTCTGTCACTGGAAATTTCAGTTGATCTACAAACTCGTGTTCTTTAGTAAATATTTAATTACTGCTGCTCAGTGAGATCTTGTCAGTGAAACTTGGGTAATTAGTGCCCAAAACTGGATCTGTTGCTTATGTTTCCTGGTATTTTGTGTGTATCTATAACACTGGTCTACAATTTTTGAGAAGTTGTCTGCTTCAGAGATAAAATGTGCTATTTATTATGTATTTTGATGTGCTGAATTCAAATATGACAATTAAAACAACTGATTGGCTACTGTTTCTAAGATATTTAGGTTTTTACATTTTATGTCTATGTATATTGTGTAGATAGTAGAGTTTTAATCATAAATTGTAAACCTAGGTCTTTTCATGTGTTTATGGTTGCTTTACATGATAATATTTCACCTGTCCTGTTTATGTAACACTTTAAAAATCAGCAAAAAGGTTATATAAATAAAATGTATTATGAAACAAAAGGCAAAAAACTATTATGTACATAGTTTAGTCCTATTCAGTGTCTACTCAGCGCTTCTTGGCTTGTCTCTTGTATTCATTAAATGGAGCATCTCTTGTCACTGTCCAGCAATAGTCTGCAAGTATTGATGGGCTCCATTTGCCCTGATAGCGTTTCTCCATTGTTGCAATGTCCTGGTGAAATCGCTCGCCGTGCTCGTCGCTCACTGCTCCGCAGTTCGGTGGAAAAATCTCTAGATGAGAGTGCAAAAAATGTATCTTTAGTGACATGTTGCAACCAAGGCTTTTGTATGCCTTGAGGATGTTTTCCACCAACAACCTGTAGTTGTCTGCCTTGCTGTTTCCGAGAAAATTTATTGCCACTAACTGGAAGGCTTTCCATGTCGTCTTTTCCTTGCCACGCAGTGCATGGTCAAATGCATCATCTCGAAGAAGTTCGCAAATCTGAGGACCAACAAAGACACCTTCCTTTATCTTAGCTTCACTTAACCTTGGAAATTTTCCACGGAGGTACTTGAAAGCTGCTTGTGTTTTGTCAATGGCCTTGACAAAGTTCTTCATCAGACCCAGCTTGATGTGTAAGGGTGGTAACAAAATCTTCCTTGATTCAACAAGTAGTGGATGCTGAACACTTTTCCTCCCAGGCTCCAATGACTGTCGGAGTGGCCAATCTTTCTTGATGTAGTGGGAATCTCTTGCACGACTATCCCATTCGCAGAGAAAACAGCAGTACTTTGTGTATCCAGTCTGCAGACCAAGCAAGAGAGCAACAACCTTCAAATCGCCACAAAGCTGCCGCTGATGTTGGTCATAGTTTATGCACCTCAAAAGTTGTTTCATGTTGTCATAGGTTTCCTTCATATGGACTGCATGACCAACTGGAATTGATGGCAAAACATTGCCATTATGCAGTAAAACAGCTTTAAGACTCGTCTTCGATGAATCAATGAACAGTCTCCACTCATCTGGATCGTGAACGATGTTGAGGGCTGCCATCACACCATCGATGTTGTTGCAGGCTTCAAGATTACCTTCCATGAAGAAGAATGGGACAAGATCCTTTTGACGGTCACGAAACATGGAGGAAATCCTAACGTCACCTGCCAGGAGATTCCACTGCTGTAGCCTGGAGCCCAACAGCTCTGCCTTACTCTTGGGTAGTTCCAAATCCCTGACAAGGTCATTCAGTTCACCTTGTGTTATGAGGTGTGGTTCAGAGAAGGAGGATGGGAGAAAATGTGGGTCCTGTGACATTCCTGGTTCAGGACCAGAAGTTTCATCCTCCTCATCTGACTCAAGTGAGAATGATTCTGGTGCATCAGGAACCGGCAGTCCTTCTCTGTGGGGTACTGGGCGTATAGCTGATGGAATGTTTGGATAATGCACAGTCCACTTTTTCTTCTTTGACACACCTTTCCCAACTGGAGGCACCATGCAGAAGTAACAATTGCTGGTATGATCTGTTGGCTCTCTCCAAATCATTGGCACTGCAAAAGGCATAGATTTCCTTTTCCTGTTCAACCACTGGCGAAGATTTGTTGCACAAGTGTTGCAGCATATGTGTGGGGCCCACCTCTTATCCTGATCTCCAATTCTGCAGCCAAAATAAAGGTGATAGGCTTTCTTAACCATAGTGGTTATACTGCGCTTTTGTGATGCAAAAGTCACTTCACCACAAACATAGCAGAACTTATCTGCACTGTTCACACAAGTACAAGGCATCTCTGCTCACTTTGGCTAAACAGAAATGTGTCCCTTTGCAAAATCAAACACTGACAAATAAGAGCACGACACTGTATGATTTCTAGAGCTGATATAGGGCAATTTGTTCAGCAGAGTGATGTAAGCTTCATTATGATTGCATCATCCATGACTTCTAGGAATAACATGATGCAATGCCAGCTTCAGATTGCATCATTCATTGTTTTGCCTAGAAAGCGAATACTGTCCAAACCCAGTCATAGATTTATTCATAGATCCAGACAAAGATCTGTTTTAGTCATTTCTGGTTTAAATTGAGATACCTTCCCTTTATAACTCACTTATCCTTCGCCATTCCCAAGTCAAGGGTCGTATATACTGACCCAATAGCATATCTTGAAAACTAGAGCCAATCAACAATTTTAAGCATCATTTTCGTTCTCAGTGACCCAGAATTAGTAAAGTTTGACTACATTAATTTCAGAAGCATTTTGGCTGTAGAGCAGTGTAATCAGCCTTTTCAGTAGCCATGGGAAGGACAACTTTTATGCTTTTAGGATTCATTAGTGGTAGTTCTAAAACTATATAAATCACCAGATAAACTTGGTTAAAAATAGAATTAAGGTTGCTGCCACACTTCATTGGTGCCTCACCATGTGCCTTACAAAAACATTTCTTTTATTCTAATCGCTTCCATGCAGCCCCCCCATAAAACCCTTTAATGTTCTTAGGGCACCTGACAGGTGCTCATATCTTGGTGGAGGGCATAGCATGGGAGCTGGGATAGAGTAGAATGTTGTGGAACCAATGGCAATAACTTTAGCTCAAGCTTTAACCAAGTTTTGACCAAATCTCCCTTTTTTCAATGAGAGCAGCAAAGAGTCCTGTGGCACCTTATAACAGACGTATAGGAGCATGAGCTTTTGTGGGTGAATACCCACTTCTTCGAATGCATCCGAAGAAGTGGGTATTCACCCATGAAAGCTCATGCTCCTATACGTCTGTTATAAGGTGCCACAGGACTCTTTGCTGCTTTTACAGATCCAGACTAACACGGCTACCCCTTTGATTTTTTTTTTTTTTTTCAGTGAACGCAACATGAAATGGGAGAGCAAAGGAAGCCGAGGAAGCATGTATCCCCACTTTCCTTTTGACTCCTCTACTCCTGGCAGTCCTCTATAGTCTCATTCCCCATGCCCTCTCTAAAGACCTGCTGACTGAGTCAGGGCTGCTGAGATCGGAAGGGTCCGGGGGGGCGTTACCTCAGTCATAGTATGTGTGTGTGCAGGAGAAAGTGGTAAAGGAAGCATTCTGCTTCCTTATGATGAACTATAGGAAGTTAGCTGAGTGAAGAGGGCAGGAAGCGCTAGTGCTTCTTGAACTTCTCCTTGGTCCCTCTGCTTCTGGCAGACTCTCCTCCTCTATCCCCCGCATGAGTCATGTGTAAGAACTCCCAGGAAGAGGAGGCTTGTTCCTGTGCTCCCTCAGACCTTTCTTAATAATTAATCTTGGGATGCTCATCTGGGCCTACAACCCCCTATTAGCTTTAATAGGCTCCCAAATTCTAGACTGAGGTCTTGGTCCTGTTGAAGTCAGCGGGAGTTTTCCATAGTCCTCCATAGTGGAGCCCGGTTTTCACCCCTAATCTGGAGATTAAGTACAACTGCCATTGCTTGGCATTTTCAACCATACTTCAAGATGTGACTGGAAGGTAGTGCTGCATAATTCAGAGCAAGTAGATAGGCATGTTTTCTCGTTGCTCTTTGTGGGGCCCTCTCTGTACAAGTCTGAGTATACGTTTCTATTTTAGGAGTAAATGTAAGGGGTGGGTGTGGTCCAGGCTTTACTCACTGAACCTTTTTAAATTAAATTATTAAAGTGTCCTTTTTTTCTCAGTTTTTATTGGCAGAGCTGAACACATTTTACTTGAAGTTTGTCCTGTGGATGCCACCAGAACACTACTTGGTCCTGTTACGACTTGTCTTCTTTGTCAATGTGGGAGGTGTGGGCATGAGGGAGATCTACGACTTCATGGATGACCCGTAAGCCAGTCGTTTTGTCTGTGTAATGTCAAGTTTTAATTGCTTTCTTTTTAGCCTTGCTGCAGTTTGTTGGTGCAAGTTACCGTAGAAGTGGATCAGCCTATTGGGGCAAAGAAGCCCAGCCCTCCACACTTGCTTTGTTTTCCACTGTGCACCTTGATTGTTAAACATATCCCCTCTTGTAGGCTACATGTGGTAGATAACAGGTGTCCGTATAGACCATTTTACATGGGCAATATTAAATTTCAGTTTTTCTTGAACAAAAAGTTACCATATTCTTTGAACATTTTAATTACCTGGAACACTTGTTTCATTTGTGCGAGGTGGCATTGAACTCCTTTCACATTTACAAGCCTGGTGCTACAGTCCTTAGACTTAGCTTCTAAGGACTGCATGGTCCAGCCCTAAACCCTTTTTCTTAAAGGTGCTTCTTGCTTCAGCGATCTTCCAACACTTTTCTGGTCCTCTGGAGCTTTTGCAGCACCACCTTGCAAATCCGAGGACCCTCTGGTGATGCATTTTAGGGCAAAGAGCCCCCTCCCCCACAACAGTGCAGGTACTAGGAACCTGTCAGATTGCTCCTATTTAACCATCATATTTGTCGTATTCTAGCTTGCAGTAGCTGGGTACGGTTCCCAAGGGACCATACGCCAGAGGCAGATAGCAAGAGTTCAGTGCCCTCCAGCCACTCCCCTGCCCGTCACACACCACCTGCACCAGGAGCTGCAGGAGGGAGGCATAGAAGACAGTTACATCAGCCCTGCACATATTGAGCTGGTGGAGGCCCCAGTGAGGGATTTCTGGGTGACTTCTGCTCCTTTTCCACAGCCCGGCAGAACAAGGCAGAGACTGTCCCAAAGTATTGTGGGTGGTCTCTGAACTTTGTCCTTTTTGACATACGTTTGGTGCTCCAGCTGAGCCCCAGCAAGTTAGAGGCTCTAGCGCAGATGTCATGAGCAAGCTAGAAATTCCCAAGGCAGGTCGATCTATTTTTTAAAAGAACTGCTGAAGGAAGCATCGTAGTCGCCCTGACGTGTTCATTTCCCCCAACCTTATGTAGCTTTCTAGTTCCTGGTCTCTGCCATGCTGTTCCTCTTCCCCTCCACCTTGCCCCAGTAGCTCTGCCACTCTGTGCTGTGTTCCCCATGGTTGTTTCACTTAGCAGCTTGGGATGCACTCAGAATGGAAGACCATGGGAGGGCTGGGCAAAGAGAGGGAGCATGTAGGGGAGTGAACGCAGAATGAAGGAGAAATCAAGTAAAAATGTGAGAGCCTATCAGAGGAAACAGTTCTCCTATTCCTGATGAATGAAGAAAAATGCTATATTCTTTGTATGGTTTGCCTCTGCTATTTTACCAAAGAGACAGAGTGGGACAGTGTCAAAGGTAAAATTCAGTCATCTGTATTAAGGCTTGAGAGTGAAACTTTTGTTCTGATTTTTGTGTTGTGGGACACAGACAATCTTTAATTTAGAGATAGGAGCTGCTGGTAGAAGGCTTGAGGATTAGCTGTGAGGGGTGGGAAGGAAGAGGAGGGTCCCTAGAAAAGTGTAGTGGCAGTGTCTGTAGCGGTCATATAAACCAGGGGCAATCTTTTTGTTTCATTTGTACAGTGCCTAGCAGAGTGGGGTCCTGGTCCTTGACACGGGCGGCTAGGCTCTCTGGTAATATGGATAGTAATCCCACAGTTGTTTTGAAAGAACGTGTACAGTAAGAAAGTGAATACAGAGAATTGTTGGCTGAGCTAGGCGAAGTGTGGCCATCTGCCTTCCAAAGCATGGTACTTGGCATTGTTTGGAATCAAATGGCTTTTTATTGTTAGATGTCTAATTTTTTAACAGGTTTTCTGAAATGTGTTCCTCATGGGCATGTAACCTGTGAGGTGGGAGATCCCAAAACTCAGGCTGCCCCCGGAGCCCAAATGTCTACTCCACAGTTAAACAGCCCCTTAACCCAAGCCCCTTCAGCCTGAGTCATAGGCCAACTGCAGGTTTTTAATTGCAGTGTAGACAGACCCACAGAGTTATTGCCTTGGCTTCTCCTTGTAAGTATTCAGAGGGTTTGCTTAGAATCTTGAGTTTGGGTAGGGTTTAGTTTGAGTGTCACTGATTACTTCAGAGTTCACTAGCAATTCAAACGTACACAGTGTTGCAATTCCCCTTTTGTTTTCCTGGTACTTCATAAGGACTAATTCAAGGGGAGATTAAATACTGAGAATGTTTATGGTTGTAGATAGTTATGCCACCAAAAGCATTCTAGCGCCCTTCCCTCTTCCAGTGTCTTATTTTCTGATAGTAAGCATCTTCATTTTCAGTCCCTTAAGAGATGGTCAGATAGGACTAATTAGGTAGCCTTTGTTTGGAAGATAATAGGGCTCAGAATATAGATCAATCACATTGTTACTTAAAAGCATTAAGTACTGTATATAACAATGTGGAATGTGGCTTAGTGTTCATAGAAGATGATCTGGAAGTCAGAGTTCCTCTGTTATAACTCCACTTTTACCATCGACTGTCTATGATCTTGACTTGGTCAGGTAATTGTTCACAGATCTATTGAAATGGAGATACTTGCCTACCTTATAAAGATATTGAGGATTAATTCATGTAACGTGTTCTCAGAACCTCTGAATGGGCTGTAATGGAGAACAAAGTATTCAGAGTTAGAGAGAAAATACTTTGGCATACCAATCTGTAGTATGTCCATACATCCATAGTAATGGTTAAGAGTAGACATTCACGCAAGTGGGTAAAGATGAAATACGTATTTCTATCCTCCCTCTTATTTTTGTAAAGGTATTGTCCATTGTACATCTGCTACTAAAATACTAATCACTTAATGTCTCTATTTCAGGAAGTTCCATAAGAAGTTGGGTCAACAGGCCTGGCTAGTTGCTGCTATCACAGTCACAGAGTTTCTGATTGTTGTGAAGTACGACCCTTACACCCTAATGCTGTCCCTTCCTTTCTACATTACCCAGTGCTGGATACTTGGAATCATACTTGTGCTCACCTGGACAATATGGCGCTTTTTCATTCGGTAAGCAAAGGTGATAGAGCTCAGATTCCAGTGAGCACCAGTGCGCCAAGACCTGGCTTAACCAGCCCATGTGAACAGTAGCTTATTGTAGACTTTCAAAGTGTATCTTTTAAAAACTCTATATAATTTTGAGTTTCCAGGGGGAACACATCTCACCAACAGCCTATTGAAGGTGTACAATATAAAGTCTGTTTGGGAGACTTGATTAGGTAGTCTTCAATGCATAATATCCAAAATGCTTGACTCTGTTTAGTATAATTTAAATATAAATGTAACCAGAATCCTGACAACCAACTTATAACTAATTGTTTTAAAGAACTTAGCCAGAAATCTGAAAGCTAGTCTGTGAGCCTCACACATTGGTGTATACTTTTGAAGTGAAGGCCAACTGTATACGTCAGATGCTCAGTATGCCATGGCCACAGCTGTCACAAGTCATTAGGGATTTTGGGTGCCCATTTGAGACACCTTTAAAGAAACCCAGTTTTCAGAAAGTACTGAAAATCAGGCCTCGTTAAGACTTTTCTCAAGTTGGGCACCAAATTCACTGGTGACATTTGAAAACGTTGGCCTATATTTTTAGACCATCTAGCTCTGTTTCTAAAGCTACTTTCTGACACTAATGTCTTTTAAGGCTACATACATGCCAAACTGGAATTATTTTCAAAGCCTTATTTGAATGATCAGATTGAAAATATTGTCTGAAATCTAAGTGATGAGACCCTCATTGTCAAAATGCAAATGTGGCTCATGATTTTTAGGCAACTTCATAATAATAATAAAAAAGAATTATGTATGGTGACCAACCACTGGAAATTTCAGCCCGAAAATAATTTTGAGAAAATAGCTGAATAAGCTACTGAAAGTAGCGGATCAGTTGAAAAATACAATCTCAATCTGGATGAAAAACTTTAGTAATAAATACCCAAGATATTTACCCAGACTGTATGTACATACATGCTACAGATGCAAAATATATTGTATACAACATAGCGGGAGTGTAGTTGTAAAGATGGTGGGTGGGAGATGTAACATTTCCAGGATGACAAACATATATCTTTGACAATCACAGCAGGTGCATACGCATGATCTATTGATTTTATATGCTCTTGGCCACTTGCCTAGATAGCAGGGCCCCTTTCAAAAGGTTACATCGTTCTCACTAGAGTGCAGAAGGTAACCCAAGCCAAACTGCTTGTGAGCATGATGTGCACTTCCCTGAGTATCTACCACAGGGGCAGGAATTCTCTTCTCCCTGCTAAAATATCTTAATTCAGAAGAGAGACAGAGTAGTTCATAAGCACTTCCGGCAGCCAAATAGGATGCGTTACTGTGTGTGCCTGAAAACGGATTTTTTTCAACATGTTGTCAGGAGACAAATGCATGGCATGTATTTTCTCCATGGGACTAACTCTAGTATTGTCACTTTGGAAATAAACAGCTGAAGGTGCATAACTCCAACTGCCTTCCCGGTAAAGTGCTCTGTCAGGGGAAATGAAGATGGTAACAAAAGTCAAAGTTAAATAGACCAAGAGAGAGGGGACCAAAGGTTAATATGCCTTATAAGTAAGGTTACGTTTTAGTCACTGGTAATTTTAGTAAAAGTCATGGACAGGTCCTGTGACGGTAAACATAAATTCACGGGCCCGTGACTTGTCCATTGCTTTTACTAAAAATACCACCATGACTAAAATGTGGGCAGGGGCTGCAGGCGCTCTGGGGGCGCTGCGGGTGCTGACCTGGGCCCTCTACTGGTGTTGGGGGGGTAGCGGGGGGACGGACTGTGGCATGGGATCCCTGCTGGTGCTGGTGGGGGAGGGTTGGCAGGGCTGGCAGGGGCTTCCTATCCAGCTCTGCATCCCTGCAGCTCCTAGGCGGTGGAGGGGCCAGGGCAGGGGCTCTGCTGCTCCTGCCACATGCGCTGGCTGCCGCAGCTCCCATTGGCTGGGAATCGCAGCCAATGGGAGCTGCAGGGGGCGGGACCTGAGGGCATGGGCAGCGCATGACATGGAGCCTCCTCACCCAACCCTCCCCCGCCCCCCTGGCACCTCCGCCACCTAAGAGCTGAAAGGCCATGCCCATGGGAGCTGGGAAGCCCCCCACCCCGAGATAAATGCCCCCCGCATCCTCCAGCCCTGAGCCCCCTCTCACACACCCAAACTACTGCTGCTGGCCTCGGGCAGGCCCTGAACCAGCACCAGCTGCTGCAGAAGTCACGGAGGTCATGGAAAGTCTGGGAATCCATGACTTCGGTTACAGACTCACAGCCTTCGTTATAAGAAGTGTGCTGTTATCCAGGTTGAGAGTTTTCCCTAATTTCATGACACACAATCTAAATATGCACGCTCAGTTTGGACACTACTCGAGGGCGATGGCACCTCTGTGTGAAGAAATAGAAGATATGCCTTCCTCTTCTATAATCAGTAAGTGGGTGTGGTCAAAGGAATGAGACCAGCCTATGAGTCGGGTCCTGCATGGCAGCTTCCCCACTACATTTGTGTAGAATGCAGTCTGTGTTCATTATACTTCTGGGCATGGTGGTAACTATTTGTAAGTACTAGCACTAAATGTAAATAAACTTTTTTCATCAACTGAATCTGTACCCTTTCTTACAGGATGAAGGAAGTCCATACAAACTTAGTGCTGTAGTATTAATCAAAATGAGCCAAATTATCTGTGTCATAATGACACCAGGATGTATTTATCCAATTGTTTTGATTGTAAATCTAAGCGGAAATGCTTGTTTAAGTCAATACTATCAATCTTGTTTTGTTTTTAGTGACATTACCTTGCGGTGTAAGGAGATAAGACGACAACAGCAAGAGCACAAATCTGAAAAGGACAAATGCTTAAGCAACGGTGATGGACATTCTCCAGTACCAGATGAACAAAACGGGAACAAACTGAGGGAAAGAAAATTTTGAACCCGAACAACAGACTAAGGACTAAGAGAGCAACCTGTGAAAGTCAGCTTGTTTGACATGAGACTCAACCTTATTCTACCTAGAAAACTTCCATTGTTTACCCACGTCTGAAAATCATCTGGGGAAAGATGTCACCATGACCCCCTTCTAGTCAAAGTTGGAGAAAGACTACAATAGATAGAAGTCAAACCTATACTACTGAAAAAGAAAGGATCTTTGCGTGTGTGTTTTATAAATGTCTGTTCCTTGCAAAATCAAGGATTTAGGGGTTTTAAATTAAATGCAAAGGGAATCCAGTGATCCTATTTCCAGTGACCCATGATATTTCAGTTTTGACACTGTTTGGTGGGCCATTAGGAACACTCATTTTATGGACTAAATATACATGGCACTGAACAGTTTTGTATTTCTGCTGAAACTACCTTGAGCTGTGACGTAATATATGTAACGTTGGTTCCATCCACCTATTAACAGAAGTTCAGGGACAGAACTGCAGCAAGATAAACTTAGTGATGTGACTGGAGCGCGTGAACAAGTTGCATCACTTGCACAGCATATAATACAGTACACAATTGTTACATCCCCTGCAATGCTGGGGTTTACTGCCTTTCTCAAAGCTGATTTACATTACCATGGTGCAACCTATGACTGTGTTTCATACTACATCATAGCACTGATTATACAGAAAACCTCTCCTTTTGGTTCATTTTTATCCAGGTCATCTCTCAACATAATCGAAGTTTAGGTCAGAACGTTAACCTCCACTGCCTAATGGAGTAAAGTGTATAACAGACAGAAAACTGGTAGTTAATTCCATCGAGGTCTTAAGTTATTTGCCTTATACTTAAAGCATTATTTTTCTTTGCTTGCCAAGACAGCTGCATTCTTTGCTTCCGCTTTGAAGGCAGGTCAAGTTCTGCCATCCTTCAGAGTTACCCTATTCCTCCCAGTGCTAGGTCTGAGCTTTTAGCAACCGTAAACCAACTGGAAAATGTGCATTCTGCCGGCCACTTGCACAATACATAGACACTAAATGCTTTGCTGTCTTAGCTGATGAAAGAATAGGGTTGACTTGATCACTTGTGGCCCTTTCCTGAGTGATGAGAGAGAACCTGCTGTCCAAGCTAGCTGGCATTATTGCCAGTGACTCAGTGTCTCATAACACTTAAAAACTGACATTTCTAATATCACTGCTCCTAAAACGTAGTGGCCGCAGTAGAACATCAACTTGTCCCATATTGTCCTAGATGCAGGTCCCTGTAATGTAACAAACTCAGAACTTTAACCAACATAACTTTTCTAAAAATACAGAAGTCTTATCTGGCTATTAATCACATTATACACTACTTTTGAGAGAAGCTTATTTATACAGAAGAAAATAATATAAATACGAAAACAGAGTAAAAGCTCAGAATTTCCAAACAGCTTTACCCCAAACGTTCAACGGGAGCTGGAGACTCACAAGCTAAAGCTGCTGGCTGCAGCAAAGCACAAATCTTTGACCCATTTGGGGCTCATACTTGAATGGTAAGCAAAATCCGTGTCTCTCCCGTGTTGATAGTGACACAGATACTTTTAAACAATGCGCAACAGAGTAGAATTTAATTAAAAATTCTACAGTATGAGTGCACCTAAAAAGCTCAACAAATGACGCAGAGTTTCAGAGCAAAGGAGGCAGGATCGATGGAGTATGGTGGCTGCCCTTCATGATGATGATCAGTAAATTGAGGGGAGGTTGATCAGTCTGAGGGGTCATATGAGGCTTCTTCCTTGATTGTGCATAATGTACTATTGTGAGCCATTAAATGGCTGCTGTTAAACTTTAGGATTTATCTGCTGTAATGTGGTGGTGAATGCTATGGCTGTGTAACTAGATGTTAACAAACTCTTAAATGGGCAGAGGCTGAGTTGAGCAAATCATTTATTTTTAAGCCTTTTTCCACCCTCAAGTATTAATTTTACACATTCACATTTATTCATACCAACTATTGACCGACTGTTAATAGGTAGTACTAGTGTACATGTGCTAATGTGGTCCCAGCTGAGCAAGGCTCAGATGTGTATCTTTTCACATCTGTTTGTGCTAGTTCACACCATTGTCCCTTTTCTGACTTGTCTTTGGGTGCGTAAACATTCCCATTTTGGTTTTGTGATTCTGGCAGGTGGAATGGGGAGAACTTGGCATTTTACTCTTTGTCCCCTGAGGACTCTGATATGCAAATTTGAAGGAATTATGGGAAATGCCCATTTCCTAATTCCAAAGCTGGTGTACTAGACAAAACATTAATTTGTGTCTCTCTACGTTCACTTCAACATGGAGCTTTTAAAGTTACAGGCTGGATAACTGAACAAATAAAATATTTGCTGGTGTATTCTTGGGTACAACCTGTCTGTGTGGTTTACTTTCACACTACCTATGGTAGGTATGGCGTTGCATGGCTAATAGGACATCCTATGCATTCCTATGAGCAGAAAGCACCATTGGATTGCCACTGCATATAACGGGATTTTGGACAAGTGGCCCTTAGCGTAACAAATTTGTCCAGATGTTCATGGCCACATTCCATGTGGCAGTCCCCTCCCCTTCCCTGAAAAGTAACTATCTTTGAATGAAATGGCTCTGAATTAAAAGATCTTAATCATAAAGTAAAACAACTTGGGTTATTCTAAACTTACTAAAATTATGTCATGTTCTTATTGCTTCCCTTGTGGGGATGTTTTGCATTGCTGGTGAGTTCTGGCCATTGAAGTCTAACTTGTTTTTAGGAATCCCTTATAAAATATGATTCCATGCACCACTGTCTAAGGGCTGTGCTCTAGAAGCATGCAAGATTTCAAAGGAGCTGGTATGTGGAGAGAAGGAGAGCTGCTAGGCCCTACTGAGAAGTCCACTAATGGTAAGTGGGACATGAAGTAAGGAAGGTTGTTTGCCCCTATGAAGATATGAAGGGAAAGTATCAACCACCTCCTGCCTTGTACATCCTTGTCTTATCCCATATCTTCTCACCTTAGTTTGATGGTCCCTTGTACAACTCTGTTAGCTTTCTGAGAACCTATGTATGTGTTTTTCCTGGTCTAATCCTGCACTGAGATTTGTCCTGGAAATTAGGTATGTAGGATAAACTGTCTCCAGAAGGGAAAGAATGTAGGGTAAATAACAGCAAGGTTGGGTGGGTGCAAAAAACATGTTCAGCCCATGTTAATGTTACTGAATAATGTGCCAGCTGGGATGTGATGACTACCTGGCAGTACTGGCAAGACTTTCCCATTCACAACTCTTGCCTTGGAAGTGTGCCGGCAAAGGAAAACGTTGGTTGGGGTGCCACTTTTCACTCCTAAATTCTAACCTGGCTCAGACATTAATCTAGACACCTTATAACTGAACGTGCTTTTGTAAATATCTGCTTGTTGGCCATCAGCTGAGAGGTTCATTGGTATGCGCTGCCTCCCTGTCAATGCGGAATTGAGGCCTGATCACCAGAAACCTATAAATGGAATCTTTTTTTGTAACTTTTCTCTGGCTCTCCTCCGATTTAAGATCTCTTATTAAACTTGAATAACGAATATATTGCTAACTACGGTGCCATTCTGTCTCCTAGTGCCCCAGCCATTCTTGGGTTGGCATAGATACGCTGCCAGTTTAATCTTTTCAAGCTTCTTAAACCTCCAAGGATACTGATGTAAAGACAAGGTAATATGTAGTAACAACACATAGATGCTGTTTGCCCCTGAATTCCTGCTTTAGTGACACTCCCATTAAAATATACACTCTGAAAAATTAATTGTAGTTTATGCACCATGCTGAAAACTTAATTTGTAGCTTAGAGCCCAGCCAAGGGTGTGTGGGACAACAGGTTTGTGCCCTAAAGAGTTTGCAATCTAGATAGACATGTGGAGATAATGAGGCAGGAGGATTTAAATAACTGACACCAGCATTCCTGGACTATTAGTGAACTTAACTGGCAAGAGGTTTCATAGCGTGCCTCATCTGTCTCATTTGTACATTACAAACCTAGGGTTACCAACCCATGTATAAAATGAGCTAGGGCTTTCCCTTCTCTTTGAGGCATTCTTTTAGTTTAAACCTACCTGCTGCTTTGGCACTTCTGTTCTGGTTAATTTCAGCCCAGGAGGCGTGCTTGTGTCTGAAGCTTTTGGTTTATTCCCTAAGCCTGTCTACAGTGCGTCATGCTGCATCCAGATGAGTGATCATCCCTGGCTACATAGTAAGGGGAGGTAAAGAAATTGCCTTTCACCATGGATCTAGACAAGGTCATACGAGAAGGTACCAGCAACCCCACTCCTATGCTGTGGGGAGGAAGTGGAGGAAAGAGCTTGCACTTGTAGTACCTTTTATTCAAAGATTTCATCACTCCTCTCTCACAGAGGTCTTGCTAAGTAATCCATCTGCCTCCCACCCCCTTAAGAGTGAGGTAAAGTAAGGTGTCAAGAGACAAAGTCAGTTGCCATTGAGAACAGATGCCCTGTCTTAGCTGTAACCACTAACGGCAGGATTCCAAAGGGTTGCCATTTAGATACAAGTGTGTGGCTTATTTTTGCTCTTAGCCATTAGAGTGGTCCTAGAACGTTGTATCTTGTAAGATGCTGAGGACATCTAGGAAGAGGGAAGGCAACTACAAGAGAGTGCACTTCTCAAAATTCTATCTTCACCCTACCCCTTTCAGTTTGGCCTCCGTGCACATTCTCCAAGGTGCAATCCACTCAGCTCCAGTTTGAGCTTTCAAATCTGCTCCCTACTTAATAGGTCAAGGAGAAGCGGGCTAGGAATGAGCTTCCAGAGGGGCAGGGTGGATTCAGTGTGAAGATCTTGGAAGTGTTATACCTGTACAATACACCCTCCCCTCCACGACTTTAGAGGAGGTGAGTAAACAAGGATTAATTCTGGTAAGAAACTTCTTCCTCCCCTCCTAAAAGAGAGAGGGTTGCCTGGGGGAGACCTGTGCTCAGTTTCCACTCAGTCTCTCACTCCAACCTGCTTGACTGGTGAGAGTGGATTGAAGGTAATAGGGCAGGAAGGGATGCATTCAGTCATTCAACGGTTTTCCCTTTGTCCGTTTAAAGAGCAAAGGTGACTCCTCAGAGTGCAAGGAGGCTGCTGGCTGTACTACTGCAGCTGGAACATGCAGGGGAGAGATCAAACAGGGCTCTGAGTCATCAGGGCCAGAGTGCAGATATGCTGCCTACATCCAGTCCAGCTGTGATTCTTCCCCTTCCCGTTCCCAGGCGTTGCTGTGGTTCCCTAGCCCTAAACACAGAACTCCTTCCCTTGTATCCTTAGGCCTGTGCAGCTTCTCTTTAGAGAGTCCCGTTCTGTTTTGTATAAGAGTTGTCATTCCTGTGATCTACTATTGAATAACAGGCTTGCTTTTCCCAGTGCTAGCCCCAGCATTTCCTCTGAAGTAGCAGGGCCAAGGTAGATATTTTGGTGCACATGCCTGCTGGCTGGATCCTATATCTGCCAATTTTTCAAGTGCTCAACACCTCCAATGGGCCCAGATCTTCAAAACTGTTCAGCATTCAGCAGTTCTCATTGTATATTGAGAATGGGCTCTGGGCTCCTACAAGCTCTAGTCCACGCCCTTAAACAAACATGCCCAGACTCATAGTGTGGTTTCCTTTCTTGTTTGTTTCTCCTGAGATCTGAGTGTTGAGGAAAGGAACTGAACTGACAGCCTAGGAGCCTGAAGCTGCCTAAGTAGCCAAAGAACAGGTGCACCAAAGGAACCATCTGTGCAATATTCCCCCTCCCCCCACAAAGTGGCCACCTTTTGGGGGGAAGCTAATTCTCTGTAGTGTGAGATTGCTAACCAGGGTGCCAGTAGCAGTGGATGGGGTATTTGATATATCTGTCCACTGGGAATTGAACTGAGGTCACCCAGATCACTTCACCCAGGCCACTGAGCAGCTATCAGATGATTAGTTTAATTAACTAGTGACATCCTCTGGATGCATTACAAGGAGAGGCTTGCCGGGCGGATTGGCAATTATGTTATAGGCTGAATAACAGAGTTGACATTTCTGTCACGCAAGGCCGTCTGCAAGACAATAAGTGACCTAAAAATCAACTCTGGTACTGTAGTGCCCAAATTTAATTAAAACCACAGGAAATCAAACATCAGCTGGTGTTTAGATGGGCTGCTTGAGGTTGTCTGTCGGGGGTGAGGGGTTTTGTAGTGTTGTACATAATACTGAGGGTTTAAGTTTCTTTCTAAAATGCTCTGGGCTGGCACCAACTGTCCATTAAAATAAGGCATGCAGCTTAATTCCCCTTGTCAAGTGCTTTGGGAGCTATGGGTGAAAAGCGCTACGTCAGAGCTCGGAGGTAGCATTAGTAATCGGGCCATCTTCGTCAGCACCCAAACCTCTTTCCAGATGTTGTCAGGTCTCCTGTGCTCATCTGTTACTTTTTCCATTAAATATTTTACTTAGTTCTGGTATCAACCTGAAGCTTCATCATCATGGTTATGTAAGGCCTTGCCTAAACCCAGTCTGTTTTATAATCCCTAGCTTTTATAGTCTTCCTCAGCAGTCGATTTCAGTGATTTTTCAGCATCATTATCCTCATTTTACAGATGGGGAAACTGAGATAAAGGGAGAGAAGTGCCTTGCCCAAGGTCACCCAACAGGCTAAGCCAAGAGGAGAATTCTGGTCACCTGAATTCCAGCCAAGTGCTCTATCCACTAGGAAACACTGCCTCCCTAAACTGCTTTAAACTAGGGCAACCGCCTTTGTATCAGTTTAAATCTATTCTATTGATTTAACTTGTATCTGTGAATGTACTCACACAAGGTAAACTGCTATAAACCAGGTTCAAACTCCCTAGAGCAGTGTCTACACAGTGCTCCAATTTAACCAACTCCCTTTAAAATAAAACCTTTCATTAAACCAGTGCAACTTTGGGTGTAGAGCGGGCCTTACTAAGAAACACCGTTTCCCCATACTTATGCAACGACAGTTGTTGTTTTTTTTTAAGAGACACTCTTCAGTGATACCTTTGGTTCTGTGTCTGTACAGTACGGTGGGGTCCTGGTCTGTGACGAGGGCACCTAGGAATTACAATAATCCAAATAAACATCTGGGGCTCCTGGATATTACAATAATACAAATTCAGGATACTATCAGGAGAGGAGCAGTTGTTAGAAATGCTATTTTTAGGAGTAACTTTTCTAAGAGGCTACTAAAAATATGTTGCATAGAGGCTATGCAACCAGCTTGAAGCAGTGAAAATGGGTCCAGCTGTGGCTGTAGATCAGTGCTCTTAGCCACACGAGGGTGCTAGTGTAACAGGAGTGAGGAGGCTCTGAGTAGCACAGTAAAGGACCCTTTTCAGTAAGTGTAAATTCAAAAGCACTAGTGTAAGATCTGTTCATTATACAAATTAGGTTTTGAATCAGTTGTACATAATGAGACCAGGTCCACAGGCTGCAGAGTCTGGCCCATGAGCTAGCCTGTAGGTCCTAGGGAGCTTCATTTATTTAGAGCATGGCCTGGGATCTGCTGAAATCCAGAGCTTAAAATCTGTCCTGAAGCCAGGCTCTGTTAGGAGAATGGAGAGGATAAATTGCTACAACTAATTTATTAGGTGAATTTAGCCTCCTGCCTGTGCAATGTCCTTGAGCATATTGTGATTCCCTTCCACTTATTAGATACACTTCTCTGAATTCCACACACACCCCTCCCCCCCCCCCCCCCCCGCCATGAATTGGTTGCAAAGTGTTTGCTGTGACTATGTGAAGCTAAGTGTGATTGGGGGGTGGAGGGGATTGGTTGTGATTGGTCACGTAGTATCATTTCTGTACCCTCTCCCCTAACTGGCTGCCCATAACTCCTATAATGGGGAGGGTGGATTGACAAAGTCTCCCTGGGGCTCCCTCTGAATCTCTCAGGGAATGAGCAAGTTAGGGGAAAGCAGCAGAGAAATAGTGGTAGAGAATCCTAGAACTCCTTAGACATCTCTTTCTGGTCACACAGGCATCATGCCCAAAACTGGACTAAAGCACACTAAGGCCTAGTGCAGGGGTTTCAAACTACAGCACTGCGACCCTCTTCTGACAACAAAAATTACTACATGACCCCGGGAGGGGGGACTGAAGCCTAAGCCTGCCTGAACCCTGCAGCCGCAGGCCCAGGTGGGGGTGTGGGGGGGTAAAGCTGAAGCTCAAGGGCTTCAGCCCCAGGCAGGAGGCCAGTTATTGGAGCCACGCCAACCAACCCTGAGCGTTGGGGTCTGGCTTCGGCCCCAAGCCCCAGCAAGTTTAACAGCAGCCCTGGTGACCCCATTAAAACAGGGTCATGACCCACTTTGGGGTCCCAACCCCCAGTTTGAGAACTGCTGGTCTAGAGGCACATACAGGGCTCCCTGTAGCCCTGGCCCTGCCCCCCCACACACACACTTGGAGTGGTGATGATGGGGGGGGGGAGGCATCCTTCTCCATCCAGCCCTGGAGAGGCTGCAATTGTGCCCTCTGACCTCTAGAGGCTGCTCTGGTGCCTGCTGAGTGCACGGGTGGCTTGGCCTTGGCAGGGTGTGGAAATTGGTGGTAGAATATCTTGCAATCCTGGCCAAAAATCCTAAAAGCAGCCCAGGGGCTGCTCTCGGTGCTGCACTGCTAGCTGCGGTGTTTGCTGCAGGGATGTTATGCAATTGCAGCTGGGATGCGAGGTGGGGCTGAGTGATTGTGAATGGGGAGGCAAATGTCTACCAGAGACAATCTAATCCAATGTGCTTTCTGCTGTAGACTAGTCTGAGCCCCCCACTCCCCACCACGCCAAGCTGGGGAATGTGATGGTGTAGCACACACAGTTTGAAATGCCCAGACCAAATATTCTGAGGGGCAGTTTCCCCACCCCCAGCACCGTATCGGTTGTGATTTTTCCTTCCCTGCCAGGATAGTACAGCTGGGCACATGGCGCAGAGGCAAGCTGGCTGTATAGGCAGAAGGGGTTGGGAAAATAAGACCAACAAACAGCCAATGCTGCTAAACCTGTGGCTGCAGGAGTCCCCAGATCCAACAGTCATGGACAGTCAATCGGCAGGGTGATGTTTACTGTTCCTGCTCCAGTGCCATGTAGCCTGTCAGATGGGGCAGCTCATATGGCCTGAGAACCATGTGGAAGTAATAACTTGGGCCCCCTGGGAAATCAGCATGTCCCCATTTGACTGGCTGCTACCCCTCATGATCCTCCTTTATTGGCGACTGTAAATGGGAATCCTGGTTGGTGCATAGAGCAGAATTCCCCCACCCCACCCCCACTGCCCCATTCTCTTAACTCCCTTTGCAGACAGGCACACCGGTTCTGGACACTGTCTCCCCTGCTCTGGATAACTGAACACAGGAACCTCAGAAACACCCTGGCAGGAGAAGTTGGGAGAAGGCCATGGAGTGAATCGTAGATTTCGCTGCCAACTGGGTGGTTCTTCAAGAGGCCCAAATTTGATTGACCTGGCTATGCCATTCAGTGTCTTGCACTCCCTATAGTACTGAGTGTGTCCTTGGCATGTGTGTGTCACCCCGTGAGCACGTAGTGGGGCAGCATTAAAGCTTCTCCAGCACACCTTTGAGGTGACTCGTGTTTTGGGGGGAACACAGTAAAAATGTTCATTTCCTTTCCCTTTGATCTGAGGGAAATTAAATTGTTTCTGTTTGAATCTGCTCAAAATGATCTTTTGATTGATTCTGTTGAAAAACAGGAAAACGCTGCAAGGAAAAATTCAAATGAAATGCAGCATTTTGTGTCACTTGGAGATAATGATGGGAAACGATTCCCACACTTCAACCAGCCCCCAGTGAAACTGACAGAGGGGCTTATTTCAGCTGCACTTAAATCTGTTTCTAATCATAAGAGAGTAAGAATGGCTATAGTGGGTCAGACCTATGCTGCATCTAGTCCAGTGTCCTGTCTCTGACAGTGGCCAGTGCCAGAGGCCTCAGAGGGCATGAACAGAACCAGGCAACTTAACATAAGTGATCCACCCCCTGTCCTCCAGGCCCTCCAGCTTTCTGCAGCTGAATCAGCTTAAGCTAAGTTGACAGTAGCTGGGTTTGTAGCCGTTTCAGAGGATCCACGCAGCCTTTTGCACTGGTTTAACTAAAGCAATTTTAAATCACACCATTAGTGAAACAAGCACAACTGAGTATAGACCAGCCCTCCACTAAATGATCAAAAAAGTAAAGCTACTGTGCTGTCAGCAACAGGTGAGAGAGGAGACGATAGGAACTGGTGGGTGGCTCAGGGTGTTACCCCTACCCACCCAGCAAGAGTTGAGGATGTGCAGCCTGGCTGGAGTAATAATAATATCTCGTTCTTGTATAGCACTGTTCATCAGAAGATCTAGCGCTTGACATTTTCCAGATGGGAAAACAGGTACAGAGCAGGGACTTACCCCAGGTCACCTAGCAGCAAAGCATGGAATAGAACCTGGGTTTTCTACAGCGCAGTCTAGGGCTCTGTCCCCAAGGCTACACTGCCTTGTAACTGATCAGGGAGTACTAAGGGAGAGATGGGGAGCCAAAGGGAAAAGCTCTAGGGTAACGGTTGGTGACAGAGCAGAAGAAGCTACTGGGGACAAGAGGCAGGTGGGAGCTAGATGGGCCAGGGGAGTCTATGGGTTAGCAGTGAGAGTTGGCACCAAGCTGGCTGGCTGTGGGAGGAGCTTGGAGAGGGTGCTCTCTGGCTGGAAGCAGCTGAATGCTGCACTGGCACTAGTGTTCGCACACGTGTGAGGCACCCAAAGAGTCGGGCCCTTCAGCTTGCCAATTCCAGACCCATTCTGCTCTTGAGAGGATTTGAAAGTGCTGCCAAAGTGAGAGCTTGCATGCTATTTCCATGGAGCTCTTGTGCCCGGAGGAACATTGCTCTGAAACGTAATGATTTCTTCTGTGCTGGGAGAGGCTGTATCTTCTATTGGCCCAAGATTAGATCCGGTGCCAGAAGCACTACCATGGGGGTGGTGCAGGGAGTGCTGCCTTTCAATTAGATGATCATTTGGTTTCGTTTCCTTGGGATGTTTTAAGAGGAATCGGTAGGAGAGATGAAGCTTCTCATCCTGGGCAGTTTGATTAGTCAGGAAAATAGAAGCCAAATTCCAAGAGTTGGAGGAAGCTGGGCATGGAAGGGGATTAGACACAGCTGTGATAGATTTGCCATCACAGTGCCACTGCAGGTCTGTAGTGTATGACTACTAGTAGCAGTGATACTCTGCACGACACACAGTCATGGCATAAGCAGCAAAAGACACATACAGGTAGGAGACCTCTCTGTATTCTTTGATCTCTGCGTTTAGCAAGATACTTGCACTTTTCATGTGCCTGGGTCTCATGGCCATGCTAAAGTTATAGGGGCCAGTAGTGGCCAAAAGCCACTTTTATTATAGTGGGCAAACCTGAACATTGTCATTTCCTGGCTTTTGGGTCCTTAACGTGGCAACCTTTAATCTTCCCATCAAGTGGCTTTTGGATGGAATTTCCTACTTAAAAAAAAAAACAGGAAACATGAATTCCATAATCCTGAAGTATTGGTCCAGAGCCCCCCTGAGTGCTCTGTGCCACACAGGCTGGGCTGAGAGTACTGGAAGAGCTGCTGAGGCTACGAGCTACATTGCAAGACTCCCATTGATTCCAGTGGGGTTTGGATTAAACCCTAGGTCCACCCCTTCACCAAGTTACTCACCATGAATGAACTATGATTTTCAGACCCTCATGGCCCGGATGGAACCGGATCAACATTGGCTGGAACACACAGACTCTTCTCCTTGCTGAAGGCTATTTTCCTGACTTTCTCTGTGGCCTTGGATGAGTTGCTTAAGTTTTCTGTACCTCAGTTTTTCCTTCTGCTATCCAGGGCTATTGCTAATAAAGTTATTTGCGGGCCCTGGCGGGAAGATGATGTGTGCTGTAGCTGTGTGGTGTTGTTACAGAACTCTAAAATGTTACCAACACTTAGCACTCCTCAGCTGAAAATTTTGCCCCCTTTCAGTCAGAGAATGAGAGACCAATGGTCCATCTAGTATCCTGTCTCCAACAGTGACCAGTGCTAGATGTATAAAATGGCCAGAATTCATTGATGCAACATGCTAAGTACAGGGAAAGTGTCTTTTTGTTGTTGTTCAACCGTATTGTTGTGGCTGGGCCTGAAGGTGGTTCAACATGGTCCAATGGTGTCATAAGGGTCAGCTG
This sequence comes from Malaclemys terrapin pileata, assembly GCF_027887155.1. Lineage (NCBI taxonomy): Eukaryota > Metazoa > Chordata > Testudines > Emydidae > Malaclemys > Malaclemys terrapin. Next base: position 37,605,906 of record NC_071508.1, read on the forward strand.
TATTAGGCCTGGGGCAAGGGAGTGAGAAAAGTCCTTGAGATAGAGCCAGACAAATGCAGAATCAAGGAAAAAGAGCTATTCACGAATGTTCTAGGGCTGTGATTCTCAAACACTTTTTTTCATGGACCGTTTGAAAATTGCTGAGGCTCTCAGCGGACCACTTAATGATCTTTCCAAATGTTGTTTGTACTGTTAGCTAACTATTGTAAAGTGCTTTGGATAAAAGCGCTATATGTTCTACAAATAAAAGCACACTACTCATATTTTAATATCATCAGTCTTACCTTTCTAAGGCAATGGATGTGCCCTCTCTCCCCTGCCATAGCAGCCCCCGAGCTTGGGTTGAGAAGGAGGGGGGTGTCTTTCCCTCTCTCTCCCACCGCAGCAGTCCCTGAGCTGGGGCTGGGAAGGAGGGCTGTCTGTCCCCGGCAGCCGCAGCCCTGGAGCTGGGGAAGTCGCCTCTTTCTCTGGCCGCTGCAGCCCTGCACATCCCAAATTCCTCCCACCCCCCTCTTCTCACCCTGCTGCCACCGCCCACCTACCCCCTATTCTCCCCAAGGCTACCACCTCATCTTACGTGTGCCTCTTCTCCAGCGTGGCTCCACTAATTAGGTGGGTGGCCCTTCATTCTCTTGTGTGCCGTCGCGCAGGCACGCACCTTAGAGGGAACTATCTGCAGACCACCTGAATGTAGCCTGCAGACCACTGGTTGTCCACGGACCACAGTTTGAGAACCTGTTCTAGTGAATAAAACCTGTAGCTTCTTTTTGCTGGGACTTGCAGCCCCACTTCTGTGTAAACAAAGAGGACCTACTGCAAAGCCCATCCCAGTCAATGGCAAGACTCCTCTTGGCTTCAGTGAGCTTTGCAGCAGACACCAGGAGAGTTTTTGTTCCCAAGAATATTCACAGCAAGCAAAACCTTTGGGACTATGGATGTGGGTATATCTTTGAGAGGGAAGTGCCCCTGGGGCAGTCTTGAAATGCTCTTCATTGTTAGTAAAGTCGTCCAATGATAACAAGCCCACTGTGAATGGATTGCAGACAAAAAAGGGTGCACCTCCTGTTTCATGAAGGTCATCCAAGCAGGTATCACAAACAATCCCATGTGACCAGGCTCAGGGCACAAAGAGCCAACACTCAGCTGGCAGATAAACCATTGGCTGAAATGGGGTTTTCCCAGCCTTTAAGAATAGTGAACAAATTAGTAAAAATAAAATACAATTTTAAAAAATCCAACCTCGGTGGGTACCATGGGAACAGAAAAAAGGGCCTAGTCTTCACTTACCGGCTGGTCCGGCGGCACGCCATCGATGTTCTGGGATCGATTTATCGCGTCTGGTTAAGACGCGATAAATCGATCCCGGAAGTGCTCACAGTTGGCGCCGGTACTCCAGCTCGCCGAGAGGAGTACGCGGCGTCGACGGGGGGAGACTTCCGGCCGCGTCTGGACCGCGGTAAGTTCGGACTAAGGTACTTCGAATTCAGCTACGTTATTAACGTAGCTGAATTTGCGTACCTTAGTCCTTAGTCCGGACTAAGTGGGGACCAGCCCAAAGACTCAGTGCTTCAGATTCACTGCAGAGAACTTGACCAGCTCTAACGTAGAGGATGGGAGAGGAGAGAGAGGGCTGGGTTTTCGCTGTGGGAGCAGTTTGCCACTGAACAGTGATGACAACATTGATTAGGCTGCGGCATTGTGCCTCTGGGTTAGCTCCATGCCAAGTCTGAATCTTGGATGTATAGAGCTTCAAGAGCCTTTGTTCTAATTGCGGTATTTGTTTCCCCACATACTTTATCCAAGTTAGAAATCATTTCAGTGCAGGTTTAAGACTATGAGTAAACTTTACAGGCCTTCCTTATCAGCAAGGAAGGAATTGGGTGAAATAATGGGCGTTGTGTAAGCAAGGGGACGGAAGTCTTGGGAATGTACTTCTTTATATGGTTTTCAGTAGCAATGGGGCAGAGCAGCAGTTTGGACCCAGATCTAGGAGGAGGGATGGTCCAGCCACTAATTTAGGATTTGGGAGTCCTGGGTTCAAATCCCTGCTTTGCCACAGATGCCCTGGGTGACCTTCGGTGAGTCACTACACAAAATGTGGAAGCTAGTTAAATGGAAATTAAAAGAAACAGCCACAAGGGTAAAATGCCTGCAAACGACATGGAAACTATTTAAAACCACCATAACAGAGGCTCAAACTATATATCTCCCAAATAGAGGGGGGGAAAGGACCAAAAATGCCATCATGGCTAAACAGCAGCTTAAAAGAGGCACTTAGAGGCAAAAAGGCATCCTTTAAAAATTGGAAGTCAAATCCTGCTCAGGAAAATAGAAACGAGCATGAACTCTGGCAAGTCAAATGCAAAAGTATAAAAAGGGCCAAAAAATGATTTGAAGAGCAGCTAGCAAAAGACACACAAGCTAACAGCAATTTTTTTAAGTACATCAGAAGCAGGAAGCCTTCCAAAAAAATCACTGGGGTAACTGGATGATCAGGATGCTAAAGGAGCACTCAAGGAAGACAAGGCTGTTACAGAGAAGCTCAATTAATTCTTTGCATTGGTCTTCACTGCAGAGGATGTGAGGGAGATTCCCTACTTGAGTCATTCTTTTTGTGTGATCAGTCTGCGACAGTTCCTCAGATTTAGGTGTCAGTAAAGGAGGTTTTGGAACAAACTGATAAATTAAACAGTAATAAGACACCAGGACCAGATGGCATTCACCCCAGAGTTCTGAAGGAACTCAAATATGAAATTGCAGAACTACCAACTGTGGTATGTAACCTAGGGCTTAAATCAGCCTCTGTACCAGATGACTGGAGTGTAGCTAATATAAACACTGATTTTTAAAAAAGGCTCCAGAGGCGATACTGGCAATTACAGGCTGGTAAACCTAACTTCAGTACCACTAGCTGAATTGATGGAAACTAGAGTAAAGAACTGATTTATCAGACACACAGGTGAACATGATATGTTGAAGAAGAGTCAACATGGCTTTTGTAAAGGGAAATAATCCCTCCCCAATCTAGAATTCTTTGAGGGGGTCAACAAGCATGTGGACAATTTTGTATGTATAGTTGGGATTATGTTTTCCACTCTTCATTACTTCACACCAACCATGATGAAATTGACAAGGTCCCATACCAAAGGCTCTTAAGCAAAGTAAGCAGTCATGAGATAAGAGGGAAGGTTCTCTCATGCATCAATAACTGGTTAAAAGATAGGAAACAAAGGATAGGAATAAACAGTTTTCACAGTGGAGAGAGATAAAAGAGAACTGGATAAATTCATGGAGGTTAAGTCCATTAATGGCTATTAGCCAGGATGGGTAAGGAATGGTGTCCCTAGCCTCTGTTTGTCAGAGGATGGAGATGGATGGCAGGAGAGAGATCACTTAATCATTGCCTGTTAGGTCCACTCCCTCTGGGGCACCTGGCATAGGCCACTGTTGGTAGACAGGATACTGGGCTAGATGAACCTTTGGTCTGACCTGGTACAGCCGTTCTTATGTTCTTATACATAAATAGTGGGGTCCAACAAGGCTCTGTACTGCGACCAGTTCTGCTCAACATATTCATAAATGATCTGGAAAAAGGGGTAATCAGTGAGGTGGCAAAATTTGCAGACAATACAAAACTACTCAAGATAGTTAAGTCCAAAGCTGACTGTAAAGAGTTACAAAAAGTTCTCACTAAACTGGGTGACTGGGCAACAATATGGCAGATGAAATTTTATCTTGGTAAGTGTGAAGTAATGAACAATGGAAAACATAATCCCAAATTATACATACCAAACGATGAGGTCTAAATTAGCTGTTGCCACTCAAGAAAGATCTCTGAGTCATTGTGGATAGCTCTCTGAAAACATCTGCTTAATGTGCAGTGCAGTCAGAAAAGCTAACCGAACATTAGGAACCATTAGGAATGGGATAGATAACACAGAAAATATCATAATGCCACTATATTAATCAGTGCTATGCCCACACCTTGAATAGTGCATGCAGTGCTGGTCACCCTCATTTCAAAAATATATATTAGAATTGGAAAGAGTATACAGAAGGGCAACCAAAATGATTAGGGGGTATAGAACAACTTCTGTCAGGGTTCCTTACCTACTCTGAACTCTAGGTTACAGATGTGGGGACCGGCATGAAAGCCCCCCTAAGCTTATTTCTACCAGCTTAGGTTAAAACCTGGTACACTGCCACCACCAAGTGATTTAACAAGAAATAGGAAAAGGACCACTTGGACTTCCTCTTTCCCCCAAATATCCCTCCAAGCCCTTACACCCCCTTTCCTGGGGAGGCTTGAGAATAATATCCTAACCAATTGGTTACAAAGTGATCAAAGACCCAAACCCCTGGGTCTTTGGACAATGGAAAAACTAGTCAGGTTCTTAAAAGAAGGATTTTATTAAAAAGAAAAGGTAAAAATCATCTCTGTAAAATCAGGATGGAAAATAACTTTACAGGGTAATCAGATTCAAAGAGCCCAGGGCCAGAGGAACCCCCTCTAGCCTTAGTTTCAAAGTTACAGCACAACAGCGATACCTCCCTCTAGCAAAGGGAACATTCACAAGTTGAGAAAAACAAAGATAAACTAATACGCCTCGCCTGGCTATTACTTATAAGTTTGAAATGTGAGAGACTTGTTCAGAAAGATTTGGAGAGTATGGATTGATGTCCGGTCCCTCTTAGTCCCAAGAGCGAACACCACCAAAACAAAGAGCACAAACAAAAGCCTTCCCCCCCAAGATTTGAAAGTATCTTGTCCCCTTATTGGTCCTTTGGGTCAGGTGCAGCCAGGTTACCTGAGCTTCTTAACCCTTTACAGGTAAAAGGATTTTTGGTGTCTCTGGCCAGGAGGGATTTTATAGTATTGTATACAGGAGGGTTGTTACCCTTCCCTTTATAGTTATGACAACTTCCATATGAGGTGAGGCAAAAAACTGGCACTGTTCAGCTTAGAAAAGAGATGACCAAAGGGGGATATAATAGAGGTCTATAAAATAATGAATGGTGATTTGAAATGAATAAGGAAATATTATTACCCCTTCACCTAACACAAGAATGAGGGGTCATGAAATTAATATGGAGCAGGTTTAAAACAAAGATAAGGAAGTACTTCTTCACACAACACACAGTCAACCTGTGGAATTTGTTGTCAGGGGATATTGTGAAGGCCAAAAGTATAACTGGATTTAACAAAGAATTAGATACGTTCACAGAGGATAGGTCTGTCAGTGGCTATTAGCCAAGATGGTCAGAGATGCAACCCCATGCTCTGGGTGTTCCTAAATCTCTGACTGACAAAGCTGGCCACGGACAACGGGGAATGGATTCTGTTCTGTTCATTCCCTCTGAAGCATCTGGCACTGGCCTCTGTTGGAAGACAGGATACTAGGCTAAATGGAGGATTGGTCTGACCCAGCCCTGCTGTTCTTATATTTTGTATTTTGACTTTATATTCCATAGATGGTGGCAATGGCTAGAGGGCTTTGCCTGAGTAACAGTGTCCAGCCATTAGAGAGAGGCTGGAGAGTGACTGAGCCTGGACAATAGAGCTCCCCCTGGCTAGGCCAGTGGGTCTAACTTGGCACAGATCACTAGTGACTGAAAGACATTCTGCTCGCCAGCCTGTACCACAGAACTGCACCCTGGTGTTCCTAGTCAGTGTCTCCAGCTTGCAAAGACCCAGCAGCATCAGTTGGTGCCTGAGCAGTTAGCATCTCCTCAGCTGAAAAAGGCCAAGCCTTGGGTAAGCCAAGCCATATAGAGGCTGAACTATCTTGTTGCCCCAGGGGTGACCCCTCCAGGGTAAGGGGAGCTGTGCTGGGGTGGGCAGCATGGGAAGGAAGCCTGCATTGGGTCACACCTGTTCTATGACTTAAGAATCCTTCATCTTCCAGGGCTGCCTGCCCAGCTCTGGGTTCACATGTGGATTTATAAGGATGAGGGAGCCATGCCCAGCCTGCCTGAGCTAGGGGCATGCCCAGGTCAGCTCCTGCCCCCCATAGCTTTGCAAAAGAGCCAGAGCAGGGGCTTTCATGCCCAGCCCCGCATGGAGTTGGGGGGACACACGTAGACGCAGCCAGGATGCCCCAGCACTGCTCTCCCCAGGCCGGGCTCGCAGCGGAGCGGGTGACTGCAGGGACGGCACAGGAGGCTCGCGCTGCCTCCCCTCCCTTGTGAGCCCTGGGGGCTGGGATCCCGCCGGGCACGCGGGGGTGGGACCCTGCAGTCCGGGGGTGGGCGGGGAGGAGCGCAGGGCTGGCACCGCCACACACGGAGCGGCGCCGAGGCTCAGCAGCAGAGCGGCGCGCGTGTATGTGGACGGAGCAGGGGGCGCGCCGAGCTTCTGGACAAACGCAGTCCGCTCCTCTGGCAGGGGGCGGCGGAGGATGCCGTGGGGCTGGCGGCTGCCCAGGCCGCGGGGGTTGGCTCCGTGAGGCGCCCGAGCCCAGCTGCGGAGTTTGCAGGCGGTCCGCGCTGCACCAGAGTCCGGGCGAGGTAAGCGGCGGCATCCGAGCAGCGCTGCACGCGGGCTTCTCCCTGCGGCCCCCGCCGCGGGGTTTGCTGGCCCAGCCGGTGCCCGCTTCCCGGCTCTGGCTGGCGGACTGGTTCGGTGCGGGGGGGTTGGCTGGGGCCCTCCCACGGGGCGGGCTCCCCAGGACGCCTCATGCAGAGAGGTGAGCGGGGCGTTGTGGAGACCCTAAGCGTCCACGGGCGAGTAGCCGGGGACGGTGCAAGGAGCTGCCCAGGGCGGCTGCGGCGGGAGGGCAGCTCCCGGGGTCGGTGCAGCGCCCGCCCCCTCCGGCCCCAGCGCGCTGCGTGCACCGCGCCGAGGCAGGTGCGGTCCCTTGCCCAGCAGCCACTGGCTGCCCCGGCGTGTGTGTGGGCGGGGAGTCCCTGCAGCCCCAGGGCCGGGCATGACTAGCCAGAGCCCCCGCTTCCCCCGGCGGTTCAGCCTCCTGCGAAGTTTCAGCTCCGGCCCGTGGCCCAGGGAGGCATTTTGGCCAGGCTGCCCCATGGCCACGCGGGGGCTCCCCTCGCAGTTGCCCACCCCAGCGTGGATCGGGATGTATGTTGTGGGGCTCGGGGACGGGGCTGCGGGTGCGGTGTGTCAGTGCACCCCCGAGTTAGCGGGTTGCTGGGACGCTGGATCTCCGGGGAGGAGGAGGAGGAGGAGGAGCAGTGCTCGCTCCAGCGAGGCGCTCCCTGGTTGAACGCGGGTCAGGGGTTTAGATACTTGCCTTCATAGTTGCATTGCTTAGAACTTCTTCCCCGGGGGAGAGCCGAGTGCTCCAGTTTCCTGTGTGAACCCCGTGTTGTGAGGGGGGGGGGGGATAGCTCAGTGGTCTGAGCATTGGCCTGCTAAACCCAGGGTTGTGAGTTCAATCCTTGAGGGGCCATTTAGGGAACTGGGATAAAAATCTGTCTGGTGATTGGTCCTGCTTTGAGCAGGGGGTTGGACTAGATGACCTCCTGAGGTCCCCTCCAACCCTGATATTCTGATTCTATGAAATGCTGAATGGCTAGTGGATTACCACATCCCTGTGTGGGAATCCAGGGTCCCTGGTGGTGGGTACTGTAGAAACACTGCTAGGAGAGATGACTTCCTTCCCTATTCAGAAACATTGAATATCTTAGGGGTGGTTTGTCAGCTGGGGGAGAGTTGGGGACAAAGGTGGCTTCACACCACATTTATCCCCGTCCTCTGGGCTGTCTGGGGGCAGGTTGTCTGTCACAGTTTAGAATAGCCTTGAGGCTGCAGTAAATTGCCTCTGGTTACAATGACCCTCAAGGGGCTGGTCCACCAGCTGGGGTAGCCACAAAGAGGTGGAGATAAATCAGATCTACACTGCCCAGGAGGTCAGGTAAACAGACTTTATGCCCCCTGTAAGCTGCCAAAGCCTCATGAAGGGGCTGGATCAGGGCTGAGATTTGGCCCTCTGAATGTGCTGTGTTTCAATGTGTTCTAAATTAAAGGGGTTTCAGTATGTAACTAACAGGTGCTGCTAGAACTGTGCAGGCTGGGTCTTGCAGAGAGGTCACATTATCTCCCTTTTACTGCCCCGTCAACCTGCAGAAGCTGGGGAAAATGCAGATCCATTTTTCAGAGACTTTCTAATGAAAGAGGCCAGCCTGCACCGTGATGGCATGTGACTGGCTTGGAATCTCTTGGGAATGGCTGCAAGCTCAGAAATTCCTGGAGGAGGGCTGGCTGCTCCTTTGTAAGAATTTCAGTCCTTGTGCAGCTGTGAGAAGCCCTCTGGGCTTCTCTTGAACCTGATTGGCTCTTGTCTCTCAGGGTTCCATTTTTGAAGGAGGGAAAATCCTAAATCTCCCCAGATAAATTATTCCACAGCTTCTCCTGTTAACACCTCCACACTGCTCTCCCAGACACTGCTGCATTTAACTTCTCTGGTGTGTTTGCATCCCACCACGGGGCAAGTCCTGCTTTGCATGCATGGAACCCTGGGCACCGTGCACGAGGGAACTCTTGAAACTGCCTTCTTGTTTGCATGCATGTTGGATGCAGATTTTGGTGTGAACCACTAAGGAAAATATGGGGGTAGCTTCTAGTGATAGGTGTTTGCCCTAGGGAATTTGGGCAAGAAAATGCCATTTTGGCAGTGGGAAATATCCCCTCGTTGCTCACAGTAGGGCTAGTGAACTGGTTAACAGCTGGACTATCCTCCGGGGGTGCTTGCCTGTGCACTTCCAGCCAGTGCTTAGTTTGGGTTTCCACATCACTTATGAAAGTAAAAAAAATTGCTTGAGCCCCAGCACCTCTTTCATTATAAATTAAGCACTGCTTCTGGCCACCAGTTTGATGCTCAGTGTCAAGGAGGGACAGCTGTGACATGAACCCTGCACCAGATCACTCTCCCTTCACAAAGCCCTTCCACACTTGGGCACTTGCCATTCATCTGTTCTGTCTCCTCCTCTTCCCCCTTCCGAATGCACGTCAGCCACGTTCACTAGTTTCAGCACGTTCACTAGTTTCAGCTGCCCCAGGCACCGGGGACGTTTCACCCCACGTGTGGGCAGGTGGTTTCTGCTGGGGGGCAGGGCACCTTTAATCTGCAGTTGGGGCTTTGCACTGGGGGAACCTAGACTACGGAGGCAATTGAATTGGTGTGTCCCCCACCATCCTGGCTTCAGTGTCCCCCACCCAATCCACATTGCGAGCACTTTGTATAGCAAAGCTTCCCCGCTCAGCAAACCCTCCACAGCTGGGGCCTCATCTGAGACTCAAGGCCTGTCTTATGCTACCATAAGCCCACAAGAAAATCTAACGCAGGCTTTTTGCTCCCCCCAGCCTGGCTTCTCTTTCCTAGTTGATCCTGCAGTGAAACCGTAGTGCTGAGTTTCAGACCGAATTTGCTGTGTGGAAATGGGGCTGTGACTGCCTTGCAGGGAGGGGAGCTGAGCTGGGAAGGAGAAACTCAAAGGGCTGAACTCGTATCAAAGAGGAAGACAGGGGAAGCAGTGACTTTGGCTGCTGGCCAGAGGGAATTCCTGTTGTATAAGGGGGTGGTTGCCTAGTGGTTATGGCAGGAGATTAGGATGTTAGGGTACCTGGCTCTGACACTGATCCGCTGGGTGACTTGGGCAAGTCACTTGACTGGTCTGTGCCTCGGTTTCCCCATAAGTGAAATGGGGATAGTGATGGGCTGGGCTGCAGGAAGGCCTCCTCAAGGAATCATGTGGGAAGTGCTTTCAGGAAAGTGGTACACAAATATAGGGTACAGCCATGAAATACGTGCTAGCTTGCAGATACTCCCTTATGGGGAAGTCCTCCTTTAGCCAGTTCTGCTGCTTTCATTTGCTCTCTTGACTTTTAACAGCAATTGAGGTATAGGATGAAATAGAGAGGGGAGAGCTGGTGAAAGCAGGACTGTGCTACAGGGAAAGCATCTGTATCTAGAACATCATGCGAAGATCTGGAGTGTGGATCCCAGTCAGTGGCACTGGCTGCGGGGGGTGAGCTGGGCAGCTGCTGGGACTATGAATGCAAGACTGGGGTAGTGTTTGGGCATCGAATGGCCTGCCCAGAATAGGAGGGTGGGGGTGGACAATGGGGGGAGCATGCGGTGTTGATGGGGGGAGATGGAGGGAAGGACGAGATGAAGTTATTGCTGATCTGTATCTGCGGCCCATTGCAGGACTCTTTAAGGAGAGTGGATAGACAAGTGGTCCCCTCCCCCCTCAGGCAGGCAGAACCCCCTTTACTGGGGTGAAGGGACATACAGGTGAGAGTCTGGTTGCTTCCGGGTACCCCCTGCCTCTCACAGGGAGAGGAGGGGGGTGCTGTGGGGGAGCACTGCTCAGCCAGTCCAGGGAGCAGAATGAGGTGGGAGCTCCCCTTTGCTTTTAGCAGCTATATATTCAAGTCCCGTGGGTCCTCAAATCCGGGCTGGAAATCTCCTGAGAAGAGGCTGTCTCATGAGATTCCTTCCAGTGCTTCCAGCCAAGGAGCAGCCTTGGCTGTGGCATCTCAGCCCTTCAGTCTCTGCCAGGAGCCTGAGAGCTCACTGGTGTGTGGGACTGAACCAGCATTTTTGAAAGCAGGATGCCCCTCAGGAAAGGTGCCATTCCTCTTGTGGCTGAAGTTTCAGGTAGGACCTGAATGCCCCTGAATCAGCCAACCCCCGGCTCAGTGCCACCTGTCCTCTGGACTCCATAGGTGAGTTATTGCCTCTTGCATGCCAGGCAGTGAGGACGCCAGGTATTTCCGGAGATTTAGTAACATCACAGTTATATTACTGTGAGCTCTTTGGCACAGGGACTCTCTCTCACTCTGTGTTTGTACAGCACAATGGGGATATAATTTTAATACTAACAATCACTCTAAAGAAAATTGGTATCTCAGCTGCCTTTCTGGCTGTCCTGTGCTACTAAGGCAGTAACATAATAGACTGTACAACACTTTCCAGAGCAACACGAAAAAGATACCTCTCACTGGGAGTTCTTACCACTCAGTGTCATTATCCAGTAGGTGTTTGGCTATTCCCATAGAGAGCACTGGAAAAGTGTTGCCCTCGCAGGTGGATCTCCGTGACTCGCTCTGACAGAATGACTTGGTGTGATACATCCAGAATGGCCGTGGTTTGCTCATTGGAAATCCATACCCGCGGAACAATGTGGGCACTATTCTGTTGCTCTGAAAGGCAGGGATTTCGGGTATGTGCTGTTCTAGGCAAAGTCTCCTGCAAGTAGTCCTGTTTCTTTGAAAATTTGGGAGTGAATTTAGTGCATGTGAAAAGAGTGGGTAAGTAGTGCTGGGCATGGGGTGCACCACCCAACTCTGCCAATGCACTTCTGTCCTGACTTACAGTCCCCTTGCTAGTCCAGCCCATGGTCTCACACCCTGCCCTGTTGCTGCACCTAGCTTCTGGCCTGTGACTCTCCCTCCTGTTTCGTTCCAAGGCTTTGTAACAATGCTATGTTCTCACAGAGGTCATTGTCATCAGCTGGGCTAGAATCTAGACTCTCCTGCTCCAAAAGCCCAGGCCTCCACCACCTCAGCTAATGGAGAATCCCAGTTAGGAACAGAAATATTAAGGCTGATACAGTCTTCATTTGCTGCAGCCCCTAGAGGGTAGCAGAAGTTCCAGAGCTGGCTGGAGCTTGGTAGTTTTGGCTCACAAGGGGTTGTGGAAGCTGGATCGATTAGGTTAGATTTGCATGTGTTTCCCACCCTGGGTTCAGGTTCAAAACCAATAAGCCACTGAGTTTTGCCTGGTTTTGTTCAGAAGGTTCTGATCAAGCAGACTGGGTCAGGTTGGACATTCTCCATCGGGGGAGTGAAAGCTGTCAATGGTGCCAAAGCAGAGTCGCCCTGTGAGGCCTCTGACAATGGGCCTTCCCAGCAGCAAGTGCTCAGAGGGGAAGGATTCTGAAGTGGGCTGTCCTTTCGTAATTTCTTCTCCAGCTCTCAATTTCCTTCGGTTCTGCTGTTACATTGCATCTCAGACTGGCCTGATTTAATCACTTTCATGCTATTTTAGTCCAGGAGCCATCCCCACTAAATTTGAAATCAATAGAAAGCTCCAATCAATTGAGAACTAACAGACCAGCACATTGACTACCATTGAATTGTCCATTGCCTAGCCACTCATCCACATGCTGAAACTCCTGCCTCTTTCCTTCTCTGTTATCTTGGAAATCATTGTGGGTATGTCCTGGCATAATGATCATTCAGGGGACAAGTACACCACTGCCATGTAACAACCAAATATACTTCCCAGTAAGCTAGTGCTGACCTGTCCTGCTGTGCTCTGTGGAGCTCTGCGGATTTCTTTCCTTGGTCAAATGTTGTATATACACACACAGTTCAAATACACCCACAGCTCTTAGAGTGAACTGAAAATCATCATAGCTCCATTGACTTGATTTACAACAGTTGAGAATCTGGCCCTCTCTTCCCAGAGCCTTTATTAGGAGTTTGTACCACACTTGAATAATAACCATGGTTTCTGCAAGTCAAAAACAGGTCTGTCCGTATTGAACAGTCAATAGGCATCGATTGTCGATTCCTTTCTAGATGAAAATCTCATAGAGCCTATTATTTATTTACACCATGCACTGGGTATGTGGGGTAGCAGGAAATCTCAGTGTACTCATGGACAAGGTTCAGTTACTTCTTAAAGGTGTAAACACAGGTGGGAATCAGCTCACTCATGGCTGCCAGTTTCTTTCTGTCCTGAGCACAACAGAGCAGGATTGGTCAGGGAATTCTCCACCTGCCTGGCTGTCAGTCAGTGAGGCATCCACCCACATTTGTGTCTTTAGCGAATGCGTATGCTGGGAGTCAATACCTGCTGGGGAAATCAGAGGAGTTACTCTAGATTTACATCCCTACAAGTGAGGGCAGAATGGCCCCTTGTATTTAAAGAATCATTCAGCAGACTGGAACAGCTAGCACACACAGCCCTGATTTCCAATACCCTGCCACTGGCTTTCACCTCGCTGCTTGTGGACTCGGCTACCCGGGTGTCAGTAGAAGCTCCCTTCTCTCTAGAGGCTTTCCTGTTCTGCTGTGATTCACTCTGTGCCATGGATTTCCTTCCCACAATTTTCTGCCACCGAAGCCCTCCCGAGGTCACAAACACTAGATGAATGCACGACTGGATGAATCAGGCAGCGTGAGAAAAGGAGAGAGCTTTGCGTGTAAACGTTCCCATAAAGGCACAAGTTATCCAGCCGCTAGGGCTCAGGCTGATATCTCCCCCATAGCCAGGCACAGGGAGGGGGTTTCTGCACACCTGGTGACAGGATAATGGACTGGGGGACCATTATTTTAGTCCAGTCTGGCAGTTTCCTGCATTCTGTGTCTCAGTCTGTGGTATTTATCAGGTGCTCATCACTATAGTATCTAAGCACTTCACAATGTTTAATGTATTTATCCTCACAATATGCCTGTGCCATTATCCCCATTTTAGAGGTGGGGAAACTGAGGAAGAGTGGTAAAGTGACGTGCCTAAGACTGCAGAGAGAAGCTATGGCAAAGCGGGGATTACAGTGCAGGAGGGCCACATGCTCAGGCCACTGGAGCACAGTGCTTGGTTGTGTCTGGGGGACGACGACTGGAAAAAGGTTTAGTAATTGGGAGGTAGATGCAGAGGGCTGTTTTGGGGGGTCTGTGGACAAGGTGGCAGATAGGGTGGTAGGTGAGTTGGTGGGATTGATATGTGGGGTAGGGGATGGAATGAGGGCTCACTACACAGAATCTTAGCTTGTGGGGAAGGGGCTATCTTTCTGTCCTGTGTTTGTACAGTGCCTAGCACAGTGGGGGTCCTGGTCTGTGATTGGCTTCTTGGTGCTACCACAATACAAGTAATAAGAAGACAATATTCCTGCACAATGTATTAGAGTTTAAACCCCTTCTAATGGGAGACAGTGCTGAGGGTAAAATGATTCACAGGAAGCTGGTCTGGTCAAAGCGTATTGGTGGGGGCTGTGCTCTCCATTCCCGAGGGGACATTTAACTGCCCCTTAGTGCCAGGATGTCTCCCAGGGGGCTGTTTTCCTCCTCCTGCAAATCACAAGCTATTTATTTCTCCATTGCAAGTGGAATGTGATTTCCCTGGCTCCGCTCTCCGTGCCTGTCGCTGCTCCCCAGTCTACAGCTGCTCATAAAGAAAACTAACAAGGATCCAGCTCCAACCGCCTTGTCTTCATTAGATTGTCATCAGCCTCCGCTGGCTCTGCCGGCGCTTTATTGAAACTGCTGGTGACACATACTGTCAGGATAAAATAATGGGGCTGGTTGAGAGGGATGGAAAGATTTAACAATAACTCCTTCCTCACCAGCAAAGCCACCAGGGAGGTCTCGCACCACAGCACCCAGCTCCAAAGGAAAGCAGGAATTCACACTCAGCTCTGAGAGCCCCAGAGCAGGCGTTTAAGTAAAATGCCCAAGGGAGAGTCCGAGCTACTCAAATCCGGGGGGTTGGATCTGTAACTGCAGTGAATCAACGTAGCTGAAGTTGATGGAGCTATTTACACTAGCTGGAGGGTTTGGCCCTTAAATCTCCAGGCTGTCTGTTCTGTAAGGACAATCTTGTATTCACTGCAGGGCATGGAAAAGTAGCTGGCCCCGTAGGCTCTTCTCCTCCGTAATCCCTGGGCTCAAAGGATGGGGTTTGAAGCGGAGAGCTGGAAAGCCACAAATTGACTCAGTGAAGTGCTCCGGGGAAAGGGGCTTAATTAATACAAAATGCTCAAGTTCCCCACGAATTCCACCCCCCTCCCCAGCCTCTTTTGCCCATGCATTGAAATCCAACGTTTATGCAACCAGGACCATACAAAAATAATCCAGTTCCTACATGAAACTCCAAAGGGAGTCTGTCTTTCTCTCTCTGGAGCTGTATTTAAAACCTGCTAGACTTCTAGCCTTAGGCTTACAGCTGGTTGGGTAAGAATTTCAGTGAAAAAGTTTGAAAGAGAGGAAACACTTCTGGGGGTTTTTCCCCAAAAATGTTGCAGGAATTTTCACTGAGAACTCTGATTTTTCCTTTAAAAACATGGAAAATTTTTGAGGAATACAAACATCAGTTTAGGAAAAAAGGCCAAAAAAACAAACAAACAAAAAAAAAAACAGTGTAATGGAAAATGTTCCACCTGTGCTACGTGTGGCATTAAAATGTTCCCTCTGAATTCTAGCTGAGGGCTGTACTAAGCAGAACAGTATGCCAGCATCCTAGCCTTATGCTGTGCTCCATTCCCAGTAGACTGAGTTTCAAATCAGGTCACAGGTGAAATGAGTTTAGCACAGTCTCACCTAAGTCTCTAGCGCATGTCTGTCCGCTGCGCACAGATCAGCCTGCTCTGCCCAGGAAAGCAGAGGGCCAAGTTCTACTGGATGAGCTCCGGGATGGGGGGTTGGAACAGTGCTACCAGTCTTTCTCATTCAGGTGTAGGACAGCCAGACTTGCCTCACTCCCATTGCTCTTTAGCACTTGTGATTCAGTTGCCATGTAAGCCTTTTAACAACCAGCCAAGGTTATAGGATAGGGGTGGAAAAGACGCTGCCTCATCTTGAGTTTTACCGAAGGGAATCTCTTACCTTGGCAGCTTGGTGTTGTAGGTGCTACTCGGTGAGTTGGAACTGATTGCCAAACTGAAATGTCAGTTAGAAAGAGGAGCCTGATGTTTATCCTGCTAGCATGTTTTATTTTTCAGAGACTCATTCCATGGGGTTTTGTTGAATTTCTGTCTTTCCGATTGGGTTTGCAGGTGTAACCCACACACCTCATAGGTATGGTGTTCTGTCCCATCTAGTGTCACCGAGACCACATAGAAGAGACAGAGATTAATGAGTTTGCTCTACAGTCTTAGCTAACAGCCAGTTATCTTTTAGCTCATGCAATAGAGGCTCATGCACTAAGCTTCAGAGGTCCCCGGTTCAATCCCACCCACCGACAAAGGCAGCCTAGGGAGAGGCTTCCAGACAGCAGCCCCAGCAGCTGCAATGGTTGTACTCACTGCAGCATGACTGCCGTTACCGTAACGTGAGGACAGTCCAGACCCAAAAGCGTTGATTTTGAGACAGACATGATCTCTCTTGGTCTGAGCACAGCACTGGAAGCCACAAACTCCTGAATTCCACTCTCTCTCTGACTTGGGGCAAATCAGTTACCCATCTCCCTGCTGCAGATTTACCCTTTATAAAATGGGGATTACAATACTTTGCTAAATCCCCATTTTACAGATGGGAAAACTGAGGCAGAGTAATTTGCCCACGCCCCCAGAAGGAGTCGGTATCAGTCTTAGTTACTACACGGGCACATTGTACTGTGTGTCAAGTGCTATGTGAGGGCAAAGTTTTACTGCTGCTTATCCCATGGATCCAAGGTGCGTAGCATTATGACTTGGCATTGGTAGCAGGGAGATTTTTTTTCTTCTGAATGAGTGCAGCTCAAGTGACAGCAGTTTTTTTCCAGCTCTTCATGTTTTTCCTTCGAGAGCTGCTTATTCTTCAGAGTAGCTTTGCAGTTTACAGCCCACCTATAGATACTGTCCTCTGGGGATGCCAGACAAGTTTTTACTTTAACCCTGATGCAACTGGAGATTTAATTCCATCCACTTGATATTCTAGCGGTGCTTCCTAGCACTGACATCTCTGTGCTTGGAAGAGTTTAATGTGCGTATGTGACTCCGTGAAGGCCCCGGGCCCGGCCCAGCAGTAGAAGGATGACTGCGCAAAGCATTCTGGGATGTGGATAGTGTCTGACAGGCTAATCATTCTGTGAATTTTCCTCATTGTCTAGTTTAATCTTTTCTGACGCAGTGAGACGAATAACACAACGGAACACCAGTGCTGGAAGCCACAAGCCTTTCCTGAGCACCGTAGCTGAACACTGGCAGTGGAAAGAATCTACTTGAGCAATCAAGCATCCATGTAAAATAACAATTAACTAGCAACCCCAATGCAAGAGGGACTTTACTTTGCTGCAGAATGGCATTGTGCAATGGCAGAGTAAACATACCAGGCCAAATCCACCCCTGCTAGCTTTGCTTCTTGGGAGCCCAGAACCTGCCCTGAGGAGGGTCATGGAGTCAGAATTCTTAAGCAGAGGTTTTAGGGGAATGTTCTCCCTGCATATAAACTAAAAAGTTTGGGGCTTTGTCTATTGGCATCTTCTAATAATCTGCAATAGGCCTTGTACTGTGAGTGTATTGGCAAGGGCACTTGCATAGCCAAATGTAGCAGAGTCCATGAATTTAGAGTGCGCCCAGCAAATTAGCCAGGCACCATGTGGGAAAATTCTTCCAGGCCACAGAGGTAATAAACAGCCCCTGCTGTAAGAATCTATTGACTGGGTATGGCAGAATCGATACGTTGGAGTGATTTAGGAAAAACGCTGATCCCCCTATTGAATTGGCAAGCTGTCTATTCTCCAAAACAGAGCCATCTAGACTGAGCAAGGCGCCAAACAATGGTGAAATATGAGATGCAGTGAGAGAGGAAGCTGAACAGTGCAACAGCCATGTACGATTAAAAACAGAGTGAAAAAGGGGTGGAGGTGGGGTGAAAAGGCTGGGAAAATAAGCCCCCAGTGGGCTCTGACCTGGAGGAGTCCATCCAAAGAGAGATTTAAAAGGACTAGGGGGTAGGACTCACTTCACCAGCTGGGTTCAAGAAGTCCAAACAATTGCTCTTTCTTCACATGGTAAAAACAGCTCCAGAGAGCAAAGCCTCACTGTGTTAGGTGTGGTACATACAGTTAGGAAGAGACAGCTCCTGCTCCGAAGAGCTTACAATCTGAATAGACACAGGCAAAGGAAGTATTATTATCCCCACGTTACAGTCCAGTGACTTAAGCACAAGTCCCTCCTTCCTGACTGTTTGTGGAAGAGTGATCTAAATTTAAGGCCTCCCGATGGGCAGAGAACCGTGACAAGCATGCCTAGCGCCAGCAAACAGAAAGTACCCATCACCTTTCCATCAGCCAGAGAGCTGGGGAAAGCAGGGAAGATGATGGAATGTGGAGATCCCCTGTGAAAGGCAGCAGAGCTCTAAGGACATATGGAGGCCAAGGCCTAGAGAAATGGGCCAAATCCTGCCGAAACATCCATCAGCTGGAAGGGGGCTGTAATTTTTCTTCCTCATAGAAAGGAGACCTCAGCAATGACTGGTAAATCAGAGTCCGGTTGGCAGTTTATAGTGCAGTAGTTTAGCAAGGTACCGAGCAATCAACGAACTCTATTGTTGGACTTTGACCAAGACACGAGACAAGTTTTGATCAAGACATTCTCTAGGAGACCACCTGCATGCCGTGCAGCGCTGCAGGAGGGGAAGGTCTGGAATGCCCCCTGGGACACTATTATGGAATTTCCCACCAGACTAAAACCCATGCTAAGAGTTGGAAGCCATGTGCTCATGAAGTTTCCAACCCAATCCTAGCTACCTTGGGTATTTAGATGGCTCCTGTTATGGTAGTACCCGAGAAATGTCGTACCTTTAAGGTATTTACCCTCACAACACTAGCTCCAGGTGCTTGGAGCAATGCAGGGACTGCGTGCCAGATGGGTGGGGAGAGATGTACTAGGCAGAGACTCTGCCCCCACTATGCATTAGCCAGTGGAGTTGACTGGGCATGGAGGGAGGAGTAATGCTGCACCCCATAAAGGAGTGACCCAAATGACTCTTCCTAGTGAAACAGGAGAGCCTCGGGAGGAAGTGTCTCTCTTTATGGCCAGATGCCCCTGGTGCTCCCCTGGGGTGGTGCCTACATTTGGCCCTTACAGTGGGCTGCGGCAAATAGCACTGTGTGCAGAACCCAGTGAGGGTCAGCTGGAGGAGGGGAATATAGCCTGGTGGTCTAAGAAGGCCTGTTATTCCCGAGATCTGTGGGGCTGTCTGGAGTTGCGTGCATATGAATGGAGAAGTAATAGGGGTAAAATATGAGCTGTGAGGGGCTCTGGATGGTACTAACCCGATATAAATCATCAGAGGTGGTTGAAAAAAGGTGAGTATATTTCATAGGAAAATATTGAAAGAAACCATTTTTTTATTTCATTTAAATTGTTTAGTAATATTTTTTTGTGGGATGGGAAACCCAGCTTCTCTGTTTATTCCTTTATTTTCCTGTCCTCCCCATGCTTCCCGCCGCCCCCCCCAGTGCTGAAAAGGGGGAAATTATTGTTGGGGGGTGGGGGGAAGGGAAGGAGAGGAGTCAAAATGGGATTTTTTTTCTTCCCACCAAAACAAAAGCTTACGACTATTTTAATTGAAAAGAAAAAAATGTCGACCAAAATTACATTTTGTTATAGTTGGGGATGTGGGGGAGGGGCGGCGAGTTTCATTGGAAAAAAACTTTTTTTTGCAGGAGTGGGGAGGGGCGTGGAAGCGGGTGAGGTCTATAAATAGTTACAGGCATATTCCCACGTATCTATTGTGCATCACTTATAATGTCAAGTGCAAACCAGCTCTCTCCAGATGGTCCAGAACAGCATCCAGTCCCTCTCTGGGCCGCATGACAGAAAGTCAAACCTAGGCCTTGTAGTCCAGCAACAGCCACAGCTGCAACTGAGCAGACTCTGAGTAAAGAGCCGCAGTGCCCAGACCCTCTCTCTGCTAATGTTAGTGCTCTATCTCCCCCTTCCTGAATTAAAGAGAAATCGAGGTCTGTGGCTGGAGCTCCCTAACGTGTAGGTTTCATATACAAAGTTTTGGTTTAGTCCAGTGTTCAGACTGAGGTCTGGGTTTGGATTCCAACCACCCAGAAAGTTTTGGGGTGTCTGACTCCAGGGTTTGGTTTGAGCCCATCCCTACATTGGTCACATATAGAATGCCATGTGCCCCTGAAATCAGGAAGCCAATCCTGGTGTTGCAGGGATCGGCCCTGTTTCTGGTAAAGCCCCTTGCGTGCTGGACATCTGAAGAAAGTGCCAGTCAGCTGAGCTGTGAAACTGACAATAGGCTGGGGCAGATACCTCCGCCACCAGATCTGTCAGGGGCTGACACTCTGCCTTTCCTCTCAGGTAGGATTCCAGTGTCTCCCTCCTTCCCCCTCCTCCACACAGTCTTTGAACCAGCACTTCACATGCAGCGCAGCAGGCGAGGGAGAGTCTGTGTGGCTGAGGAGAGGGAGAAATGGACAACCTTTTTTTGCTAAACCTTCCAAGTACAACTCCCTGATGCTCACCAAGACCCTTCCCTGTGCATGCCCTGTGGCAGAAGCCCTGGTTTTTCACTGTGATCGTCTGGTCATCTGTCACGGGGCAGAATTTAAATCCAGTGACTGACTGATTGGAAATGCTCTTGTGTGAGAGATCAAATACCTCTCTCTTCTCTGTGTGCTTCTCCTCTCCTGATTACTTTTGTTTGTACATTTCAGGCAGTCTCTCTAGCTGAGAGTAATAGAGCTGGACATGGACAGTAATATAGCTGAATACCGCATCAGTGGTGAGTACCTCTAAACAAGCACTAGGGGACATAGTTTGGGATTGATTTGAGCTGTAATTCTCCCAGCTGGAGAACAGAGAACAGCTGCCTTTCTGGGTGTCCGATGGGACTGGTACAGTGACCAGTTCTGAGAGCTCCGCGTGGAAGTACTCTGAGCACAACGTATACACCTGTAGAACTCACTTTTGCAGGGCATTACTGAGGCTACTAAATTGGAAACCTTTGCAAAATGGGATTATTTCCCCCCAAAAAAAAACATTAAAGTGAAGTCGGTGCGTACCAGTGGTTTGGAATGTTAGTTTTAATAAACCCTTCAATGTGTAGTAAGCCAGGAATTGGAGAATTAAGGGGTGTTGAGAATAATTCATTGATATTTTGAAGTGCTCTAAGTACGGGGGGCATATACAGAATAAAACTTGCAATACTTCTTAGATTGTAATTGGGGCATGGCCTGTCTTTGTTCGTTGTTTGTACAGTACCTATCACAATGGCATCTTGGTCCATGATTAGGGTTCCCAAGTGCTACACAAGACATAATGAATCATGATACACCCACTAGGATAAAAATCAAAAGGGCACACCATCTTCATCTAATCCATCTATCGATCCATCTATTTTTGTATTGCAGTAGAATCTAGGCACCCCAGACCGGAATCAGGGTCTCATTGAGCTTGGGACTGTACAAGCAGAACAAAAAGATGGTCCCTGCGCTGTCCCAAAGAGTTTACAATCTAAGTACAAATGAAGAGACAAAGGGAAGTACAAGATAATGATGAGACAGTACTGGTCAGTGTAAAGAGGAGTGACCACAGCATACCTCATGCTTCACAGCCCAAGCTGATCACCAGCCATGATCAGGAAAAACTCCCCTTCTCTCCCCACTCTATCACAATTAGATCTATTTTATAAGTATTATGGGTTCCTCTGACACATCCCTCACTGACCATTGTCAGAGACAGGGCGTGGATGTAGGTTCTGCTCAAATATGATATTCATACAAAGTCTTGGTTGTATATTTTTTAGACTGTTCAAGAGATGATGCCAATGGACCAGAATGTTGTCGTAAGAAAAGGGTCTGCTATTAGAGAAAAGGCCAGCCTTCTACTTTCACTGCTGGAGGCACAGATCTCATGGTGGCATTGCGTGACAAGGATTTAATTTCTTGTTTCATGTTGAATGATGGATGTAGATTTAATCATTTTATGTGACGGATGCTGGCACGATTCAGCAACAATTGTGAAATGTACCTGCAAACTCCTGCATTCTCTTAGGTTGACAGTGAAGAATGCAGATTTTTCTCTGTATAGCCAGATAGGCATAGGAAGCTTTCTCCCAAATTCATTTGGCATCACTAACCCATTGGGAACTGGCCTTGTAGAAAGGACAATGTATTTCATACACCCAGAGAGTATGTTCTGTACACTTTATATATGTATCAAGTATCAGGGGGTAGCCGAGTTAGTCTGTATCTACAAAAACAACAAGGAGTCTGGTGGCACCTTAAAGACTAACAGATTTATTTGGGCATACCCACGAAAGCTTATGCCCAAATAAATCTGTTAGTCTTTAAGGTGCCACCAGACTCCTTGTTGATTTTATACATATATAAAAACATCTATTGAGGTAAATTGTCAGAGTTCCATTGACTTTGATGGAGCTCTGACACTTTATATTAGCTGAGGATCTGGCTTACTTTGTGTATAGGGGTGAGGGCTGAAATATATGAAAGCGACCAGGCACAAATTCGTTCATAAGTGAGTGAAATGATGATTGCGATTTGCATCACAGCTCTTTGGTGGGAAACAATTACACAGGAGCTGCCATTTTACAGGAGCAGATGAATGATCCATCTGGTCTGGTGTCCTGTTTCTGACAGTGGCCAATGCCACATGCTTCAGAAGAAGATTGAGCTCAGTCCCCCTTTTTCCCCGTAATTCAGGGATGGGCATTCCTTCCTGGCCCTGGCTGGTGATCAGTCTGTGCTCTGAAGCATGAGGATTGAGAGCCCTTGGCTAGTATAACTTCAGATACCCTTGTGATTCACTTAACGATGATACCTAATCCTCTTTATGAGTTTACTTAGCAGCATTCCCCATTAAAAGCCTAGCACTATTGCTCTGAAGTGAAATGCTGTCACTAGATATCTTGTCCAGGAATTGCCAGACTGGATCAGACCCAAGGTCCTTCTGGTCCAGTATCCTGTCTCTGACCGTGGCCAGCACCAGATGCTACAGAGGAAGGTGTAAGAAACCCTGCGGCAGGCAGATGCAGGATACTCTGCCACACGTTAGTTCTCATCCTCATCACTGAGAGATTGGTTTAAGCTCTGCAGCATGAGGTTTAATATCTCTGCCCCTGGACCCCACTCCTGACAATAACTCTCCTCTCTTCTAGTCATAAGAAGTCCACACGGGTGGGAAATAGGCATCTATGTGACTGGTGCACTTGTTCTGCTGGGAATAGCTGCACTAAACCTGTGGAAACTATGGAAGTCTGGGAATTATCCAACACCGTCTCCATTTCCCAACTACAACTACCGATATCTGGAACAAAAGTACGGGACTACGTATTCGGACATCAAACTCAAGGTAAAAGTCCTTCCTGTTCAGTGTGACCAGGTCGCTAAACATTCCCACCAGCCATCAAGCTCTTATAAAGACAGATCAATATGGAGAAGGTAACCAGCTCAAACCTTTGATTTCCTCAGCAAGGTCTCAAACAGAGGAAGAAACATCAAGCATTATTTTGGGGGTAATTTAAATGTCAGGAATACATGTTTTGGGGAAAAACAAACAAACCTTGATCACAAGCCTGGCTAAATATACTGGGCCAGATCCTCTGCTGGTATAGGTTGGCATGTCTCCACTCACCTCAGCTTTGGATCTGAAGCCTAGCATTCAATTGTTACCAGCAGCCAGGACCGGCTCTAGGCACCAGCAAAGCAAGCACGTGCTTGGGACGGCACAATTCCAGGGGTGGCATTCCGGCCATTCTTTTTTTTTTTTTTTTGCTTGGGCAGTTGTGCTCTCGGAGCTTGGGGTGGCAAAATACCTAGAGCCGGCCCTGCAAGCAGCCAGGAGGCAGAGGTGGACTTTGAAATTCGCTGCATGTCACTAGGACATCTGAAGAATATACTGACATGGTTGCACTGTCCCATTCTGGTCACCAGCATTCTTTGGTATTGTTTTCCATAGACAAAGAGAGAGCATATGCTTTGGATCTGGCTCCTACTTTGGAGTTTACTTAGCTCATGATGCAACTATTGCCTCGTAAACAGGGAGTGTCCTCAAGGTATGGAAATAGAAGCTTGGTCGGACAAGCTGCTGTCAGGAGGACAGGAAAATTCACAAAAGAGACTCTAAATCCACCAGAGTAGCTATTAACACCAACAAAGAAAGGAAAAATCAAGGCTGGGTTATTACTTGTGAGTCTGAGCAGGATGGGGAGTTAAAGACTGGAAGCCACAGTTCTAGTCACCTTATTACAAAGAGGACACTGTAGAAATGGAAGAGGCTCAAGGGAGCTGAGAGCAAACAGAATGATACAGGGGTTTTAACTTAGGGCTTGCTCCAAAGCAATCAATCACTGAAATCAATGAGCGTCTATTCCTCAACTTCAATGAGCTTTGGATCAGGCCCTTAAGTGAGAGAAGAAACAGAAGGGACTAGACATGGGGTGTTTGTAAACTAAAGGAGAAGATATGCATAGGCCGAAACAAACAAGGGCACGGGAAGGCAAGAGAAATGACAGGATTGTCCGATGACATGGTGCAAGAAGATGTGGAGCTGATCCAGCTCCACTGAAGTAAATGGAAAGATGCCCACTGACTTCAATGGGAGTTGGATCAGGGCCTCTGAGTTAAACAGGCGTTCTTCAGAACATGGAACTCCAACCCCAGTGAAGTCACTAGAAAGCAGCATAAACCACAGCAGAAAAATGCAAGAAGGAAATTAGGAAGGTGATGAAGAAATTTGAAGAGCTTATAGCCATAGATAAAAAAACAAATCACACAATGTTCTTTACATCTATTAGAAGCAGGAAACCTGCAAGAGAATTGGTGGGATGGCTGGACCACGAGGGGGGTACAATGAACAGTTACATGGCAGAGCAACAAAATGATTGCTTTGCATCAGCCTTTCATACAGGCAGGGTTGGGAAGGTATTTGTCCTAGACCTGAGCTAAAGGAACATATGACCTGGTAGGTCCCTTCCAGTCCTCAAGTCCAGTCCCCTGAGATTACAGGCAACCCTGTCATCTAATCCTGTTAAGGAACTTATCAAGTTTCATCATAAAACCAGGTAGGTTGTTTGCCCCTACTACTCCTGTTGGGAGGCTGCCCCAGAACCTCACTCCTTTGATAGTTAGAAACCTTCTACTTTCCAGCCTGCGTTTATTCATGGCCAGTTTATACCCATGTGTTCTTGTGCCAATATCGGCGTTAGTTTAAATAGCTCTTCTCTCTCCTTGCTGTTTACCCTCTGGACGTATTCATAGAGAGCAGTCATATCCCTTCTCAGCCACGCTCTTTTTAGTCCTCTCTCGTTAAGATAGGCTCTCCATTCCCCTGATCATCCTAGTAGCTTTTCTCTGCACCTGTTCCAGTGTGAATTCATCTTTCTTGAACCTGGTTGGTCAGAACTGTACACACTATTTCAGATGAGAATCTCTCTTCGTTACCTATAAGTCATAATACTACTGACAACATGTTCAGTAGTACCTACGTTACTTGGAGCCAAAGTTTCATTGAAAGTCAATGGGATTTAGGCTTCTAATGCTTAAATCACTTTGAAAATGGAACTTAGGCTCCGAAGCTGCTTAGGCACTTAAGGAAATTTTACCCCATCTCTTATTTATGGGCTAAATGCTACTGGGTAACATGATCAGACACTTGAGCAAGTATAGTTCACCCAGTAGGGGGCAGTGGTACATGTTATGTATTAGCGGTGGTCAAAAAACCAGAAGGGGGATGGATTTGTGGAGAAATTGCAATTTTTTTAAAATTAATTAGTTTTCATTTTTTGTCTCTCTTTCATCTTTTTTTTTTTTTGTTTTTCTTCCAAAATGGAAAATTTTCAAAAATGATTTGTTTTGAATATTTATATTTACAAATAACTAAGGTGTCACTTAGTTGACTCATGTCACTTAATTGAGTAATGAAAAGTTACCCTGCAGCTAAACGAGAAAGGGAGAAAAAAGGGATGAGAAGGGGCTTTCGTATCATATATAGCATATATGAACTAGTGCGTTATCAAGTCTCTCTTAAATGACCTAAGCACTTGTCCTGGGAGACTGTGCCACAGCCTAATGCTGTAGATCTTCTTGTTAAGGAATTATCTTCATATCCCATGGCAGTTACATATTTAGACCCCTTAGCACTTAAGAACTCCATCTGCTTCGTTTCACATGTAGTAAGAAGTAGTTCAGAGGAGAAGGGGTTAATCCAGCCTGAGTAGCTCTTCTATCCTTTCCTATGTCTGCAGAGAGGGGGAGCCTCAAACTTCCGTAAGGCAGCAGAAAGGACGTCCCCTGTCCGCAAGCCCAGCCTGAAGATGGATGACACCTTTGAGAACATCAATGAGCTGGGTACCTTAGAGTTGATGAGCAAAGACCTAGATCTGGGTCCATTCGGGCCACTGAAGAAATCCGTGTCCACTGACTCCCTCAGCTCCATCTCCTCCATTGGGAATAACTTTGGCCAAGACTTCACTGTGGGCCAGGTGGAAGTCAACATGGAATACGATGTGTTCTCCAACACCCTGCACGTCACGCTGCTGCAAGGGAAGGACCTCCTGGAGAAGGAGGACGTCAACTTTGAGTCGTGCTTTGTGCGCATCAGCTTGCTCCCAGATGAACAAATCATTGGCATTTCCAGGGTAAGTGTCTATCACCTTCTCTTGCAGCATGTTTGGAGGTGTGTGTGTTAAGTGAAATGCGTATGGGTCTAGTCATTGTTCATGCTATACAGACCTCTGAGGAGCTAGATCTCAACCTCCTTGTGGCGAATTGGCTGAGCAGTTAGGGGTCAAATGTGAGGGGGCATCTCCCGCTGCTCTTCTTCCCTGATAGGAGGGTGATAGGGCAGCAACAGTCAGTAGAGTCAGGGTGGATGAATGATTTATGAGGAGTGAGCCACAGAGGCAGGGGGTCTCAGAGTCCTGGGAGAAGTATGATAGCTGGAAGCAGTTGGCAGAGTGATTATTGCGACCCACTGCAACTTAGGGCCTCCTAGTGCTTGGAATGGCTACAACATTACCTCTAAGCTCACTGTACCAGATAGCTAGGTGTTGGTATGGCAGAGTGCTCATGCAACCCTACAGCTGGGGAGAAGGGCGGTGTGGGGTAGGCAGTGATGATGACATAATGCAATGTCATCTCATTTTTCAAAGAATTGGGGTAGGTTCTCAACGCATGGTCACTCCTGCCATAAAACCTATGGGCAAAGGAGTTCGCAAATGCAGAACCACACTCTTGTCCCATTCCTAATTGCCCATGATGGAACCTGAATGAATCTAGTTTGAATGAAGAGTATGAAGAAATGTACATTTTGAGTTGGAGAAGGAGCAGTTTTATCCAGCTGGGAAGGGGGTTGAAGTTATGCACTGGTGACCTTCACTGGTTGTGCACTGTAGAAAGACTCTTTATTTCAAAACTTGCCAGTAGGGGCAAGTTTGCACCATGTGGGACATTCTGCGTCTCCTCTGCTAGAGCAGAAATGGATGTACATTTAGGAGCATGTTATACAATATAGGAGACACCAAATACCTGCTGTTCAAGGATCACCCCACATTTTTCAATGTATCCTTGGGCACAACTAACTCATCACGTGTATGTTTCCATGTCCCTCCGAACATGAACAACCCGGGAGGTCATGTCTCCATGACATCAGAAACCAGAGGTGCTAGAACTAAGGGTGCAGGGGCTGTGCTTGTGGACTGGGTGTGCTTGACCTAAGGGAACAATCCCCAAGGGTCCTGTTCCTATAATAAATTACACAGCCTCTGCTGCTGTCCCAGCCATCTCTCTGCCACGTACAGTTCCACCACCCAAACAAGCAGAGGCAGAAATGTTGCTTGCAAATCCAGACTCTGATGCTGAAATTGACGGCCACAGCTTCCACGTCTCCTGCTTGCTTGTGACAAATCAATATTCATTTCTGCTGTAGCTTGGCTGCTTCTAGAGTTGGGCGAGTGCCCCTGAGCAGCAGCTGTCCAAAGCTAGACTGCACTTCTCTGTGAACTGAGAGTACGATCGGTTTGTTCTGGGGATCACTTTTATCTAGCAAATGCTGGGCGCACACTGCATAGTTCCTCTAGCGTGGGCTTCCTTCCTTCCTATTTAGATACAGGCAAGCACTAGGCATTGATCAGTTCCCGGGGACTTGTACTAGTGTTTTCCAGACCCCTGCTCAGATGTGGAGTCTGTCTTTCCAAGCGTGAGGTGGGCCTGTTTACTCCAGGGCTATCGTGGGCCGTTGCAGACAATTCATGATTCGTGTCACACTTGTTTATGAGGCATGAGATCGTGTTCATAAGAAAAGTGTGTTACCACTGTTGAGAGAGGAAGGATGGTCCTGTGGCTTGAGGTGCTGACCTGGGACAAAGAAAATCTGTGTTCGGTTCCTGATTCTGCCACAGACTTCTGGTGTGACGCTGGGCAAGTGGCTTAATCCCTGTGCCTACTTCCCTATCTGTAACATGGGATTAATAGTGTGTCCTTTGTCTGTCCTGTCTGTTTAGACTATACACTCGTCAGGGCAGGGACTGTTTTCTTACTATGTGTGTTCGCAGTGCCCAGCACATCGGGGCTCTGGTCCCAGCTGGGCCTTTAAATGTTACCATCATCTAAACAATAGTCATCATCTTTAGGAAACAACCCTGCGTTGTCGGCTGAGAGGGCCAAGATCCCCTAATAGGAATGAGGGATGGTTCCCTGTGATTCCCTGTCAGCTGAACGTGGTAAAATGGCGGTTAACTGACAGCAGATGGAGGCAAGCTTTCGAGGGCTTTCATTCAAAAGCCTGCCTAAGGCAAGACCTCTTCCTATGCAGACAGGATCACGTGCTGCGGATGCTCCTGGGCTGAGCCGACCAGTCCAGCTCTTGCTATCTCCAGCGTGCGTTTGAAGGTGTGTCTGTGCCTGCAGGTTTCAGTTCCAGTTCTGGAATGCTGAGCAGCTGCAGGAAGATGAGCGGCTATTGCCGGGTGCCCCCTGATGAGCATTTTCCTGGGTGTGTGTTCTTGCCAGGCCATTCACAGCTCGGGGCACTCATGCAGTGTGGGCGGGGATTCAGGCTGCGGTAGGGTTACCATATTTTGTGCCTCCTAATGGAGGACACTCCCGGGGGCCCCGGCCCCGCCCCCAACCCCGCCCACGCCCCCGCCCCCGCCCCAACTCCGCCCCCTCCCAAAGTCTCCGCCCCCTCCCCTGCTTGAAGCCTGAAGCAGGTAAGGGGGAGTGGGGGGGGGAGGAGGCGCGGCCCAGGCTGGCCCCTGGCGGCTCCAGCCTGGGTCGGCTCGGGCCCTGGCCGACCACCCCTGGCTCCCAGCCCCCCGACCCCGGCCCGGCTCCCAGCCCCCCGACCCCGGCCCGGCTCCCAGCGCCGCGGGCCGGCTCCCGGCTCCCAGCTCCCAGCGCCACGGGCCGGCTCCCAGCTCCCCGACCCCGACCCGGCTCCCAGCCCCGCGGGCCGGCGGCTCCCGGCTCCCAGCCCCGCGGGCCCGGCCCGGCTCCCAGCTCCCCGACCCCGGCCCGGCTCCCAGCCCCGCGGCTCCCGGCTCCCAGCCCCGCGGCTCCCGGCTCCCAGCCCCGCGGCTCCCGGCTCCCAGCCCCGCGGCTCCCGGCTCCCAGCCCCGCGGGCCAGCGGCTCCCGGCTCCCAGCCCCGCGGGCCCGGCCCGGCTCCCGGCTCCCCGACCCCGACCCGGCTCCCAGCCCCGCGGCTCCCGGCTCCCCGACCCCAGCCCGGCTCCCAGCCCCGCGGGCCGGCGGCTCCCGGCTCCCAGCCCCGCGGGCCCGGCCCAGCTCCCAGCTCCCCGACCCCGACCCCGGCTCCCCGACCCGGCTCCCAGCCCCGCGGCTCCCGGCTCCCAGCCCCGCGGGCCCGGCTCCCCGACCCCGGCCCGGCTCCCAGCCCCGCGGGTCGGCGGCTCCCGGCTCCCAGCCCCGCGGGCCGGCGGCTCCCGGCTCCCAGCCCCGCGGGCCGGCGGCTCCCGGCTCCCAGCCCCGCGGGCCCGGCCCGGCTCCCGGCTCCCCGACCCCGACCCGGCTCCCAGCCCCGCGGCTCCCGGCTCCCAGCCCCGCGGCTCCCGGCTCCCCGACCCCAGCCCGGCTCCCAGCCCCAGGGGCCCGGCTCCCCGACCCCGGCCCAGCTCCCAGCCCCGCGGGCCGGCGGCTCCCGGCTCCCAGCCCCGCGGGCCGGCGGCTCCCGGCTCCCAGCCCCGCGGGCCGGCGGCTCCCGGCTCCCAGCCCCGCAGGCCGGCGGCTCCCGGCTCCCCGACCCCGACCCGGCTCCCAGCCCCGCGGCTCCCGGCTCCCCGACCCCAGCCCGGCTCCCAGCCCCACGGGCCCGGCTCCCCGACCCCGGCCCAGCTCCCAGCCCCGCGGGCCGCCGGCTCCCGGCTCCCAGCCCCGCGGGCCGGCGGCTCCCGGCTCCCAGCCCCGCGGGCCCGGCCCGGCTCCCAGCTCCCCGACCCCGGACCGGCTCCCCGACCCGGCTCCCAGCCCCGCGGCTCCCGGCTCCCCGACCCCGGCCCGGCTCCCAGCCCCGCGGGCCCGGCCCGGCACCATGCCCCCGGCCCCGCACAAAGAGGCCCCGGCCGAGCCTCCCGATTTTCCCGGACATGCCCGGCTTTTGGGGATTTCCCCCCGGACGGGGATTTGAGCCCCCAAAAGCCGGACATGTCCGGGAAAATCCGGACGTATGGTAACCCTAGGCTGCGGGGATGCAGCCCAGCTACATCCATGGGCCATGTTCAGCCCTGGCATTAACGGGCAAAACACCATTTGAGTCAGTGGCATCGCACCAACTTCTGCCAGCAGAGAATTTGGCCCCCTGGCTGTAAAGACAGTGTCAGCAGAATTGTGTGAGGGGAGTCGATGGATGGGCACTACTCCTCAGTCCAAGTGGCTTGTCCTGTTCCATTCCCCGCTTTGTAGCTGATTCAGCACCTGAGCCAATGCCCACTGAACTCAGTGAAGAGACTCCCATTGATTTTGCTTGGATAAGGCTCCCGATATACCACAGTGAGCTGGGAGGTAGATGCAGCACCATGCAATGCACCTGGTATGTCCACTGTGAGATCCAGTGGAGTATTATCCTCCCCACTGCTCAGCACTAGCCCTTCCATTTCTCCCCTGCTGCATCGGTTGTGAGTAATGGGTTAATCCCAAAAGAAACCTCCACTGGGGCATGGGAAGCTCTGGGCAGACCCAGTTATGATTCAGAAGCTTCTTCCTTGGAAGTTGCTTGTGGTACCATCGGTCAATTTACTAACTGTAATGGGAGCAATTAAGTCTGTTCTATGAGATGGAAAGGACTGTGAAGAGAGTTTTGTTTCAATTGCTTTCCTAGTCAATGAGCTGCAGGCATTCCCTTCTAGCTCTTGGGAAGCGAGTCTGTGAGCAGTATGCAGAGGACCTGGAAGATGCTGTCTCGTGGCGAAGGAAATAGAGGGGGGAGGCTGGACTCCTGAGTGCCATTCCCAGCTCTGCTAATGACTTACTGTCTAGCCTTAGGCAAGGCACATATCCTCCCTGTAACTCATGTTCTTTATCTTACAACTGGGGTAGTGATACAGACCCACTTCCCAAGGGCACTGTACTAACTCATGCCTGTAAAGCTGGACATCTCAAGCATCCTGGATTTTGCAGGATGTTCCACTCTGGCTGAATCAGGCTGCCTGTTTCACTGCATCACAAAGGCAGGCAAGGGGAGGAGGGACAGACTTCCACCAAATGTGCTGTAGCCTATGGGAAAATGCTTTGAGGAGGAGACCATGGCCTCAGATCTTGTCTCTACTGGCTGCTGTCTATATTTTCATGTACTTCATAGCCCTTATTACTGACCAAGACCTTGTATCCCACCCCTAGGAGCCTGCCTGTGCTCTCCAGCTGGCTCTGAGGGAAAACTGATTGCGACAGGAGCACTCCAGCTTCCAAATACTGGGCGACTGAGCTGCTCCTCAGCACATGCAGCTGCTCTGATTTGCTGCCCTTTCCAGGAGGCAGGCGAGGGAATAGGGCAGGGCTGTGAATCAGGTGCAGACTTCGCCAAAGGAAGTCTGTAAGTGTATAGTCGGTGGGGCAAACCCATAGTGCTGGCTGGTCTGGTTTTCGTCATACTGGTTATATTTCTATGCCTGGAATGGAGTGGGAGACGGCTAATGGTGGGGAGGAAGGTGAGAGAAAGGAAGAATATTAAAGGGAGACAGTGGGAGACATGTCAGATCAGAAAAGAAATATAAGAGGGGTGGTTAGGTTGGGACCCAGCATGTGCTTAACCTGAGGCATATGAGTCTTCCTGTTGAAAGTCAGTGGACTTGCTCATATGCTTAACGTTTAAGCACCTACCTAAGTGTTTTGCTATATCGGGGCATTGAGAGGGGAAAAGCTGAACTGAAACACAAACAAATGATGCCAAACGATAGAGAAAAGTGGGTGGGGAAAATCCAGAATGTGAAAAAGACTTGAAAGAAAGATGCATTGAAGATGGAGAATAGGGAGAGAAGAGAGAGGAACAAAAAAGATGTAGTCGGTCATTATTTTATCATATATAAAATTTAGTTTCTATAAGATTTTTGTATGTGTGATTTATTGTTGCTATATTTGTGTGTGTTACCCCGGAGTCCCAGTCCTTGACCAGGACCTCATTGTGCTGGGCGCTGTACAAACACAGAACAAAAAAAAGGGTCCCTGCCCCAAGGAGCTTACAATTGAAGTGTAAGATGAGAGACAACAGGTGGGGAAGCACAAGGAGACATTGAGATAATACAAATCAGCATGTTAGACAGTGGTCTCAGCACACTAGCTACCTAACTGTTGTCAAGGTATGGAGGGGTTGGTTTGTGTTTTATTACTAGTGACTTATTTATTTCTAGCAAATCTAACAAGTTTCCCAGTTTTGTACTCAGAGGGCCACTTCCCTCCTAAATCCACTGGCCTCGGACACTCTGTGGATCATCAGTGATAGGTGTGCTGGGGCAGCTGCCCGGTCGCTCAGAGCATGAAGGCTAAGCATTGGTGCCAACCACCATCCATTCTATTCCTCCTTCCGTTGCATGTAGCTCGCTCTTGCCTGTCCTGTCCACCTCCGTCCTGTTGGAAATGGCTGTCTGCTTCCAGCAGACGCGGGCTGGAGTCTTAGCAGCGTTGTGTGGTGTTTGTGCTTGGTTTCTGGACAAGCTGATTTGAGTGTGGCCAGGGAGGGAGAAGCCCCTGGGAGGTTAGATATGGAAAACATGAAGACAATTAAAAGTTTGAGGAAACTGGACTGGAAGTTGCATGTGGTTTCTGTAAATGGGACGTTCCTCCAGCTGGTGATCCCGATGGGCTCTGTGTGTCACGTAGGAGGCAAGTCTCTCTCAGGAGCTCGAAGGAACATGCAGGCATGTTTCACATTTGCACTTGCTCCAGGGCAATGATGCCCTTCTGCTCAGATCAGTACTGGGTTTACAATGGTGCCATGACGCTGAGTCCAGGCTCCAAAGGGGCCCCAGCCCGCTCTACTTGGGCTGCAGTCCAAGGCCCCGCCAGCTCTTCTCCGTCCCCCACCTCTGTCCCGCACCCACCGGCAGCCAAGCTCCCCCCTCCCACACCTCTTCTCTGCCTCCTCCCGCAGCGTGCTGCATTCCCGCTCCTCCCCCTCCCTCTCAGCGCTTCTCCCACCGCCAAACAGCTATTTGCCGGTGCTCCGGGAGGGCGTGGGAGGAGCGGGGTTGCAGCGCGCTCGGGGGAGGAGGTGGAGCAAAGGTGGGGTGGGGCCATGGGGAAGGGGGTGGAATCGGGGCAAGGCGGAGCAAAGGCGGGGCCCCCACACTCCCCCTACGCATCCCCCCCCCGCCGTGAGCTGCTCAGGGTAGGGTGTGGGGCTGGGAGCACCCCCAGCCCCCTGCCCTGACTCCTGCACCCCCACCCACATACCCAGGCCCACCCTGAGCACCAAACAGGAGCTCCTGCACCCCCCACATTCCCACCTGCACCCCTTGCACCAAACAGGAGCTGCCCCAGGTAAGCGCTCCACACCCCAACCTCCTGCCCCAACCCTGAGCCCCCTCCTGCATACTAACTTCTGACCAGCCCTGCACCACAACCCCCAGCCCGCTCCTGCACCCTAACTCCCTTCCAGACCCTGCACCCACAGCCCTGACTCCTGCACCTCCCTCATATCCCCCCCAGCCCCCTGCCCTCCATGACTCCTGCACCTCCCTCATATCCCCCCCAGCCCCCTGCCCTCCATGACTCCTGCACTTCCCTCACACACACCCAGCCCCCTGCCCTCCATGACTCCTGCACCTCCCTCATATCCCCCCCAGCCCCCTGCCCTCCCTGACTCCTGCACCTCCCTCATATCCCCCCCATCCCCCTGCCCTCCCTGACTCCTGCACCTCCCTCATATCCCCCCCATCCCCCTGCCCTCCATGACTCCTGCACCTCCCTCATATCCCCCCCAGCCCCCTGCCCTCCATGACTCCTGCACCTCCCTCATATCCCCCCCAGCCCCCTGCCCTCCCTGACTCCTGCACCTCCCTCATATCCCCCCCATCCCCCTGCCCTCCCTGACTCCTGCACCCCCCACCCCCACCCTGAGCACCAAATGGGAGCTCCTGCACACACACCCATATTCCCATCTGCACCCCTCGCACCAAATGGGAGCTACCCCAGGTAAGTGCTCAACACCCCAATCTTCTGCCCCAACCCTGAGCCCCCTCCCTCGCCCTAATCCCCTCCCAGACCCTGCACCCCCTGAGCCCTCTCCCGCACCCTAAGTCCTGGCCAGACCCTGCATCCCAACATTTTCACATATATTTTTTTTTTTTATAAAATGCTCTTATCCAAAGCACTTTACAATAGTTAGCTAACGGTACAAACAATATTTGGAAAGATCATTAAGTGGTCTGCCGAGACCCTCAGCAATTTTCAAGTGGTCTATGGAAAAATAAGTTGGACTACAAAACCAATCAAGGTACCTCACTTTGTTTTCATTTACTTCCTATTACTTATAGGAGGAGGATGAAGGAAAAAAAGAATGAAAACAGGGGTGGGGGGAGATAAGAGAGAATGTTCTTTTTCTTGGCTGGGTCCCAAGGAGGGGCCCCCAAAATGAAGCTGAGCACAGGGCCCCACTAACTTTAAATCTGCCACTGGGGCTGACCCCTCCCCCACAGCTCCCCACACCGCAGCAGGGGACTGACCCTCCCCACCCCCCAGCTCCCCACACTGCTGCCAGGGGCTGGGGCTGGCCCCTAAGCCTCCCAAGTCTCATTCTGGCTGGGGCTGACCCCACAAGCCCTGCTACCTGACACCTCGCGTCACCTCCCCCCCCACACACACATTCCTCCACACCCCACTAGGGGGGCACACCGGATTTTTTTGGTAAACTGGGCATTTGTTCATTTGCTCTTGCCAACTGATCAGTTGGCAAGAGCAAACGGGATAAATGCCCGTTTTGTCAAAAAAGTCAGGATGGCCGGGACAGAGCTTAAAAAGGGAACTGTCCCGGCCAAACGGGGACGTATGGTCACCCTATCTCCAGGCAAGTGGGTCCTGAGGGAGTCTGGCCAGGATGGGGGCAGACCCTGACCTGGCTAATCGCGCCACTCCCGAGAGGCCGGAGTGATTCCCGCCCTGGCACTGGACCAGCCCCATCACCTTCCAGCAGGGCTGGTGAGTGTGGTCAGGGGGCAGGGTGTGAGGGAGTGGGTCTCTAGAGGTGTGGGGGGGGCTGCTGGCCAGTGGGGGGGTCTCTTGCGGGACAGTGAGGGAGGTCTGTGTGTAGGGATGCTGGGCAGTGGGGGGTCTGAGTGGGGTGCTGTGTAGTTGTGGTGGTGGGCTGTGGGGAAGTGCATTGGGCAGTAGTGGTGCAGCTGTGTGTGGGGGTGCTGAGCAGGGGTGGTGGTGTGCAGGCCACTGTGCATTTCTGGTGGAGGGTCTGTGTGGGGGGCTGCTGGGCGTAGCAGTTCCAGGGAACGCTGGGCATAGGGAGTCAGGGGCTGCGTGGCATGGCATGGGCCCACCCCCGAGGGGAAGGGGCACGTTTGCAGCACAGGGCTGGGCAGGCCAGTGTGCGTCTGGCAACTGCCGGATTGTATACAGTGCCCTTGCACTGGGCTGGGTGGAGCGGGGCTGGCCCCACCATGCTATGCCCCATTGCCCCTGGCTGGACCCTTGCTCTGGGGACCGACCTCCCCATGCCATGCTCCTTTGCCCCCATGGGGGCCCACGAATATGTTTGGCACCAGGCCCACAAAAGGTTAATCCGGCTTTGGCTCAGATCCCTCTGCCCTGACGTGTATCAGTTTATACATGTCAACATCCCAATTTACCTCCATGTGCACGAGCCATGGCCAAAAGATTCAGATCGTTTCAACAAATGAGGAAATAAAATGACATTGCACAGGGAGAGCCTGGATTCTATGGTGTGTTTTTTCAAATCTTTCCCTTCCTAAATCTCCTTGCTGCGGCAGTTTCCTTTTAATTAGCCACGAGATAAGGAAAACACAATGCCAGATTTGCAAGTGCTCAGCACACACTACTGGGACTAGACCCTCCCTGCTGAGCTCTTTGCAAAATCTGGCCCCAATTAATAGACTTAGCTCTTATATAGCACTTTTTATCAGTAGATCTCAAAGCACTTCACAATCTTTTAAATCACCCCTGTGAGATAACACAAGAGTATTGTACAGATGGGAAACTGAGGCACAGAGAGGCTAAGTGACTTGCCCAAGGTCACAGAAAATCTGTCAGAGCAGGGAATTGAACCCAGGTCTTCGGCCAGTGCCTTAACCACTCTACCATCCTTCCTCTATGGTGGTGGGTTCCTGACAATCTTGCCCATAAAGTCTCTTGTTTCTTTTATTTTTTGAGGGGGCAATTTTTAAATAAATCCATTTCTGGTAAATGATGCTAGGTGGTCAGCTTGAGACACTCCAGTCTTGTTCTGCCATGGAGCAGGGACAGCTGGGCTTGCTTGCTTCTTCCCCACGCCCATCCCAATATGCCTTGGCTTTTACCTGGAGAGACACCCTTCAGTCCCCAGGATCATTCAATCCCTGGCCTCTCTGCTGCGGCAGCCCACAAGGGTGCCATTTAATACCAATTGAGATGGTGGCTTTTGTGCCATAGAGTCCTGCCCAGTGGAGACCAAACTGAAATCACTAATTCATACAGCAAAGGCCACATAGGACAATGGTCAGAAATTAATGACTGATCACTGCTATTCTGGGCTGGATTTGAACCAGTCACCAAGGCCCTGATCCTCCAAAGGTCTCCATGCAAGTGAACGCCTGTGGCCATGCCAGTGAAGTCAGTGGCGCTCCATACAGGTGCAGGACACCACCCACATGGAGTTATTTGCAGCTTTCCAGCTATTGCAGGATTAGGGCCCTACAACTGAAAAGCTTCCTGCGCCATTGCTCTGAGAATTTCAGCCCCACACTGCAAAGTCACTTGTTAAGGTGGCAAAGAGCTTTCCAGTACAAACCTGATTTTTGACCATATCCTCTAAGTTCCTCAATAAAAGAAGTCCTTAATACCCAACATGTCTCATGATTCTTCTCTAGCCAGCTGGGTTTTTTTGGTTGGGGGTTGTTTTTTGCTGCTTTCTGTTGCAAAGTTTGAGGTTAGTTGGGCCGGGCATCTTGGAGGTAGTGAAGTTGGAGAGTGAGATTGTTCATTTTTGGAAAAGGCATATGAGGCTTTTGTCTCTGGCCTAGACAGCCCAGCCTTGCTTTATTCAGTTGTCCTCAATGAGAAGGAGGGTTTGAGCACTTAAGGCAGGTTGCATGGTTAATTCTGGAGTTATTTGCTATCCAAAATGAACACCCTGAACGTTCTGTCCAGTCCTGCCATATGTTGATGGCTGATCCTGTACACCGTTGTGCCCCGCTAAGCTTTGGCTTAAAAAAGAAGTCTTCATATCACTGCAACTAGCGTAAAGGTATGAACTGATTCCAAGAGGTGGAAGTTTGTCCAACTCATGGCAAAACAGCCCAGCCTGTCTCCTTTAAGCCAGATATAGGGTCTGATCCAAAGCCCATTGAAGTTAACAGGAACCTGTCCACTCATGTCAATGAGCTTTGGATCAGGCCCATAAAACAAACCCCCTCACAGCCTGAGCTAGAGAACTCAATCTACTTCTATACAGACTAGAACCCCAGTGTATCTGCAGCACCTCATCCCTCCTTCCCATTGGATGCTCAGACCCTGCTGCACACCATTATCACGTTCACTCTTTACAAACTGGCGGCAGATGCCCGAGCACCGCACCAGGACACACTGAAGCCTGGTTCGTAGCAGTAAGAGATGCAGAAGGCAGGCAGAGATGCAGGAAACAGAACTTTACTGAATGTGAGAGACCAGTGCTGAGTCTCTACTATTTGTCCAGCTGCAACTTATCTCCCTCTTGCCTTCCAGAGCCCCTGGTCCTTTACCACCCCGATCCCTCTAGAAACGTGATCCTCTTTCTCAAGTTCCACTTATTCCGCTGCAAGGTCCACAAGCAGAATGTTACATTTTCAGTTTGTAGGCCCTGCTACTTATGATTGGAGAGGCTCAGAACCAGTGGGGAGGGAAGGGAGGAATGCAAACATTGTCACAAATTATTGTTTCTTTTTTGCTAAAGTTTTGTTTTCACCAACACTTACTCACCAGCTTTATTTACAATGTACCAGTATCCACATTGGGTGGGCAGGGGTAGAGTTACAGTAGGGTTGCCAGTTTTGGGTGGGCATATTCCTGGAGGTTTCATCACATGACATCTTTAATTAAAGATTAATTTTTAATTCCTGGAGACTCCAGAACAATCCTGGAGGGATGGCAACCCTAAATTACAGGGTCAGAGTTAAGGTTGTCTTTGTGGAACCTTATCTCCAAATTTCCTGGCTCTCAAATATTTGGTGGTTTTGGAGGTTTTTTAAACTACAGTGGTATAAATATAATGTTGTTTGGAACTAACTGCTGTATATTTACAACTCTAACTCTGGCCTCACTGAATAGTTTATCTGGAAATTCAATGAACAAAAGAAGGGACAAATCATCTTAGTAGGTAGCAAATTTTGGCTTCCAAAGAGATCTGTATAAAATACTCCAGCAAGTATAAAATATTATCTTTAAAATATTTTGACAGTGCCCTTTTAAGAATAATTTTCAGCATAAACACCAGACTCTCTGAATTTATGCTTTGTAGTTATTATTTATTGACTCTATTTACAATTCACTAACACTATTTATAGACGCATACTGGCCTGAGACAAGTAATGAAGACACATTAATCTCTCTCCTGTAGTGTGCTGCAGTCCACTGAAAAAAATCACTAACATTTATATAGCATCTTTCCATTCATAGATCCCAAAAAGCTGTAGCAACCATAGATATTTATACATTGATCACTCCACCACTGATGTAGTGGAGCCATTTCTGAGAGCCCATCTTTTCCCCCAGAGAATACCCGGATCTCCCATTGACCTCAGTAGGAGTTGTTCATAACCCTTGGGGGAGCACAGGGCCATTGGGTGGCAGGCAGCAGCTGTCTAAGACCCAGATGTTGCAATTGGCTTTGCACACGCAGACCTGGTGTTCTCAACTCAAGATAAGTCTCTCAATATCTGATGTTTTTTTTTAAGCTCCAGTTCCCGGATTCATGTGGTTAGAGGAGAACCTGAGCTTTCGTTTAAAGAAACAGGAAGTTTCTAGCCCTCACGATTTCAGAGAAAAGCTGGAAAATGTGAGGCTAGAGCATCCGAAAGGCTCAGAATCAGGACAAAGATAAAGAACCTCAAATTAATTATTTTTAATGATTCCATGAGTTTTGAATGCTTGAGGTTGGCAGTACCACAGAGCCCCATCGAAATCAATGTGATCCCTGTCTGTGTGCAAGGGTGTGTCTACATTGCAATTAGACCCGCGTTGCTGGCCCATGCCACTGACTCAGGCTTGCAGGGCTCTGGCTAAGGGGCTGTTTAATTGCAGTGTAGGCATTTGAGCTCAGGCTGGAGCCTGGGCGGTGGGAGGTCCCAGCGCCCAGGCTGCAGCCCAAGCTGGAACATCGGTACCTCTTAACCCGAGTCAGCTGGCACAGGCCAGCCATGGGCTTGTAATTGCAGTGTAGAGACACCCCCAGAGTCTACCCATGCTTAGGGGATCAGAGCCCAGCAGTGCCCTGTGATGCTCCAGGACAATCAGTGGAGAATGCTGTACATCAGCTAAATGAAGCAACAGGGAGGATTTTACGAGTGCCAGATGTCCGGTGGTAAGTATCATGGTGTGCAGGATCTCAGCTTCCTGGACTGACTATAGGAACTGGCAGGGTGCAGAGAGGGAAGAAATGCAAACAAAGGTGATTTATTACCACCCGAACACAGAGCTCCAAATGGTAGAACTCAGACAGGCATGTTCAGGCCTTAAGGGTGCATCTACACTGCAAAAACAGCCCTGTGGCAGTGAGTCTCAGAGGCCAGGTCAACTGACTCGGGCTTGCAGGGCTTGGCTACAGGCTAAAGTAGCTAAAGTATTGGTGTTCCTGTTTGGGCTGGAGCTGGGGCTCTGAGGGTACGTCTACACTGAGATAAAAAACATGGAGTCTCAGACGCTGGGCTCCAGGCTGAGGCCAAACATTTACACTGCAGCTGTATAGCTCTCTGAGCCCAAGCCCCGTGAGCCTGAGTCAGCTGACCTGGGCTAGATGCGGCCATGCTGTGCTTCTTTTATCACAGTGTAGACATACCCTGAGGACCCACCCCTCTTGCCAGGTCTCAGATCCTGGGCTCCAGCCCAAGCAGGAATGTCTACACTGCTAGTTTTAGCCCCGGTGTACTCACCCCATGAGCCTGAGTCAGTTGATCCAGGCTCTGAGACTCGCTGCTGTGGGGTTTGTTTTTTTTACTTTGTAGACGTACCCTAACGCTCCTATCATATGATACTGGAGACATGTAGCCTCTGTGGTTCCGCCCTTCCCCTGACTACAGCAGGCAGTGTGGTGGTTTGTCACCCAGAGCCTGCCTCTGGCCCCATTCATCCTCTGTTCCACACAATCAGTCCCATCAACATGTCATTGGTCACCTTTCCCTTTGTCCTTGTGGAAGGAGAAGCAAGGTCATTAACGAGCCTTTGACCACTTGTCCCTTTCTGTGACAATAATCGGTGTGGAAGCCTTATCCACCGGCCTGCATTGTGTGTGAGGTGATCTCCCCCCACCCCAATGGCAGTGTCTGCCATGGCACTTCGTTGGCATCCAGTGCTGCAATGCCATGCTGCATGAGCTTTGTCAGCTTACACAGCCCGGCTGGATATCCCAGGTCACCATCTGTGACACAGCCTGTCTCTCTGGCAGCCCTGGGCATACTTAGTGCCTGAGAAGTCTATCCAGAAGCTCAAGGGAAGCGAAAACAGCGCAGCCTGCAAAGTGTTTGTTTATTTCCACAGGCCAGAAACAGCATCATTTATTTGCAGAGTGACAGTCACCCCATTTGTTGAGTAATGATCAGTAAGAGGCCAATGCTCCTTTAGCGTTGTGTTTATCTATGGCAAAAGCAGAGTATTACAGTTACTGTGGGAACCAGAGCCTTCACAATTTTTGTATGCACAAAATCTCAGCCATGAGGACTGCATTCAGTTTAGCTATTTGCAGTGAGTAGATTACACTCCACAGTGGCACAAGATCAGTGTCTCTCCTCTTAAAGGTCACTTGCCATTTCTCACTGGAAACTCCTGAGGGTCCGTAGTGACCAGCTGTGTAATCTGGAAGTCATTTGCACTGCACAATAACAACAACTTCCTTATGGGTTTGACAAACTTATGAACAGCTTCATGTATTCTTGTGCGCCTGTAGATGGCACACTTTATATTAACTGTCTACCTATACTCTCATATAGTCAGCTATATCTTGTTTATATATAACACCTGTAACACGTAGGGCAGGAGCATCAAACATATGGCCAATAGAACAGTTTCATCTGGCCCATGGACTTCCCATGACTCTACCTGTTGTGTTCATTCCCTCTGGGGCACCTGTCATTGGCCACTGTGGGAAGACAATATACTGGGCTAGATGGACCTTTGGTCTGATCCAGTATGGCCATTCTTATGTTCCCTACATGAAATCCCCAGCCCTCCTGCACATGGGAGAAGTCTGAGTTCCCACAAAATGCTGGGCCTCTCTTTTTAAAAAGTCTGGTTGCTGAGTGGGTAAGACGCTCCGCTACAATCCTGACAGTCGTGGCTTCAAGTCTCACTTGATCTCACGTTGAAAGGCCACCTCCAGTTCACCCAGCTGCAAAATGTGTACCTGATCCACCAGGTTGGGGCAGTCAGATGTGATGCTGACCATGTCACTCCCTTTTGTACCATTGACTATGAAACTGATGTGCCTTATCTGCATCCATGCGATGAGCCACTGGCTTGGGGGAACTTTGAGTTTAACTCTTTTTAAACCCAAACTGAAGATGGCAATGAAAAGTACAGTCTGAAGAAACAGCCGAGGCTGGTTTTGCCTTGCTGGATGGCTGGTGGAGCTGGATTCCAGTTGCTGCGTTTACTGCTTAAGTGTTCTCATCACAGAAGTAGTGTTACATTATTCAGGTAATTAACACCCTTGGACTGCACACTGTGATAAATAGTGTTGTTATTTAGCAGGCCTTGGGAGAGTTCCATGTGCATAGAAAGGGCAGGGCTAGATGCTGGCAGGTTTGATAGATATTGTTCAGTGCCCTCCATCACGGCTAAGTTAGAGGTGGTAGCACATTCAGTTGGCCCAGCTGAGCAATTTAAAGCCCTCTCCATAGAGAACAGGCAGCTGCACATTCTCTTAACTATAAAATCTTAACAAGCCTGCAGGGAGGAGAAAAAGCCTGAAAATCAACTTTTAAGAACCGCAAAGATTTGTCTGTGTGTTCAGGTTTTTAAGACAGCTAAACCTGAACCTAAGCAGAGAAACCCCCCTGAACATATTTCTCAGTCTCACTTTCAAGCTGTGTTTCATTCAAGCACAACTAGGAAGGTGGAAGGAAAGCAGATGTGATGAGACCTGTTTTGTCATGTAGGCATGAATGGTAAGCCCAAAAAATAACGAGCTCTCTGCTTCCACTGAAGTCAACAAGAGCTATGGGTGCTTGCAGTAGAAGGGGGATGTGTTTGGTTACGGTCAATAACCACGCTGTTGTGCTATATGGAATCACAGTCTTAAACAGAGGATGTGTTTAGTTAGAAAACAACTGCGAATATAAGTGTTGCCCACTGTTGTGATTTTATCATGAGTCTGACAATGTTTGATATTTTTCTTAAAGCACCAGCTTCCAGAGTCTAGCAACTACCTTAGAATCTGTGGTGTTTTTTTTTTTTTTTTTTTAAGGTAAATTTCTTGCACTCGTAGTTGCAGAGAAAAAAACTCAAAACATGGCTAGAGTTGCACCTTAAAGTTTAGAAACCAGAAGGCAGAGAAAAACTATTATTTTTCAGTCAGTCTCATTATTTATTTTTGGGGGTCCAGACCATGATTTTTGAATGTTTGAGGTTGGCTGTAGTGAGACTCAAACAGGCTTCCACTCAACTCGAGTTACAGCTTTGTCTCTCTTGTTTACCAGGGCTATTCCTTGTTCGGAACTCTATAAAGTGAACAGAGACTTCTAGTGGCTGAGCTTGATGTGCACTTCAAGTAAACGTATCATTTCACACATAGTCCATAAGTATATTAGAAATTGTCGCTCCTGACAGTGCCAGCACCAATACAGTTGGGACCCAGCAGCTCCATAAAAACAATGATAATGAGGGAGAGCATCATTAACTCTGCATCTAGACAGTGCTACTATAACTGCTGGGAAACGGTTGGGTTTGTAGAATTGGGCTGGCTATCTTGGGGTTGAGAGGAAAGCTTCCTCCATTCACCTCTGACTTTTTACTCAACACAGCTGTGGGACTCATGCATTTTCCGGTTCTCCCCAATTTCCATACCCCTGTTCTGATCCTGCCTCTCTCTGGGTGAGCTGCTGAGTCCATGAAAGCAGCTTTCTTAGTATTCCTGTGCTCTCAATGTGTCCCGAAAGAAGAAATACAGAACAGCAGGAGGGGAGGAGGAAGTTAATTTAAATACTTTCTGCCCCTCCAGGAAGGTTCAAAATCAGTTTGAAGGCGAGGTGAAGGTTTGCATCCATTATGCTCCTCACTGAACCCATTGTCCCTACTCCACCACCACGGTATTGCTGGGACTGGCGCTAAGCAATTCCTCTGGTGTAGAGACCAACAGAGGGTCCTGTGGCACCTTTAAGACTAACAGAAGTATTGGGAGCATAAGCTTTTGTGGGTAAGAACCTCACTTCTTCAGATGCAAGATGGTGTAGAGAGAGATGCGATAGTATTTTAATGACCACTTGAGCCCTAGAGCCCTCATTAGAGAGGCACTCCTTGGAGAAAGAGGGCAGGAAAGCAGTAGGAAGGAGGTGTGTCTGTCTCGAGAACGTCAGAGCGAGGGTGCTGAGTGTGAGCACTGCAGGGAGCAGGGGATTGCTTGCAGTCCTTGGGGAATAGCAGGCCTGCTGGTCTGCTGGAGCTTGGGGAGGAGACTGATTCCTTTCGAAGCACCAGTTCATTTAAAGCTACTGGTCTTCACTGTCCCATTCGCCAGTCCGCTGCACGCTCGCCCTGAATCCCTGCAAGGATGGCT
Organism: Malaclemys terrapin pileata; assembly: GCF_027887155.1. Taxonomy (NCBI): domain Eukaryota; kingdom Metazoa; phylum Chordata; order Testudines; family Emydidae; genus Malaclemys; species Malaclemys terrapin. The sequence continues at coordinate 37,650,190 of NC_071508.1, forward strand.
TTGTGGTCAAGGCTTGGCAATGGGACACAGAAGAGCTGGTTCAGTTCCTGCCACAGACTCCATGTGTGACCCTGGACAAGTCCCTTAGGGTACGTCTATGCTGCAGTAAAAAACCCATGGCAGCGAGTCTCAGGCCCAGCTCACAGGCTTGTGGGGCTTGTGCTAGATGGCTAAAAATAGCAGTGCAGGTGTTCCCACGTGGGCGGGAGCCGAGGGTCTGAAACCCAGGGAGAGGGACCCCAAACATCTACGCTGCTATTTTTCTCCCGGGAGCCTGAGTCAGCAGATTAACAGCAGGGGGGAATGTGAGTGCTCCGAATTGGGTGACCATGCACGGCCCATTCACTGCAGTTCTGCAAGCAGAGTGCTTACGGGATTAATCTCAATGCAGCTACCCACTTTGGAATTTAGCCAGGACACCAGGGCTTATGCATTGGTTGTAAAAAAGGCCAGGGTTTCTTTAATGACCATGGGTGATCTGGACATTGCATTTCTACAGCCTGCAGGCCCTCACACCAAGATGGGGCATTGGTTCAGCTCTCTCATCTAGCCCTGAGCAGGCCAGGCAGTGCTTGGAGCTGACACAAGTACAGCCCGATGGGCCTGACTCCTGCTGCTTTTCTAACTGGGGCTGAGTAAATTAGGAGTCAGCTGGGGAAAGTGAATGTAACTGTTGGTGATGACATTGTGAAGCCCAAAGACAGAGCAGGGAGCATTTCCCTGCACGGTTGCAGTTGCATGCGTTGTTATTAATTCTTGCAGGCCCCTGCGCTCCGGATGTGATAGGAGAGTGAAGGGGGAGGAGTTGCCTTTCAAATGTCCTGTGGCAAGACATGACAGCCCATTATGATAACTAACTGACAGATGCAGCACTTCTGGGGTGTACCCCGGTGGAATTGCTGTGTCTAGGGTCTGCCAGAGGAGTCGCTAGAGAGCAATACGGAGTGCTCCCTTCCCTAGGACTTTGCTTTGCTGCTGAATATAGAAAAGCACTCAGGGTCTCACACCTGGAGGGTCACTGGTGTCAACCCACTTCATTATGGATGGGGGACTGGATCAGACAGGAGCAGGAGCCCCTTGAGTTTTGGCTGAACCTTGAATTGAACTGTCTTGAGGGTTCAAAAAATCTTGATTCACTTTAAAAAAAAATTAATTTATGGGTTTTGTGCCTGTTGGCACTTCCACGGCAGGAAGCGGGAGCAGCAGAGCCTCTGACTCTGAATGGATACAAAAAGTCTGTGATTGGGTGAATTCCTTCTCCCATTTTTCAGAGCCAAGGTGTTTTCCCAGCTCAGCTAGTGGGAGCTTAGCCAGATCTCATCTGAACCTTCAGGTTCACCCATCTGTTCAATGGAGTTTCTTTGCATTACTACACTGGAGACCCCAGGGGCTGCTGGAACCTAACGTCTGCAGCTGCTGGTAGGAGCACCCCAACTTTCCCAGCTATGTGTCTGTGCAGAGCCTGTGAAACCAGCATTCTGGCCCCCACAGCTGTTATGGAAACATGCACATCGAATCAGCAACAGGGGTCAGATGGCTGGAAACTTGTCAGTGTTTATTAAGAGAGCTGCTTTCATCCCTCTTTTCCTTCAGGACTTCCTCTCCCTCCTTGGAATGGGGTCAGTGGGAGAATATGGGACAGGGAGGGAGATGGCTAAGAAGCCCCACTCCCCCCCCCCCCCCCCCCCCGGTGCTGTATCAACTCTCTGCAGAACTGGGACCCAGTCAGGCAATGAGTCCTCGTTGTATAAACTGTGTTTCAACCAGCCATTCAGTTCTAGTTCCTGTCTCAGAATGAATACAGCAAAGCATCTAAGCTGCCAGGTTTGGGGAAAACAGACCCTGTCACTGTTGACAAATCTAACTGACACCTCAGGAGGAAAGTGACCTTATTTCCAGACATTGTTGTAACACAACTCCCTGGGATGGGGCTGGTACCTGGGATCTTTGGCGCTAAAAGCCTCAGCAGCTGCTGTATTACAGACCTGGTTTCTAGTCCAGGCTTTGTCTGGTGAGCTCTTATGCAGCCTCTCATTTAACTAATTTGTAAAATGCCAGGATGCTATTTGGCTGTCTTTTGGAAAGTAACGAGGCCTTGCTCTATACTGAGTGAAGTGTAAACAGCAGGGAGAGGTGAGACCAGACCTCACAGGCCTGGTCTACACTTTAAAATTAGACTGACCTAGCTACATTGCCCAGGGCTGTGAAAAATTTCGTGCCCCGAGCACAAGTTAGGTCAACCTAACCCCCAGTGTAGACGTGGGTAGATTGATTGAAGAAGTCTACCGTCGATCTAGCTACCGCTTCTCGGAGAGGTGGAGTAACTACACGGATGGGAAAACCCCGTCTGTCTACGTGGGAAGTGTCTACAGCACAGCCCCATTGCCAGAGCCATGCCGCTGGAGCGGAGACATGGCCTTGGTTTCCAGGCTCTCTGCTTAGTGCACTTCCCCCTCGCTGCCAGGCTATTAGCACAGGAATCTGTCTCACCTGTGAAGCATGGACCAGGCAGCCGGATTGAGCTGAAAGGCAGAACACCTGGCACAATCCCATGCATGCGAGAGCTCTGCTGCTAACAAAGGATGCTGTTGCACCAATGACCTGGCTGCTGGGTCCAAAACTACATCGTTTGCCTCTGTTAAGTAGAAGCCAGTGAAACAGAAATCCAGCTCCGCTGAGTTCCTCCCCACCAGTGGGGGAGGGGATTTCCTGTAATGGACAATGTTGCCTTTCAGGGACAGTGCACTAGTCCCTGACTTAGCACTGCAGGCTTTCTCCTCTATGCCGCAAACCTCCCACGCACACTGGGTAGGACTGAGAGAAAGCAGGCAGGGATGGAGGAGGAAGGGCTTGCTTTATGGCTTCATGCTCTCAGAGAAAGCTCTAATTGTCCTGATTCAAACTAGATGCTTTCTCAATGCAGCCACTGCAGTGATCAGTTAGAAACAGCCTGTCCCATTCGGAATGAAGCCCTGTTTTCCTGCTGGATAGTAGATTTGGTCATTAATTGCTGTGATGCCTGCATCAGTGGCAGTGCAGAGCACCCCAGACTCAACAGCAGGGGACAGGGAAGAACTTTTCTGTTCAGTTGCTGGACGACCTCCTTTCAGCTAAGTTTGAGTGCAGAATCCGAGCTGAGCCCAACCTTCCGCCATCTGGAGGTGGCCAGGGTTAAGACCTGCTTCTGATCTTATTTACACTAGTGTAAAATCAGAGATGGTTTCTTTGGACTCAGTGGAGTGTAAACCTAATGTGAGAACAGAATCAGGTCTTTAGCACTGCAGATTGGCCCACTACACAGAGAGAGAGAGAAGTCACAAATTTCTGAGCAGGCACTGATCCGGGTGTGAACATCCACAAAGCTGTGGGGCAGGGAGGTGAGACCCCGTGAACTCGGTCAGGCCCAGCTCTAGTTTAGAGCTGTAGTGACCTCTGAGTCCGGCGTCTGCTGGAGGTAATACCCCTCTGCCTCTCCGGCCATCAACCCCTCCAGGCCATTAGCAATTTGGAGGCTGATACTGCTTCAGTAACTGGTTTGTAAGTGAGTCAGCGCAGAGTCTGGGGAGTAAATGTGCAGAGAGCACTCCAGGCAGCACACTGAGCCCAGTGCATTATTTGGAAGGGAGTAGCCAATTGTATGGATTTTACCAGAGGCGGATTTACAATGAAACACGCAGTGCCTGGCATGGGGCCCCCCAAGTACAGGGGGCCCCAGTGCCGGGCAGCCCAGCACCATCCAGCACTCCCTGCGGGGGGACCGCTGCGGGGGCAGAAGCTGTGGGGGAGAGCAGGGAGGGAGCCATTTAAGAGTCGTGCTGGAGGCGCAGTGTGTGCTGCGTTCTCCCAGCAGGTGAGCCGGGCTCCTGCTGCCTCCTGGGGCTCCTGCTGCTGGCTGGCGCTGGCGGCCCCGTGCGCCTAAGCAGGCGGCCAGGTGAGGGGCCGGCTGGGGGCGCTATAGGGCAGGCGTGTGTGCTCCCCTGGTGGGGTGTCCGCCCACGTCTATCCTGCTGCCCTGCTCCTCTGGACGCCGGGCAGCGCAGGTGCAGTCCCTGGCTGCGCTGCTGCTGGCGGCCCCTGGAAAAAGGCCAGGAGAAGGGAGCGGCAGGCCAGGGGAATCTCCACTCTCACGTGCTGCTGCCGCCACAGCTCCCTTTGGCAGCGAACAGGAGCAGGGCGGGGCAGCGACCCAGGTAAGGTAACCCAGCGTCCGCGACTGGGACTGCCCCAGCCCTGAGCGCCCCCCCGCACACTGCCCCCTATACACACACACAACCCAGCCCCCGACCTTACCCATGCACCCCCCCACACACACCCAGCCCCACCCACACCCCCTGCCCTGACTCCTGCCTCCCTCCCCCATCCTCACCTCCACCCTGAGCACCAAACGGGAGCTCCTGCACCCCCTCCCATCCCCACCTGCACCCCTGGCACCAAACAGAAGCTGCCCCAGGTAAGCACTCCATACCCCAACCCTCTGCCCCAGTCCTGAGCCCCCTCCCACATCCTAACTCCTGGCCAGACCCTGCACCCCAATCCACACCCTGCTTCTGCACCCTAACTCCCTCCCAGACCCCACACCCCAACCCTGAGCCCCCTCCCAGATCCTAACTCCTGGCCAGACCCTGCACCCCAACGTTTTTTCACATTTTTTTATAAAGCGCTCTTATCCAAAGCACTTTACAATAGTTAGCTAACGGTACAAACAATATTTGGAAAGATCATTAAGTGGTCTGCCGAGACCCTCAGCAATTTTCAAGTGGTCTGTGAAAAAAAAGTTAAGACTACAAAACCAATCAAGGTACCTCACTTTGTTTTCATTTACTTCCTATTACTTATAATATAGGAGGAGGATGGAGAAAAAAAGAATGAAAAACAGGGATAGGGGAGATAAGAGCGAGTGGTTTTTTTTCTTGGCTGGGTCCCCAGGATGGGCCCCAAAAATGAAGCTGAGCACAGGGCCCCACTAACTCTAAATCCACCTCTGGATTTTACCCAGAGGGCAGGTGTAAGTTCCCTGTAAACCTGCCCTGCAGGGAGGGTGAGGAATTCTCTCCGGAGAGGCCAAGGGAGCACGTGGCAGGGAATCAGAGCGCTCTCCGGATGTGCTGGCATGCAGGCTGCAGCTGGGGAGCCACCCCGTGGCACTGCAGATCTGAGAGCAATATCCAGGCAGTCACAAAATAAACAGCACAAGGAAAGACAGGAAGCCCAGAGGCACCGCCAGAGAAAGGCATGGGAGAGGCTCACAGGGACACATGCTTTCAGGGGCCAGATCCTGAGCTGGTGGAAATAACCCCATTAACTTCACCAGAGAGAGAGGCAGGCTTGCATCAGCTGAATTGCTGGCTGCTAGTTTGCTCCTCTTCTAATTACTTGTTCTTTTCAGTTAAATGTGTGATATTAAAATCCATTAGCCAAGCAGATACTAAAGCGAGAGAATACAGCACTAGGTACAACTCACCTTCTCATGAGACAAATAACTTTATACATCATCATAGATCTTCTGTTCTACAGCAGATTTCTTCCAGAAGGATCCCAGACAGCCAACCCCAGGCATCCAGGATAGGGTGACCAGATGTCTGGGTTTCGACCGGAACACCCGGTCGAAAAGGGACCCTGGCGGCTCCAGTCAGCACCGCCGACCAGGCCATTAAAAGTCCAGTCGGCGGTGCTGCAGAGGTAAGGCAGGCTAGTCCCTAACTGTCCTGGCTCCGCGCTGTGCTCCGGAAGCAGCCAGTAGGTTGCTGGCAGGCAGCTCTGCGCGCTGCCCCCACCCTGAGCATCGGCTTTGCACTCCCATTGGCCGGGAACCGTGGCCAATAGGAGCTGCGGTGGCGGCACCTGCAGGCAAGAGCAGCGCGCAAAGCTGCCTGCCGCACCTCCGCCTAGGAGCTAACCGCTTCCGGGGCGCAGGAAGCCTGCCTTAGCCCCCGCCCCACTGCGCTGCTGATTGAGAGTCACTGGAGATAAGCCTGCAACAGCCCTGAGCCCCCCCCCCAAACACCTCATCCCTGGCCCCACTCCAGAGCCTGCAACCTCAAATGGAGCCCTCATCCCCCTGCACCCCAACCCCCTGCCCCAGCACAGAGCCCCCTCCCATCCCTGGCTCCACCCCAGAACCCGCAACCCTATCTGGAGCCCTCACCCCCTCCTGCACCCTGCCCCAGCTTGGAGACCCCTCCCGCACTCTGAACCCCTCATTTCTGGCCCCACCCCAGAGCCTGTACCCCCAGTTAGAGTCCTCACCCCCTCCCACACCCCAATCCCCTGCCCCAGCCCAGTGAAAGTGAGTCAGGGCGGGGGAGAGTGAGCCACAGAGGGAGGGGAAGTGTAGTGAGCAGGGGGCAGGGCCTTGGGGAAGGGGTGGGACCTGGGGGAAGGGTTGGGGCTAGGGTGTTCGGTTTTATGCAATTAGAAAGTTGGCAACCCTAATCCAGGCATTTCTCTGCCTGCCATTGAAATGTGGCAACCTCTGGGCTGGAGGATGACAGGTCTTAATAGTGCACAGCACTGCTACACAACGGGGGGCCGATCCTGCAAACTTTCACAGGTGGTCTCTTAAGCCAACTCCCATGACTGAAGGACTATGGGCGGGGATAAGGGTGTGTAGGATTAGGCCTTGCTTTAGGACAGGAAGCAGAGAAAAGGGAAAAAATTAAAACGTCAAATTTTTGACCACCGAGTCCCTCCTGGAATGGCTTACCCAGGTAGCTAGAGGAGAGGGGGGAACCCCACGAGACAGGATCACGTCTCCTCCAGCCTGCAGCCCAGGGAATGGAAGTGGATGCAGGAAACGCAGGCCAAGGTTCTGTTTTGTCAGGCAGGTTTCACTGGCGCTAGCCCAGTGCAGCAGCTTCGGGTGAACACCACATGCTGCCACATGCACAGTCAATGGGAGTCCATCGCTCAGTCCTAAGTGTCCCTGGGAACGTTGGGGAGGCAGAGGCAGCTCTTGCCACAGGACCCATTCTTCTGATCCCCTAGTAGCACTGAGAATCTCTGAGGAGCCACATCTGACCCTCTGCAGCTGGTAGGCCACCTGTTATGGCACTTTAGTGGGAAGGGGCCCGTTTCTCTCCTCCCATTCCCCTGCACACTCTCCCCCTCCATTTATCCTCCCTCCTGCCCCTACATTCCCACGTTTCCTTGCGCACACACACACATTCTGCCCGGTTCTGAGCACCCACAACCCACACAGATTTCAGCGGAAGATACTCAGCACCTCACAAGATGATGTCCTGGTAGGTCAGTGAACCCCTCTCCTCCATTCTGTTCTCTGGCTGGTCTGTTGCATGCTGTGGTGTCACATGGAGAGGGAACCAGCAAAGGGGGGAGGGATCGAACAGACTCCTCCCCCCCCGCAAATGCCCCACTACTTGGGAGGGGGTCACTTGTTAATACCACATCTGGTGGGGTTCTCTGACTGCCCTTCCCAGGTTTCCTTTAAGCCTTGGTGTCTCTAGAGCTTCCCCATCTCTCTCTCTCTCTCACTCACACACACACACACACACACACTCTCTCTCTCTCTCTGCAGAGCCTACCTGTGCGCCACACACTGCATCCCCCCCGCTTCATTTCAGGAGTTGTGTAATAGTGATTGCTCAGCAATCCCTAACCTTCTCTGCGTCAGCAGCTCTCCGCTGGAGTGCTTCCTTCAGTCCTATTTTGAAATTTCTGCACTAATGTGGGGACAGCTATTCCTATGGAACAGGCTTGTGATTTTGATCTCGCCCTGTAGAATCATAGTATGCTTATACAGGAGGAATTTAGGGATGACCTAGTGCTCATTAATGTAACAACCTCACCACAGCCCCATGTCACAGGAGAAAAAAGCTATGTACCAAGAGTCTCAGCCATCTCTTTCCCCTAATGCAGTGGTTCTCCACCAGGGGTGCACATACCCTTGGGGGTACGCAGAGGTCTTCCAGGGGCTACATCAACTCATCTAGATATTTGTCTAATTTTACAGCAGGCTACAGAAAACGCACTAGCGAAGTCAGTACAAACTAAAATTTCATACAATGACTTGTTTATACTGCTCTACATACTATACACTGAAATGTAAGTACAATGTTTATATTCCAGTCGACTTATTTTGTGATTCTGTGGTAAAAATGAGAAAGTCAGCAATTGTTCAGTAATAGTGTGCTGGGACACTTTTGTATTTTTATGTCTGATTTTGTAAGCAAGTCGTTTTTAAGTGAGGTAAAACTTGGGGGTTCGCAAGACAAATCTGAAAGGGGTAGAATGGTCTGGAAAGGTTGAAAGCCACTGCCCTAAAGTACCTTCATTTGCTTATTTAGCTGCCTTGCAAGTCCAGTTCAATTTCCCCATCGAATCATAGAAATGTAGGGCTGGAAGGGATCTCGAGAGATCATCTAGTCCAGCCCTCCATACTGAAGAGGGACCAAGTAAACCTAGAGCAGGGGTCAGCAACCTTTCAGAAGTGGGGTGCCAAGTCTTCATTTATTCACTGTAATTTAAGGTTTCCCGTGCCAGTAATACATTTTAATGTTTTTAGAAGGTCTCTCTCTATAAGTCTATATTATATAACTAAACTATTGTTGTATGTAAAGTAAATAATAGTGCAGCGAGGTGAACGGGGCCGGTTGCTGGTATCCCAGGCTGGCAGCGGGCTGAGCGGGGCCGGCGGTCGGGACCCCAACTGGCAGCAGAGTTCCACTAAAAATTGGCTTGCATGCCGCCTTTGGCACATGTGCCGCAGGTTGCCAACCCCTGACCTAGACCATCCCTGATGGGTGTTTATCTAACCTGTTCTTAAAAATTTCCAATGATGGGGATTCCACAAGCTCCATCACTAACCTGTTCCAGTACATAACTATCCTTATCCTTAGAAAGCTTTTCCTAATATCTAACCTAAATCTCCCTTGCTGCACATTAAGCCCATTACTTCTTGTCCTACCTTGCAAACATGGACAACAGTTGCTCACCAGTCTCTTTATAACAGGCTTTAATGTATTTGAAGACATGTCAGGTTCTCCCTTCAGCCTTCTTTTCTCAGGACTACATGCTGATTTTTTTAACCTTTCTTCATAGATCACATTTTCTAAATCTTTTATCATTTTTGTTGCTCTCCTCTGGATCCTTTCCAATTTGTTCACATCTTTCTTAAAGTGTAGTGCCCAAAACTGGACACAGTACTCCAGCTGAGGTCCCACCAGTGCTGAGTAGAGCAGGACAATTACCTCCTGTGTCTTACAGACAACACCCCTGTTAATACATCCCAAAATGATATTAGTCTTTTTTGCAATTGCATCACATTGTTGACTCATAACACTGGTCTACAATTTTTGAGAAGTCGTCTGCTTCAGAGATAAAATGTGCTATTTATTATGTATTTTGATGTGCTGAATTCAAATATGACAATTAAAACAACTGATTGGCTACTGTTTCTAAGATATTTAGGTTTTTACATTTTATGTCTATGTATATTGTGCAGATAGTAGAGTTTTAATCATAAATTGTAAACCTACGTCTTTTCATGTGTTTATGGTTGCTTTACATGATAATATTTCACCTGTCCTGTTTATGTAACACTTTAAAAATCATCAAAAGGGTTATATAAATAAAATGTATTATGAAACAAAAGGCAAAAAACTATTATGTACATAGTTTAGTCCTATTCAGTGTCTTCTCGGTGCTTCTTGGCTTGCCTCTTGTATTCATTAAATGGAGCATCTCTTGTCACTGTCCAGCAATAGTCTGCAAGCATTGATGGGCTCCATTTGCCCTGATAGCGTTTCTCCATTGTTGCAATGTCCTGGTGAAATCACTTGCCGTGCTTGTCGCTCACTGCTCTGCAGTTTGGTGGAAAAAAATCTAGATGAGAGTGCAAAAAATGTATCTTTAGTGACATGTTGCAACCAAGGCTTTTGTATGCCTTGAGGAGTTTTTCCACCAACAACCTATAGTTGTCTGCCTTGTTGTTTCTGAGAAAATTTATTACTACTAACTGGAAGGCTTTCCATGCCGTCTTTTCCTTGCCATGCAGTGCATAGTCAAATGCATCATCTCGAAGAAGTTCACGAATCTGAGGACCAACAAAGACACTTAGCTTCACTTAACCTTAGAAATTTTCCACAGAGGTACTTGAAAGCTGCTTGTGTTTTGTCAATGGCCTTGACAAAGTTCTTCATCAGACCCAGCTTGATGTGTAAGGATGGTAACAAAATCTTCCTTGATTCAACAAGTGTTGGATGCTGAACACTTTTCCTCCCAGGCTCCAATGACTGTCGGAGTGGCCAGTCTTTCTTGATGTAGTGGGAATCTCTTGCACGACTATCCCATTCGCAGAGAAAACAGCAGTACTTTGTATATCCAGTCTGCAGACCAAGCAAGAGAGCAACAACCTTCAAATCACCTCAAAGCTGCCACTGATGTTGGTCATAGTTTATGCACCTCAAAAGTTGTTTCATGTTGTCATAGGTTTCCTTCATATGGACTGCATGACCAACTGGAATTGATGGCAAAACATTGCCATTATGCAGTAAAACAGCTTTAAGACTTGTCTTCGATGAATCAATGAACAGTCTCCACTCATCTGGATCGTGAACGATGTTGAGTGCTGCCATCACACCATCGATGTTGTTGCAGGCTTCAAGATTACCTTCCATGAAGAAGAATGGGACAAGATCCTTTTGACGGTCACGAAACATGGAAACCCTAACATCACCTGCCAGGAGATTCCACTGCTGTAGTCTGGAGCCCAACAGCTCTGCCTTATGCTTGGGTAGTTCCAAATCCCTGACAAGGTCATTCAGTTCACCTTGTGTTATGAGGTGTGGTTCAGAGAAGGAGGATGGGAGAAAATGTGGGTCCTGTGACATTGATGGTTCAGGACCAGAAGTTTCATCCTCTTCCTCCTCCTCGTCTGACTCAAGTGAGAATGATTCTGGTGCAGCAGGAACCGGCAGTCCTTCTCTGCGGGGTACTGGGCGTATAGCTGATGGAAAGTTTGGATAATGCACAGTCCACTTTTTCTTCTTTGACACACCTTTCCCAACTGGAGGCACCATGCAGAAGTAACAATTGCTGGTATGATCTGTTGGCTCTTTCCAATTCATTGGCACTGCAAAAGGCATAGATTTCCTTTTCCTGTTCAACCACTGGTGAAGATTTGTTGCACAAGTGTTGCAGCATATGTGTGGGGCCCACCTCTTGTCCTGATCTCCGATTTTGCAGCCAAAATAAAGGTGATAGGCTTTCTTAACCATAGTGGTTATAGTGCGCTTTTGTGATGCAAAAGTCACTTCACCACAAACATAGCAGAAGTTATCTGCACTGTTCACACAAGTACGAGGCATCTCTGCTCAGTTTGGCTAAACAGAAATGTGTCCCTTTGCAAAATCAAACACTGACAAATAAGAGAGCACGACACTGTATGATTTCTAGAGCTGATATAGGGCAATTTGTTCAGCAGAGTGATGTAAGCTTCGTTATGATTGCATCATCCATGACTTCTAGGAATAACATGATGCAATTCATATCATGTATGATGCAATACCAGCTTCAGATTGCATCATTCATTGTTTTGCCTAAAAAGCAAGTACTGTCCAAACCCAGTCATAGATTTATTCATAGATCCAGTCAAAGATGTATTTTAGTCATTTCTGGTTTAAATTGAGATCCCTTCCCTTTATAACTCACTTATCCTCCGCCATTCCCAAGTCAAGGGTCGTATATACTGACCCAATAGTATATCTTGAAAACTAGAGCCAATCAACAATTTTAAGCATCATTTTCATTCTCAGTGACCCAGAATTAGTAAAGTTTGACTACATTTATTTCAGAAGCATTTTGGCTGTAGAGCACTGTAATCAATTTGTGAGCCACTTTAACCCTGAGATCCTTTTCTGCAGGTCTGTCATCTGGCCAGATATTCCCCATTTTGTAGCTGTGCGTTTGATTTTTCCTTCCTAAGTGTAGTACTTTGCACTTGTCTTTATTGACTTTCATCTTGTTGATTTCAGACCAATTCTCCAATTTATCAAGATTATTTTGAATTCTAATCCTGCCCTCTGAAGAGCTAGCAACCCCTCCTTCAGCTTGGTGTCATCTGCACATTTTATAAGCATGCTCTTCACTCCATTGTCCTAGTCATTAATGAAAACATTGAATAGTACTGGCTCCAGAATAGACCCGTGTGATCCCATGAGATACATCCTCCCAGTTTGACTGCAAACCATTGATAACTACGATTTGAGTATGGTTTTCCAACAGTCGTGCACCCACTTTATAGTAATTTTATCTAGATCACGTTTCTCCAGATAAATCGTGTCTGTGGCTTTCCCCTATCCACTAGGCCAGTAACCCATCAAAGAAGGAAACTAGGTTGGTTTGGCATGATTTATTCTTGACAAATCCATGTTGGTTATTACTTATCACCCTATTATCCTCTAGGTTCTTACAAATTGACTCTTTAATAATTTGTTCCAGTATCTTTCCAAGTAACAAAGTTCGACTAGCTGGTCTATAATTCCCTGAATCCTTTTTGTTCCCCCTTTCAAAGATAGGTGCTATGTTTGCCCTTCTCCAGTCCTCTAGGACTCCATCCATCCTCCATCTGGAGCAAGGAGCCATCCTTTAGGTGCCGTAACTTGCTTTAATTCTGCTCCTCACACAAGGACTTTCCTACTCTTGATTGCCCCTTTTATCGAAGCACTTTACACACAGGAACTACCTAAGCCTCCTGGCTCCCTGTGAGGTAGGTCACAGATATGTCTGGTGTCACCAATGGCAGTGTAAGCACATAACTAGCACATTGTGGGAGGATAGCTGTGAGGCTGGCAAAACAAGCATCAGTGGACAGCCCTTTTGAAAACTTTGCCCTGACTTTCTACCAACAGAAGCAAAGATGCCTATATACAAATGCGAGAAGTATGGGGAATAAGCAGGAAGAACTGGAAGTGCTAATAAATAAATACAACTATGACATTGTTGGCATCACTGAAACTTGGTGGGATAATACACATGATTGGAATGTTGGTGTGGATGGGTACAGCTTGCTCAGGAAGGATAGACAGGGGAAAAAGGGAGGAGGTGTTGCCTTATATATTAAAAATGTACACACTTGGACAGAGGTAGAGATGGACATAGGAGACGGAAGTGTTGAGAGTCTCTGGGTTAGGCTTAAAGGGGCAAAAAACAAGGGAGATGTCATGCTAGGCGTCTACTACAGGCCACCTAACCAGGTGGAAGAGGTGGATGAGGCTTTTTTCAAGCAACTAACAAAATCATCCAAAGCCCAAGACTTGGTGGTGATGGGGGACTTCAACTATCCGGATATATGTTGGGAAAATAACACAGCGGGGAACAGACTATCCAACAAATTCTTGGACTGCATTGGAGACAACTTTTTATTTCAGAAGGTTGAAAAAGCTACTAGGGGGGAAGCTGTTCTAGACTTGATTTTAACAAATAGGGAGGAACTCGTTGAGAATGTGAAAGTAGAAGGCAGCCTGGGTGAAAGTGATCATGAAATCATAGACTTTGCAATTCTAAGGAAGGGTAGAAGGGAGAACAGCAAAATAGAGACAATGGATTTCAGGAAGGCAGATTTTGGGAAGCTCAGAGAGCTGATAGGTAAGGTCCCATGGGAATCAAGACTGAGGGGAAAAACAACTGAGGAGAGTTGGCAGTTTTTCAAAGGGACACTATTAAGGGCCCAAAAGCAAGCTATTCCGCTGGTTAGGAAAGATAGAAAATGTGGCAAAAGACCACCTTGGCTTAACCACGAGATCTTGCACGATCTAAAAAATAAAAAGGAGTCATATAAAAAATGGAAACTAGGACAGATTACAAAGGATGAATATAGGCAAACAACACAGGAATGCAGGGGCAAGATTAGAAAGGCAAAGGCACAAAATGAGCTCAAACTAGCTACGGGAATAAAAGGAAACAAGAAGACTTTTTATCAATACATTAGAAGCAAGAGGAAGACCAAAGACAGGGTAGGCCCACTGCTTAGTGAAGAGGGAGAAACAGTAACAGGAAACTTGGAAATGGCAGAGATGCTTAATGACTTCTTTGTTTCGGTCTTCACCGAGAAGTCTGAAGGAATGCCTAACATAGTGAATGCTAATGGGAAGGGGGTAGGTTTAGCGGATAAAATAAAAAAAGAACAAGTTAAAAATCACTTAGAAAAGTTAGATGCCTGCAAGTCACCCGGGCCTGATGAAATGCATCCTAGAATACTCAAGGAGCTAATAGAGGAGGTATCTGAGCCTCTAGCTATTATCTTTGGAAAGTCATGGGAGACGGGAGAGATTCCAGAAGACTGGAAAAGGGCAAATATAGTGCCCATCTATAAAAAGGGAACTAAAAACAACCCAGGTAACTACAGACCAGTTAGTTTAACTTCTGTGCCAGGGAAGATAATGGAGCAAGTAATTAAGGAAATCATCTGCCAACACTTGGAAGGTGGTAAGGTGATAGGGAATAGCCAGCATGGATTTGTGAAGAACAAATCATGTCAAACCAATCTGATAGCTTTCTTTGATAGGATAACGAGCCTTGTGGATAAGGGTGAAGCGGTGGATGTGGTATACCTAGACTTTAGTAAGGCATTTGATACGGTCTCACATGATATTCTTATCGATAAACTAGGCAAATACAAATTAGATGGGGCTACTATAAGGTGGGTGCATAACTGGCTGGATAATCGTACTCAGAGAGTTGTTATTAATGGTTCCCAATCCTGCTGGAAAGGCGTAACGAGTGGGGTACCGCAGGGGTCTGTTTTGGGACCGGCTCTGTTCAATATCTTCATCAACGACTTAGATATTGGCATAGAAAGTACGCTTATTAAGTTTGCGGATGATACCAAACTGGGAGGGATTGCAACTACTTTGGAGGACAGGGTCATAATTCAAAATGATCTGGACAAATTGGAGAAATGGTCTGAGTTAAACAGGATGAAGTTTAACAAAGACAAATGCAAAGTGCTCCACTTAGGAAGGAAAAATCAATTTCACACATACAGAATGGGAAAAGACTGTCTAGGAAGGAGTACGGCAGAAAGGGATCTAGGGGTTATAGTGGACCACAAGCTAAATATGAGTCAACAGTGTGATGCTGTTGCAAACAAAGCAAACATGATTCTGGGATGCATTAACAGGTGTGTTGTGAGCAAGACACGAGAAGTCATTCTTCCGCTCTACTCTGCTCTGGTTAGGCCTCAGCTGGAGTATTGTGTCCAGTTCTGGGCGCCGCATTTTAAAAAAGATGTGGAGAAACTGGAAAGGGTCCAAAGAAGAGCAACAAGAATGATTAAAGGTCTTGAGAACATGACCTATGAAGGAAGGCTGAAAGAATTGGGTTTGTTTAGTTTGGAAAAGAGAAGACTGAGAGGGGACATGATAGCAGTTTTCAGGTATATAAAAGGGTGTCATAAGGAGGAGGGAGAGAACTTGTTCACCTTAGCCTCTAAGGATAGAACCAGAAACAATGGGTTTAAACTGCAGCAAGGGAGGTCTAGATTGGACATTAGGAAAAAGTTCCTAACTGTCAGGGTGGTTAAACACTGGAACAAATTGCCTAGGGAGGTTGTGGAATCTCCGTCTCTGGAGATATTTAAGGGTAGGTTAGATAAATGTCTACTAGGGATGGTCTAGGCAGTATTTGGTCCTGCCATGCGGGCAGGGGACTGGACTCGATGACCTCTCGAGGTCCCTTCCAGTCCTAGAATCTATGAATCTATGAATCTATGAAAAAGAGAACCTTGGTTCTTAAGGTCTTGTGTGGGCAGATCCCCCCACCCAGTAAACTGCATGAAGCTCTATCTGTCTCTACCCTGGAAGTACATAGGGCTGGGTCAATCCTGGTGGGATTTGAACCCATGGTTCTGGCCACTTAGAGATGTACTAAACTGCTAACTTACTGCCTGGGAAGGGAATCTTTTTCAGAGCTTTCCAGGTGGTCTCAGCGGCTCTTAAAAGGAGAACACCCTCCCCCAAGTAACTCCCCATAGTAGTATGTTCGTCTCCTGCAGCCGTAGTGTTGAACCTTCCTTTCTCTCGGCAGATTCAAAGGAGTGCCTTTTCTGTCTTCTTTGATGAGAAGTTTTCCATCCCCTTGGACCCGTCTGCGCTGGAGGAAAACAGCTTGAGATTTTCTGTCTTTGGCATTGATGAGGACGAGAGGAACATCAGCACCGGGGTAGCAGAGCTGAAGCTGTTGGACTTGGATCTGGCCAGCCGCCCATTCAATGCTTGGCTCTATCTGCAGGACATGAACAAGGTAAGCGCTCGTTGTCTGCATGCTGGTCCCAGCTGGGCTCCCTGAAAAGGAGGTAGTGGGGCATGAAAGATAAGCGCTGTATTTTCTGTACTTACTGGGTCAGCCACAGGCAGTGTTGGGTTTGATTACCTCCTCAGCGAGAGCTGTCCAGTGCATGAAGTGCGAGACAATTTCACCTTTACTGCTGGGTTTGGAAACCAGAGCTGATGCTGAAGCACAAGATCTGGAGGCTCAGCGGGGAAAACAGGATATGATGTCACTCCAGATCTGGTCATCCTTCCTGTGCAGTGGCATGGCAATGGCCAACATTTCCTGCTGTGGAGCGAGATGAAACCGGCCCCTTGCCCTCATAATGCACCTTACCAATTGTGTAATGATCCACCTGGGAGGAGCAATTCCCTCCTTCTCCCTGCAGGCCATCAGCTGACACCCTGAAGCGTGAGCATCCTTATCTCAACTTGCAGAGCTCAAATCGTAATTCATGGGGAGGAGTCAGGGCCAGCCAAAGCTGAGGTCCAGACCCAAATTTCCCAAGTGTTCAGGTGTTTGGTTCTGGGGTTGGCTCAGACCCAGCTCAATTCAGTAAGAGTCCTTGACTTCTGAAAAGCAGTGAAAATATTTATCTCATTGACCTCCAAAGGCTGAGGTGAAATAGTGTTTCCTCTTCTGCGTTTAGATTCACTGGCAGATCCTCAGCTGGTGTGAGTCAGCATTTACACCAGTGAGAATCCAGCCCGCTGCCTTTTGGTTTAATCAATGTGACCCCTGTTTCTCCCAGTATGGGGGCAAGGTAGAAAGGAGAATAGGGGGAAGTGATCAGGATTTCCCTCTGCTTTTGCCACCATCAATGACAGTTGGATGTCACACATGAAGATGACACTTATCTTTCTGAGGTACTTATGTGGCCTCCACACCATATTATCTGAGCCCCTCATAACCTTCCATGTAGTTATTCATGCCACACTCCTGTGAGGTAGAGAAGTGCTATTTTCCCCATCTGCAAGAATTGTGACACAGAGACTAAGGCCTGGTCTACACTTAGAACTTAGGTCGACAAAGCTAAGACTCTCAGGGAGGTGAAAAGTCCACTCCCTTGAGCACTGTAGCTCTGCCAGCCTAAGCCCCCAGTGTACGTCGATATAAGACTGCTTCTGTCCACCTAGCTCCCATTACTTGGGAGGTGATGTGACAACAGCTTTTTCCCATTGTCACGCACATCTACACTATGGGGCTACAGTGACACAGCCACCCCATAGCATGGGCAAACCCTCTGTGAATTGCCCATGGTCACACAGGCAGTTTGTAGCAGAGCAGAGAATTGAGGTCTCCTGAGTCCCAGTGCTAGCCTCTAACCACTAGGTCAGCCTCTGTAAGCTATAGCTACACTGCCTGGTTTCTGCCCTCGTTCAGGGAAAAGCTTTCCTTGCCAGATAGCTATTTCTCCTGCCCCTCTTATCTGTGAATGAGTCATTTCTGCCGACGTTTGCTGTTGGGTGATGGATGGTGCCTTACGTGCCCTGCAGGCAGTTGACTCGGTGGGAGAGATCCTGCTGTCTCTTAGTTACCTACCCACAGCGGAGAGGCTGACGGTCGTTGTGGTTAAAGCCAAAAACCTCGTGTGGACCAACAGCAAAATGACAGCAGGTGAGTGCGAGGCCATGAAAGAGCAGCTCCGGCCAGAGGCCAGGTCCGTGCAGCTCTGCCCTGCCTGCGGCTTCCCCTGCTAGAACTGCTGCCCAGGGTGCATCTCCGCTGCATTAGTGCTTGAAGAGCTGCAGTGAGTCCAGGCACTCCACACCTGTTAAATCAGCTGTAGCTCTGGGGAGCTCAGACAAGAGGCCCAGAACTTGAGCTCCAAAACCGCAGGCCTCTTGCACTTGAGCCAAGGGGATCATGTAGAGCCAGGGCCACCAAGAGCGGGTTCGGGCCCTGGTGAAAAAAAAATTTCGGGCCCCCCAGCAAGGGTGGACCGGCCAAACAGGGCTGACGGGGGGGAGGGGGAGCCGGGCCCCGGGACCCCTTCCCAAATTTTTTCGGGCCCCCCAGCAAGGGCGGACTGGCTACACAGGGCTGACAACGGGGGGGGGGAAGCTGGGCCCCGGGCCCCCTTCCGGACTGCCGGGACCCGGTAATTTGTACCGGCTTCCCCCCCTCTCGTCGGTCCTGCGTAGAGCTGCTAGCGATGGCAGTTGTTTGTTTGTAGTGTGTTAGTCCCAAATAGAGACAGGGCCGCATTGCGCTAGGCACTGCACTTAATCTCTGTACTGCTCAGCCACTAGGAGGCAGCATCGCTCACAGGCACAGTTTTTCTGTTGCCTCATTATAGTCACCAAGGGTCCCCTAGTTAAATGGGAAGGGCCTGTTCTGCCACAGGTGAATGGGGAGTTTATTCAAGTCACCCCCAGGCATATTAACAGGTTACATTATTTATTTTTGTGGTAGTGCCTGGTAGCCCCAGTCACGGACCAGGACCCCGCTGTGCTTGGCGCTGTACAACCACAGAACAAACAGATGGTCCCTGTCCCAAAGAGCTAATGCAGAAGCAACACGTGTGTGTGTGTGTGGGGGGGGGGTTTATGTCTTCCCCCTCCCCCCCCCCCAATATCTGCCTTTCATTTAGCAACAGCTTCTATTCAGAGATTTTCAAAATGTGGGACATGCCCCGCTAGGGATGAACGTTCAGGGATGCCAGCCCTGTACGACAGGGATCCACCCCTTGACTCACCTCAGCCATGAGCCCCACTTGTCCCAAGTCCAGCAACCCCCACGCTTCGAGAGCTGTGCTCCATCCTTGTTAGTAATGGTCAATGCTGTCACCTGCTCTGTGGCGCCCCGCACTCGTTGCTCCAGCCCCTGCCCACCTCACCTCACCGGGAGAGGGGCGGCACCTCCAGGCAGGGGCCAGCAGCACCTGTGCTGAAATGCCGCCCGCTGGCCCGGGGCAGGCTTTTGCAATGTCAGCGCTTTCCTAAACTCGGTTGCGGTTTCTCCGCGCTGGGGTGGGGTTCAGGATGCGGCGCACTAGCCGCTGTGGGGCTGGCTGGGAGCGGAGGGCCCATGGGGAGCAAAGGTGGGGGAGAGAAGGGCCTCGCCAAGGGTGTTAGAGAGAGGGGGAGAGCAGAGCAAATAGACAGGAACATGTCCGTCTCTTCCTGCCCCCTCCCATGCCCCTCAGTCACTCCCACCCCGCACTCTGCAGCGGCAACACATGGAGAAGTCATATGTCTCCCCATGACCAGTTACACATCATCTCTGAGCTACTGTGCATATACCCCTTTTCCCTGAGGCGCCATGTTCCCTGCGCTCACTCAGCATTGTCTCTGCTTATGGGTGGAGGACAGTTGGTGAATGATGGTCCTTTGCTTCCCATTGTCCAAACAGATCCTTTCGTCAAAGTGTACTTGCTTCAGGACGGGAGGAAGATCAGCAAGAAGAAGACAGCTGCGAAGAGAGGTGACACAAATCCGGTGTTTAATGAGGCCATGATTTTCTCAGTGCCCGCAATCGTTCTACAGGTGAGAACTTCCTAGTCAAGGGCAGACTGAAGAGTTGTAACTTTTTTTTTTAAAGCCAGAAAACTTTACACCGTTCGTGAGATCCACCCAAACATGCCTCTTGGGTCTACCCAACAGGGTGCATTCAAGACTGCACCTTCCCTCCTCCCCCACATCACGGAAATTACAGTACACCAGGGCCTGAGTATGTAACTAGAACTACAGACTGAGCTGTAAATCTTCACTCATCCTTAGCCTGACATTTACATTTTTCTGAAATCTCCCGGAGTTTGACTGCTTCTTATATCAGGGAAGAGATTCGGGCAGTGAGTTCCCTGGTGCAAATCAGAGAAACATTAAAATTAAATCCTGCAGCTGAAACAGGAGGGCCGATGGCGGAGATCTAACCAGGATCACTGCCTGGCTTGAAAGCAGAGAGTAATTTCATTTAGCAAGTCAGAGGCTCTGGTGTTAGCAGCTAATAAACGTGTCTGAAGGAGACACCTTCAAAGGACAGATAATAAGGAGGAAGCTTTCTTCAGTGGCATGGAAACAGGAAAGAGCCTATTAAGGTATGGTTGCCATAACAACATTGCCAGGGGTTTCCTCCTGTTCCTCCCACCGTGAGGGTGATAGCGCTGAGTTCAGGGAGAATTGGACAAAGAGAAAGGAAATGAATGTGTCAGTGAAAATGGCTAGAGCGGCAGTGAGTGAAAGCTAGATCTGTAGCTTATAAAGCTGCAGGTGCCGATGAAACACACTTGAGACTTTTCAAAACAACCAGGAGAGGAAATCTCAGAAAATGAGCTTCAATAAGTCCAAGGACTCAGGAGACAGGAAGGGTGGATCAGTGGTTAGGGGGCTAGGCTGTGGCTCAGGAAACCCAGGTGGAGTTCCTTGCTCTGCCACAGACTTTCTATGTGACCTTGGGCAAGTCACTTAGTCTATCTGTGCCATCTCAGTACCCCATCTGTAAAATGGCACTAATAGCACTTCCCACCTCCCAGTGGTGCTGTAAGGATAAGTACATTAAAGACTGGGAGGTGCGGCGGTGATGGGGCTATACAGCTATCTACGAGAGACGGGTAGAGATGCAGTCCCTGATGGCTGGGAAGAAGCAAACATGGGACTGGAGCTCTGTGTAGGGAAGGGAATGCAGGAAATTGCCCTCTGCTTAGCCTGACGTCCATCCCATGTAAACGATTCCAGCCTGTAACAAGGGAATTTGTGGTTGAACATTTGGGAGAGATGGGCTTTTTGAATGAAAGTCGGCCATGCCAAACAAATGGAATAGCTGGGTCTACCGCTCACTGACTGATTGGAGCAAGATCCGGCAATTGTCTTCAGTGGGCCACAGCTCTGAAGCAAAGGCAGCAAGTGGAAGCCTTGGCAGGCAAGGGAATGTCGTCTCTCTGAGTGTTAGTAATGCAGTCGCGCTCTTGAAACGTAAGGGAACTGGATAAATACCAAGGCATGAATCAGAAACATGTTGATTAGAACTGGTTGGAAATTTCCCACCAAAACTTTTTTTCAATGAAAAATGCTTTTTTCCACCATAGTGGAAGTTTTCATGAAAAACTTACATTTTGATCCAAAGGATTCTTTTATTGACCTTTTTTTCCCCCCCAGAAATTTCCGGAAAGTTTCATTTCAGTGGGGGAGGAACCCACTTGCTCCCACTTTTTCCTCCCCTTTTTTTTCCATTGGGTAAAAGACTTAAAAAAGTGAAAGCAAGTTATTTTTTTTCCTACCAAAATGACGCGTTGTTTAAAATTTCACAACCAGGGGAAAATAAAAAGCAATTAACAGAAAGTTTCAAACAAAATGAAAAGATGCTTGTTCTTTTGAAATGTTTGTGTAATACACACCATCGTTTTCTGACCCACTCTGTCTAGTGCTGATGGACAGAGCATAACTTTGCATGGTAAGTATGGAAAGGCAAAAAGCGTAGTTCCAGAACTAAACTGCTCCAGAACTCAAAATCCAGGCTGT
Organism: Malaclemys terrapin pileata; assembly: GCF_027887155.1. Taxonomy (NCBI): domain Eukaryota; kingdom Metazoa; phylum Chordata; order Testudines; family Emydidae; genus Malaclemys; species Malaclemys terrapin. The sequence goes on from NC_071508.1 coordinate 37,671,933, forward strand.
CTCATTCAGACACATCTCTAACGACAAGGCTTTCAAAGAGGGGAACTGCTGGGGTCATTTCTGGGGCCCCCGTTAAAGTCAACGAAAGCGAAGGATGCTCAGCACCTCCCAGCAGGATCGGGCTCCTTGTGAGTGAAAGTTTCTAGGCTGTATCCTGAAGGGTGCTGAGTGTCTGCTACCCTGTGTGACATCAGCCGGCGTGGTGCACTGTGAGCTGGTGCTCAGCTGCTCTCAGGGGTTGGCCTGGTTGAAAAGCAGTCGTAGCTCTAGAGGAGGATTTCTACAAAGGGGAATTTAATAGACAACCAGATCAGCATCACTCTGGCGTAAACTGGCCCTCGTGGTGCTGACAGATATTATTCTGCTGGAACGCTCTTCCACCCAGCCACCTACATGAACAGAATTGCACTGGCTTTGTGCTGGAGCTCCTTAAGTAGGAAGAAGTAGTGCTGGGCTTGTTTTTTCCATCTTGAGTTTAAGGGGAGGGTCATTTCTCTCCAAGCCACTCTCAGCAAGGGACTCTGTGGGAAGATGCCTGTTGACTTCAGGGCCCCCGGGAGCAGGTCCCCTGTCTGTTCCCGGCAGCTGGCTGGGATGTGAGAGAATGTGCTGTGGACTTGTCTCTGCAATTCATTTCTTCTTAGTTTCAGAGGGGTAGCCGTGTTAGTCTGTATCAGCAAAAACAACGAGGAGTCCTTGTGGCACCTTAGAGACTAACACATTTCTGTTTTGGAAGTAGCGTGGGACATAATGAAAAGCAGGGCTGGGTCGCTAAACTAACCAGCGTAATCTCCACTTTGCATGCAGGCTCACACGGAGCTGGTTCCATTGCTCAGCTCATGCGAGAAAGGGGCTGCTGTGTACTCGGTACACAATGGAAATATTCCTTGAGCTGAGGTCTGAGTTACACTCTCCAGTGCTAATTATTCGTAATGCTGACCCCTTAGGCAGTAACCAAAGCTACCCTATCCACTAGTATTAAAGTGGGCTTTTACTCTGCAACGGGCCTGTGTATACATGGTTCCCAGTCCCTCAGCAGATCAGCTCCCTCTGTGTGTCCAGATTCAGATCTGCTGACTTGAGTGACAAAAATAAGGCTTATGGGTTTTTACGCAGAGCCAGCACTCCCATGGGAAACTATTCCACCTTGTGTGTTGTTGGCAGGATTATTTATTATATTCCAGAGACAAGGTGGGGGAGGTAATATCCTTTATTGGACCAACTTCTATTGGTGAGAAAGACAAGCTTTTGAGCCACACAGAGCTCTTCTTCAGGTCTGGGCTGAAGTGGGAAGTGAGTGTGAGTCTAATAGATGTCACAGACACACTGTGCTAGCGTAAGTTTCCCCAGCTTGTACTCCCCTGGAATCCAGTAGATTTTTCTCAGAGTTTGGCCCCTTGAGTCTCATAAGAACCTACTCTCAGGAGATTTTGGAGACTGTGTTTTCAGGGATACCTCAAGCACCACCTCACTCATGATACTTGACCCTTGCCTTTCACTGCCATCGAGCATCAAATTGTGCTTAGATTGCAGTAGGGTCTTTGGGTCAGGGACTCAATTTTTGTTCTGTGTTTGTACAGCGCCTAGCACAATAGGTCCTGGTCTGTGACTGGGGCTCTGAGGAGCTACCTCAATACAAAGAAATAAATAATGCAATGGGACATTGGTAATGTTTCCTGTGCCCCTCCAGGATCTGTCTCTCCGGGTGACGGTGGCAGAGTGTTGCGAAGATGGGAGAGCGGAAAACATTGGCCATGTCATCATTGGCCCGTCGGCCAGCGGCATGGGCATCACGCACTGGAACCAGATGTTGGCCACCTTAAGGAAGCCAGTGTCCATGTGGCACCCAGTTCTACGAAATTAAGGGCAAAGTTACACTCTGCGAGTATCTTGCATGGTGCCTAGACTTCCCATAAGCAAATATGCTTGGCAAATGGACAGTGGTACGTGGGACATAAACTATTTTTCCAAATGTTCTTCACAAGTTCCATTTAGTAAGAAGGAGCAGCAGGGGAAGTCACTGAATCAGATCCTTGAGAAAGCTTCAGTGGACTAAAACCTGAGAGAAGAAGCAACTCAAGTGTGATTATGCACAGAAGTAGCTTCTGGGCAAACACTTCCTCCCTAGCACTTCCTTTCCAGTGACACCCGCTTGGGAGTCCCATTATCCCTAATTGTCTGTGATTTTATTTTCCAGTGAACGTTACACAATAGAGCATGGTCTGTTCACTGACTTAAGAGGGTTAGGGGTAAATTTGTGATCTGGCACCCATGGTGGGCTTAGCCCCACAGGTTTTCAAGACAGTGCCTGGGGGGAGTTTAGCCACATGGATTTCCATCTACATAATGGCCAGGCTGGCATTTAACCACCGGGTGTTTTCAGTGCAGGGGCCAATGGCTTTAATACAGTGCTACCCTGACAATAGTGCCTTCTCCAAGAGAGGGGTCCTTTGGTTCCTCCTCTGGATGGCTCCCCATTTAAAACTTGAGTTCAGGCACAGTGAGCAGCTCCAGAAATAGCGGGTGCTTATCTTCCCCGTCTGATTACTGGACATTCTGAGCTAAACTGTGAGCAGAGGGAATACAAATGTTGGCATTTTTAATAAAGGAGCAGCCTTTTTTAAAAAAAGAATGATATTTCCCAAAGCAAAATATGAACCTAAAGGAGAGTCCCTTTAGGAAGAACTCATACTGCACTTTACCATTTCAATGAACCCCCCCCTTTTCCATAGTCCATTCTCTCAAAGGCTCGATTCTGCAGTCAGTAGAAGTTGAGGGCCCTCAGCACCTTGGACTCTTGGATTTTGGGGGTCTCCATCTCCATTTTGGGGGTTTGAGGTTGGCTGAAATTCTTCAAATTTCAATTAAAAATGTCATCAAAATCTGACTGGGAAAAAATGGGGATGGTGGTGGAATTTGATAACATATTGGTGACTCCTGTTTTTTTGACCAAGTATGGAACAGGGTGAAATGTTTTGAATTTCAAATGCCAACCAGAAAAGTGGGGAAATGTCTACTCACAAAACAGCTGATTTCTTTTTTTCCCCTCTTGTTTTCCAGCCAATTCTAGAGTCCAACTTGAGACACATTGGTGCCAATTTCCAGAGCTCCTGAGCTTCTGCAGACCTTCAGTTGGGATTGTGGGTGCTCAGCACCTCTGGAAGCAAGGCCCATAGGGTCTCGTATTGGGCACCCCAACAGTGTAGGCCTCGGTTTTTACTCAGTCCCCAACTAAAGATCAAATTGCGGTCAAGTTTAGCACATGCCAGCTTATCCCAGGCTCAGCTCAGCCACTCTTCCTAGTCAAGATAAACCCAGGGTTGCCAGCTATCACAGTTGTGTTGCAAATCTCATGATTTTTGGTGTTTCCCATAAAGCCCCAGCTCTTGGAATCATGTTGTTACTTGCTAAACTCACTTAAAACAAAAACAACAAACAAACTAACTAACCAAATTAAGTGTCTAGCCCTCATGATAATGGAGAAAAGCTTGAAAACATGAGCACTCAGGGCTCAAACACCACAATGCAAATGTAAAGAACCCCAAATTTATTATTTGTATAAAATGTCATGATATTTCAGCCAATCTCGTGATTTTTGGGGCGGGCACCTGATTCTCAGTTTTGAATTTAGGAGTTGGGAAAAGTTCAGTCTCATTGGGGACAATTGGTGTTTGTTTGCTTCAGGGCAGTGTAAAAACTGATTGAGACTCTTCAGAAGAACCAGCTGCTGCTGAAAGCTGTGGAGGTGGAATGCAAGCCCATTTCCTGCCATGTTTGAACTTGGAAAAACCATCAAGAACCAAAATGTGTTGCTCATTGAGGCATAAGAGGGCCTGAAATCAGTGCTCTGTTGTGATGGGCTTTCCATGAAATGAAGGGAGAAATTACTTAATAGAGGGGAAATAAAACCAGTCAGCCGTTTAATTCTACCTCTGTCCAACCAAATGGCATGCGGTGGGGGAGTTGGCTTCAGCATCTGGGCAGAACCATCAAAAGCAGGCACAGCTGGATGCAGCCAGCCCATATTTCCTCACAGCCCAGGGATAGTTTCTTTAAAGCAGTCTTGGTCAGGCTGCGCCCTGTACTCTCCTGGGATGGGATACCCAAGCTAGTAGAAGAGGTGATCAAAGCAATGGCGCATTGTTTCTTTGCTGCCTTGAAGACTTGTAGTCAGTGAGGATTCAGAAAAGACAGGAGAGGGGGCTCAGACTGCACCTCTGCTGTGCTGGGTGCTGCCATGTCTTGGCAGGTATGAAGCTATTAGCAGGGCTCCCCCTGCTCCAGAATGCACCGTTAGCCTTAGGGGCTGGAGCATGCTCATTGCTTAGGGGAGGGGAGAACCAAATATCGGTATGCTCTGGGGAGCCCCCATTTCCCCTCATCTTACCTGTGTAGGAGCCAGGCAGCTTATGGACCCAGCTGAAATGCCCGGCAGGGCTCCTGGGTTCTACTTGCTTGAGGGCAAGCCCAAGCTTCCTGGGCACACAGTGCCATTGGGCAGCAGGCACTGGGCGAGAGCATGCTGTGTACCCAGTGCTACTTCCCCAAGCCAGGGGGCTTCCCCTTTGCTAGAGAAACATGCTTGTTTTCAGTGTGAATCACCCTCAATCAAATGGTGGGGAAGTCTGTCAAGTCCAACAATTGCAGCTTTGTGAACATGAGACTCACCAACTTCCCAGCTCCAGCAGCTTCCTACATCGCTAGTCAAAGGGGGGGGGGGAGGCGGGCTGTTCCTTAGCACTGGGTTCTGGGCTTGGCCCTGTGTCAAAGTCCTTCCTCCTGCTCTCAAATGTTCTTCACAAAGCTTTAGGATAAATTGACGTTGGCTTTGAACTTTGTTGGCTGTCTGGGCCTGGTTAAAGGCCAACTTCAGTGGGCTTTGGCTCAGGTGTAATGTTCCCCCCGGCTTGATTCAGACAAAGGTTAGAAGCCGTTTTATTTACATGGCCTAGTGTCCCAGTTATAGCTCCCTCTATGATGGAAGCAGAGCAAGGATGGTCTTATGATTAAGGCTCTGTACCAAGACACAGGAGAAGGGGGCTTTAGCCCTGGCGCTGATACAGACGTATATGTGGTATTGGGCTGTCACTCAGACTGCATCATTACTGGATGTCTTTTTAAGAGCTATGCTGGAGTCCAACCACCAAGTTATTAATGCGGAAATTGCTGGGTGAGATTCCCTGAGCTGTGTGATACAGGAGCTCAGAAAAGATAATCGCAATGCTCCTTTCTGGCCTTAAAATGTGTGTGTTGCAAATATCCTTCCCGAGCATCAGATCCATTTGGGAGCACAAGGCCAGGCCAAAACGCTTTTGGCTGCAGCCTCTGATAATGCTCGGTGCAAAGAAGAATGAAAATGTTAACGGTATTTATGGGACCCACCAAAAAGCAACAATGGCGGTAGTTAAAATTTGTACTTTGAATGCTTAATAATCCGCTCTCTCCACGCCATTGTTTTTTCAGCTTTACATCATAGCAGAGTAGAGCAATGTGCCAGCGGTGGGGGGGAGGGGTTATATGAAAAGTGTATCTAGCATCTTGCCGTAGCTGTGCGATGTATTTAAATGGTTATGTTATCACTTTAAAGACCTGTCAGCCTCGGTGTATTGAACTACAGCACCTGCCCTTCATTCCAGCTGAAAGATAAATAAACAGCGAGGAGACTTGGCAAATGACTTCATGCAGAGTTGTTTTCTTTGGCATGCTGGAGCTAAAAACTGACCATGATTGTAAAGTGTGTGGGGTTGTGTGAGTGTGAACATAGGTAGGGGAGCTCAGCTCCCCATCCTTAAAGGGGGGACAATAATCCTTCCCAGGAGGGGTTGTGAGCCCAACTTCATTAGTACACCTCTACCCTGATATAATGTGACCCGATATAACACGAATTCGGATATAACGCGGTAAAGCAGTGCTCCGGGGTGTGGGAGGGGGGGCTGCAAACTCCGGCGGATCAAAGCAAGTTCGATATAACGTGGTTTCATCTATAAAGCAGTAAGATTTTTTGGCTCCCGAAGACAGCGTTCTATTGGGGTAGAGGTGTATCTGTAACACTGGATAAAAGGCATTGTTGTTTTCTTCTTGGTTTGAATGTCCCCCTTTAAAACCATTCTGAATGTAGGATTCATCAGCATGGGAAGAACCTGTGAAATGTGACCACCTGCCGGGAGGGACACAGCGACAATGCACTGAGCAGTGTTTCAATGACACACACTTGTTTGAAACCCCTCTCCCCCAAAACAACTCTTCACGTGGGCCGCCAAAGAGCCGTAGGATGGTCAAGGATTTCGCCTCCAAGGCAGTTACAGAACGATGCTGAACGCAACGCAAAGGCTCCATATCCCTCCCTGAGCCACCGGCGCTACTTAACGGGAATCTGAAGGCAATGTTCCAAACGTGGCTGTCAACGTCCGGGTGCGAGGGTGGGGTGACTTCCAGGTGAAAATACAAAATTAGAAGCTGCAATCCCTGTAGATTAAAAACCAGCCAGACGTGAGTTAGTGCCTGGAAGCGAATGGAAAGGCTGCTGCGCGTCTGTTACACTCATCTTAGTGCTGGGGCGGAGGCAGGTGAGAGCGTGGGGGCTCTCTGGAGGCCCAAGGACCATGTCCTGCAGCCACAGAAGATGGGCCACAGTCTGCTCTCTGAATGGCCTCTGTAAACCCAGAGCGATTCAGCTAGAGGCAGTCGGGCGTCTCTGGATTTGCACTGGGGTTAGTGACAGCAGAATCTGTCCCAGTAAATCTAGCTGCTCTAGTCCTCCCTTGGCCTTTCCTCTGCCCCTCTATTAGCCCCACTGTTTCCTAAGCCCTTCTTTATCTGCCTCTCTTCTCTCCTTCCCCACCCCCTCCTTCTCTCTTTCCATCAGACCCCTTTCTCCATTCTCTCTGTGTTCTCCATTTCCCCTTCCCTTCCTTCTATCTGTCTGTCACATATCCCCTCTCTTTGTTCTGACCCTCCCCCCTTCCCTGCTCTCTCCCACTAAGCTACACAGCCTGGTCTCATTAACCGGCCAGCAGCAGCACCTCTTACCATTAATGCAAACACCTTAGGCCCTTCCCTCATTTGCTCTGTGTCCCTGAGGAGACACCTCACTGCCAGGTGGACTGGGCCCTGTACCAACATCCTTGGGAGAGTTCAGCAGCCCTGGAGCCTCCATACACGTGCATTCAGCTGAGCTAGGGCAGCATTCTGAGAGGGGGCTCTAAATCCCTTCAGTATAATCAGCAAATAATTCTTCCAGCTTTGCTGGTTCCTCTGCCGCTGGGAATTGCGTCCCATTGCCTCCCCCTCTCTGCCCCTAGGCTTTGGCTAGTGTGAGTCCAAAGGGTTACAATGACTAGCTGTGACAGGCAGCGCTGGTACCAGCCTTCCCAAACTGGCATTGCTCTGACATACAAGCACAACGGCTGAGGAAGAGGCCACAGAAGGGACATGGGGGAAGAGGGCACCAGTGAGATTTAGTCCTGCTTTCTGACTGGATGCTGAGAACAGATGGCGCCATCCCGTGAGAGGCCAATGAAAGGCTCAGCGGGAGCTACACACACACACACACACACACACACATTTTGACAACCCATTAAGAGGGCATGTCTTCTGCCTCTCTGTATTTCTGTCCCCATTACTCCTGAACTGGCCTGTCTCAGCACAGACACCATCTTCTGTAAAACCTGCTCTGTAGGGAAGTAGCATGAACTCAGCCATAGGAGACCTGGTTTCTAACCCTGGCTCTGCCACTAAGGTACTTACATGCCTGGCCACGAAGGGATGACATGTCTAGTTTGGGAATTTAGCTGTTGTTCCCCCGACGCCCAAATCACCTCACACTCTTTAATGCATTTCACAGTACCCCTGTGAGGTAGGGCAGCTGAGGAGCTGAGGTACAGAGAGGTATTTAGGTTCCTACCTGCCTCTTCAAGCACCAGGGACGGGCTCAAAACTACTGCTTAGCTGCCACCTAACCCCGTAGGAACCTGAGTCTCCATAGTGCCTATGTTTCTGGGGGGTGGGCATGCACACAGCCGGCTAAGCACTGATGCCACCCGACAGCTAATAGCTGCTCAGAGCCCTAGTACAAGCCAAAGCCTCAGCACATACAAAGCAAGTGTCTCGAACCATGACCTCACCCCTGTTCCTGTTATCTCCTTAGTTGTCCTCTGCAATTATTTGGAATCCCGGACCTGTGGATCCTCCTCTTAGGCTGGGGGGAGGTCCTTTAGCAGTGGGCGGGCTTCTGCCTGCCCACTTCCTGGATCCCAACAGGACCATGTGTTTGCCCTCCTACCTTGCCTATGTGCACCTAACACTTGCTACCTATCCAACCTCTACAGCGAAATAGCTGGAGGAAGGCCACTGCCATGGTGTGGGGCAGCACAAAAGACAGCGGGGGGCTCAGTGACTAGGGCATGCCCCAGGCTGGTGGCTATTCTGGGTGCTTGTGCTTGGGTTTGTCATGAAAAACAGCTGGCCTGGCTCAAGCAGCTAACTCCAGGGTCACAGCTGAGAATCCTGACTGGTGGTAGGTCTCTCCCTCTGGCCTGGCAGGCACCTAAGGGCCAGATCAACAGGCATTAGGCACCGAAATAACTTTGAGGCTGCCCCACCCCCATTTCCTCTGCATGCCTGGCTAGCTTAGGCGGCTGGCTGGCTTCTGAGAATCCCTCCCTTAGGTGCCTAACCTCATATAGGGAGCCCAAGCACCTAACGCAGGGCTAGGCTGCCACTGGGCAGGAGGCGTTCAGCATTGCAATGCCGCAGGGCCTTTGGGAATCTAGCCCTAAGTGATTTACCCAAGGCCACACACAAAGTCTGTGGCAGACCAGGGCCCTAACCACTGACCCACCTCTCGTGCACTGCCTGACCCTGGGCAGAGCACTTCCACTCCATGCCAGCTGTTGCCTCTCAGCCGTTGTCTGGCTCCTCTATTTAGCTTGTGCGTAACAGGCCCTTAGGATGACCAGATGTCCCGATTATACAGGGACAGTTCTGATTTTTGGGTCTTTGTCTTATATAGGCTCCTATTACCCTGTCCCGATTTTTCACACTTGCTCTCTGGTTACCCTACAGGCCCTGCTCTGAAAAATGTACAGTGTGTTTGTACAGCACCTGGCACAATGGGGCCGGAATAGCAGTTGTTACACAAATACTAATTATGACTTCAGTCGGGCCAACGCCCCGCTCAGGAGGCCAGAGGGCTCGTTCAAGGACATTGCAGCAATTGCGCTGGAAAGTGGCTGTAAGAGGCCTTCCTGGATCACTGAAAACAGACACCATTAAAGTCCATCTTAATTAAAAAGCATGGTTAATGCAGAGTTATGGTTTCCCTGCAGCAGCCTGTGTCCTTCCAGAATGTCGAATTCAGCCAAACTAAAATGTCAGGGAGGGAAAACAAACAGGAACTACAGAGTTTAACTTACACACCCATGTAACTTTAACTTTGCCTCCCCTCCCCAAGCCGGCAATAGCCACTGGGAATTAGTCACATGCACCGCAGCAGCATTCAGTTTGACAGTAGCTGTATTGAACGGTTTGCTGGAGGAGGCAGTAGCTGGGGCAGGTTGAGCGCGAGGTATTTGAGACCTGAGTTGGGGGTTAATTTGAGGGGTATCACAGAGCTGTGCGATCAGGTGATGAGGGTTTGTGCCTACCCTGTGAGTGAGTAAAGGAAAGGGGCACATGTGTATCCTGAGGAGCTAGTCTGCAGCATTTTAGTGCAGAATTGTGCAGGTTGGTGCAGAAGTCAGGCACCTGGGGGAGGTCTTGCTGCTAGAATTGGCAGTAATGAGGCAGGAGAGCGAAGCAGTCTGTGGGGTTACTTAGGGTTACCATTCGTCCGGATTCCCCCGGACATGTCCGGCTTTTTGAGCTAAAAATAGCGTCCGGGGGGAATTTGTAAATGTCCGGACTTCCCCCGCCCCCCCATGCAGAGCGCGCGCGCGGCTAACAGTGCAGCCGGCCTGATGGTGCCACTTACATGGGGCTCCGACAGCCAGAGAGAGCACGTCCTCCTCCTCCCCCCTGCAGCAGAGATCACTCCCTCCCTCCCTGCATTCGCCTCCGGCAGTCTGGAGCTCCTCCCCCACTGCTGCCCAGCGTGCTGGGACGGGACGAACAGCTCAGGCCATTTCTGAGCAGCAAGTTCACAGAGACATTAGGTAAAGGCCAACAACAAGGGGGCCAGGGGGTCGGAGAAGGGGCAGGGAGGTTTTGGAGGGGGCAGTCAAGAGACGGGGCGGGGGGCAGGAGTTTGGGGGGGGGCTTTCTGGGGGTGGGGGTGTGGATAAGGTTTTGGGCAGTCAGGGTACAGGTAGGGGGTAGGGTCCTGGAGGACAGTTAGGAGCAGGGGTCCCAGGAGGGGGCAGTCAGGGGACAAGGAGCGGGGGGGGGGGGTTGGGAGTTCTGGGGGGGGGCTGTCAGGTGGCAGGGGTGGGGAGTGGGATCGGAGCAGTCAGGGGACAGGGAGCAGAGGGGTTTAGATGGCTCGGGAGTTCTCGGGGGGGGCTGTCTGGGGGTGGAGAGTGGTTGGATGGGGCGTGGGAGTCCCAGGGGTCTGTCTGGGGTTGGGGGTGTGGATAAGGGTTGGGGCAGTCAGGGCAGTCAGGGTATAGGTAGGGGGTAGAGTCCTAGGGGACCAGTTAGGATGGGGGTCCCAGGAGTGGGGAGTCAGGGGACAAGGAGCGGGGGAAGGGTTAGGGGTTCTGAGGGGGGGAAGTGGGAGGGGCAGGGGCTAGGGCAGGATGGGGGCGGGGCTAGGGCGGGGCTCCTCCCGTCCTCTTTTTTGCTTGCTGAAATATGGTAACCCTAGGTTACTGATGGGTAAAGGCAAGTATAGTTTAGATGGTCTATTGTAAGTGTGGCGTGGTTGTTACATTTCACAACTGGTATTCTGTCAGGAGAGTAGGCTTAGGCCTGGTCCACACTACAAAGTTAGGTTGTCATAAGCCGCCTTGTGTCAGCTTATTTGGGCATGTGTCTATATTCCTATTTGTCGCCTGCTGATGTAACTGCTTCATTACGGTGCTGCAGTAACCTCTCCTTCCCAATGGCACTGAGCCACGAGTAACGTCCTGTGTTTGACGCAATGCGAGTGTAGCCACCGCATGACCTATGTCAAGCCTAATAATCCTCTGGCATCTGTCCCACAATACTGGACAGTGATCGCGCTGGTAACGGAGACCGGAAGCCATATCCTCCCACCGCACTTTAAAAGTCCTGGGTATTTTTGAAATGTCTTTTCTTGGTTGCCCAGCTGGGTCAGCACGCCTAGCAGCTCTCCTTTGTTGTGTGCAACTGCCCAACGCACTGTTGCCAGGCGTGGCCAGGAGATCCAGGAGGCCAGGCACAGCTACAGAGCAGTCTTAGAAACATGGACACCTGCAACAAGATTGCACAGAGGATGCAGGCAAAGAGGTAGGACAGGGATCAGCAGCAGTGCGGCAGGCACACCACAAGGCCAGGAAGGCCAACAGTTGCTCTGGTGCCAAGCCGCAGACCTGACGCTTTTGCAATGAGCTGCATGCCATATTTGGTGGCTGCCTAACCACCACTTGGCAGGGCAGGTGGGTACCTCTGCTGAGCCTGTGACACAGACCCCTGCCATGAACAGCGTGGAGGAGGAGGGTCACGTGTCCAGCTGAGCCATGAGCCAGGAATCTCTTTGAGACTACACCAGCTGTCTAGCCCATCCCACCAGGATGAGCCTGAGCCAGGAGACAGACCCTCGGGTAAGTGTGCACATGCATTCTCCCTTGCGAGGTTTAAATGGTGCCTGCCCCAGCCCCACGCTGGCAGGCCACAGGGATCGACTTTTCTTTGATTTACAAGAAGAGGCAGAGAGGTACAACAAACACAGGTAAAGTTGTTATCTGCTTGTCGTTCCTCTCTAGGTTAGGTGGGATCCCAGAGCTCAGGCTTCAGCCCCAGCCCGAACAGCTACACAGCGGTTTTACAGCCCCACAGCCTGAGTCCCAGGAAGCTGACTGGGGCCAGCCCCAGGTGTTTAATTGCTGTGTAGACATACCCCTAGGGCCTAGGCTCCCCTTAGGGATTGTAGGCAACTTCCATTGTCACCCTGAGTGCAAGAGCTGCCTGTCCTCTCTGTCAGGGAGAGGTGCCCTGCTCTGAGAATCTAGGGTCTCCCACTTTCTTGCTTGTAGAATTGCCAAGACCAGCAAGAACCACAACTTCCGCTGTAGGTTTTTAAGCAGCGAGATGCCCAAATCGTACTCAGGAGAAGGAGCCGCCCCCCTCAACATGTAAGGAGCAATGGAGGTTTTATAACACTCTGGCACCAGCCCCCTTGGGGGCACAGCAGGTTCACTCTGCTGCCAGTGGGCTCACAGGGCCGGATCCTCAGCTGGAGTAAATGGCAACGACTCCACAGAAGTCAGTGGCGCTGTGTCCATCAACACCAGCTGAGGCTCTGGCCCACCATGTTATCACTGCGGCATTGGAATGAAGCAGGCGTCCCCCTGGCCACCATGCAAGGCGTCCCCCTGGCCTGCATAGGTTGTGATGGGCGCCGACAGGACGAAGGAAAGCAGTGGAGTTTGGCAGGAGGGAAAGCGCTCACTGCACAGAGATGGCTGAGAATTTCTCAGCCTGGGCACGGCCAGCAGAGCATGTCCTGTGCTGAGTCAATGCAGGCTGACCATTACCTGCTTCTGAGCTGAGTGTTTTACCCGCCACTTTTGCCCACCTGTTTTGGTGTCACCAGCTTCCATTGCTGACCGTGCAGCAGTATCTAAGTCCCAGCGATAGGTTGGTGATATTTTAGGGTCCATCTATTAGTCTGAAGTGACATTTCCTCCCTTCCCATTGGCTGCCTCTGCACAGATGGCCATGAATAAGCAGGGACCTTGCCTAGCCCTATTTTTAGCCATGTGTGGAGCTCCCACCTGTGCCTCCACAAGCCCAGGCCCGTGTTTAGTGAAACGTTCCTACTCAGCGCAGGAAACGCCATCCAAGTCAGCCCCCTCTCCTCCCACACCTCTTCCCTCTGGATGTCAGAAGCTGCTGAATGTATCCTCCCCAACACAGCAGCTGTCAGCCAAGCTTGTAGAATACCAGGTGGGGCTGTCAGCTGGCATCCAGCTGCACTATCAATGGCAGCCATTCCAAAATCAGTTCTCAGGAGTTAAAAAGGGGACTGTAAAATGTCGCTATGAGGATTTCATAGCATAGTGACAAATTTGCTCACTGATGGGTCAGATCCTCCTCAGGAGCATATCACCAGCCCTGCATTGACTTCAGTTACACCAGCCCTGGGCATTTGGCCTGACTTACGTAACTGGCAGTGCTGCAAGCAGCCTGGGTTCAGAGACTCAAAGTGGGTTCTTTCTGCCCCTTGTATCAGGTCTACTGTGCAAAAGTAGTAACTACACGACCTCACACTGCCTCGGGCTCCCGGCCATCTCTCCATGTGACAGGTCTTGTCCTAGCAAGCTTCCTGCATAGCAGTTCGCATGCTCAGATTTTACTGTTGCTCAGAGTTGCATGCAGAGCAGGCCCATGGAGTGTAAACTCTTCATGGCAGGCCCAGTGGGACCTGATTCTGTTCTTACTCATGCAAAGATCATTCTCCTAGCCTGCTGCTTTACTATGTTACCTCGCTCTTTGACTTCCTCCACTGGCTCTCCCTGCTCTATTGCATTAAACATAAGCTCCTTGTACACACTTCCAAGGCCCTTCATGGTGATACCCCACCCTACCTATCATCTCTCATTCTGTTGAGCTGTTTGCTGCTGAGGCTCACCTCCACTCAGCCATGATGTCAGCCTCCATCACCCACTTACTACATTTTCAAACAAGCACCTTTGTGCTTCCTCCCATGCTGCTCCCCATGCTTGGGAAGTGCTCCTGCTCCCCATAAACATCTGCAAAGCTAGCGCGTTACCCTCCTCCAAAACCCTCTGCCGGGAGACTCACAGACCGCTTGATAACGGTTAAGCGTTAGGCTGTTGGTATGCAGAGACTACTGCCTATCATGCTGATCAATACTATCTCATGGGTTCCTTGTACTCCCTCATCTGTCTGTATCCATTGCCTGTCTCTTGTTTTACACTTAGATTGTAAGTCCCTTGGGCTGTGTGTGTGTGTGTGTGTGTGTGTGGGTGTTCACCCCACACCAGCCTCTGAAGGAGTTAAGGTGGCTAGGTGGGCCCATTAACCACCTAGGCTGCACCTGGAGGAGGAGCCGGGAGCAATGAGGACTAATTAAAACAGGGGTGAGCAAACTACAGGCCAGGGCTGCATCCGGCCATTCAGACATTTTAATCTGGCCCTCGAGCACCTACCGGGGAGCCGGGGCTTGCTCCTAGCAGCAGCGGCACGTCCCCCCTCTGGCTCCTACGTGTAGGTGCAGCCAGGGGGCTCAGCTCTGCACGCTGCCCCCGCTGCAAGCGCAGTCCCCGCATCTCCCATTGGCCGGGAACGGATCGGGCAATGCGCAGACCTGCCTGGCCGTGCCTCCGTGTAGGAGCCGGAGAAGGGACATGCTGCTGCTTCTGGGAGCTGCTTGAGGTACGCACCACCTGGAGCCTGCACCCGACTCCCTTCAGCGCCCCAACCTCTTGCCTCAGCCCTGATCTCCCTCCCGTCCTCCAAACCCCTCGGTCCCACCCTCCTGCACCTCAGAGCCTGCACCCCCAGCCAGAGCCCTCACCTCCCCCACCCCTGCCCCAGCCTGGAGCCCCCTCCCGCACCCTGAACTCCTCATTTCTAGCCCCATCCCAGAGCCTGCACCCCCGGCCAGAGCTCTCACCACCATCACCACCCTCCAACCCCCAATTTTGTGAGCATTCATGGCCCACCATACAATTTCTATACCCAGATGTAGCCCTCGGGCCAAAAAGTTTGTCTACCCCTGAATTAAAGGATGATGCTTAGCTGGACAAGAACAGAGGGGAGGGTGGTTGTATAAAGCCAGGTAGCTGAGGGCAGAAAATGGCTGCAAGGGAGGAAGTCTACAGTCGCTCTCTCTCTGAGGCCTAGAGGACAGTGGAGAAGCCTGATAAAGGCAATATAGGAAGCAATCCAGGGAAACAGCAGCAAGTGAGGGGCCGTGCAGCCTTTAGCTGGCGGTTTTAGGGTCCCTGGGCTGGAACCCAGGGTAGAAGGCAAGTCTGGGTTCCCCTACCAACCACTGGGGAAGTGGCACCAGGGAGGGGCAGTGAATAAGACACAATAGCACACAAAGAGACTTTGCTACACAAACCCCTGGAAAGGGAAAACGACAGCAACCTGCCTGGAGGGCCAAGCCACGAAGATGGAGCCATTGCGTTTTGCGAGAGAGCGGGAGACTGAGTGAGCACCTGCAGGAAAAGGCATCAGACTGGCAGAGCTAATCCCCAACCACGCCTACAAAGAGGTGCTCCCGTAATGAGTAGAGCACCCAGTGACAGGCAGGGACTATCTTTTTGTTCGATGTTTGTCCAGTGCCTAGCACAATGGGGCCTTGGTCCATGACTAGGGCTCCCAAGTGATACATTAATACTAAAAAATCTGGAGCAACTCCGCTGAAGTGAATGGAATTACACAGGTGTAAAACCGGTGTGAGATCAGAATCAGGTCCCTCGGGCTCAGTTCACCACACCCCTGCATGCTCTGCACTCATTTGCACCAGTGCCAAGTGAATGCCATGGCCTTTAAACATGGCGGCTGGTGGGGCTGCCCAGAAGGGAAGGAATCCTGTCTGCTTTATAAATGCTCAGGGTCAGTTTTACATTTGTAGGAGACGGTCAGTGATGAAGTGTCTCTCTCTTAATGAAGCTCTTTTGAACATTTATCTCAGACAGCGAGCAGTCTGTGGGTTGGGTTTTTGTCTGTAAAATATTCTGGGAAGCCTGACAGGACAGCATGGGGGTGGATTTGGTATATTTACTAGAAAGCAAGTGACACTTGGGAAGCTAGATGATGTATTTAATGGCTGTAGTATTGAACGGTTTGAATGAATTGAGCAAAGAGAGTATGATCAATTTATCCTTGATTACAGATAATGCCAAAATAATTATGGCCACGGGCTACTTAATGGATGGTGTTTTCCTTTCTGCTTGGTTCCGTTTGTTTTAAATATGAATCTCATTTAAGGATTAAATCTTCATTTTTCATGGTTTCTCTCTCATTTCTTCCACACACACCCTCTCTCTCTCTATCTCACCCCACAAAAATCACCCCCCCAAATCCCTCCCCCCCAGAGTTTTTCACTCTCAATAAGGCTGGTCGCTCCTGTTACCTGCCATGCAAGTGACTAAAAAGACTGCATCAGCTTCCAGAAAACGATAGATGAGCTACATCCAAACAGCACCACTGCCATGGCCTCCCTCTGTGGAATGAGCTGAGGGCAGCAAAGGGCTTTGGCAGCACTAAGACCAAAAGTGAGATCAAATGCAAAGCAGGAGGAGCCAGAGAGGAAAAAACACCACAGTATGCCCCCCCCCCCTCCCCCCACACACACGGCTTTAAAATACAGTGAATGGAATGGCTGAGGCTCAGGGGATCAGATTCTGAAGTGTGCCTCAGCGAGAGGAAGGATGGGCCAGTGGTTAGGGAACTACCCTGGGAGTCAGGAGACAGGCTTCATTTCCTTGCTGTGCCACAGACTGTCTCCCTCCCACGTAGTTGCTTTATGCCTCAGTTTCCCATCAGTAAAATGGGAATAAGCACTCCCCTACTTCACAGGAGATTTATGAAGATAAATACAGGAAAGCTTGTGAGGCACTCAGTTACTACAGGTAGGGCTGCCATAGCCGTATCTTGATAGACACATCCAGGAGGGCTAGAAACTTCTTTCATTTCAGTGGAGTCAATAGTTATTCTGGATTTACCCAACTGTCTGAAAAGTCAAGTCTCGCCTAGGGGGTTCTCCCCGAGTGGGACACTATTGGGGGCCAGTGTCTCCACTGAAAGCAATTAGGAGACTCGCACACCCTAGAGGCTGCCTCTAAATAAGAAAGCCAAAGAAAATGTTAATATACCATGGATGGCTTGTCAGCAGTGGGAACTGAACCCAGGACCCAAAAGCATGAGTCTCTGTTGTTAACAATAATTTGTATAGAGGTAGCACCTATGAGACCCAGTCATGGACCAGAACACCATTGTGCTCGGTACTGTACAAAGAACAAAAAATCTCTGCCCCAAATTGTGTACAATCTCCACAAATTAAAGGAGAAGATGCCTTAGCTGGAGCTGAACAATCAATTGCTATACATATAGCCACTAGAAGGGGACAGAGAGCCATGCTGGGTTAGCTTGGGTTCTGGCACCAGGAGATACCTCTCATGGATTGAAAAAATGTAGCATCCATCTTACATCACCTTTCTTTTTACCTGCAAAATAAACTGTTCAATATGAATAGTGCCCCCAGTGCCTGTGAAAATACTTCTTGACCTGTTCCCCCAACCCTTTGTCAAAGCACTGGTTGAAACATCACCCTTGATAATCAATGTGGTTGATGTTAGCTAGAGCTGAGTGAGTGTGGCAGACCAACTTTCTGCAGCTATGCTAGGGAACAAGACTTACTTGCCAGGGTACTTGTAAAAAGCTCTTTTGAATCTCCACCATTGAACTGTTCTGGAAAGCAAAGCTGAAGTTCCATGACCTCCCGACCACCATGTGGATGTCAATTTTCCTCTCAAACATGCCATTCCCTGTTGATGGCGGTTGGTTTCATGAGTTGCCCAGGCAGAGAAAAAAACACTTAACTACATGATTTATGTTACTAATTAACACAGAGTGAATGCCGAATGGCTCATCAATGACTGCAGGCCCAGAGTTACTCACTGCAGCTTTTGTAGTGTGCTGGTGGACATGTCCCAAATAGAAAAAGAGGTGAAATAAACAGATTGAAATGATTTGTAATGAGTTATTTACCTAGCTCTGATCTTAGTGTATGGGCTTCCAAGACACTTGATAATTAGTCATGTGCTTCTGGGCCACATGGTCTTGGATTCAAGTCCCATGTTCGGTCTTGGGTTTCTCCCCCCTGCTGAGATTGCAGTACTGTGCTGTCCTTTGGATGAGCCATTAAACTAAGCCAGGGTCCCTGGAGCTTGTCCAGCTGGACATCAAAGCTGCCTTGGCACATTCTGAAAAACAAAGGTCCCAAGCTCCGATCCAATCTCTTTCTCAATAAGGGCCTGATCCAAAGCCCACTGAAGTCAATGGGAGCCTTACCACCTAACCTGGCTCTGGTGCTCAAGGCTGTGCACAAGCTGCTGCTGAGCATGGTATGTCTGCTTCTTTTCCTTGCGCAGTCTTTGCCCTGCCAGGACCTAACTTATTGCTTTGTGAAGCACTCGGAGTATTAAAACTGCTGCCGAAAACATTCTGTTCCATTCAATGCATAATTTGATTTGGGTCAGTTGAGCCCAATGCTTCCCCTCAGAGAGACTCTGCCAATATACAGATTCCAATCTCTCTGCTGGGGTGCGGGCCACATACTGGGGTCCTCGGAAATTCTGAACACAACCTTAAGGACTGTATGTGATCCATGACCCACAGAGCGATCTTTGCCCTACAACAGCAGTTCCCAAACTGTGGGTTGCAACCCCAAATGGAGTCATGCCCTCAGCAGATGGGGCCATGGTGATCCCTAGTGTGCAGAGGATGCCGTTTTGCTCGGGCAACTGCGACCTCGCATGTACGGTGCATATGAGGTCACAATACATAGAGGACAGGGTTTTGCTCTACAAAATGGCATCCTCCACATAGCGTGACCTGACACTCACCGGGTGTATGAGGTCACCTGGTGGAGGATGGCATTTTGTAGAGCAAAATGGCATCTTCCGAGTGGCATGACCTCGCAAGTATGGTGCATGGGAGGTCATGCTGTGTGGAGGATGCCATTTTGCT
The DNA here is from genome assembly GCF_027887155.1 of Malaclemys terrapin pileata. NCBI lineage: Eukaryota > Metazoa > Chordata > Testudines > Emydidae > Malaclemys > Malaclemys terrapin. The sequence continues at coordinate 37,690,779 of NC_071508.1, forward strand.
CTACAAAATGGCGTCCTCTATGGTGTCTGGGGCCCTGGCAGGAAATACTTTATTACAATGGGGACATGCTGGCAAAAAGTTTGGGACCCCCTGCTCTACAATCTTAGGAAGATTAATCTGATAACTTTCTGGCAACACCATTTGTAACAATGTACAGTAAAAAGGTTGTTTTATTTCATAACTTACTAAAGGAAGTACCCTAGTGCTAACTTCTGCACAGGAAGACTGAGCTCATCATAAAACATTTCTATGCCAATGTATCACTGACCCCTAAATGCCAGTTCACTGCTCAGCTAAGGGCAAGATCGGGCCCTTAGTATGTATTCTAGTGCTTTGTCCACTCACATTTAAAACAGCTCAAGCAACAAAATTTCCACCTCTCCCCTTGGGAGCCTAATTTCATAGTTAGGCAGAGCTCTCCAGTAGGAAATGGTCCTTTGCTCAATTTTCCATCCCATCTCTTCCAGTTATTTCCCCTTGGACTAGTCTGAAAAAAATCTTCTTTCTCCTTAGCCCATGTCTATACGAACAGCACTGCAGCGGTACTGATACAGCTGTGCCACTGCAGCACATCTGGTGGAGAAGCTCTGTGCTGACAGACTCTCCTGTTGACATACAAATACCACTTCCATGAGTGGCACAAGCCATGTCATAGAATATCAGGGTTAGAAAGGACCTCAGGGGGTCATCTAGTCCAACCTCCTGCTCAAAGCAGGACCAATCCCCAACTAAATCCCCAAATCCCTAAATGGCCCCCTCCAGGATTGAACTCATAACGCTGGGTTTAGCAGGCCAATGCTCAAACCCCTGAGCTATGTGGCACCTTAGAGGCTAACAAATTTATTTGAGCATAAGCTTTCATGGGCCACAGTCCACTTCATCAGATGCATAGAATGTAACATATAGTGAGGAGCGATATATACATACAGAGAACATGAAAAGGTGGGAGTTATCCTACCAACTCTAAGAGGCTAATTAATTAAGATGAGCTGTTAGCAGCAGGAGAAAAAAAAACTTTTGTAGTGATAATCAAGATAACTCATTTCGGACTGTTTGACAAGAAGGTGTGAAGATTTGAGCATTGGCCTGCTAAATCCAGGGTTGTGAGTTCAATCCTTGAGAAGGCCATTTAGGGATCTGGGGTAAAAATCTGTCTGGAGATTGGTCCTGCTTTGAGCAGGGGGTTGGACTAAATGACTTCCAGAGGTCCCTTCCAACCCTGATATTCTAGGATACTTAACATGGGAAAAATAGATTCAATGTGTGTAATGGCTCAGCCATTCCCAGTTGCTATTTAAGCCTAAGTTGACAGTATCTAGTTTGCATATTAATTCAAGTTCAGCAGCTTCTCATTGGAGTCTGTTTTTGAAGCTTTTCTGTTGCAAAATTGCCACCTTTAAGTCTGTTACTGAGTGGCCAGAGAGGTTGAAGTGTTCTCCTGCTGGTTTTTGAATGTTATGATTCCTGATGTCAGATTTGTGTCCATTTATTCCCTTGCGTAGAGACTGTCCGGTTTGGCCAATGTACATGGCAAAGGGGCATTGCTGGCACATGATGGCATATATCACATTGGTAGATGTGCAGGTGAACGAGCCCCTGCGTGCTGCTCCAGCCCCTGCTCCAGCTCTTCCCCAGGGCCCCCGCCCCTGCCCTTGCTCTGGCCTAGCCCCGCACCTGCCCAGCCCTGCCCCCACTCCCCTGAGCTCTACAGCAGGGCCAGGGCAGCACTCACCGGTGGTGGGAGTGCAGCAACCCAGCCCCAGCCGGGACATTGTTGAGTGCTGGGGGGGTGGTTCCCCTTTGCCCTCCAACCCAACCCCCCCTGCAGAAGCTTGGGGCCCGCTCCTCCCCCGCAAAGGCCTAGGGACAGCGACCCCACTCCTCCCCACAGAGGCCTGCCCCCCTCCCCCACGGGGGGGCTGCATAGGGCCCCAGAGTAGCTAGGGAGGGCCCTGAATTTACATTTAACACAGTACTGTGCTGTACAGTAGTTCCTTTTTTTTTAAGTCTCTGCTCCCTGATTGCATACTTTCAGTTCCAAATGAGGTGTGGGGTTGACGGGTCAGCTCATAACTCTGGTGTTCGTAACTCTGAGGTTCTGCCCTATGCCAATATTGGAGATAAATAAGTTAGAGATCTAAGAGCAGAGAACTTTATCAACCTAGCCACAAGGGAAAATCGCCATGGGGTGATGTTGAAGGCTTGAGGCTGTGCTGATTAAAATGATGGACATAACCCAGCAGGCATTCTCACAGGCTGGCGTAGGGATGGACTCCACACTTCATGAGTAAGCAGTGTGAAAAAGCCCAGGGCACTGTGCCTCCACAGGCAACAGGAACAATTTCAATACCCTTTACACCAGCACACATTGTACAATCAAATGGTTACACTGATTCCATAATAACATCTGACATTTACCCACAGCATCTTAGACCCCAAAGCGTTTGACAACCCCTTTTGAGATGGAAGGCAGTAGCCTTTGAACAGCACATGGCAGCATCGCACCTGTGTTCGGGACAGAAAGTGAATAATAGTAAGTCCAAGTCAAACGTCAAGGGAACTTCATCAGATGCAATGGAATTACCTAAAGCGGAGTTTGGCCAGGACACCTGGGAGTTCCTAGGTTTAAATGACATGAGATCTTCAGTGAACTACAAAGGGACAATGCCTGGGTTTTATGTATCATGAGAATATGCTATGGTCATAGGCGCTGACTCTGTGGGTGCTCCGGGGCTAGAGCACCCACAGGGAAAAATTAGTGGGCAGCCAAACTCCCCTCCCCCCCGCCCCACCTCCTCCTCCCTCCCTGAGCACGTCACGTCCCTGCTCCTCTGCCTACCTCCCAGCGCTTCCCACTGCCAAGCTGCAGGGGGTGGGGGGAAGGGGAGAAGCCTCTGTCTACCTCCCAACGCTTCCCACTTAGCTAACTCTGGGCGGGGGGGGGGGCAGGAGCGGGAGGAGCGGGAACATGGCATGCTCAGGGGAGGTGGCGGGGAAGAGGCGGAAATTTGGGGAAGGAGTTGGAATAGGGGCGGGGAAGGGGTGGGAAGATGCAGGGCAGGGGCAGGGCATCATGGAAGGGGTGGAGTGGGGGCAGGGCCTGGGGCAGAGTGGGCGTCAAGCACCCATGTGAAAGAGGGGAAGTCGGCGCCTATGGCTACAGTAGCTGCTCTGTCCACTGGTGTCACGCTGGGGCTAATGAGGAATCGAAGAGAGGAGCACCGGCTACTGAGTCACCAGTCTCTCATCTGTGGAGATCTCATATCAAGGTACTGACTGCGGCTGTAGGTTATCTGATCAGGCAGGAAATAGGGCAACAGAAATGGCTGCGGTTATTTTATTTTGGACTTGGTGTCCATAACTTCTCCATCATCTGCTCTGCAGGCCCTGCAGGATTTTGGACTCTGCATCTGAAGTAAGCTGCCTCATATGAACCTGTTTCTGAAGCCCATTATCTCAGAGTCTGATTACTTCCTGGATTTGAAAGGTAACGTTGGCTTGTATTTTATGCAAAGCCAGCTCTTCGTTTCCTGGCAGAATTAGTGATTTCATTCCATTTGCTCCAAACGGTACTGGTTTAATGAAGGGTTCTGCCCTGGAGCAGTGGAGCCTGATCAATACGGGTTACTCAGTGAGAGAGAAATGAAGGCAATCACAGCCAAGTCTGGTGTATCACTGTCAACCACTGGCTAGAGGAGGCAGCAATAAACTGCCTGTTACTGATGATTGGATCCAACTGAGGTGTTTAGGTGACCATTCGTGTAGCTCCTCCTTGTCTCTGCTGCGATAATCCACCAGGCTGTCTCCCCACTAGGTGAAATGTGATCTGGTAAATGCTGTGATGGATACGCGAGTTCCATAGTGCTGTAACATCCTTGCACAGTTGTGGGGAATGAGCTGTTTGTTCACACAGAACAACGCTGTTGAAATGTCGGTCGGTACTTTGTCTTGTGAGGTGGAAAGGATAGGAGAACAGAAGAAGAAATCCAAGGAATGACACAGAGGGAAACGGTGGGGGCGAAGGACCTGTCTGGTTTTAAGATTAAGCTAGATAAGTTTATGGAGGGAATGGTTTAATGGGATAACATGATTTTAGTCAAAGGAACAGCGTGCCATGGCAGGTAAATAGTATAATGGCTAATGAGGGTCAGGCTGGAGAATCTTGCCTACGTGCTCGGGGTTTTACTGATCGCCATATTTGGGGTCGGGAAGGAATTTTCCTCCAGGGTAGATTGGCAGAGGCCCTGGAGGTTTTTCGCCTTCCTCCGCAGCATGGGGCAGGGATCGCTAGCTGGAGGATTCTCTGCTAATTGAAGTCTCTAAACCACAGGATTTGGGGACTTCAACAGCAGAGTCAAGGGAAAGGGTAGGGACGGCTTTGTGGCCTGCATCATGCGGGAGGTCAGACCAGATGATCATAATGGTCCCTTCTGACCTTAAAGTCTATGAGTCTATAAGTCAGAGTGTGAGAGGTGGCTTTCATTTTCGCTTAGGTCCTGCTTTTTTGGCTAGAGTAAAATGGTTAATCAGCAACGAAACCTGCAGTACAGCGTTGGCGCCATGGGCTTTTGGCTCCACAGCACCACTAGATCCCAGCCTTCTTCTGAAGGGGGATATGAGGGGGGCAGGAAAAGGAACCTCTTGAGAATGGCTGACTCCCATTGACTTCAGAGGGGGCTAGAGGCACCCAAGCATTTCTCAAGATTTTCCATTTGATATACCAGAGCCAACCACCAGTCATCTGGCCCAATAGTGTGATATCCTGCCTCCAGCCAGGCTCAATCCCAGATGGCCCAGAAGAAGGCAACCTCTTCCACAGAGCAAGCCAACTGCATATTTCTGTCCATGAGGCAGGTGGATTCCTTGCTGTCCCATCAGTGGTCAGCTTCAGCCTTCCTGCATGTGGTTTGATTACCATTATCTCGGGCTTGTCTACACTACAGAGTTAGGTCCACATAAGTTGCCTTACGTCAGTGTCTATGTCACTATGTCAGTTGCTACACTACAGCCTTGTAGTAAGTGCCATACTACACCGACATAACTCCACCTCCACCAGAGGTGTAGGATTTATGTCGATGTAGTTAGGGCAACGCAGAGTCTGTGTCAGTGGTTCTCAACCTATTTACCATTGTGGGCAGCATCCAATACTACTTGTATGGCCCTGAGGATGTCACATGGGCTGCAGCTGTGTGCTGATTGTGCCGCAAGATCACAGGTTGAGAACCACCAGTCTGCGTAGACGCTGTGTTCCTTACATCAGCTGTTGGCGGTCTTAAGAAAGCCAGCTCCTGGCTCCCCAGCCAGGCTGCTGCCAGCTCTCCGCTCCAAGCCAGGCTGCCTCCCAGGTTCCCCGTTGGAAGCCCTGTTGCCCCCTGGAGTCCCAGCTCCCCACTTCCTGCTGGGAGCACAGCAGCCCAGTGGACTCTGGGCATGGATCTCCCTGCCAGAGGCGAGAAGCCCCAGGCAGCTGCCCCACCGCTCCTGGCTGGGAACGGGGAGGATAGAAGCCCTGGAGAGCAGCTGGTCTCCTGGTGCCCCTGGCTCTCAGCCCCCTATGCTGCCCCTCTTCAGTCAGTGGACGTGCTCCTGGTGAGGACACGCACCACCGACAGGAGGAGGGCAGTGGCTGTAAGTTGACGTAGCATAGTTCGACTTAAGGTTGTAGTGTAGACATGCCCATAGTCTCTACTGGTGTTCAATAATGGTCATACATTTATCCAATGCTCTTTAAAATCCATCCAGGCCTCCCTTTGCAATACAAAGAGTGGTTATAGGCTCCTCAGGAATACATGTTTCAAATCCACAATGGTGAATGAAATCTGACTCTAAGAGTTATGCTCATCCAATCAGAGAACAGAAACACATCACATGGCCCACACCCAGCCTATATGCAGCTCACCAACAAGTTCCAGATCAAGAATTCTTAGTGGGAATAATTTTGAATTTCAATTACATTTTGAGGAAATTGCTATCTGCGCAGAGAGAAAAGCAAGCAAGCTGAAATTAGTCCTATACACTAGCTGTTGTGAATTATTTACCCAGCTCCAATCCTGATATTTTGTTCCCAGTCACTGGGGAGAGACTTGGACATTGGAATGGTTTGTGCTGTCTCACTAATAAATGCTGCGCATGATAGTAGAGGCTAATGTGCCATTACAATCAGAGACTAACGTTGTGAGATTCCATATTTAACCCTCTTTTAGTTACCCTCCATGTTACATTTGGTCTATTTGTAATTACCAGTTAAAACAGGAGTTTCTTGACTGCCCGCCCTGCAAACTCATCCTAGATCTGAAAATCCAGCTTCCGTCATTAATCGGGGTTCTGCACCTGGAGTTTCGCTTACAAAACTACTGATGATGCACGAGGCAGAAGATCACCCACCTCGTTCTCCTCTGGCTGGACTGCAATTACAGCATTAACAGGAGCAAACTTGTGTCTGTCAGTTAAAAAAAAAAGTGATACTTTAAGAGGGTGTGGTAAGGAGAAGACAAGATTATACCATAACTAAGATCAACTGTAATTCCTGTTTTAACTCATTGACTTCTGCCATTTTGAGTTCATTGCTACTAAGTGATATCCCAGAGGAAATTAGCACATACACATCCCTCTGCTGAGGTGACTTTGTCTCTCAGAGTTCTGAAAATCTAGGGAGAGCAGAATATAGGAGGTGAGATTTCCCAATACAGATCTGAGAGGAAAATTTGTCCCCAGATGAACAAGTCACCCAGTCATTAGCACATGGATCATTTCACCTGAAGAGAAGATCTTGACACACGGTAAACACCCCTTTAACAGCAGGAGGGCTGGAACTTGGCAATCAGAAGGCTCCAGGGAAGTTGGACTCTTGGAATCTTTGCCCCTTGGAGTAGTAGGAATCTGATTGGATGGGTTGAGAACAAGAGATCCCTCTTGGCCAATAGGAAATTAGGGAGGTGAACATTCTGGGTCGAAAGGAATGATTGAGGAGCTCTGCGTGATGGGGAATGGAAGAGGTGAACTCAAAAGAAGACACGAATGTGTTAGCAGCGACGTGATAGGACACCTGAACTACACTCCATTTGCACACAAATCCAGCCCTTTTGAGAATTGATCCTCCTTCCTCCCCCTCCAGAAGTACATAAATCTGAGATAGTCACCTGCCAGTCTCCTATTGCCATGATGAGCAATCATTAGCTGTGTGCCATGATTGGTTGGTTGAAACACGGACTGGCCAATCTTCTGCAATTGGGTGTGTACCTTCCATTATGAATCTCTGGTGTATGGAAGAAGTGGGTGTTTCTTCCGGAAAGTCAGAGGAACCCTGCTGAACTGAGTGGTGTAGAACGGACAGTCTCAAAGGAATGCTCTGTCTGGCTTACAGCTCCAGTGAAAACAGGATGAACTAGTAGAGGCCAGATCTGGCTGGGAAATGCAGAAAGCCTTGTCTTTTTTTGAGCTGTTATTAGTCCATATGTGGATAGTCCTCCAGGACTATCAGTTACGAGTTAGAATTTTTCAGCAGACTTTTCACATTTTAAAAAGGTGGTTCTGCTCTGAAAGGTGACTCAGCACCAATAGCCCTTTCTCATGCAGCCAACGCTCTCCCAATTTGTGTTCAGAATCAGATCAGCTGGCATTAGTGACAAAAATAAGCCCTCATTACTTTTACTCCCGCTAGCCCTGCAGAGCCAACACTAAAGGTATGTCTACACTACGAAATTAGGTCGATTTTATAGAAGTTGATTTTTTAGAATTCGATTTTATACAGTCTGTAGCATATATCCACACTAAGCGCATTAAGTCAGCGGAGTGCGTCCTCACTACCGTGGCTAGCATTGACTTACAGCACTGTGGGTAGCTATCCCACAGTTCCTGCAATCTCTGCTGCCCATTGGAATTCTGAGTTAAGCTCCCAATGCCTGATGGGGCAAAAACTTTGTCGCGGGTGGTTTTGGGTACATGTCGTTAGGCCCCCCTCCCTCCCTCCTTCCGTAAAAGCAACGGCAGACAATCATTTCGCACCTTTTTTCCAGGTTCTGTCCATTGGACCCGCTCAGCCTACTGCCTGCCTGGATGATCGGAACCCCAGGCAGGCAGTGGGCTGAGCAGGGCTGGCAGATGGAGCCCCAGACCGGTAGCGGGCTGAGCAGCTCAGCCTGCTGCCGGTCTGGGGCTCCGTCCACCGGCTCCTGCCAGCCGGGGTCCCGCTCAGCCCCGCTCAGCTGGCAGACCTCGGTGAGGTCGATCAGGGGTGCCTAGACGGACATGGCTGTCCTCTCCTCTAAGGCCTTGTCTACACTACGAGAGTAGTTCGAATTTACTTGCATCGAATTTTTGGAATCGATATTGCAAAGTCGAACGTCTGTGTCCACACTAAGGACAGTAATTCGACTTTGTGTGAGTCCACACTAACGGTGAAAGCGTCGACATTCGAAGCGGTGCACTGTGGTCAGCTATCCCACAGTTCCCGCAGTCCCCTCTGCCCATTGGAATTCTGGGTGTAGCCGGCAATGCCTTCTGGGTAACAAAATGTGTCGAGGGTGCTTTTGGGTAACTGTCGTCATCCGTCCATCACTCCCGCCCTCCCTCCCTGAAAGCGCCGGCGGGAAATCAGTTCGCGCACTTTTGCAGTCATTGACAGCGCGGATGCCACAGCACTGCGAGCATGGAGCACGCTGCGACCATCGCTGCAGTTGTGGCCGCTCTCAACGCCTCGCAGCTTATCATACAGCTTTCCCTGAGGCAGATGCAGAAAAGTCAGGCGAGGAGGCTACGGCACCGCGGTGATGTCCTGAAGTCTGAGAGTAGCACAGACCTCTCAGAAAGCAGGGGACCCAGCGCCGAGGACATCACGATGGCAATGGGTCATGTTGATGCCGTGGAACGGCGATTCTGGGCACGGGAAACAAGCACTGAGTGGTGGGACCGCATAGTGCTGCAGGTCTGGGATGAATCCCAGTGGCTGCGAAACTTTCGCATGCGGAAGGGAACTTTCCTGGAATTTTGTGAGTTGCTGTCCCCTGCCCTGAAGCGCAATGACACCCGGTTGCAAGCTGCACTGAGTGTACAGAAGCGAGTGGCCATAGCCCTCTGGAAGCTTGCAACGCCAGACAGCTACCGGTCTGTCGCGAACCAGTTTGGGGTGGGCAAATCTACCGTGGGGGTTGTTGTGATGCAAGTAGCCAAGGCAATCGTTGATGTACTGCTGCCAAAGGTAGTGACCCTGGGAAACGTGGAGGCGATCATAGATGGCTTCGCAGCGATGGGATTCCCAAACTGCAGTGGGGCCATAGATGGAACTCACATCCCTATCCTGGCACCGGACCACCAGGCCACCCAGTACATTAACCGAAAGGGCTATTTTTCCATGGTGCTGCAAGCACTGGTGGACCACAGGGGACGTTTTACCAACATCTACGTGGGATGGCCGGGCAAGGTTCATGACGCTCGTGTTTTCAGGAACTCTGGTCTGTTTAGACGGCTGCAACAAGGTATTTACTTCCCGGACCACAAAATAACTGTTGGGGATGTGGAGAATGCCTATAGTCATCCTCGGGGACCCAGCCTACCCGCTAATGCCCTGGCTCATGAAGCCCTATACTGGCGCCCTGGACACTGAAAAAGAACTCTTCAACTACCGGCTGAGCAAGTGCAGAATGGTGGTGGAGTGTGCTTTTGGCCGTCTCAAGGGGAGATGGAGAAGCTTACTGACTCGCTGTGATCTCAGCGAAACCAATATCCCCATTGTTATAGCAGCTTGCTGTGTGCTCCACAATCTCTGTGAGAGCAAGGGGGAGACCTTTATGGCGGGGTGGGAGGTCGAGGCAAATAGCCTGGCTTCTGATTACGCACAGCCAGACAGCCGGGCGATTAGAAGAGAACAGCGGGAAGCGCTGTGCATCCGGGAGGCTTTGAAAGCAAAGTTCCTGAGTGAGCAGGGTAACCTGTGACTTTTAAGTTTGTGTACAGAGAAGCTGTACCTGCCCCCGTTTCTTTACCCAGTTAATGTTGACTATCCTACCCAGTTACATACCCCCTTCTCACCCCCTTCCAACACACGTTTCGAAATAAAAATAGTTCTACTTTGTTAATGCACACCGTTTTCTTTAATACTGTTTTCGCGGGAATTTTTTAAAACTGGGACGCAGACTGTGGTGCGGAGCGGGTGTAGTGTAGTGACGCGAATGAAGCTTCTAAATTCAAGGATTGACGGGCTCCGCTGCGGTGGGATGGTTGTTTCAACGGAGCCTGTCACCCCTCCTGATCGGGACTGTGTGTATGGGGGGGCTATGTGACTTTGTGGCAGGGGGAGGATGGTTACAGATCCCCTGCTGCGTGGCTCTGTGATCCTGCATAAGGACCACCGCTTAAGATCTGTAACTGCCCTCCCCCGCCACAAAGTCACAGAGCAACCCACCCCCCACCACATAACATGAAAACAACCTCCCAGACTAACCAGGGTAACTAGTCACTGCATCACTGCACTGTGTATGTGCCCTGCTGCTGTGCCTGCCCCCGCCTATGTACCCTGCCAAAGGCGACTGTCCTGTCCAATTACCAACCCCCTTTCCCCTCCTCCTCCAAAAGAACATCATTGAAACAGTACTTAACATGAACGTATTTTTTATTATCAACTACACATGGAACTGGGAGGTGAAACTTGGACGGGGGCTTGTGTCAGGCGGGAAGGAAAGAACTTTTCAAGTTTTGGGGAATGAGAGCCTTCTGCTACTAGAGCTCTCTGCAGGGGTGGAGTGAGAGTTAGCAGGGACTCTGCCGCCTCTCCTTCTTTGCACTTTGGGTGAGGTGGGTATGGGACTTGGTGGCGGGGGAGGGCGGTTAGAGATGGACTGCAGCGGGGCTCTGTCCTCCTGCCTCCGTTCCTGCAGAACATCCACAAGGCGCCGGAGCGTGTCTGTTTGCTCCCTCAGTAGTCCAAGCAGCGTTTGAGTCGCCTGCTGGTCTTCCTGCCGCCACCTCTCCTCCCGATCCATGTTTGCTTGCTGCATTTGGGTCAATTTCTCCCGCCACTGGGTCTGCTGTGCTGCCTGGGCTTGGGAACAGGCCATAAGTTCAGAGAACATGTCCTCCCGTGTCCTCTTCTTCCTATGCCTAATCTTCGCTAGCCTCTGGGAGTGTGATGCCAGGCTAGGTTGTGAGACAGTCGCAGATGTGGCTGTGGGAATGGGAAAAAGGGAGTGAATTCCTCAGAAAGATAAATGTAGTTGTGAACAAAGAACATAGTCTTTCTCTGTGAACAAGACCATGCACAGCACCTATCACATGCGCACTCAGCACAAGGTCGAATTCTCGGCCTTCGCATTCAGTGCCTGGGGTCTTGCACAGCACATTTGAGAAGCGGGGCAGCACAACGGAATTTCTGTTGCAGGCAGACATGGTAAGCCGTAGACTTGTGGCAGTTTAAAACTTTTATATTACCACTGGCCTCATTTCACATTTAAAGCAATGTCAGTCCCTGCTGCCAGCAATCCGGCAAGCGGGAACTCTGCCCCTGTCCCACCCCCTCGCGGCTGTCCCCAGGAACGATCCCTTTCGGCAGCCCCTCTCCCGCCTCCACCGCGTGGCTGCAAACCAGCGGTTACAGTTCTGTAAAGGAACGAGCAAGCAGTCCCAACACTAACATTCCCCTACCTAATTCAAAGCAGGTCACCATGGGCGACATCACCCTGATGAGGATCTCTGACAGCGAGAGAGAGAGAATGCTCCGGGAAAGCCTCCAAAGACCAGGGCCGTATGCCGCCCTGCTGTGCAGAGCAATGATTCCCGAGTACTTGATAGTCTCGTGGCGTGGCAACGTGTCGTACTTCGGAGGACCCAATAAGGCTGCTCTCCCCAGGAACCTCATGCAACGGCTTTCCAATTACCTCCAGGAGAGCTTCATCGAGATGTCCCGGGAGGATTACTGCTCTATCCCTGCACATATAGACCGCATTTTACTCTAGCTGCAGTAGCAGGGACTAAACAGTAGAGCGGCTTGGGCAGGACAATCACGGAAAACCGGACATTGCTAGATTTTTTTTCAAAACTTGCACTGCCCATGACTGAACCGTTAAGTGCCTAGGGCAAAGTAATCATGAAGAACCCATTCTTTTAATTGTTAATATTCCTGTTCTGTTAAAAATAAATGTTTAGATGTTTACAACACTTACTGGCTGATCCTTCCCCAGATTCTGTGTCCGGGGTAACGGCTGGGGACGCTTCGTAGGGGATCTCTGTAAGGGTGATGAAGAGATCCTGGCTGTCGGGGAAATCAGCGTTGTGAGCGCTGCCGACTGCCTCGCCCTCCTCATCTCCTTCCTCATCTTCCCCGTCCGCTAACATGTCCGAGGAACTGGCCGTGGACAATATCCCATCCTCAGAGTCCACGGTCAGTGGTGGGGTAGTGGTGGCGGCCGCACCGAGGATGGAATGCAGTGCCTCGTAGAAACGGGATGTCTGGGGATGGGATCCGGAGCGTCCGTTTGCCTCTTTGGTCTTCTGGTAGCCTTGTCTCAGCTCCTTGATTTTCACGCGGCACTGCGTTGCATCCCGGCTGTATCCTCTCTCTGACATGTCTTTTGAGATCTTCTCATAGATCTTTGCATTCCGTTTCTTGGAGCGCAGCTCAGAAAGCACGGACTCATCGCCCCACACAGCGATGAGATCCAAGACTTCCCGATCAGTCCATGCTGGGGCCCTCTTTCTATTCACAGACTGCACGGCCATCACTGCTGGAGAGCTCTGCATCGTTGCCAGTGCTGCTGTGATCGCCACGATGTCCAGACAGGAAATGAGATTCAACTGGCCAGACAGGAAAAGGAATTCAAATTCAAATTTTCCCGGGGCTTTTCCTGTGTGGCTGGTCAGAGCATCCGAGCTCGTACTGCTGTCCAGAGCGTCAACAGAGTGGTGCACTGTGGGATAGCTCCCGGAGCTATTAGCGTCGATTTCCATCCACACCTAGCCTAATTCGACATGGCCATGTCGAATTTAGCGCTACTCCCCTCGTCGGGGAGGAGTACAGAAGTCGAATTAAAGAGACCTCTATGTCGAACTAAATAGCATCGCAGTGTGGACGGGTGCAGGGTTAATTCGATGTAATGGCGCTAACTTCGACATAAACGCCTAGTGTAGACCAGGCCTTAGAGAACTGAATGGGAGTGACTCCAGGTCATTCTCTTCTTTAAGTTTCATCTCATGGAGATTCAGTCCTGCCTAGAATAGCATGCGAGCTGAGGCTTCTGTCTCAGGCTGCTCCCCCAGCCGGCAGCACCATGCAGTCGCACCTACCCCAGTCTGCCCCTTGCTCCCATGGCTCATGAAGCCTGGACAGTAGTAAGGAGCAGTTCAACTTGTGGAATGACAAATCCAGAACGAAGGATTGGGCCACGTTAAGATTATTTCAGAGTCCTAGATAGCATTTAGTCCCTATAAAAGGCTTCATGAAAATTTCCCCCCACCCCTAACAAAAATGTTAATTTATCAGAGCAGCTGAAAGGGTAAGGAACCCGGAACTATAACTTAGAGAGAACGTCCATATTATTTAACTCATAATTGATATAATTCAAAGTAAAATTTCACAGCGTGGTCTGTTCTAAGACTAAAAATGCAGGACAGGAGTCGGAAAAAGGAACAGTGACCTGTTTCCGCCCGGTTTCAAACCGGGGACATTTCACGTGTTAGGTGAACGTGATAACCACTACACTATGGGGCTTCTCTTTTTTTGCCACAGACTTTGCCGAATGCACAGGAATGTTTTCTCTAGCTACAGAAACTACCTAATGCAATGTCTACATCTATGGCCTTCCTGCTCACAAAGCAGTCATGCCCCCGCCCAAGGCTGACACAGCGCGGAGTGCATGTGACACAGCGATCTGGCTTGGGCAGGATCCCTAGCGAGGCATGATACTTTTGCCATTAAGCAAACACAGCAATTCTTTCCTGGCCTCTGCCACTGAATGCCTCCATGCATTATGCTGTGCCCTATCAGTGCGGGAGGACTGCATGAGCTCAGAAAACATGTCATCACGAGTGCGTTTTTTTTGCCTTCTAATCTGCAGTAACCTCAGGGACGGAGATGATAGGGTGAGCGTAGAAACATTCTGGGGGGACTGCATGGTCACCTGTGCTGCTGAGTTCGCCACGCTGGCCAATCAGGAAATGAAATTCAAAAGTTCCCGGGGCTTTTCCTGTGTACCTGGCTAGTGCATCTGAGTTCAAAGTGCTGTCCAGAGCGGTCACCATGGAGCACTCTGGGATAGCTCCTGGAGGCCAATACCGTTGAATTGCATCCATACTACCCCAAATTCGACCTGGTGATGTCGATTTCAACGCTAATCCCCTCGTCAGGGAGGAGTACAGAAATCGATTTTAAGAGCCCTTTAAGGCTACAAAAATGGCTTCGCCGTGTGGATGGGTGCAGGGTTAAATCATTCTAACTCTGCTAAATTCGACCTAAACTCGTAGTGTAGACCAGGGCTAAGAGGGAGGGAGCTGGATTCTATGCCTTTTAGTGCAGTACAGACCAAGGAGGAGACACCAGTGGTAAGGTTTTCAAAAGCACCTATGTGACTTGGGTGCCCCAATCCCATTTCAAAAATGACTTCAGCATTTAGGAGCCTAAATCCAATGGGATTTAGGCTCCTAAGTGCCTGCCACTTCTGAAAATGGGACTTAGGTGCTTTGAAAATTTTACCCGACGCTTTTATGAAAAGATGGGTAAACACCCCAGAGAAACTAAAATGGAAGTATTTGCTTACTGCCAATACAGTGAAAATCAGGGACTATTCCAGGCTGAGAAAACAGCTTCCACTGTTTGCAGTACTGAATCCTCTATCTCCATGGTGGCTTCCAGTTGTTGCTGACCCCACAATTCCTTTAATGGAGAGGACACCATGGCACGATGGGTGCCACCATGCATGGAAAGAGAGAGAAGAACTGGCTGCAGATTCGGAAGGATAGAGGTCCTTCGCTCAGAAGCAGGAATCTGAAAGGACTCTCTCTGCCTAGGCAGTGAGTGTAGAGAGTTGACATATTTTAGTGTGGCAGCTGGTGACTTTTTCAGATCTGCCTTCTCTGTCTATTTGTTAGGAAAATGTAAATGACAGAATTAAGACCAACTGGCTGCTGGGCAGGAGGCCCAGAGGAAACCTTAGCCACTTCGCTGCAAGTCTGTCCATTTCCTGGTGCTGGCATATTTTATCTTTACAGAGTAACTGTGTGGAAGCAATTAATGTTCTCCTTGGATTTACTGTGTAGCATTGTAGTCTCACGGCTCGCTTCTGAGCTTTTGTACTCAGAGAATGGAACAGGGCTGATGATATCGCATCCTTCACTCTTGAAGTATTTCAGAGCGCTTTACTAAGTAATAGACCAGGGGTAGGCAACCTCTGGCATGCGTGCCAAAGGCGGCACGCGAGCTGATTTTCAATGGCACTCACACTGCCCGGGTCCTGGCCACCGGTCTGGGGGAGCTCTGCAATTTAATTTTAAATGAAGCTTCTTAAACATTTAAAAAACCTTATTTACTTTACATACAACAGTTTAGTTATATATTATAGACTTAGAGAAAGAGATCTTCTAAAAACGTTAAAATGTATTACTGGCACACGAAACCTTAAATTAGAATGAATAAATGAAGACTTGGCCCAGCACTTCTGAAAGGTTGCCGACCCCTGTAATAGACTGTTAGCAGGGCAGGAGGCAAAGAGAAGCCAGCGTGTGCTCAGCACAACCTCAGACAGAGCCTTGGATATAAGGCCTGATATAAAGAGAGCAGGAATGTTGGCCTGAACATTGGGAATATCCCCTAAAGTGTTATGGGATCTTTAACCCCTACCTGGACAACCAGCAGGGCATTGGAAAAGCGTCCCCTGAGGATTCAGAGAGTTTAAGGCCAAAAGTGACTATCAGATCATCTAGTGTGACCTCCTGTATATCACAAGCCCAGTTACTCCTGCTCTACTAGGACCATCTGCCCTAACATGGCACTGCAATGTCAGTAAAAAGAACAGAAGTACTTGTGACACCTTAGAGACTAACAAATTTATTAGCGCATAAGCTTTCGTGGGCTACAGCCCACTTCTTCGGATGCTCTAATAAATTTGTTTGTCTTTAAGGTGCCACAAGTACTCCTGTTCTTTTTGCGGATACAGATTAACACGGCTGCTACTCTGAAACCTGCAATGTCAGTGTTTGCTATCTAAGCTTTACCTTAATTGGGCCAGAACCTCCGCTGGTGTAAATTGCTGTAGCATCATTGATTTCAATGGGGCTGTGCCACTTTAGACCAGCTGAGAATCTGGCCCATGATTTTCAGGCCTAGAGACAATGGGCTTGATTCTCTGCTGCCTGTAGCCACGCGTACCTGTGCAAAGTGGGTGGGAAACGTTACCAAACCAGAATGGTAGAATTTTACATCACATTGCCCGGGGTAAATGGCGACCCATGGTGCCCAAGGTGGTGGAGAAACAGGTGCAAGAGTGAGCTCATACAAGCCAAACTCTACCCATACATTGTTCATGTCCTTAAACATCTTCTGAATCCCAGAGCAGCAGACTCTAGCATCTAGGACAAGTTTACTTGTCATCCATGGTCCATTGGGTCATCTGTCACCACCTTACCGGTTGGGCCAAAAACCATGTGCTGCATCCTCACCTGTGTTAACTCTGCAGGTTACACAGAGACCCTGGATGCCAGGGTAAAACCAGAACACAGTCAGGATGCTCTTCGGTCCCACCTCTATTCACCCATCTCTCATCGCAGCATTAATTATGATGCAATTCAGCAGCACAGGGAGGGGCAACAGCCTCTTCATTCACTGATGAAAGGAACATAGGTCAGAGAACCAGGGAATGGGGGTCCCGGTGCTCCTTGGTGAAACAGACCCTTAGCCCGTTTGGATGCCCCAAAGCATTGGCACAATCCAAGACACCTCTTGCCAGGAACACACACAAGCCTCCAGCCAGTTTGTGGGTGAAGCCCTCGCAGACTGAAGTGCGTCACTGAGACCAGGGAGGCCACATCTCTGCATGGGACTCTCTCAGGTTAGTTCTGGCCTCCAGTCGAGGAGAATGGTTGCAAAAGGATTACAGTAGAGAATATAAAGAGAGAAAAGTCTCCTTCGTGGATGGGAGAGAGTGTCTGTCTCTCTGAAACACAGAAGAGATCCAGGCTGCACGGACTAGTTTGGGTCTAATGAGCTCCTACATAGCAGCTTGTTCTCTGTATTGCAGATCAGAGGCAGTTAGGGGCTAGGAAGAATGGTGCAATTTACTGAGCAGCACATTGGAAGCTCCCGTTTCTCAGCCAGTCCTAAGTGACATGTATGGCTGGGGCTAACCCAAGGAAATGGGCAGCACAGGTGCTGTATGTGAGTCTTTCTGCAGGTAGAGGCAAGAGATTCGTCATCTTCACTTGCCAGTTCCCAGTAGAACTCTATATGAGCAGCCCTATCCCAGTCGGCTCACAGATGAGGTCTCAAGATGATGAAGTGACTGGCACATATAAGCCAGAGCCATCCTTGTTCGCTATATTAGCTAAAGATAAAGAGCCTAACATTATTTATTACTCTTTCCATCTCATGATTTTGGGGGGCCTGTTGCATGGTTTTTAAACATTCGGGGCTGGCACTACTGCTCACTTCTCATCTAGCCTGGCTCCACAAGGATGAATTAAGGCCATCTGGTGCCCTAGCCACAACCAACATGGCCCCTCCCTGTCATGGCCATGCCCTTCTTCAGTGTGGTAGCAGGTTTCAGCGTTCAGATGAATGGGGTAGATCACATCTCTTGGAGCTATTGTTCCAGGCTGGCTGTAGACTCCGGCAGGCATCAGTTACACTTGGTTAATGGTTTCAAGCTGTTCTTTGCATCCATGAGGCTGAGGAATAAGTTTTCAAGGAAAGAAGAGATTCTGATCTCAGCATGTGACTCCAGAAGCTAGTGCCTTAATCCCACCTTCTAGCTCTGTAGCCCATTACTAAGTCCCTGAGCTATTCATGCTCCCACTTCTCCTTTTCTTTATTTGTGGGTGCCACTCATTCATTCCAAGGCCACACGGGGAATGTGCAAGGGCACAAAAATCTTTACGTTTTTGTTGCTAATTGTGTGGTTGGAAAGACGTTTGGCTCTAATCCAGTAATGGAGTGAGGTATCTGGACTCTTCTATGTAACACACCCTTCCCTGCAGCCTAACCACTTAGTACCACCAGGCATAACGTATAGATGGGACAAAAAGTGATCTCTGAAAGATAGGAAGTGATTGGCTTTGCTTGGACTGCGGATAGTCAAGAAATAGAATGCAGAGTTCGAACAAGCCAGACTCACTAAATGGAAGCACTGAACATGTGGGCACTGGAGATGGGGGTGGGGAGCAAAGGGCCATTGACCCTCCCCTCACTTTTTAAATAGGGGAGTGTGCTCCTGCACTTCTTAAACAAAAGGGCCATGAACTCATGAAGGGCACAATGAAGGAAGCCCAGGCGCCTCCCCCCTTGGCTTCGGACTGTAGTTGGCTGGTGTAATGGTCTTGCTGGCTTGACAGAGGAGTGGCCAGGCCACATTTGAGTGGCATTGCGAGCCCACGCTCCAGGTCGCAACCTCACTCATTCAAATTTGACCCGGCTGCCCCTCTGTCATGATCAGGCCAAGCCTGGAGTTCGCTGTTTTGCAGGCCACTGACTGAACGCACAGCTCATCTATTATCCACAATTCAGGCAGCACTCCTAACTAGGAAACAAGGAATCAAATGATCAGTCCCCCATGGCAGAACAAAGCACTAACTGTGAAGCCACTGGGCCAAAACATGTACCCTCTCTAGCCTCTATGAGGGAGAGCTGTGGAGCAGGAAATGAATGTGGGTCGCTTGCATGGTATTACAGAGAAACGGCTCACTTAAATTATGTTAATATCTGGGACATGCAGGGCCAAGCAACCGCCAGTGATGGTGCTTGGTGGGCTTCCTTTTAGCCCCAAAGACGCTTGCTTGCTTGTTTTCCTTTATTAAATATGGCCACTTACGCAACCTGCAACTGAGGTCTGGGGTCAGTGGCCTCCCCTTGCTTTAACAACCACATGTGTAATGCAGAGGTCCCTTTGCTTAACAATTTATCCACCACAACATCCAAACTTTCTGCCAGCCAAAGAAACAAATCCCTCCAATCTATCTAGGAAATGAGAATGCCCCATCCCTGTTCGATCAGAGCGCCGATGACTTTACATTGAGCACGTGGTCTGAAAGGCTATTCTCCATGCATACGGCATGGATTTGAGACTGTAAGCATCAGGGCAGGATTTGTCTCCTCCTGTGTGTTTGTATGGTGCCCTGATCTCAATTGGGCCTCTAGGTGCTACCATAATACAAATAATAATAATTAATTATCATTGTATGAGTGACTCTCAGCAGTGCAATGATGCTGAGCCATTCTCTTCAGTGTGGCTATTGTGAGAAAACTATTGCACACAATTGCGTTGTGCTCTGAAAGGGTCATTCTAAGATGAGGTGTCAACTCGCACGACGATGACAAACCAAAGAACCCCGGAGAGAGCAACAGTGGAGTAGAATTCTCATCCCGACATGCACCTGCAGCATGTGTCTCACCCCTCTCTGCAAGATGGAATGTGCCAGCCCTGCTGATGCGCACATCAGATCCCAACCGCTGGAGCCACCCATTGAATTAATTCATTGGTAGGAGGCCTCTGTTCCTGCAGCCAAAGGCTTTGAGTTCTTCTCCCCAATTCTAGACGCACTGGCAGGCCACGCACCGCTGCACCCTTCCTGCAGCTTGTTCTCCAGTAATTTTCTGAGGTTAGCACAAGCCACAAACTTGAGGCAGTGGACTGGAAGGCAGCCTCCAGCTTCAATTAGCACGCCTTGCATAAGAACAACAGCGCCAACAAACATCCTATATATTTTTTATGGGAGTCTGTATAAACGAGTCCCACCGGCAGTGCAGGCGACACGTAGCAAGTCTGGCTGCTCGCTCTGCCCTGCGTAATTGTGAGAAAACATTTCCCTCCTTGGGACACAGGAACAAGAATGATTCTATTGCTGTAACACAGGGGTCGGCAACCTTTGAGAAGTGGGGTGCCAAGTCTTCATTAATGTAAGGTTTCACATGCCAGTAAAAGATTTCGTGTGTCAGACTGGCAGTGCGGCTGGCAGATGGAACCCCAGACCGGCAGTGGGCTGAGCCGCTCAGTCCGCTGCCGGTCTGGGGTTCCGTCCGCTGGCCCCTGCCAGCCAGGCTCCCGGCCACCGGCCCTGTTCAGCCCGCTGCCGGCCCAGGTTCCGTCCATCCAGGCCAGCAGCGGGCTGAGTGGGGCTGGCGGCAGCGTGCCACTAAAAATCAGCCCGCATGCCACCTTTGGCATGTGTGCCGCAGGTTGCCGACCCCTGCTGTAGCAACTATTTTCCGGATTATTACACAATAACACCAAATCCAGATTGAGGGCCAGCTCCACAGTTACTCCAGATTTACAGAGGCTGGCCCCAAATGATTTGAAACAGCCAAGACTAAAACAGGATCAATTCAAACCATTTGGAAAATCAATGTGCCAGCCCAGAGGCTGCCGGGAACAAACTGGTGCAGAGAGGACTAATTTGAGGGCTGTTAATGCAGCACAGGTTGTTACAGACAAGGCCTGTGCTGCTGCTCCAAATCCCAGCGCTCAGCTGCCCTCTTCTCTTTGCCTCCCGAAAGTGGGATGGCACAGAAGGGAGCAGGGTGCTGAGTGCAATTGGCACTGTCACATTTTAAACTCCGCCCTTGCCAACAAGGGCAGCAGCCAGTGACCTGAACATAGTAGCGAGAGTTGAGGATCCCCTCTGCTGCCCACTCCAGAGCTGCCACGCTCCAGGTAAAATATTTAACCAAAGCTCACCCCAGGCAAATAGAATTTTGCATCGTCATCTATTTTTCTGAGTCTCTATATATTTGCAGAGATTCATACATTTCAAGGCCCAAATAGACCATTATTACCACACAGTCTGCCCCACTGCAGAGCACCAGCCATAGATTTTCACCCAGCAGTTGCTGCCTTGAGCCTAGTAATTTGTGACTAAGTTAGAGCTTATCTTTTAATTTAGGCAGTTGTTTTTTGAAAGGGGAAACTCCTTTCCAAGGGCATCTGTCCACCTGCCAGTGCTCCTTCCCTAGGCTCAGTGGAAGTGTCGGGAGAAATTCTGATGTCCATCACATGCACCAAGTGCATCTGACACTCTTGCCACATGGGAAATCATTTGTGTTTCAATATCTTTCTCTCTGAATAATATCCAGTTCCAGATGTTTTATTTCCTCTCGGACTCCTCATTGTCAGCTTTAAGCTCTATTTTGGCATCTTTCAATACAAATGTTTCTCACGGGGGGACGAGGAAGGGGGGCTTCAGTGCAGAAGGATCATTAGTCAGATTGCAGAAAACTCACCTGAAAGATCTGGTGGTGCAGCAAATTTTGCTCAAAGTTTGGCTCACTGGAAAGTGGACTCACCTGCTGGTGGGTCCGGTGCACATTCTGGTGAACTCTAGCACTTAACAGAGTAGTGCTTCATCAGCACTACCTAATTAGCAATCACAATGGCCTGGTGAGGCAGGTGGGTGTTACTGTCCCCATTTCACAGATGAAGACACTTGAGGCAGAAAGGTTGATTAAAGCCTCACAGAGTGTCAGAGCCGAGATCAGAACACCAGCAAACTGGTCCCTTGTTCTCAGCCGCATGCCTCATCCACTAGACCACACTGCCTCTCACACTGTTGACTTATCTCATCTTATAGCCAGAAGCCACACTGGCAACTGGTGATGACTGGGAGTGTCCCTAATGCCCATTACAGTAGCCAGGCCAGTACACAGCAGCAAACTGGTCATGGCAGTTAATCTCAGGGCTTCCAAAGGCCAGCCACAAGGACACCGGCTGGAAACTTCAAAGAAAAGTTAGATTAGCCTTGCTATTTCCAGATGCCTGAAACGGAGTGGGCCTCCCAGGCCCCAAAGGGGGCAATGGCTAGGCTTGTTTGAACACTTTATCGAACCTTGACGCCCAGGCCATTTTTAGAGATACAGACTTGGCTCAGGTCTCCAATCCTTAGCCCACCTCCGAGTTATCACTGATCTTCTAGCAGCCTCACGAGTGAGCTCCGATGCGAGACTCTGTTCGTGCTGCCCTCCCTGTGACCAGAGCCGCCCTTCGGGTGGGTTTGCTTTTGAATTTTGTTCCTGAGAACGGGCTACAATTTCATGCTGCTTTACACAGAGCTTACGCAGGCACATCCCGGGGGCAGCAAGTGGTTCAATATTTCTGTGGGAAAAGGGATGACTCCGTATTAGGACAAAGAGGATATTAGTTTCTACTCTCTGGTTGCAGCTGGGTAGTTGGTTACTATTATAATGTTTATATTATTGCACAGTTTACTAGTGTTTTGGAAAGGAATAGTCAACATGGATGGCCTCCTAATTCGTCTTTGGGCCCCCTAGCCAGCATGGTCAGAATTCATGAGCAGTAGGAATGCTCTGAAGTGGCTGCGTACAGGATAAGTGCTGGGTCTCTCTGTACATAGATAGTATTTAAATCCCAGGCACTATGCAGAAATTGGTGCTTAAGGAATCGGTCTCCGTTAACCTGAAATATTCCTCCTCACATTCAAAGTGACCCGTGCCCAAATTGGTTTTCTTCCTCTGAAGTAGCATCCTCCTATTTGAATAGATGAGGTGCACTTCCATAGAAAAATGGCTTCTCCACTGGAGTCCAATTCTCTCATGTCTCGAGTAACCTCAACTTCTATTGCAGTGGTTCTCAAACTCTTTTTCGCGGACCACTTGTAGGGTTACCATACGTCCGGATTTTCCCGGACATGTCCGGCTTTTGGGGGCTCAAATCCCCGTCCGGGGGGAAATCCCCAAAAGCCGGGCATGTCCGGGAAAATCGGGAGGCTCGGCCGGGGCCTCTTTGTCCGGGGCCGGGGGCATGGTGCCGGGCCGGGCTGGGCGCGGGGCCGGGGTCCGGGCTGGGAGCCGGGGGCGCGGTGCCGGTCCGGGGTCGGTGCGCCGGGCCCACGGGGCCGGGAGCCGGGCCGGGGAGCCGGACCTGCGGGGCTGGGAGCCGGCGGGGGGGCCAGCCTGGGCCGCGCCTCCTCCCCCCCGCCCCCCTTACCTGCTTCAGGCTTCCCGTGAATTAAATGTTCGCGGGAAGCAGGGGAGGGGGCGGAGACTTTGGGAGGGGGCGGAGTTGGGTGGGGGGCGTGGGCGGGGCTGGGGGCGGGGCCAGGGCCCCGGGGAGTGTCCTCCATTTGGAGGCACAAAATATGGTAACCCTAACCACTTGGAAATTGCTGAGGGTCTCGGCGGACCACTTAATGATCTTTCCAAATGTTGTTTGTACCATTAGCTAACTATTGTAAAGTGCTTTGGATAAAAGCACTATTGTTAGGGGGCTTATTCATTCACCCTCTCACTTCCCTGGTCCTTCTCGCATGAACAGAGAACAACAATACTCAAAATCCGAAGGTGCAAACAGTTTGATGTTTATTGGGGTGAACTTCCAGCAAGCATGATTCCAGTTTCCTTCCTCAGTGTCGCCCTTCCCAGCTCTGACACCAGAGCCTTGCCCGTGTCCCTGTTCCCATTCTTGCCCCCTTAGTGAAACATGATTCCAATTCTCCCACTCCCATTTCCTGTTCCCATTTCCCCCCTTACTTCCTGATTGACTGCAGACTATATAGTAAAACTTGAGTTCTGCTTAGCTATACCTTAACCAATCATTTTACTGAAATTTACCTAACCAATCCTAACATATTGTAACATGATTATTTAACCAATTATATCCCACCACCTTAACTGGTTTATACCCAACAAAATTAATTATACAGCAGACAGAAACAATCACAGAACCAGAGATTATACAGACAAACAATAGGGAGTGGAGACTACAGTGATAGAACAATACAGAAATGAGGATTTCACATCCCAGCTATTGATAAGTGAATTCTTGCCAGACAGGATGCTATCAAACTAAGTTTCCTTTTACATCTTCTAGGCTCTTCCCTTTCTCTGGAGGTGATAGGAATACCAAGACAGGATTGTATTCCTAACAGCCCAATAGCACCTTATTTCAATGTGACTAGTTTGGAATGTGAGGATGTGACCATTCACTTATTAGCTTGTGGCTGCCTCTGCTACTTAGCCGAAGGCCTTAGCCTAAGAACAGGGCCTCAGACTGTCACAATAAGAGAAGGTCCTTACACAGACAGACAGTGATTTTGATTCTTTTATACCTCTATAACTAGCTTAGTGATAAGAATACACCTAAATTCTTAAAGTATAGGCCTTTGCAGACAGGCCTGAATATCTATATCCTAACAACTATATTAAAAAAAACCCTTAATAATAATTAACATTTTTTGTTCTACAAATAAAAGCACACAACTCATATTTTAATATCCGGAGTCTTACCTTTCTAATGCGATGGATGTGCCCTTTCTCTCCTGCCACAGCACCCACAGAGCTGAGGCTGGGAAGGGGGGCCATCTCTCTCCAGCAGCCGCAGCCCTGGAGCTGGGAAAGTCATCTCTTTCTCTGGCCGCCGCAGTCCTGCACGTCCCAAAATTCGCCCCACCCCCTCTTCTCACCCCACTACCCCCTCCCACCTACCCCTTATTCCTCCCCCCCAAGGCCACCACCTCATCTTACATATGTTTCTTCTCCAGGGTCCAGGCACCTAATTCGTGGAGCCATGCCTGCGCGGCTCCACGAATTAGGTGGGTGGCCCTTCATTCTCTTGTGTGCGGCCCCCAGGCGCGCACCTTAGAGGGAACTATCCGCGGACCACCTGAATGGAACTCGTGGACCAGTGGTGGTCTGCAGACCACATTTTGAGAACCTCTGTTCTATTGACTCCACTGGGGATGGCAGGTACTCACCACTTCGTTGAATAAAGCCCTGGGTGAAGATTCCCCTGCTGCCTCCCTGAAGCAAACAGGAGGCAGCTTAGGTAAGGTGGCCACATTGCTTTACTTGATGGAGTATAAGCAAACTCAATGGCCTTCCTGTCGACTGGGAGAGAACCTGGAAACCCAGGAACTCTTTTCAGGTGGAAAGACTATTTCTCATAGCCCTTAGGAACATGGAGATTTTATCAACCAAAAACCTTTCCAAAAAATTCTTCAGCCCAAAAGACCACATTGTAAAGAATCAGGGGGTAGCCGTGTTAGTCTGTATCTACAAAAACAACAAGGAGTCTGGTGGCACCTTAAAGACTAACAGATTTATTTGGGCATAAGCTTTCGTGAGTAAAAACCTCACTTCTTCGGATGCATAGAGTATGCACATTGTAAAGAGACAGTTTGAAGGGAAGGAAGATAGGAGCCTGGTGGTAGAACAGGACCAGAGTGAAGCTCGGTTGGGTGACCTTAGCTAAGCATTTCCAATGTTTGGCTGCTGTTATTTGCATTTTAATGTGGAACCCTACATTCTGAAAATTAAAGTTTTTCCTTCTTCTTTTTTTCAAATTAACTTTTTTTGTGGTTAACCGCAACATTCTTTTAAGGCACTTTCTGAAGAGATTCGGGGTATGTCTGATCAACCCTTGCTCCGGCTACACACATACTTTGCCTGGAGAAGGTTTGAGAGTTTGGCACTGGCTTGGCTTCATGTTATACCTCCTTCATGGCATGGTCTATGGCTTCCTGCCTCCTCTCCTTCTGGACTGTGCGTCTCAGATTTGTTTCTGATTCTCTTTGCTCCAAGTTTTTAGAGATTCTCCATTTCCTTTAAAACCAGGTGGCCACAAAATCCTGTGTTTCCTACTGAAGCTTAATTAAGAAACTCTGACTTCTCCGATGTAACTGACCCCTAATCTTTACTCTTTGGGGGCAAAATCCCCCCAACCCAGAAGGCCTGCACAAAGCTTTTTGCATCACTAAGCCATGTTGACAAGACTTGAGAAGTGTTCTGGCCGTGCGCTGATTTTCTGCCCAAAGGTGAATTTCACCCTTAGTGCCCAACATGGCTCTTCAGTACACAAGTGAGATTTCTGGGCTGGAGAAACTGAATTGGTTATACTATTTTTATTCTGTTGTTTCCTTAATGCATAATCATCTGAGGCTGTTAAGTTGTTCCCACCCCATTGGTTATGAGGTTCTCATTTCATATCCCCTGGACATTTAAATTATTATAGTATCACAATGAAATGTCACATTGACAGCTTACCGCTTAAGGTGTTTCATACCATTATTTATTGTAATTCTGTGCATCCTCTCCGTATACATTACCATGCACCAAACAAAGAAAATCGCCTTCCCTCGTCCCCTATCCCACCCTTACCAGCAGTGCATTTTAGATTGGTCTTGACTGATCTTTATTTTGTAGCACATCATACAGTCACAAAGCAGCTCTAAGCTTTACACACTTCCAAACTAAAAGGTCCTTTTTCTGTCTTCAACATAGTAAGAACCAGTTTACAAAGGCCATAGATTTAAAATCTCCATTGACTTTTCACATCCCTGTGTGTTCAACTTGAATATCAGTCCCCAAAGGGAAACATAATGGGATTCAGACTTCAGTGAGAGCAAATCCCTCATTTTTCTTTGTCTTTCTTTTTGCTCTTTCTCTGGCTGGTCAATTCATTAAGTTTTTTATCCAGGCGCCTCTGGAGATGAGCTCTTTTTGCTGGATCCAGTGACTTGTCTTTTGAACCACTCCCAGCGTAGAGAATTCCTTCTCTGCTAATTCTCTGCCGAGCTTGTGTTTTGGCCTTCTCCCCACACCCATGAATCTGTAGGAGACAACAATAATTTTGGTGGCAGACCTGAAACTGCCCTGAGATGTTACCCATAAGATGCCTTATGAATGAATGGCATTGTTAGAGCCTGAAGTTCCTCATGCAGAATCCTAAGCTTGAACATACTTCACAGTCCATAAAAATGTCCACCAGTTATTTATAGCCCTTTTAATTCAGAAACAAAATACAAACATAATTTGCCCGATAGAATACACACAGTAATTAAATCATCCCTTTAGACAGTTTAAGTATTTCGTTCACAAAGTCTAAACATTTTGGGAGATCACTGTTCCATCATCTGAGTCGCCAGATTTTTTAAACTTCTCTTATACCATCTGGTGAAATATTAGCTCTGTTTTCTAACCTGCAGTGTTAATGTCTGCTATTTCTTTTCTCTTTCATTGAGAGAATGCATCTAAAATAGGTCTTATCAAGCAGGTATTGCACTTAAAGTCAGAAAAGTGACTTTGGAAAAAAAAAAAAGCCACCTTTTATTCAAATATCTGCCCCTTCTGTGTGTTTGGGCCTATTAATACTGGGAAAATTTTCTAACTGGTTTTAAAATCAGGTCAGCTAAACCAGTTTCAAAACTGGACAGAAGTGTAGCGAAGACTCTGTTTAAGGTAGCCTGATTCACTCAAGTCTTTTTAAGATCATTACTGCTTCTGTAAGACAGGGTCAGGCCACCTTAAATCATTTAAAACCAGGCTGAAACTAAAGCTGTTACCAGTTTACCCAATCAATTTAGTTCAACCTATTTTAAAACCAGTTTGACATTTTCCCAGTGTAGACAGATCCTTAGAGTCATATTACCTGATTCTTTTATTGACGTGACAAACATGTTTACTAGTTAGCACTACAGGGCCAGGTGGTAAACTCTTTGGGGCAAGCACTATCTTTTTATTCGGTGTTTGAAGAGTGCCTAGCTCAGTGGAGTCATGGTCCATGACTGAGGCATGCCTAGGCACTACAATAATATAAATAATATATGTTAAGAAATAAAGAACTGGATTCTGATCTGCCATATGCAACATAAACATTACTGCCACCTAAATTCTTATTCTGGAGTCTTTGTTACCATTGCTTACGTAGCCAGAGAGAAAGAACACTGTTGGGTTTTCAGATCCCAGAGACAGCTTGCAGTGCTGACAGTTACAAAAATCTTCACATAGATGATGTATATGATCTAAAAATCACTGAGGGAGATTAAATACGGAATCCCACAAAGTCATTTTAATAGGAATTTTGGGACCTTTGGGGCCCTATCTGGTACCATTTGAAATCAGTGGGAGTTTTGTTAATGACTTTGGCCCTGATTCAGCCAGGTACTTAAGCATGTACCTAAACTATGAATAATCTCAATTCTATTCAGCAAAATTCTTAAACAGCACACGAAATCGGATTTAACAAGGGCTTTGCTGACTAGGAATGGAGTTACACGTGTTTACAGATAGGCATCCTCTTAAGTCATTGTTGAATTGGGGTCTTGATTAGGAAAAAAACTGGACCCTTTTATGAAGACTGTTCAGTCCCCAGATGCACATCAATCCCAATAGGAGCTAAGAGGTTTGGTTTGCATGTTAATAGCAAGCCTGACCCCTTACTAGATAAGACCAAAGTCTGACCTGCTGAACCCAAATAAACAAGCAACAAAAAGATAGTGAAGCAGGTTTTATCCTTACAATTAATTCCCATTTAATTCTTCATTATAATTCATCAAGGAAAGAATCTCAATTAGATTCTCCATGAAATGAAATTCTGTCCAAATCAGATTCTGAATGAACATAAATACAAATATTCTTTGCCATGGAAATAGATCTTGTTTTTTCAGTGGAATAATCTACACTGATACCGGTAGTTTACAGAACCAGCTAGGTTTTTAGACGTATAGAGGATACTCTGCTGGGTGATGTAATGGCCTGTGTTATGCAGGTCAGACTAGATGATCATAACAGTTCCTTATCCATTCTGGCCTTAAAATCTATGAATGTCTGACAGGGTGGCATAGAAAGTTCAGATATACCCGCTTTTCATCTCTGCAGAGCTGGGTGCAGATTCTGGGTGTGACACATGAAAAATCAATTTGGTGGTCTCCTCATATTTCCCAGTGAAAACTGGATCAAGCTGCCATGCAATCTGGCCCAGCAGGAAGTCTGCTCAGGAGAAGTCCAGTCTAGGAATACAGAGACTCGGGTGCATTGAAAGAGTAGCATGAAGGAAGTTTACAGAGAGACTGGATGGGTAACTCGTTCAGCCAAACATGTGGACACAACTTTTGGAATCAGAAATCAAAATCTCCAAACAAGAAGAAGCTTCCTCAGATCTACTTACTGAAAGGGAGGAACTGATGAGGTGTATGAGGACAGAGAAGTTTAGAACCAGTGACCATGAGTTACTTGAGTTTACTCAGTTTAGAACTTTAACCACCTGTGTGGCCTAGGTGTATGGCCCTAGCCTCTAGTTCCAAAGGTTCTGGGCTCAAATCCCAGCTATGCCCTGGCAGCAATAGGTACAGCTCCGTCTGCTTTAATGTCAAGACTATGCTAAATTGTTATAATTAATAACAACAAAAATTCTGAAGGGATATTAAACCTCATGCTTCAGCTTTTAAGCCAATTGTTAGTTATTGGAGACATAATATGGGGGGTGGCCAATTATACGACATCTACCTACTGCGGGGTTTTTTACGGAGGAATTCTAGAAGGGAGGATAATTAGCGAGCCAAGGCCTATAGCTGGGATTTTCAGAGGTGTGGCACCTGACTCCTGGGTGACTTTGAATCGGACTTGGGTGCCTAAATCCCTTCAGACTCTGACAATTCCAATCGGCAACTGTTCTGGAAAAGAATTCAAGAAAGAAGAAGTGGCCGTTGCAGTTTTCTGCTCAAAGATCTGAGGTTAAAGAGAACCTTCCCTGGATACAGAAAGAGAAGAGGCAGGCCAAGAACACTCAGCCTGTAAGGCTTGGCAAAGAAAAGGCAAAAGCATCAAAAAAAGACAGATGAGCTGATTACCTGTGTAAATGGGAATGAAAAAGGCTTTTTACAAACATACCAGGGAGGAAAAAGTTCCTAGAGAGAAAGCAAGTCCACTGGATAGAGCACTGGACTGGGACTCAGGAGACCTGAGTTCTATTATCAGCTTTGTCACTGGCCTACTGGATGACCCTGGGTAAATTATGTCCCTGCACCATGCCTCAGTTTCCCCATCTGTAAAACGGGGACAAGAAAACTACAGTGGAGTGAAAAATTGATTTTTCAGTTCTGGACTCACACTGAAAAAACACAAAACCTAGTTCAGTTCAAACCAAAACAATATTTTGGGGTTCTCTCACCAAAACTAAAAACTGGGGGGGGGGGGGGATTAAATATCAATTAAAATTGCCTTTTTTGAAATGACATTTTCAAAATGAATCATTCTGACATTTCTGATAATTTTGTTTTGGGGGGGTTTTTGAGCTGAAACTATTTGCCAAATTCTACCCAAATTCACAAATATTTTCCATGCCCGAATAATACATTTTTCAGCAAATCACTGGAGAAAAAACCACCCAGCTCTAAATGATACCAACCTCCTTTGTAACGTTATATGAAATCTACTGATGAACTGGGCTATATAAGAGCTAGGTATTATTATTTTTTTTATTAATAACTGAGGAGGGAGTTGGGATCAACAGTACTGCTCACCTGCTTAAAAGTAGGCATATACTTAAATACCTTGCTGAATTGGGGGCCCCATCTTGCACCTATCATGATGGCACATTAGCACCTACCTGTCCTATGCCTGGCTCTAGCCAGTGCTATTAGCTTAGCATCACATTTACATAAGCATTTTTTTTTAAATCCGTCATCTAAAAAACAATGAATAAGCTAGAAGTCACTTATGCAACTGCCATGTGATTCATCTCCACATGCTCATCTAGAGTTAGTTACATGCACATAAAGCAAACGGGTATTTTTTAGATCAGAGCATATTTCAAATAGTGTATTATCCCCCAACACTTCTGATTGGATTTTCCTTGCTGATATTAGGACAAACCGACGGGCCTTGTCCTGGTATCAAGGACTTTGTGTATGAGATTGTCACAGTGGGTATTAATAGAGATAGGGGGTTTTAAGGAGCATCTTCTACATCAAGATGCCCTGGAGAGCAAGAACACTGAGGGCTTGTCTACACTTACCGGGGGATCGACACAAGGCAATCGATGCACTGGTGGTTGATTTAGCGGGTCTAGTGAAGACGCCCGTCAACATCACATAGCGTGGACCCCGCGGTAAATAGATCTAAGTACGTTGACTTCAGCTACATTATTCACATAGCCGAAATTGCGTAACTCAGATTGATCTCCCCCCACAGTGTAGACAAGGCCTGAGTGTTAATTGCGAGCTGAGGAGGAAAGAAAGGTTTTGAGGTGAGATCTGCAGAGAGGAAGTGACTCAGACTCTGTGGGAGGGAAAGGACTCCAAAGAGCTGCATTATTTCAGCACTAACACATTCCCATGCTTGGAAACAAAAAATATGCTGGACCTGAACCTTGACAGCAAGTAAAACCTTTCTCAAGTCTCTGCTGGAGAAAAAGGTGAAAGGAGATTTTTTTTTTTACCATCAATAGAAAACAATTCAAATCAGTCTAAACAGCTAACACAACAAAGCCCTGTGTAAAAAAACCACCGGGAGCAAATGCTCCATTTTTTCATCTCTGGGGGCTAACCATCACCTCTAGACTTGCTTCTATGTCTCACTCACATTCTAGCAGGGTGCATGTTGGTTTCATTATGGTCATTATCTGTATTGCAGTAGTAGGCTCCCCAGCGGAGATCGGGCTCCAGTGTGTTAGATACTGTACTACTTACACAGTCCCAAGGATGGGAGACAGAAGTGCTATTATCTCCATTTTACAGATGGGGATCTGAAGCAGAGAGAATTTAAGGGCTGATCCTGCAAGGTGCTGAGCGCTCTGGTCCCAATCCAGCAAAGCACTTAAGCACATGCCTAAATACTTTGCTTTATTGGGGCCAGAGTGCACAGCAGCTCTGCACAATCAAGCCCTAATTGACTTGGGAATTAAATCCACCTTTTCAGATCCCCAATACTGCGCCAAGATCATCCTTTCTTCTTTTTTATTTCTATTTTCTAGAAATGTAAATGTCAGAGATCAGTAACAGAGAGAAGCAGCTATCACCAGGAGGACTTCATAGCCTGTGTACTGCTAACAAAACCTGTATGCTCTTTGCATTCACTTTTTACAAATGCTCCTGATTTATAGGGTTTCCTCCAGAACAAAATGGTGCTCAGATTTTGGAGCAGAGCCTTCATTTTAAACTTCTCTGAGAAGCCAAGAGCAATGCTAAGGAAATCAGCCTCAGAACGTTCAGTAGGAAAAGTCAATTTCACAAGTTATAAAAATTCAGCTTGTGTCAAGCTTGGTCAAGAGACTAAACAGATGGCAAACTCCTGGCAATGCTCAGCCCCCTGCACTCAAACAGCTCCTCAGGGCTGTCTGAAGTGGACATACACAGCTCATACCTCTGGGATGTGATGGCTGAGGCAATAGCGCCTGTTGCAATGCAGACAGAGCTGTCCCAAGGTCGTAACGCTGGCTTTACACCTGGGGAAACCACATATATTGTCAGCTTTCACTGCTGCAGAAATCAGGGCATCGATATCTTCTTCAGCTGTACTGTCCGCTCCGGTTTTAACCACAGTCTTTCCTAGAAGTCCAGGGAAAAACCCAACAGTTTAATTGATTACCTGACCGTTATCAAATGAACCCAACAGACAACGGGCTACATTCTTTGCTGGTATTATGGGTGCAGCTCTATAGATTCCAGAGAGCTTCGCCCATTCACACCAGCAGAGGATTTGGCCTCAAAACACCGCCAACCAGCCATGATCAGCAAGAACAGTTGCCGAGAGCCAGATACTACAATGAGATGTACCAAGTGGCATATGCCACTGACACATATGCACGGTAGTGGATATGTAACAGTAAGTAGCACACATCTCAGATTGTAACCTGTTCTAATTGTTCCCATAATCAGTTTTTCTTCACGACCCTGGTGTTTATCTGCCTTCCACTGACTGGGCATTGTTAGGACACTCACTGGTAATGCTGAAACAGATTGTTGCAGGCTCCTTGTGCTATAAGAGCTTGGCCATTGAGTTAAAGACTCATGTGGCCTTAAGCCTCAAACAGTTCTACCTCCTTCTCGTCATCCCCGACACGCCAATGTTTGCCCCATGCGTCTCTCATCATCCTTGACACGCCAATGTTTGCCCCATGTGTCTCTCGGCATCCCCAACATGTCAATGTTTGCCCCACGTGTCAATAAGCCTATTTCTAAGTATGAGAGTGCAGCTTCCAATCCATTCTACACAACAAACAGATCCAGGCCCCAGCCATCTCCTATGCTCATCTAGGAGCTATTTCTTTGGAGATGAGCATCAGTGACCTTTCTGAAAGTCTAGTCAGATGGTCTATGGACGCATACACAGCTCATCCCCTGAGGGGAAACGTAGGGAATTAATGAGAGCCCTGCATGGCCTCGATTTAAGCATGGTCAATAATTCTATGAATCCCTCATCTCACGGAAACTGTCAAAGCCTATGTCTCTCTGGGGATAAAATACCCCCGGCTGGTGGGTCAGCTGACTTGGGCTTGCTGGGCTCGGGCTTCGGGGCTGAAAAACTGCTGTGTAAAGTTCAATGTCCACACAGCAATTTCTTGCCCCACAGCCCAAGCCCCCTGAGCCAGCTGACCCAGGCCAACCCCGGCCATGCCACGGTGCTTTTCTCCCCAGGCAGGCCTTCCCAAAGGGGGCACTATTCAGAAAAGGGCTGTTCTATCCATGGGCAGAGGCAGAGAAACAGGCTGTAGCTGGGAGTACATTACTAAAGCAGTGCAGTGTTCAGAGGTCTGACATAGCTACAGTCTTAGGCTGGGATTTGCAAAGCAGCCTAAGGGAGTTAGGCACCCACTGAATTTCAGCAGGAGCTGGGCACCTTAATTTTCTTAGGCTCTTCTGAGAAGAGCCCAGGGAACAGTGACAATGGGAAGCCTGCAGTGTGACTGGCTTTTGCTATGGAAATAGCGAATCTTCCTAAAGGCGGGGAAAATGTTAAAGAGGAAAAGCCCTGGAAATCCCCGGAAGGAGGGGCCTACCTTTGGCTTCCTTTTTGTGTTTCCTTCCAGCTATTTCCTGCAAATTGATGCTCAGCTCCTGATTTTTTCTGATGCTCTCTTCCTGTTTGGCTTTTTCCCGTTGCATTCTCTCCAGGTGCAGCGTTTTCAGATCCACTTTCCCTGAGCTCATGCTGCTTCCTCCCTTCTTGACAGGGGCTAGCGCCTCTTTGGCAGGGTTTTGAGATTCGGCAGGAGGGGTTTGCTCACTGCCACCCGTATTCACTGGAGAGGAGCTGACGGTGGTGGTTCTCTTGCTGATGCTGATGTACCTCTCTCTCCCCTCCCCGGTGCTTACATGCTGCAACCCATATTCTTCGGCCATTTGGTGCACCAGCATCCTGTCATGAGAGTTTAAGGAGGAAGGGAAATCCAACTGCATCTCGCTGCTCTCCAGAAACTCTACCATCATGGCTCTGAACTTGCCTGAATTGTCTTTCATCTCTGGTCTTTCCACCCTGGCTTCGTTCACACCCTGCAAGGGACCTGCTGCTGGCTTGCGTGTGGATGGTTTTGTTGGATTTGGTTTGGATTTCCAGCCTCCAGGCAGAGGTTTCGGAGCAGAGGTTGTGCTGGCTTTAGGCCCTGCCCCTTGCTCGCTATGACCTTGAGAGTTCTCATGAGAGTAATTTTCTGGCACGATGTCGTCGAGGTACTCGAAGGCCGTTCGCACTTCCCCATGCTCACTCAGATAATCCACCAGCCGTTTCAGAAAGGCCTGGCTGCTGACGGTCCGCGAGTCACAGATGACTGCCACATGGCGTCGTGCCCGAGTCACGGCCACGTTTATCCTCCGGTCTTCAGCGAGAAAACCCACCTCGCCTACAAAACACAAACCCCCTTGGGCCATCAGAAACTACAGCCTGGTGGTTGGCCACGCAAACAGCAATGTTTCCATAGTAAAGGCCAGATCCTCAGCTGGTGTAAATCAGCACAGGTCATTGGAATTACAGGGGTTTACTCCAGCTGTGGATTTGGCCCAAGATATTGTATTGGCTGCGGAGTGAGATAGCAGGGAGCACAGGATCTAGTGGCCTGAACACTGGGAGGCAACAACTCCTGTTCCATCCTGGCTCTACAGCTGATTCCCTCTATGACCTTGGACAAGTCATTCAACCTCTGCCTCAGTTTCACCATCTGCTAAATGGAACTAACAATATGTATATAGCTCACAGGTGACAGAATGGATAAATGCATAAAGGATTTGAAGATGAAGAGCATTATAAAAGGGGTACTATCTGGATGGATTATAATGAGGGCTCAGGAAGGAAACAGCAGGGAATGCCTGAAATAGAAGGGGAAGCTACATATTAGAATTACAACACACTGGCAGAAATCAGCCTTCACGGCACCTGCCCACCCATAGTCTGTCTCCAGCTATCGATACCAGTCTCACTTTCACAAGCAGAGAAATATACCAGTCCCAAGTCACACCCCCTCCCCCATGCCCACACAGACGAAGGGTTAAAAATAACAAACATGTAGGAGATTACACCAAGTCTATTTCTGCTCTCTGGCTATTTTCTCAAGGAGCCGTAATAACAGATAGCAAATGCCAGAATGACTCAGCTCGGCTCAGCTAGTGAGAAGGCCAGTGTGGGCGGCTCCTGAGTCTCCTGCTTCTATGGATAAATGGGAGACAACTGGAAAAATAAACATTACGCAGATCTAGACGACAAGCTTCATTCTGAGCACCTGAGGATCATGATGCAGAACGAATTAAGCCACATTGGATTTTAATAGCGAATTGTGTGTGGCCACGTCTCTGTGCTCCACGACCTGGCGTTAATTGCCAGATATCACTGGCAGCTTGCAGAAGCAGTAACGTGCTGGAATACACTTCTCCAATCCCTCCTGAGAACCTGACTGCTGAGAAAGTTCTACTTATTAAAATCCACAGCAATACAAGTGGGCTTTACTGTTGGATTTTGCAAGTATATTTAGCAGTCATGAAAATGTGGAGCCAGGCCGGGACCGACACTGGTCAGAGCCATTCATGCCCCTGCTGTTTTAGTTGCTGGTCTTCACTGGGCAGAGGCTGTCAGCAGTGCCAAAGTGTGGGGTTTCTCTGACATACACCTTGGGAAATAGGATAGATTTGGGCTCCTGTCCTTAGTGAAGTGCTGTCACCTACTGTGACGCCTCTGCTCAGATGCCAACTAGATGACAACAGGAGCAGACTGTGATGGGGAGTTTGGGGATGTAGCCACCTATACTGAATTCATTCTGGGTAAGACACCAACAGCTGTCAGATGGCAGTGAGCCCTGATTACTAACGGCTTTCAGTCATCACCACCAACACCCTCTCTTCTCCGTCAATCTCTTCTCAAATCCCACTTCTTCCATGAATCCTTCCCAATTCCTTCTCTCACTCTTAAAACCCTGCACCCCTCCCTTTCCCGAACCACTGCTCAATGTCTCGTCTGTAACTGTCTTAGACCGTAAGTCCTTTGGGTCTCACTCTATGTCTGAAAGGTGTGATGCACACAGGGGTGAAAGTAACTTAAAGGACTTACGAGTACGCAGGGCCGGGGTCCTGGGGGGTGGGAGGGGGCGGCTCAACCAGAACGGGTGGGGCCTCAGGTGGAACGGGTGGGGCCTTTAAATCCCCAGGCACTTTAAATCACCGCTGGAGCCTCATGATAGCTGTAGCAGCGGCCGGGAGCCCCAGAGCTCTGGCGGTGATTTAAAGGGCCCGGCGCTCCGGCCACTGCTGGAAGCCCCGGGCCCTTTAAATCGCTGTCTGAGCCCTGGGGCTCCTGGCTGCTGCTACCCCAGGGCTCCGGCAGTGGGGCTCTGGCAGCGATTTAAAAGGCCAGGGGCTCTGGCTGCTGCTGGGAGCCCAGGGCCCTTTTAAATTGCCGGCCTGGGGAAGCTGTCCTTTGCCGGTATGGTCAGCTGCGTACTGGCTCTTGCCAGTATGCCGTACCGGACCGGCTTACTTCCACCTCTGGATGCACATTTATGGTGCTATAGAAATGATTCTGAATGATAATCCTTATGGTTCAGAGAGTGCAAGATGTGTTGCAATGGGCCCCAATTACATGGTTCAGCAGATTGAGTCTAAGAAGAATTATGGGGTTAGAAGGAACTGCCCACGTCGTCTAGTCTAACCCCTGCCACGCTGCAGGGTTTGTTGTGTCTAAACCATCCAAGACAGATGGCTGTCCAGCCTCCTTTTGAAAACCTCCAGTGAATAAGACTTCCAGCTTCAGGCGACTAGCCTCATTCCAGCTATTATCTTCCCCTGTATTCACTGATAGGAAAGAACCCAATTTTCTGCCCTAGATTTTGCTCTGAAAACAAACAGTGTTATGCATTATTTACAATAGCAGATTCAGGTTGCTCTTTCTCTAAGGGAGAAAGCATGCAAAAAACAGGCTTCCCCAGGAATTCCGCGTTCTGTGGGGAATGTCTGGGACTCGCATCCAGGTAGGAAGCCGGTGATGTGAGTGCAGGACTGCCAACCCAAAGGGTTCAAAAATGATGAGTCAAGCCATTCTCATTATTTTCTGAGGACGTATAGATCATGAGATTTTAAAAATAATACACGTTGAGTTCTTATTTACTTTCTGCTGTGTGAGCCCTTGGGATTCATAGTTTCAAGCTTTTCTCTGCAATCGTGAGGGCTACAAGCTGTGATTCTCAGGTAATCACGTGGCTCCAAAAGCTGGGGACTTCAGAAAAAAACAGCAGCTCTCAAGAGGCTTGCAATAAAAATCACAAGAACTGGCAATGCAGAATTTTGCAGTGTTAAATTATTGCCATTTCTTTATGTGACCAAGCTTCCTCTTCCCCCAAAGCACTGTCCAGCACGGAACACGTACCCTTCCGATTGGATCTCACAAAGGAGAGCACGACGGCCTCCTTCTCCCGTCCCTGGAAGCCATCTACGGATTTAATTTCCAGCTCTGGATATCGGTGACAAAGATGTTCTCTTAGCATGTCCACCTGAAAAACAAGGACATGCACATATTAAGGACAAGGTAAATGCAAGATAAGAAGGATTAAAACAATATCGCCCCCTCCTGGAAGGTGCCTTCCTTCCTCCATATTCACGCATGCCTGAACTTGCATATCCTGAGGGGAAGGACTATTACCCAAGGGACTGGTCATTGGACTGCTAATGAAGAACCTCCTTAGTTCCAATCCCATCTCTGACACTGATTCCCACTGTGGCCTTGGAATAGTCACTTAATCCTGTTGGACCAGATCCATAGCTGGTAAAAATTGGTTCGGCTCCCCTGAAACGAGACCCATTTACACCAGCAGAGGGCTGGCCCTCTATTTCAGCACCCTCACCTGCTATATGAGGATACTAGGGAGCGTTAGGGAGGATTAGTTATTGGGCTCTGAACCTTTAACATACTAAGTATTATTTTAAAATACTAGCGAATCTGGATTTGTTCTAGTGTATTCCTTCTACACTCAGCTTGAAAAGCTGTGGAGGGGGTGCTGTGCGCTCACCTGGAGGTTGTAAGGAGCAATGACAGCGATGTCTCTTGCTTTAACACCAGCTTCCACCAAAGCCTGGACGTGCAGGCCAACAAGACGCATTTCCCCTAGGGCAAAACCAAACCCAGCAGTAAATCAAGAGCAGGCGATTTCACTCCAAGGGACGTTGACAGGTAAAGCCAAAAGGTGATGGCCACTCAACTGCTCACTTCTGCTGCAGTGATTAAGAAAAAGCTACATTTTCCAAACTAACTCAACTGCGTCCTTAAATATCCTCTGGACTTTTTATGGAAAATATCCAGTCAGATTTATATATCATGGCACCAACGTGGACAGAAAGCCCCAGGGTTCAGTGAAAATGTCAGAGAAGGACAGGGCTTGTTATAGTAACCCCTGCACCAGTGCTTAAAAAAGCACTGGCAGACAGAGGACTGGTGAAAGTCTTAATGGGTTCCATCCCACAATCTCCTTGGATGGAGCTTATTGCTATATACTGCTGGAAAGCTAGGACTCCCCAGTTTCCCATCCATTTATTTCTAGCTCTCCCAGATCATAAGATATCTAGCCATTTAAACATATGATCACAGCATTCTGATTATCATCAAGCTTCTTCCCATCCTCCCATTTCAATTCAGACATGATTTCAGTTGTCAGTACTTTAGATTGTCTAGAAGCAGGGCCCTGTGTATTACACAGCCATGGAATCTCCTGCAGTTTCTACCCTCTCCCACATTGTGATCTAGAATTTAAGCTTTTAATCAGAAAGTTTCTAGCTCCCATTGTTGTGAAGACAACTTTGAAAATGTCATCCAAGTGTAAGAGATGCAATGTTATTTTCCTGAGTCTGCAGAGAACCTGACTCAGTAGCTCCGAGAAGAAAAAAATCACCTCATTCAGCTCAATGAGCTGTTAACTCTGAATCCTGAAGGTAGTGAATAATGTTCACATTTACATCACCATTTCCCCATTGATCATTTTAACAATGGCCAGCTAATGTGCTTATCCCACAATACTTCCCACCCCTTCCCCAATGCTAAAATGTACAAACCCAACAAACCAAGGGTCATGCTCAACTGCCAAAACGTCCAGCTTTCCCCCAACACACATACCCCACCAAACCCCTGGCGACTTCTTCAATTCAATTACTCTTTGTCAATACCAACATCAGTTGCCTGTTGAAAACTATAAATATGGGGACAGCAGAAAATAAATTGACTTTAACATGAAAAGTAATACCCCGGGGCTGCTGGACTGACTGTTACCTACGGTTGTATTTAATACTTTTTAAAAATCAATTTTTTTTGTTTAAAGGTAACTGCCGTTGAATTTCCAGTCCTTGACACCAGAATGTGGCAGAGTCCAGGGATCTTGTTGCAAAATTTAGGTCCAGTTTGTCACAGAGTACACAGGGTTCTGTCTAGGAGCTTGGAATCTTGGCTTTCAATGGTCCAAAGCACCATCTAGCTCTAGAAGTTCACGGGATACGGTATTAATACCTGATGTTTCAAACACTTATTACGCCCATGCTTAACTGTTTGCAAGTGAGTAGCCAAGCAGGTAAGTTTGCAGAATCAGAGCTTTAGTTGCTAAAACTAGGTTCTTTGAGGTGAAGGGTGGCCCAGTGGTTAGGGCAACAAACCTGGGACTTCGGAGGACTAGGTTCCATTCCCTCTTCTGCCACAGACTTCCTGCATGACCTTGGGCAAGTCACTTAGTCTTACTGCCTTGGTTCCCCATCTGTAAAATAGGGAGAATAGCACCACCTACCTCACAGGAGTGTTGTGAGGAGAAATAAAGATTGTGAGGCACTTAGATACCGTGGTAACAGGGGTCACATAAGTACCTCATCTAGACAGATAGGTTTCAATTGAAAGAAGGTTAAAAAGGCTGAGTTGGTAAAGACTGTGATGTTCTCTTCAGGTCTGACTTGCCAGAGAAGCCCTCAGACCCAGGAAACTAGAGCATGACACTTGGAACATTCAATGTCATGCACATTCCAAGCATGGGATTTGGGCTAGTGAGCAGAGAGAGAAAATTAATCCCTGAAGCGGGCAGCCTAGTTGTCAAGCAGGCTGCATTGCCATGTGGCAGATAGATACTTGGTGAGAAAGGAAAAAAATCCAGGCTGCTGTAGAGATGACGGCGTGTGGGACAGGGAGTCCACAGCATTGCTGGCCCAGGGGAGATGCCGAAAGTTTTGGGTACACTTGGTTGTTATTATTTGGGAACCTCAGTCAAGGATCAGGGATCTATTGTGCCAGGCACTATATAGCACTGCACAGACAACTAACAAAGAGGACAGTACCTGCCCCAGAGAGCTTAAAATCTAGGCAAGGACATGCTATCGTACTAGCAGCCAGCATATAGGGATTGGGGGAGAGGGCGTTTACTTTTGGTCTCAGATGATTACAGTGTTCAGGCATCACCACAATACACTGTGTAAACGGCTGGTATGAGGAAGTCAGAGCTGCTCGCTTTTCTACTCTCCTTCCTAACATTTATGTATGGTGTACGCTAATCGAAATAAGCCAATCTTCCGAACACACAGGGCTAAGTGGGCCCCATCAGATAAAGGAAAGACGTGAAATTCACTGCTTTATGTAATGCCAAGGGATAAAATTTCATCATTATTGCCCAACTAATTTGCCAACATAAAACGCTGTCCCTAGTGCTCTGGTCTTTCTCTCTGTTTGGAGTCTCCTTATATGACTATGGTGAAGCTGCTACTGTCCCATTTAACTGTACAGGTTTATGTACCTAATGTGTTACAATAAAGATCTGACAAAGTGATACTCCAAGGCAATTAAAGCAAAAACCCCGGAGACTACTGTACAACACAAACCAAATGGGAGTTCAGCATTGAGGGCGACACGCCATGCTGAAAACTCACAGCTCTGCCCACCATTTCCTGGCTGGTGTGACAATCTGTGTGGTATTTAAACCCCCGTTATCTGATCCGAGGCCATTCAGTCTGTTTTCTTCCAGCCTGCTCCAGCTCTAACGAGCAGCAGCTGCTTCGGCTATGGTCCCAGTCCATTGTGTTGCCACCCAGAAACCCCAATGCATGCAGAACAGCACATGCCAGGTGTCATGCTCTAGGCCAGTGGTCACCTCATTAGTAAAAAAGTTTTGAGCACGCACCCCCTGCTCCCGGCCGAACTGCTGGGGGGGGTGGGGGAGGGAAGCGGTGCTGCTCCGGCGGCGCACCCCGAAGGATCCTCTTGCACGCATCCCACTTTGGAGACCACTGCTCTAGGCCAGCCGAGCCTGTTTATGCAAGGCAGGGGGCTGTGCTCGTTCTTCCTGTTTCCAAATTCTTGGCTGACTGATCCATGGAGCTAAACTGGCACTGGCGCCTGCAAGAGACATTGATATGTCCCTTCTGAGAGGAGGGCAGGAGCTGCACTTACAGAAGCGGCTCCAGCAGGAGAGGAGAAGTGGCTCCAAATCATAGTTATACTTTGGCTGTAAGCTCTCTGGGGCAGGGACTGGCTATTCATCGTGTGTATGTACAGCGCCTAGCAGGATGGGGCCCCGATTCCTGGCTGGATCTGGACTAGAGCAGAGGAGAGAAGAAATGGATTCAGAGGACTCAGATCTCACTCTGGGTGCGTGGTTGGGTCTGGGGTAAAGCGATGAAGCGGAAGGGGAGAGATGGTCACAGAAGGGAAAAGCTGTATCAGAAAGCACTGGAAAGGAATTGATGCAGGCCTTAACTCCAAAGGACAAGGGCTGTACACAACCGATTCGCCTAGGAAACAGTCATTGCCATGCACTTAAGGAAATTAATCTTACAATGATGGGAAGAGCGGGTAATAAATGGTGTGACCCATTTGATTAGGCACCACTCCCTGAATTGGTAACCAAGTAATAAAGAGGTTTGTCACTGTCTATGAAAGCCCTTGAAGATATCACGGTTCAGCAGCCCTGAAAGGGCGTGGGGGAGGCACTGTTCCTGCTGCCCTCTCTCCATGGTAGGGTGCCACCCTGCTGGCATTTTATGTCCAAAAGGGAGAGGGAGCAGACAGGAAGCATTAATCCTTTTAATGTAAGGCGGTTAATGGTATGAAGGTGGCTGCTGCTTTCAGTCCCAGCACATGGGGCAGCCCAAGAACGTTAAGTTCCACCGCACTCTGTGGCCCAAATCCTTGCACAGCAAAACTCTTGGGTGGGGAGGATGCAGAAGCTCATGGGGAGGGGGCAATTATCCCTGTGCACAACTGAGCCCAGCTCTGTAGGGGTCCTCAGGTAGCTCTTTGGGATGTGGCAGGGCTGGTTGATCAGCCACTATGAATATCCTTCAGCAGCCCCCGGCGTTCCTTCCATCTAATGTACTACATCGTATTGCTTTGCTCTTTCCAGAGTTTTAAAGAAACAGGGCTAACCCCATCCACAGGAGACACCGCCACATAGTTACTGGCAGTCCTTGCCACTTGACCGGTCCTCTACATCCCTGTAAGAGCCAGTATATCATTTTTCAATATCATCCACTCAATAACCCTCCAACTTCCTCTGATAGAGAGT
Organism: Malaclemys terrapin pileata; assembly: GCF_027887155.1. Classification (NCBI taxonomy): domain Eukaryota; kingdom Metazoa; phylum Chordata; order Testudines; family Emydidae; genus Malaclemys; species Malaclemys terrapin. Next base: position 37,733,687 of record NC_071508.1, read on the forward strand.
TATCCAGTGTTATTTGAACTCTCCTCCAGGCTGTGCTATGACTTAGCTGGTGAATGGACAGAATGGCTGCAAGCTAGAGGGCTGGGAATCTGGGACAATCTACTGCTGTCAGCGAATCTGGCGTCCTGTGAAGCAACAGTACCTTGATTCCCTTTAGACTGTTCATCTTCCACTTCAAGCTCAAATAAGCCACAGCCAGCTGTGTCTATAAGCAGCAATGGAATCCTAGTCTCTTCTGTAGAAGCAACTCCCGGCAGGTCCCTAACGGGTTATGTGGAAAAGAGTGAATTAGCAACACTGAAGTAACAATGAGCATCAGACAGCAGATCAAACATTCTGCCTCCCCCCTCTGCCCCAACACGGCGAATAAAGAGACTCTAGTCTCAAGGGTAAGACAGAGAAACTGTTATATAGCACCCACTACAGGCCAGGTTATAGACCAACAAAGGCATCCACTCTGGAGGGGGAAGTTCAAACAGGTCCGTATGTCATGTGGTGCACAAGAATGGTGACAGGACTGGGAGTCAGGAGCGCTTGCATTCTAATCTCAGCTCAGCTGTGTGACCTTGCATAAATCCCTTCACCTCTCTACTTCATTTTCCCCACCTGTCAAGGCTCTTTCCCCTCTCTGAACTTTAGGGTACAGATGTGGGGGCCTGCATGAAAACTTCTAAGCTTAACTACCAGCTTAGATCTGGTCCACTGCCACCACTCCCAATGTGCTAATTCCCTTCCCTGGGTAGCCTTGAGAGACTCTTCACCAATTCCCTGGTGAATACAGATCCAAACCCCTGGGATCTTAAAACAAGGAGAAATTAACCATCCCCCCTCCTTCCTCCCACCAACTCCTGGTGGATCAAGATCCAACTCCCTTGGATCTAAAAACAAGGAAAAATCAATCAGGTTCTTAAAAAGAAGGGTTTTAATTAAAGGAGAAGGTAAAAATCATCTCTGTAAAATCAGGATGGAAAATAACTCTACAGGGTAATCAAACTTAACGAGCCCAGAGGAACCCCCTCTAGCCTTAGGTTCAAAGTTACAGCAAACAGAGGTAAACACCCTAGTAAAAGGTACATTTACAAGTTGAGAAAACAAAGATAAAACTAACACGCCTTGCCTGGCTGTACTTACAAGTTTGAAATATGAGAGACTTGTTCAGAAAGATTTGGAGAGCATGGATTGATGTCTGGTCCCTCTTAGTCCCAAGAGCGAACAACCCCCCAAAACAAAGAGCACAAACAAAAGCCTTCCCCCCACCAAGATTTGAAAGTATCTTGTCCCCTTATTGGTCCTTTGGGTCAGGTGTCAGCCAGGTTACCTGAGCTTCTTAACCCTTTACAGGTAAAAGGATTTTGGAGTCTCTGGCCAGGAGGGATTATAGTATGGTACACAGGAGGGCTGTTACCCTTCCCTTTATAGTTATGACACCACCTATGTTATAAAATGCCTCCCAGATCCCCTTCTCTCCTCAGTGTTCTGGGCGTGCTGCATTGGTAATGACATGGCTCTAATTGTTATGTATTGCATCACTTTAAGAGTGCGATGAATGCCGCTGCTCCGGGATCAGCCTATGTAACCCATTGGGTGTGTTACATGTCCTGGACAGCGCCTGTTTCACGGAGGACATGGGTCTGCTCTAGCTTTCAGCTTGAGAGTCTGGCTCTTCAGCTAGTACAAAGGCTCGTGCCTTTAGCTCTTGGATCCCCCCGCTCAGCCCCTGGTATTGACAAAGATGATGGTCACTGCAGTGCACTGCAAGACAGACTTGTGACCATGCCATATATCAATTTCCAAGATGGTGGCAGTTCAGCAGTGGCAGAACTTTGTGTCTGAAAAACGGAGCTGAACACTGGTCATAGGGACTATGTTGTAACATTCCCTTAAACCCCTCTCCCCAGCAGCCCAATGATAGGGGTGGTGGGCACCACTGGGCAGTTGCTTCTTCTCAAAGCCTGGGCTAGCCAGCCAGCCCTGAAAACTTTTGGCTGACTGATCCATGGAGCTAAACCACACACCACTTTTTTATGAACTGCAATCATTTCTAATACTAGGCAAAGTAGAGAGCGTGGGAGTTAGTGGAGTTTCACTCCACTAGCGTCAGACAGTAAAGCTACAGAAATAGGTTTATGCTGCAGTAGCTTTTAGCACCGTAAGGAGGAAGAGTCCCTAAAAGTGTTCTAAAATGTAGCAATTTGACAGCTGTGATATTCCTTAAGTCAGAACACACCAGCCAGGTAACTAGCCAGGGATTCTGGTTTCATATCATTTCTACATCTGAAGAAGCTACGTCAAAAAGTTACATTTTAACACCGAAGAGAGTTGTTCCTTGAATTCACAGTCTGTGAATGGATCAAGAGATGGAAGGGTTGGATTAGGAAACCTGGACAGCTTCAAGGCAAGTACACTGCAAGTCCAAAGGCTCTGATCTTACAGTACAATCCTATCATCACTGAGATGCCACAGGAACAAAACCAAAGTTGCTATTATTACAACAGCACCAAGAGGCCCCAGCCCAGATTGGCAGAACACTGCGCTAAGAGGAGTACACACACATAGTAGGAGACAGTCCCTGCCCCAAACAACTTACAAGCCAAACAGATAAGAGTAGGGTTACCATATTCTCTGCCTCCAAATGGAGGACACTCCACGGCCCCCGGCCCCGCCCCCAGCCCCGCCCATACCCCCGCCCCAACCCCGCCCCCTCCCCAAAGTCTCCGCCCCCTCCCCTGCTTCCCGCGAACATTTGATTCGCGGGAAGCCTGAAGCAGGTAAGGGGGGTGTGGGGGGGAGGAGGCGCGGCCCCGGCCGACCACCCCCGGCCCGCCCAGCACTGCCGGCCCCCGGCGGCCCGGCGCACCCCCGGGCTCCCCGCCGGCCCGGCTCCCCGCGGGCCCGGCTGACCGGCTCCCCGCCGGCCCGGCTCCCCGCGGGCCCGGCTGACCGGCTCCCCGCCGGCCCGGCTCCCCGCGGGCCTGGCTGACCGGCTCCCCACCGGCCCGGCTCCCCGCGGGCCCGGCTGACCGGCTCCCCGCGGGCCCGGCTGACCGGCTCCCAGCCCGGACCCCGGCCCGGCCCCGCGCCCCCGGCTCCCCGTCCGGCCCCGCGCCCGGCACTGCGCCCCTAGTTCCCGGCCCGGCACCATGCCCCCGGCCCCGCACCGCCGGCCCCGGCCGAGCACCACCCAGCCCTCCCGATTTTCCCGGACATGCCCGGCTTTTGGGGATTTCCCCCCGGACGGGGATTTGAGCCCCCAAAAGCCGGACATGTCCGGGAAAATCCGGACGTATGGTAACCCTAGATAAGAGTAACAAAAGGTCGGAGAAAGGAAGTGTTATCTCCATTTTACAGATTGGGAACTAGGACAGAGGATGAAGTCCTGGCCCCACTGCAGTTTGTGGGCCAGGATTTTACCTAGAGAAATGAAGTGGCTTTCTAAGGTAACCAGGGAAACCCATGGCAGAACCAGGAACTGATCCCAAGCTTCCTGAGTTGCAAGACAGGGCCTTAACCACAGTCCCAAACACTTGAATGGTTTTCCAGCTCGGTAAGTTTGCCCATCTGCACTTGTATTCCACCGGTTTGCTTTGCTTTCAATGGATATTACTCACTTCATCAGCAACAAAAGAACTCTCCTCTCTGGACTGAAACTCATTCATCTTCTAGCTAGAAACATCCCCAGGATAGCACGTGCACATGAGCATACATAAATTAACACTGACACAACGGACTCTGTACACCCCTATGAAAATTCCAGCCAACTTTTTGACTTGCCTTGGAGTCAAACTCAAGAAGAAGCACAAAGTAAAACTGCAGCCTAATGGACAATCATTTAAAGCTCAGTGCTGCCCCTCATGGGACTGGTCTAGTGCCCACTTGAAGGGAGCCGGGGACAGGATCTGGTGCCTGGTGCAGTTTGGCTGCACCCTTGTGTGGCATAGAGCTGTGCTATGCAGACGCTCACTGCTCACCAGCACGTAGGGTGCTTAGGGACACTGGGACAGGGCCGAGCTGGATTTACCAGCCACAGCACACTGCACCCTGCTAAGGGCATGTCTTCACTACCCGCCGGATCGGCGGGTAGCAATCGATCTATTGGGGATCAACTTATCGCGTCTAGTGAAGACGCGATAAAATCAATCCCTGATCGCTCTGCTGTTGACTCCGGAAATCCACCACGGCAAGAGGCGGAAGCGGAGTCGACGGCGGTGCGGCAGCGGTCGACTCGCCGCCGTCCTCACAGCCAGGTAAGTCGACCTAAAATACGCAACTTCAGCTACGCTATTCACGTAGCTGAAGTTGCGTATCTTAGGTCGACAACCCTCCTCCCCACCCCCCGTAGTGTAGACCTAGCCTAAGACACTCCATTGCTGCTTTTAGACCTAGAGGAAGATTTCTTCCCCCCAGCCATGGAGGTTCCCTTCCCAAAGCACAGCTGTTCAGGCTTCATGCTGCAGACCAGCATTTGGATTTTAATAAATATGTGACTCATCCCCCATATTTACAGTTAATTGCTGCAATTACCATCCATGTTTTCTACAGATCCAGTTCTGAGCAGCAGCAAAACAGTTTCTCACTGAAGTATTTCTTCTCCTTTGGTCTGCAGGACAGATTTATCCCTCCTTTCTTGATGCAAACCCTAAGCAGCTTCCCATCCCTTTAACATCTGTCCTACTATTCCTCACACTGGTAGCCTGCTTACATACACACTGAAGGATCTGTCTAGAACCCAAACATGGTTAGTCTCCTCCATATAGACAATCCTATTAACATGATTCTTTGACAACTCCTAGCGGCCAAAGAACGTACTTGCAGCACGTCTCATTACAAGGAACAATCAATCTGGAAACTTCATTTCAGAGGAATTAGCTGCATAAATCTTTTTTGGGGAGAGAAACAACATGCTCCTTTGGGAGAGGAAAGCATTCAGCAGAACAGGGTGTTACCCTGGAAAATTTTCTGGTGCTTATTTAAACGCTAACCCCTTAAACACAAGGGAGAAGGTTAGCCCACTTGCTGTTGCAAAGCAATGTGAACTGCAGCGATGTGTTACTGTTTTAGGGAGAGAATCTTGTTGTCAGTATCACAGTTGGGACAGTCACTGCAGCCAAACGCTGGACGGAATCCCAGTTCTGGTGCAATATATACATAATGCCTTACTACCTCCTGCGCTTCCTTTGAAAGAAACATTTCCCAACTTCTTGTTTGTTTACTGACTAGTTAGCTGAACATAGTAACCACAGGGGTCAAGTGCTTCTCAGGCACAGCCAGTGTGGCCAACTCTTGTGATTTTGTCACGGGGACTCACAATATTTCGTGTTTCACTTAAAATGTCCAGCCCTTGGATTCTTGTGATTAGGGGAGAATCGCACCTTTCACTTTAAAAAAGAGTTTCTAAGCCCTCATGGTTGCAGAGAAAATCTTGAAAACATGATCAAAATGCACCCTAAAGACTCAGAAACCAGGCAGCTAATAAAAGGAACCCAAGATGTAGGTCTTGTTTAAATCTCATGATTTTTAAGCCAATCTCATGATTTCTTAGGGACTGACTCATGAATTTTTGAATGCTGGGGGTTGGCGATACTCACAGATTTAACAGTGAGATTCATGGGGGTTTCTTATAGCCCAGTGCTCCAGCTTCATAAGTGTACTGTCACCTGTTCATAGTGTCTGAAGGGAAGTTTGGAAAGAAGGGTTTGGTCCTTAAGAAATACTAGGACTATGAAGGGATGTTGAAGGCAAAGTGTAACCTTTTGATAAAGCACAACCCCATTTTACTGAAAACCACCGTTAACTGAAATCTGGCTATGTGTCTCATGGGGCTGTGCGGGGATTACTCATTTTCATTATTTCTATTACAGTAGCATCTAACAACCCGAAGCAGGGTTCAGGCCCTCACCCCCATGATAGATGCTCTACAGAAAAGTAACACAAAGAGCTGCCCCAGACAGCTCACAAACTGGGATTCTGACAGTGTGCAACAGCTGAATAGACAAACATGGACGGGGAGAACACGGTGCGTTTGCATAAGTTAGTACCCCTGCCTAAAATGCCAATCAGCGTCAGAATCAAAGCCAACTTTAAAGGGGCTCCACATCAACTGGCAGTGTCCCTTTAAATAATCTGGCATTGTTTACACTGGAACCCATGGTCCAGAAATCAGAGCCTGGACCTACCAAGCACCCACTTTGATCTGAGGCCCTACTTATCCAAAGGTTTTGGGTGCCTCCACCAAGACCTTCTCACAGAGGACTGCATTGGGCACTGCTTCTCCCAGGACAGCATCCTTTCCACTTCCTCAGTGACCCAAGTGGTTGAAGTTTCAATCTTGCCCAGAAGGCTACTTCTATTTACTATCCTCTGAGTAAGAACGACTTCCTGCAATCTGCTCGGAATGTTCTTTTCTGTAGCTTTCACACATGGCCACTGGCCCTACCATTTATGCTGTGCTTGAAGAAGTAAGTGATAGTTAATTATTGCAATATAAATGTTGCAGGATTCCTTCTGCTTTCCTGTTTTGCTGCAATGCCTCTGACTCACAGCAGCAGGCCAAGCAGCGGGCTCTTCTCAGATTCACGCACACTAGCCAAGAAACAGTCACAGCTGGAGTCTGTTAGCCTTATCTGTTATCTGCAGCCTAATGTACAGATTTTATATGCTCACAATCGGTTTATCAATGCAAAACTGGACTCGGACAGATCAGTGCCAGAATGCAAAACAGAGGAGCTTGTGGCCGACTCCTAGGCAGGGGGGGTGCAACGGGGCTCTGTGCGCTGCCCCTGCCGCAGACACCGACTCCGCACTCCCATTGGCCGGTTCCCGGCCAATGGGAGCTGGAGGGGCGGTGCCTGCGGGCAAGAGCCAACTGCTTGCGCGCCTCCGCCTAGGAGCCAGACCTGCTGCTGGCCGCTTCTGGGGTACAGCGTGGTCCACGGTGTCAGGACAGGTGGGAAGCCTGCCTCTGCATCCCAGCTGCGCCGCTGACTGGGAGCCGCTGGAGGTAAACCCACGCCCCAACCCCGTGCCTCAATCCCCTGCCCCAGCTCTGAGGCTCCAAACCCGGAGCCCCTTCCTACACCCCAAACCCTCATCCCCAGCCCTATCTCAGAGCCTGCACCCCCAGCCCAGAGCCCTGACCCCCTCATACACCCCAACCCCCTGTCCCAGCCCTGAGTCCCCCCCAAACCCCTCATCACTGGCCCCAGCCCAGAGCCCTGACCCCCTCCCACACCCCTCATCCCCAGCTCCGTTGGGTCACAGGCATCAACAATATTCTTCAACTGGGTCGCCAAAAAAAAATTTGAAAACCTCTGTCCTACAGAATGTCAGTACAGGACAGATTTTCAAAAGCACTCAGCCTTGGCCTAACTCCACTCCCACTGAAGCCAAATCTCACCCTACATATCTATCTCAAGCATCATTTTATTATTGGTGTTTAAATGCCAACTCCTGATATCTTGGTGGTAGGGTCAGGAACTTTGGCAGGCCGGAACATCTTAGATCCTGTACATTTTGGTGTTTCATATATGGCTGCAGACGTCTTAAACCCCTTTTAGCAGCTCCTTTTGAAGTCAGTGGGTGCTGCTATGGGTGTAACAGTTTTTAAAATCAGGATACTTATTTAGGTGCCTAAATACTGACTTCAGAGCCTAATTTTAGTTACCCATTTTTAAAATTTCTAGTTCAAAGGTGTTTTTGACAATATGCTGAGCAACCCCCTCCCTCCAAATCAACTCAAGATGTTTCAAGAGGGGGACACACTTCACCTTGAGACTCCATATCTCGCAAACATCTTGTCTTATTTGGGTCCAAGATCCCAGAAATTTCTACCCTCACACAGAATCAGATCTATGAAATAGCAGGTAGGGTGGTGCGAATTTGACAAAGCTGGGTGAGTGGAAATGAGGGCAAGATCAGAGTTTTGAGGGTTAGGTTGCTCCAGCCTTACATATATAGGTTCTAGCATCTCACCAGGATCTGCCCAACCGGTCTTTAAAACGGGTTCCAGTATCCCTCTCACCCCAAACCTGCCAGGACTTACTTCATCTGATCCTCATTTACTAGCACCTAGGCACAGTAAAATGAAAAGGCAGCAAACTAGAGTCAGAATACATGAGAATGCTGCAGACACGATTAAAGCATCCTACAGTGTTACTTTCAAATATCAATAAGCAGGAACTTTCGAAATTTCCAAAAGATCCGGTCTTCAGTATCGGGACTAAAATATACCTACTTGTCCACTAGAAGTGGACTGAGACAATAGCCATCAGATAGTCACAGATTTCATAAACAGAGCAGGATTTCCACCAGCAATTTAAGATCTTGTCATAGGTGCCAACTTCTGCTGGCGCCGGTGGGTGCTCAACTCGCCTCTGCCCCCAGCACTGCCCCAACTCCACCCCTGCCCCACCCCCTCCCACCTCTGCCCAACCCCCATTCCAACCCCTTTCCCAAAGTCCCCGCCCCAACTCCACCCCCTCCCTGCCCCTATTCCAACCCCTTCCCCAAATCCCCGCCCTAGCCCCACCTCCTCCTGAGCGGGCCACGTTCCCGTTCCTCCACCCTCCCTCCCGGAGCTTGTTATGCCGTGAAACAGCTGTTTTGCAGCGGCAAGCACTGGGAACTAGGGGGAGAAGCTTGGTTGCCGGTGGGTGCAGAGCACCCACCAATTTTTCCCCGTGGGTGCGCCAGCCCCGGAGCACCCACGGGGTCGGCATCTATGGATCTTGTGATACGTGAAGGAGTAAATAATACTTCCCTATTCACCTTCTCCACATCATTCATGATTTCATAGACCTCTATTATATCCCCACTTAGTCATCTCTTTTCTAAGATGAACAGCCCCAGTCTCTCCTCACATGGAAGCTGCTCTTTACCCCTAATCATTTTTGTTGCCCTCTCTACCTTTTCCAATTCTAATATATCTTTCCTGAGATGGGGCAACCAGAACTGCACACAGTATTTAAGGTGTGGGCATACCATGGATTTATATGGTGGTATTGTGATATTTTCTTATCATTTAGCCCTTATTATTTATCCCCCCTTATTATTTATTCTAGCATTGTTACCTTTTTTGAGTACTGCTGCACATTGAGCAGATGTTTTCAGAGAACTATCCACAATGACTCCAAGATCTCTTTCTTGAGTGCTAACAGCTAATTTATATCCCATTTTGTATGTATAGTTGGGATTATTTTTTCCAATGTGCATTACTTTGCATTTATCAGCATTGAATTGCATCTGCCATTTTGTTGTCCAGTCACCCAGTTTTGTGAGATTCTTTTGCAACTCTTCACAGTCAGCTTTTGACTTAACTATCTTGAGTTATTTTGTATGGTCTGCAAATGTTACCACCTCACTGTTCATCCCCTTTTCCAGATCATTTATGAATACACTGAATGGAACTGGTCCCAGTACAGATCCTTGTGGGACCTCACTATTTACCTCTCTCCACTTTGAAAACTGACCATTTATTCCTACCCTTTGTTTCCTATCTTTTAACCAGTTACTGAACCATGAGAGGACCTTCCTTCTTGTCCCATGACTACTTATTTTGCTTAAGAGCCTTGGTGAGAGACTTTGTCAAAGGCTTTCTAAAAGTCCAAGTACACTATATCAATTGGATCGCCCTTGTCCACATGTTTGCTGGCACTCTTAAAGAATTCTAACAGACTGGTGAGGCATGATTTTCCTTTACAAAAGCCATGTTGACTCTTCCCCAATATATCGGGTTTATCTATGTGTCTCAGAATAATGTTCTTTACTATAGTTTCAACCAATATGTGTGGTACTGAAGTTAGGCTACCCACCAGTCATCTGGTACATACGTGGATTTAAGCCACAGATTACATACCACAGTTAGTAGTTCAGGAGTTTCATATTTGAGTTCCTCAGAACTCTGAGGTGAATACACCACCTGGCTTGGTGACTTATTACTGTTTAGTTTATCAATTTGTTCCAAAACCTCCTCTACTGACACCTCAATCTGGGACAGTTCCTCAGAAGTGTCACCTAAAAGAATGGCTCAGGCTTGGGAATCTCCCTCACATCCTCTGCAATGAAGACCACTGCAAAGAAATGATTTAGCTTCTTTGCAAAGGCCTTGTCTTCTTTGAGTGATCCTTGATCCTCCAGTGGCCCTTGTTTGGCAGGCATCCTGCTTCTGATGTACTTTAAGGAATTTTTGCTGTTAGTTTTTGTGTCCTTTGCTAGTTGCTCTTCAAATTCTTTTCTTGCCCGGCCTAATCATACTTTTACTTGTGTGCATCTTACAGCAGCTTTAACTGTGTGAATGAAAAAGGACAGTTGCTGTTTAAGAGCCTGATCCAGAGTCCATTGAAGTGAGTGGGAATCTTTCCACTGCCTACACTGGGTGCTGGCTCAGGCCATCAATGCACTGCTTATATCCTCCTAGATTTGCAGTAACAACTCATTTTTATTGAGAAAAGTTTCATCCATCATGCTGTGTTTATATAATTCTCCGACAATATTTCATTGAAACTAACATGAGTTTTATGTAGTAAAATAGCCTCTCAAGTAATTCATATCCAAAATGTGATCCACCATAAAACTGTTTTAATCTGGTGGAAATGTTCTCTGAATTTTAAATATCCACCTAAAAAAAAAAAAAAAAAGGACACTAAAAATTTATGGTAGGCTCTACAGTGTTTTGTGCTTCTGCAGCCCCACGAGAGGGAACGCAAGTTACCTAGTCACCCTGACCCACGGAGCTGTGCTGACTGCAATTTAAAGGGTACCAATTAGTGCCAACAGCGGTAGATGTTAGCGGATACTTGTCTGTAATACAAATGAAACAGCAGTCACTTCTAAACTGCACAGAAACACAGGAAATCATTACAACTGTCAAAAGAGGTCTTAAATATACAAGCAATAATTAACCATCAAATATGGGTATCGTCTTGACAGTCTGACAATGTAGCCTAGGACACAGGAAATTTAGTTCACTATTGGAATTAATGGGAAATCAGAGATTTTCAAAGCTGTTGTCAGGTAGGTCGTATCACATAGAAGAAAAGAAAAAGAAAAAGAACTTCTCTAACCACTTTGATCTCCCATTCATTCCAATGATGAGCTCCCAGAAAAACTCCAGTCTAATTAGGCTGTCTACACTACACACCAATATCGCCGGCATTTACTGTATGTGTAGCTTCAGAGTGAAAAGTACACAGTGTCCACGCTGTAGTGTGTAGCTACACGTGTCAGGGAGGCTCTGGCAGAGGGGAGGCAGGGGGAAAGGCTTCAGCAGCTCCCTGCAGCCAAAGCCTTTCACTGGAGTGAGGAACAGATCTGGCACGGGGGGAGGCAGCAGAAATAGGCTCAGCCTTTCCCCACCACCTCCCCGCTGCCAGAGCCTTTCCCTGCTGCCCAGAGTCTTTCCCTGCAGTGGGTGAAGGGCTCTAGCAGTGGGGAGCTGGCAGAGCCTTTCCCCGCTGCTGGAATCTTTCACTTTGGTGGGGAAGGACTCCAGCAGCGGGAGACAGCAGAACACTACATGGCTAAAAAACAGCGGCATAGATAGATGCACAGCTTGGGCAAGTAAAGAGCCATGTACGGTACGCACTCAGGTACATACCCACACCATTCAGGCGTGTCTTTACTCGCTTAAGCCGTGCCTCACAGCCAGCCCCTATTCCCACAGAAACCCCCTCCACAAAACTTGGTCACTCAGACTTTGCACACAGATGAGAATTTGATCCATGAAACTTTGATTGTGAAACCCACTACCTGGGTACGCACACTATCCGCTGCCAAAAGAAGTGTGCAGTGTGGATGTAGCCTCAGATAGTAAGACCTGTGAAGCAGCGATTGTCTCTTTTCTACATTTGTACAGCTCCCAACACAATGGATCATGATTTGGATTGGGGACTTTGGATGCTACCATAACATAGACATTGAGAACTACTTTTGCTGATTAAATATTGAGAAAATATTAGTGCATCTTGAAAGAAACACAACCACCGCATTCACTAAGAGAAACAATGGGTCTGTGGTTAAGGACCGGACTGATATTTAAGAGTTCTGAGTTAAATTCTCCACTCTGCATTACCGACTTCCTGTGTGACCTTGGGCAATTCATTTAACCCTTTTCTGCCTTAGTTCCCTATCTATAAATGGGAGCAATGAGATACTTCCTTTCTCCTACCCGTTGTCTGTCTTGTCTATTTAAGTTGTAGGCTCTTCAGACAGGGACAGTCTTATCATCATCATCATTAATACCATAAGTAATTATAATTTAATATGTAGGAGTCCCAGTCACAGACCAGGACCCCACTGTGTTCGGCGCGGTCAAATCAGAACAAAAAGAGTGTCTCTACCCCAAAGGGTTTAGAATGTATGTCCAATGCCTAGTGCCATAAGGCCCCAATCTTGGTCAGTGCCTAAACATGCTATCAAGCAAACAAACCATAATAATTCCATAACGTATTTAACTTGCTCTCACTGAAATCGATCACAAAAACGTCCATTGACTTCAGTGGGAGCAGGAGCAGGCCCCAAATGGCGACACCAAGAAAGTAACAGACATGTTTAAAAAGAAAAAAAATCCTGTTCTGAAATCCCACTTACAGATTTGTCTCAACAGATACAGTGCTGAAGCTGTTACAGTTAGTCAATATTTAACGCTCTGTTCTGGGGAGTTCTTGGAGAGGCTGCAGATCAGGCCTTCCTGTATAGCAAGCCATAGGAGGATTTTTTTAAAACCAAAACAGAGTATAACCCTGTGGGTTTCTATTCTGTAAGCTGCACAAGGGAAAACAAAATCAATGTTTGCTAAATGAAATAAGAACAAAATGGGAAAGAAATAGCAAAAGGATATCACAGACAGATGGATAATTGTTAACTGTGGATAAGTATTAACTGACATGTCCATTCCTCACTGAAACCTGGTTAAAAAAAAAAGAGCCAAGTCACTTACTTCAGTAAATGATGCGCCACAGAAGGGTGAGCTGAGAGTCGGCCACAGTACATTTCTGTGGAGGCCCACTGCATTATGGCCTGATGCATTCGGTATTGCACAGTCAGCATCTTCACTATGCTCTCGCCATATTTCTGAATCAGACGCTCCATTAAGGTGAGAGAAAGACCCTTTGCTGCAGCCCTGCACCAGGAGAACAATTAACAAGACAAACTGAACAGGTGAGGAGAACAAGTCCATTAAGGAGGTTGTTTAAAAACTGTTAAAGGGGTGCCATCAATTTAGTTATCACATTTCTGTCTGACTTTCAAAAATTATTATTAGATTAGGAGCCATGATCTCCATTAGAGCCTCTAGAACCCAGAGACCCAGTCCCGAACACTAACCATAGATCATCTCTGTATATCCTTGTTTTATAACTAGCCACAGCTTCCACTATGTGGATTGTTTTTTCTAACTGCTCATTTTAAATTCTCTTACACAAAGGGTAACTCTACAGGGTTCTACAACTACTATCTATGTCTGCCTCTCTGCTGCAACGCATTCTGACCTTGCAGCACTCTGTCGGAAAAGATCTAGAGCCACCGTACTTAGACTGCAAACTCTTGGGCGCAGGGACTATCTTTTTACCCTGTGCTTGTACAGCGCCTAGTACAATGGGGTTCTGGCCCATGACAGTGTCTTCCAGGTGCTACAGTAACACTACCAACTAAATAAATAAATAAATAAATAAACAACAACTCAGTAAAGCCACTGCCCCGGCTGTTTAAACACACAAGGAGCGTGCAATTAACAAAGGGACAGAAGATCATTCCGAAAATATTTCATTAAATGAAACAATAATGCATGCCCTCTTTTGTAGTACTGCCTGGTCACCTCATGTTAGAAACACGGCAAGATTTACATAAAATGAAAGATTGCAGATTAATTACAACTGCAGAGGAGAAGACTCAGGAGGGACTTCCTTGATGAGGAAAGGGTCTGCAGTGAAATATGACCAGACTCTCCTTCTTACCCTGGCACACATTACAGTATCAGGAGAAGCCCCTTGAAATTAAAAGGGCCATATATTTAGAGCAAGATGAAGAAACTACTTCTTTACATCATCAATGGTTAATATGTGGAACTCACTGCCACGGGAGGGCAGAGAAAAATACAGTGGCTGGATTTTAAAAAGGACTCACTAATTTTATGACCATGATCAACATTTGCAGCCATAGATGCAAAGGGAAAGTTTGGCGGGGGAAAGAGAGGAAGAAATGTTATGTTATATGGCATACTCTGGTTGCTGCCAGGACCTAGGAGAATACTCCACCTCACACTACAGTATCATACAATTGACACTTCCTTGCCACAGCTGACAGAGAGCTCAGACAAAGGGATGACATGCATTGCCCTGCAATTCCAACACTGGGTCTTTCAGAGTTTTTAGGATTAAACCCACAACACAGCTCAGCTCCCTCCAACAGTAGAGACAACCTCCTCAGTCTCCTTCAATGGGATGGCTTCAGGGCTTGCCTGCTCCTTCTGACACAGGTATCAACTACAGAAGTCTTTTTCATTGCTCTGAATTCCATAAACCAGAATGCTGTGATGGAGAGTAAAGGTGGGTATGGAAGTCACTCACTTCACCCATCTAAGGTAAATGGTGAGTGAACACACACCAAGGCAGACCCTTCTGGCCAGGTAGTAATTTTATTACCAAATCTGTGTAAATAACCAGCAAAGAAAAAGCAAAAGTTGGTACTTAGTATAAGTAAAGTCAAAACCTTGGCATGAACAATGCAAGCAATGGACTGGGGCTGTGGTCAGGTGTTGATTTAGGGCAGGGGTGAGCAAACTATGGCCCGCGGGCCTGATCCGGCCACGAGCCGTTTGAAGCCAGCCTGGGTGCTCCCGCTGGGGAGCGGGGTCTGGGGCTTGCCCCACTCCGGGCGGGGCGCTGGGTCGGAGGCCGTAGCATGCAGCTCCCGGAAGCCACAGCATAGCCCCACTCCGGCTCCAGTGGGAGCTGCAGGGGCGGTGTCTGTGGATGGGGCAGCGTGCAGAGCCACCTGGATGTGCCTCTGGGTAGGAGCTGGAAAAGGGACATGCCTCTGCTTCCGGGAGCCGCTTGAGGTAAGCGCCGGTTGGAGCCTGCACCCCTGAACCTCTCCCCATGCCCCAACCCCCTGCCCCAGCCGTGAGCCCCCCTCCCGCCCTCCAAACCCCTCGGTTCCAGCCCAGAGCATCCTCCTACACCCCAAACACCTCATCCCCAGCCCCACCCCAAAGTCTGCACCCCCAACCAGAGCCCGCAACCCCACCCCATTTCTGAGCATTCATGGCCTGCCATACAATTTTCCTGATGTAATGCGCAGGCCAAAAAGTTTGCCCACCCCTTATTTAGGAACAAATGGAACGACTAGACCGGAATAGTCTTCTCTTCTGGGAGCAGAAATCAATGGGGAAGTAACTCACAGCTTGATCCCTCATCTTCCCCTCTGCCCTGCTGTGGTCCTGAAAATTGTTAGCTCAGCCCTGAGGCGAGCAGGAAGAGAAACAGCGATGACTGAACAATAAACAACAAAGAAAACCTATGGCGAGTGACGTATGGAAAGTAGAATCAAGTTGGATAGACTCTGATCTGGGTAGACTCCACTATTGATTGCTTTGGGCCTAGCAATAGTAGGGCCAATTAACTCTTAGTGAGAAGTAAAAGGCATAATTATCACCTGGGAGAATTGAGATAATCCCCTCCGGCCACATGCAGGGGTCATTCGAATTAAATCGTTTGTCTACAGAGTGTTGGGTTTAATTTTGATATATGTTAGAGCTTGGCTACACTTGGACATTTATTGAAATAGCTATTGCAGGATAATTATTTCAGCATAAGCTCTTATTTTGGAATGAGAGTGTCCAGAATAACTGTTCTGTAATAATTATTACAGAACAGCTAATTTGGTAAATTTCAAACTGCATATAATCCCTTACACACAGGGATTTTAGTGCTGATGAAAGGGGCTGGTTTTAGAGCCCAGGAGTCCGAAGGGCCTGATTCTGATTGATACGAAGGCCCCTTTGCCTTGCTCTGCCAGGGTAAAGGAGTTGTAGTGTCAATCAGAAAAAGGCCCTGGAGTCTGCTGTCAGGGGCGGCTCTATGTATTTTGCCAAGCACGGCAGTCAGGCGGTGCACCTGCTGGTGATCCGCTGGTAACGCGGATTCGGCGGCGCGCCTGTGGGAGGTCCGCTGGTCCCGCGGCTTCGGCGTACCCACCGCCAAATTGCCGCCAAAACCGCGGGACTGGCAGACCTCCCACAGGCATGCCGCCGAAGGCAGCCTGACTGACGCCCTCACGGCGACCGGCAGGCAGCCCCCCGTGGCTTGCCGCCCCAGGCACGTGCTTGGTGCGCTGGTGCCTGGAGCTGCCCGTCTGCTGTTTATCCACATAACAAGCCTGGCATTAGGAAACTAAGTGTTTCTACTCTGCTGAGCCAATCTACCCCAATCTTACCATGCCAGGACCACCTCCAGGAGTGAGAGGCTGCTGTGTTCCATTCACATTCAGTCCTTGAAGTTTCTCATGGCACTATCAACAAAGGCAGACACCAGTGCTAACTGTGAAGTGGATGCCTGTCCACTAGAAACTGGATTGAGACCAACTTGCTTCACAGAGGCCACCAGAGAGCCATCAGCTGGGAGTAAATTTTGCTTACTTAGTATCTGGATTCTCATTACCAAACCCCTGGGCCTCCCAGCCTTCCGAATATCTGCCACTGCAAATGAAAAACAAGCCACTTATTCAGACGTGGACTCCAGGTCTATGTTAGGGAAGCAGCTGGCTGCATTAGCCAGGTCAGGCAAATCAAGAGTGAGTCGCACTGGTTCAGGAGATTTGGCACTCGGCTCCAGACGAGCAATGTAAAAATACCTCTTGGTACATCACTGACAGCTTCAACTAGATGTGACAACTTAACAGATTAGAGTCTTTCCAAACAAAGAGGATCTTTTCCCCTCACTCAGTTGACGAATTCTTTACAAATCTAATAAGCAAACCAAGGATCATGTTTAAAGATGACCCATGAAGTATTTGCAATAAAACGTCTCTTTTTAATACCGGCAAGAAATGTTCTAAGTCATTTCTTTTAATGGCATCTCACAAAAACAGAACATGCCCTATCCTCTGAAATACAACCCCTGTATAGATATTCACAGCACTTTTTCCAAGATCCTGTATATCCACTGGGGGGGGGGGGGGGGCGAGAACTGGGCTGCAGGGTGGGTTGGAGAAATTCAAGCTTGTGAAAATGAGTCTGTAGCCCTGGGGTGTAGCTGTAGCCAATACAGCTGGTCTGTGTGCATCCGGGGTGTGTATGTTGTGTGTCTGTGTCGGGGGAGGGAGGTGTATTAATAATGAGGATATAAAGCCACTTAAAAATCATTCACCTGTTAATAACATTTACTATTATTTTACCATACAATTAGTTTCTCCAGTTGTTGATTCCCACTCCAAAAAAGTCATGAAACATGGTGTGATGAGGCAGGTAGCCCCACACTGGCCATGAGAGAGTTAAAAAGAGCCCACAGCAAATGCCAGGACTGGAGTGAGGAGTTAAAAGGAGGTGACCTAGCCAAGCTCAGGGCTGACCAGGAAGGAGAGCAGAGCTCTGCTGATGTGAGAGAAGCCTAGTTGCCACTCAGAGACTGAGCTAGCTTACCAGCTGGACAAGCCTTCTGCTAGATGGAACAACCAGTCCCTGGGGAATTGGTGGAAACAAGGACTGTCTAAAGACAAGCCCTGAATAGAAGGGCAGGGTCCTACCAAAGGTTCATCGGACCACCCTGTTCTGAGCTGTGGTATTTTGTTCTTGGTTTTCTTTGAACCTTAACATGCTGAAAAGGACTGGACTGAAGTGTGCTTTGGCCATGAGGCTACAGCATCGCTACCTTGGACCTCGCAGAGCCAGCGACCTACACGCAGAGACCTGCGGCTGCATGAGTCATGCCCTGATGGGCCATTCAGGGATGCTGCAGAGGCAAATCCAGGCATACATGGAGTTAAGGCTGTAGGTCTCAGTTACTTAAGACAAAAAATCTTTGGTGGAAAAATGTAGTTCTCTCAAAACACACATAGGGAGTCAAAGTTAAGGTCACACTTAAAAACTAGGAAGTCAGGAAATGCACAGCTAAAGTCACCCAACCCAACTGAACTCATCGTGTGCCCTGTCAAATTGCACTCATCATGCCTTGCATATAAAGAGAGACATTACGATGCAAGACGTTAAGATTCCACTTGCAGAATTTCCCTGCCGAATCAAGGTTGGGATTAAAACGTGCTGAGCACCTGTTCTATGAAAATTGGGCCCCATTAAGATGTCTCAAGCTCAGCTTCGAAATATTGAGGGACACAAAACCACTTTATTATCTTGGTCTCGGTCTTCTGACTTCTAAGTGGATCATATTTAATGTGGAAGTCCCTGAGAACATAGATGTCCTATGAGGAATAGCTTCATACACTGTCCATAACACTACAGAGGGTCCTGTGGCACCTTAGAGACTAATAGAAGTATTGGGAGCATAAGCTTTCGTGGGTAAGAACCTCACTTCTTCAGATGCAAGTAATGGAAATCTCCAGAGGCAGGTACCTCTGAGATTTCCATTACTTGCATCTGAAGAAGTGAGGTTCTTACCCACAAAAGCTTATGCTCCCAATACTTCTGTTAGTCTCTAAGGTGCCACAAGACCCTCTGTTGCTTTTTACAGATTCAGACTAACACGGCTACCCCTCTGATACTTGTCCATAACACAGTCACTTTACTGAAAGCAATCTCATTTTAAATTGCATCTTGAATCAGATCCACACTAATTCTTCAATACCCTTCTGTTAGTCACATATCATGTCCCTATGAAGGGATTTAATCAAGGAACTAAACGCAACAGGGGACAGTTCAAAATGTTTAGACAAGATGGGTTTTAGATTGATGCATTAGGCCAACGCAGACTGTGTTGGGCCTTCAATGCACTTTTCTGGGAGCCTTACTTCTGATGCCTTTCAAAAGATACTTGCTGCAGCTCAGTTGGTCATTGATCCTTCTCTGGATGGCTGGGACTAGATTTAGAGGGCTACAGTCTGGAAAAGTTCCAGTAAGTGACACTCTTCTTGATGGAAGATGAAATGATTTCTTACTACGAAACAGTCCCTTGGTAAAAGACTGGGATTTGCAACCCTATGCTCCCCTACCTGCAGTTTTCAAAGCACACGCAGCTGGGGATCAGGAGGTGAATGCAGCACTTGAGAAGTGCCAGAACACAAGCACTGGAAGTACCTAAAGAACCACAAGGCACCCGTTTGACTCCTAAAAAAAGTTCCAGAGTTCCAGCATGTCTCCAGCGCCGCTGAGTGAGGACACTTCCTCCAATCCAGTTTCCCCACGGCAAAGCTGGTGTAAAACACAGCAAAGCTACAGTCTGGATAGCGACACAGATAATCCAGTCACCATCCATAACAGATTGGTTGGAAGATTGTTTAGAAAAGTAATGTCCTCCTGCTGTCAGAAAATGATTTGGGGAGGAAAGTGATACAGCATGCAAGCCAAGTGGCCTAGAGGATGACAGGCACATGCTCTGTTATTTCCAGTTTTTGAAAGATACATAAAAACTGTGTGTCCCCCCCCCACGCTCCCCCCCAGGCATTTTTATTTACTTGTATTTTCCTCATTCTATTAAATGTCACTTTTTAATCATCACTTGATTTTTTAATTGATTTTTAAGACTATCCATGCCTTGAATTGCACTTGAAAGCCAATCAGGACCCAGGGAAGTCTTTGGAGCACACATGGCTAACTCAAGCAAGCACTGTCGGGGCAGCTTTTGAGGTACCCCATGGAGAGGACATCACAGCAATTGTATTGGGAGGGCACAAAAGCAGGGATAACTTTAGCAAGATCAGAGAGAAATGGTGATATTGCTACGTTGCAAGGAACACTGATGAGGGGGAAAAGGAGCTTCTACTGATCTAGTCCTTAGCTGTTGGAGGTGCCATAATGAGGTTAAGACACAGAAGTAAGGCCCCAACTGCTTATACTATTCTTGTAACTGAAGAGCCAACGATACTATTTAGAGGAGGAAGGCTACTGAGCCAAATTTCAGTTCTGAAGCCCTGATGCTTACAGTCTGGCCCTATTCAATTGTCCCCTGCCAGTTCGGTTGTTTAAATTATCCTTCATTTCCTGACCTGACTTGCTGGGTGATTTTTCCGGCACTGCTCAATGTGTACCCTCTGTTCCATCCCAGAAGAGGGTGATGGGATATAGCCTGTACAATCCTTAGGTGTCCTGTTCTTCTGGACAATGGCGTTTTGTGAATGGTAGAGGCCAATGAGAATGGTCCATGTCAGAAGCTCCAAAGAGGCCACCGCTGCCTGTTCCTGTTCTTTTGCAGGCAAGCCATCATCAGCCAGCACTTGAAAGAAGTTCTTTGAATGAACTATTAGTGTCTTTCATAGCCAAAGAGAGCTGCCGTGGCCTACCCAAAGGTGTGACTCCACCTCCAGGTGCCCAGACACATTCTGGGCTGGCCATGAAAGGGATCATTAGTACTTCAAGGATTAAATAAGGTTATTGAATTAAATTTACATTTTAAAAAGCGACACTACTTTGGGTCTCATGAAAGGATGGAACTATGGCTTCCTCTCTTCAATCTTGTACTATTCTCTGTAAAACCAAGTACCATTAAAAGCTTGTAGCCAATATGTTTTCATTCTCTGGCTATTTTTGTAAAGATGGTCTTGTCACTAAGACACAGCACAGGGAGTCAAGAGATCTGGGTTTGATTCCTGGTTCAGAACTTGACTCTCACTCTGCAAGCCTGAGCTTGTCACTTAACCTCTCTGGGCCTTGGCTTCCCCATCTGTAACAGCACTTGCATACATAAAGAGGGCTTAACTCACTGATGTCTGTAAAATGCTTTGGCATACTTTGCAGATCTACAGCAATATCCATGCAACAGGATTAGATCTTTCATGGGATCATCAGTTTCATGCATTTGGCATTTTGTCTTATATTATGCTGTATCATGAAGAGATTTCTGAAACTGCTATGAAAATAGGCATGCTATTTAATGTACTGTAATGATTCCCTCCCCCACAGTCATTTTCCTTTTAAATCACTGCAGGAATAAGCTATACAACTGCAATAAACCATGTGGTGCAGCTTATTGTTTGGATCTGTAGTGGCTAGCCACAGAAAGTTAAGGCCCAATATTTGGTATTCGGTGATTAAATGGAAGTAAATCTGTTTGGATGCCACATGCAACTACATCATATACCTGAGCAGGAAGACTGCTGCTGTAACACTATGATGATTTCAAGGCAGCTCAGTGGCAGAAAGATGCAGATTGATTTATGACAAATGATTAGAAGAGCTAAATATGTCTAAGTTTATCTGAGCAACACCAGGAGGAAGGGATACGGTAATTATCTGCAAATATTTGAGGAGCGTAATGAGGAGTAATGGACTGGTATGAAACGAAAAAGCAAATGTTTAGGATGAATATCAGGAAGCGTCCTGACAATGAGATGCATTATGGCACGCATCCAAAATCCACTGAAGTCAATGGGACTCTTTTTACATTGACTTCAGTGGGCTTTGGAGCGGGCCCTAAATTGGGAAACAGTCTCATGGGAAGTTGTAGGAATCGCAGTGTTTCAGACGCTTGGGACTAGATAGTTTCTCAAGGACATAGCCCTTCAGGGACAGTGCACTGTTGTGTAAACCCAGAAGCAGCATAGGGAGGGAACAGTGGCTCTGGGAGTCATATTCCCCCCTCCATGCTCCCCCAGGGTAATAATTTGCTGGGCTATCCCTGCAGCAAATTACTACCTATCTCTAAGCCAACTAAGCTCTACTGTCTGGCATGTTGTGGGGGGTAGAAGAAAGACTCTACCCATTTCCCACCCACTTCCTCCTCTGCACCCAGAGCCAAGGTCCAGGTAGCCCATGCCATGGTATAAGAAAGGAGTCTGACCTCCCACACTTTTGTGCAGCCAGAGTCAAAAATCTAGCCCTTAAATTTCAACTGGAGAAAGCACTAGAATATGTACTGTATGGTCTGGCAGGGTGACGACGTAGATGACAATAGCTGCAATATCTATTGCCCCTGTGTGCTATATAGTGTTCCAGAGAGGAAATGATCCCTGATAAGCAATGGAGACATAGCCGGAACACAAGCTGTGTGGAAGCCTGTTTGTTCATGTCTGCAGCTCTAGAGGGTTTCATTTAATAAAGGCTTCCTGCTTAAGTAGGGCTGATTCCATACATCATGACAACAGTCTTTTATATATCCGATGTCCTTCTGTAGGCACTGTGGAGCTCTTAGGTGTGAAAACCATGCAAATCAATACTCCCAGTACTGAGGCTTATTTGTACTGCAAAAAGGGGCAGTATCGCAAGGCACACCCTGGGTCATGATGCTTACATATTTTATTAAGCCTACATTTCCGCTCACATATGACAATTAAAACCTATACTTTGTATATCTGATCCTACTGGTAACCCCACTGTGCAAGGTGCTGTACTGCTGTAATGTTCTTCCTGGGGCTAGAACTAATGGGCCACTCCGGTCAAGGCAAAGTCCACCATTCCATCATCTTGAGAATCAGTGTTCTGCTCAAATCTTGGCATTGTTTGCAAAGCAATTGCTGCTAGACACCATTTCAATTTGCTAAAATGAGACGTAGAAGTGATGCAAAGAATCTTGTATTAACAAAAATACTAAACTAGTGCTGTCTGTTTTTACTGGAGATATAATTGTGTAATGCTGAATATTTCTTTTAAATGCCTTCTAAATCTTTTAAAATATTCTACCATTACAGATTAAAAAAAAAAACCTTTGTCAGCATTTGTTTGTAAAGGATAAAGATGTGAGTAGAGTCCAATAGCTATATTGGATTAGCTGACAGAGATTGGATTGATAACCCTCCTAGTTAAATGCAACAGCTAATACATTTGGAGCACAATTATATTATTTTGAAGCCTGACGAAAAGAAGCTATTTAAAATGTCTGATTTATTTTTCAAAGAATCTACTAGAAATAATAATTAGTTCTTTCCCTTTGTAAATCTGATCCTCCAAGTGGGCTGAAGTCAATGTGACTCCTTGCACCAGTAACTGTACTCCTGGGTGCCGGCTCAAGCTCACGGTTTGTATCCTGTCTAAAAGGCTAGGGGGTTACTGATCTACAGAGTACTGCTGATGCCTTGAACAATGGCTTTGTTTAATACAGTAAGCTCCTTGGAGCACAATTTACTGGTAACTTGAGAGATGTAAATCTGTTAACAATATTGATTTAGAGACACATTCTCTCTGCTCTGTTTTATTCCAAATCTATTAAACCTAAAGAGGGACATTGGGTACCACAGCATCCTAATGCTAAAGCTTCTAATTCAGAAGACTTGGATATTGGTCCACAAGAAACTGATATAACAACAGATTTTACTGCAGAGTTGTTTACAAGGATGCCATTAAGGTTGAAAACCAGATATTTGGCTTCCACCCATCCCTTCCCCTTTCTTATTCTCACAGAGTCCAATTATTTGTACTGTAAGAGCTTTAAAAATGCATGAAGATGCAACAAAACTCCCTTAAAATAAAAGTCAACAGCTTGGCACTTGTAGACTTCGCAACAACAAATTAGCAAAATAGCACAACTGAAGGAGTGGGAAAAAATTAAACATCATAACATGTAAACATAGGGCCAGGAAGGGGAAAATGGTGAAAATCGTGAGGGATTCATTGCAAAGTTAAACAAAAACTCAAAGCAGAGGGAGAGACGCATTAAGACATCCAGGCAAGGGAGCAAATACAAGTTTCCAAGAGCATTTGCAAATAGATGGAGTCTTGATGAAGTGGAAAGATGTCTCCTGTCAGATAACCAGAGCTAGGGAAGGCTCTTGGCACTGGCAGTCATGAGACTGTGTAAAGGCAACAGAGAGGAAGTCAGTATTACAGGAGCTCAGGGATCAGAGAAGGGCAGCTGAGAGACACAAGGTCCAAGGGACAGGTGGGAGCAAAGTGAACAGTACAGATACAAAATTTGGGGAATACGCCCAAACATATGCACCCATCACACGAAAGGCAGTTCGGCTTTATCTTGTCACCTTCAAATAGCCTTATTACTTTTTCATGTAACCCAGCCACAGGGAAGGTGCAAGACGGAGAAGTAGGAGGTTGGATCTATGAAAGGATCCTTACCTTCAGTGATCTGCAATATGAAAACTTTGGAGAATCACTCCTCCATTGAGTGAGGCAGTGTTGTCGAGTGGCTAGGGCACTGGGCTGAACACCTGGAGACTTGGGTTCTAATCTTGGTTCTGCTTGCTGTGTTGGTACTGAAACCAGTGCATGAGAAATGGTGCAGTTATATCTAGCAGGGTACCTGCATGCCATGGGTACAGGGTGAAATGTGAAGCCGAAGCACCTGTAAACACCCCAAACTGGCTAAGTATCTTTGTTACTGTTTCATGTCTTGAAAGAGGTCAGTAGTTTTCAAGATTTTCAGCTGGTGTAAATCAGCACAGTTCCACTGAAGTCAAAGGAGCTAAATAAATAAATAAAAATAAAGCTATGGCAACATACACCAGCTGAGGACCTGGCCCATTCATTCAGAGCACAATGTGCTTGGTAATGTCTTCTTTGTATGCTGATAATTTGGCCCAAATTATTTAAACAAGTACAGACGGTGTTTGAAAATTTTCTAATGGTGCAGCTGTGTCCAGTAAAACAACCTCCACTATTCAGGATGCTTTGTAGTCTGATCTGAATTCTAATGTCCATAAAAAGTGTTTCATACAACTAAAACCAAGATATTTACACGCACTGACGTTTTTTCAGGCAGGTTTTAATACTAATGCATAGCACTTATGCAGCACTTCAAAATTTAACAGAAAACTGAAAGGGCCAGATTGCAAACCCCTTGTTCTCACGGGTAAGCAGTTGCTCACACAAGCAGTACCACCGAAGGCAGTGGAACTACTCAGTCATGTAACTGCTCGTGGCTGGGAGTGAGGAGCTCATTATCTGGCTCTAAATAATTAATCCTTCTAAGACTCCTCTGATGTACTTATGCATCCTTATCCTCATTTTACAGATGGGGAAACTGAGGCACAGAGGCACGAAAAGACTTGGCCAACAAGCTCACAAAGCAAGACAACAGCAAAAGCTGAGACTAGAATTCAGAGGTTCCAGCCAGACTTCCCAGTTACTCACTAACTCCTTTTGCCAATAGCTGATTACCAGGCTAGTGCTGGGAGATCTGCCAGTTTGTCTGAGATTTGGATGTGCTGCATAACAGCCTCTCAAGATTTATGTTCAAATCAGAACCTATTGCTCCAAGATGATGTGTTGCTTTAACCTTATTTATAATGATCTCTTAGCAGCCTGCGTTGAGTTGTTCTATCCTCTGGACGTATATAATAGGAGGTTTTCGCTATTCTGAAAGTTAAGTCAGGTTATAGAGATGTATTTTGCTTCTTTTGGCCGCCATGTTATGAAATTAGCTCCCTTACTCAGGTTGTGGTGCAGCAAGTGCCTAGTCCGTTCATGTTTTTAAAAAGGTGCAGTGACTCAAGACACTTTTTTTAAATTACAGGGATAGATCCTCAGCAGGTGCAAACTGTCATAACTCGCTGGAAGCAATTTACACCAGCTGCGGCTCTCCCCTGCAATGTAATTGTTCTTCAAGCATGTGCTGTATGTATTGTAATTTTAAAACTGTGGCTGTGTGCATGATAACTAGCATTGCTTCCTCTTAGTAGGCCTACTACTGCATTAATATTTTAAATAAATAAGCGTGGAACCACAGTGACAGAATTTAATAAGGAAAAAGAATGCATGAACTAATAAGAGAGCGTCTAAATCCATCACACAAAGCCAGATGCTCTAATCAGCAGTATGGAGAGATAGGCCAAGCAAACCCTTTGCCAGGGTCAATAAAAATCATGATTTATAAAAAAATAAATAAATAAAATCTTTTATTTACATTATGATTATTTTCAAAAATTAAATTAATTTTTCATTTAAATCAGACTTTTGATTTATATGTTGTTAGTTCTCTATTTTCATACCATTTTATAGTCTTAAATTTCTGAAGTGTTTGTGGGGTTTTTTGGTACTTGCTTCTTTAATTTGTTTCCAAACTGTTAGCAGAATTTCAGATTTTACATAGGGATTTTTTTTTTTCTGCTAAGAAGTTTTACACTGAAAATGCTCATCTATACTAGACAAATCCAGGTCCTCATTAGCCTCCTGACTGTGAGAATACCACAACACAAAATTGATAAGCAAAGAGCCTGTACTATATTTTTAACCAACTCCTCTTTCCAAAATACTAAAAGTTCCACAAGTCACAATAGCTGAAATGCTTCAGCCAAGCTATGCCCTCCTTCAGGGTTTGGGGTTTGAAATCAATGGGACTTGTACTCCTAGCTGCTTTTGAAAAATCCAACCTTCGGTGGTAAAATATGAACTGAGAAACCTAACATTAGGTTCCTATTTTTGAAAACGTTGGCCTGTTTGTATCAAGACATTCACAATATCTTTCTTAAATGTATCAAAAGTCTAAATAACTTTGCTTTGTTAAAACTGTTGTTTTGAAGTGACAAAGATTTATGCCACTAATAAGATTTTAATAAAAATACAATGGTAGGCAAACATTTATGCACCTGTTTAAGTCAATTTAAGCATGAGTCCCTGGAAGCCTTCATTTTCAATCTTTTGTTCTTTACCTACAGTAGTTTGTAAGATTCAAGCATACCCTACCAGTTAGTGGCACTGAAAAAACCCACCATTGTTTATCATTTAATTCATTATAAATTGAAATACAAATTTGCTATCGCATAAATTGGTGGCTGAGGGAGTTAGGCGCCTAACGAGCTTTGGTGCTTTTGTAAACCCCACTAAGTACCTGACTCCCCACTAAGTACCTGACTCCATTCTTAAGTGCCTAAATACTTTTGAAAAATCTGGTCCTTAATCTCTCAGTTCCCCATCTGTAAAATAGGGGTAATAATTTCTCTCTCCCATCCTCTAGTCTTTTTTGTCTATTTAAAGCAGAGGTGGGAAAACTATGGCCTGTGGGACTGTCCTGCCCGGCCCTTGGGCTCCTGGCCAGGTAGGCTAGCCCCTGACCCCTCCACTGCTGTCCCCCCATCCCGCAGCCTCAACTTGCCATGCCACCAGTGCTCTGGGCAGCGGGGCTGTGAGCTCCTGCTGGGCAGCGCGGCTGTGAGAGCCATCGGCCTGCCCCGGTGCTCTAGACTGCACGGTGGCATGGCTGGCTCCGTCTGGGTGACGCGGCTGCCAGTCCTGGTGCTCTGAGCAGCATGGTAAGGGAGCGGGGAGCGGGGTGGGGGGGTTGGATAAGGGGCAGGGGGTCCTGGAGGGCAGTCAGGGAACAGGGAGCAAGGGGTGGTTGGACAGGCATGGGAGTGCCGGGGGGCCTGTCAGGGGGCAGGGGTGTGGATAGGGGTTGGGGTTCCAGAGGGGTGGTTAGGGGTGGGGGGTCCTGGGAGGGGGTAGTCAGGGGACAAGGAGCAGGGTGGGGGTTGGATGGGTAAGGGGTTCTGAGGGGGACATTCAGGGGGCAGGAAGTGGGAGGGGGTGGAGGCCAGGCTGTTTGGGGAGGCACAGCATTCCCTACCCAGCACTCCATACAGTTTTGGAACCCCAATGTGGCCCTCAGGCCAAAAAGTTTGCCCACCCCTGCTTTAGCGTGTAAGCTCTATGAGTCAGAGATTGTCTATTGTCTAGGTATATGTAAAGAACCTAATACTGGTGCCCTGATTTTAGATGGGTTCTCTAGGTGCTACTCTAATATAAATAATTAACGTTAAAAGTGTACGTATTTCTGGATATAAAATTAGCTCCGTTGCACATGTTTCTGTATATGGTCAGCCATTCATGCATCTAGCCGGCAATATATAGTGGAAAGATCCATAGCTATCGCTTGCATAAAACCAAATTAAGATTCACATGTTAAGATCAGCAAACATAATACACAATCTAGGAAGCAATATGCAGGAAATCAATATTGGGACAGGATATTAAAAAAACAATTTCTGCTAGTGATTTATGGCTCTCAGGGAACAGCTCCACACATTAGACCTAATTTTTAATAAACCAGCAGTAATTCATAACAAATATTCAACCCAAGGAAAAAAGCCAAGCAATAAATTAAATCCTTTGGAACCTAAACTTTGATTGATGGAAAGATGCAGGCAGGTATCCATTACAGACAGTGGAAAGGAAAAGTTTGATCCTCTAATGGAGCAGGAAGGGGGACTGGACAGGATCAACTCATCTCACATTGTATTCCCATGATTTCTCTTATTACTACCTGTCCCTAATCCCAAACCCATGGAAGTCAACTGAAAGACTCCAATTGACTATATACGGTTTTAGATCAATCCCATTCAACTGCTGATTAAGGCCTCATTCCCTCAAATCACTTAAGCAGATGCTTAATTTTAAGCATAATGGGACTATTCATATGCTAACAGTGAGGCATGTACTTGAGTGCTTTGCTGAACAGACACAGACTTAAGCAGGTGCATAACTTTATGCAGGAGTGTTTTGCTTACTTGGGGCTTTAATGCACATGAATACAGGGGCATGCCATCATTATAAACCCACATCCATCTTCTGTTCCTTTCATTCTCCTAATCACACCTTCCACTCAAATGTATCTAGCTGCTGTTGGTGATTCTCTTTCCCCTAAAAGGCCACCAGTTCTTCCTCTATTGCTCGCTATGCCAGCTCCACATTTCAGTTAGCTAATTTGTAACGACACTCTACACAGATCCTCCTCTTCCTTCCGTGGTCTCTTTCTAGTTCCTGTATCAGACTGATTTGCTCTTCATTCTTTCTTTTGCTTCCAAGATCTCAAACGCCTGTATTTGTATTATATTAAACCCCAGGTATGTGCAATGAATGGACACATTATCGTCCCATAAATGTCTGGAAATTCAAAGTTAAAGCTGCCAAAGCAACCATAACTCTTCCCCTTTGCATGTACCACATGCATTAAAATGGGGTCCTCTGAGCATATGTTCCACCCAGCTCCAAATGAAGTCTATACATACCACATGAAGTCAAATTTATCTGATTCCTGGGATTTGCATTTACTAGGGTTACCATATTCTGTGCCTCCAAATGGAGGACACTCCACGGCCCACGGCCCCGCCCCCAGCCCCGCCCATACCCCCGCCCCAACCCCGCCCCCTCCCCAAAGTCTCCGCCCCCTCCCCTGCTTCCCGCGAACATTTGAGTCGCGGGAAGCCTGAAGCAGGTAAGGGGGGTGTGGGGGGAGGAGGCGCGGCCCAGGCTGGCCCCCGGCGGCTCCAGCCTGGGTCGGCTCGGACCCTGGGGTGCCGGCCCCGGCCGACCACCCCCGGCCCGCCCAGCACTGCCGGCCCCCGGCGGCCTGGCGCACCCCCGGGCTCCCCGCGGGCCCGGCTCCCCGCGGGCCCGGCTCCCCGGCTCCCAGCCCGGACCCCGGCCCGGCCCCGCGCCCCCGGCTCCCCGTCCGGCCCTGCGCCCCTGGTTCCCGGCCCTGCGCTCCCGGCTCCCCGCCGGCCCGGCTCCCCGCGGGCCCGGCTGACCGGCTCCCAGCCTGGACCCCGGCCCGGCCCCGCGCCCCCGGCTCCCCGTCCGGCCCTGCGCCCCTGGTTCCCGGCCCTGCGCTCCCGGCTCCCCGGCTCCCCGCGGGCCCGGCTCCCCGCCGGCCCGGCTGACCGGCTCCCAGCCTGGACCCCGGCCCGGCCCCGCGCCCCCGGCTCCCCGTCCGGCCCTGCGCCCCTGGTTCCCGGCCCTGCGCTCCCGGCTCCCCGGCTCCCCGCGGGCCCGGCTCCCCGCCGGCCCGGCTGACCGGCTCCCCGCGGGCCCGGCTGACCGGCTCCCAGCCCGGACCCCGGCCCGGCGCCCCTGGTTCCCCGTCTGGCCCTGCGCCCCTGGTTCCCGGCCCTGCGCCCCTGGTTCCCGCCCCGGCTCCCCGGCTCCCCGCCGGCCCGGCTGACCGGCTCCCAGCCTGGACCCCGGCCCGGCCCCGCGCCCCCGGCTCCCCGTCCGGCCCTGCGCCCCTGGTTCCCGGCCCTGCGCTCCCGGCTCCCCGGCTCCCCGCGGGCCCGGCTCCCCGCCGGCCCGGCTGACCGGCTCCCCGCGGGCCCGGCTGACCGGCTCCCAGCCCGGACCCCGGCCCGGCGCCCCTGGTTCCCCGTCTGGCCCTGCGCCCCTGATTCCCGGCCCTGCGCCCCTGGTTCCCGCCCCGGCTCCCCGGCTCCCCGCCGGCCCGGCTCCCCGCCGGCCCGGCTGACCGGCTCCCAGCCCGGCCCCCGGCCCGGCCCCGCGCCCCCGGCTCCCCGTCCGGCCCCGCGCCCCCGGCTCCCCGTCCGGCCCCGCGCCCCTGGTTCCCGGCCCTGCGCCCCTGGTTCCCGGCCCGGCACCATGCCCCCGGCCCCGCACCGCCGGCCCCGGCCGAGCACCACCCAGCCCTCCCGATTTTCCCGGACATGCCCGGCTTTTGGGGATTTCCCCCCGGACGGGGATTTGAGCCCCCAAAAGCCGGACATGTCCGGGAAAATCCGGACGTATGGTAACCCTAGCATTTACTGGTAACTCAAAACTATAATCCCCACATAAATTTTTCCTTACAAGCCTGGCTCTTTCTAGTTTCCTGCAGGATCTCCATGTCACTGCCCCTAGTTCTGACCAGAGAGTCACACCTACATCTTGGTGGAATTAGCAAACTGCCACAATGAATCAACAGAATTTACTCAGCAGCTTAATGCACCGTTCAAACACCTTTCAAGAGGTTAATTCAACAGAAGACCACTGCATTCTAAGCAAGGTCACAGTCTTGCCACCATCTTACAAGTCCTTTATTACTTGGTTCTACCGTATTCACACATCACCACAAGATGCTCCATATACGTGCATCTAAGATAATACAAAAGATGCAATGCCTTTGTATTACATTATTTGGTCACCAGCATGTACAATTACGTGGTGTTGTCTCATCATGTAACGAAAGACCCTGCTGCAATGTATACACATTAATCTTTAACAAGGGACCATAGTTAAAGTTGCTGTTATGTAACTATGAATGTGTATTACATTCAGCCAGCGTAATATACACACCAAACAGTTCGTTCTAATGAAGTGCTGTCCACCAGGAATCTTTGGGATGTTTATCAATGTCTGCCTGAATAATTAATGGGAGATTCTAAAGCTGTGAAATGCTGCTTACTTGTCAGATATGATTGTTGGAGGCAGCTGTTTGTGATCGCCAGCCAGGATACACTTTCTGGCCTTCAGCAGAGGGATCCAGCAGCTTGCTTCTAGGGCCTGAGCACATTCATCTATCACCACCAGATCAAAGTGATTTTCAGGAAGTAACTTCAGTGGACCATCAGAGGAAGCACCTAATCAAAGGAGAAATCAAGAGAGAGTTAATACATCTTGTTAGGAGAGAATAAGAGCACAAACAAGCCTATTAAAAAAATCCTTTACAAATGAATTGCTGCTAAAGGCAGGTAACAAAGATGCTGGTTCTCTGCAGAGATTCACAATTTCAAATCTGCAGTCCACACGGGGGAAAAAAGGGACTTGCTATTTGCCAGCATCTGACTACAGCTACAGTTTTTGCTTTGGCATTCATACCCATGCCCTCTTGAGCATCTTAAAAACAAAAATAAAACCAGATAATTAAAACCACAGAACGATATGCTCCACTATCTCATTAAAGCAGAGCAAAAGCACTCGCTTCCCTTCTGCCCTCTACGTCAAACAATCAAAGCTAGAAGGGAAATAGATTTGAGATTTGCCTTTAATGATGTACTTTGGGAAAGAATTTCTGACCTTAAACTGAACAGACTTTGTCTAACCTACCTGTCTTCTCAAGAATATATTGTGGCATGGCTAGGAAAACCAATTCTACCAACAATGCTGCACAAACACTCCTTAGAACATTTGTGGTGTAACAGAGCAGATAAAATTATTTGGGGCAGGGACTGTCTTTTCATTAAGTGTGTAAAGTGACTAGCACAATGGGGCCCCAACTCTTAAAATCAGGGTCTCTAGATAAAACTGCAATCAAAATATTAAATTAAATTGACATGTCTATTGCTCAGAGCTCTAGATTTGAGAGGCACTGAAAACACTGGTGAAATAATTCATGAAAGTGGGTGAAAAGGGGGTGAGGAGGAGAGATAAAATGTAGGAACCTGTTGTATGTTTATTATTCAGAGCAATGTCATAAAGGGAAAGATTGGTTTCTAAAACAGCTTGTACTATTCTAGGGCTGAGGAATGCAGCTCGGGTTAGGGATGATTTAGTTCTTCTTTCATAAACCACAGTCTGTACAGTTTTGGATCAGGTTGGACGCACCTGACACAAGCTACAGTTTGTCAGCCTAAGTGCGATTTCTTTTTATTAGGCAAAACTTTTTCAGAATATACTTACCCAATATAGTTACACGGGATGTATAATTTGAACCTGGCATATGATATATTGCCAAGCTCCACACCCCCTCCAAAAAAAAGATATATGTAATGAAAGACTTTACAATTGTGCAGGTAGAGAGGGGCCATACCATTCTAGCCACATAGCATCACTCTAATTTATTGATCTCCACTTAACTAAAGGTCACGTATGTCTCCCAGGGTTGCAGTAATTAAGCTCTCCTCCCGCTGAGCTTAGCAGCAAAGAGGTCTGGCTTGTGTGAATAAATCCTGCTAACTGGATGCTTCTGAGTAAGCCAGCAGGCTTTCTATAACTGGGGAAGCCATAATTATCTGAACCTCCAGTATTACAATGCTGTGATTATCCCAGCTTTGTAAAATCAAGGCTGCATTGGGTTGTTGGTTTGGTTTTTATATGTAATTTATTGATTTGATTTGTAAAGGACTTTTGACAAAGCCAAGTTATTTAGACTTCAAAACTAGCTAGCAAGCCAGCAGGGGTGCATGAGTTTGCAAGGAGAACCCCAGCTGAGATGGCAGAGTGAGAGTACCACTATCACTAAAAGACAGAGGTCAAGCCCCACTTCTTTCACACAGTTACAACTAGAACTGAGGGACTACTTCCCTACAAATAATTTATTTCAAGGATTTCATAGGGCATTTTCCTATTAGTGAATTGTCCATGGCCATCCTGTGAGACTCTTGAATATATTTGTTATTTGAAATTATTCACACTTTTCTTCAAATAGTTATTGATCAAATAATTGCAGGTTGCATTTCTTGATGCCTTGGGCCCTGATCCAACAAAGCACTTGAGTATGTGCTTAACTTTTATGGAAGTAGTCCCATTAACGTCAATGGAACTGCTTATGTGCTTAAAGATAAGCATATGCATAAGTGGTTGGCATGATCAGTACCTAGATTACTTCTTTA
The DNA here is from genome assembly GCF_027887155.1 of Malaclemys terrapin pileata. Lineage (NCBI taxonomy): Eukaryota > Metazoa > Chordata > Testudines > Emydidae > Malaclemys > Malaclemys terrapin. The sequence continues at coordinate 37,767,041 of NC_071508.1, forward strand.
AGTCATATGGTATCGTTTCTGTTCCCTAATTGGGTGACTAAACAAACATTGCATATATTCTGTACAAACGAATATTCCTGTGACATTGCACCCCATAATGCTTTATAGAAATATGGTTGTAAGTGTAAATATGACATAACTGGAATATGTTTTATGCTAGATATGCCATGTAACATATCTTTGCAAAGATTATGCTCCACTGCATGTATTCATCTTATTTGTATGCATGTATTATTTTTATATCTGAAATTATAAGTGTCGGCTCTATGCTTGTATTTAAGTGTTTGCTGTAGGAAGCACATAAGGCAGATTTGGTCAACATGGTGTGAAGGGGTTATTCAAGTAAATGGAAGTACTCAGCTAACAATGGACCTTGATAGAGGCCAATCCACATCTGAGCTTTCCTGGGAACGTTCGGGCTAACATGTGGGCAATGGCGTTGGCCTGTAGAGAACTGAGTCATGCATGGACATGTGACTTGCCCATGTGACTCCAAAACTCCATCTTGTACTGTGATTCTACATGGGGGAGAGAGGGGTTCCCATCCACAAGAGAGACTATATAAGCCCCTGGATACCCCTCCATTTTGTCTTCAGCTGGCTCAAGAGATAGCCTCTCCACCCCAAAGGATGCCTGAAAGAAACTGGAACAAAGGACAGTAACTACAGGGGTGTGAGGGATTGCTGGACCCAGACTAGGAGGAAATCTAGTCTGTAAAAGAAGCTTATTGGAACACCTCTGAGGGTGAGATTTACCTGCATTTAGTTTCTTACTGTATTAGGCTTAGACTTGTGTGTTTTATTTTATTTTGCTTGGTAATTCACTTTAGACTGTTATTACTTGGAACCACTTAAATCTTACTTTTTATATTTAAATAAAATCACTTTTTACTTATTAATCAACCCAGAGCAAGCAATTAATTCCTGGGGGAGCAAACAGCTGGGCATATCTCTCTATCAGTGTTAGAGAGGGCAAACAATGTATGAGTTTACTCTGTATAAGCTTTATGCAGAGTAAAACGGATTTATTTGGGGTTTGGATCCCATGGAAACTGAGTATCTGGGTGTTGGAGACAGGAGCACTTCTTAAGCTGTTTTCAGTTAAGCCTGCAGCTTTTGGGGGACCTGGTTCAGACCTGGGTCTGTGTTTGTAGCAGGCAAGCGTGTCTGGCACAACCAGGCAGGGCACTCAAGTCCCAAGCTGCCGGGGAGAACAGGCTCAAAGGTAGTCCCAGCACATCGGGTGGCAGTCCCAAAGGGGTTTTTGTGACCCAACCAGTAACAATTCCATTCAAATTTCTCACTGTGTTGGTCAGTTACCTAAAGCATCCCATCAGGAATCAGAAACATGTGACCTACGGACCTGACTAGGACAGAGTAAAATTTCAAACAACAAGTGTTACTCACTGAAAATAGAATTCATAGTTCATACTGCATTGGCTGTTTAACCACCATGTGAAGTGCAAATTTTACAAGCAAAAGCAGTCTGAAAGTCACTTTTGATGTATTCATAGTACTGAAGTTGGAATGTTTGTGGAAAGTGAACAAAAACAGTTTTGGATTTAACAAAATAATTATATGTGAATCTTCCCAGCCCTGCACCACTACTTGCTAAGCTCGGCTTTCAATACTGATTCCCCTTTTAATGCTGTCTCTTTCTGTTTCTGCCTCTGACCTATCACTGTTACCAAGCTCATTCCAGTCCATGATAAGCCTCTCAGATCAGGGTCCTTTGTCTTTTAAAGCTCTGTAAAGTGCCCTGTACGCTTACAACACTATATACACAATACATTTTGCAAGCAGTTGGTCCATAAAATGGTTAGGCCACTTTACGGGGTTTTTGTTGTTGTGGTTTATAAACATTTTTTTTTTAAATGATGGAGGTATTCATGTTTGCAATCAGATCATGAAACATCTGCAAATGTTACTTTTCACAGAACGTTTTATTACCTTTACATGGCAGCGGTAACTGCTTTGTTACATAAAACTGTGATCACAATGGGTAAACATTATTATTTATTCTATGTATTGCTGTAGCACCGAGACCCCAAATGAGATCAGGCCTCCATTGTGCTGGGCCCTGTACAAACAGGTAGTAAGGAACAGTCCTTGCCCCAAAGAGCTTACATGCTAAATAATAAATATAGTCGCAGTGTGTGTGTAGGAAGGTTCAGCGCTAGTCTGTTTTATCAACATTAAATAGAACACAAAGGAAGATAATACAAAGAAATTAGATCGGGATTCTCAAGCTCCGGGTCACAATCCCAAGAGGTGTTAGGGAATCACAACCACCCTGTCGTTATATTGCTTAGTGGTAAGCAGGTAATGGACAGAAGGGAGGAGGGTAAGAAAAGGGGGAAAGGTTAAGAACCAATAAAATAGATTAAAATTTAAAAGGCAGAGAAAAGGAGTTCTAAGACTCCTATCCATCCCGGATACACATGGGCATTACAGACCATACAGTCCCACCACACTGAGTGATATTAAATTACATATAGTTTGGCTAAGTCAGGGGTGGGCAAACTTTCTGGCCCAAGGACCACATCTGGGTATGGAAATTGTATGGCAGGCCATGCATGCTCATAAAATTGTGATTGGGGTGCGGGAGGGGGTGAGTGCTACAGTTAGGGGTGCCGGCTCTAGGGTGGGGCTGGGGATGAGAGGTTTGGGGTGCAGGAGGGTGCTCTGGGCTGGGATTGAGGGGGTTGGAGAGCAGGACAGGGATCAGGGCTGGGGCAGGGGGTTGGGGCATGGGGAGAGGCTCAGGGCTGTGGGCTCTGAGCAGCGCTTACCTCAAGCGGCTCCCGGAAGCAGAATCATGTCCCTTCTCCGGCTCCTACACAGAGGCGCAGCCAGGCGGCTCAGTACGCTGCCCCATCTGCAGGTACCAGCCCTGCAGCTCCCATTGGAGCACCAGAGGGGGCCATTGGAGTGTGTAGGAGCTGGAGCGGGACCATGCCGTGGCTTCTGGGAGCTGCGTGGTGCGGCCCCCGACCCAGCGCCCAAGCCGAAGTGCCAGAGCGGGGCTGAACTGCGTGGTGTGGCCCCCGACCCCACTCCCCAGCGGGAGCTTGCGGGCCAGCTTAGGGCTGTAGTTTGCCCACCCCTGATTTAAGTGTATGTTGACTCTGCAATCAAAGGCATGGTTGCACTACATGTAGAGATACAAGCAAGCTTTACTCTAGCTCAGGAATACTCAGAATTCAGTGGTTCCAGAGCCAAATTAGCAATCAACTTAAGTTCCCTCTAAGCTGTATGGCCACGCAGCAGGCTATCAAGGGCCACGCAGGCAGGGAGAGGGGCCCCTGGCCTAGCCCAGCCAGAGCTGCCGCAGTGAGGCACCTCTCACCTGGCCCCGAGCTGCTGTGGTGAGAGAGGGCTGGGGGAGTCCTCTCTCCCTGCCACACCTCTCTCCCTGCCACAGCCTGAGGGCAGCCTGCACTCCAAACCCCCCATCCCCGGCCCCACCCCAGAGCCCTCACCCCCAGCCGGAGCCCTCATCCCCCACACCCAAACCCTCTGCCCTAGCCCTGATCCCCCTCCCGCACCCCTCATCACCTGCCCCACCCTAGAGCCCGCGTCCTGAGCCGGAGCCCTCACCCCCTCACACCTCAACCCCCTGCCCCAGCCCTGAGCCCCCTCCCACAATCTGAAGCCCACACATCTCCTCCATACTGGTGCACATAAGAAAATTCATTCTGCGCATGGACGTAAAAAATTAGAGGGAACACTGCCATCAACATTACCCAAAAGAGCCAGAGTAGTGTGAATTCATTGTTTCCTTTACTATTTTTACATTATATATATATATATATATATATATATATATATATATATATTATTTTCACAACAAACGACTGACCAAATATTTTACAATTGGTAAAGAACATAGTAAAAGCATCCTGACTGGTTAATAATTAAAATCACACCGTGTTTTAATATCAGGTGCTACAAAGAGCTGCAGGAGACACATTAAAGAGCCACTTGTGGCTTCTGGAGCCTCAGTCTGAGTATCACTGCTATAGCTAGTACAAATACCAATAGCAGTGAAGTCAGAGAGGCCTGGGCTTCAGCATGGGTTTGTACAAGCACACACGGGGCCTTGGATACTTACTCAGGTGGCTAGCCCATGCTGAGTCCATGCTGCCGTGGCTTCACTGCTATTGGTACTTGCACCAGTTGGATTAAAGCTAGTTTGGGAGTGTCTACACACAATCACACCTCGGACTACAGTGTAGATATACCCTAAGGAATTCTAACAGCAAAGTAGGTGACCAGACCGAAGTATTTTGTGTATTGCTTTTACTATTACAGACTCTCTGTCAGAATCACTTTGAGCTACTTGCAGCCTCTGATGAAGCTATGAAGCTGTGTTGAACAACCTAATTTGACCTAACATTTCTAAAGGCAAAAGGGGAAACCGTACGTCTAACCTGTATTTGTTGCAAGAACAACATTAGCCCGGGTAAGGATTTCAGTCATAGCAGTTTCTTCTCGCTCCTTCAGCTCCTTTCTCAGTGCCTTAATCTCATTTCGGAACTGGCTTCTCTCCCCCTTGTCCTGGGTCTTTCTGGTTTTTGTCTGCACAATGGAAATCAAAAGCAGATGAAAAAGACAGCCTATAGTCCAATGGACTACCAGAGGAAATTTATAGTAGCCCATTTAACAATGAAAGCAGCAGAATCTCTGGTATAAATGCAATTTACTGAATTTCATTCAACAGCACTTTATTAAAAAAAAATAAAAGATTGCTCTATAGGCTTATGACTCCAACCCTAAAACCCTTATTCCCATGGTTATCATGTGACTAAGGTTTGCAGGATAGACTCTAGAACCTTAGACATGATCCACAGCCTAATCTTGATCTGCCCTAAATAATCTCGGTTACTCATTTCTGCAACCATTACTCCTTTCCCAGCACAAGGAGGCGGCAGGGGAGGAACTGAGAGACCATCAGAGTAACACCCTGTTCTCTGCTCTACACGGGACGCTGTAGCTATGAGTTTGCCCCTTACTCAGGACAGACTGGAAAGTTCCAATGTATCCTTCACACAGTAAGGCTACATGAGTTGTTTGCACTCGTCTAGCCTAAGCAGCAGCTTTAGACTTTTTAAAAACTGCCTTTACACTTTTATAAATGCTTTAGAATATACATTTTTAACAGAGAGGGAGTTTTTTTAGTTGCACCGATTTAAAAAAAATAAACCAGAGGTGCCTATAACATCCATGGCTGATCTCTGGTGGTTGTGGTGCATTGGCAAAGCCACCTGCCATTGCAATTCAGCTTGGAAGGACACCAAGCAATGATGCGCTCCCAAATGGAAAACAACTTTGGAATGGTTTTATCTCCCTGGTGGTCAAAACTTATTAGAAAGCTGGAAAGGCTACAAAAACTCCACTCACTCAAACTGCTGCAGTAAGTTGTTTGCTGTGGAAGGGAGTGGGTGAAAAGCAAACTTGGCTTTGACTATAGATACTATGCTGACTGGTGCCATAGGTGGCTAAGACAGACAGATACCAATTATGTCTCTTGCAGAACAGCAGGAAGCAGAGGGGAAATGGGAAAATCTATGGCCTCGGTAGATCGATGTTTACAGTTTGCTCTGCAGAAGGATCCTGTATGACTAAAACCGTTAGTAAAAGGTATAAGTGGAGTAACTGTATCCTGAAAACTGCTACTGCCATTAGAACGTGGAGAGCAGATTGGATCTGAGCACAGAAAGCAGTCAGGGGAGCCAGCTGCAGTGTGATGGGGCCCAGGCAATGGAGTAAATGTGGTAGAAGGGCCCCGAGGAACCCTTTGGAGTACACAGCATAAGGTAATAGAGTTCTGTTTTCTGCTCTTTGCTATTATCTTTGTCTTCATCTCCTGCACATAAAATCAGTGCACCTATGTGTCTCCATCAAAAAGTTATTTATTGCCGAGAGATCAAGGCCCCATTGTGCCAGCCATGCAAACGGAGGTACAGACAGTCCCCATCCTGATGAGCTTGCAGTCTAAAGAGACAAGACAGACAAAGGGACAGAACATACTAACAGAGTGATGATTTGCAAAGGGCATATTAATTCCATGAGTTTTTTTGGAGGGATGGGGGTTTTATTGGAATGGGATTAGCTAAATGGAGAGAGAAAGGTTGAAGGGGACAAGACAAGGGAGAGAAGAGTTAGGGGTGGAAGTAAAAGGATAAGAAGGGCAGGTGGAGTGAGGCTGAGGTGAAAAGACTGGTGGGGGGGGGGAAAGAGAGGCAAGAAAGCATCTGGAAGATCACCAATGCAGCCTCAATATGGTATCCTGTATTTTCAACAAACATCCCTGTTTGGCCATTCTCAGTATCTTCCCTTCAGATTTCCTCTCAAGAGGCCAAGACTAGCCAGCTGTGACACCTGGGGAGGGGCAAGGCATCTACCTCAGCTTCCATGTCAGCTCCAAAGTAGAGCAATTTGAACACTGCCCAATATCATGCTGCTCTTGGCACGATGACTCAATCGGGGGTGGGGGGAGGAGAACATAAATCTGGAGCATTGTTCTTCAGTGAGAGAAACTCTGGGGAAATTAAAGTACGGATGGTTTCATTGCCATGGGATCCAATCAGCAGGCCTTAAAAAAATCTTCTTGCTAACTCTGCATTTCGAGGATTAAGCATACGCCCAGTGCTTAATTTGTGCCAGGGCTGAGCCCCGGCACTCTGGGCTTGCCACATCAGTTATGAAAGTAAATAAACTGCCTGAGCCCCGGAACCTCTTTCATTACAATTAAAGCCCTGCATACACCCCTTTAAAGTCCTCCCTTCGGCAGCCATTTTGGAACACAGTTCATCAGCCACATCCATTCTCACGAGAGGAAGCAGAAAGGGAAACCCTAGTACCCATTTCCCCCTATTTTTCATTCTGCTGTAGGGAATCAGGAGAGTCAAGTGCTTGTCAGTCAAAATTTCCCATTTCCTCAACATACTTCCAAGGAAGCAAAGTTGAGGGGGAAAATTACCTACAAATTGGAAAGGTGTGAAATGACTTAAAACATAATGAAAACCTACAGCTTATAGATGTGAAAACAACCTAAGTCTCTGTTAAAGCAGATGCTAAGGGAAGCACTGTAGCTACTGGAAACCCATTCATTTTACAGGACAGACCCCTGGTTGTGGACACTTATCTATCTATCCATGGAACAAAGTCCTTTCCTGCCCCAGTGTCAACCTGCAGGAACCTGAAAGAAAAAGCTACCAGGAGACCTGCCTATCTAGTGAGGTTCCTGCCTCTATGGCAAATACGTTCAAAGGCAGCAACAGAAATGCAAGATGATGAATAGCCTCAATTGAAAAACTTAAGTAAGCTGCTGCCGTAGCGATAGCTGCAGATGAATGATTATGGATTCAGTAGCCACAGTCAATCTGCACTATCTATATAGTAAAAATGCGTTGCCTTGTCTCCAGCCTTGCAAAGAAAGTCTGAAGAGTCTTCTGCTTTGGAGCAAAACCTTCCAGCTTTGCTGGCAAAAGTCAGCATTTTATTGTGGTGGAGGAGGAAGGAAAGCAGAGATACAAAAAATGGCCTTGGATGCTTTCACTTCACAGCTGCAGATTTTAGCTGCTACTGGAGATGTTAAAAGGAGTCATGAGCTTAGGGAATGCCGAGAACAAAAAAAGGAAGTGAAGTGATTAGTCATGGGGGAACTAGATAACAGATCTAGGCAGACATGACACGATTTATGTTGTGCTGGGATACAAGGATACCTCAAGCGTTTCGCTGTGTGAGACGGGAATATCTTCCAGCACAGTGTGTTAGTGAGATTGTAAAGCCATCCTGTGCCATGTCATCGTTGGGGGGAAAACATTAATCTGCACTGAAATGTTTTATCCCAATTAAAAGAGCCGCATTCTAAATTAAATTAAAAATAATTACATTAAAATCATAATGGGAGGATGTATCAGGGCAACCAGAACTATCATTCTGAAGTTATTTAACGATGTGACTGTGTCTCTGCCTTTTCAGTGTAAAAGGTAGTACTGGAGAAAGGTGCCAGACCGACTGTTTGGGAGGCTGCAGTGGCTAGCCACAGACCACGGGCAATACAGCACACTCTTCTCTGCTGTGCCCTGCCAAGATGTCTCAATCATCACCCGGATGGACCAGCTCTAGCCATAAAGGCCCATTCCAGTCAATGGAGCAGCTCCCACTGACTTTGAATCAGGTTCTAACGCAGGTATTCAGTCTTCTCCACCACCACTCAATCCATGGCCTTTCTACTGAGTCTGTCAACAAGGTTGATGACTGTGCCGATGTGGACCACCTAGCCCTTTCACAGGGAACACACTAACCAGCACTTAACGCACTGCTGGCACTTCACAAATATAAATGGAACGGTAGCAATTGACCATCAATTCTAGTCTTGGATTGTATTTGAACCGCCGACCTAGATGTGAACAACTAAATATCCCATTACGAGCCCTCTGGACTATTCAGATCGTTAATTAGGTCTTCTCTCTTTTCGGAAGTATCCAAATGATAAAATGGCATGGAATAACTCAGTTCTGAGAGCAGGCTGTAGCTTTTAAAAGTGCGTAACATGCAATTAAATAGACCACAGTGGTGACGTGCCAGGAGACAACCACAATCACTGACAATTCGCAGAAGGGAGGGTTTGCTAGCCATTTTATGAGGAGCTTGCTTTTATGTGTTTCACTTGTTAGCAGGACAAAGATCTCCTCAACACAAGGACACTCAATACCCACATGGGCTTTGTCCATGATTGGATACCATTACAACAGGCTGCCATGTGAGAATCCCATTCACTCACTCCTTGGGCTCACAGGGCTTAGCAGGGATAGGCTGAGACTAGGGAAGTATGCTGCACAAGTCCCCTGCGGTCAGTATGCTGATTTGTGTCCATGAGCCATAACTGGAGCCTCAACTAGCCCTCCATGGCCAGGAAGAAGGACATTGTGCTACTGAGTCGGAATTGGGCAAAAAAGGTGAAATCCTGAAAGGCCCCCTGCCCACCAAAATGTAATAAGAATATTTCTCTCTTCTACAGAGCTTAGATCTCACACCTCTTTCCCCAGGATGAGGAATTAGCTCACTCAGGATAGGGGAAATGACATTCCCAATGTCACACAGCACAGGTGAGGATAGAATCCGGGGCTCTCAGACCACTGCCCTGTCCCCTGGACCCCACTGTCTCCTTATTCTCACAGGAGGGAAGAAATCAGGCTCTAATCATGAATATATTCTCGCATGAGAAATCTAAGGAACACTGTGAAAACAGCTCGTGTCAGGGTCTCAGCGTTCGAAAGATGGAAATGGATTCATTAATACTAAGTGTTCTTTTGGCATACAAAGCACAGCAGTCATAAGCGTTATGGAAAGGGCAGCTAAAGATTTTTTCTTTTAGACCTGTAGTAAACAGATTACACAGAGAGTTTTCCACAGTGCATTACTTTTAACCCTTCACTGCCTTGGAATGATCTGCAACTGCTAAGCAAAGGGAAACCTCCAGCCTCTCTGAATCCTATACACTCCAATTGAATGACCCATAGATCCAAAGTCATCACCAGGTCTCACTTTTATGGATGTAGGATACTTACAGCTGAAATGCAGGATTAGAAGCAAGAGGAAAACCAAGGACAGGGTGAGCCAGTTACTCAGTGAGGGGGGGAAACAATAACAGAAAATGTGGAAAGGGCAGAAGTGTTAAATGACTTTTTTTGGTTCGGTTTTCACCAAAAAGGTTAGTAGCAATTGGACATCAAACATAGTGAATGCCAGTGAAAATGAAGTAAGATCAGAGGCTAAAATACAGAAAGAACAAGTTAAAAATTACTTAGACAAGTTAGATGTCTTCAAGTCACCAGCGCCTGATGAAATATATCCTAGAATACTCAAGGAGCTGACTGAGGAGATATCTGAGCCATTAGTGACTATCTTTGAAAAGTCATGGAAGATAGGAGAGATTCCAGGGACTGGAAAAGGACAAATATAGTGCTCATCTATAAAAAGGGAAATAAGGACAACCCAGGGAATTACAGACCAGTCAACTTAATTTCAGTACCGGGAAAGATAATGGAGCAAATAATTAAGGAATCAATTTGCAAACATCTAGAAGATAATAAGGTGATAAGTAACAGTCAGCATGGATGTGTCAAGAACAAATCGTGTCAAAACAACCTAACAGCTTTCTTTGACAGGGTAACAAGCCTTGTGGATGGGGGGAAGCAGTAGATGTCGTATACCTTGACTTTAATAAGGCTTTTGATACTGTCTCACATGACCTTCTCAAACAATCTAGGGAAATACAGTGGTTCACAGTCAAGTTGGAAGGGCATAACAAGTGGGGTCAGTTCGCTTCAATATCTTCATCGATGATTTAGCAAATGGCATAGAGACTACATTTACAAATTTGCAGACGATATGAATCTGGGAAGGGTTGCAAGTGCTTTGGAGGATAGGATTAAAATTCACAATGATTTGGACAAACTGGAGAAATGGTCTGAAGTACAGAGGATGAAATTCAATAAGGACAAATGCAAAGTACTCCACTTCGGAAGCAACAATCAGTTGCACACATACAAAATGGGAAATGACTGCCTAGGGAGGAGTACTACAGAAAGGGATCTGAGAATCATAGTTGAGCACAAGCTAAAGGAGTCAACAGAGTAACACTGTTGAAAAAAAAAAAAAAAAAAAAAAAAAAAAAGGAAGCATCATTCTGGGGTGTATTTGCTGGAGTGTTGGAAGCAAGACACAAGAAGTAATTTTTCCGCTATACTCTGCACTGATTAGACCTCAACTGGAGTACTGTGTCCAGTTCTGGGTGCCACATTTCAGGAAAGATGTGGACAAATTGGAGAAAGTCCAGAGAAGAGCAACAAAAATGATTAAAGGTCTAGAAAACATGACCTATGAGGGAAGATTGAAAAAAGTGGGTTTGTTTAGTCTGGAGAAGAGAAGACTGAGAGGGGACATGATAACCTTTTATGTACTTGAAAATTGTTACAAGGGGGAGGGGGAGAAAATGTTCTCCGTAACATCTGAGGATAGCACAAGAAGCAATGGGCTTAAACTGCAGCAAGGGCAGTTTAGGTTGGACATTAGGAAAATCTTCTTGTCAGGGTGACTACACACTGGAATAAATTGCCTAGGGAGGCTGTGGAATCTCCATCTTTGAAGATTTTTAAGAGCAGGTTAGACAAACACCTGTCAGGGATTGTCTAGATAATACTTAGTCCTTTCAGGAGTGCAGGGACCGGACTAGATGAACTCTCGAGGTCCCTTCCAGTCCTATGATTCTATAATTATTCAAAGTATCATTTTAAGATTCCTGCACTACAATTTATTTGTAATAAATTTTGGATTTGTTTCCTACATTTGATGTCAACAAAATGAGGGGTTTGATGCTATATTATAGGTTATAGCTTCCCATAGCGAATGCATTGAAAGTAGGAAGAAGTCATAACAGCGCTGTAAGAGTGATATTTTGGTGCATATTCACATCAACCCAGAACATTGTCTGCAATATAAATGTGATCTAGAGAGTAAATCTGTTGACAGTGGAATGGGACACATACGAATGCCTGGTCAATATCCTTCCTGATATCTGCCACTATCTGGGCATTATCGCCACGTGCCAAGACTGCATCCAGGGAATGATGCTGGATGGTCTCCAGTAGACGAGCAGGGTGACCAAGACGCAATATCTTCTCCTTGTAGCCAGCCAGTCTTTCCACCAGATTATCCACCGCAATGTTAGAGGGAGCACAACACAGGACCTTGGAGACAAAACAAAGTGCTAATTAACTTCAAACACTGAACTGCTGAGGATTGCAAAGCCTCTGATTAAGAGCATTTAAAGTAACGATAGTCTCACCACTGCACAGAGGGGGGAAGAGGTGATTTTCTGAATGCAGCTAAGAGGAAAGGCAACAGTTTAAATCTATAGCTTCAAACTACTGCTGGAAATACGCATGTACACAACACAAAACAGTGCAAGATTTTAAACAATTACCTACAGTCCATGTCTTCAGACTTCATTTAGGCCCCGTGTACACTTGGGATTTGCCCCAGTTCCAGCCATCCACATCGCTGTATATTTTCAACCGATAGTACAGGCAGATGAAGCTGCTACTTGCACCAGAAGAACTTATCCTGGTTTCAGCCAATGGCTAGAATTGGGGGAAATCTCTGGAGTCGACAAGGCCTTTGATTCCAAAGTACAGACACCCTGTATGCTCAAGTATCAGGGGGTAGCCGTGTTAGTCTGCATCTACAAAAACAACAAGGAGTCTGGTGGCACCTTAAAGACTAACAGATTTATTTGGGCATAAGCTTTCGTGAGTTAAAACCTCACTTCTTCGGATGCATCCGAAGAAGTGAGGTTTTAACTCACGAAAGCTTATGCCCAAATAAATCTGTTAGTCTTTAAGGTGCCACCAGACTCCTTGTTGTTCCTGTATGCTCAAATAATGTAAATGACAACATGTAAATGTACATACTATAGCTACAGCACTAGCATTAGAATTATGGACTGGTTGGCTCAAGCAGATAGGGCCCTTTTCTCTCAGGTGTCAAAGCCTGGGCTCTCTGAAGATGATTAGTGCCTACTCAATATGCTGCTCCCCCTTTCCCCCCCTCCCTGGGTGCCATGCAAGTGACTTAACATTCTCAAGAGAACCCCATAGTAGGACGAGAGCTGGCTTCTTGGCCCCTGATAGATGTGTACTGTTGCCAAAAATCACCATTTCATAAGGATTCAGAACTAGAATGTTTTATAAAACTTACAGCAGTGTATATTTAGTGAGCAAATATGGAAAGCCACCCCCATTTCACACAGCCCACAAATGTGACATTTCACCAGCTGGAGGGGAAGGGTGGTCCTGTGGTTAGACACTGAACTGGGAATCAAAAGATGTGGGGGGTCAATTCCCACCTCTCCCACAGATTTCCTGTGTGAAGTTGGGGAAGTCTCTTAATCTCGCTGTGCCTCACGTCTTCATGTGCAGAACGAGGAAAACAACACTACCCTACCTCATATGGGTGGGCAAGAATAAACCATTCATGTTTGTAGGGCAGTCATACCACACTGACTGCAGTCATTGGGGCAGAGACTTTCTTAGACTACATGCACATACAGCACCAAGCACAATGGGGCCACAGTCTTAGTTGGGAACTCTGGGTACGACTGTAAGATAAAGAATACAAATCCAGGCATTGCTAGAGTGCCCATCATCGTAGTGTCCAGACAACGTAAACCACTGCTTCCAAGTGGACCTAGTACATGGGGTAAAACGTGTCAGGTGCTGCCCAATGCATCAGAGACGTCACTCAAAGGCACTGGCGCATAGGAGTACTGCCACACCTCCTGGCTTGAAGTGGTTTCCATTATATACCAGGTTTACAGTTTGGTTCAATGGCTCTCAGCACCCCTCACTATACAAATTGTTCCAGCACCCCTGCACTGGCGCATACATACACACACACACACACTTTTTTCTTTTTAATATCAACTCCCCCGACTAATGCCGCTGGTATGTGAGTCAACATAGAAGCTACAGTGGAATGCAGCAGGGATGGGCAGCAATAAAGAATTCCACAGCTCAATGTGTCTGATTAGTTGGCAAAATAAGCATATCCCTAGTGACTCTGGCATCTCTCACTCACTTTCAGGCCTTGCTGCGCAGCTTGAAGTATTAGCTCGACCACGGTAGTGGTTTTGCCAGTGCCGGGTGGTCCATGGATGATGGCAAGTTCTTTCTGTGCCAGCGAGAAGGAAACAGCCTCCCTCTGGGAGACATCCAGCGATTCATTATAGAATTTTAGAGGCTCTGTGAAAACAGCAAGAGGATCATTCAGATGTCAGCTACACATTTGGGCATTTGCAAAAGAATGAATACACAAGTACAAATAAAAGATGTTCTTGGTAGCTGACATGAACCAGGCTGACAATGAGAATAACATTTCTAGCGAGCGAGGCAAGCTGTTTAACACCCTGGGGACTAACACTTGAAACTTGGATTTCTTTCAAAAATGATAGGTTACACGCATTTTCCTGATCATCCTTGGTTTGTTATCTTGGGCATGCTTCAGAGGGAATGTGTACTATTTTTCCAGATAGCTTGTTATCAAAACACTGCTGCACTGGATAGCATTTAAAGGAGCAGTCTACTTATGGGAAAACCAAAGGGTTTTTGTTGTTGTTAAAGGGACCAGAAATGTTTTGATTACATTAAAAATTCAGTGAGAGAAAATTCACGATTTTATTTTTAATTTAATCATTCCTCTGCTGGTTATTGAATCCACACACAAGAGCATTGTGTTAGCAACCAGGAGAAGCAGAAAAATTACACTGGCTGTAAACAAAAGTAAAACAGACCAGCCTAGTTTCACTGCACAATCCCAAGCAAACAGCATAAATGGTGAAAAAGAAAATTAGATTTTCAAATCTCTTTCAGTTCTAATTATCTAAGATGTTACTAGCAACACAGGAAAAGGAAAACTAATGTGTGACTTTTATCTTGACTGTGCTCTTAATTTCAAAATATGGGATTCTTCTCTTATTTCTACAAGCAGTTTATTTCTCTTTATACCGCTCAGATTTCTCTGAGTTGGAACAAGTTTATTCGCATCCCACATAATTCTGCTACTAATCTCCCTTGTTATTACTGCAAATTAATTACCACAGAAAAGATAACTCATGAGACTGAAGTTTACACACACAAAAATGATGGGTGAAAACCCACATAAGGTAGGTTCCTGGCACCATCTTTTGCCTGGTGTCATTCATTAATTTCACTTAGGGCCTGATCCAAAGCCCAGTGAAGTCAGTGGGAGACTGTTATTGAAAGTGACTTTCCATCTTCAATGAACTTTAGATCAGGCCCTGGAATATTGGCAGGCTGAATGATGTTCTTCCCTTTGGTACACACTTTGCCATCTCACAGTTCCCATCTAGGGTGCCCACTTTTAAAACTCCTGAGCACAGGTTAAGAACACAGGGGGCTCAAAAGGCTTCAAGGGGGAGGGGAAGAAAATGGTTTATTTTCCATGGGTCTTATTCTGCTTTTTTTGAGGGTAGAGCCTGTTACAGTAACTAGCAGAACAACATCAGATCTCTGTGGGATAGGGAAAAAATCAGCTCCCAAATGAGAGGCATTTCCCACAAAGAGGAACAGTTGGTAAGTAGGAGTCATTGCTTTTTTTTTTTTTTTCAGTTTGGCAAACAGGAACAGGCGTTTTCAATTGCATGCTGGCAAAAGAAGCACTATGGAGCAGGCACATCAGGAGGAGAGACAGTGCCAGCTTCTTCCCCCCCGCCAGTGTGCTTACTTAGAGGGGCCATCACTCACAAGGGCAAGGTGGTCCAGTCCCCAAGCCCATTCAGTCCTCAGCCTCACTCTACGACCACTAAAAAGGAGTAAATGTTGAGAATATTTTGTGTGCATTGAGACCACCAGTTGATTTCACTATGGCCACCAAGCAGCCATCAGTCACTGGCATGGGGTGGAGGAACCGCACATTAAGCCAAGACAGAAAGGGGTTCCACGGTCTCGGCTGCAGACAGGGCTTGAGGTCTGGGCCACTCCAAAACACCTGCCAGAAGTGTCAAGCCTAGAGGGGAGCATTCTCCAGCTGGACAGAAGATCCAGGAGGGCCAAGAAGAGAGACCGGAGGGAGGAGAGGGAGGAGCCCTTTTATAGATCCAGAAGGAACTTGTTCCCAAAGGCCAGAAAACTATAGACTGCCCAAAGGACAGAGGGGAGGAACCTACCCTGAGTGGCAGGGAGTTCAGGCTACAGACTGCTCATCCATATGGCGAGTGGAAGGAGGAGGCCTGTGGAGCACGTGTCCCCTGTGGGTCAGGTTTGGAAACCTCTCCAGGTCTCTCTGAGGTTAACCAGTCTGGGAAATGGAATGGAGGGGGTGGTAGGTTTTGTCTAGAACAGACCCCAGTTCATTCCCAGCTTAGGCCTGGACTTTTTGTTGATTGTTCAGATGGTTAGTTTGATTAAAGAATTTTTCATCCCTAGCCCCACTCGGAAGGAAGAGCTTCCTTTCTAGTTCCTGCCATGGCCAGCTGGCCTTCTCCTGACACAACACTTGCCTGTGCTGACCAAGTTGCTGCTTTCCAGCTGCTGCTATGTCCTCTTTGTTTGTCTTATTTCTCTTCCCCATACATCATTTAGGCTCCGAATATCTGCTGTGAAATGCACAGAGCTCAGCTGATCTGCTTCGATCTAGGAGCAGACTGTTGTTCTTAAGAGCTGCTCAGAATTATTTTTTTAATTAAGAACTTCCAGGTATAGCCTGAAATCAGACCTGGCAGCATACTTAGGCCCTCATGTACATAGGGGAAAGGAATACATGTATGTCAGGCCTCTCTTCCAATCAGTGCTCTGCTTGCACATTTTAATCCTAACAAACAGACAAGAGTGTGCAAGGGCCTGTTCACACACCCAGCACCCCTGGGCTTGGTGCCTGTGAGTCACACAGATGAGAAGCTGGAATCTTATCGCCGTTGCAGCCCTGGTTTGGGACAAGCCAAAACCCTTTTCAGTGTCAGAAGAATGAGGCAGCAGTTTGTAGGGAGAGTTACACAAGGAGCCTGTGAAGTCGGATGGTATCCCTCTAGCATGTGATTACCCAGATCCCTTCGAACGCTAAGGGCCAGGTTGCGAACCCCTGACAGTGATGAAGTCATCCCACTGTAGTCAGTGGAAGTACTCCTGTACCTGCTCACCAATGTAAGGAATTCATTTTCCAATGTCCGGAGGCCTCTCAAACCTGAGGGATTCATTGACATATACTCATAGCTGTAGTGACATTAAAGAGACTCACACACATGTACTAGTAGTAGAACAGATCCCATTCAGCTTCTCCATTATAACCTGACAGCACCTAAATGACTTTAAAAAAAGGGGTCATGGGGGGCTTAACCCGGAACAAGATGCTCTCCTCTGTTCCTAATGAGTGCTTAGACGGGGCATGTCACAACTGGACACATACGAAGATGGGAAGGGTTCTTGCATGGGGCAGCAGCTTCCTACTCCAAAAAGCGTGCTTTGCAATCCTCCCTGACTCCTTCACAGATACTACAGATTAGCAGTGCGGTGACTATGTAAATCCAGTGTGCACTAGAAAGGGAGATGGTATATTTGGGGTTCATCAAGTGAAAGAGTGCAACAACAGTCTGGTGTAAATGGAGAATTAACCCACAAGAACGTTAGAAAAAGTTCTGCAGTAAATCTTCAGTGGTTCTGTCATACTTCTGCTGATGGCTCAGCTTCTGCCCTTAATCAGCGCTGCCTTTTAAAGTAAGTTCTTTAAACCATGTACTCGCCGAGCAATAAAACTCAACTGGGATTTCAGCAGCACCTTTTCTTGCTCGAGATATCCACAAGCTCTTCCCAAAGCAATGAGCTGAATGTGGGTAGCAAAACAACCGCACAACCAAATGCAGCAGCCAGTCTGTCCTCAGCATTGGCTCACAATCAGGCCAGGTCAGCAAAACAGATTCTATTGTGGCATGCCTTTGATCAAGACAGCAGCAGGATCCTGGGTGACCCACCTACTCTCTCCACTTTCTCCTGGACAGCCTCAAGGGAAAAGCAACAGATTCTGCTACCCTCTGCTGTGCAACTGCATAGTTAGGCCTGTAACATGGAATTCTTCACAAAAGAAGTTTGAGTGATCCAAGGACGTGAATCCCTAGCTGCATACAGCTAATAGCCCAATGCTGACCCCTGGTGGATAATAGCGTAATTTATCGCCTTGCACATTAAAGAACTCCAAAACCCTGTTAGTTTCAGCATATACACACAGGAATCACTCCAACCACACTGAAACGCAGCCACCTCTAGGGTGTAATTGAGCAGCTGTTTAACAGCTGGAATTAAGTGTGGGATTTATTTAGAAAGCTCTAAACGGTTTGGGCCACAGCTGCACAAGGGATCAAGCTGTTTTAAAAGGGAGAGAGATCCTGGCAGGGCATTCTCCATGAGGAGACTTGAGCTCGCTGGTTTGACAAGACCAGGACTTCTTAAAGTTCAGAGCCTGCCATTAGGAATATCTATTCTCACAGGCTTCCCTGGAAGCAGCAGAATTAGGAATTTCCTGTAACTGTTCTGAGGAAGGGTTAGTCTTTGCAATAGACTTATTTCATCTGGGCATATTATGTCCAAAAGCTGCTTGTTATATTACCCTAGATTACTGCATGAGCCATTATATTTGTAGCTTCTCTGAAAGATCTTGTGTTTGAAACTGCAACCAGGAATAAATATCTTTAACACAATCATTTTACAATGCTGTAGGCTTGGACTGGCACTATTAGAAGTGTAAATAACTAAAAATTAAATCAATAAATAACAGTCCGTAGTTTAGGATGGGAAGTGGATATTGCTGTATCCAGCTGCAACTGCAGTTTGTTTTAGAGATGAATGTAATTAGTCACACTGGGATTTGCCATAGACATAGGCCTGGTCTACACTGGGGGGGGGGGGGGGGGAAGGGGGGAATCGATCTAAGATACGCAACTTCAGCTACGAGAATAGCATAGCTGAAGTTGACGTATCTTAGATCGACTTAGAATCACTTACTTCGCGTCCTCGCAGCGCGGGATCGACGGTCGCTGCTCCCCCGTTGACTTTGCTTCTGCCTCTCGCCGAGCTGGAGTTCAGCAGTCGACGGGAGAGCGATCGGGGATCAATTCATCGCGTCTACACTACACGCGATAAATTGATCCCCAACAGATCAATCGCTACCCGCCGATCCGGAGGGTAGTGTAGATGTACCCTTAGGGTCTATCATGCCTAGGGCCCTACTAAAGTCACAGTCCATTTTGGTTAATAAACTGTCATAGGATTTGAAAAATCTTAAATTTCATGATTTCAGTATTTAAATCTGAAATTTCATGGTGTTGTAATTGTAGCGGTCCTGACCCAAAAAGAAGTTGCAGGGGGGTCACAAGGTTATTGGGGGGGGGGTGTTACAGTACTGCTACCCTTACTTCTGTGCAGCTGCTGGCGGCGGCACTGCCTTCAGAGCTAGGCAGCTGGAGAGCAGCGGCTGCTGGCCGGGTGCTGAGCTCTGAAGGCACAGCTGGCCGGGAGCTGGGCCCTCAATCAGCAGCCGTTGCTCTCTGGCTGCCCAGATCTGAAGGCAGCAGTGCAGAAGTAAGGAGGGCAATACCATACCAGGCCATCCTTACTTCTGTGCTGCTGCTGGCGGGGCTCTGCTTTCAGAACTGGGCAGCTGGAGAGCGGTGGCTGCTGGCCAGGAGCCCAGGTCTGAAGGCAGAGCCGCTGCAAGCAGTAGTGCAGAAGTCAGGGTGGCATGGTATGGTATGGTATTGCCTTGCCACCCTTACTTCTGTGCTGCTGCTGGCGGGGCGCTGCCTTCAGAGCTGGGTGCCTGGCCAACAGCCGCCATTATCTGGCCACCCAGCTCTGAAGTAAAATAAAAGGGAGTTGCAGGGGAGTCGCAAGGTTGTGTCAGGCCCCCCAATTTGAGAAACACTAGTCTCCCCCGTGAAATCTGTATAGCATACAAAAACACATATTTCACGGGGGGCGGGAGACCAGATTTCACGCTCTGTGATGCATTTTTCATGGCTATGAATTTGGTAGGGCCCTGTGACAGGGTGCTGGGGTTTAATCAGCCCCCTGCCACGCACACTCCAATTAAGGGGAGTAGATTGAAGCTGGCTGAATAAGCCTGTGTCTGCCTGGCAACTAACAACAGCTGCCAGCCTAATTAGCCGGGGCGATAAAAGGGCTGGGAAAAGGGGGGAAGGGGGTGTGGCTCTGGTCTGCTGCTTGTAAAGCCTGGCTGAAACAAACCGAGAGAGAGAGAGAGAGAGAGAGAGAGAGATGGGAAAGAGCTATAAATAAAGTGCACTGGTGATTGCATTGACCTGACAGATCCTGACTGGTTTGTGAGGGAAGCAGGGGCAGAAGCAAGAGGGGCCTAACTCTACCTCGCTAAGGCCCTAATCATGCCTATGCTTCAGAAGAGTGCCATGGGATCTTAAAACAACCTCAAATCGTCAGAATTTCAGCTTTTCCATCTCACGAGGGAGGCAGCACCTCCTCTAGCCCAGTGTTCCTTAATACCATGCTGGTGCATGCAAAGAAGCACCGTCTGAATCACCAACAACACTTCTTTCAGCACAGAATTGCTCCTCAGAGCTCTCCCCTCCCAATATTGACCTGCTCTGGTCCTGCTCAGCTTGCGAGCTCGACAAAGATCACAGCCAGAAGTGGTAGAAATGCCTGCCCAGCATCGAACAGCAATAGCAGTAAGACAGCAGAGGTAGAAATGCAAGTTATAAGACTGCTGATGCAAGCCTAGTGTGTCCAAAGTTCAAGTGAGAAGCCCAAAGAAACTCAAAAATGAAAGGAAGTTAGCACTAGGCCTCAGTGGCTGGGATTTTCTAGCGACACTGGGACTGAGAGAAGGGCAACGCACAGACTACTGTCAACAACTCTGTAAATCACTATGAGTCTGGTGGAATTGCTTTAAATTGCTATTATTATAACCATTACGTGCCGAGTGATTGTTTCTTTATGCAGTGCAACATCAAACTGACTGTTGTTAATTACTTTAAGGCCATGTTTACACTAGCTTCTTCTTCTTCGGCTATCCCTCGATACAAGGAGGATGTATGCCAAGGGGGTTCATTGGTGAGTTTTTAAGTGGCTGAGGAGCCCAATTCTTGCCATGCAGATTTTCCCACAGAAGTGACAGGTATAATATTCAAGAAGGGGACAAATCGTTGTGCAGGAACTAGAGAGGTATTGCCCTCCTCTCCATCGCAGAGAAGACTCTTGCCCAGATCCTACTAAACCACCTCCTCCCCCTTGCCAAGGAGCTCCTCCTCGAATCACAGTGTGGCCATCCCGAGGCACAACCGACATGATCTTTGTGGCAGGACAGATTCAGGAGAAGTGCAGAGAGCAAAACCAGGAACTGTTCATGGCATTCATCGACCTAACCAAAGCCTTTGATTCTATCAATCATGATACCCTATGGAAGGTGCTGTGTAGGTTTGGCTGTCCACAGAAATTCATTTTCATCATCAGACTACTCCATGATGGGATGACTGCCACCATTTTGTGCAACGGCTCAGAGACCGAACCATTCACACACCGATGTCAAGCAGGGATGTGTCATTGCTCCAACACTCTTCTCCATTTAACTTGCCGTGATTCTGATTCTCATTTGCGACCGCCTTCCTGACAGAATTGGGATTGAGTATCATATGGATGGCCAACTCCTCAATCTTTGACGTCTCCAAACAAAATCTAAGATCACGAGAATTGGCATCACTGTGTATGCGAATGACTGTCATTCTTGCACACACAGAGGCTGACCTGCAAAGCACCCTAAAGCTTTTTGCAGATGCCTATCACGCCTGGGTCTCTCTCTCAACATCAGGAAAACCAAGTTACTCTACCAGCCCTCACGTGCACAAACTGCTCTTCGTACTCCACAAATCACCATCAGCGGAGAAACCCTGGAAAATGTGGACCATTTTCCGTACCTCGGCAGCCACCTCTCCCAAACAGCCAACATTGACACAGAAATTGAATACAGGATCCGCTGTGCCAGCACATCTTTTGGAAGATTACTCAAACGAGTCTTCAATGATAGGGATCTACAAACAGGTACCAAGATCTTGGTTTACAAGGCAGTTGAAATCCCCACCCTTCTCTATGGGTGTGAGACCTGGGTAACCTACAGACAACATCTCAAGTGGCTGGAGTGGTTCCAGCAGCACTGCCTCAAGAGGATTCTCCAGATCAGCTGGGAAGACCGACGCACTAACGTCAGCGTTCTCTCTGCAGCCAACATCAGCAGTATAGAAGTGCAGGTCACGAAATACCAACTCCGCTGGGCTGGCCACTGTGTACGTATGCCTGACACTTGCCTCCCGAAGCAAGTACCCTTCTCTCAGTTAAGTCAGGGAACAAAGGCTCGCGGAGGGCAGCGGAAACGTTTCAAAGATATACTGAAAGTACATCTTACAAAGGGAGGCATCAACCCAACAAACTGGGAGGACTTGGCACAGAACAGAACACAGTGGCGCCACACCATACACCAAGCCACAGCTCACTTTGAGAACAGATGTGCTCATGAGACAGACGCAACAAAGGAGGAAAGAAAGGGCACAACACTCCAGCCAACAACTATGTCTCCTCCAAGATTACACCTGTCTTTACTAGCACTTATATCAGCAAAACTTTTGTCACTGAAAAACACACACCCCTGAGTGACATAAGTTTTGCTGGCATAAGTGCTTGTGTGCACAGCGCTACATCAGCGGGAGGCGCTTGTTGAGCTGGTTTTATTATGTCAATGGAAGAACTCTCTCCCATCGGCATAACACGGCTACACGAGTGCTCTTACAACGGCCCAGCTGTATCGGTACAGCTGTGCCAGTGTAAGCTTGTAGGTGTGGACATTGCCCAGGCCACGATTCGCTTTGTTGGATTCACTGTCCATCTAATCAGCTGGGAAACGGATTAACCAGGCCTAGCTCGTGTGTGACATATGCAGCCACTTATACAGATCCTTAAGCCACAGTATTTGGCAGTTTACACATTGGTTCTCAAAATAACAAAAGCTGTTAAGACCATATTGTAAATCACAGTACATTTCATTAGAAGATAACTTAAACCTATTGACCAGTTTGAGTAGCACAAAAGAGTGTTTCAAGCTATTACAATTCTATTTCTTTGTGCTCTGGTAGAATTTCAAAAGAAAACCAGCCTCACTAATCTTTTGCAAAATGGAAGAGATTTCTTCTCCAGGCCAAGAGGCTATATGCCAGGAATCAGTCCAGTAAAGAAATCGACAAGGAAAGCACACAATAGCTTGAGGACTCTGCCTAGCTGCTGACATACTTACAGCAACAAGAAATTACTGTCCCCGCATCGGACTCTGTCTCTTAATATTGCTAGTGAACATCATTTGACACACACACAGAGCTGCTGCAGCATGTGTATTTTTAGGATATTATATAGCTTAAGCTTTATACCTCCCACCCCCACTTACAGCTCTATCACTAATGAAACCCTGCTCCGCGTGTTTGTTATTTATCATCTTGGTCCTTAGGATCTCCTGTTCTCTGACCTCCTTGCAGCTCAATTCTTCCCCATTCTGTCTATTCAAAGTTCTGTGGTCAAAAATCATATTCCTCTCCTGCCATTCTGACCACATCTCCTCTCTTCTTGAATCCCTTCCTTGGATTCCATTCTTCGTCCTCAATATTAAGTACAAGTTATTCTTCCCATTTGCAGAACTCTCCCCTGTCTACATTTTTTTCTACACCTCTCTTGCTCCCTACGCTCCACCCACACTTCGGTCATGCACTTGACATCGACTCCCGAGTTAGACCAAATTTTCAGCCTCAGCATTAGCACATGAAGCATTTTTGATGTGTCTATCCCTGTAGATAATTGCATCTTCTGATTCACAAAAGATGTACTCTTGGTCCTTAAAGGAGATGCTCTGCTACGTCAGAAAAGGGGCATGAAATGATTTAACATTTTTCCAGTCATGTGCAGGGCTGCCCAGAGGATTCAGGGGGCCTGGGGCAAAGCAATTTCGGGGGCCCCTTCCATAAAAAAAGTTGCAATACCATAGAATACTATATTCTCGTGGGGGCCCCTCAGGGGCCCGGGGCAAATTGTCCCACTTGCCTGCCCCTCTGGACGGCCCTGGTCATGTGTCAGAAAGCACAATTGAGAGACACAGAATTCTCTCTATATACATTTCCTTGCTGTCTGTAGAATCTTATCCCCGTCTAAGATAAAAAGCATCACTTGGAAACTGCATGGGACCTTTATGATCTAGTGATTATAGAAGACAAGACAGGAGTTTGGTCAGTGTTTATATTTAAGTTCTGAACCTTCTTTCCCCATGAAAAAGAGATAGAATTCTAAGGCTATAGGAGCAAGTCTTGTATACTGCACTTTGCCTTCCAGCCTCACTTTCTCTTTGGGCCTGATTCAAAGCCTACTGAAATTGATGAGAGTCTTTCTGGTGATTGCAACGAGCTTTGGATCAGACCACTTATTTGTTCATTTCCGCCTCACTGCCTCCTGTCATGCTCATTTCCTCCTCCACACTGATTTAAGTCTAGATGGCATGTTATCAAGCTCAGCCTCAATTGTGAGTGTCATTTGCATAATCAGCCTTGCTCTGCGCTGCTCCTCCTCCTCCTCCGTAAAGATGATGTCTAGTCTCCTTCCACAGATACTGACAAACAAGATTGGAAAAGATTTGTGTTTTTCCTGCTTAGGCCAAAACAAATGTTTTAAGATGTATATTTGGCATCGATCGCAGAGCTCCACAGATCTAGCCAGTGAGGGTAACCCGCAAAATAAAGACAGTGACCGAGCAGCCCCACAGGCAGTCACTGCACAGGCTGCGGGCTCTCAATATAAGGAAGTAGGATCCAGGATTCAGTAGGTGGCGCTCTTCACCAAGTTGCTCCTGAACCAATGCATCAAAACAGTGTTAGAAGACACGGCTGCTGAAGTCCCCTTCTTTCAGGTCATGTTACAGCAGGGGTGGGCAAACTTTTTGACCGGAGGGCCACATCTGGGCGGGGAAATTGTATGTACGGCCATGAATGTAGGGCTGGGGCAGGAGGTTGGGGTGCAAGAGGGAGTGCTGGGTCTGGAAGGGGATCAGGGCAAGGGGTTGGGGTGCAGGAGGGGTGCGGCAGGGGGCTCAGAACAGGGGGTTGGAGTGGAGGAGGAATGCAGCAGGGGGCTCAGGGCAGGGGGGTGGGGTACAGGAGGGGGCTCAAGGCAGGAGGTTGAGGTGCAGGAGGGGTTGGGGGGGTGCAGGCTCCGACCCGACGCCACTTACCTCGAGCAGCTCTAGGGTGGCAGTGGCGTGCAGTGGGGCTAAGGCAGGCTCCCTGCCTACCCTGGCCCCGCACTGCTCCTGGAAGTAGCCAGCATGTCCGGCAGTGGCTCCTGGGGGTGGGGTGGGGCAGGCGGCTCCACTGCATGCTGCCCAAACCTGCGGGTACCATCCCCGAAGCTCCCATTGGCCGTGGTTCCCTGTTCCCGACCAATGGGAGTTGCAGGGGGTGGTGCCTGCAGGCAAGGGCAGCGCATGGAGCCCTCTGACCCCCCCTCTGCCAGGGGCCACAGGGGCATACTTCCGGGAGTGGCAAAGGGCCAGGGCAGGCAGGGAGCCTGCCTTAGCCCCGCTGCGCCATGGGGCTGGCAATCCCACGGGCCAGAATGAAAGCCCTGACGGGCTGGATCTGGCCCACGGACCATAGTTTGCCCTCCCCTGTACTAGAGGGCCTAATGATTATGGGGCTGACCCAGCCAAATACTGGGCACCCTCAACACCTCAAGTCAATGGGAGCAGAGGATGCACAGCGCCTTCCAGGCATTATATAAAGTAAGGTCCTTATTCTTCAAAGCCAGGTCAGTGCAGCATCTCCCTCTTTAAGCAGAAAGTGTGTATACTGGAGATATAAATGGAAGACATGCTTTGCCCGTGACTGTGGTTTGGCGTTTTAGGGTGATATGCCACAGCTGTCATATTACAATTCTGCTGATTAATGCAGCTAAATCTGCATATTAATCAATATACTCAATGACTGGGAGTAAAAAAAAAAATCTGCACAGTCTCTACACATCTGGGCAATTCATAGATAATTTTTTTTTTTTTTTTCTTCAAATGAGGTCGTTCTGCCAATATGCAGGAAATGCAAAGTTAATTACTAGGGTCCTACCAAATTCACGGCCATGAAAAGCACGTGAAATCTGGTCTTTTGTGTGTTTTTACCCTATGCTATACAGATTGCATGGGGAAGACCAGTGTTTCTCAAATTGGGGGGCCTGACCCAAAAGGGAGTTGCAGGGGGGTTGCAAGGTTATTGGAGGGGTGGGGGGGGTCATGGTATTGCCACCTTAACTTCTGCACTGCCTTCAGAGCTGGGCAGCCAGAGAGCAGCGGCTGTTGGCCGGGTGCCCAGCTCTGAAGGTAGCGCCCCGCCAGCAGCAGCACAGAAGTAAGTTTGGCAATACCATATCATGCCACCCTTACTCCTGCGCTGCTGTCTTCAGAGCTGGGCGACCGGAGAGTGGCAGCTGCTGACTGAGGGCCCAGCTCTGCAGGCAGCAGTGCAGAAGTAAGGGTAGCAATACCATACCATGCCTTCAGAGTGGGGCTCCCGGCCAGCAGCCGCTGCTCTCCAGCTGCCCAGCTCTGAAGGCAGCGCCGTTGCCAACAGCAGCGCAGAAGTAAGGGTAGCAGTACCGTAACTCCCCCTACAATAACTTTGAGACAAACACACACACACACACCAACAACTCCTTTTTTGGGTCAGGACCCCTACAATTACAACACTGTGAAATTTCAGATTTAAATAGCTAAAATCATAAAATTTACTATTTTTAAAATCCTATTACCATGATAGGGTAATGAAAATGGACCGTGAATTTAGTAGGGCCCTATTAATGACACATCCAAACAAGGATGAAATTAATGCACTTATTTAATATAAAAATCTGACATACATCAGAGTCCCTGGATATCCAAAAGGCTAAGAGGGGAAGGCACTGGGGGATGGTTCAGTTTAAGCACAGTGCTTGGAATATGTAGATGCACGACTCCCATTAATGTTATTCTTCATTCTCAGTACATTACACCAAAAATCTACTCCAAGGCATAGTTAAAAAGTACGAATGAGAGTCTGTGTGAAAAGGGGTAATGTGAGCTCATGCGTGATGCTCATGTACAAAGAAGCTAAGTAATCAAGATGAAAGAAAACATAGCTGCAGGCACAGAGCACAAGGAAGTTGTGGCATGAAGGACAAACAAACAGGACCTCGGCCAGTGTGTAGAAGGAGGGGCAATAGGGATAGCATAATTCTCAATCAATGAACTAGGGCAGGGATTGATTGGGCACTGTATAATGGATCATGAACGATGAACTAGTGAATAGGATCCTGGACTGGGACTAAGGAGAAATTGATTCTATCCCTGGCTCAGCCCCAGCCTTCCCATGTGACTTTGGGCAAGTTCCTTAATGTGATCTGTGGGTGGAGGACTTCAATCTCCAGAACTATCAACCCAACACCTTCCACCAGCATTACATCCACTTTCAGAAAGAGAAATAAGAGTTCTTACTTGTTTCGCCGGGAGCACTTGGATCAGAGGAAAAGAAGAGGACATCGATAAGGTTGCATGCTGGACCAGACTGATACTGATTTAGTGTGTTTAAAGCTCTGCCAAAGAAGAGAATATAAAGGGGACTCCTTCAGAAGCTCCTGATCATCCAGAAACCCTGGTGAGCAACAGTAACATTCCCTCCCTCCCTCCCAAGGGACTCTAACCATCCAAGCCAAAGTTCAAATCTGAAGTGAGACTTTCCCAAGGGTGTTCAGGCCTAAGGGCTTAGTCTGAGCCCCTCTCCACTAGCAATTGGTTCCTCCATTTGGTTGTCAAGCTAGAAGCTGTCCTTCTGAGCCTTTGCGCCTCCCCCTAGCCACACAGAGACCTGGCATGTGAATAAACTTTGCATTCTAAAAAGGGCAACTGTCATGGATTATAGTGCAGGCAGGTGTCAGAGCACCTAGGCCTGTATTAAGATTAACAGGGTACAGCTTCAGTGGCTGGAGTAGTACACATCCCATGAACAGGGACTGTGCAACTAATACCTCAGTGGTACCACTGAAGCAGTACCTCACGAGGTGTCTCTCACAGAAACTGCACCCGAAAATGCTTTATAGAGATAAATAATCTAATCACAGAGTTACACAATGACAGACAGAGAAAAATTATAAGGTACAGTGAGAAGGAAAGGACAGGTTTTCAGAGGAGATCTAAAAACAAGATGGAGAGATAATGAGGTGGAAGGAGGCAGGGGGGAAGTTCCTGGCGGCAGAAGCTGCAGCAGAGAAGCTCTCTCATCAGTAGAGGCAAGAGTGTACGGAAGGACAGAGAAGGGAATGTGTAGTGGGAGGAGAGAGAGGAATCAGATCAGTGAGGTAAACTAAGGCAAGTCCCTGGGGGGTTTTCTAAAAAAGCAAAACAGTTTTGAACTGGATCCTGAACCGAATGAGGAGCCAGGGGAGTTGTCTGAGGGTGTGAGTGATATGGAAGGCAGGCAGCAGCTTACTTTTTCAGCCTCTTGTAGGTGACATCATTGGCTAGCTTCAACAGGCGGTAGGAATTCTCTTGGCCCAAGCTCAACAGGCCATCTCGAGACTCCTCAAAGGTGACGGTAACCGATTTGGGGGTTATGCGGGTCACAATTCCTGTGGAAAGTGGATCACCCTGACCAGCAGATTCATAAAGACCCACAATGTCACCTGCAAAAACAAGCCACAGCAGAGAACAAAACTCAGTGCACAACAGGGCAAATGCTGTTCACTAGCCAACACAGATGAGGCCTCAAGAGGAGCCCCTCTGAGGAGACAGTGAGCCAGTCCTCCAGCTGCTGTAAATCAGCACAGCCCGTTGAAATCAGTGGACTCCTGCCAATGTACACCCACGAGGATCTTGTGCTTTTGTTCACCACCAGGTTTACGCTTGTATCAAACTCCTAAGGAAAGGACTTCTCCTTCTCTTAGATGACAGAGAGCCACTCCTTAAAGCAGGGGTGGGCAATCTTTTTGACCCGAGGGCCACATCTGGGTGGTGAAACTGTATGCAGGGCCATGAATGTAGGACTGGGGCAGGGGGTTGGGGTGCGGGAGGGAGTGCAGGGTGTGGGAGGGAGTGCGGTTTGCAGGAAGGGGCTCAGGGAAAGGGGTTGGGGTGCAGGAGGGGTGCGGAGTGCGGGAGGGGGCTCAGGGCAGGGGGTAGAGGTGCAGGAGATTGCAGCGGAGGCTCAAGGCAGGGGGTTAGGGTGCTCAGGGCAGGGGGTTGGGATGCGGGGTGCAGGCTCCGGCCCTACGCCACTTACCTCGAGTGGCTCTGGGGTGGCAGCGGCGCGCAGAGGGCTAAGGCAGGCTCCCTGTCTGCCCTGTCCCCGTGCCGCTCCTGGAAGTGGACAGTATGTCCAGCAGTGGCTCCTGGAAGTGGGAGGCGGGAGGAAAACAGGCGGCTCTACCGCACGCTGCCCTCGCCTGCGGGTACTACCCCCAAAGCTCCCATTGGCAGCGGTTTCCCGTTCCCGGCCAATTGGAGTTGCGAGGGGCGGTGCCTGAAGGCGAGGGCAGTGCATGGAGCCCTCTTTCCCCCTTTCCATCAGGGGCCGCAGGAACGTGGTGCCGGCCACTTCCAGGAGCAGCGCAGGGCCAGGGCAGGCAGGGAGCCTGCCTTAGCCCCACTGTGCCACGGAGCTGGCAATCCTGCGGGCCAGATTGAAAGCCCTGACGGGCCGGATGTGGCCCGTGGGCCGTAGTTTACCCATCCCTGCCCTAAAGCAACAACCCAGCCATATACCCCTTCCCTTTCGCCTCCTCTTTCATTCCCCCTCCTAAAATATTGATTCATTGTGGGATGCACAATGAGAAGGGTTCAGACACTAGTAATCCCCAAACCAACTGCGCTGGACTTCATCTCATGCCAGCTTCTGTGCCAGGGACCAGCAACGAAGTGATCTTCCAGAGCCAGCACTCCGGGAAATGATGTACATGTAAAAGGCTCTGGGGGGCTTTTCTGAAAGCTCTTGTTTCTCTGAACTTCAGACAATTTATTGCAGACAGCCTTTTTCTTTACAATGACTGAGAGGACATGACATTGTGCTCCTTCCAAATTACTGCTCTGCTGTATGTCAGCTGTTAGGGCTAAGAAACTAATGAGCGAGACCTGACATTCAGATGGAATCGCAGTTCATTTTAGCTTAGAAATGGGCCTCTGCTGATCGAGCTACTTGGTTTAATTATGAAATGGTGGTTTAACGAGATGGATGTCTGCCAAGAAAGCAACTTAGCTGCAACCACTAGGTCGAGTCCATCTAAAATTATATTTTTGAATCATGAGCTACACGAAGTTCCAGTTAATAAGACCTATTAAATCTTACTTTAAAATGATTCCATACTTCTAATTTATCACTGCAACAATGTCATTCCTCTTTGAATAATATTGATATATGCCATTTTTTGCCCCTGTGGCAAGACACAGATTTATGTCGAGTCGTTTTAATTTCAAAGGTTCCTCTGTGGATTGGAGTCAGGCTGAAGATAAAAAAAATTAATTAAACCCTAAAGTCTGTCTTTGAAATAATACTAAAAAAGCAGAGTTGTAATCAGAAAAAGGTCTGTGCTCCCATGGCACCTGTTTAGTCAATAGATCTGCTGCCTCTGGAGTAGACCATGCCATGGAGGTACAGCCCTGCAATGAGGACAGTGCAGTCACACCCTTCCAGGGGGACCACAGAGAGGACACCTCCCTGAACTCTCCAGCATGCAGGAGGAGCATGCTTAATACTACCTTTATGTGGTAAAGTCTATAATATACTTAATACCCCTTTATGGGGTGCAGCCTGCTCCTCACGTGCTGGTTCTGCACTGTGGATCAGTACAGTGGAAGTGAAAGGCCAGGACCCACTGTCTCTCCACACCCAGAGAAGGGAGGAAACAGTCCCTGTGCTCAGGGACAGCAATTCTGCAAGAGGAGGGGAGAAGGTGCCTTGCGCACTACATCCTCCTCAGATGCACACGGGGCACCCAGGCACAATCTGGTTATTCAGATTCATCGATTGCAAGGCCAGAAGGGACAGGTGCGATCATCTAATCTGACCTCTTTTACAACACAAGCCATAGGATTTCCCCAAAATAATTCCTAGAACATCTCTTTTAGAAAATCACCCAATCTTGATTTAAAAATTGCCAGTGATAGAGAATCCACCACAACCCTTGTTAATTGTTCCAATGGTTGATAACTTTCACTGTTAAAAATTTACACCTTATTCCTAGTCTGAATTTGTCTACCTTCAACTTCCAGCCATCTGGGTGTTCAAGTCACATCTAATTATTTCACGAACAAATCCCAGTTTTTACAGATGTTAGCACGCAAAGCCAATTATGGGAGAACAAACTGGATTCTAGCCTTCCTCATGCAGCATCAACAAAATCACCAGCTACAATCTGACTGCCCTTGTAGCTTCTTTTGTACTGACAGTGATGTACAGTGAGAGATGGATCGAAAGAAAGAACAGAGTCAGATTTGCTGATCCCAGGCTGAACTGGGAGGGTAAACAATTTCAGCTTTTGAATTGCAAGATGAGCAAGTTTGATCTAGAAGACAATGGGCTAACAATTTCATATTTCTAAGACACCTTTTATTCCAAAGGAGATCAAAGTGTTCCACAAACTTAAATTAACAATAAATGATACACTTCTCCTACCTTTGAAAAGCAGCCTCCACAGGGGAAAAAATGAAGCAACCTTATACAATAATTCAGGACAAGAAGAGAGCAAGCCACGTTCCAGTTAGAACTAAGGGACAGTTTTAGTAAATAGAATGTAATTACCTGAACTGGGCGTTTGGCCAGAACAACAGTGGCAACCCTGCTTTTTTGAAGGAAGCTGTGAGATTTTTTTAATGAAAGAGATCAGAGCCTCTTTCATATTTTATCTAATCCTCCCAACCCTATACGGGGGCACTGATTCAGGAGATGGATCTCTTCCTTCTGATTCACCAGCACCACTTCCTGCTGCACCGTAAGTGTTCTTAGAAGGTCTCCCATCCAAGCACAGAACTGGCTCAACCCTGCCTAGAATGAGTGATCTGATGAGCAGAAGGTGACATGGCTGCAGGCTGAGAATAAATGTGGAACCCCACAGTGTCATTCAGATTGTCACTTTTCGGGCAATAAATCCACCTTTTGTAACTGGAGACATAACTCTGAGTTACAGATAGGGTTGCCAATCCTCTCGGATTGTCCTGGAGTCTCCAGGAATTAAAAGATTAATCTTTAATTAAAGATTGTGTCATGTGATGAAACCTCCAGGAATATGTCCAACCAAACTTGCCAACCCTAGTTACAGACAACACTGGGCATTTATTTTACACCATTGAGTAATGCAGCACAGGCAAACCTCTACCAGCTGGTGATTACATACCAAGGGTGGCCTTTCACAGACAGAATAATTTCATATTACAACTGAGGCCCATAATATTATATCCATCCATAGGGCACTGCCTGGATGAGTGACACTTAAAATCTCCCAGTGACCATATGACTTTCTCATCTTAGGCATAAAGGGACAGATTTGCAAAGGCATTTAGGCACTTAAGATATATATAGATTCTTAGTGAGATTTTACACGAGTGCCTAAATGAGTTAAGTGTCTAACTCACTTAGGCACTTCTCACTGAGAACCTATCTGCATCTTTAGGTGCCTAAATACCTTTACAAATTTGACTCAAAGGGGATGAGTTCAAGAGAATTTTTGCAATGGGACAAATTTTAAAATGAGAGCATCTCCCAGCCCAGCACTGTCTATGTTCCCTATGCTCTTACGGACAAGACGTATGTTTTTATAAACGTGGTTTCTCCTGCTGCTTTATCCTGCGATGATGTCATAATCCTGGGACATGACATGAACCTGGGACATGACATGACAGAACCTTTGCACCAGAAAACACTCTATGTCAAAAATTCAGCAAAATGACAAGAGATAGGGAAATGTAATTACCATTGTACAAGGCACTGGTGAGACCTCATCTAGAATACTGCGTGCAATTCTGGTCTCCCACGTCACTTGTTGGTTTGAACTAGAGTAAATGGTGGAGTCTCTGTAACTTGAAATCTTTAAATCAAGATTTGAGGGCTTCAGTAACTCTGCCAAACGTTATGGGAATATTGCAGGAGTGAGTGGGAGACATTCTGTGTGGCCCGCAACATGCAAGAGGTCAGCCTAGATGATCATGATGGTCCCTTCTGGTCTTGTAGTCTAGGAGTCTATAATGGATTGGGAAGAAGCAAGGCCCTTTCTCTATAGGTTCAACATACACCTCTACCCCGATAAAAGGCTGTCCTCGGGAGCCAAAAAATCTTACCGCAGTTATAGCTAAAACTGCGTTATATCCAACTTGCTTTGACCCGCCGAAGTGCGCAGTCCCGCCCCCCCGGAGCACTGCTTTGCCGCCTTATATCCGAATTCGTGTTATATCAGGTCGCGTTCTATCGAGGTAGAGGTGTATAATGATTAGGCGTTTCTCCTCTTTTAGCCTCAATTGTTCAGCCTTTTCAAAAATATTAATAATACAAAGGATATTACAAAAATACATTATTAACCTTGCACCGTACATCCTTTATCAGCAATAGAAATGTTGCATACCTGGCCCAAAGCTGTTACAGGGCAGCTCTGCCTCTGGATCGTATTTTCTAGGCTGAAACGTTACAAGTAGCCGTCCATACAGCCCAGTTCTTTGACTGGCTACTTGCAGTTTGAGCAAGCAGACCCCTCTGCGCTGGAGTTCTTTCAGGAAGATGCTTTCCCGCCATGCCCTGGAAAACACACACACATGCAC
The DNA here is from genome assembly GCF_027887155.1 of Malaclemys terrapin pileata. Classification (NCBI taxonomy): domain Eukaryota; kingdom Metazoa; phylum Chordata; order Testudines; family Emydidae; genus Malaclemys; species Malaclemys terrapin. The sequence goes on from NC_071508.1 coordinate 37,800,490, forward strand.
TGCAATGCTTTGCAAGTAGATAGTACCAATTCACACTTTCAAGTACTAAAAGAGCAGATCAGGAGGGAGACGGGTGGAGAAAGAGACCTCAGAAAAAAAATACAGAAAAGTGCTACTCTAGACATAGTTTTTGTACCAATTTAACTATATTGGTTTAATGGGCATATTTCCAGAAGTAAGCTATGCCAGCACATGCACCTTTATACCAGAATTACAGCCTCGGCACTAGGAAGTTGCAACAATTTGACTATGTCAGTACAAATCAGTACAGAAACCTGTGTGTTGCCCAACCTTTGGAATCAGCTGTGGGGGATTGAGGGGGAAGTCTGGCAAGCAAGCTTTAGAAGATTCACAAAACAGAATTAAGATTATACAGAATAAAGGCTAAATTGTGTCTTTAAGCATGGGGGTGTTGTATAAACTGCACTGCCTCAAGAGTTACCCTAGAAGGCAATGAGCCTCAGGCCTTGTCTACATTAGAAAGAATTTGCCGGTATAGCTATACATGTGAAGTGCATCTGCACCACTGTAGGGCTTAAGTGTAGACACCCCCTATGCTGACAAAAGGGGTTCTCCTGTCAGCATAGGAAATCCACGTCCCCTAGAGGCTATAGCTAGGCCAACAGAATTTTTTCATCAACTTAGTGCTGGATTTCTCACACCCCTGTGCAACGTAGTTAAGCCTACCTGATCTTCTAGTTTAGACCAGGTTTAAGGGTATGTCTCCCACTACAATGCTACAGTGGCACAGCTGTGGATTTTTCACACCTAGTGTAGACCAGCCCTAGGACTTTTGCCAGCATAGCTATGTCAGTTAAGAGGTATTTCCCCTCCCTCCCCCTAGAGATAGTTATGCCAGCAAAACTGTAGACAGGCCTCAGTCACCCTCAGAGGCACATTCCCCTCCTGTCCTGCGAGAGGAGTGCAGTGGGTTAGTATGGGTTTGTATATACACATAGACTGTACCACTTTAACTACACCACTATAGTTAAAGTGGTACAGTCCTCCTAGTCCAGACAGTTAGAGCAGTATAAAGATGCCCTGTACCAGCACAGTTTATTCCCATAAGAGAAGGAGAATAAGCTACACTGCTATAAGCACCTTTATACTGATCTAACTGCATCCATAATCACTGTTGTGATTTAACTACACCTCTACCCCAATATAACGCTGTCCTCGGGAACCAAAAAATCTTACCGTGTTGTAGGTGAAAACGCGTTATATCGAACTTGCTTTGATCCTCCGGAGTGCGCAGCCCCCTCCCCCCCCACCCCGGAGCACTGCTTTACCGCGTTATATCCGAATTCATGTTATATTGGGTCGCGTTATATCGGGGTAGAGGTGTATTTCAGGAGGAAAAAATCCACACTTCTAATCAAAATAATTAAACTGGTACAAAAACAGTGTGTAGACCAGGCGTAAGGCTATGTCTACACTACAGCCTACGTCAGCATAACTTATATCGCTCAAGGATGTGAATAAACCATCCCTGAGTGACATAAGTTACATCGACATAAGTGCTCGTGTGCCCAGCGCTACGTCGGCGGGAAAGCTTCTCTCACCGACATAGCTCTTCTGCCATTCGCTGAGGTGGTTTTATTCGTCTTCACCAGACTGCTGGCCTATACTCACAACATATGATCATACCCCCTGTGCCAAGTCAGGTGTGCAGCACCCATTTATTCCTTCACACCTGGTCTCAACATCTGGTAGCCCACAGACAAACATAAGAGGGGTTCTTTACTCCTCCTTACTTCCCTATGTGAACCTGTCATCCAAGTCACAACCTACCCTTTAGCGATTACAAAACCTCAAAGCATTTTATTTAAAAACAAGAAGCCTGGATATTTTAAATTAAAGGAAAAGTAATTGGAAAGTACTTAAATACAAAGCTAAATATGCTAAACCACCTTAAGTACACCCCCATATACCACCAGCCTGTTCTTAATGTAATGAGAGCTTCCAGATATGCTAAAAAACAACAGATGCTATTTTTTTGGTGGAAAACACACCCTGACTGGTTATTTGTACAACTCAAATCATCTCGTTGTATTTGGGCAGCTTAGTTTTATAGTTGTGGACATATTAAACTCCATATAAGCACACATATCAGGTTAGCCTTTATAGTACAGGGTATGTTACCAAACTATTTTGAGACTGTGATGGTGTTCATGGACATATCGGCCCCAATCCTGCAAATGCACCCTCAATTTTACTTGCATGAGCAGCCATATTGAAATGAATGGGACTACTCACAGTAGTAAACTTAACGAGGAGTCCTTGGGGCACCTTAGAGACTAACAAATTTATTTGGGCATAAGCTTTCGTGGGCTAAAACCCACTTCATCAGATGCAACATACAGACTAACATGGCTACCCCTCTGAAAGTAGTAAATCTGAGTACATGAATAAATTTTGGCAGAATTGGGGGCACAATCCATGAGACACACAGTTCTAGCCTTTCTAATGTTTGCTTGCTTTTTTTAAAGTTCAATTAAAGTTCTTTGGATTTTTCCCCCCTCTTAAATAATGTCTATGTCTTTACATCCTCAACTCCACTTTGGGGAGAGGAACCAAGTTATTATGTACCTTGTCTTATAGTTAGATTGTAATACCCTTGGGGAGGGGACTATCTTTTTGTCCTGTGTTTATACAGCACCTAGCATGATGTCGCCTTGGTCCATGACTGGAGCTCCTAGGCAGTTCCATAATACAAAGAAATAGTAATAACTACTACCAATTCACGGCTAAGGCCTGCGCCTACAAATGCTTATGCATGAGTTGTCGCACTGAGTTCAGTGGGATGACACACACAGCTAGATATTCACAGGATCATAGCCCAAACCAACAATTTCTACGTTACATTTGTAACTCACACATATAGGTCCTGCGGGCGGGCATGCATTGGCCCTTTCCATGTAAAAAGTTTTTAAAAACAAAAGGTAGGGTATAAACATTGATTTCAACTAGATGATTCACACCCCACATGTTTACAGGATCATGGCCTAAAACAATAATTTGTATATTTTGCAATTTGTACATATGCAGGTTTGCATCCTTTTGTCCTGATTATTATTTGTATTACCATAGTGCCTAGGAGCCTTCCGCATGGCCCAGGACATCATTGTGCTAAATTCTGTACAAACACAGAACAAAAAGACTGCCCCAAGGCAATAACAATAAGTATAAGACAAAAGATGAATACAAACTGACAGACACACACAGATGGGATGCGGGAGGGGGTAACAGGAAACAGTGACACAGCACTGGTCACCATGATAGGTAGTGGTCTCTGCAGACCAACAGCCTAACCATTGTCAAGATTTTAGCAGGCCTCCTGTCAAAAGACAGTCCTGAGGAGGGATTTGAAGGTAGATAGTGAAGTAGCTTTGAGTCTGGGAGAAAGCACGAAGGTGCTGGTTTGAAAATTTAAGAAGTGGGCAAAGGAGGCTGACATCATGGGCCAACTGGAGGTGAAAGTCGACACTGCAATAGCAAAGGAGAGATGATAAGCAGGGTGGGGATTGACCATGCAGGGCCTTGTAAGTTAAGGCAAGCAGTTTATCTTTGAGATGATAATGACTCTTATGGTAATGTAAAGGTCTTGCTCATTGCATTGTTTGTTTGTTTTTCGTGAAATTTATTAAAATATGTTGCTAAAATAAAAAAACAAGTTCATTCCTTCCTCTGAGTCTCTCAGCAGGTTTTATTTTTCCTCTGACTGCATGGGAAGTAATTTCTACATTAGAGAAATGTAGAGAGAAATTAGCATCAGGCTAAGGGTACATCTACACTACAGGGGGGAGTCGATTTAAGATACACAAATTCAGCTACGTGAATAACGTAGCTGAATTCGACGTATCGCAGCCAACTTACCCCGCTGTGAGGACGGCAGCAAAATCGACTTCTGCGGCTTTCTGTCGGCGGCGCTTACTCCCACCTCCGCTGGTGGAGTAAGAGCGTCGATTCGGGGATCGATTGTCGCGTCCCAAAATCGATCCCCGAGAGGTCGATTTCTACCCGCCGATTCAGGCGGGTAGTGTAGACCTAGCCTTAGTTTCCTTAAATTCCCAGATGTAGACAAGCCCCCAGATTGCTGTCCTTGGAGACCTTTATTTGTATGTCTACACAGCAACAAGCCCCTAATATTTAACATATAAATAATTACATACAAACAACTCACAAGCAAACAGAACTCTGCTAAAAGAAAGCTATTTAAGTTGCAAAGTCGAGCATTCAGAAGTTTACAACATAAATAACATTCTTTTAATTTTCTTTTCTTATAAAGTATAAAATCATATTTTATAATGGAAAGTGTCGGGCAACCTTACTAGAAGGGCTGATACCAGCCATAACTCATGTCTGCACACTTCTGAGTGGCAAGCACAGAATTCTATTATAATATGGCAGTGCTGGGATCCACAAGAATCTGTGGGCGCTGCAGGGGGAGTTGCAGGACCAGATGGTTATGAGACTGGGGGTTGGGGGGCATCTACTGTCCCAAGTAGCTAATAAGGTGGGGGTAATGTCAGATTGTGGGGCTATAAGGTTATAAGAGCGGGGGAAGGGTCCCCAGAGAGGATGGTGGAGTTTCCTGGATATCACAGGGATGGGGGTCCCCAAAAGGATGAGGTGGGGTTCTTTATATGGGATGGTGGGGAGTCTCCATAGGGGATACTGGGGGCTCCTAGATTTCATTGGGGTGGGGGGTCACAAGAGGGGATACTGGAGGTTCCTGGGTCTCCATGAGGGTGGGGTGGGGAGTCCTGGATCTCACAGGAGATGGTGAGGGTTGCTAGATCCCCGCAGGGGTCGCTATAGGGGACTGTAGGGTTCCTGGATCTCATAGAGGATGGTGGGGGTTCCCGTGGGGCTGGGGGACGCTGTGTCTCTGGCGGGGTTTCCCGGGGCAGGGCGGGACCCCACCCCCGGTACCTGGTCTCCTCGATCTCAGCCTCTCTCTCCTCCTGCAGCAGCTCCAGCTGCCGGGACACGAAGTCCGGCACCGCCATGGGCGCCGGGGGGCAGGCGCGGGGCCGGCCCGGGGCCTCCTGCAGTCACTGCTTGGGCCGGGGCTGTGTTCCCGGCCGGCCCGGTGCGTCCTCACTCCGGCTCCCCGGGCTTCCGGCTCCGGCGGGCGGGATGATGGCGGCGGCCTGCGGGCGGCTCCTGGGGCCGGGGCGGCAGCGGGCGGGCCCCGCGGCAGGTGAGACCCGACGGAGGGGCCCCGCGGTCGCTGGAAGGGGGCTGCGCTCTGGGGTTTTGCTCCCCACCCGCGCTGTGGTTCCGGGGGGGTCAACACGGGGTCAGCTGCACCCAGGGCCCGGCCCCTCTGTACGCCAGGGCCCTGCCCTGATGGGCAAACCCGGTATGAATGTTACTGCCACCGGAGCCCCGGTGCGGGGCGCGCTGCAAACCCAGGAGGAAAAGTCCGTCCGTGGCAGGGTGACCAGATGTCCCGTTTTTATAGGGACAGACCCGATATTCGGGGCTTTTTCTTATATATGCTCCTATTACCCCCCCCCCCCCAATCTCTGTCCTGATTTTTCACACTTGCTGTCTGGTCACCCTAGTCCCTGCCCCAAGGAGCTCACAGTCTGAGTGCGCGGGCTAGCAGTGTCGGGACGGGCACTCTCGCTGGCTCGCTCTGGCGCTAATGCTCAGGGGCTAGCGGATTGCCCTGTGTGGGGCTGCGGTGGAATATCACACACACACACACACACACACACACACACACACACACACACACACACACACACACACACACACACACACACACACACACACACACACCAGTTATTTTGGGGAAGTTCTAGGGCCTGTGTCACACAGGACAGAGACCAGACTAGATGGTCACAATGGTCCCTTCCAGCCTTGGCATCAGTGAAGGGTCAGATTGGCAGTGACCGTTGCCGTTGGTTTTTTTTTTTTTTTTTTGCCTTCTTTTGCAGTGTGGGGGTGCAGTTAACTTACCGGGATTATCAGGGTGTATCTCACTTAATAATTTCCCTGCCATTGCGGGGGCCTCAGGGAATGGTGCACCTTGGTCCTCCTGTTCTTTGCCTGTGGCACATAATAGTTTAGTCTCCTGTGAGCTGTAATACTTTGGTCTAATCAGTTGGGTTTCGTGTGTGAGTATTGGGTGGTGTTGGTGGCCTGTGGTGTACAAACTGTCTGGTGGTCCCTTCTGACCTTTAACTGTATGACAGCTGGCAGGGCTTCAAACATGTTAGGACTTGTCTACATTGGAAAGTTGTAAGATGTTAACCATTCCAGTATAGTTAAAACTCTCTTAGGGTGAATGCAGTTGTATCCCTATAATGGTGCTTTATAGCAGCATAGCTATTCCCATACAGGAAGGGGAATAAGCTATATCAGTGTAAGATCCCTTTATGCTAGTTTAATTGTGTCCACACTAGGGAGTGTACTTGTGTGACTTTAATTTAAAAAAAATCCCTAACTGAAATAATTGCACCAGTACAAAAACTTGATAGCTACCGTTTGCTAAAGGAAATGATGTTGATGTAATAGACTTCTATAAGGTATTTGACTTTGTACCACATGACATTAAGAAACTAGAATGATACAAAACCAACATAGTATATGTTAAATGGATTAAAAACTGGCTAATTTACATGTAATTGTAAACAGGAAATCATCAGGTGGGTGTGTTTCTTGTGGGGTCGTGGAGGGATGAGTTCTTATCCCTACACTATTTAACATTATTTTTACCAATGACCTGGGGAAAAAAACACCATAAGATTATCACTGATAAAATTTGCAGATGACACAAGAGATTGGAGAGGTGGTTAATAATGAAGATATGGGTCACTAATTCAGAGCAATCCGATTCACTTGGTAAGCTGGGCTCAAACAATGTGCATTTTAATACAGCCATATGTAAAGTCATCCATCTAGGAACAAAGAATGAAAGCCATACTTACATGATGGGGAACTCTGTCCTGGGAAGCCATGACTCTGAAAAGCATTTGAGGGTCACAATGGATAATCAGCTGAACAGATGCATATATTATTTGTCATACCCTGGTGAAATCTGCAGACTAGCTAGATATCAGCACCATTTCCTGATTCTTAAATCTGCTGACTAAGGCAGTCGCATATTGCCCATACATGTCACTCGTAGGGGGACCACATAGCAGTTGGGTCCTGCCATAGGCATTTGTGCATGACAGGCACAACATCTCTGCCAGAATCACTATAATACTCACGGCTTGAGCAAGCTTGGGTGGGTGAAAGAGGAGATCTATACCATCAATTTATAAAAAACTTATGATTTCATCTAAAATAAAAAGTGTCCAGCCCTAATTACCTTCCAAATATAGGCCAGTGCCATTATCTTCCTGAGTCTGCAGGCAGACTTTGATTCTTAGCCTTGGCTAACAGCAGCAGAGTAAAATTAACAAATATTCTGGCTGGGTTTTTTATTTGCTATTCAGAACTCTGTAGGCCTCAGTGAAATTGTCAAGAATTATGTCAGTTTCATGCTGCTGCCCTCCGAAAAACTATGAAGTGCAGCAGAGGCAAGCACCAGAGATTTTTGTAGGGGAACAAGACATAAAGAGGGGCTGATAAGGAGTAAAGTAGCAGTGACCATCCTCACAGCAGCCAACAGGAGGTGGCACTTCACATTTTTGAGAGACCTACTAGCTAGATTTCAGAGGGGTAACCATGTTAGTCTGTATCAGCATAAACAATGAGGAGTCCTTGTGGCACCTTAGAGACTAACACATTTATTTGGGCATAAACTTTGGTGGGCTAAACCCCACTTCATCAGATGCATGGAGTGTATTTTTCACTCCTTGCATCTGATGAAGTGGGTTTAGTCCAAGAAAGCTTATGCCCAAATACGTTCGTTAGTCTCTACGGTGCCACAAGGACTCCTCATTATTTCTACTAGCTAGAGTTTGTCATAAAATATGGAGCCCTTAAGCAAAGTTCAGAGACAGCAGTCTGGTAGCAATCCCATCAAATGGGAGAGGTTGAGCTACACACCAGAGCATTCATAATGTGAATGACTGAACTTGTAGGTGTGGCCAGTACCAGGGTGCTTGTGAAAGCACTTTGAGATCTACTAATGAAAAACACTATATAAAGAGCTAAGTGCGATTACCTGAATAAGCTGGCCGCCTCACAAACTTTAAATCCAGACCTACATTTGGTTTGTGCTACCAGTTGGTTATAATAATAATAATCAAAAGTAGAGCTCACAGTCTAGAATCGTTATGTTTATTTGGTTGTAAAGGGCCCTTTCCAGACATTTGTATTTATTGCACTCTGGAAGGTCAGCTGTGCAAACACTTTCTTTTAGTTAAGCAAACAATTTCAGAGACAGCTTCTTTTTCTCCTAATAAAGTTCAATTGCTGTCTTTCTTCTTTGCTAGCCCAGTTTTCCAGGGCTAGGCCCTCCCTGTTAATTAGCAATTGTGCAGGTCTAGTTCCTTTCCAAAGAAAATCTCTCCAATGCTGTGACTGCAAAAAGGCAATTAAAATGATAATTGCCCATCAGAAAGCAACCCTTCCGTTAGGGGATTTTCATTAATCTCTCTGGATATTTGATCACATTAATGATAATCCTCCATTCCACTCTTCCTTTGCCATTTCAGTTGCTCATTGTCTAGAGAGTTAGATGTAAATAGAGAGTCCTGATTTAGCCATTTAAAACAATCTTCGTGTTCAAATTTTCTGTTGTTTTTTAATCTCTTCAATTGATGCTGTTCTACAGCCCGCTTGTCTGAGAGAAGAGAGATGGTACTTGGAGTTAGGGAAAGCCAAGGCGTATGCATGGAAAAACCAAGGTCCCCCCACTCTAGAAAGGTTTCAGAGGGGTAGCCGTGTTGGTTTGTATCAGCAAAAACAGCGAGGAGTCCTTGTGGCATCTTAGAGACTAACAAATTTATTTGGGCATAAGCTTTCATGGGCTATAACCCACTTCATCAGATATTCACCCCTTCTTGTCAACTGTTGGGAATAGGCCACATCCACTTTGATTGAATTGGCCTCGTTAGCACTGACCCCCAACTTGGTAAGGCAAGTCCCATCTTTTCATGTGCTGTATATTTATACTGCCTACTGTATTTTCACTCCATACATCTGATGAAGTGGGTTATAGCCCACAAAAGTTTATGCCCAAATAAATTTGTTAGTCTCTAAGGCACCACAAGGATTCCTCATTGTTTTCACTCTAGAAAGGTTTCTTTAAGCCCTCTACACTTACACGGGTTCCCTGTGTTTCACTTGGCACTGAAGTGACTGCTTGGAGAATGAATAGCCAGGGAGTTACTGGAGTTATCTGCAGTTCTCTCTCTCTCTTCTCCTTTGCATGCATGGAAATGCAGGTGTGGGGAAGCTGAGTGAGGCTTAATGAAAGTTGCAAAGAGCCACCTTGTTTTGTCCTACAAATATTATATAACTTGTCACAGCCTTAGAAGGGTGAGAGTCTTCTAGGCAGGGAAGGATACACCTAACCGTATCCATTAAAGTAATAGTTCAGCACTGGAAGGATGCAACACAACTGTGTATACACCCCTGGAACATTCCCCTATCTTGGTGACAAAACAGATGTTATGCATAAATACAACAATATTAAATTGTTGCAATCCACGTTTGGAATCTTATAGCTGACACTCTCACTTACTGTACATATTCCGTGTATGCTGTTTAAGTGTGATCCTGTCTCTGTTCTGCTCCCTTGGGATATTGTGCAGTAGGGAGGAGTTCTTGATTTATGATGTCCTGTGTCTTGTTTCTGTCTCCTGCATTGTGATGCTTTTCCCAGCAGTGCTGAAATTGACATGGCTCATACTTACTCATTAAATTACCAGGGACTGATAAATGTTACTGCTTATTTTTAATTTTCTCTCCTCTCTTCTTATTAGCATCTCTGTTGTGGTCTACAGTTCGAAGCGAGAGATCTCAAAGCACTTCACTACAGCAAGGGTAATGTCAACATGTTCCTCTGCTTCCCTCTGAAATACTGACCCTCCCTTCCCCTCCTCCCCATTATTGTCTCCCCCTCCCTTTCAGTGACCCAGTATAGCTAGAGCTACAGTAACTCCTCACTTGAAGTCCTCCAGATTAACGTTGTTTCGTTGTTACATTGCTCATCAATTAGGGAACATGCTCGTTTAAAGTTGTGCAGTGCTCCCTTAGAACGTTGTTTGGCAGCCGCCTGCTTTGTCCACTGTTTGCAGAAAGAGCAGCCCATTGCAGCTAGCTGGTGGGGGCTTGGAACCAGGGTGGACTGGCAGCCCCCATATCAGCTCCCTGCTCCCCTAAGTTCCCTGTGCAGCAGCCGCCCAGCAGGCTACCAGTTGCCGGCAGTTCAGCTGTCCCTTCCCACAATGCCATGTGCTGCTCCTGCCCTCTGCCTTGGAGCTGCTCCCGGGAGCCTCCTGCTTGCTGTGCAGGAGTGGGGAAGAGGGGTGCTAAAGTCGGGGTGTCCCCCTCCAGCCCCCCTGTTCCTGTACCCCCATCTCCTGTACCTTATTTCCACAGGGGGGGACACTACAGGGTTCAGGACCGAGGGAGCTTGCTGGCAGCAGCTGCTGTCTCAACTTGCTAATCTACTTAAAAAGGCAATGTACTTAAGGAGGCTGACCCACTCTAAAGGGACAATGCGCGTCTCTCTCTCTCACACAGGGTGTGTGTGTGTCTCTCTCTCTGCTATCCTGTCTCCCCTCCCTCCATTCATGCTACCTTGTAGCGGGTGAGGATACATTAACAACAATGTGTTAACCCTTGAGGGCTCAGCCAAGTGCTAGTTCATCATTTAGCAGTAAGGCATTCCCTGGGAAATATCCCACCCTCTGACTTCACCACCTCAACCAAACTATACAAATATCATTGCTGTGTACAGTATTAAATTGTTTGTTTAAAACTTATAGTGTGTGTGTGTGCGCGTGTGTGTATATATATATATATATAACATTTAGATTATAATGTAAATGGGGGGGTTAGATTCCAGGGAAATTTTTTCGCCAGACAAGACTGTGTGTGTGTGTGTGTGTGACACACACACACACACACACACACACACACACAGTCTTGTCTGGCGAAAAAATTTCCCTGGAACCTAACCCCCCCATTTACATTAATTCTTATGGGAAAATTGGATTCGCTTAACATCGTTTCACTTAAAGTAGCATTTTTCAGGAACATAACTACAACGTTAAGCAAGGAGTTACTGTACCTGTAACTGTCTGAGCAAGTCAGGGTACAGCTTCAGTCAGTGCTACTCCTTGCTTTAGCCAGAAGGGGTCACTAAAGAAATAGAACATTACTCTGTGCTGGGTCCTGGAATATATGACCTAGTAATTATTTTCTGTCTCTGATTTCTGCAGTTCTAAAGAGCAAGATGGGGCACTCCCTTCCCTTTGTCTTGAGTGCTTGAGAGAGAGGGTTTTTAGTCTGTCCCTACATCACAGAATATGGCACTGCCATTAGGCCATGGAGCCAGCCCAAAAAGGCATGGTTCTTGAGAATTTTTTGATAACGTTTGCTTGGTGTTTCTGTTAAATGTAGGCACTTTAAAGAGCACTAATGGACATTGCCAAGTAGATTGAACGTAACTCCCATACTATTCATTTTACCCTGTTTTACTAGTGTCTAGCATTTCCTTTGAATTTGAAAATGCTTGTTGTAATTTTCACGTCACTTGCTAACTATTGAAACTACCGCAGGGAAGTACTGACCAGAGCTCTCAGGAAATTCTTTGCTCCCTTTTTATGTCAGGGACAATTTTATGGTAGTCATACAATGCCTTTCTGGCCATCCCATCGGAGACACATTAACTGTTCAAAAGAGAAGATGATACTGAATCAAAGACTATTTTCCGCAAATGTCTTTGCAGTGTCATTGGTTCTTACTTAATAAGGAATAAATATTTTAATAAGTAAGGGGCATTTTAACTGTGTGTCTCTTTGAATTAAAGCATCCTGCAACTGTTAGGATACCCTTAGACACTGGAATATGCAGAGTGGTTCTTGATGTCAACTATTACTTAGTGTTAGAGTATTTGCAGGAGAAGGTAAGCTTTCTGCTCCACGATGGGGCTTGCGTAGCAAAACACAAAGCTGCTGTGAGGAGTAGGACTTAGGTTCTGTTCCCACTGCCACTGACTCAGTATGATTTTGTGTAGTTCACATAATCTCTCTATACCAGTTTCCCCTTCAGCAAAGCGGGTATACATCAGTGCTTACCTTCTTTGGTAAAGTGCTTTGAGATCTCTGGGTGAAAAGCATTGTATGTGAGCAAAGAATTGCCCTTTTGAATAATCATGCTTTTCCCTCCATTGTTCTATGGAACAAATTAAAAGCTTTCATAGAAAGTCATGAAGCAGAGGTGTTAGCTGTTGCCACAACCCTTCCAATGTGTCACAACTTGTATGAGAGATCATAAGAGGTTCCTAACTCCAGCAAAGGTCACTCAGATAATTTTTCCACCCAAAATCACACTTCTTAAAGCCAGAAAGGATCATTCTGATCATTTAGTCTGACTTCCATTTTATTGCATATAGGCATTTTCTATGTACCTTTTCATCTTCTAATTAAAACCGTTGAAATATTTGAGCAGAGTTTTAATTGCTGCTCATCTCTGAAGTTTATAGCAAATAAGTATTTTCACTAGTGATGTCCTAGTTCCTTGTCTGTCATCCCTTCTTTGGCCAAGCAAACCAGCCGATATAGTTGACATACTATTAGTTGAACAGGGCTTTTCAGGTAACAAGGGATTCTTTTCAGTGTTGGGGCAAAGAATCCCCCACAGTGACAGTCTTGAGTGAAGCAGAGAGAATCCACTCAGATTGCTGACAGGAAAACACTGATGGATGCTGGCTTAAATATCCCTGCGAGCTTCCATTCATCAGTGTTGTGGCAGCAGCAGAGGGTTTGCTGCCACTCATTGCATCCCCAGGATACCCACTTCATTAGAGCTGTCATTGTGTTAGCAATTTTGGCATTGCCAGTAGGTAAGGTAGCAACACCTAAGAGAGAAAGTAAATCAGCCTCCTGGGAAGGCCTATTCAGCACAGAAATTGATTGGGCAGTTTGAGCTCTGATGACAATTCCTTTGAATTGTGGCTGTCAGTGCTGAGTGCCCTTAGGGAAAGTCAATCAATGGTACCCAGTGTCATCCGAATATAATTTTCTGTTCTTCCTGTTAGCTGGATTCTCAAGGAGATTCCTCAGGAAAGAATGTCTAGCACAGGGGAGGGCAAACTACGGCCGTGGGCTGGATCCAGCCTGTCAGGGCTTTCATTCCAGCCCACGGGATTACCAGCCCTGTGGCGCAATGGGACTAAGGCAGGCTTCCTGCCTGCCCTGGCCCCGCGTTGCTCCCAGAGGCGGCCGGCACCACGTCCCTGTGGCCCCTGGGGTGGGGCAGAGGGATCCATGCGCTGCCCTCGCCTGCAGACACCGCCCCTCACAGCTGCCATTGACCGGGAATGAGGAACCACGGCCAATGGGAGCTTTGGGAGTGGTACCCAGAGGCGAGGGCAACATGCGGCAGAAACTGGGTGACTGGGCAACAACATGGCAGATGAAATTCAATGCTGATAAGTAATGCACATTGGAAAACATAATCCCAAACATACATACCAAATGATGGGGTATAAATTAGCTGTTAACACCCAAGAAAGATCTAGGAGTAACTGTGAATAGTTCTCTGAAAACATCCACTTAATGTGCAGCAGCAATCAAAAAAGCTAACAACGTTAGGACCCATTAGGAAAGGGATAGATAATAAGGCAGAAAATATCATAATGCCACTATATAAATCCATGGTACACCCACACCTTGAATACTGTGTGCAGTTCTGGTCACCCTATATCAAAAAAGATACATTAGAATTGGAAAAGGTACAGAGAAAGTCAACAAAAATGATTAAGGATATGGAACAGCTTCCACATGAGGAGAGGTTAAAAAGACTAGGACTTTTCAGCTTGGATATGCAAGGGGTCTATAAAATCATGAATGGTGTGAAGAAAGTAAATAAGGAAGTGTTATTTACTCCTTCATAGAACTCAAGAACCAGGGGTCACCCAATGTAATTATTAGGCAGCAGGTTTAAAACAAACAAAAGGAAGTATTTCTTCACACAACGCACAGTCAGCCTGTGGAACTCGTTGTCAGGAGATGTTGTGAAGCCCAGAACTGTAACAGGGTTCAAAAAAGAATTAGATCAGTGCATGGAGAATAGGTCCATCCCATTAGCCAAGATGGTCAGAGATGCAACCCAATACTCTGGGTGTCCCTAGATTCTGATTGCCAGAAGTTGGGAATGGACGACAGGATGGATCACTCAGTGATTGCCCGCTCTGTTCATTCTCTCTGGAACATGTGGCATTGGCCATTGTCAGAAGACAGAATACCAGGCTAGATGGACCATTGCTATGACCCAATAAGGCTATTCTTATGTTCACAGAGGGCTTTTGGATTAAATAAAGTCTCTCAGCTCAGATGTTAAGAACGTAAGAATGGCCGTACAGGGTCAGACCAAAGGTCCATCCAGCCCAGTATCCTGTCTACTGACAGTGGCCAATGCCAGGTGCCCCAGAGGGAGTGAACCTAACAGGTAACGATCAAGTGATCTCTCTCTTGCCGTCCATCACCACCCTCTGACAAACAGAGGCTAGGGACACCATTCCTTACCCACCCTGGCTAATAGCCATTAATGGACTTAACCTTCATGAATTTATCCAATTCTCTTTTAAACCCTGTTATAGTCCTAGCCTTCACAACCTCCTCAGGCAAGGAGTTCCACAAGTTGACTGTGCGCTGTGTGAAGAAGAACTTCCTTGTATTTGTTTTAAACCTGCCCATTAATTTCATTTGGTGGCCTCTAGTTCTTATATTATGGTAACAAGTAAATAACTTTTCCTTATTCACTTTCTCCACACCACTCATGATTTTATATACCTCTATCATATCCCCCCTTAGTCTCCTCTTTTCCAAGCTGAAAAGGCCCAGCCTTTTTAATCTCCTCATATGGGACCTGTTCCAAACCCCTAATAATTTTAGTTGCCCTTCTCTGAACCTTTTCTAATGCCAGTATATCTCTTTTGAGATGAGGAGACCACATCTGTACGCAGTATTCAAGCTGTGGGTGTACCATGGATTTATATAAGGGCAATAAGATATTCTCCGTCTTATTCTCTATCCCCTTTTTAATGATTCCTAACATCCTGTTTGCTTTTTTGACTGCCGCTGCACACTGCATGGATGTCTTCAGAGAACTATCCACGATGACTCCAAGATCTTTTTCCTGATTAGTTGTAGCTAAATTAGCCCCCATCATGTTGTATGTATAGTTGGAGTTATTTTTCCCAATGTGCATTACTTTACATTTATCCACATTAAATTTCATTTGCCATTTTGTTGCCCAATCACTTAGTTTTGTGAGATCTTTTTGAAGTTCTTCACAGTCTGCTTTGGTCTTAACTATCTTGAGCAGTTTAGTATTATCTGCAAACTTTGCCACCTCACTTTTTACCCTTTTCTCCAGATCATTTATGAATAAGTTGAATAGGATTGGTCCTAGGACTGACCCTTGGGGAACATCACTAGTTATCCCTCTCCATTCTGAAAATTTACCATTATTCATACCCTATGTTGTATTAAAGCAGAAATTTCCAAGAGGGATGTTAGCAGCTATCTGTATCTTCATTCAAGATGTGCAGCTGGAAGCTTAAAAAAAGCAACTTCCATAATCTTGTATAGAGAGCCCAGCTGTGGTTCTCAAGGCCCTCACTAAATTACCAATTTAGCGGAGAAGAGCTTTTAAAAATAGTCCTCCTGGAGAGGGACAAGTAATGTGCATGAGTGATTAATCTCCAGTCCCCTGAGGCTGATTTGGGGACATTATCTTAGACCTTCTTTTCCCTCTAAGACTGCGTCTGTGCTGGGTTGTTTTCTGATATACTCCCCACCATTGTTAACACCAGTGCAGCAACGGGGAGAGTAGACAATGTTTCAGGCAGCCACCAGTATTTTAAGCAATCTAGGCCTGCTCTTGCTCCCACTGAAGTCAATGGCAGTGGGGCGGGATCATGTCTCATGTCATCTACACAACATGGTGGTAAAAGCTGCTGGTGGCCCCTGACGCTTTATGTGCACCAGCATTCCCAGCTGTAGCTGCAATGGTGTCAATAACAGTGCTAAGTTAAAGCCTGGTGTAGCAAAGGCCGAAGGAGATTTTAAGCTATTACGCAACTCTCCAGCTCGACTTCAAACTGCTTATTCTTAAAGGTCATTTTTGCACATTTTGGCTTGTTGCATTATAAAATTGAAGAAAAAACTTGTCCTCAACTTGTACTATTTATACAGGGAGTGCGGGGGGGGGAGAGGGGATGACAAATGGGCCATTCATCTTCTTTCTAGCAAAGCTCTCTGGGGTCCTCTGAACTTTGTTGTGTAGCTGAGTTGCATTGAGCATTGGGGGTAGCAACTGTTTCTGTTTGAGTACGGTGCCTTTTCTTAATTTGCAATAGTAGCTCTGAAGCAAGACAAAGCTTTTTCAGTGTGTGGTTAAACAACCTTTTCAAACGGACTGCAATTTCAACACCTTTGAAAAGTGCCCACTCGTGCCCTAATCGTCAGAATGCATCAGTGTATTTCATTACTGGGCCTGCTTTTAATATGGTCGATCTTGAGCCAGCTGCTCAGTTGCTGTGATGGGAGTTGAACAAAGTATGGGGAGATAGGAATGGGAATTTTGCTCCATCAAAAGCCCTCTTACTGTAGCAAGCTTTATCCTGACTCTTATGGGAAGAGGCTGTTTTTCTTGCTTCATCTAGTTAGACATCCCGTGACCATCATACATAACACTGGAGTGAGGAAAATCAGTAACCAAAACTTCTTTAACTCGCTCAGGGGCTGATCCAAAGCCCATTGACTGGAAAGTTTCTGATTGACTTCAGCGGGGATCAGGCCCTGAATGCTGATGAGTGAGCTGTGTCAGGAAGAGAACCGTAACTCCTGAGGTTTTGCCTCCGCTCCGCAGATGGCAGAGCAGCCCTGCTTTTCACTGTAGGAATTTTATGTGCATGTGCTATTGACTCTCATCTTTGTTAATGTTTTGGGTCTCATGGTAATAAATATTTGTAATAGCTGATTCTCACCTTATTTTTGACAGAATTATTGCCAAAACATCATTGTCCTCTCCCCCGTGGCCCGAAGTCAAACTGCCAGATCCAATAGAAGAGGCAAAGTACCATGCAGGTAAAGGTCTCCAGCTGCAGAGCCCGGCATCACTACTTCCATACTATTATTGTCAGTCTGAAAGATTGTAAGGCAGCACATCCCTGATCTTTTGAGTGGATATTTGTTCTTCTCAGTCTTCTTCATGTTTTTGTCTCATTCCACCCAGCGTATTTTAGAGAAGGGAGCTGTTGCGCTGTCTACTAGGGCCAGTTAACTTAACGGGATGCTGCATTTAATGTATGTTCACTCTGCAATGGAGGGATAAAATATCAATAAATAACTGCATGGATAATCGGCAACTTGCAAAAGAGCCTTCAACTCCGGACCTCCTTTTCTGGATTGTTTTCATTCTGCTCACTGCACCACTCACTATTGCTCAGGTGACAAATTAATGTAATGAAGAAAAGTGTTTGTCCCGCAGGTACTGTTTGTTGACACAGTGAATCATAAATTTTTAATATCAACAGTGGGGGAAATAAGTATTGAACTGTTTGGTAAAATATATCAAATCTTCCGTTGGGTCTGATTTGCACAGGGCTCTGCCTTTGAGCCATTGTAATTTCCAGGCTTCACCACCTCATAGATATTCATGGTTTCGTGTCATTCCATACAACGTGTCCAGGAGGCCTCTTTCCAAAGCAACTGGCTTGCCCATCCAGAGCAAGCTCAGAATATTACAGCTCTGACTTCAACTCACATCCATAAGAGCATTTGAGTTCTACCTGCCAATCTTTCCCTCTGTTCTGCCTGGAAATGGTCAGATATTTTATGTAAGATTACTCCCTGTTCTGCAAAAATGCAGATGACTATTAACGATAAAATGGCAGCATTGGTTGATGTGAATTTCCTTTTTTAAGGATCCAATCATGAAACTGCAGTCGTTTCAGCTCAGATAAAATTATAGTCCAAAATTTTCAAATATAAATATCTGAAGATAGGCTTCTGAATATAAATAGCATGTACAAATCCCACTGACTTCAATGGGGGATGCTAGTACGGTGTGTGACAGGGTACCACCTGGAACTGGGGTATCATTGAGCCCTCTGACTCGCCAGCCTGGGCTCCCTCTCGCACCTTGGTGCTGTGACAAGCTTTAGACCGCTCCGAGTCCTACTCTCCCACCAGCATTCTCACAGGCAGGGACACACCCAGCTGCAGTTGCATGGCTTTGGCCAGCCACTGCATGAACCAACAATAGGGAGGCTGCAGCCAAAATAACTCCCACCTCCCCAGCCTAAGACCCCAGAGCTGTACCATCCTGTCCTGGTCAAAACCCCGGCCAGTATGAACTTATTACTCAGTTCACCTCTCCCTCAGTGTGGAGAGGAATATGCACGCTTGTGGTAACCAAGCTGGGATTTTCCCCAGACACTTCGGTCAAAGGCACACTGGTTTAGATTAAAACATAGAACAAGTTTATTAACTACAAAAAGATAGATTTTAAGTGATAGCAAACAGATCAAAGCAGATTACCTAGTAAATAAACAAAACTGCAAACCAAGCCTAAGATACTAGAAAGATTGGATATGAATCAGCAATTTCTCACCCTGACTGATAATACAAGCAGGCTTGCAGCTTCTCAAGGCACAAGCTGCCCTTGCTTTGTAGCTTGGGCACCCCACCGCCATTCCAAGTCCTTTTCTTTTGGAGCTTCTCTCAGGTGTTGAGTTGTGGGGGATCTATTGTGTGACAATAGATGATGTCACTTCCTGCCTTATATAGCCTTCCATATGGCAGGAACCCATTGTTTCAAACTTGGTTCCCAGACCAGTTTGTGGAAAAATACAGGTACCCAAAATGGAGTCCAGAGTCATGGAGTCTAGTCACATGCCCTTGCAGTCATTACTTACAGGCTGTCTGGAGCGTTCTCAGGAAAGCTCACCGGGTGGGAGATGAGCTTCTCCTAAGGCCCATTGTTTCTCCTAACGGCCCATTACCCTGAATAAGCCCTTCACAGCCAGCTATCTAGGCTGGAAGCATTTTGCCTAGTGGGTGTCACTCAGGTGTAACCAAATTTGAAATACAGATACATAATAAATATTTATAACTTCAGATACAGAAATGATACATGCACACAAATAGGTTAATCATATTTGGCAAATCATAACTTTTCCTATGACACCTTACATGACCCATCTTGTACAAAATGCAGCATAATTATGCCATAATCATATCATAATAATATTACTATGACGAATATGGGGTGTAGTGTCACACAGTGCATTACAGTAAATCAGCCTACTTTTATTTAGGAGCCTAAGTAGAGATTTAGGAGCCTAACTTAAGGCACATATGTTTGAAAATTTTGACCACAATAGAATAAGCTGTTCACGATCTTGAGGCACGAAATTTTTTTACCCAACAATATCACAAAGTGCAGTTGAGGTCATAATGAAAAGGAGCTGGGGATCACACTTCCATCTCTGAAGCATCCATTATTAATAACTGTGACTCAAAGGATACTAGACCACATGGACAGTTGGTTTGTTCCTATGTGCAATATGTTCTGACCATAACATAAGCTCCTTGCTTAATTGTAGTGGGAGTGGCACTGACTTCTGTGATTAAGGTTGCATAATAGTTTCCATCTAGCTCCCTGTTTTCAGTTGCTCGTAACTTTGTGTGTGTGTGTGTCTTTTGGGGTAAAACATTCCATTCTTCATTTCTTTCTGAAATGGAATTTTTGTTTAAATTCTGAGTAAAATTGTGTCCATTATTTTTGAGCACAAGGAGGGGGAGAATATACTTTTCCTTATTATAAAAAATACTCATTTTCTGAACAGCTTGAGAGCTGAAAGGCCTGAGGGTAGAAAGTTGAAATTTGACAGGGAAATAACCCTCATTAGGAAGTGCCTTTGAGTGTTCCCATAAAGGCAGAATTTGATTTGACTGAGTTATGACTTTAAAAAATGGTGTGCTTTGCTTGTGTGGAACATTTTGCATAACTAAGGAAGGCTGCAATGCGCATGGATAACTTCTCTGGGAAGCATACAGTAAGGGGTTGAGGAAGGGTCCCTGCTTGCTTTGTGAAATACACAAGATCTCAAGCTTGGGCTTTGCAAGTATAGTGGAGCCCCAATTCCTGCACAATTTGCAGAGCCCTGTGTACCTTACAAAGTACACTGGAGCCCTCCTTCAGCCCCTGTGAATTTTGTAATGTTTTCAGGATTTAAGGGATGGCTCCTGTACACTGCAGGATGCACCGAAGGCAGAGTGGGGCACTCTCTTATGGAACACCTTGGATCTGCGGGATAGGGCATTCCAGTGGTGTCTAAACAAATATTTCAGACTTCAACAATCCGATATAAGCTGCACCAGTGTAAACCAGGTCTACATTAGGGGGTTGTATGGGTTCAGCCAGTCCAGCAGGTAAAATCCAAGTATAGACAAGACTTCAGTCTTTCAAGAAGGGAGATACGGTGCATGCTTATGAAACATTATCACTGTTCAGCCAATCTCTGCAACCCTAAGTAGGACTACTACTGAGATAATGGCGTCTATGGGAGGGTGGCAGGGACAAAATGTGTTGGTGTTGAACAGCTAGCCTTTTCTGCTGGTTTTTCTCACTGTGGCCTATCCCTGATTTACTTATTAACTCACCATTTGTTAACAGAGGTCGTGCAAAAGGTGAATGAGATGATTGCCACTGGGCAGTATGGAAGGCTCTTTGCTGTGGTTCACTTTGCCAGTAAGCAGTGGAAGGTAACCAGCGAAGATTTGATTTTAATGGAAAACATGCTGCCAGCTGAATGTGGAGACCGAATCCGACTGGAGAAGGTAAAACCCTCCCGATGTTCAGGATTATGTACATTAACTCGAGCACTCCCAGCCCGCTTATGTCAGCTATTGTTTGTGACGGACGTCAGACTTTATTCCCCACCCACGCAGCCCACTGTGGCTTTGGTTCTTTCTCTGGGCTGCCTCAGCTAATGCAATTGGAGTGAAAGTATATCTATTTCATCCTTGGGAAAAGCTGTTGACTTCTATTCATTTATTGAAACAAGAGGTCACTGACCAAATGATCTGAGCCACCTACTGACTGTTCACTGTGCCTGCTTCATTGTTTCATAAAACCCTAGGGGTCCCCCTTCCTGACCAACAAGTCAAGAAAACTCCATTCACCCATATGGAAGGCAATAAAACTGACTCACTCAGCGGGGTTAGTGAATGTTGTGGTATTTAAGATTGCGCTGAGGGCTGGAAGAGGGAGCTGGCTGTTTATAAAAATAAATAAACAACAGATTATGGGAAACTGGTGTCCCTTTGCTCTCCCCTGCCACAGTAGCCCTCTGTAAGGTTTAATATCATGGATGTGTTTCCATAGAAAATGTTTATATTGCTCAGCCCCACCAGTTCTGTGCTAACCACAAGGATGTGTTGTTATTCTTTGTGCTCATTAGCAGAAATGCCATGGATAGAGGCCAGCTTTCCCAACGTGGCATCATAAATGGGAAAAAGTTCCCTGAGAACTCAGAAATCAATTTCAGAGAAGTCTTGAATATTCCCCTTCAATCTGCAGAAACTCCAGTTCTAACTGTAGCTACTTGCAAGGCCTTCATGTTGCTGTGATTTTAATTACCCTCATATTGACAATGTTAGCATGATTTGCACCAAAGAGAGAGAGACTGAATTGCTCTGCAGATTTCAGGCTTCTTCCCTCTGTGTGGGAAGACAGGCAGTTTGCTTTACCCATTCTGTCCAAAATCGTAAATATCTCTCTGTTGGATGTTGTCATTCCCAGACAGGCTGCCCAAGAAAAGTTTGTTGTCTTGGGATTGACAACACTAATCAGCTGACGCAGCAATTTGCCCAAAAGAGACTGTACGTCTGAAAGTGACATAAGAGTTGATTCCTCTCCCAAGCTTCCATGATGTTCATTGTATCTGTGGATGAGGATGGCATAGAGGGGATAATTGTGGGCTCCTGGTTAGATATTTCCAATATAATCCACTTCTAACATTTAAATGACCTCACAGAGACTCATTAATCCAAACCTTGGATGAAATACCATGCAGTGAGGCTACACTGGATTAATCTTTATTCATCATAGCCAAGCATTTATTTGCAGTGTAATAGGGTATGATAGAGACCACTTTTCTACAAGTTTGTTGCTTTGAAGCCCGATATCTAGGCACCTTTTCTGGCAGCTGCCTGGTGACTCCTTGTGTGAGATAGGCGATTGCAGGAAGCAGCCTGCTGAGTGTGCAGAGATCTGGGTCAGGGTGAAGAAAGTCAGGCATTTATGTTTAATCTTCCAGTAAATCCAGACCATAATCCTGTCGGGTGTTTGCTAACAAATGTCTATCTGAACCAAAAAACAAAAGCCCCAGTTATATGTGCATCGCTTTTAACTGCTGCAGTACAGTTAGTGGGGAAAAGAAATAGGCTGTAAAAACCCTATGTGTTTTAAATACTTCCCAGTCTGTCCAAGTCTTGACTGCAGGTGCTGCCTGTTCTCTTACTTAAGCAGGCAATTTAAATTCCCCTGAACCAAAGGACTAGTAGATGGCATGAGTCTACCCTGGATATCTATTTGTTTATTACCCATCTGAGTGTGCAGAGAGAAGAAGAATGAAAATGTTGCTATTTCCCTAAGGAATGCATAGCAACTGCTATAAAACTCCAGTGATCATAGCAACTGTGGTCATAGGCCTTGGCATGAAGATCTTGGAAATTCACGGTCTTTATTTTTTTCTCTGCCTTTTTCTTCCATTGTCTTACAAATGCAGATGAAATCAAAGGGGTTAGAGGCTCTGATTAGTGTGTAGAATGTTCGTAAAACATGCTCTGGTAGAATAAATCTAGCCCTTGCCTGGGAGAGTGTTTATTGAATGGGTCTGTTTCTTGGCGGGTCGCTCTCTTTCAGCAGCAGATTGAGTCTTGAAGCTCATAAAAATGCAAATTTTCCAACACACAAGCCTCTAGGATACTTGTAAAGTTTCGATAATACTGTTTCTAATTACATTGTGACCACTGACAAGTGACCCAAGTGCATAATTTAATCTCTCCAGGTTTTGCTGGTTGGTGCCGATGACTTCACGCTTATTGGAAAGCCACTTCTGGGGTAAGAAAGGTTATTATAAAGTGTGTCTATCTCCAAATCAGCTGACTGCCGAGTGAAATGCTTTCAAGATTCAGCCCTGCCAGGGCTGGGGACATACAAGAAGTCTACGCAGCGTATTGCAAGCAGTGCTGGGGGGGTTGTGTATGTGTAACCTTGCTTAGCATTTGTGGGGAGTTAGGTGCACACATCAAAGGGATTAGGCTCCTAAATCTGTGAGACTCATTTAATCCTAGAACTAAATCTGCTCTTCTAGTAACATAGAGCAAAATAGTTAAGGGTGGAACAAGGCTGTAACATATTAATGGGATGAGGAAGTGAATCCCACTTCCCAATCCAGAGCCTGCTGATTGGGGCAGCGTGGAGGCATCTTACTCTTAAATACACTTAAAGACTGTAAAATTCTCTCAGAGAGAGGAAGGGTAGTCTTGTGACGAGTGCCCCCTATTCCTGGCTCTGTCTATCTCCCAGGCCACTTCTCAAGACAAAATTCATCAATGTTTCCAATGTGCTTTGAGATTTTCAGATGGTAGAACTGTAAAGCATTATTATTGTTACTCATTGTACTAAAAATAGGAAACAGTCTGATGATTACAGCGATATTTTTTCACTTCAAATGTTTTAATGTAAAATATGCCTGTGAGGCTTCTCAGAGCAGAATGTGTTAAGCAGGGGAGGCAAATTCATTCCATGGACTGGGCCAAATTGCATTTTTAATTATGGCCCAGACTATGTACGTTCCTCAGCCCACAGCAGAACTCTCCCTGATGTCACAGGTTGATATGCACAAAGATCAAGGGTTGAAAGATTGGGTGCTGTATGTAATAACCACACTTCTTGTTATTATTTAAGTGCCTTATTGTCATATCCAGCATCACGTATTGGGTAAATACACTTCCCTTTAGAGTTAAACTTCCTTCCTTCCACATCCTCCTTCCTCTCCTGTCCTTGGCGAGGTCTAGGCGAGAGTGATTTGCTGGTATAGCTTTTCAGGCATATTATACCAGCAAAGCACTCCTAGTGTGGATGCAGCTTATGCCGGCAAAACTGCGCTTGTGCTGGGATAGCTTATTCCAGTCCCCCTGGTGAAATAAAATATACCGGCAAAAGCGTGGTTTTGCTAGTATAAACTGTGTCCATACTTGGGGCTTTTGCTGGCACAGCTATGTGGGGTCGCAAATCACACCACTAACCAACACAACTGTGTTGGCAAAAGCGTGTAGCATAGACCTGGTCTTTGAGTGTCTCCTCTTTTCTGCTCTGTCTACGTCCTCCCTGCAGCTTCCCTCCGTTTCCATGCCTCCCCATCAGCTTCGTTCCCACTCCCTTCCTCGTCTCATTTGCTACAGTGAACAGCAGCGAAATAGTTAATGTTGTTGTGTTGCATGACAATGTTAGGCTTTAGCATTAACACCCCAGTGAAATGAACTGAGAGGAGAGGGAGCTCACACCTCTCAGAGCCTTTATTTCAGGCTGTGTTCATGCATAATCAGGAAGGCAACGTTGCATTGATTCACATTCTGTTCTTGGCTGGACAGTTTTCTTTGCAACCATATCCTCGTCTATCCAAGGGAGTATTTGTAAAACATTTGCACAGTCACTATCGTCAGTTCAGCTGCAGAAGTGCTAGCAGCATTGGGAGCCCTAGAGTAGACAGGGCTTCTGTGGCTGCCAGCATTTTAGACCTGAAACACTGGGACCCACAGGAGCCTTGTGTACTCTGGCCTCCAGACACTGCTACCACCAGAGGAATTGAACCAGCATTCACATTTGTGGGGAATTTTTTGCAAAAAAACAGGAGGGCTAGAAACTTAATATCTTGCAAAGAAAGCTCAGATTTTGCAGACTCTGGGCTGGTCTACACTGCGGGGGGGGATCGATCCAAGTATCTTGGATCGAATTACCTGCGGTCCACATGGCGCAGAATCGATGGCCATGGCTCCCCCGTCGACTGCGCCACCGCCACTCACTCTGGTGGAATTCCGGAGTCGACGGTGAGCGTGTTCGGGGATCGATTGCTACCCGCCGATACGGCGGGTAGTGAAGACGTACCCTCTGAGTAAGTTGTGAGTCACCTCAAACAGTCCATGTTTTTGGCACCACTGAATGTTCCTCTAGCAATGCAGATCTTTCTGTGCAGTGCCCTAAACTCTGCTAATTAATTGCCAGCATGACAGTACCCTGGCAAAGCTATAATTGTGCACTAGCCTTTGGGCACACACTGAAATACAGAGCTTCCCTGGAGATTTTAGGGAAGAGGAGGAGCCATCATTTGGTCTCTGTATGTTCCTCAAAAGTGGGGAGGCTTTGGCAGTGTAACTGACTGCAGCCCAAACTGTTTCATTTCAGTGTTAGGTTACACTGCGTTAAGGGTAGTGGAGGAGAGTAAATGCGTGTGAAATAGAAATGTGGTGTAGTGTCCCATCCTCTCTTTTAGGGCTCTGGGGAAACTCTGACATATGAACAAGCTGCCCACCACTATAATATGAGACAAAGGAAAACAGAGCACTGCCTATTAGAGATGGTGTAGGCTGTAATATTTGTGCATAGTTCCCTACTCTCCCTAAGCCACAAGTGTTTTGGAGGATAGATAACAGCTTGGATTAATACAAAGACTTTTTGTTTTCCATTGGCTTAAAAATCAACACATAAGTGAATGTCTGAGCCAGTGTCGGCATAGTGCAGTCCATTTCAGCTGCGTTCCCTGATCAGACTTGGTGGCGGGTAGAAACTTGTTCTCTTTTAGACAGATGGTCGTTTTAATTTTCTGTAGAAATCAGATACCTCCCAACGTGACACTCCTTTAACATCTTCAAACAAAACAAAATGTCTCTCTCCTCCCACTCCCGGTAGCCCATACCAAGCGCCAAGTCTGTGGTCTGCCTTGTTCTTTGCAACCCCTTATTGTCCAGCATTTCTATGCAAAAGCAATATTAAGTGGTATGCAGTTGTCATTTCCTTAGCTTAATAACTTGTACAGTATTGTACACCCCCAAAGCTGCAACGGGAAATGCTTGTGACCCAGAAATCATAGCAGCATTTTCACTATTTTCCAGTGAGGTGTTTACGCTCCGAACCATTGCAAAACACCCTAAGGTAATTTAACCCTAAGTAAAGGGGACATGGCGTCCTTGATGGTTCATGTGTTAGGCAAAGAGCTCAGCTTACTCTGACCCTAGATGCTGTTGATCAGATTTCTTTCCAGTAACGTAGCCAGCTCTTTTACACAAGGATTCCTCTTGTCTGCTTGCCCAGGTTGGCCAAGGCTACAGACCCCTGGTTGCCAGATGGCACGATGCCACACTGCCTCTTTCCCCAAAAAAAGCCATGTTGACATTCACCTGCCTCCTGTCAGGAAAGAGACTCCTGGGCATGATATAAAGATTGTCATCAGTAAGCATCTTGATACTTATGGGACGTCCCCTGCATGGATTATATTCATTATTTAGTAACAATCACTTTCACTCCAACTTGGATATAGGAAGTTATTGTATGAATTCCTCTTCCTTATTAGAAAAACCTAATCTGGAAATTCTGGCCCCACTGAAGTCAGTGGGAGTTTATCATTCAATTCAGGGGCACCAGGAGTTCACCTCTGTGATTGCATAATGCTAACAGCTGAGAAGTTTAATAAACCATTACTATTTATTATTTATATTGCTGTAGTGCCAAGAGGCCTTGATTCAAGATTTGGGCCTCATTTTGCTCTGCATTATACAGATGCCTATTGAGAGAGAGAGAGTCCCTTCCCTGAAGAGTTCAGTCTCTCAGACATTCAGCCCTAATGAGTGATTCAACACAGGGCAAAATTCACACTGTAGTTAGACCCACAGCTTGGGTCAGATAGCTTTGAAACTTGACTTGCAGACAGAAGTTGCTTCTTGGCACCTGGGTGTGCTCAAGAATAGCATTTTGGAAGGTCTGCTTGTATGTGTGTGACTGTTGCTCAGTACACATGCCTGTGGGACAGTATGTATCCAGCACCTAGAGAAGGGAGTTCTCTACATAGGTTTGTATAGATATTTCCCTAGCATAACACCTCTGGCTGAACACAAGTAAAGCCCATGAGCGGTAGGACACCTGGCCTGGCAATAACCAAAGGCTGATTTCTGGACCAGCTTTCCCTCCACCACCACTCTATTGGTGGCTTGTAGCCAATTACTGCACTACTTAAAATCATGACGACTATTTGCTTAAAACAGCCCACAGATTTTAGTGTTTGAATCACTCTGTCCTCACTGATCTTGCCTTCTGAGGGTCGATTATTTCCATGTGATTCCACAGCACAGCTGCTAGTGTTAGTGACTGGACTTGCTTACATGCACGGACTTGCTAATCCTGCAGTAGTGAGGCAAGCGGGAGTCTAGCTTTCCTGTTGTCTTCAATGGGCACAGGGTCAGGCAGAATAGCTCCCTAATAGGAAGACATTCTCATAAAATACCCCTGTACCCTGCTTTTCTTTGCCTTTGCTGGTTTCTTTTCTAGCCTTGCTGTTACGTGCACCTAGAGACCCTAACTGTGATTGGGGTACCATTGTGCTAGCTGTGAAGTACATCCTTTTGCCGGGTCACACTCTGCTCTGTAGCTCATTCAGCTGTGGCCAGTAGCCATGTATATTAAACTGTATTTGTGGCTGGCTGCTGAATACGCAGATAGGCTGATAGTGAGTGTGTGTGTGTGTGTGTGTGTGTGTTCGTTCCTCTAAGAATTCAATCTCTTATAAATATTGTATTCCCAAAGGGCATATGTTAATACTGATGGTAAATGTTTCAAAGCCTTTGGCCCTTTCATTATCTTATTGGAGGATTGTTTTTTTTCTTTACGTGCAGACAGAATCATTTGTCAAGGAAATGTTCTTTAAGTGTCCTCCGGCGGTGAAGGCAGCTCAATAATGAGCTTTTAATGCTGTTTTGGTGCAAAGCGTTGTGAAAAAGTGCATCTTCCACCACTACCATTCATTACAACCAGAACTTCCCAAAGCACTGGCCTGGGTTTCCTGCCCTAAAATGAGGCTGATTTGTTATGAAAGAGAGGACAGTTGCTCAGGCAGGTAGCTCATTCTTCGGTGTGGACCTTAAATCGCCATACTTTCTGTCCGCTTAGATGGCAGTTAAAGATTCCAGGGCAGTCTTCCAAAAGGGGATGCCTCAGTGGTCTTGATCAATAGTTCTCCTCTCAGTAGCTTCCAGAGTCCAAGGATGTGTGTGTGAGCTGTCGCTGAGTGCCGAATTCCATTTGTGTTTGCTCGCTGACTCACTGCCATTTCGAGAGAGAATGCCTTGCATGCCAGCTCATGTGAAATGGGAGCTTTAGAAACCATGCTGCACTGAATATCTGTCACAGAGAAGGGAGGATGGGAAAGATTTTATCACTGAGTGATGCTGACTGTGGCAATAGGTTACAGAATCAAGACATTTAAGACCATATTCTTCTCTTAATAATCTCTTGGCAAGCCTCCCACAGGTTTCTGTGAGAGATCCATTCTGGATCTAGGAGAGCATGAAGTCCTGAATTTATATCTGGACTTCTCCTCTAAATGAGATTGAAATCCCAGGAATAAATAGACAAGGCAGACAAAGGGTGGGAGGAGAAAGAGAGGTGAAATGACTCATGCAAGCTCACACAACCAGTCAGAGAGCGGTGGCCTATTAGTCACATTATTGGACACAGCGGATCAAGTCCTGCTCCTCTTATCAGGTGAACAGTCCATTGTCTTCTCTATGAATAGAATCATAGAAGATTAGGGTTGGAAGAGACCTTAGGAGGTCATCTAGTCCAACTTCCTGCTCAAAGCAGGACCAACTCAATACTCCGGTAAGTCATGCTAGAATAATTTATCCTTCAGTCTATAAATCAATATGCCAGTGATTGCTGTCTCTGCTGCTTTGTAGAAGGGGGAACAGCTTTGGTCATGACGAAGGAAGAGCTCTGTAGAAGGGTTGCCAACTAGTCTGAGCCCAGTATTGAAGGTTTACTATACTTTAAGGCAAGGGGAAAATACAAGATTTTTTTTAAAGCGCCATGTTCATCAGGCTTCATTACAGGCATTCACAGCACTGGGAATTTGGGCTTGCCAGCTCTGAGTGTCGTTGCAGTCTTCCACTGTTACTCTACCAGCATCAGACATTTCTAACTCCCTCCCAGTGAGGCAGAGAAGTACTGCCCTACAGAGTAGTGTGGCACTTACCTGATAAGACTTGCATAGTCAATCCTGTGTTTCTTTAGTGCAAAGCCTGCGAGTGGGCACAGCTGAGATGGATTTACCCACTCAGCAGCTGGGGACCTCGCAGTTCCCACAGGACAGGGTTTTGTCAGAAAGATGCATTACTTTGTGATAGTCTTCCAGGGAGCTTGCCCATTGATTAGAGGAGGACGTCATTAGTTACGCTCTGTTTCTTTTTTTTTTATTATTTTTAAGGAAAGATCTTGTCCGTGTGGAAGCCACAGTTATCGAAAAAACAGAATCTTGGCCAAGAATTAACATGAGATTTTGGAAAAGACACAATTATCAAAGGAAGAAAAGTAAGATGAAAAGAATATAGCACCGTCACTTCCCACTGCCTTCATGGCCCAGGGCCACAGGAACGGTACAGAATGCGCTGGCGGCTCAGACCCCAGTGACATAGGCATAGCACACAATGTCTTTGCAGCTCAGAGTACGGACAAGGGCATGGTATACAATGCCCACAGGAGTACCCTGATGGCACAGGGATATGGGCTCAGTACCCAATGCTCTCCTGGCTCAGTGCACAAGGACATGGTCCCACTACACAATGTCCTTGGAGCTCAGAGTATGGACACAGGCATGGTACGCAATTCCCACAGGAATGCTCTGCTGACACACAGCACAGGGCTATGGGCTCCATACACAGTGCCCTCGTGTCTCACAGCACAGGGACACAGTGCCCAGAGGAGTGCCCTGATGGCTCACAACACAGCAACATGGGCAAGGTACACAAGTCCTGACTTCTGAGCAAAGTGACCTTATTTCCTTCCTCCACTTTCTGACACTCCTTGACTAAAAGACCGTTTAAAATACTGCTTTCAACACAAGGAAGTGTTGCAGTTCTTGTTCAACAGCCTCTAATCTTGCATATTTATCCACAGATATTAACAAGTCTAAACAGCATCTTGAACCAGGCTTTGATTACCATGTGAATGAGGCACTTGTAGAGTTTCTTCCTGAATTATCAACAGGAAAAAACAGTGAGGTAGAAATATTGGGCAGAAGTAAAACCTGACACACACTCACAGGAGCTCACCATTCATGCGCGTACCTTTGCTCAGGCCCTGTCTACACGAGAAGGCTTTGCCAGTATAGTTATACCTATGTGTAACTGCACTTTTGCTGGTGTAGTCCACTCCAGCTCTCTCAAGTGACACAAGCTGTGCTGATAAAAGCACAGTTGTTTCGGTATAACTGTGTCTACATGTGGGACTTTTGCCGGCACCGCTGTGTGGGTCATGGATCGCACCTTATCCCACCCCGCATCAACATAACTGTGTCAGCAAAAGCCTGCTAGTGTAGACATGGCCTTAGGTCCAGATTTTTAAAGGTATTTAGGCATTGCTGTGCTCAGCATCACAAAGCCTAACTGATGTAGGTGCCTAATTCTCATTTTTGATTGTTGAGGGGATTTAGATATCTAAATGCCTAAATCTCTTTTGAAAATGATATTTAGGCTCATAAATCAGTTAGGCATTGCAGCACTGAGAACAGCAGTGTCTAAATACCTTTACAAATCCGGGCCTTAGTGTTTACTTTAATTGACTTTAATGCATGATCTTATTTTTCTTCTTTCATTCTTTTTCAGTTATCGTGCAGCCACAGACGGTCCTCCGGATAAACACCATAGAAATTGCTCCCTGCTTGTCATGATCAATTGTTGGTCTAGTAGGACTAGGTTTATTTTTACTGCTTTAGGAAGTATGGAAATAAAGAACTCTTGTCATTGGAAAGTCTTGGGCTTTTTATTATTGTCTATAATGGAAACCTATTTTTACTTTTTTAACAATGAAACATTTTTTGTTGAAATACTATTTCAGCTTTAATGTTGTTTATTTGTAACCAATTCCTTCTGAAATTCAGGATCCAAGGATCATTGACAAGATGTTTAATTCCACTCCAGTCTGTCTTTGCCTGAGCTCCAGCACTCTCACAAGCAGAAGACAGGCATCATGGAAAAAATGAAAGCAAGTGCTCAGCTCAGCTTTTAAAATGGACGGCGATCTAGTGGTGTAAAAGAGAAAAGCCATGTAACTTCACAGCCTTGCAGCTTATGCCCTGATCCAGCAAAGCATTTAAGCACGTTAATAACCCCATTAATGTCAATGGGACTGCTCCTGTGCATAGTTATTCACATGCTTCAGTGCTTTTCTGGATGAGGTCAAGTGCATGAACATAAATGAAGCCTACAGTCAGGTCAATAGATACTGTGTGTAGCATGTGATCCCTCCCTCTCCTCATGACAAATCGCTGCTGTTCCATTCTTTGGGAGCTCAAAACCAGAGTAGTATGATATGATCCCTGCAGTTTTACAGCTCCAGAGAATAATGTGGTATGGTTACAAACATGGGGGTGACGGGAGATACAAACCCGGGGACTGCAGGACTTGTAATGCATTTCATGATGGGGCCAATCAGTGCAACTCCATGTTAATGAGTAGCAAGAGGGGATGCAGCTGAGGAGTTAATCCTCTTAAAGGGGAACCTGATTATTTCTAAGAAGCTGTTCAGAGTTCTAGCCCATTAGCAGAAGTCATATACCGTATATACTCGTTCATAAGCCGAATATTTTTGGTAAAAAAGTGACGCATCAAAGAGCAGGGGTCGGCTTATAAATGGGTCTACACCAAAATTTGATGATTTTAAACTCTATGGAATCATTGAATTGAATATCTAATACATTGTCATTTTGTTTACCTGGAGCGTCTGCAGGCATGGAGCCCCTCAGCTCCCTGTGGCCCCGGTTCGCTGTTCCCAGCCAATGGAACCCCTCGGCTCCCTCTGGCGCGCCACTTCCACAGCTCCCATTGGCTGGGAATGGCAAACCGCGGACACTGGGAGCTGAGGGGCTCTGTGCCTGTGAACGCTCCAGGTAAATAAAACGTCCAGGCCCGCTAGCAGCTTACCCTAATGGGCCAGGAGCCAAAGTTTGCCAACCCCTGAAATATAGGGTTGGCTTATGAAAGGGTCATACAGTTTTTGCTATTTTTACCTAACCATCTTGGGGGGTCGGCTTATAAACGAACGAGCTAATGAACAAGTATATACGGTAAATAGCCTTAGAAATGACAGATCTCTGCAGTATTTGAAAATGTTCTTTTGGCTGAGTTCAGGGTCCTTTAACAGCTGGTGGCACCGACATTTAAAGCAGAGAAGAGGGGCCTATAAGCTCTTTGGGACAGGGCCTCTCCTTTTGTTCTAGATGTGTGCAGTACAGTAGGGCCCCAGTCCCTGGGTTCATGATTTGGGAGTCCTAAGCACTACTTCAGTACAAATGGTAATGTAAGGAAGTGTTGGCAGATGGCCTTCTGGCTAAGGCACTGAATGCACTCCAGAGATCTGGCTTCAATTCCGCCACAGACTTACTGTTTGACGTTGGGCAGGGTGTTTAATCTCTCTGTGCCTCAGTCCCCATCGGTGTCTGGGGATAATATTTCCTTTTCCCCACCCACTGTCTGTGTAATCGTCAAACCTTTGGGGCGGGGACTGATTTTGACTGTACTGTGTGTGTACAGTGCCTGGCACAGGCAGAACCTAAGCTCAGCTGAGATCTCTGGGCGGTTCTGGAATATAAGCAACAGGAGAGAACTTTTTTTTACCTCTGCTCATTTGAGATGTTTTCGGCTTGTAAACGGAGGTTTTTTTATGTCACTTTGTGGTTCTCCTGGTTCCCCTCACTGTCTGGAAATCCACAGATCTTGTGTTATTTACATAAATGATTGCAAGCTGAAATAGCTTGCTTAGAAATCACAGGCTGGCCCCACTGTCTGTGCACTTCCTTTTAGCCTCTTGCCACGTTTTCCTGCTGGTTGTAGGACTCCTCTCTTGATCAGACATGCACACTCCAGCAATTGGAACTCAGCTGCAAACAGTTTGCCTGAACATTTCTAAGACACTCAGACATAAGGAGCAACACTCAGGGTGATGAGAGAGAGAGAGAACTGCTTTTCTTAGATCTGTCAGCACATTGTCAGAGTAGCTGTCAGATTCCCTGCAGCTACTAGGTAAAGTAAAAAATGGCCCTTGCTCAGCACTTCCTGGGGGGACAGGGCCGACGCTTCCATTTAGGTGACCTAGGCGGTTGCCTAGGGCACCAGGATTTGGGGGGGCGGCATTTTGCCACCCTCCGTGGCAATTCGGCGGCAGGGGGTCCTTCCACGCTCCAGGTCTTCAGCGGCAATTCTGCGGCGGGTCCTTCACTCGCTCCGGGACCCACCACCGAAGTGCCCCGAAGACCTGAAGCGCGGAAGGACCCCTCTGCCGCAGAATTGCTGACTATGACCGGGAGCACGGAAGGACCCCTGCCTAGGGCGCCAAAAACCCTGGCGCTGCTCCTGGCGGGCGGGGGAGGGGGGGGTAATAACCCTTTCAAAGTGGCAGAGACTAAGCCCAAAGAAAGGGTGCTGAAGAGGGCCCAATATCTCATTTACAAATCCACCTGATTCTCTACCACCCTGTGCCATAATAACATTCATTATAAATATGCTTGGGGACTTCTGCTGTGAGAGCTAAGCAGGGTTGGGTCAAGGGAGTACTTGAATAGGAGCCTCCAAAGGATCACTAGGTGGTGCAGAGTATCTCCACACTACAAAGGCTGTACCAGTGTAGCTATGCCAGCATAGCCTCATTGTGTAGATGCAGGCAACACCAATAGAAGGGTTTTTTCTGGTGGTGTAGGAACACCACTTCCCTAAACAATGTCAATTGACATAGCTGCATCTACAGTGTGGGTTAGGTTGGCATAGCTACATCAGTCCCAGCAATTTTTGGTGTCCTTCTTAAAGCCCCAGCTGCCAGAACCAAGAGACTGGATGAGAATCTCTCTTCATTTTTTAAAAAACCAAACTTCTAGCTCTCTTGGTTGTAGAAAAAAGCTTGATAATGTGACATGAGTGCAACCTAAAGGATGAGAAAACAGAAGGCAAATAAAAAGAACCCACCTTTTATCATTTTTAAAAAAAAACTCACACTTTTTAAGCCACTCTAGAGCTGGTCAGAAAACTTCCAATGGACAAGTTTTCTATTAGAAAACACATTTCTGTCAAAAGCAAAACACAAAATTGTTGATTTTTCCAAAATTTCATTTTAGAGGGGGAAAAAGTTCCACTAATGTCAAAATGTCTCACTTTGACATTTTCAGAATGAAACCTTTCAATTTTTTGTTTCAACATGACTTTTTATTTCATTTTATTTTGTATTATAAGATTAAAAAAAATCAAGACGAAACATTTAGCTTTTGTCAAAACGAAATGTTTAGACTGAGCCAAAATGAATTTCTTTTTACAGCAACTTTCAAAATTTTCAGGTTTGGGTCAAATAGGAACAAAAGACAAGTTTAAAAAAATCTTAAAATCCTCCACGAAACGGGATTTCCATTCTCCACCCAGCTCTACCAATATTATGATTTGGAGTGGGGGAAGAGGCTCACTCATGATTTATGAATGCTTGAAGTTGGCAATTCTGCAGGTGGCTTGCCAAAAGCTTGTCTATTAAATGTACAGGGAGACAAATGCTCCTCCTCCATCTTTGCTAATACAATTAGAGAGACTCACGCTGTCTCTGAATTTGTTAGCGATTGTATGCAATGGGCTGGATTAATGGCGGTGCAGACCATTTCCTGACTCAAACTGAAGACTTGAACAAATCCCCCACCCCACCTTTTCAGTCACCAATCTGGAGAACTAAAGGGAAACCACTTAACCAGGCAGTAATGAAGTGTTAGCTGTGCTGGGGAGCAGCTTGCATTGTTATGCAAGAGATCAATAAATTGTTGGCCTGATTAAACATCAGCGTTATGATGAATTCGTCAATCACCCTCAAGAGCAATGAACTATGGCACTTTCATTTGTTTGTGTGGATTTTTTAGCCAGTTTCGAATGCTTTGGGGATTTTTATTTTGAACAATGTTTTATTAAGTAGAAGGGCTAATACTGTTCCCTTTATTCTCCAAATGTCACCCACTGGTAATGTTTGCTTGTCTGTTAAGTATGCCATTTGGTGATGCTTGTCCCCTAAACAACAATAGATTCATCAAAATGAAGGACGGAAAAAGGCTCATCAAATTTGTACCAAAATTGCCCAGTGCAGAATTGCTCCCTGCAGCATAATCTACAGTGCTCTGTCCTGTTAAATTTTTATCTGTTCCCTTGGCAAATTAATCTGCACTCTAGAGTAAGCCTTACTGCTAAGAAATTTCTCTTGATGCTCAGCCTACATGTTGAGGATTCATTAGTGTGGTGTAGTGTAATGAAGCACTATATTCTTGCTAAGTGTTATCATCATATCCTGCCCCACTTTTATAGAGACTGGCGTAGAATTGTATGAAACCAAGTTATGTGAAACTGTCTATTCAGACCCACTGGCAACAGATAGGGGCAGCATCTAGTTACAATCATTGGAATTACTTAATACTTGAACTCCCTGACACATCCCATACTGCAGCATGTTTCCAGCTAAATGAAAATGCAGTTTGAAAGGTTCATAGAGCTTTGAGGCTGGAGGGGTGCTAAGGAAATGCTATTGTTCTTCCCCTTTGCTTTTTTTTCCCCTCTTTCTTTCTTCTGTCAGCTTTGTAAGGAAGCTTTGAACTCTTTCTATACCCAGATTTATTTTCTCAGCGTGATACAGACACATTCTGGCTGCAAATACAAAATATGTTGTAGTGGTTAGAATTCAGAACCAAGAAGACTGTCATACCAGGGAATTGTGTTGGCTAGATTTCTCTGTATATTGGAGCTTTTCTTTGTGACCAAGGAAATACGCTTTTTAATAAACGGGGGAGGGGAGGAATAATATTTTGGCAATAGGTATATGCAGTTATAACTGTTTTGCAGAAGTCTTGCAGCAATGAGAAATCTAGGACATGATCCGACATTGAGGCCAGTAATCTTTCATATATGTTGTTATCTCCTATGTATAGAATATGGAAAACAGTGACTGTGACTTGTGTCCCTATCCTACCAGCAACTGCTCAAATTTTAAGTTAATTAAGTTTTATTTTAAGTTAATTTCGGTGGGAGCAGATGCAGGTCCACAGACCTGCAAAGAAAAATGGCAGGTCCAGTTCCCCCTGAAGTTAATGGAAGAGCTTGTTAATTTCTACAGCAACAAAATAAAAACAAAACCCCATGCTAGGTGTTTATTGGCAAGGTGACATTGCTTTCTCTACAGGAAGAATGCTGAGTCCCCCAGAGTGACTTTTCTGAATGTATTACTAGATTAACTATAGAGATGTATGGTGATAGCACTGTTTGTGACACACTGTGTCACAATGGGATGATAGGATTTGTAAGATCACTAATGCAATGATAAATTTTTCAAAGCACCCGAGTTAGGTTCCTAAGTCCAATTTTTAAAAGTGACTTGAGCACTTAGGAGCCTGAGTTCCATTAAAAGTCAATGAGACTTAGGCTCCAAAGCCCCTAAACCACTTTTGAAATGGGATTTAGGCTCCAAAGTCACTTGGGCCCTTTAGAAAATTTCCCCCAAGATTTTTGATTACATCCCCTCGCTTTCCATTCATTGAATTGTCTGGGGAAGGCCTGACTCATAAAAGAAATAGCCAGTTATTTTTTCTCTGAGTCCCAGCAAAGTTCAAATCCATTTTGATCTCAAAATAGCCACTGACTCATGCTAAGATATAGCTCGGATCATGTGGTGGGAATCCTATGCTCCAAGACAGTAACCTGGGGTGATTTCTTGCTTCATCTGCTTTAAGACAACTGTTGCTTTTTATCTGCCTTCTGAGAGGATTTTATTTGTAATGATGCAATTCACTTTGAATCTGGTCTATTTCCAAATGCAAAATCTGCATAGATCTTCACTCTGCTTCAACGGTAGCAAGGCACAATATGGAATATCCTGAGCATAGATATTTCGATATCACAAACTGCATTCAGAAAGTGCAGACCTTCAACTGGCTCCACTGCACATTGCTAGTGCTCTGGTTAACCTGGATGCTGGTTTACATAACTGCCAATCTATAGTACAATGGAGCCTAAAGGCCCCAACCCAAATTGAAACCCCATAGTTCTATGTACGGTGCCCACGTATAGTAAGAGACAGTCCCTGCCCTAAAGAGCTGCCACTGTGCCTCGATGGGTTACAGCTGAGGATGCCAGATTCAGGACAAGTTGAGAAAAAGGGCAGACTCACCCCAAACTGGTGGTTATTCCATTATTAGCTATACCAAACCAGAAACAAAAGTAAACTTCTGTCTCACCACACTGGTTAACAAGAAGTCCAAAATGCACTCTCCTTAGGCATCCCAGCCCTGGTTTCCCCACCCACCCACTAGACTTTATGATGAGAGGTTATTGAAAACCAATTTCATCAATCAAAGGGTTCTTCTGATCTCAAAAGATCTGCCATGTACCCAGGTCAATATATAACCCAGATCTTACCCAATAATCATGCTGTTGCCAATCCTTTAGTATCTACTATCTAAATGTTTATTTATAAGAGGAAAGAATTAAAAAGATTAAGGAAATCAGATATATATCATCATTGCAAAGTTATTGTATCAGGTTTGTAGCCGTGATGGAATAAATTGCTAGTTTGCAAAAAGTCTCTCTGGAAATTACCCAAACAGCTTTGGGGTCATCAGTCCTTGTTTAGAGCTTCCTTGTTAGAAATCCAGTCCAGAGAAATAAAGCAGGAAATGAAGACAAAAGGGAGATTTTTCTAGCCAGGATCTTTTATATCCTCTCCCATGTGGATGGAATTTTACTGTCCCAAACAAAGCTCGCCATCTTTGTTTGTGGAAAATTACAGGCACAAGATGGAGTCCAGGGTCACATGAACAAGTCACATGCCCATTCATGCTTTGATGACTCCCAAGCACAGCCATTACCCATATTCTGGCTGGGGCGTCCACAGGAAGGCTTGCTGGGCCGGATGAATTTCTTCTATGGGCCATTGTGAGAGTTAATTGCCTTTGATGGGCCATCAACACAAAGCTGTCTTGTTTCAGTGTAGATTTTACCTGGGGGGAGTTGTTCAGGAATGCAGCATATATGTAGGATGCCAGAACATAGTCAATGTTCATAACTTCAGATACAAAAATTATACATGCATATAAACAGGATAATCATACTCAGCAAATCATAACTTTTCCACGGCCACCTTACATGATATACTTCGTACAAGTTCTATTGCAGGTGTCCAGCAGTGGCAATATTAATGCTATACATGATCATATCTCAATCATACAGCATCACAAGAGCTTAAAATCTAAATACACAAGACAGACAAAGGGTAGGAGGTGAAAGAGCATAGAAAGGGAAAGCGATTTGCCCATGATCATACAGTAGGTCAGTGGCAGAGCCATGTCTAGTCAAAACCCCTGTCTCCTGAGACCAGTGCCCTTTCCAAAAACCCATATTGCCTTTAGGGTGAAATTCACCCTAGTGCAAAGTGCATCAGTTAAGCCTTATTTTAAGGGCATTAGTTGTGTTTAGAACCTTGTAAGGGCCCTCTACAAGAGAGTGAATTTCACCCTCAGTTAGTATTAACTGACAACACTTCTGTTACTCCCTTTACACTCTGTGTTATATACAGCAGGTGCCAACCTAGGCAAGTAGGTATGTAGCATGCAGCAGGTTTGCTGCCTCTGGATATAGCATATGCAGCTGTTACCTGCACCCATTAGAACACCCACCTTTTCCCAGTCCATAGGGCTCCAGACGAAAAGCACCTGCCCTTACCCAATTCGTAGGGCTTAGGGCCAGCCGTACCCAATTCATAGGGCTCAGGGTCTATACTACTGCTGCAGGTGTGTAGGAACTTTTACCAGTGAAAGAGCCTTACACAGTAATATCCGTAACCTCTATTTATTAACAATTACCAAGCAGAATACACATTAAGCATACAATGCCATGCTCACCAATCCTGATCACGCAGGCGGACTTTCCCTGTTGGCCAGGCACGGTTGGTCTCGTCTGGGTCCTAGTTGCTGCACGTCACCGTCGTGCAGAGGATTCTTAACAGCTCTGGTCTTAGGCTGAGTCTTGGGGATGAATTCTTCTTCTTCCAGGTTTTTTCTTATTATTATTCTTCTCTTCCCAGCTGGTCTCCTTTATATAGGGAAACATGAGTCCTGCTTAGCTGTACCTTAACCAATCATTTTACTGAAATCTATCTAACCAGTCCTAATGTAGTGTAACATAATTCTCTAACCAATTATATCCCACTACCCTAATTAACTTACACCTAGCAAAATTAATTATACAGCAGACAGAAACAATTAAAGAACCAGATAGAGACCATATAGATAAACAATAGGGAAGTGGGGACCATAATGAAAGAAATGAGGATTTCTCAACCACAACTATTGATAAGTGATTTCTTGACAGACAGAATGCTATCAAGCTAAGTTTTCTTTAACCATCTTAAGATCTGATTCTTTATCTGGTGATAGTGGGGGCAGTTAGCTCGGGGTCTCCTTCTTAACAGCCTGATATTACATTGTTTTAATGTAATTTAGATGGAATGTGAGGCTGTAACTTCCTGCTTCACAGCTAATGGCTGCTGCTTGGCTCCTCTTTAAATCTGGTTGCAGACGAAGACCTTAGGCTTTAGGCCTTCCAATATGGCTGCAGACAAAGGCCTTATCCTTACACAGCCACCTCTAGGCATCACGTGCAGCAGGTGGACTGGAGCCCGGCTGAGAAAAGAGAGCCATGTATGGTGGTTTGTCAGTGATATTTCTGAATGGGTTGTCAGGGATATAAACCCTTCTACTTCAGGGCATACGCCAACCTCTGCATGGGGTGTGAATGGTCAGAAGGAAACTTCTTATTCCATAGTTGGCCACATCTGAGTTTCTTGCACCTTGCGCCGAAGCAGCAGTGCTGGCCACCCTCGGAGACAGGATACTGGACTGGGTGGCCCAGTGCTCTGCTCTGCCCTGGCAATTCCTGTGCAAATGGAATAGTGCAGCCTTCTCCTGTCGGGTGCATTCTGGACCATGTCCGAGCAGAAGGCTCTGGAGTGACAAATATTAATCCCGTGACTCCCAGGGCCAGCACTTAATGGGGTTGAAGCTGAGTATGAGTATAATAGAACATGATAAAATGCTCTCCCAGGCCTACTGACTTTCCTCAAGGAGGAAGAAAACAAATGTGTACAAGTCTGAGCCAGGCTTTTATTTGAAGTAGGTGAAATAAGGCAGGAATGTGAAGGCAGAGGAGGAGGAGCCTGCAGGAGGGACAGCAACTACCATGTAGCTCAGCTTCCCATCTCTCCTCCTTTCTGACAAAGCTGACTCTCCACACCTGGGTTAGAGGCACTACAGTTCTGTGCCTTGCAGTGAAAAGCAATTAATGCTCATAATTAGTTCTTCTGGGGGCTGATCCAAAGCCCACTGCAATCAATGGGAGTCTTAGAGTGCCTCCACATAACACTGTTATTACACAGCAGGTATATTACACAAATTTGGTACAACAGGATCTTCCTTCTCCCTCCCAGCAGAAAGGTTGCCTCTCACTTTTTCAATTGGAGCAAGGGCAAGAGAATTGGGGTTTCTATTTGTTTTTTATGCTCTGAGAGCTTTACAAAGTGGTGGCTTAGATATGGACAGCACAGCTACTGCGTGTGCTTCACCCGTAGGTTCCGCCCTTAGGTTCTTAGCAGTCATTCTCCTGCATCCTTGACCTGCATTTTAGTGAGAGAGGCAGGTTGACCAGGCTCTCTTGATTGGCTACAGACTGATTGTCTCATGAAATTCTGCCAATATATAAATGCCAGAGGTGCAGAAAAGTCCCTACATCAGACCAACATTGTTCCCTTCCCTCCCCCCCCCCCCCCCCCCCCAGTTCTTCACACAAATACCTTGGGACATCAAAAAGAAGCAAGGCCACCCTGTCCCGAGCCCCTTATGGCAATGGAGACAATATATGTGGATGAGCTGCTGAGAGGATGCTTAGCAGCTCTGGGGGCATAATACATTTTCTGCTACAGCCTCTTGTACTGTCCCTCTGAATTTCAGCTTAAGGTCAATGCACCATTTATGCCTTCAGCCTATGAGATTTAAGAGCACCTTGGACTTGTGCAGCAGCCACCTTGCCCATAGAACAGGTGACATGAAATCTGTGGGAGAAAAGTTCCATTAAATCCCATCACCACATAGAGGCCTCACTGGCAAATTTGCAGTCACCCCAGCAGGCTGCTCTGATGGCTGACAAGACCAACAGATGAGCACCTAGAATGGACCTCTCTTTATTTTCCTGATGTTTGCAAAACTCCTTCCCTATCCTACTGTCATGTGCTCATGTTTTCCTTCCCCTAGCACATTGCCCAGCCAAAGCCAGACTCCCCATGGAGAAATGAAGAAGGAGCTGCTCTGTCCTCCCACACTGTGACTATGCCCAGAAGGCCTGAAGCCAGCATGCCTCTAGTCACTACAGGAAAAGCTGAGGAAAGGGCATGCAGAAGCAAGGGGCACAGTAGCGTATGGACAGTGCCAGGTTAAGTTGGTTCAAAACCCCTCCATCCCTCTCAAACCAAAGTAACGTACTAAGTGCTTTTAAATTAGCTCCTCTTTAGATAACAGGCATGTTATAAAGTGGCCTGCAGCCATGACTACTCAAGCTAGGATCTTATCATCTCCTAGGCAAAGAAGGGCTGGGCTGATTAGATTTTCCTCGGGGGTGTGGGAGGGTCTCTGTGACAGACTGTACTGTTACATTCACCATTTTTACAAAACTAGGATAAATTTTGTACAAAGTATGCCTTGTGAGGTATCATATGAAAACTTATGATTCACTGGTCATTACTGTCCTGGTAAAATATGTGTGGCAACATTGCATGTAAAGTTATAAGATTCTACTGCATGATGTTACTAAGACATATTGCAAATCTGGGGAAGCAGCCCAAACAAGTTCCTCAGGGATAAAGGCAAACTGATGCCTCAGCCAGGTGTCAACAAAATCAGATGGACCATGGCCTTGTTAAGTGGTCATTCTTTGACAGGAAGAAGGGTGTGAGCGAGAAATTTACATTTTAGCTGGAGGTTCCCATGTAAACAGACCGACTGTCACTTGAACCCCAGCTGGAGATAATTCTCAAAGAGACGGAAAAGATATAAAAATGAGGACCAGAGGCCACAAATCACCTAATCACCTCTCTCCCCTCAGCTCTGTTCACTGCATCAACAACATTCGAAAGACAAAAGCAGTGTTATTGAACTGGGGGAGTGGTCTTGTGTGAAAAATCCAGCCAGACTTCTGTGAGCATGTGGTGAGAAAAACCTTTTTGCATCAAGTTCACTTAGCTTGTTAAGGTAGGTGTTAGTTTGCATTTTACCTTTTATTTCTTTGTAACCAATCCTGACTTTTATGCCTCATTACTGTAATCACTTAAAATCTATCTTTCTGTAGTTAACAAACTTGTTTTATCTAAATCTGTATGTGTTTGGATTGACATGTTTGCAAACCTCCATTTGAGATAATAGGATTTGTGCATATCATTTTCTATTAATGAAATGACAAAGCCCTGGCTGGGATGATTTAGTTGGGGTTGGTCCTGCTTTGAGCAGGGTACTGGCCTAGATGACCTCCTGAGGTCTCTTCCAACCCTAATATTCTCTGATTCTATGACCGACTTTCTATGAGCTAGTAGTGCACAGAAGGGAAGAGGTGGACTTTGCACTGTCAAACAGCTCCCAAGACTTACCCCAGAGGTGGTTGTTTTTCAGCAGTGGGGAAAACTGATTTCAATATTTGTAAAGTTTGTTGCACCACTTTTAGGATGCAAATTGCTGCCTTTCAATGTAAGGCACAGTTGTTTATTAAGAACATGACTAA
Organism: Malaclemys terrapin pileata; assembly: GCF_027887155.1. Classification (NCBI taxonomy): domain Eukaryota; kingdom Metazoa; phylum Chordata; order Testudines; family Emydidae; genus Malaclemys; species Malaclemys terrapin. The sequence continues at coordinate 37,843,797 of NC_071508.1, forward strand.
TGATAGACTGTTAATCCACTGAAGAAATGCACACATCTGACATAATACAAGGGACTTCTTAGCACATATATAACACCTTCCACCCAAGGAACTTGGCAAGATATGGAACTATTAATTAAGCCATTTAACAGATGGGGAAACTGAAGCCCAGAGTGTTTATGGGACTTGCCCAAAGTCACATTAATTCAGGACTCTTGACTTCCAGTCATCCACTTTAACCTCTAGGCCATACTGCCTCTCACAAACGATACAGACTTTTAATGTCACAAATGAAAACATCTCTCCAAATGCTAATCCAGCACTGAACATTGTTTTGTCAATGTGTGTGCGCAAAGCACATTCCCTGATGTCGGGGTAGAAGATGTATTTCACTAAACATTGGCTTTCTGTTCCTCGCTCCAGTCTGCGGGGATAAGCAAAATGTGTACAGTTATTTAATACTTTCTGGCATATTTGCAAAGGAGGAAGAAAGGGCAGAATTGAGAGAGAATTATAGTCAATGTACCAAGTTTGATAAGGGAAAAATAAAGCAGCCTGTCCTCTGTAAACATAATCCATGAAGCTGTGCTTCATAACCTTACATGGCAAAACAAAGATCATATTAAAAAAAGATCATTGTGTAGAATTATGAAAACTTGTTAGCTTCATTTGTAAACCTCATGCTGTCATGGTCTCTCTGCCTGGTATGCTCATTCTCTCCCTGTTCCTCTGTCTACATTATTATTTGTATTGGAGTTGCACCTAGATGTCCCAACTGATATCAGGGTCATATTGTGCTAGGCATGGTACACACATGAAGTGAGAGACGGGCCCTGCCTTGAAGATCTTATGGTCTAAATAGTTGAGGCAAAGAAAGTAGAATTATCTCAGTTTTACAGATGGAAAACTGAAGCTGAGAGAGATTAAGTGACTTGCCCAAAGTCACAAAAGAATTCTGTGGCACAGCCAGGAACAGAATACAGATTGCCTGTCTCTCAACCCAGTGCCTTAACCATAATGCCATTCTTCTCAGATCAGTCTTCCTGTACACAGAGATACAGCCATCCACTTACTTCTGAAGGGTCAGTAGATTTACAGATTTTGGGGGCTAGAAGGGATCTTTTGGATTGGCTGGCCCAACTTCCAGCATCAAACAAAAAGGGTTCTAGGCAAACCTCCCCATAAACCTTGATCTATTGTGTCATTTTACAGTACCACAGGAGGCACACACTGCCTCACCCGATCCATTTCCCTCTTGGGCTGCACCCTCCTTTGATGAGTACTCTTACTGTGAAAAATTCACCTTGTGAAGAGCTGTGATCTTGGTGCCTATAGAAGAAGAGCTGGAAATTGAAGATCTGCATTTGTAACAAGAGTAGGCAAGAGGAGAAGTGGTTTTGTCTAGTAGGTAAGGAACTAGACTCTGTGGTTCAGAAGATCTGGCATCTAGTCCTAGCTTTGCCACTGAGCTCCTGTGTGTGCTTGGGCAAGTCACTTTGCCTCCCACCCTCTGTCTTGACTATTTAGACTATAAGCTCTTGGGAGCAGGGACTGTCTCTCTGTGTTTGTACCCATGTGACCCTTGATCTTGGCTGGAGCATCTAGGCACTACTGTGATACAACTGATCGAGACAGTTGAATAAACAAATGTTCTGTACGGTGTCACCTTAATGAGCTCAGTCTTATACTGGATGGTGTTATTTGGTGTAGGGGACACAAATGACATCTCCATGTTCATGCTTCCTAAATTGTGCGTCCTCCTTTGAGCAGTGATGGGCATTTGCAACAAATGGTGCCTCATTATGTGAAGCAGAGTATTGCCTAACAGAAACAGCTGAGGTTAGTGACCCAGAACATCAAGCTGGATTCAAACCAAGGTTCCAGCAGTACAAGTCAGAATATGCACGCTCACCCACCCGACTGAGGTCGTGTAAGCTACCAGGCCTCTTGGTGCAAACCTGAATGCAGGCTTATTGCTAGTTCCAATACCCATGTTCTGTTGATGTTGGGAATGTGGAAATTACTGCTATAGGTCCCGTTAGCCCAGTATCCTTTCTGATAGCAACAAATGCTATATGCTGCAGAGCAAGAATTAAAAATATAAAAAGCAACAGAGAGTCCTGTGGCACCTTTAAGACTAACAGATGTATTGGAGCATAAGCTTTCGTGGGTGAATGCCCACTTCGTCAGATATTATATATATAATATAAAAAGATGATTTACTTCATTGTGCAATGGAGTCTTTTTTTTTTTTCCTGACCCATTTGGTAACCAGCTTTGTCCTGATGCATGAGGTTTGAGTATGTCCCAGGCTAGGAGGGGTGTCTCATCAGCCCCTGTGTCCTTTGTGGGAATGGGGGAGGGAGACAGGCAACTACCCCAGAGACAAGGAAAAGGCAGCGATTCTGCAATGAGGAAAGGGGAGATCCCAGACCCCTGGGGAGGGGGAAATCCTGCTCCCTGAGGAGAGAGGTTGGGGGAAGGGGAGATCCTGGCCCCCTGGCAACAGGGGAGCGGCTGGGGAGAGGGGAGTTCCTGGCCCCCTGGGGATTGGGGAGTGGTTGGGGAGAGGAGAGATCCCAGTTCCCTGGGGATTGGGGAGAGGGGAGATCCCGGCCTCCTGGGGATTGGGGAGCAGCTGAGGAGAGGCTGGGGGAAGGGGAGATCCTGGCCCCCTAGCGACAGGGGAACGGCTGGGGAGAGGGGAGATCCTGGCCCCCTGGGGATTGGGGAGTGGCTGGGGAGCTAGGGAGATCCCGGCCTCCTGGGGATTGGGGAGCAGCTGAGGAGAGGGGTGTGACATTACACTCCATATGATGTTATGAAAATATGCTAATGAGTGTGAATATAATGTAACTGGAATATGCTTAATGCAAAAGGTCTCTTATAAGGTATCATTACAAAGCTTATAATCTACTGAGTGTGTTCATCCTATTTGTATGAATGTATCATTCTTGTATCTGAAACTAGGAATATAACTCTGAGGTCCTATTGTAATTATGCAAATTGTGGGCCATTAATGGTGGTTTAGAATCTTGATGGCTCCCATCAACTAGGATAATTGACTGTAGATGGCTCTGTTTTACTTGCAAGCCTTCCTGTGAGTCAGGCCAGGAAGAAAGATGGCTTGGGGGTCTCACAGGACATGTGACCATCTCACCTGGTACTGGAAACCATCTTTAACCTGGTGCTTTTCCATTTAGAAAGAGGGGTTGGGACTCTGAGATACAAAAGCTTCCTGCCTTGGGAGGGATTTATTTGGGGTTTGGATCCCATTGGGAACTGGGTGTCTGGATACTAGAGACAGGAGCACTCCTTAAACTGTTTTCAGTTAATTCTGCAGCTTTGGGGAAGGTGGGTCAGACCCTGGGTCTGTGTTGGAGCAGACTGGCATGTCTGGTTCAATAAGGCATGGTTCTGAAGTCCCAAGCTGCTAGGGAAAACTGGCTCAGAGTTAAGTCTCAGCACACCAGGCAGCAGTCCCAAGGGGGTGTCTCTGACCCAAACCTGTCACAAGGGGAGATCACGGCCCCCTGGGGATTGGGGAGTGGCTAGGGAGAGTGGAGATCCCGACCGATGGGGGAGAGGGGAGATCCTGGCCCCTAGGGATTGGGGACCGGCGGAGGAGAGGGGAGGTCCCACCCCCTGGGAATTGGGGAGCGGCTGGGAAGAGGGGAGATCCCGACCCCTGGGGATTGGGGAGCGGCACTAGCTCTGCTCTGGCGCTGACGGGCTGGGAGCCCGGGAGGAGTCGGGGGCGCTGGCGGCCGGCCCGTCCCTCCTGGGCGGAGCTCTCTTCTCCCCTGCTGCAGACTGTGGGTGCCCGGGAGCCAGATTGGAGCAAGCCGGAGCCGGAGCGCGGCGGCCGTGGAGCATGGAGCGGGCAGCGCCCTGAGTCCCTTCCGCGGCGGCAGGCGGCAGCATGAGCTTCTCGCGGCCCCTGCGGCGCTCCGTGAGCCTGAGCCAAGCCCGGACCCTGCGGCTGGTGGTGCTGGGACAGGGCGCCGTGGGCAAAACAGGTAGGGATCCTGCCCGTCGTGCGCCCGGGGGCCTCTGACCCCCCGCCCTGCAGGGCAGCCCCAGCCGCCTCCCCAGGCAACTTCCCCGCTTCCTCCCGGCTTTGCCGGACGGCGGAAGCGAGAAGCAGGCGGGGGAACGGCTCAGGCTGTCCGTGTCCACCCCGGGCTGACTGTGTCCAGCCGCGAGCGCCCTGCCTACGAGGCTGCATAGACCGAGATGCCGGACACGGGCTTTAGATCAGCGCCTCCGGGGGCTCTGGGCAGTCAGGCTCCCCCTTGCGCCCCAGCAGAGATTTCCCCACCCCTGGTGCTGTCAGGTTTGCCAAGTGGGTGCACTTTGTAACCCCACCCTTCGTGTTTTACACAACACCTTCCCGCCAAAGCCCCAGCCCAGCCCAGCAGGTGTGTTATGGGCTTCCCTGCAGACACGTGCGCTGCGGGCGTGAATAGATCACTTCCCCCACGCCTGAAATGTTGCCGATCAGATGCTTCCCATTGCCGTTCGAAACAGGAAAAGAAACGGGCTCTGTAAGGGGGTAGGCAGGTAGTCCTGACTTCTAAAATCGGCCTTTGCAAAGGACAGTGGACTGGAGATTGCTGGACTGGAGGCAATAAACACAAGAGTTCTCATAGGTGGAGGTGTTGAGCTTCCACTGACTCCAGTTGGAGTTGCGGGGGGCTCAGTGCTTCTGGGAATCGTACCCAAAGGATTTTTGGCTCATGTCACCACCCGCCTGCAGAAATGTTCGTTGTAGATCAGCTGGGCTTAGACTTTTCAGTCAGTGTCCTATATCTTCTAGCCATATGAAAGCCACTTTGGGGGAAAACAATGTAAATGCCAGGTTTAAACTCCATCAGTTACTCTGAATTTCCTGCCTGTATTTTGTAAATTCAAGCAAGCAAGCTATTAACATCCTTTAGTTATAAGTTTGGCGGGGTGTGTGGGGGGGTAAAAGTTGAATGACTTACGCTACACTTTTAAGTGACTTTTTTAAAGCTGAAGTTTGGATAGGTTTGTGAACTGAAAGGCAGTGTGGTCTAGTAGATAGAGCACTAGTCTGGGAGTCAGGGACCTGGGTTCTTCTAATCCTTGTTCTATCGCTGAACCGCTGTGACTTTAAATAAGTCACTCGCTTTCCTCCACCCACATCTGTCCATCTTGTCTGTTTAGACTGTAAACTATTTTGGGGTGGTGGGGCAGCAAAGACCATCTTCTACTTTGTGTTTGTACAGCACCTAGCACAATGGGCTGAGATCCTGTACAGCAGGGGTGGGCAAACTTTTTGGCCCAAGGGCCACATTGGGGAATAGAAATTGTATGGCGGGCCATAAATGTTCACAAAATTGGGGTTGGGTGCGGGCTCTGGGGTGGGGCTGTGGATGAGAGATTTGGGGTACAGGAGGGTGCTCCGGGCTGCAATTGAGGGGTTTGGAGAGAAGGAGGGGGATCAGGGCTTGGGCAGGGTGTTGGGGCATGCGGAGAGGCTCAGGGGTGCAGGCTCTGAGCGGCGCTTACCTCAAGCAGCTCCCGGAAGCAGCGACATGTCCCCTCTCCGGCTCCTACACAGAGTCATAGCCAGGCAGCTCTGCACGCTGCCCTGTCCACAGAGACTGCCCCTGCAGCTCCCATTGGAGCGCCGGAGGGGGCCATTGGAGTGTGTAGGAGCTGGAGTGGGGCCATGCCGCGGCTTTCAGGAGCGGTGTGGTGCAGCCCTTGACCCTGCGCCCCGGCTGGAGTGCCGGGGCGGGGCTGAGCCACGTGGTCCGGCCCCCAACCCAGTGCCCTGGCTGGAGCGGGGCCAAGCTGCATGGTGCGGCTTGTGGGCCGGCTTAAAACAGCTCTTGGGCTGAATCTGGCCCACAGGCCATAGTTTGCCTACCCCTGCTGTAGGGGCTTCTGTAATACTACTAATAATGGGAGATACAAGTTTACGCTGTTACAGTCATACTTTATCTCTGTTACTAGGGGTCAGTGGTGTTGGTGGTTGAAATGCAAATTTCCACAGTAAACTCCAGGAAAGTATTGTGGTCATTTGGGGGTGGGGGAGAGAGATGGCAAGTTTTAAAGAACACTTCCCCACCATTTATTTGCCCACTCCAGAAATACTTATGCATCCGATGAAGTGGGCTGTAGCCCACGAAAGCTTATGCTCAATGAAACTTGTCATAAATTTGTTAGTCTCTAAGGTCCCACAAGGACTCCTCGTTCTTTTTGCTGATACAGACTAACATGGCTACCACTCTGAAACCTATCTACAGATATAGTATCCCTGTCTGGTTCACAACACAGACTGGCTACAGATGCTCTGTTAGTTGTGCATTTCCATTGAATGTATTTCTTTGTAAACTGGTGAATTCCTTCCTTTCATGTCAATGAAAAATCACATTTTTTCGTTGTTTAAAAGGAAATGAAATAAACGCTTGAAGTTAACATTTTAACTTAGGTTTATGATTTTTTTTTTTTTTTTTTTAATTTGGCATATAAACATGAAAAGATCACCAAGCCCAGGCTCTAGGGGCTATGGAAAGAGAATTAAAAATGCAATCCAACTAAGGCAAGAAACAAAAACCCAACAGCAGTTGCAAAGCAACAGAGAAAAGAAGGCAAATCACACCACCTCCATTTCAGCTCCTGTAAAATCTTAACCTCTCCCACCAAATAAATACTCACACCCATACACCTTCCTAGATAGACAGATTTTGCAGCAGATTTCAAAAGTCAACACCATAGGCTATTTTAGCCAGGAAAAGGAATGAATACCAAATTGGAGGGAACCCCTCATAGGAAAACATTCTGCCAGCAGCTCCTAGTATGGGGTACAGTTGCAACAAAGACAGTACCTGAATATGGCTCTGACAGGGGTGTGTTAAGTGTCAAAAGTCCTGAACTCACAAGTTTCATGTGGGCAGAGCCTGCTGGGACTCCGCGTAGGTGCAGGGATCCTCCTGCGCCCAGCTGCTTGTAGAATCAGGACCTACGTGTGGTATCCTGGCCAGGACTGAGTAATTGGAAGTGGGAAGAGCAGATGGAGCAGTAAATGATACAGTCACATGAACTGTGTTTCATGCAGAAGAATGCTGGTATGAAAACCCCGCAAACCAACAGCTAGTCAATATCATAACCTCGAAGCTGAACATATATGGTTCTCTCATGCATTTTAATAACTCATCAGCCATAACATACGAGAAAAGTATTGCAGAGAGAACACGTTTTGATTAACCAGATGCCAGGGAATTTCAGGCCACCCCTTGTTATAATTAAGGTGGTGGTTCCTGTTTTCCATTTTAATTGATCCTAGAAAGAATGATTTCCATCTATAAAATGACCGTGGAGTTTTATTTTATTTTTTTGTTTATTTTAAAAGCTCAAAGTGGACTAATGCACTTGAAAGGTTAATGGCTTTTGGCCTTGTCTGCACTGAGGATTTGCCCTGATTGCAGCCATCACTGGCCAGCCACCTGCCTAGCAGCAGCAGTGCAAACCAAGATTATGTCTACACTGCAGCTGGGAGTGAACCTCTCAGCCTGAGTACACAGGCTTGAGGCTTGCACAAACATGGTAAAAATAGCTGTGTGGAGGTTGTGGCATTGGCGGAGGCTTGGACTAACTATCCGAGCTTGGACCCACCCTGCTGCTGGGGCCAAGCCCTGGTGACTAGTGCAGGCCACTGCTGGTGCTGCAGCGTCCACACTGCTTTTCCTAGCATGATTGCATGAAGCTCACTAACACAAGCCTGTCTGCCCAGGCTAGGAGACTTGCTCACAGCGGCAGTGTAGACATACCTTTCCAGTGCAGACAGCCAGTGCTGCGCCTATAAACCACGATTTGCAGTGATGCAGCTTAGCTCAGTTTCAAGTAGGGAGTGAACTGTATTGGTGCAAATTATGGCTTCTAGTGGCTTTGCATGTTTACATTATGGCTCTGTGTCAGTTCAGCTACACCAGTGGTTGAAATCCCCTGTGAAGTCTAGACTTCACTCCTGATGCTTTTGTCTATACACTGTGCTATTGCCATAGCATGTTAAAATAAGTCAGTCTCTACAATGATACTAACATCTGGATTACTTTTTAGCTTTAAAATACAGGTCACAAGAGTGAGTAATTAGCTGGGTAGCATCCCTAAAGAGCGTAGGCATGGGGGTGAGGGGAGAAGTGTCTCCCATTGCTTATCTTTGAATAGTTATTTTGAAACATTGCTTGAACAAAGCCAAGTCTTAGAAGTCTGACGGAATTTCATACTTATTGGAAGGTGAATTCTGGTGCTTGATTCATACTTTGGACTATGCTGTTGTTCAACTCTCAGCTTTCACAGTTCTAGTATATTAGCAGAGCTCCACAGTTATATTTATATCCCAGTGTTCACCGACAAGTAAGATCACCTACTGCCCTGTGTTTGGGAGTTAAGACATAGAAATGTTTGACAGCTCAGGCAGACTATTTATTATTTATTTATTTATTTACTTTTGTATTACAGAAGCATTTTGAGGGCCCAGCTGAGATCTAGGCCTTGTTGTACTAGGTGCTGTACTGAGAGACCGTCCATGCCCTGAATATTTTATAATCTAAAAATGGGCAAGACAGACAAAAGAAATATTATCCCCATTTTGCAGATAAGGAACTGAGGCACAGACTCAGTGACTTGCCCTAGGTCATAGAGGAAATAAAGCAGTGCTGGGATTTGAAGCCAGGGCTCTGAGTCCCATGCTTTCCTCTCTTGTTTTGATTTAAACGTTCCCCCGGATTGTTTTTAACTCGCACATTGGCGCATTGTGTTAGTGCATGAAAACCAGAGTGAGTCGTTTTCATTATCCAAACTGAAAAAGATGTAAAAGCTAAACAGGCACCACAAATGAGGAAAAATGAATTCCAGAGACAAGGTGGGTGAAGCTATATCTTTTATTGCACCAGCTTCTGTTGGTGAACGAGATGACTTTTCAAGCTGCACAGAGCTCTTCATCGGCCCTATATAGCTCAAAAGCTTGTCTCGTTCACCAACAGAAACTGGTCCAATAAAAGATATTACCTCACCCACCTTGTCTCTCATATCCTGGGATCAACATGGGTACAATGCTGCAAATGAAAAATGAATTCGATTCTTTTTTTTTTTAAATCCCCTTGGTTTCAATCATCTGAAGTGCTGCTCCGATCAGCTCTGCTCCACGTCTCCTCTCCCGCAGTCTGATTTGTAACTTGACAGCATTGTCCTGTTAATGATCCTTTTGGAATCAGATAGTTAAATTAGAGGTCAGGTTTAGAGAGCTATCAGGGACACTCTCTGTGAATCCCTTCCACATGCAGTAGCAATTAAAATCTTGAGAGATGGCGAAAAGTACCTTTGCAGAAGGAAAGTAACCCACTCCTTGAAAATAATTTAACTGCCAATCCTTTGATGTGGTTGACTGGAAATCCTCAACAGGTGTCAGTGCTAGCAGCAAAACATTGTGACCAGGACAAAACCAAGTTAAAAGACCAGGGCCGGCTCTAGGCACCAGCAAAACAAGCTGGTGCTTGGGGCAGCACATTTTTAGGGGCGGCATGGCCGGCGCCAGAATGCCGCCCCTAAAAATGTGCCCCGGCCGCCCTAGCTCACCTCCGCTGCTGCTGCTGCCACGGTGCGCGAAACGGCTGATTCGCGCGCCGCTACTCACCCTCCCTCCCAGGCTCTCAAACCTGGGAGGGAGGGGGAGCAGCAGCGCACGAATCAGCTGTTTCGCACGCCGCAGCAGCTCGGGGTCTCCCCCTCCCTCCCAGGCTCTCAAACCTGGGGGGAGACTCCAAGTGGCCGCGGCGCGGGCGCCGCTTCTCCCCCTCCCTCCTAGGCTTGAGAGCCTGGGGGGAGGAGGCAGGGCTGGAGATTTGGGGAAGGGGCGGAGTTGAGGCGGGGCCGGGGGTGGGGTAATTAAAGAATGGGGCGGGGGCGGGGCGGCCAAAATTGTTTTTGCTTTGGGCGGCAAAAATCCTAGAGCCGGCCCTGTCAAAGCCATTTCAGGAAGGGTGGCAGGGATCAGCTGCATCTGGATCCAAATAGCATCAAAGTTGAGCAGCTTTGGTTCAGGCTTATCTGTAGTTTAGAGGTTTGGATATTGAATGACATAAGTCACCTGTAAAAGCTTATAAATCCAGAATATCCAAATCCTTTAATGAGTGTTTGCTTCCCCCTCTCCCCCTGCTGCGTATCTTCTGCTGTCTAATTTTGACACTAGCCAGTGTAATCACAGTCATATTTCACATGAAGGTTCTATTTATAAAGGATTCATAAGTGATTAAGAGATGTCAGAAGCATGTTGCAGCAGACTTGAGTAACGTGATATAGAGAGCTATATGCACATTGGTAGGTGGCATTATAGATGGTTGTAAAGTGTCATTACAAGCAACCTATTGGTTTCTATAGCAATCAGTTAACGATTTATTAAAACATCTGTGAATAATTTATTAAGCATTTATAAATGGAACCTTAATATAAAGTGTAACCATGCCCACTTTTTAAACCCCGCTCTCTGAAAGGTCACTTATGTACAAGATGAACAAAAAAGATCTTAATGTTGTCACGCCTCTCTGCCCTCATCCACTTCCTTGTATTGGCAACGTCTGTTGTGCTCTTGTACCCAAGCCAATTTTTAATCAGTTTAATTGGTTCTCCGTCTTAATAAAGTACCGTGTGTTGCAGCTTTGGGAGACTGCCTAGAGCGTGCTACAGTATCAGGTGCTTCCTAGGAATCAGGTTTGATTTGTTCCGCTGTCTTACCCTTTCTCTGACAAATCAAGAATGTCCTTAAAGATGAAAATAAATACCCGCTGCAGGATCCAGCTCTTAGCGAGCCCTGTTGGGCAGTTTTATAAGCTACAGTGTATTTCTGCGTATTGTGTCTCTCGTCAATAATTACAACACAGGGAAAATGAAACTAGAGACCTGTAAGACTCCTTGGATTTTTTCCCCTTATTATTTAATAAAGAAAACTTTTCTGGGGACTCCATAAACTTGTGTTGTTAAAATTATTAAAAATGTGTATCAGAACACTTACTGCGTAGTAAAGATATATCAGGGACTAACAGGCTGGTTTACAGTTCACGCTGGTGTAAGGTGACATTGCATCTTATCCGCCATCTGGTTTGGAGTCACTATTGATTTTGTGATGTGATAGACTCTCAGTCTGGAAACAGGCATTGCATGGATAGGTGGTGAGATTTGAGTTGTAGACTTGGCAGATTGTATCTGTCTTATAAATAAAATAATTGAAGATATGCAGCAAATAGGATTGCCACCTGTCCAGGCTTTCCCAGAATCATCCCTCTTTTGAGGTAGTTTTCCTGGGAAATCTATAAGTTGTGTTGTCACCTGTCCCAGTTTTTCCAGGATTGTCCCTCATTTGAGGTAACTGCCCTGGATGAAATGGTTTGGATGTCCCGCTTTTTTGTGGAAGGTGGAAACCCTAGTAGCAAAAGAGAAATGATCTTGCAAATCCTGCCAAGAAAATGTGTCTTATCAATAAATCGAAGACCGAAATTATGAAAATTAATTTACCTACCAATTATTTTATCTGCTTGGAAAACTGTTAAGAAATTTATTTATCTGGGTAGCCTCATACACAATACTGGTGATTGTGTTTGATGTAAAGTCCAGAATAGGTAAAGCAAGTACTTTATTTCTAGGCCAATGGGAGCTGCTGGAAGCGGCGGCCAGCACGTCCCTTGGCTCGCGCCGCTTCCAGCAGCTCTCATTGTCCTGGAGCAGCAAACCGCGGTCAGTGGGAGCCGTGATTGGCCGGACCTGCGGATGCAGCAGGTAAACAAACCAGCCCGGCCCGCCAGGGGCTTTCCCTACACAAGCGGCATCCCAAGTTTGGGAAACATTGCCCTATAGTATGGAAGTCCAGTGTGATTTGCAAAAATACTTAACTAAGATCTTTAGAAGCAACTTCCTAAGTGTCCTGATATATGGACTAGAGTCCTGGAAAAATAATAGGTCCATCCAATGCAAACTGAACAACTTTTTAATGCAGGTGTCTGCATAGAGTATTCAAAGTAAAATGGACGGATAGAATAAGGGCTTGTCTAAACGAACGGTCAATTCATGGCAACCTGGGGTGCAAATCTATGTTGCACTAACCGGCTGCGCATTGTGTCCATGTTGACCCTGCTGCTACTCACTAAAAGTTCCCTAGTGCAGTGGTCTCAGAAAAGGTTGCGAACCACTGCTCTAGTGCACTTTATTGTTTCAAAGCAGGAGTCCATTTCTCATCCCTGGATAAAGTGAAACCCTTTTCCCTCCCAAGAGCTCCAGCATGGCTCCTTCCTTATCAGCTGGAATGTTGTTGGTGTTCTGAGTGCGGTATGATGTGTGTCCAACTTTTAGGGTACGCTCCTGTTCCATTGAAACCAATGGGAGTGTTGCCATTGAATAGTATAGGAGCAGACCCTTATTTCTCTCTGAGTCTAGACAAGGTAGAATCGGGGCCCTTTAAAAATCCTTTTTGTGTTTGCTCAGTCACTTCCCAGCCACATTGTTTTTTCTGGTTCAGTGACCCATAATTCCTGATTCATGTGGCTCTTTCACCGTGGGAAATCTGTCTAACTGTATTCCCTAATGGCTGGAGCACACAGTTTCTGCTCCATCCGTGCTTTAACCGCCGCCTTCTTTCACCAACAAGACCCCACCCACCACCTCTGCATGGCTGCCTGTGTCCACAACACCACCTACATTCTTGACCTTAGTGCCCTGGTAATTATCCTTTCCCAGATGGAGCGAGTCTTTAGTGTCCCACTTAACTTTCTATACCTTCTGCCTCTGGCTGTCTGGTGTGTTTCTGTGCTGAACTCTGTATTTGCACGGCTAGTAGTAAGTCAATACTTCTTGAACCTCAGCTGCTGCCCCTGCCCCTGTTCTATGGCAAAAGGCAGAGTTTGACTCTCCAGGACTTCAGCACTGCAATTGCTCACTTTTTACAAAGAGCCTTTCTTCCTCCTTCCCGAATGCTCCTGGACTGTAGCCAACTGAGCCTCCTCGATCTGTGTAAGCAGGTGAGCAAGGGTCTGGTTCTCCCCACCGCTGGAGAGGGCATTTCTCTAGGAATCTCCAGAGGACATCTGCCTCACCCGGAGACTAGCCTTGTCACCTAGTAACCCATTGCAGCCAACTCTGAAGAGGCATTTATTTAGTTCCCAGCCCGCTGTACTTCACCTTTACAAACCTGTCATTTCACTTGGGTGGCCTCCCTCGAGGATTGTTCCTTTCTCGAGGCTGCTTTGGGGTTAGTCTGGCTTGCTCAGAGCGAATGCGGAAGATACATCACAAGCCAGTACTTCTCCATGGCAGAGGAAGGGAGAAAGGGGCATATGCAATGCTTAATTTGTGCCAGGGCTTGTCAGGGCTGAGCCCAGGCACGTCTGGGCTTGGCAGTTCATAGCCAGGCACCTCCGGGCTTGCTGCATCAGTTATGAATATAAAAAAATTGCTTGAGCCCTGGCACCTCTTTCATTACAAATTAAGCACTAGGCAGATGCAGTGTTGGGATGGAACTACTGGCCCAGCGCTCCAGCATTAGGCTTTGTCCTGGTTCAATTGAGCATTAAATTGGACACAAAGGATTTGGGCCTCCTGCCCCCCTGTTTCAGGGAGATTGGATGCTTGGATAGAATGGTTTAATTGTGTACATTCCTCTTCTGTGGCTGTTCCCACCCAACGCCCTTGACTGAACGATTTGATCTCTGTTACTGCTTCCGGGCCTGCCTGATTGGGAAATACAAAAGGGAAAAAAGACATTTTCACAACCACCATCCAGTTATTTGTGAAGGGCTAAAGCAAACTCCCCCTGGGGGCCTATGTAGCATTTTGGGGTGGGCAGGAGCAAGCCTTCGAGCCTGGGTCCACAGGCTCGGGCTAGCGGGGTTGGGGTTGGTGCTCTAAAGAAAGCTGTGCAGATAGTGCTTTGAAGTTGCAGCTCGCGCTGGAGCTTGGCCTCTGAAGCCTAGGTAGGGAAGGGTCACGCTAAAGCAACATCCCTGCCCTGTGCCGGGGATAGACATTCCCAGGCATAAATGCAGCATATGTGTGGCATGTGAGGGGTAAGTGACAGCAAACAAGAGAGTGAGGAGAAAGGGTCTGGGCCACATTTCAAACTGTTCCTTGTATTGGCCCTTCTGTCTTGCTCTTCCCCACCCTCCACTATGTTCTCAAACGTAAATATTCTTTAATAGTCGTTTTGTTGTACGTCTCATTTTAAAAGGATACTGCCGAGTACAGGTAGAACCTAGCTTTGAACTATCTTCCCCTCTTTGTTTGCCAAGCTCCTCTAATTTCTGAAATCCAATACAAATGTGGTGGCACTTGTCTCATTTTACAACTATTGTGGTGCTGAGCCTTTGACCTACTGAATGTGAATATACAGGATGATACAATTTGCGTTTGATATTTTTAACTTGAGAATAAAACGTTCAATAAAACAGTACTGGAAATTCATCAGATTGATCCAGGAAGGGCGGGATATCTGCACAGTTATGTCATCTAGGCTGATGTGATACATCAAGATCCCTCTGTCCTGCCAAAGCGTACGCACATGCTGCACTTCATGCGCAGTAAATAGCCCCACTGAAGTCACTTGCTACTCACTGTGTATAAAGTTAAGCACACGCAGGATCGGGGCCACAAAGCACTGTTTGCAAGTATCACACATACAGAAAAGCATATTGGATTATGATGACCTGTATTTTAGAGTGCTCACCAGAATAGTCTCTGACTGCTTCTACATTATATGCTCTTGTTCAGTCGTAAAGTATAAGATTCAGGGCAGGAGTTTTTGTGTGAAATTCTGTGTTATGCAAGAGGTCAACTAGATTGCTCGTAATGGTCTGTTCTGGTCTTAAAAATCTGTGGGTGAAAACCTCTCTCCTCAGGGTTAGCTATGAAATGTTATTTTAAAATGTGACATGCACTATTGGACCGGGTGTTGAAATAGGAAGCATGTGAAATTGCTGACAAGCAAAAGCTCTGGGTCTCTGTGATCTCTCTGCTCTTAGGGAACTTGTCAAATGCCACTGTACTGCTGTATATTGACTCAGGTTCATTTTCTGTTGATATTGCATCTGGGCGTGAGGGAAATATTTGTGCACAAATGCAAGGGTTAAGAGAAGCACTATGAAGCACCCCATAAATACATTTCTGACTGAAATCAATAGGATTGCCCAGGGTGTAAGTAGGGTTACCATACGTACGGTTTTTCCCGGACATGTCCGGCTTTTCGGCAATCAAACCCCCGTCCGGGGGGAATTGCCAAAAAGCCAAACATGTCCGGGAAAATGCCGGCCGGGCACTTCCCCTCCCGCGGCGGCTCTGCTCCTCCCCTGACTCTTCGGCTCTGTTTAAGAGCCGAGCTGCCCAAGCGCTATGGGCTTCAGGCAGCCCCCTTGCCTCCGGACCCCAGCCATCGGCCGGGCACTTCCCCTCCCGGGCTCCGGCGGCACAGGGTCCGGAGGCATGGGGGCTGCCCGAAGCCGGTAGCGCTCGGGCAACTCGGCTCTTAAACAGAGCTGAAGAGTCAGGGGAGGAGCAGAGCCTCCGGCCGCGGCGGCTCTGCTCCTCCACGACTCTTCGGCTCTGTTTAAGAGCCGAGTGCTACGGGCTTTGGGCAGCCCCCATGCCTCCGGACCCTGCGCCGCCGGAGCCCGGGAGGGGAAGTGCCCGGCCGGGGGCGCAGGGTCCGGAGGCATAGGGGCTGCCAGAAGCCCAAGCGCTACCGGCTTCACGGTTTGTCAGGCAGCCTCCAGACCCTGCGGCCCCGGCTGGGTGCTTCCCCTCCGGGGCTCCAGCTGCGCTGGGGAAGCGCCGGCCGGGGTGCAGGGTCTGGGGGGCTGCCCGGCAAACCGTGAAGCCGGTAGTGCTCGGGCAGCACTTTTTGCGTGGCTGGGGGTGGAAGGGAGGAGGGGGCGGAGTTAGGGCGGGGAAAGGGGTGGAGTTGGGACTGGGGTGGGAAATGGGCGGGGCCAGGGCCCCGTGGAGGGTCCTCTTTTTTTAATTGGTTAAATATGGTAACCCTAGTGTAAGTTAGGCCAGAATTTAGTCCATCTGTGTTGCTGTGTGGCTAGATACTTTCAATAGATTTTAAGGCCAGAAAAGAGCGTTATGATCATCCAATCTGACTTTCTGAATTGCACGAGCTATGGAATTATACCCAGGGACTCCTGCATTCAGCCCAGCAATCTGCGATTGAACTAGAGCATATCCTTTAGAAAGACATCTGACCTCTGCTCTGGGGATCTGTGTTTGTAAAGCGGCTCCTGTAGAAAAACTACTTTGGGCAATGCCGACCCAGTTCTCATCCACCACTCAGGAGAACAGACTGTTGGCTATATTGTGAACTTCTCTGTTGGAAGCAGCTAGGCAACCTCTTAGTTCTAGTTAGTTCCTCTGGTAATCAGGGTGCAGAGAGGCCCACTCAGGCTGTCTCTGCTCTTCTGTTCACACACTGGCAAGTCCCGACTTTGGATTTGGGCAGAGAACTGCTTGCTGGTCAATGTAAAGTTACCCTCAGATCCTTTCCAGTCTGTCTACTGTAAGTCTTACAGTTTTCAGCCTTCAAACTCCCAGCATACTGGAAGTAGGACTTGGCCAATCTGCCATTTAATATGCTCTCCCCTGCCCCATAGCTTTTCAGGTGGCAGCATTGCCAGGTGCGGGAGAGAGACTTTGTTTTCTATTTGTTTGTTACACAATGTTTACTGATGCTCGTGGTTACGCTTTGGAGTAGCTTCTTCAGAGATCCTGACTGGCTCACAACCTAGGTACTAGTATACCTGGTTGGGATCAAAAACCTCCTCCCACTGCCTGTGCAGCGCCCAGCAGGACATGCCGCCATCAGCCTGTGCTCCGGATTGGAGGGTGTCCTCACTCCAGAGAGGAGCAAACTCATCAGAGCCCTCCTGTCTCAGTTAATCAGTGTTTTACTGAGTTTGCTTTGTTGATCACAACTGACTTTTAAGGGGGGGGTTGTTTTGTTTTTCTCCAATGCAGCTCTAACTGTGAGATTCATCACCAAGAGATTCATTGGGGATTATGACCCTACTCTAGGTAAGCAAGTATTTAATATTATTATTATTATTTATTTTATTATTATTTGTGTTATGGTGAGGCTGAGGGACTCCATCGCGCTAGATGCTGTACAAAGAATAGTAACTGCTCTATTAAATATAAGCTTAGTAATCCGGAAGCAGTTTGGCCTCAGGGTTGTTTTTTGGGGAGAGAGGCTTTCGGCGCACAGAGCCAAAAGGGCCGAGAGATTTCCAATGCCCTCATATTTGGGTGTGTCCAATCTGAGCACCCTCCTTCTGAAAATCAGGCCCACTGAATGGTGTGTCAGGTTGGGCACCCAAAAACCACTAGTCACTGTAAATGTAGGTCATTATGTCGAGTCCATGTTATTCACTGGACAGTGTTTTCATGTGCAAGTGTGGGGTTTTTTGGTGGGTGGGGGGTGTCCTGGAAATTTCTCAGCCTTGCTGCATTTCATTGAAGAAATGGCTGATCCCTAGTGGAAAACTCAGATCAAACAACCCTGCTAATTCCCTGTCCGTCCTGTACTTTCTTGAGTTTGCTTCCCACATTTGTTAAGACTAGAGATGTTTAGTACAAAAGTAAATTTGTTTTCCTTTGGGAGTTCCCCTCTGCCTGCTGTTTATTCCCTTGCTTGGAGTTGCTCTCTGTAACATTACCAAATACTTAAACAGTGCCGTAAATATACCTGGTGCTGCGGAAAATGTGGCTGGTTCCCTGCCCCAATGAGCTTACAATCCAAATAAGACAGGAGAAACTGGGCAGAAGGGGGTCAGTGTACCTGAAAGTCTGAGACTTAGAGAAAGGAATAGGGGAGAAAGGGAAATGAGGAGGACTGGGAAGAACACCGGAACCTGAGGGGATTGGGAGCAGAGGTGTAAGTGGGGGTGAGATTTAACAAAGCTTAAAGGTGAGGATGAAGTGGAGTTTTGTGCGGAACCAATGGAGGGATTCAGGGACAGGAGCAGGTGGGCTGGGAGGGAAGATGGCTTTAGCAGCAGCTGTGTGAACAGACTTGGGCAGCCAGAGGAAAAGGTTACAGTCACTGGGGCAGGGTCAAAGACTCAACAGCTGCGATGTCACAAACCAGAAAACGACACCAACAAATGGGAAATAATGCTCAGCCTTGATAGCACTTGACAGACATTAATTAACGTCCACAACACCCTGTCACAAGGTACGTAGGCAAGTATTATCCCAATGATGAATGGCAGAAGCAGGAATAGCATTCAAAGCCAAGATTTTCAAAACTTGGCACCTAAAGGTAGACCCCTAAATCTGTAGTCTCCCAAGTAAGAGCCTGATTTTCAAAAGTCCCAAGTATCCAGCAGCTCCCATGACACTTGTGTTCCTGAGTCCACCCTGTGATCCATCCACTGGACCATGCTGTCTCTTGGAATCAGAAGCAAGAAGATATAGACTCTGGAGGGGCAAATATCCTGTTTTCATACACATATTTCTATTAATAAAGAATGGGGAAGAGAAATCCTGGAGATCTCTCTCTCTCCCTCCCTCCCTCTTCCCCTCCCCCCCCCCCCCCCCCCCGAGTTGTTGCTAAGCAAGATGTTGTGGGATTTATTTCCTGGAGATATTAGTGAGGCTTTAAGCATTTCACTCCATATTTTATGTCGAAAACCCAGTACAGATACAGGCATCAGTGCAACTTTTATCTCTTGTTTAGAAAAGCAAGATCTCCTCCTATCCTATTTGTGTGTAATATGAGCCGGAATGTAGGCAAGCTAGAGGGTGTGGATTAGCAGCGCCAGTGGGGCTGAACAGCAGTATTAAAATTAATTATTTTTAAAAATAGCTTGAAAGGACTCTGATAGCTTTTAAGTCCCTCTTTGTTGGCAATGAAATCGCCCTCATTCTCTTCCTATCCCTTTTGTTCCTAGCAGTCTGTAACCACTGATCACTGCTGTTTCTCCCACCCTTGCATTGCCAATGGCACAAAGTCTGCTGATGTGGCTTGGATTTTTTTCTTTACTTCCTTGTCTGTGTCCCTGGCTCAATGGCCTTGCATATGAGGCCAGGGCCACGTGTGGGGCTAGTTTGGGGCAGATGGGATCCATCTCCAGAGGACTTAGAAGCACCACAGGAATCTCACATGGATGGTTCAACTTTCCATTTGCTGAAAATGGAAAAAAATTCAGTGCAGATAGCTCTCCCACTGCGATCCCAAGCTGCACCAGTCCTTGCAGAAAAAATACCCAGAATGCAGCACACCAGGGAGCAGTGCCGGGAACTCTGGGACCCATACCCAGAAGGTGGCATATCACAACCAATACAAAACAGTGTCACTCTGGATGTAAGGCAAAACCTTCCAACAGTGCTGCGCTTACATTGTAGACAAACGCAATAGGAGTTAGATCAATTGGATTATATACACACACTGATATTACTCTCTAATGTAGTCAGGGCTTTTGGGGGCGAGGGCATTGACAGGTGGGCATAAAGGAATGAGATTTGAATGAGATGCTTCTGTGCTCCCATGGCTGTTACTGAAGATACTTGTGTTTGTTGAATAAGAGCTTTTCTCCCTTAAGTGCCAGGTCTGCTTGATCCTGTAGTGGCATCACTGTCCTGTTTGTGTGGCATTACAGTTGGTTGTCACGGAATTAGCTGTGACAACAGAAATCTAGCCTTTTGACTTCCCCGCAGGACGGGGCGAAGGGTTGGGGGCAAAGGTGGGTTGCAAGAGAGAAAACAGTCTTTAAAACACAGATTTCTTTGACAAATAGGAAAAGGAGCTAGGAAAGTGTTCCCAAAACACATGCCACACAAACAGATTTATGTATAAAAAGATTGTACAGGATATGCAAGTCCCTTCCTGTGACCCAACACGCTCTGTTATCACCTTCTAGATCTCAGACAACAGAGGGATGCCCTTGGGTGAAGATGAACTAATAAGACTTGTCAGAACCTGCTTATGCTAAATTCCGGGGCGGTTTGGGCATTTGATATGAGAACCATGTGTGGAAGGAAAGATGGCAGATTTTTGCACTGTTCACTTGTGTGTGTCATGTTTTCTTTACTGAGAAGGCTGCGCTCTGACAGTGTTTCCTTTAGGAGAGGTCCTGACCCTGTTCTCTTTTGAAGTCACTGGCAAAGTCCCCATTAGCTTCGGGGGCACCAAGAGTGGGCTCAGAGTCTGCCTGTTCAGTTTGGTGTGTCAAGCAGTTACTGTGTCATGGGCAGGCTGATGACTCTTTTCAGTGAGCAGAGAATTTCTGAGTCCCCCTTTTGTGTCATCGGTGCCTTCTCATTTAGGTCTTCACCTGACTGTGCGGAGTGGAATCCACTCATGCTCTGTGCAGGGGTCAGGGAGTTCTCATGCATCTTTGTTTCCTACAGAAATGATTTATAGACACACGGCTGTCATCGATGGGGAGATGGTGCACTTTGAGATTCTCGACACAGCAGGACAGGTACGGTCATGGTCACGGTCACCGCTTAATGGGCAATCGATGTCAGAAAATACTAACCAGAAATGGTCCCAAGGGTGGAGCATTGTCTTTTCAGTCGGTGGTGGTGGTGTTGGCCCCATGCGTGCGTTAGGACAGATGGATCACAGCTGGGAATGTGCTGCAGCTGCCCTGAGAGGTAGTTGGTGCACATCTCTGTGTTACGAGGCTTAACCAGTTAGTGTTGGCACTTGCTGGACGGTCACTTGAGCGGTCCCAGCAAAGGCCATCTGACTGCAGCAGACCAGGGTGGCAGGGAGGGGCACTGACTGGAACAGCGTAGGAAGCCAGCACCAGTGGAAGAAGAGATTTGAAAGCAGCACTTATGCCAGACAGAGATCCAGGACTCTCTCCCATGTGTGAAATATTGAATGGTGAGGCTGTGACTCCATCTTGGGGCATGGGGGAGGGACGCACTGGGGGACTCCAGCTTTGCTTTTGTGCTTTCTGACCTCACCAGAACCCCTTGATGGGATTTCAGCCACATAATTCGTAGTTGCCCATTGATTCTCTCTTTTCTTTTGCTGCGTACAACACAGCCCCATTTTATCTGCAGTGTTTGGGAATACCCAATACCCACAGATGAAGAGAAGAGTGATCCCCTGTGCTGAGGGACCCATAACCCCACTTTGCTTAGCCAGAGGCAGGCTACCTAAGACCAGCCTGTCTACATTTACCCTGATATACTTACCACTTTAACCACTTTAACCCAACCTCCTGACCCCGTTGGGCATTGCTGCTGTTTTTAACAGCACACTGTAAATGTACATTGCACTTTACAGGACATACGAGAAGCCCCCGTCCCTGCCAGGCAACAGCTCAGCAGCAGCAGAGGTGAAGTTGAAAGGACAGAGAGGGGGGCCTATGGCTGGCCAGTGGTGGAAGCTGCTCTGAATACAGAGCAAAGGAAGGGGGGGGAAGCCAGAGGGTGGGCAAAGGAGACCAAGGAGGCAGCAACACTAAGTGATTTTGAGGAGTGCAGAGAGGAAGAGGAAATAGCAGTGGAATTGTGGGCGGGAGTGAGATTATGCAGGGCCTTGAAGAGGAGAACAAGGACCTTGAACTCGATGTGGTAAAAGGCAGGAAGCCAGTTCAGGGGCTGGAAGGAGGAAGGCGACGTGGTCAGAGCAGTGGGTGAGGAAGGTGGCTTGGGGCCTGACCCAAAGTCCCCAGACATGAAAGGGCGTCTTTCCAGTGACGTCAGTGGGCTTGGCTCAAGCCCTATAGCAGCAGTATTGTGACTAGACTAGGGAGGATGAACACACAAGCTTAGAGGGACCATGTGGCTATGGAGCTAGAGTAAACGCAGGCACCGAGAACACACACAGACTCTGATTTGCTAACGGCTGTGGAGGGTTGTTTGCGAGAGGCATGTTGCATCGTGATCATGTTTAGTTATTTCCTGTTAAGATGCCCAGCGGCTTTCTGGCGTGGCTGCCTGTAAATTAATTATTACTGCACAATGGCCTGCTGCCAATCCGATGTCACAAGCTAAGCTGGGTCACACTGGGTCAGTGCTCAGATGGTCAGCCTCCAATGACCACTCTGCAAGAGGTGATGTTGGTGGCCCTTCGGCCTCGAATCAGCACTGATACCCCAGAATGGTATTACAGGGCACTGTGGAGTTTTACCATTGACCCCAGTGGGAGTGAAAGCAGGAGGTGGTCCAATGCTGGTAAAACATTTTGAGCTCATTGCATTAAAAAGCTGCCTCAGGTGGTGATGTTGTGATTTCTGTTCTCCCCTCCCTAGGAGGAAGACTCCTTGCAGATCGAGGAGAAGATCAAGTGGGGGGACGGCTTTGCCGTGGTGTACTCTGTGACTGACCGGTGCAGCTTCGATGAGGTCATGAGGCTGTGCTTCCTCATCAACCACATCCACTCGAGCCCCAAGCGGAGCGGCGGGAGTGACCAGCCGCCCGTGGTGATTGTTGGCAACAAGAAGGACTTGCAGTTTGACCGGATGGTGTCTTGTGAGGATGGCGAGAACCTCTCCAAAGCCCTGAAGCATCCTTTCTACGAGATCTCCACCAGGGACAGCTACGAAGAGACCGTGGTGGTGTTCAACACCCTGTATAATGAGCTGATGAGACAGGGGCACTTCTCCCCGGGCTCCTTCAAGAGGAGGGCCGTGTCTAAGCTGATGGAAAAGATTCCAAAGATGCAAGCCAACTCCACCCTAAACTCTGGCGGCCGGAGCCTCAGCTTCAACTCCTTCAGGGACTACATACCGGAGTGAGCCCCCACGTGGGCAGGGTGTGGGAGAGAACAGTGCCCCGGAGCAGCCTGGATTGGCAATGGACAGGCTGCAGGCTGCTCACCTTCCCAGTCTAGACAGCGCTGTATGTCGCAAGGGTGGGTCCTTTCAGGCATCTGTATTCCAGGAAGGTCACAGTGCAGATCTGTGCTGGCTTCCTACAGGGAATTAGCAAGAGGTGTGTGGCCCAGTGGGGTTGGTGCATCAGCCATTCACCTGTAAAGCCCAGGGGCTTACTTCCTTGCTTAGATTCAGCAGTGAAAACTCATTTGGAAGGGTCTCCCTCCTCCTCCTCATCCCCATTCTGTGCACATCACAAACTGCCACCGAATTTAACACAATTGGCAGGCTCCGCTCAGGAGAGGCTTGGGGGCACTGCAGGCTAGGACTGAGGTGCAGACCTGTGTGGGTGCCCAGGCCATGGTTACCAGGGTCTGCTGTAGGGCAAAATCGAGATGCTTTGGTAGAATTGGCAAGAAGCTTGCACAGCACATGCTGTCATTCTGCCTGGCTATTGATCTCTCTGTTCCATGAACACAACATCCATAACTTAGGCCAAATAGCGTACATTAGATTTGTCAAAGCAGGTCAGACCAAGGGTCCGGCCAGCTGTATCTGCTGTCTCTACCGATGGCCAACACTGGATGCTGTGGTTACGTACAGCTGTTCGTTTATGGATGCCACTAGCCATGAAAGTAGCCAGATCCCACTTCGGCAAACTTCTTCAAAGTGTTTCCAGCATTCCCTGCTCCCACCCCATTTCCCACACTCACTTAGGACCTAATTCTGCACCCATCAAAATCAATGGCAAAGTTCTCATTGACTGCAGTGGTTCAGAATGAAGCCCTTAGTGCCTTGGATGTCACACCATTGTGACCCCACCAGCTCAGTTTGACTCTCAAAGACTTGCATGCAAACACTCAGCACTGAATGTTTCCCTCCACCGGCAGCCTGCTCCCTTCAGCGTGCCACACCGATCCTCTGAGTGACTACTTTGGTGGGCATGGGGAGCCTACTGACACAGAGATCATGTGGCCGTATAGAGGAAAGAGCCTTATTTCTGACTGTCATAAATGTCTTAGATCAGGGGTCGGCAACATTTCAGAAGTGCTGTGCTGAGTCTTCATTTATTCACTCTAATTTAAGGTTTTGCGTGCCAGTAATACATTTTAACATTTTCAGAAGGTCTCTTTCTATAAGTCTATAATATATAACTAAACTATTGTTGTATGTAAAGTAAACAAGGTTTTTAAAACGTTTAAGAAGCTTCATTTAAAATTAAATTAAAATGCAGAGCCCCCTGGACCGGTGGCCAGGACCCGGGCAGTGTGAGTGCCACTGAAAATCAGCTCACATGCCGCCTTTGGCACACGTGCCATAGGTTGCCTACCCCTGTCTTAGATGTATGTCTCTAGCTCGGATGATGGAGAAACGATCAAAGGACCTTGTTTTCCCTCTTACAGCTCTCTAGACTTTTTATTCATTTTTTTTTACTCTGAGGAAAATAAATCAAGTGAGAAAAGAAGAACAAAGTCTGTGTGAAAAGTGCCAGCCCCCAAATGGATTCAAAATTTAAAGGGGTGCCATCAGTTTGAAATTGAGTTGATTTCAAAATAGGAGTTAAAAGCAGTTTGGTGCCCTACCTCTGCCTACCCGGAGCTCTCCTTGCCAATCTGTGTGGTTTTTCAATCCTATTTCTATGGTAGTGTTTACAGTTTTTGTCTTTCTCATGGCTGTCTGAAAGATTCACAGAAACCGGGGAAACTGACTAGCAGCTATACAGGAAATCAGTGAAACAGACTATGCACAAAGTGAAATAACCTGAGAAGACCAACACTTTCCTGGAATCTTTTTCACATGGAGTGTTCTTAGGTGTCATTTGTAACAATAATAAGGGACAACTTTGAGACAGAAATGGGATTTTCAAGTTGGCAATATCACTGTGAGAGTTGCATGATGGGAATCCAACTGTCGCTCTCCATAGGGCTGGGGGCAAGGCATTCTGATAGTAAGGGGTGTGTGTGTGTGTGTGTGTGAGTGCTAGAAAGACAGAGACAAAAGGAGACTTAATGGCTCAGGGGATTGGAGCCCTTCTAGGATGTTGATGTGACCTTCCCCTACCCGCCCCCAAGCTGTGATGGGTAGTAACCAAAAGTTTCCATTTGATTATGAGAGGAAGGATGGTCTAATGGTTAGGGTGCTTGCCTAGTAGACCTAGGTTCAATGCTCTGCTCTGCTACAGACTGTGTGACTTTCAGCAAAAAGCTTAATCTCTCTGTGCCTCAATGTCCCACCTGTGAAATGGGAATAATAGCACTTCCCTACCTCACAGGGCTGATTTGAGGATGTTAAAGATGGTGAGATGCTCCTATGCCCCAGTAATGGGGGCCATATAAGTAGATAGATTTGATATATAAACTAGATTTGCTGGCTGTTCAGTGGCCTGTTTGAGTTGTTGCAATCCCAACGTTACCGACTAATTACTAGTGACACCTCGACTATAGAAAGTGAATATTCTTTCTGCTTTATTTTTCTGCATTTAAACTATAGCCGTCTCCTTTCCTGTCTGTCAGGCACTGACTGTGCAGCTTGTACTACAGAGAAATGTTTAAATGTAAAAGAGAAAACCGCTTACAGTGGCACTGTATTAAAAATATGCCTATTAATCCCAGGTTTTGTGAAACCATTTTTGGTTTAAGCTACTTGAGAGAGTGTCCTTTTAAATAGCACAGTAAATAACATCTTAGGCCAGGAAAGGCAAAGCTTTCAGATTTTGCTGTCCCACTTCAGCCTAAAAGAACCAGGCACATTTTAATGTGGGTCGGGTGGGTTGTGTTGGTTGCTGCACTCTTTGCTGAATCTCTGCATCTTGTGTTCTTTGTCTTGCTTTGGGTCCTCCATCTCCTAGGGGAGGGGTATACAAGTTTCTTGCACATTCCTAATGAATCTAGCATTTGATTTAAATTTCCATATCACTTCTGATGAACAGAATATTTGTACAGGATCTGTAGCTAATGTCTCCAGACCTAGGCCTGTTAAGGGACTCCGTCAATCCAAGAGGATTTTTCATTTTAAGCACCATCTGTTCCCTGCTGAATTTTCTTAGAAGCCAGTATGTGTGTACTGTCCTCTACTGCCAGTCTCTGTAGAATGCATTTGAGTTACTGCGCATCGCAAATCAAGGAGACTGCATTTCCAGTGAGACCCCTACTGAAACCTGTGCTAACAATCACCTGGTAACCACACTCATCGATCCTAGGAGCCAGTGAAATATTAATCTCTGTGGGGATTACTCCATCTTAATGGCATTGCTTTATAGCGTGGTTGAACAGTGAACAGAACACTAGACATCCAGTGGAAGAGGTTTCAGTGTATATGAGGAAGACCAAACATCTGGGCTGGTAATTCTAAATGTGGATTAAATGGAGCAGAGAGAGGAATCTGGTGATGCACAGAAGAACTGATTCTTTGTCTAGTTATTAATTGTCCCATCTTTGTAAAAGGTACCAGTTCAGACATGCTCACCAGGGAGTGAAATCTGCTGTTGGGGGCTGGGTGGAGAGATCTCTATGGTCCCTGCCATGATGTATAGAATTTTTGTATCCTACTGACAAAACGGTTGTCTTCATGAACAAATGCCTCATTAGGGAGCAGACAGCCATCGACACGTGCTCGGCTTCCAGCTAGCGATATCTCTTCCAGTGTCTTCACACATGAGGGCTTTCAAAACATATTCCTGGCTTTCTAAATCATAGAAATTAGAGATTTGAGTCCCCTTCTTTCTATCCCCCCTACGAGTATAGGACTGTTCCTTCCAGAATATAGCTTTGCTACGTGTGATGGATTTGCTAAAGATCTGTGATGTAAATAACATGATTTGCATTTCTCTCAAAGAAATAACCCTAGTCGACTGTTGAACTGTACACTAGCTGCATTCTGTTATAATAAAACTCAACTTGAACACCTGTGTCTGGTTTGCTGGGTAAAGCTTTGGCCTTTGACAGCCTGGGTTGTTACCAGATGTGCCCATTACTTTGGGGTATGCTCATTTATTCGGGTTACTCCTCTGGGGAAGGGGGTTCTGTAATCCTGTCAATGTACTACTTGTGTCACTTGTGTTTACATATGGAGCTCTACTTCTCCCTTCTGCAAGTCCCCTCCCAATGGAGCTATCCTGCAGGATCTAGGGTCCCTAGGGCTGGGTTACTCCCACCCCAGAACCGGATGAACACACCCACCCCCACACGTACATATTAACAGAGCAAGTCTGAGCGGACCGGGTCAATCAGCACTATCAAGCTGACCCCTTATATGTCTCTGGACTCACTGGGCTGGGGGAAGCAGCACTTTCAAGCTGTCTCTCCTTATATGCCCCTGGGCTCCATGGAGTGGGTCAAGCAGAACTTTCAAGCTGTTACCCTTATGCGTCCCAAATTCAGCACGTCCCTATCCCCACTCCCCCAACACAATTGTACTGGCAGTAACCTACTCGATGAGCAAACCCTACAGTATTTTGGGCACTGCAGGGATCTTTAGCTTAGGTAAAAGAAGCATTGCTGTAGAGTGAATGGGGGAAGCTAAAACCACAAACGAGTAAAGTTCAGCAAGAGAGAGAGAAGCAACCAACTTAACCATAGAAGTTATTTATTGAATAATAGTGATAACTACACAAGGAGGACTAAACCAACATAACATACATGATTAAAGGCTAATACCTAAGGTAGACAGGACACAGAGAGAGAGAGAAAGAAGGGGGTCTCACCGCTCCCTGAAGCTTGAACTGGTCAGGGTTCCCAGATGATGGTGGTAGCTGAGGGTCCTGAGGGCAAGAGGCAGGCAGTCCCCAGCACGATCAGTGAGGAGATGATGGAGTTCCAGTGGAACTGATGCCTAGTTTGGATCTAAGCATCAGAACCCTGACTAGAGGGTGAGTAGGGATTTTTGTAGAGAAAATACAATGGTTCAAAGGAGAACACTAGATTTGTTTCTAGGTAAACTGATGACTCAAGGGTTTTCTTTATACTAGACAATAGGATCTGATCACTCTTGGCTATGGGTGGTGTTTTCTTCCAGGGAGCTCACAATACAACTAGGCTGCTTCAGTATTTGGATATTAATTAAGGATTCCTTACTAGAATTGGTCTGATAACTGCTGAGCTGAGTGTGGGCAGGCATAGGTTCATTAGCATCTGGAGCAGAGATTCCCAGGATGCAGTGCTTCCCTGCTTTTTCTGGTTCCAGAATTCAGTGTGGTTCTCTGTTCTCCATTCTGTATGTAAATTGAGATGTCTCCCTGTCCCATCTTTCATGCAGATGAGGCTAGGGGAATTGTCTCTGCTCTCCATTCTGTATGCTAATGGAGACGTCTTAGGCCTTGGCTACACTCGCGGATTCACAGCGCTGCTGCAGCAGCACCGCCGCCAGCGCTGCGAGAGCTCCGAGGGGAGTAGCTTGCAGCGCTGCGAGCGAGCGTGCAGCGCTGCAGGCGCTGATTACACTGGCGCTTTACAGCGCTGCACTCGCGCTCGGGGGTGTGTGTTTTTTCACACCCCTGAGCGCAGCAAGTGCAGCGCTGTGAATGGCCAGTGTAGCCAAGGCCATAATCTTGTCACCCTTGTCAGGAGGGGTCTAGGTGTGTCTCCCAATGCCCTTCACTGCTCTCTGCAAGTTTTCTTCCTCTGATGGGTTTTGGTTTAAGCAGAGGCTGGGGGGAGGGGGGTGTCTTTCATGCGTCAGGCTGGATACTGCACCCTGATTCCCCAAGAACACAGATGTCTGGTATCAGGGTTCTATCCTTTCTAAGGGACAGGCTTTACTTTGCATTCCTGCTGCTGAGACAATGTTCTTTGCTGTCTCTATCCAGGGATAGCATGGTGGTGGTTGCTTTCTAAATGTATGTAATAATATCACACACAGCTCGTTTATTATAGAGCCGGAGCAGATGTCTCTTTGTCTCTCCTCTAACCCAGAAATGGGCAGGTGTGAAATTCACCAGTGCCAACCCCACACTCAGGAAATCAATTCTTTTGGGATAACGTCTACTGGTTTTAATGTGTGATCCTGTTTCAGTTCTTCAGCAGAAGGTGAAAATTGCCCCAGCGTCCCTGGAGTGGACCATGCGGCAGTGCAAACAAAAGAAGCCTTAATCTCTGATGCTTTTACTTGTATAGGGTTTTCAGCAGACCAGATGAACCAGTTTGGTCATTCACACAGGGCTCTGTTCTTCTCTCATGATATGTTTGTAATTCTTGCTGCCTTCAGTGTGAGTTTTTGCTGCAATATGGGGCGGGAGGAAAGACCTTTGGCCTCTGTCTTTCTAAAACTTTGTGAGCTGGATGCATGTAGCAAAATGGTGAGAAATGGGTACATTCGCCTAGATGCAGTAGCCTGCAGAATTAGACACATCTGTCCTAGATCAGACCATTTGACTACCTAATCTAAGGGCGATACCAAGTTAGATTAAGAACCTGATATTAAAATTTTATTAAGATGATGTTAAAAAAAATTGTGAACAGAGTTTGAGCATAGAAGTTTCTGGTTATCAGGGAATAACATACAGATTATCGAGGATGCAAAGTTTGGCTTAAGATCAAATGGCATGAGAAATACATAATCTGCAATATCCCCGATTGGGGGTAAAAGGTTGATGGGTCAAAGTACAGACATTGAGATATGAGGGTATGAAGTTCATAGAGTGATTGTGTTCGGGTGTGGAGTATAATGAGTGGATATGATGATGAGGATGGATTGACCCTCATTTGGTGAGATTTAATGTTTAGGGAGTTTATGGTTCCAGTTCATATGATCCAACGGAGAAGGTCACTTGGTCCCTTTCTCATAATGGGAGAATGATGTCACTCTGGCTTACGCCTCCTGGTACTGTCGGTGGCCGGTGATGTGCTCGATGTAGATGTCCCTGGACCATCTAGTACAGCAAATTCTCGATTCCATCTGACAGGGGGAGCTACAGCGATTCCCCCACACTTCTAACTGTGCAATTATTGCAAGGCAAATAGGTATACAGTGAGATTTTGGGCAACTTCTATTACATTTGAACACAGTCAGGGTATGAAAGGATTCACTGAGTCATTCTTGATGTGGGTACATTTGAAGTGGGAAAACCTCTCTCCAATCATTTTCACTGCTGTTATGGCTCTAGGGTTTTGGATTAGAAGGTCCTTCCTGAAGCTCCATCAGGAGGTGAGAGCTCCTGAGGGGACAGACACGAGAGAGTCATTCCTGTCTGCACCTTGCAAAGGAACAAGCCTCTAGTTAAACACACAGTGAAGAAACCGTATGACATTCCTGGGACACCCCCACAGTTAAATCAGTGCACAGTAATGCAGGCAAAGGACACGCTCATCTCACCTTTCACCATCCCACTCTCAGGGAGCTGTGCCTTCCACCACGCCAAGCAGTCAGCATGTGAGAGATGCTAGCTTGGCAACGTTGATCCTTAGTGCACTGAAGCAGAGCTCCGGAACTCTGAGCCCTGAATGGCCGGGCTCTTCCACTTCTCTCTCTCCTGCCACAAAAACGATCTCCTATAACAAAACAACCCCCACCCACAAAGCGCCTGAAGATGTCCCTCCACCTGTCACCCAAGCCTCAGGCCTTCTACCTGCTGCTTGCACCCACTAGTCCTACCTCCTGACAGGTGCAGATGCTTATATATACCCCCTATATATGCCCTCTTAATGTGACCCATCTCCTCCCTGCAGGGAAGTGGTAGCTGGTGAAGATGAGTCATGTTGTGGGTTTGGGCTAACAGAGACCGTGGGTGGGCGGGGATGGGGAGGAGGTGGATTCTGGAATTCTTTCCCCCCAAGAGCCTTCTCTGGGCTCCACCTCCCAGCAGGCAGAAATCTTCCCAGGCACTGCCGGTCAGCCTCAAGCCCTGGAAACCAGCCAATTCTCAGCTGACAGCTGAAAAGCTGCTCAGTGCTTTAAAGTGCATCAATGAGGAGGGAGGGGGAATCCAGGACAGAAGTTGGGCAAAAGTCAACTTTTCCTAAAGCCGCACAAGAGCATCATTCCAGGAAGGTGCTGGCGACACAGACTGCCTACCTCCACCCCCAGGGCCTGGTCATCTCGCCCTGTCCAGTCCTCTGGGGACCAGCCACTTTGTTGTGCTTGTTCCTGTGTGAGACGATCCCGGCAGCGTGGAGGGTAGAGAGGTTTAGTTGATGTTTGATGACAAGCCTCAGTCTCAGGTTGTGTCAGTAGCTCTGGCTGCTGCCTCACCTCCCGCTGCAGTGAGGCTGCGCCTGGGAATAACCCCTGCAAGCCGGCCGCTTGCTAGGCCAGCCTCACAGCAGCTCTCATTAGTCTTTCAGCAGTTAATCTTTCAGGAGTCACCTTCAGGGCTGAGTTGGATGGCGCTGAGATTTTCCATCCCCCTCCCCCCTCCCCACCCCCCGCCCCGGCGCAGCAGCTTGGGTGGAGTTTTATGGACAGGCTGCTCCAGAAACAATTACCTGCTTTTCCAGCCTCTCAGGGACAGGAACATGCTGCTGGGAATGTTAATGTCCCTCTAGCCCCTTCCCTTGCCTTGTGAAAGGGCCTCTTGCAAACCTAGCTTCCCCCTGGGCACCTTCTGGGACCCAGCTCCCCCTGGATCTAGGAACAGCCCACTGGCACTCTAGCCGTCAGAGCACTGGCCATGGGAACCCAGAGAGAGAGAGATTCTGAGCTTAGCTCACCCCTGCTTCACATGGGGCAGCAGCACCTTAAGGGGATTCCAGTTTGCACTGCCCGCCTCTCTGGGCTTCCAGCGGGATGGGGCAGCTTGAGGTTGCATCTGCAGTGTGCTGAGTCAGCACCCCTCCTCCCTCCCCCAGCTGTGCTTGTTGCATCTACTTTCCTAGCCCACCAGAGGGTCCCCCACCAGAGGAGAGGAGGTGGCCCCCTTCCCCAGTTTTCTTCCAGCTGATGCCCTGGGTGCTAGTGAATGGTCTCCACGTTAGGCCTTGGTTTTACTGCTGCTGCACCCTGTCAAGCAGCATCCATTGAGTGAAGGGGATTAAACGGCTGCTCTAGACATCATGCCCCTTTGGAAATTCACTGTGTATAAAGAGGCTGCCCCCTGGCTGGCAGAAAAGGAGTTAAAATGGGCCATTCCACCACCACCCACCCAGCCACCCCCCATCCCCCATCTGGGTAACAAAGAAGTCAAGAACTAGAAGAGCCTGGCCATGGATTTCAGCCCTAGAGATGAGCCATCCAGCTCAAGGTTGAGGCTCATAACAGGACAGCATGGGGGAAGCTTATACTGGTGCTGCCCTTGCTGTACCTATTTGGTGAGCAAACAGTGAGTCTCCAGCAGGTCTGTTAATGTGGCCCCTCTCCCCAGCACTCAATCCCCCAGAAACCTTGTAAAGCCAAGGAAAATGCAAATCCCTGGAAGAGGAGCAGCAGCTGCTGACCTGGCTTCACAGCTGGGCCTGCCAAGGAACCCAGCCACGAGGGAGAACAGTGGGTGTGATGGCTTAGCTGCGCTCAATGACCTTACTGTGTAGACTCAACCCCAGATTATAAATGGGAGAGGATGTGTGGAGGTGGCTTTGCACAGAGTTTGACAAGTGCAAAGCCCAGCCTGTCCCTCAGCCCAGGGAAAGTGAGTATTTTGTACCACTCCTAATGGTTTGAACTCTGTGAGACGGGCGCTGTGTTTTGTGGCCTGGCAGCCAAACCAGATGATTATTGCCTTATTGTGTAGGGCTCCTGCGTCTTGCAGGCTGCCTGGAAAATAGCCACTTATCACTCTGACATTGCCATACTGATCACTTCATTGTCATGGCTTCTGTCCCCTTCTCGCATGGGTGAGCCCTGTCAGGCTGGTGCAAACTGGCCTTCAGTCTGTGCTAAGGGATGGGAGCATCCTCAAAGCCCTGTGTACAAGCTGCCTGAAGAGAGACATGCAGCTAACACACGCAGCAACGGGACAGCAAAAGCCAATCATTAAGTAGCTTTGTTCTGTATCGAAAGCCCCATTAAAAAGATACATTGGCCAGATCAAAAAACTCCAGGGACAGGAACAAAAGTTCAAGAGCCCCGGGCATTCCATTCCCCTACTCTGAGTGCTTTTGTGGCTTTCTGCTGTAATGAGAATCATCATCATCTAAATGGGATTGACCACAGTCCAGACTCTCCTAGCTTCCTCTCCTCCCCTCCCCACACCCGTTAGACCTACTTTCTCCCCACACCCGCCAGTCCTGCTGGGTGGTAATTTCCCCACTCGCCGCCTCCCTGGCTGCCCCAGCGTTCCATACTCCCAGAAAACTTTGGCAAGCACTTCCCGGCTAATGTCATTCAAACATTTGACGCCACTCTGCCCAGTTTAAAATAACAATGTGGTATTTAGGTGCTGGAGGAAATGGAGGCCTCGGCCTTGTGGTCTGACGCACAAGATGATTTCCCTGCATTGAGCCAGGATGTTGGGGCACGACCAAAGGAGAGTTCAGCATGTCTCTTACGCTTCCTTCTTTACAGGAGCTGAACTTCTACTGCACTTCAGCACTGAGGTGAGTCCTTCAAAGCAACGCCAGCCCCCCCACCTCCCAAACACACCTTCTTGACAGCGTTCACCATGGCAGCAAGGGGTTAGCACGGCCAGGGAGGGGTGATGGTTCCATTCCTGGCCTGTGCTCTCTCTCACTGTAGGCCTGAGAAGAGCTGGGGGGATCCAAATGAGGTAGCTTGCCTAGCTCCGAAAGCTGGGAAGCACCTCACATTGTGCAGCAGTGGCTCCTTGTGGCCCATTCAAGCCGCAAGATTTAACTGCTTTGAAGATAGCCCTGCCCGGTCTCATTCACCCTAAAGGACAGTAGCTATAACATGAGGCTTTAAAGGTGGCAAAGGACAGTTTTGTGGTGAGGCTGCTAGCTTGGTACTCGAGATCTGGGTGCAATTCCCAGCACTGCCGGTGTGACCTTTGGCAAGTCACTTAATATCTGTGCCACGGCTCACTGTCTGTCAAATGGAGATAATATGTCCTTTGGTCTATTTAGACCAGAAGTGGGCAAACTTTTTGGCCTGAGGGTCACATCGGGTTTCCAAAATTGTATGGAGGGCTGGTAAGGGGAGGCTGTGCCTCCCCAAACAGCCAGGCGTGGCCCGGCCAACGCCCCCTATCTGACCCACTCCTGCTTCTTGCCTCCTGATAGTACCCCCGGGACTCCTGCCCCATCCAACCCTCCCTGTCCCCTGACGGTTCCTCCAAGACTCTTGCCCCATCCACACACACCTCCGCTCCCTGTCCCCTGACTGTCCCTGGACCCCCCGCTGCCCCATCCAACCTCTCCTCTCATTCCTGACTGCCCCCCAGGACCTCTGCCTCATCCAACCACCCCTTCTCCCTGACCACCCCCAGAATCCCTGCCCCTGACTGCCCCCCCGCCGCCCCATCCAACCCCCCCCCTCCTTCCTAACTACCCCCCAGGACTCCTGCCCCCATGTTCCCCACCCTCTGACTGTCCCGACCCCTATCCACACCGCCGTCCCCGACCACCACCCCGAACTCCCCTGCCCTCTATCCAAACCCCCCTGCTCCCTGCCCCCTTACTGCGCTGCCTTGAGCACCGGTGGCTGGCGGTGCTACAGCTGTGCTGCCCAGAGCACCAGGACAGGCAACCGTGCCGCCCGGCTGGAGCCAGCCACGCCATCGCACAGCACAGAGCACTGGGTCAGGCTGCGGCTCTGCAGCTGCGCTGTCCCAGGCACTCACAGCCCCGCCGCCCAGAGCATTGCGCTGGCAGCGCAGTGAGCTGAGGCTGCAAGGGAGGGGGAACAGCAGGGGAGGAGCCGGGGGCTAGTCTCCCGGGGCAGGAGCTCAGGGGCTGGGCAGGAGGGTCCTGCAGGCCAGATGTGGCCTGCAGGCCATAGTTTGCCCACCTCTGATTTACACTCTGAGCTCTTTCAGGGAAGGACTGTCTCTCACTCTGTGTATGTACAGCACCTAGCACAACGGAGGTCCTAGCTGAGCCTGGAGCCCCAGTTGCCACACTATGATGAATGAATAAAACTAATGACTAAGAGGTGATCAGGCTGGAAGCAGAGAGCTAGGCAGAAGACAGGCTCCTGAGGCAACAAGGGCAAAGGTTCTTCTTTGCCACTGGGCAGAAAACAGCCCTCAGTCCTGGAGGGGCTTTGTCCTGAACTGACCCCGGCATTTTTTTATCTCGCAAGGAATTCAGAAATGGTTTTTAGCCAGAAGCCTAGCGTATCCGCTGCCCTTATTTAAATCTCTAGCCACTTCCCAAAGGTCGGCGGGCTGTTTGTCTTGCTCCTGTGCTATAATTAGAAAGAAACTGTATTTCTGTCAAACTCAAATGATTGCAGAGTTTGCTAGTGAGGGTTCATTTGGCCTGCTAACAGCTAGGCTGCAGGGGCTTGATCGAAAGCTTGGGGTGGGGCTGGGGATCCTGTTTAGCATCCCTTAAAAAAAAAGAGCCAAGTGGCCTGCAGTAATGGTCCCCAGCCCTGCATTTTACAGTGATGTGACTGCAATGATCTGGATCCTTACAGCTGATATTTTCATTAATGACGTGTCCTGAGTTTCTCTTTGACATTTTAAAACAGGGGTGGGCAAACTACAGCCCGGGAGCCACATCCGGCCCTTTGGACGTTTTAATCCGGCCCTTGAGCTCCTACCAGGGAGCGGGGGCTTGCTTTGCGTGGCTCCTAGAAGCAGTGGCATGGACCCTCTTCAGCTCCTACGCGTGGGGGCAGTCAGGGGGCTCTGCTCTGCACTCTGCCCCCTCCGCAAGCACCACCCCGCATCTCCTATTGGCTGGGAACCACGGCCAATGGGAGCTGCAGGGGCGGTGCCTGCAGATGGGGCAGTGTGTAGGAGATGGAAAAGGGACATGCCGCTGCTTCTGGGAGCTGCTTGAGGTAAGTGCCGCCTGGAGCCTACACCCCTGACCCCCTCCAACGCCCCAACCCCTTGTCCCAGCCCTGATCTCTCTCCCGCCCTCCGAACCCTTCGGTCCCAGCCTCCTGCACCCCAGAGCCCTCACCCCCCCACCCCTGCCCCAGCCTGGAGCCCCCTCCCACACCCTGAACTACTCATTTCTGGCCCCACCCTAGAGCCTGCACCCACAGCCGGAGCTCCCCCACCCACATCCTAATCCCCAATTTTGTGAGCATTCATAACCCACCATACAATGTCTATACCCAAATGTGGCCCTCGAGCCAAAAAGTTTGCCCCCCGTTTTAAAACATATTAGGCCCAGCATCTGCTACAACGCAGAGTTCTAACCCACAAGCAGAGGGGATGGCGCTATTTGGTCACAAACTCACGGCTTCCATCTGCTTTGTGCTGTCTCTATGCAGCCGTGTGCAAGGGTCTGTATGTGGGGGAAATTAAATAATCAGCCCATGCTGTTTTGGTGTTTAAAATAGGAGAGCACACACAGTGGCTGAGCCAAACCCACTGAAGTCAATGGGTGTCTTTCTAATGATGCCAGTGGATCATGCCCTAAGTGCTCATGAAAGGCCAAACAACATGGCCAGTACCAATGGCTTAAGGCAGGCATCCTGCAGGCAGGAGATACACATACGCTTCTTCCACAGCCCTGCCAGGGCACTTCACTCCTGACCTGCAGCACCCCTGCCATTGTAGTGCTGCACCCCGTTCTCCAGCTCTGCTTGTACACCTTAATCCTTACCTGTGGTTCCCCTACTATTCCAATCCCCACAGACACCACATCGTGCAGAAGAATTTGCCTAACATTGCTCATTTCCGGCTCTCCCACCCGCCTCTCCCTCCACTGCTTTGCCGAGTGGTCATGCTGAGTCTGTAAAATGTGGGCATTTGTCCACTCCTGTCCTAAACTATTATGTTGTTCTGTTGTATACTGTTTACTATTTGCCTCCTGTCACCCCAGAGGTGGCTGCATTTCCCCATTAGTGAGGGAAGGGATCCCTATAGAGTTTGTCAATTAGGATGCATAGTGTGCAAGCCAGCCAAGATCTGAAAGAAAGGTGCTGTCTAAAGGTAAGTCACCATTAGTCTCATTCTGCATGTCACATCAGCCAGCCGACTGTTGATTCCACAAAAGCTGATGGAGCCCAGTGAGCATTCCTTTATAATGAGGTTGTTTGGGGGGGTTTTACCTCCAGGTGTGGTAGATCAGCTGCAGCTTGACATCTAGAAATAGCTCAGAATCTCTTTTGCTGCTTGCTTGGAAACACACGACTCCTGGGGACAAGGGCTTCTTCGTTTTATGCAAAGTTCATTTGAGCCAAGAGAACTCTGTGTTCCTTCCAAAGTACCTGCTGAGTAGCCAGATCATCCTGTCAGCAAACTCCGTCTCTCCCTTGCAGGAACATGCCAATACGTGTTAGAAATCCTGGACGTCTTGGCATGTTTTTGAAAGTAAAACCCCAGGATGCTGCAGGTACTGATAACTCTACAGCTGGCAAATCCCTGGCACCCAGCTGCGGCTTTGCGGTTGATGTTGCTGGCTGAAGGTAATTGTATGCAGATTGCTGATGGAAGAGCAAATACTTTTTCTTCATACTGCTTTGGAATGTCAGATATTAAAAAAAAAAAAATTCGAACAACCCTCAATCCAAAACTATAGTTTAATAATTTGGGTCGCGGGTTCAAAGTCCCCCTCCTGTCCAGGGACGAGGGCCAAAGTGCCAGTTGGAAATCTCTGCAATATATTTTCTTTGGAGACACCTTTGTCTATGCATAGCATATTCCATCTCCCTGTTCTTAGTGCTGGGGATGTCTCCATGAGACTGACATCTGCGTTCCTTCAGGGTCCCTCTGCTACAGCTGCACCATCCCCATATAGCATTACAAGCTCCTTGATGTTGCAGCAGGCTGTTAGGGGATGACTGTAAGGTCAGAGCAGAACAATGGCCTAGAGACTCACTGTGCCGAACACCTCCAGCTCCTGTTGGGCCTAGTTTTGGGTTGTCCTGCCTGTTGCTTATGCTGCTCTGCCATAAACCAGGCAGAAATAGCCCTGGGGAATAACTCCAGGATAGGGGGTTCCGTGGCTGGTGTGGAGTTGCCCCAATGGGGGTACATAGACCTGCCTACTCTTTGCCCCTGGTATGGGACATATCAGAAGAGGGAAGAATGGAGGGTGGCTCATAAGAAGGTATTGCTGTCAGAAAATAATGAAGGGCAGCCCTCTGCTGTAATTCACACTGAGGGCAAGGAAGTTCCCAGGCAGGCAGCCTGCAAATAGGAGAGGTGCAGAAGTGGCTGAATCTGCCTACAGGTGGGAAGAGTCAGCCAGAGCTGGGGGCTGCTAAGAGACAAATGGTCCTACAAACAAAATAACAGGAGAAAACCTACCATGATGTAGAAGCAGAATGGTTCAATGAGAGCCAAATCTGGCTCAGGGAGGGGCTTTGCAGGAGGGAAATTCATTTAGGTTTGCTTGTCACAGTGTTTATAATTAAACCTTTCTGTAGCTCAAAGGCTAACTGACAATTATCGTAATGTCTGCTCTGGAGATTATTCATCAAGATTTCAGAGAGAAAAAAAATAGCAGCCAATTAAAATAAAAGCTCCCCTTCATTCAAATGGCTCCTTTGAGTCTCGTGTACTAAAGAGCATGGTCAGGCAGCTGAGTTGTGGTGTGATGGAGCACTTGAGCATTCGTAGGTTGTTCTTGTCCATTTGACTGTCATCTATTTAGCTGAGACAAGGTGGGTGAGAGAGACAAGCTTTTGAGTTTACACAGAGCTCTTCAGGTCTCAGAAAGGTACTCAGTGTCACAGCTAAATACATGGTGGAACAGATTGTTTAGTGTAAGTAGTTTAACACCCACTCACGGTGAAGTGGCCCATTAACACCCCTTCAGTCATAGAGAGGAAAAGAAGGGGGAGTGGGGGAAATCAGCTGGGGGGAGGGAGGCTTCTTTGTGGGTTATAGATTGTTGTAATAGGCCATAAATCCAGTGTCTCTATTCAGTCCATGATTTTTAGTGTTTAGCAGTTATGAATTTACGCTCCCAGGCTCGTCTTTTGAAAGTGTTGAGCAAGTTTTCTTTTCTTTTTCTTTTTTCATCACTCTCGGTCTGACCTATCAGTTCTCATCCTCAAAGTAAATCTGAACAACACTTTCAAAATACAAGCTCATGAGCTTAAATTCATAACTTTGCTAGACACTAAAAATCATAGTCTTCGTAATAAAGATTCTGGATGTATGGCTTATTACAACAATCTGTAACACATTAATGTCTCTTTTTTGTCCTATGACTTCAGGGGTGCTAATGGTATGCAGTGTAGTTGTAGCCATGTCAGTCCCAGGACATTAGAGGGACAAGGTGGGTGAAGTAATATCTTTATTAGACCAACTTGTGTTAACTACTTATGCTAAACAATTTGTTCTTCCTTGTATTTAGGTTTGAGTACTTTTCCCAGACCTTAAGTAGCTTGAAAGTTTCTCTTTCACCATGTTCCAATAAAAGATACTACCTCACCCATCTTGTCTCTCTGCTTTAGTGAAGTACATGATTGGGCTCAATTCAGGGGTAATGGGGTGAGATTCTATAGCTTGTGTTAGACAGAAGGTCAGACTAGGTGATCATACTGGCCTTAAAGTCTATGACGGCCCAAGGCCCCCATCCTCCTTATTTACACGGGGAACTAGAAGGGTGAGGAGGAACCTCTCCACTTTCTTTTTTTTTTTAAAGGAGTAAATTCCTAGCACTTTTCCATGTAAAGAGTCTTAAAACTTCAGAGTTGCAAACCAGCCTCTACAGTGGAAAGCGCCATGCAAGTGGGCTTCAATTCTGCAGCAACAGCATGGTGGGGTGCTGATGATCTCTGACCCACTCCTGTAAAGCGAGTCAGTTACGTGTAAGGGGTGTATTGTTAACCTTCTCTGCCCCCCACCCAGTGCATCATGATTTGATAATGGTGGACAGGAATTTGGTTAGAATTGAGGTAAGAAGTAGGGTGACCATATTTCCCAAAGGGAAAAATGGGACACAGTGCGGGGCTGGTCCAAGCAGCATCTCCCCCTCAGGGCTGGCCTGAGCTGCTCGCCCAAGCCCTGCCTCTCCCCCCCGCTGCTGGGACAGGGGATAAAAAAGGGACTGTCCTGGCCAAAATGGGACACATGGTCACCCTAGTGAGAACTGCGTGATTACAAATATTACAGAGTCCCACCCCAAATTTCAAAGGCCAGCCCTCGATTCAGGCACTCACAAATGCAGGTGCATATACAGCTTTTTACATTCCCTCAGCACAGCCATGGTCCCTGAGATACACCCACCCCCACTTACAGTCCCACAGCACAGCCATGGTCCCTGAGATACACCCACCCGCCAAAAGAAAGGATTTAAAGGTTGCTTTCGGGCTCTTCCAAAGCCGCACCAATGAAAACGAGCGAGGTATGAAAAAATTAGGCCTGTAATTTTAAATCTCTCATTGAAACACTTTGCAAACCCCTCAATCAAAAGAGCCAGAGGCTTTTTAAGCTGCCTTCCAATTAATCCCTAATGAGTGAGACTTGGCAGAATCTCTTCCATTATTAGCACATTCTGAGCCTTAATGGTACTGGCTCTTCTGCTTAAATGTTCAAAGCAGTTTGGCTTAAGCTCACAGAACTGGTTTAAACTAACTTTAGGGGCTGGAACCCAAATCTGGAAAATAGTCTTATTGTGGATCCCTGTTCACAGCAATAACTGCATACGCACGCACACTGACAGGTGGCCTGTATGTAGCTGAGGATCAAAAGCAGGATGTTAAAAATCTTGTTTTCTCTTTTTACTCTTTTATCCCACTGAGACTTAGTGATATTTTGCACATTTGTTTTTTCTTTACTATCTTTCATCTGGCAGCATGTGGCATACGGCACAATCTCCCCCTTGCTATGTGATGAAGGCAGAAGTTTTCCAATAAGGAGACTGTACTCTTTTGTTCTCTGTGGAGATGAAAGACACTAACCTCCAAGGGTTACACACAGCCACATAACCTGGCACTCTCTGTTCTTCATGCTAAATGCTTACTCCTGCAGTGCTGGATTAGCTGTAGAGACACAATCAAAATGTCCTTGCTTTAAACAAGACCAAGAGAGGACTCATTATGCAGGGGCAGAGAGAAGGGATCCAGAGGCAACAGGGAGTCATATGCAAGTGAAAATAGTGTGCAAGGAATGAGCGAAACAGGCCCATATGTAGGCAAACCCAATGACCATTGGCTAAAGCAGGACATAGGACTCCCTGCTGCACAAGCGCACACCTGCATAACTTGAGCTAAACAACATTTCCATAAGGTGCTAGGGCTTAGATCCTGTAGCCAGTGTCAGATAATTGCTGGATAATTTGTCTGACATATTCCAGCCAATAGGGGGCAGCTGAGCACATACACACACACACTAGAAAATGTTAAGTATTGTGCATTATTAAAGTCGGGCTGGGGACACTGATTCTCCAGGGCCACATACTAGGGTGACCAGATGTCCCGATTTTATAGGCACAATCCTGATATTTGGGTCTTTTTCTTATAAAGGCTCCTATTACTCCCCACCCCCCCGTCCTGATTTTTCACATTTGCTGTCTGATCACCCTACCACATACTGACTGGCTGATTGGGTCTTTGATGATGCAGCTGTGCACTAACTCCCAGCTGCCTGAATTTGGTATCTCACCAGCAGGGCCAACGAGAGGGCGGGGAGGCGGAAAGCTGGTACAAATTACCGGGGCCCGGCTTCCCCTCCCTCGTCAGCCCTGTTTAGCCAGTCTGCCCTTGCTGGGGGGCCCGAAAAAATTCTGGGCCTGGCTTCCCTGCCTTTCCTCCGCTCTTGTTGGCCCTGTTTAGGCAGTCCGCCCTTGCTGGGGGACCCGAAATTTTTTTTTCACATGGGCCCGAACCCGCTATCGGTGGCCCTGCTCATCAGTGGAAACTCACAGAAAATCCCTACACCTGTTACGCTGAATGGAGAGAGGCAGTAACAGGGAACTTAACATTTAAGAGTGGGAAGAAAACACCTTTATGAAATAAGTGGAGAATAATCTTACTGTCAAGTTACATTGTGACACCTGTCGCATCCATCCAGTTATTCATCACGTGGCCATCTTTTGCACCCTTTACCATTTCTCAGAATCAGTGGGAACTACTACATAACTGCATCATGAAAGGCCCAACCAGCCAATCAGAATGTGGCTTTGGAAAAGGCACAGACCACCCCATTCCATAAATTGTGGGGCCGCACTAAACAAGGGGCCACTTGCTTTGTCTTTTGACTCGATCCCATGCTTTGCTGTGGATTGCTGAATGTTCTCTGATCACTTGACAACTCAGCACAGGCCTTGTGTATGCTAGGAGTTTTGCCTGTTGACAAATTCAGCATCAGTACCTTATGCAGCCTACAAAAGGGTGAGGTGGGGAAAGCATATTTTTTCCTACTTGCCCTAAAGCAGGCCAAGGTTACAGAAAGGGTCAATCCACCATTGCTCAGGGCTCAGCAGGTACTCATTTCTAACCATAGTCTAACAGGATGGTCTACCCCTTTAAGGGGGGAGAGGGAAGGCGGGGTAGGAGGCTGGAGCCTGCCAGCCCCAATGCATTACCAGATCCAGCTGGGATGGGTCAGGTCACTGATGCCTGTAAAGATGAGCAAAACTACAGCTGGAAAGGAGCTCTGGGAGTGAGAGCTGTGCAGAGCAAAGGGCTGCTGTAGCCTGTGGTGGTCAGGGGAATAGTTTTGCTTTGCATTTGAGTTCTGAGTTAATATATTGTTGCCTGAGGGAAGGGCCTGAAAGAGAATTGGGAGCAGCGTTAGGCCTTCCTGGGCTGGGGAAGCAGGCTAGCAGGCCTCCAAAGAGGTACCCCAGAAATGGTCAAAAGAAAAGCAAAGAGCACCTCCTGTGCACTGGCGGGGGGTGTGTGTTCAAAATGTTATACCTGTGATCCACTGACTGCTATGGTGTGTACCCAGCACCAGTGGAGTGAGAGAGAAATCTAATAATCACACTCCATTCACTTCCTTGAAGCGATGCCAGCCATGAACTTGGCTGGCAGAGTGAAAGATAGAAGGTGTCTTACAGAGATCCTCAGAATTGGGCATCAGGCAAAAATGGTGCGATAAGCCATGATCCAAGGCGTTAAAACTTTACAAAATGTCTGTGAGTTTCAAATTGAAAAGCTCCTTTTAGTTTGTTAAACCCTTTATAAAAAAACAAATCTACAAGATCAGGTTATGTTGTTCCAATGATGGGGAGGGGCGAAGAGGTATCCCTGTCCAGCAACGTTGTCTATGTGATTATAATCCTCATGGGAAGTCTCATTTAGAAAAGAGCTTGGAGAAATGTCTAACTACTGTGATCCAGTAGGTGGTGGTGTTAACCCAGGAGGTTAGGTCACAGGCAGATTCTGGCACAGCCTTGCATTGCAAATAACCTCCAGCTTTTCTGCCTGGGAGGGGAGCTGCTGCATACAAATAGATATAAAAGTGAGAGCTGATTGAGTCCTTTCGAAGTAGCATCTCATTCTCCCTCCCCTATTAATTTCCTGCTTCTCTGATTCCCGCATTCGTCTGCTACCTGCACAGGGCAAAGGTTACTGTGGGGTCTTATGATAGGAACTTGCCTTATCACTAAAACAGGAGGAAGGAGTAATGATAACAATACTTAGCACTTCTCCAGCACTTTCCATCTGGAGACCTCAAAGCAGGTTTACCAAAGAAGGTAAGTGTTAACAAGGCTATGACCTTTATTGTAGCCTCACAGCCTTTCCTGTCTGCTACCGGAGAATAAACGTGTGCAGAAGGCGCAGGAAGATAAGAAAGTGGAAACCTTTGGTTGCTTATTTCCCTTGTTCTGGGAAGAGGAGGAAAAAACCCCAGTGAGGTTCCCCAGCAATGGAACAAGGGTTTTACAATGGGAGAAACAAATAGGATGCAACTGAGTGCTGTGCAAACTAGCTGGATCTTTAAGAAAGACAATGAAGTGCATGATGCTTTAAACAAGCAATCATCCAGGGACTTTTTGCCATGTGCTCAGTTGTATTTTCTACCAGTTTATTAGCGTCTAGGGGCAACTCCCAGTGAAAATCATAGGGGTCAGTCCACTCAAATGGTCATTTGTCATGGGCATGCGTTGATACATTTTTGGTGGGGTAGGAAAGAATGGGATAAGACTGTTCCCCAATGGCAGCAGTCACAGGCGAAGTGACAAACTCCCCTATCAATATACAGATTTTAATGTAAAAAAATACCAGGCCACATGGAGCCAGAGTTTTGATAATGGCATTGGGTGTGACTTCCTTTCACTGCCATTTCCCCCATTGCTTAGTCCTTAATAGAGACCTGGGGTGAAATCCTGCCCTTACTGAGGTCTGTGGAACCAGGATTTCACCCCGAGGTTTATCAGCAAGTGAATATGGCAGGTAATCCCTAACTGAAGGTTCACTGTAAACATATTTGCTGAAATACCCGTGGAAAGAAAAAAGCAATGAAATTGGGGGTAATTTTACTGAAAGTTCCGAAGCTGTCATTTAGTTGCACCAGTGAAGCATCCATAAAGAGAAGGAATAATGTATGTTTATGATGTTACCGTACAAGGTCTAATGGTACAGTCTGCCTGTGTTGTTGTTGTTGTTGCTTGATAATACAGGGCATTGAAAATTCTAGTCTGGCACCACTTCCCATTCGTCTTGCTTTTGCAAAGCATTTGTCAAATTAATCCTCATTTTAAAATCAGCCCTGGATGCTTTTTCACCATGTTATTAAGGCTATTGGCCACAAGCAACTTACTTGCTGTGCCCTGCAGTCCAATGGGCTCTTTATTTTCCTTGTGCAAAATGGCTACAGAATGCTGAGTGATACGGGAAGATCTGTAGTCTGTAAAGCACGAAGAATATTTGCATCTCCTGGCATGTTCCAACCTTGTGAATCCTGCAGAGTGTCCAAAATATATGGACAAAGTTGGTGGAAACAAATGTCAGCATCATGTCAATAGTCAC
Organism: Malaclemys terrapin pileata; assembly: GCF_027887155.1. Lineage (NCBI taxonomy): Eukaryota > Metazoa > Chordata > Testudines > Emydidae > Malaclemys > Malaclemys terrapin. Next base: position 37,888,496 of record NC_071508.1, read on the forward strand.
TGAGTATCGTCTGCTGGATTACCCCTTGGTGCTCATGCTTCACTCTAACTGCAGATTCCTTTGCCTAGCTGCAGGTGCCTTTGCAGCCCCATTGAAGAAGACCTGCTTTTCATTCCACCTCTGGCCAGGCTTCAGGATCACAGTCACTGGCTCAGATTCACTGCTGGTATAAAGTGGTGCAGCTTTATTGCCCCCGTGGAGTTTTGCCCATTTATGCTAGCAGTGACTGAAAGCAAATCACCCAGTGCAAGTTGTCCAGAGTACCTGGTTCATCTGGAGAGCTATAAATCCCCACTAGTATCAACAGGACTGAAATGGCAGCAGAAGAGCTAATTGGGCTAAATGACAGTAAAGTGACTAATGTGGCCGGGTGCTGATTGGATCGTCCTGGTGACGATGCATCCCCCTCAACCCACCCAGCTTAGTGTGCAACCCTGGCCCTGACACCCTCCCAATGACAGACATGATACCATAAAGCTGAGGAAGGAGCTAATTCCTTTATGAGCTCCAATCGGTAGGCCTCAGTTTTGGGAAGTTAGCATTTGCCAGTAATGAATTATGGATAGTGTGGCGTTTTGGGAGGCAGGTAACTCTGAGTGATGTGAGTGATGTATCTTGTAATGAGGGGTAATTGAGAAGCACGTTTTGCTATGAGTTGCATGAATAACTTCCGAATGTGATGCACCAGAATGCTGTGTGGGGTCTGTGCATGCACCACTGCCCTCTACGGGATGGAACTCAGATCAGCCTTGTTCAATCACTTTTCTATTAACACATCTAATGTGCTACCCTCCTACCCTGCCAGCCAAAGCTGTGGGATCCATTCCTGGTGCTGCATATATAGCTAGTGTATGTCACCACCCTGGAACATAACCAAGATGCCTGCTCCCTTTCAGCAGAAATAAGATCTGTTCCAACACTAGCTTCTCTGATGGACCATCTGATTCATCCATCTCTTGCATAGGATGCAGTCTCCCCTCTGAGGGACCCAGGAACTTTCAGAAGATGAAAGTTACAATTCAGAGCCCTGGATCCATAGTACTGCTACCCCTGCAGCTGATTCCATAGAGCAGCTCCTATAAACAGCTGCCTGGATATTGCATTACACCAAAGGGCCGCTCCGGCTGCTGTCACTTGATGGCCCTGGATTAGTAGTTAGTATCTGCTACTCAGCTGTTCCTGCAGAGTTCCGGCCATTAAGGGGGTTCTCTGATTATTCCTACTCAAGTGATCCCTGCTTCAATTTTATAGCTCATTTGAATGTAAAAGATATAGATACAGGTGCATTTGAAATGATAGACTTCAGTGATTTAATGTCTCCAGCTGCCCATTTGGAAATCTACAGATAACATTGCTAATCAAAGATTCCTCATGTGCCTGGATTTTTTACCTAACCTTTGACACACATAAGGCTACACCATTGGGGGAGCAAAGGGAGGCTAACTGGATAGATTGATCAGCCTACAAAGCCCTTTGAGGGTAGGGATGCAGTGTGTATGGAGACAGAAGTGGGATACCCATAACTTGGGAAGAAAAAAAGCCAACTTTCAATATATTAAAAACAAAGTTGTCCATACAATGCTGCTTTTATCGGGAGAAATATGGATTTACTAAACTAGCTGAAGCCTATGTCTGGTTCTTGGGGTTGGGGGGAAGCACATGCTATTTTAGCAGGAACAACTCAGAATAGATAGTGCTGACAAAATTAAAGAGGCTAATTAAAGAGCACTAATTTATTGATGCAGTCTTGGCTTTGTCAGGGCAGAAGCATCTCTTCATGAGTGCATCTCTCATTCACATTGTAACACACAGTCAAGATATAGATGTTGATTGGAAAGCTCTGCAGATGATCACAGGACACTGAACAGAACAGACCTGTTGTTCCACTGTAACCGCATGTATTGACCAATTACTGTTTTAGTACGATAAGGGGACAGTTCCTCAACTGGTGCAAATGGGCATCGCTCTGACTTCAGTGGAGCTCCACTGATTTATACCCACTGAGGAACAAACCCTAGTTCCTGCCTCTATTGAGATTCAGACGGGCTAAACCACAACCTCCATCTGCTTTGCTGTTGGGTAAATTGGGGCCACTTGGCCTCTGCTTGATTTGTCCGCCTTATGTGGTCTGCCCCGTGCTTGGCTTCCACAAGCCGCGCAGCTAATGATCAGTGTGGGGTTATGAGCCATGAGGGTCAACAAGAGGTGGACCTGACTGACAAACACAAAATCCCTTTTTGTGTGTGCGGCTAGTATTACATTGCGGCAGGCAGTGTGTTAAAACTGCTGATAACAATAAAACTTCTAGTGTCTTGTAACAGGATTTTATAAATAGCATAGGAAGGAAAGCCGGAAGGCTCCTGCACTTGTGTCCTGGCTGGAATTGTGGCCATTGTGAAATGTAATAAGCAATCCATTTCAATCACACAAAGTCAGGCACTCTCCTTTTAAAAATAAACTGGGTTCAGTTTCTATCACAGGGGTAGGAAAACTTTTTGGCTCGAAGGCCACATCTGGGTATGGAAATTGTATGGTGGGCCATGAACACTCATGAAATTAACAATGGAAAATTAACACTACTAAAACATCAGAATCACCTAAGCCAACACGTAGCAGGCACATGGGCTTGCACATTCCGGGCTCTGATGGCGTGTGAGGCGGAGCCGGAGTAACATGGGGCCCCTCACGCCCATCATTCAGGTCCTGAATGTGTGGGAGCGCCGGGTGGGCGGAGCGGGGCGGGGCAAGCAGGGCAATGGAGCTCGAGGGCTGGATTAAAAGGTCTGACGGACTGGACGCGGCCCACGGGCTGTAGTTTTCCCACCCCTGTTCTATCAGCATCTGAGTGGTAACAAAACTCATGATAAAAAGAGTCTAGACTTGCGTGTGTTATTGTAGAGTTGGTGAGCAGGTCTCGTGTACTCCTCTGGCCAGCTTTCCTGGGAATACGTTGGCATGAGCCAAAGGTTTTCGACTGAGTATTTCTTACATGATGGGCTGTTAGTGAAGGGTCAATGTGGTAAACGTTGTGAACGAAAGGGCTAGTCTAGGCCTGCTATCCAAAATGGCCACTCTCTGGTTCTATATGCAGTGAACTTCCTGGGGATGTTCAGAGCACTCTTCCTTCCAGGCTATAGTGCAGTGGTTCTCAACCCATGGGCCACTTGCGGCCCAAGCAGCGCTCAGCTGTGGCCCATGTGACATCCTCAAGGCCATACAGATAGTATAGATATTGTTTGGAAGTGGCCAGTGTAATGCACAGAGTGCTACATATGCCATCCACAATGGTAAATAGGTTGAGAATCAGTGCTTCTGTGTGTGTGAGAATGCAGTGTGAGTAGAATTTGCCTGCATGACAAAACGACACCAATTGGTCCCCTTACTGGGAGCCTCAGCAGAGAGGCCAAAGCTTAAATTGACCTATTGATTGAAATACCCCACTTCATCCCCCTAGATGTACATACGCTTCGGCTATATGGAAAAAAAAAAAGCTTGCATTGCTTTTGGAGGACAGAGAGGCTGTTCCCTGCTCCCCATTCTCCAATGATGGGCCTCTGGAGCATGAGCCCGCTGAAGTGGCATCAGGCTGTGCTGATGTTGTGAGATGTTAGTGTAACGATGGCCCTGGTTAATTGTGGGGACTAAACCCAGGACCTCTGGATCTCAAAGCAGGAACTTCTGCTGCTGCTTCAGCTAAAAGATCAGCTCTGTTAACTTACATGCAGGAACAGATTTGCCATCTGTCTCTAGGGGAGCATTTGCTGTATTACAGCAAAATGTTTATCCCCCACCCTGTCCCACCAAGTGGCCATCCCTCTCCCAATGGGGTTAAGCAGCCTGTCCCCATTGCTCTCCCCACATGGCCCAGCCTTCACGTCAGCTGGTATCTGCTCCAAACTGTGCACCCAGCCCTGCCATCTCTGATTCCCCGCTCACGCTGGCACAGGGATCAAGAGTCCAGGGGCCTCTTCTCTGAACTGATACAGCTGACAGAAACCCTGAACTGCTAACAGCCTAATTTGGGGGGGAAGGAATGGGGTGAAAAGCTGAGGGGAGACATTCTAGGCTGTGTCTGTGTGGATGGGATTACTCACAGGGTACTAATGGAGTCCTGGAGGATTCTAACCATAGGGATTTCTGTAATCTCTTTTCTACTCCTCCCCCCCCCCAACAGTCCCATGGCCATGGACTTAGAGCTATGGCTAGCGCAGCACTGGGCAGTGCTCTAGCCATCTATCCCTGGACACAGGTCTGGGAGCAGCAGTCCTAGCCAGGGAACAGCCAGAGACACGGTGCCCCACAGCCAGGGAGCAAGGACAGAGCATGTCCTAGCTGAGGACAGCGAACAGCCAGTTCCCAGCCCAGGCAAGCAGCAGGGACCAGAAATCCAAACACAGCCCTCCACCATCCAGCCATGGACAAGGGGCAGCCAGAGGCTTCAGACTCTGCAGGTACAGCTAAACTGCGATCAAAGACCCGCAGCTGGCCCAGCTCAGCTGACTCTGGCTCAACAGGGCTCGAGCTGGAGTGTAGACATCTAGGCTTGGGCTGGAGCCTTGGCTCTGAGACTCCGCAAGCGGGGAGGGTCTCAGAGCCTGGGCTCCAGTCCAAGCCAGAACATCTACACAGCCATTTTTAGCCCCGCAGCCCAAGTCCCGTGAGACAGAGTCAACTGATCTGGGCCAGCCATGGGTGTTTTATTGCAGTGTAGACATAGCCAGAGACTCTGTTGATGTGACAAGCTAGATAAGGGATGCCAAAGTGTAGGGAAAAGGTGTAGCCCAGACAGGACAAGGCTATAAGGCTGTGTCTGGGGTTTGTTCCACTGTATCCGTTTGTCATTATGGTCCATTCCTGATCACTAATGGTAGCCTGCTATGTAGTGTGATGCCCCTCTGCTGTCTCTCCTTTCTCCCCAGGGCCAGGCACAGTTTCTCCTTATTGCTCTTTGAGGAGATGTCTTTTATTGATTCCTGATAGTTTGAGGCAATCTCTCTTGCACTTCTTCATACTTGGGACACTGGAGTAGAAAGTGTCTCTCTAGCTACGTCTACACTGATGACTAGATGTGGATCCATGCACATGTTGTACCAGAGCCCCCTTGCAATCCACATCTAAACCCCAGAAGCATGGGTTTCAAGGAGTGCACAGGGCAACAATGCTAGTGCATCTCAGGGGTGTGGGTTTGAACATCCCTTGGGCTGTGGCACAGCCTCGTACCTAAGTCACTTTGTACTGTGGATGGGGCTAAGGAATGTGTACCGGTCCTGGGTTCAGTAGTCCTCCAGTCCCATTCCCACAAGGCACTGACCCTTTCCTGCCTGATTGTTACCCAAATCTACAAAGGTCCCGTTCCCCACAATTCTCACCAGTAGTAGGGAGCTGCGCTGATGACTTCCAGTTTTCCACTGCACTCGCTGCACCAGTACATGGAACCTGCTCTGAGAGCTGCCTCCTGATCAGCCAGGTACATCCGGGTGCGGATCAATGTGCAGTCAGAGAACGCCGTCCTCTACGGCTTCTCCCGCAGCACCTGGAACATCCATCTGTACCAAGACGTTTTGGAGAGGCTGGCACAGGAAGGCATTCCCTGGACTCCAGCACTGGCTATGAACAGGTAAAGCCCCTCAGACTCTTCTGGTACCAGAAGGTAAAAGGCTTCAGCAGTCGCCCTGCAACGTGCCTCTTCTTCAAGGAGCTGGACCAGGTGCTCTCCATGCTCCCAGTATCAAGCCTGAGGTGACTCACCGCCCGCTGGCCTCATTGCCCAAGCGGATGCTGAGGAGGCAATGGAGACTGTGGAGGAGAAGGCCCTGGAAGACCCGGAGGAAGAGGAGCATGTTATCCTGCACCTCTACCTGGAGGAACCAGCTCCACAAGCCCCTTCTGAAGAGACAGAGGAGGACCCTGAGGCTCATCAGCTGGTAAATTAAAATCCCACCCTCCCTTTTTCTCCAGGGTGGCATGCAGAACAGGAAGGCCCCTCCCCCCCAAATGCTCCCTGACCAAGACAGAGCTGTCAATTGAAAATGTGATTGAATTACCACTAACTACTATAAAGCTTTTGGCAGAAGCTATAGCACAGGTTATCAGCGAACTCTCGGATTGCCCCTGGGTCTGTGAGGTTTGTCAGCCAACTGGCTGACAGTGAGAGAGGGGATGGGAAAAGCCCAGTTAGGGGATGGGGGGAACTTTTTTGGTTCTCCAAAGTTACAGCTGTTTCAGCTCCTTTCAAGATCACAAACTTTCACTACAGTAACCTCCTTCCCCTGCCCTTTACAAACAGGAGCCAGGCAGAAGGGGTAGGTGGGTTTAGTATCAGGGTGGGTATGTACAGGAAGGAGAAGGGGAGGCTTTGCTGCTCCGAGGAACGTGACAGCGCTATCACAGTACAAATGTTTTCAAGTATTCCTGGTCCCCGGGGTCTCACAAGCCGGTAGAAAGGCGGGGAGGGGTGTCTGCTCCAGTGTCTGCACGGACACACTGCAATAGCCCTTTGCAGTAGGGAGGTGAGTGGCTTGTGGTCTTGATCAGAAAGTTCAAGGACCACAGTACAGATGCTGTGAGTCTTTCTTTCCTTGTTCCTTTCTCTGCTGTTCGCTGGATGAAGGAGCCAGATTCCCTGAAGCTGCAGGGGCTGGCCTGGGGATCGGGGGGCATTTGATGTGGTTTGCTTCTCGGTTTGCAGGCTCCCCTCTGCTAGCTTAGAACAGTGAGTGAATATTAACACTTTCAACTGAGGTACTCACTCAGTCCTTTCAGTGGGTAAAGTACTGGGATTGTGGGTGCCACTAATGGCCTCCGTGCAGTTCGGAAACCCTATTCTCTGGAACCCAGTTATTCTTTTTGGAACTTTGGTGATGGCAACCAACCATGGGCAGTTGAGTGTTGATAACTTTGCAAACCTGCATCACTAAGAGCCCAACAGTGGACTTCCCCACCCTGAAGTGGTTTGTGACTGACCGGTAGCAGTCTGGAGTTGCCAGGTTCCAGAGGGCAATAGACCAAGACTGGCGTAGAAGTGGGTGGCTGTGGAACAGAATGTTCTGCCATTGTAGGCAGGGCCGGCTCCAGGGTTTTTGCCACCCCAAGCAGCCAAAAAATAATAATAATAAAAAAAAAGTTGCAATCGCAATCTGCGGCGGCAATTCGGCGGAAGGTCCTTCGCTCCGAGCGAGAGTGAGGGACCGTCCGCCGAATTGCTGCCAAATAGCTGGATGTGCTGCCCCTCTCTGGAGTGGCCGCCCCAAGCACCTGCTTGCCAAGCTGGTGCCTGGAGCCGGCCCTGATTGTAGGGTTGGGATCAGCTCCCCACAAAGCTCCAGGAACCTCTGTTTCTTTATTCTGAAGTTCTGCAGCCATAGGTCATCATCCCAAATTTCCAAGATGATGTGATCCCACCACCCTGTGCTGATTCTCCTGGTCCAGAAGCAATGGTCCACCCATAAACATACAGTTGCAACAAAGGCACTCTCCTGTGTCTCTATCATGGGGCAACCGTGGATCAGTCACTGTTCTCATCACCCGTCTTCAGCTTGTGAGAAAGATCTGAGTCCCATTTGTGCAAGATTGTCACTGGTCGCATGCTGCAATGCATGCACATTTGTCCTACACGAAGGAGCAAAAACACATCATCTGTCACTTGCTCCATGTCTTCAACCAAGTTGGGCAGTAGAGTGGAAACTGCCATCCTCAAATAGGTGAAGGCAGCAGACAGTACCAACAACATACTGCAAGGAGGTTTCTAGAGTGTCTCGTGTGATACACAGAACCCACCACCCCTGAAATGCTAATACCAAATGCACATACCAACAACAGCAGTGGGCACGCATGTATACAGCTTGTACTCATGTCCAGCACAGCATATGTGAACATCCTTAGAGGTTTTTAAGGCCTGACTTGACAAAGCCCTGGCTGGGATGATTTAGTTGGGGATTGGTCCTGCTTTGAGCAGGGTGTTGGACTAGATCACCTCCTGAGGTCTCTTCCAACTCTAATCTTCTATGATTCTATGAACACCAAGTGCAGAGATGGGATACATGCACAAGCATAAATGTGGGTAAGTGTGTCTCCCAGTGTAGATGTAGCTTCTATCTCACGTCACTTTGTCTGTACAATTGCTTCTCCCTGGGTTAAGACTGTGCTTTGTACTTCAAGGAGCTACCAGAGTTACATGGATACCAACCAAAGGAGAGGCCAGTGTCAGCATAACAATTCCCATGGTCCTACAGCCATTCCACACTGCAGCCTTGTCAGGCTTAAATTCTCCTAATTGGGATAGTTCCTGTCATTTATTTAAATAAGGTGATACATATTAATCAAATATGCAAATTATGCTTCACTTGCACAAAATCTCCAGACTGCTAGCATTTCAGACTTAACATATGTGTAGAGATGCCCATTGAGCTTTGTAGCAAGAATCCAATTTTTTTTAGTGGTAGGCGTAAGTGGGAGGTAATTACTTTGCAACTAAAGTAACTGTCTCTCTTCTGCAGTTGACGAGAAATCAGCCAATGGGCTTCTAATATCCCTTTGGTAGTCAATGTACACCTATGTCTACATTTAAAAACTCCAAGTAAATAATTACTTCAGATGCTTATGTGGAAAATGTGGTTAAAAAATCTTCTTGGATCGCAGAGGGGAATGGCCACTGCAGGAGTGCAGCAATTTTATTTTCTGGTTCGTGAGATCCTTCACTAAGTAGCAAAATGTGAAGATTTCAAATACAGTTTGTGACACTGGTAAACCAAGTGCCAGCTCTGCCCAAGGCCATAGGCGTTAGCTAAGAAATGACAAACTCATAGCTGGAAACCAAACCAGCTCACCTGTACGTTAGTTTTGTTCAAAATAGGTATTAGTCTTATAAGAATGTATTTAGTGTTTCGACTCTATGAAACGCTTGTCAGTTGCTGCATGTATTAATCTCACTTGTAGTGTCTGAATTCCATGCTAAAAGGACATATGTAAGTTTTGCTTTATAACTTTGAAAATGTTTGCTCTGAACTTGTGAACCCAGGCATGGGAATCATCCCCACCACCCATCCAGGAGGCCTATCAAAATTTAAGTGGGCCATCATAAAGCAAAAGCTTTGTAAATTGCCCCATCCACCCATGGAGAAGTACGTGCAGAAGGCCCCGTCCCATTGGTTTGAATACTAGAAGAGGGAAATAAAAATACTTGACATGAAGATTTTTCATCTCTTTGCTGTTTGAACTCTCACAGGGATAGAGACTCTAAATCTGAGGCAGAGATCCCCAGGGATTACCCCAGGGTCTGTCCTGAAAGACCTCTTGAATTCACAGATGATCACATCTCTGTCATCTTTAGGAATCATAGATGGTAACTCATTTGTGTGCATATGTTTGCTTGCTTTAACCTGTAAATAACTCTTATTAACTAGGAAAAAGAAATAAACCTTTAGTTTGTTTATTACATAATTGGCTACAGGTGTGGTCTTTGGTGTGACAGCTAAAATACAAATTGACCTGGGGTAAGTCTCTTGGGACTGGGAGCAACCTGAATATTGTGTGATTTTTGGTGTAAGTGACCATTTATCACTAAGTCCAGCTTACCTGGGTGGCAAGATAGACTGGAGAACCCAAGAGGACTGTCTGTGACTCCGTGGTAAGACTGTTATAGTCATCCAGCAGTTCACATTTGTTACTGGCTTGGGGAAATCTAATTATAGGACACGCACCAGTTTGGGGTGTGTAGCGGGGTGGACTCCGGTCCAGAGGGGGCTGTGGCTGGAGAAAGCAGCTTTTAGGCTGAGTTGATTGGGGGAAGTGGCTGCAGCTGGGGGCCACGCCCCAGACAGACTCAGCTGGCCCTATAAAGGCCAGGGCAGGCAGATACTTAGCAGTCTCTCTCTACACTCAGAGAGAGAAGAGCCTGGCTGTAGCAAGCTAGGGATAGAGTACCTGAGTGGAGCAGGGCTGTGGACAGGCTGAGGAGCTGGGGTGCTCCAGCCTGGATAGCCCCAGGCTGTGGCCTAGTGGAAGGCCAAGGGGTACTGGGGGTTGCAGAGGGCAGCCCAGGGCTAGGCCAAGGCAGCAGGTCCAAACCCTCCTTGCCAGTGATGAGTGGCCTAGACTGCAGTCTGCCCCAGGGAGTGGGGGCTAGTTGGTGACTGGCAGTGGCCTAGTGCTGAGGCAAGGTGGGGATAGTGAAGGGGTTCCCCTGGGAGGGGAGACCTAGTGTGTGGGTACTGCCAGGGGGCAGCACCCAGAGCAAGGGGCACTGGGGTCCTAGGAGGGACACAAGAGCCGAGAAGGAGAGGACAGGTGGATCACAGGCCTGCAGAGGGTGCTCCAGAGGCTGGAGAGCTAATTCCCTGGGTGATCAGCAGGAGGTGCTGCAGGGGTGAGTCTGGGCTCCTTTACAGTTTGGTGGAGAATGTGGGCATAGGCGGTCCACCCCTGATGCAAGGGGCATGGCGAGGACAGCAGGACTATTGCCTGGAAGGTGGAGAAACTGAGGAACAGAACAATGGATCCCATATACACTGGGGTTTATTATGGAGAGACCCCAGGTGTGGTCCCTGGGTGGGTCCCGGTGTCAGCGTCCCCGAGGAAAGGGGCTGACGTCCTGCAGGGAATCCGGGAGACCCAGGAGGAACGGTGGGAGGTGCAACGGGCCCTCTATCCACAGATGGCCCAGCTAATGAGGGAGCAGCGGGCCCTAGTCCAACTCCTCCGGCAGGAGTGTTGGAGGAGCCGCCGGCAGGACGCAAAGTGGAGCACCAAGGCCAGGAGGCCTGTGAAGGGGCACAGGACTTGCTATGCCTGCAAACGGGCAGGGCATGTGGCATGGGACTGTCCCTATTGGGGTAGGGGCAGGGCGTCGAAACCCCAGCAAGGATGAGGGGCGGTCCCGAGAACGGCTCGCCAGGTGAAGCAACCCGGGCGGTGGCTGACTTGTTGGGCCTGTGGGTGGTTGGGCCATGTGTGGAGGATATGTCCAGGCCCAACACGAGAGGTCCACGTCGGTCCTGGTAAGGGGATAGGACCCCAAAGGGACAATAAGAAGTCCCGAGCAGCCCAAAGGCGAGAAGCCTGCTGGGGCTGCCGGGAACCGGGCCATCTAAAGAGGCATTGCCCCCTCAGAGGGACTGAGGGGCGACAAGAAGAAGTGCCCGTAGGCCCGGAGGGACCAAACGTGGCCAAGGCGGTGACTGGGATGGAGGGGACACCACAAGAGGCTGGGACCCAGACTGTTGCCACGCCAGTCACGGGGAGAGAGAGAGACCCAGATGGAGTGGGCCCAGCAAGAGGCTGGGGACCAAGGAACCAAATGGACCCAGGTGGTTGTGGGACAGATGACCAAGGGGACCCAGACCCTGAGGGAAGAGGGCCTGGGGGACCCAGATCTACGGCCACAACTCGAGGCGGCAGAGCGGGCCCGCTGGCAGGCAAAGGCGCATACCTGGGAGATGGCCCGCAGCTGGGAGGCTGCGGAGTGAAAATGTGCAAGCCTGGAGGGCCAACTTCGGGGACCCCAGGCCATAAGTCTCCCCTTCTCCCCCTCCCACCCCCCCCAGGGGTGGGGAGTTTGAGGGGGGAGGTGTGTAGCGGGGTTGGACCCTGCTCCGGTCCAGACGGGGCTGTGGCTTGAGAAAGCAGCTTTTAGGCTGAGCCGATTGGGGAAAGTGGCTGCAGCTGGGGGCCACGCCCCAGACAGACTCAGCTGGCCCTATAGAGGCCAGGGCCGCCAGAAGCTCAGCAGTCTCTCTCTGAGTGCAGAGAGAGAAGGGCCTGGCTGCAGCAAGCTAGGGATAGTGTACCTGAGTGGAGCAGGGCTGGGGACAGGCTGAGGACTGGGGAGCTCCAGCCTGGATAGCCCCAGGCTGCAGCCTAGCGGAAGGCCAAGGGGTACTGGAGGTTGCAGAGGGCAGCCCAGGGCTAGGCCAAGGCAGCAGGTCCAAACCCCCCTTGCCAGTGATGAGTGGCCTAGACTGTAGCCCGCCTCAGGGAGCGGGAGCTAGTTGGTAACTGGCAGTGGTCTAGTGTTGAGGCAAGGTGGGGATAGTGGGTGGGGGTTCCCCTAGGAGGGGAGACCTAGCATGCGGGTACTGCCAGGGGGCAGCACCCAGAGCAAGGGGCACTGGGGTCCTGGGAGGGACACGGGAGCTGAGAAGGTGAGGACAGGCGGATCACCAGCCTGCAGAGGGCGCTTCAGAGGCTGGAGAGCAAATTCCCTGGATGACCAGTAGGAGGTGCCACAGGGGTGAGTCTGGGCTCCTTTACAGGGTGTCTGCCCTGTTTTTGACAGTCTGCCTTGAGGTAGGCACTCAGTCATGAGCCACTCCTGACAGCATGACACAGTTGTCAGGGGAACATTTATTTATTAACTACTCTAATCTCTCCTCGACCCTCTCCATCCCTTGCTTTTTCTAGGAAGGAAAAGAGAAAATCAGCTGTGTGTCGAAGCTCAGTCTCTGTATCTGTCCCTTGTATCCTTCATAGCATCTGAGCCTAGGACAAATTCAGAGATATCTATTAGAGCTAGACATGTACTGCAAAAAATGTTCTGTGGATAATTATTCTAAATGTGTAAATGAATTACTTTCAGATGTGATGCACCCCTTTGGTATTTGCTTTCTTGCAGATATTGTAGGGAACAAGTTTATTGGAAGGAATATTTCTGGGCAGAGCAATTTTTAACAAATATTGAACATATGGAAAAAGTAAATTTTGCAAAAGATGCAAATCTATAGTACTGAACACTAGCTGGTTTGGTTATCTCCAGGATAGCTTTCTCTTCTCTGCTGGGAATAGCAGATGAGATAAGGCCACAAAAAAGCTGTTTTCTCCAATTATTTCCTGTTTTCCACTTGAAGGGCTGTTATGACATGCCCATGGGTAGAGTTAGAAGTTATGTCTTGCACATTAATAGCTTTGGAGCATCTATTTATAATACTCTGTAATGGGGCGGTCACCCTGCTCCAGTCAGAAAGGGGTTAAAACCAGCTCTGGGAAAGGGCTGCCCTGAGGAGCCAATCAGGGGAAGGCAGGTAGCAGCCAATCCGGGCCTGGGAGGGCTGGTATAAAAAGGGCTGTGAGCTAGGAGACAGGCAGTCTGACTCCAGCCTTGGGATGGGAAGGACCTGCCTGGGAGCAAAGGGTACCTTCAACAGAGCAGTGCTGGCTAAGCTGGGGAGCTCAGGCCTGGCGACCTCCCAGGCTGAGGCCTGCCAGGAAGGCCTAAGGAGGTACTGGGGCTGCAGGGAAAGGCAGCAGGTCCAACCCCCTGGCCAATGACCCCCTTCAGACTGCAGTTTGCCCCTGAGGGACAGGGCTAGATAAAGACTGTCAGTGGGTCACTGAGGCAAGGTGGGCTCAGGGGAGTGGGGTTCCCTGTGTGAGGGGCAGTACCACGAGGTAAGGGGCACTGTGGTCCAGGAGGGACATGGGGCCTATTGTGGTGGACATAAAGGGACTGCAGAGGGATAGGTAACAGAGGGCAAGACACTGGCCCATAGAGTCCGCTCCAGGGCTGAGAGCTAATTCCCAGATGACCAGCAGGAGGTGCTGTGCCAGTGAATCAGCAATTTGTTACACACTCCCATGGATAGCTTTGGGGAGACAGTTATGTCATGTCTGTCTTAGCCTGGAGTTTTCAGTTTGCCGCAATCTCACAACTTTTGGTGGCAAAGATTATTATTTTTTTGAATAAAGCAAACAATGCCAATTTAAGTTCCAGAAGATTGGAAGAACGCTAATGTTGTGCCAGTTTTTGAAAAGGGTAAATGGGGTGACCTGGGTAATTATAGGACTGTCAGTCTGACATCAATCCCGAGCAAGGTAATGGAGTAGCTGGTACAGGACTTAATTAATAAAGAACCAAAGGGGGGGGGGGTAATGTAATTACTGCAAATCAACATGGCTTTAGGGGAAATATCCTGTCAAACTAACTTGATATTAGGGTTGTCGATTAATTGCAATTAACTCATGTGATAAATCACTGTTAATTTTTTTTAACTCAAAACATTAATTGTGATTGTACTGTTAAGCAATAGAATACTAATTGAAATGTATTAAATATTTTTGGATATTTTCTACATTTTCCAATGTAATTGAAAATATAACACAATAGTGTACAGTACTCACTTTATATTACAAATATTTGCACTGTAAAAATGATAAACAAAATAAATTGTGTTTTTCAATTCACCTCATACAAGTACTATAGTGCAATCTCTTTATCGTGAAAGTGTAACTTACAAATGTAGATTTTTTTTTTTGTTACATAACTGCACTCAAAAACAAAACAATGGAAAACTTCAGAGCTTACAAGTCCACTAAGTCCTACTTCTTGTTCAGCTAATTGCTAAGACAAACAAGTTTGTTTACATTTACGGGAGATACTGCTACTTACTTACAATGTCACCTGAAAGTGAGAACAGGCGTTCTCATGGCACTTTTGTAGCCGGCATTACAAGGTATTTACATGTTAGATATGCTAAACATTAGTATGCCCCTTCATGCTTTGGCCACCATTCCAGAGGACATGCATCCATGCTGATGATGCTCGTTTAAAAAAAAATGTGTTAATTAAATTTGTGACTGAACTCCTTGGGAGAGAATCGTATGTCTCCTGTTCTGTTTTACCTGCATTCTGCCATATATTTCATGTTATAGCAGTCTCAGATGATGACCCAGCACATGTTCGTTTTAAGAACACTTTCACAGCAGATTGGTAACTTCTTTGTGTTTTGTCAAATGTGAGATTTCTAAGGATAGCTACAGCACTCAACCCAAAGTTTAAGAATCTGAAGTGCCTTCCAAAATCTGAGAGTGACGAAGTGTGGAGCATGCATTCAGAAGTCTTAAAAGAGCAGCACTCCAGTGTGGAAACTACAGAACCTGAACCACCAAAAGAGGAAAAACAACCTTCTGCTGGTGGCATCTGATTCAGATGATGAAAACGAACATGCATCAGTCTGCTCTGCTTTGGATCATTATCAAGGAGAACCTGTCATCAGCATGCACGCATGTCTTCTGGAATGGTGGTTGAAGCATGAAGGGACATATGAATCTTTAGTGCATCTGGCACATAAATATCTTGCAATGCCAGCTACAACAGTGCCATGCGAATGTCTGTTCTCCCTTTCAGATGACATTGTAAAGAAGATGTGGGCAGCATTATCTCCTGCAAATTGTAACCAAACTTGTTTGTCTGAACAACTGGCTGAAATAGGACCGAGTGGACTTGTAGGTTTTAAAGTTTTACATTGTTTTATTTTTGAATGAAGTTACTTTTTGTACATAATTCTAGATTTGAAGTTCAACTTTCATTATAAAGAGACTGCACTACAGTACTTGGGGCAAATTGAAATATATAATTTCTCATTTTTTACCATGCAAATATTTTAAATAAATATTAGGTGAGCACTGTACTTCATATTTGATTTCAATTATAATACATAATAATCTATTTTAAAATCTAGAAAATACCATTTAAATATTTGTGGGTATTCTATTAACAGTGTGGTGTGTTTTTTTTTTTTTTAATCGCTTGACAGCCCTACTTGATATACATAATTTTTTTTGGATGAGATTACAAGTTTAGCTAAAGATAATAGTATTGATGTAATATACTTAGACTTTTGTAAGGCATTAGAGTTGGTACTGGACAATATTTTGATGAAAAAGCTAGACCAATATAAAATTAACATGGCACAGCGTAACTGGATTAAAACTGGCTGATAGGATTCAAAATGTAACTGTAAATGGGGAATCCTCACTGAGTTGGTCTGTTTCCAGGGGGTCCCACAAGGATCCATTCTTGGCCCCACTCTGGAAGAAAACATAAAATCGTCACTGATAAAGTTTGCAGATTCCACAAAAATTGGAGGAGTTGTAAAGATGACAGGTCACTGATTCTGAGTGATTTGTATCACTTGGCAAACTGGATGCACACCAACAATATCCATTTTAATACATTTTAAGTGTATATATCTACAAACAAAGAATGTAGTCCATACTTACAGGATGGGGGATTGTATTCTCGGAAGCAGTGACTCTCTGACAAAGAGTTGGGGGTTGTGATGGTTAACCAGCTGAATATGAGCTCCCAGTGTAATGGTGTGGCTAAAACAGCTATTGCAATTGGGGATGCATAAACAGGAATCTCAAGTGGGAGTAGAGAAGTTATTTCACTTCTATTTGGACTGGTGTGACCCCTGCTGGAATACTGTGTCCATTTCTCATGTCCGCAATTCAAGAAGGATGCTGATAAATTGGAAGGGTTCAGAGAAGAGCCACAAGAATGATTAAAGGATTAGAAAACATAGTGATAGACTCAAGGAGCTCAATCTATTTAGCTTAACAAAGAGAAAGTTAAAGGTTGACTTGACTACAGTATATAATTATCTACATGAGGAACAAATATTTAATAACACAATCCAATGGCTGGAAGTTGAAGCTAGACATTTTCAGACTGGAAATAAGGTGTAAATTGTTAATGATGAGAGTAATTAACCATTGGAACAATTTACCAAAGCTCATGGTGGGTTTTGCATCAGTGACAACTTTTAAATCAAGATTGGTTTTTCTAAAATATCTGTTCTAGGAATTATTCTGGACAAGTTCTATGGCTTGTATTAGACAGGAGGTCAGACTAGATGATTGTAATGGTCCCTTCTGGCCTTAGGATCTATGACTTCTTCCCTAGGAAAATTGTTGTAACTCTTTGAACCCATAGCATATGATCCTAAAATGATATAGAATACAGGGGCGGCTCTAGCTTTTTGGCCGCCCCAAGCACGGCAGGCAGGCTGCCTTTGGCAGCGTGCCTACGGGAGGTCCCTGGTCCTGCGGATTCGGCAGCATGCCTGCGGGAGGTCTGCTGCTCCTGCGGCTTCGGCATACCCGCTGCTGAATTGCTGCCAAATTCGTGGGACCGGCAGACCTCCCGCAGGCATGCCGCCGAACGCTGCCTGACTGCCACCCTCACAGGGACCGGCAGGGCGCCCCCCGCGGCTTGCCGCCCCAGGCATACTCTTGGAGCACTGGTGCCTGGAGCTGCCGCTGATAGAATATTCCACAGCAGCCGGGCAGTGATTTTAAAATGCCATTACTATTTATATCAGAGATCAGCAACCTTTGGCACGTGGCCCATCAGGGAAATCTGCTGGCGGGCCAGAACAGTTTGTTTACCTGCAGCATCTGCAGGTTCGTCCGATCGCAGTTCCCACTAGCTGCAGTTTACTGTTCCAGGTCAATGGGGGCCGCAGGAAGCGGCACGGGCCGAAGGATGTGCTGGCCGCCGCTTCCCGCAGCCCCCATTGGCCTGGAATGGTGACTGCAGCCAGTGGGAGCCGCGATCAGCCGGACCTGCAGACACTGCAGGTAAACAAACCATCCCGGCCCGCCAGCAGATTTCCCTGACGGGCTGCGTGCCAAAGGTTGCCGATCTCTTATTTATATTCTCATTAAATTTTACTGCAAATCCTGCTGTTTGTTTCATAGTTATTATAAATAATTGCTAAGGTACCATGGTGTCTTCTGAAGTTCCCTAAAGTCAAGGGTCACTCTCCAACTATGAAATGGGTTGTCTGGTGCTATATGTGATCCAGCACCGAGAGGTAATACTCAGGAATGCTGTGCCCAGCTTTTTATGCCGGGCTTCCTAGCACCTTTATTTGCATGGCTTTTTGTGTCTCAGCATAGAAACTCTCAAAAGTTAGAGACACACAAGCTGTGTTCCATCATCTGATTTCATCCTGCTCCCTACAATATCTTCTGCAGTGATTTGCTCATAGAAGACTCGTGTCCCTTTCTCCCTCACCCTTACTAAAAGATGAGGATGGGGCAGACTTTCCTAGCCCCTCTGCAGAGACCACAGAGTTCAGTCTTCAGAAGGGTCCCTTTCACTTCATCCTAAAATACCCAGGGGATTTTTCAAGAGCAGGGTAACTGCATTTTGGTTGCTTCGGACAGAAGAGGAGCCATCTCCCAAACATTGCTAGAAGCCAGTTGTCTGGTACTGTACCATGGAGGAGAGGAGATGGCTTCCTGATCTCAACTCGTGATCGGGTGATGCCCTGCAGCAGGCGTGACAGCCCTTGTAACTTTATCCTGGCAAGTGCAATCAAAGGTTCTACTTTTGTTCCTTTTGTACAGTACGCACCTAATCCTTGGATTGAATTTTATGATGAGAAACACTAAGACCCTGGTGCTTGATTCCCATTTATTTATTTCTAGTAGAAATTGATGAAGCGCAGGGACATCTTGTTCTTTTTTGCTTTATTCCAAGTGAGTCACCAGGCAGGAGGAATTTAAAGCAGCTGAAATACAACAAATCCGCAAGCTCCCTCCCTCAGAAAGGAGCGGGACATTAGTATAAACTAAGTTATTCCTACCATCCTTCTGATTCATCCTTACTAGGCCTAGGCTTCATTCCAGGGCACCTGTGAACTCCCACCTCCTTTCTCCTCCCATCTCATCCTGGCTGCTACATCTTGAGCTGGGGCATTGGTGCTGAGAACACTAACATGGCAAGTGTTTGGAGACAGCAAAAGGGCAGCCCTCCAACTCGGAAATGATCATCTAGTACCCACAAGTCTCAAGTGACCTTTAAAAACCAACAGGGATCTACCTCCATGGCATATGCAGTGGTAGTTTTATGAGCCAGCAGCTCCAAGCTATTTAAAGTGGCCTTATCTAACAATCACACATGTGCTGCTGTATACTTATGTCACGCTAGCTTCAAGCATTACTAAAAGAGAACTGGCCTCTTTTGCTCAGCCCAGCAGTTTGAAAGGTCACAGGCATGGGGGTGAGGGGCATACTAATAATCTGTGAATATATTGGGAAATAACATTGTTGTTGTTTTTGATTATACTTGGGCTTTTCGGAGCTTCTGCTGATGCCAGCTTGCTAAGGAAGACATCACATATGAGACCACTACCAGCAGCATGGGAGATTAATGACAGCAACTGTAAGCTTGCTTCAAACATGCTGGACTCTAGTACAGTTATCCAGATCTTCACCATCAAATTAAACATACAGGATCCTCAGCTGGTATAAATCGACGGTGCTCCACTAACTTCAGTGGAGCACCACTGATGTACACAAGCTGAGGAACTGGACTTAAGGGTTTTGGGGTTTTTTTTTTTTTTTTTTTTTTTTTTGTAAATGAAAGCAGGCTAGAGACTTTTCCTGAACAATCTCTGGCACTAGTTCCCATAATCATGTTCGCCATTGCTAATGAGGGACGTAGTTTGTAATGCTATCATCTCCAAAATGCTCAAGTGTAATTAAATGTGAAATGTTAAATACACTGCATGGCTGATTCCTGAGGTGGTGATCTCTCCCTGTGAGTGTTTTGATGGCAGCGTGGCTTTTTCCCTGCAGAAAGACCAACCCTATATGTTAAACAAGTTAGATTAAGGAAGGCAATAGCAGCAAGAAAAAACACTTGATGCTTTCCTCGGTGAGGAAGATAGCTCAGTGGTTTGAGCATTGGCCTGCTAAACCCAGGATTGTGAGTTCAGTCCTTGAGGGGGCCACTTAGGGATCTGGGGCAAAATCAGTACTTGGTCCTGCTAGTGAAGGCAGGGGGCTGGACTCAATGACCTTTCAAGGTCCCTTCCAGTTCTAGGAGATAGGATATCTCCATTAACTTAACTTAACTTTTTTTTTTTTTTTTTTTTTTTTTTTTCCAATTGAGACATTACTTTTGTATGTCTCCTCTATAATGGGCTTCAGCAACTCATGTTAAGAACAAAATGGCTGCAGTCACTGGAGAGAGGAAGAGTTCTGAGAAACTTAAAGTCAAGGACACTGAACACAAAAGGCATGACGGAGTCAAGATGCATATATCAAGTGGTACCTTCCAAAATGGTGGTATTTGGGGAACGCCAGTCAAGTGGTAAGAATATAGAATTAGGTAGCAGTACCCCAACTTCTAACCCACTACTGTGCTTGCCTCTGGCTGTCTTTATGGGTATGTATAAATGAATGTGTGTTGGTTAGGAATAACATATGTATATTGTTGTTGTAGGCTCACAGCAGAATTCTTTATATTTATTTTTAAAGCAGGTTTTGTGTTAGGTAGAGGTGCCGGACTCACTGACAGCACCTGTCACCAGAGAGGAGTGCAGCAGAAATGCAAGCATCCATCAGGTAGCTCCACCAAGGCACACTCTGACCTGGAGGGAACACTTATAAGGGTAAGAGGGGAGTTCAGTCTCTACGGACCAATCAATCCCTGACTTGTTCTCGAAGCCTGTCAGATGTGGCGGGTTCCCCTTCATGAATGCTCATGCCATGGGGAAAATTTACAGTTGCAGTGATGTAGACCCTATACATATATTGCTGCCTACCTTGTGGTACAAAGTTTTTTCCAGTGGTTTGATCATACAATTGCATGACCCCAATACATTGTATAAGGATGGTGGCTTTGTGCTGTGGACATCTGTTGTTCTATTAAGACTGGGGGCCACAGGCTAATTTAAGAGGCATATGCCACTGAACAGCTGTCACTAAAATTTGGGAGTTGTTTTAAACTAACAACCTAGAATAAAAGGTTCCCTATGCCCTTACCCACCTCCTGAGCCATCCAGTATTAAAATACTCACAGGAGTATTTTAATTGCCCTATAATAATCTGAGGATCTGTAAGGTGTCAGGGTCAGATCCTTTGCTGGTATCAATGGACCCAACTCCACTGAAGTCAATGAAATGAGGCCAGTTTACACCTGCTGAGAATGTGTCCCATTGTGCCTTAAACTTGTCAATGAATTAAATAGCTAAAGAAGTCAAGGCTGCATTGGCTGTCCCTGAAACCTCAGAAACTGAAGGGAAACTAAGCCCAGCCTCAATCTTAATATTAAAAAGGAGATTTAGGAATCCGACACAAAAGAAAATGAAGAAAACCAGGAAAATAAAAGTACCAGCAACTGCTTGTCAGTTTCCCTGTTTCTTGTCCTGGTTTTCCTAGCACTTTCCACTTGCTGGAAAATTAAAGCTATTCAGGGCAGGACTAGAGTTAGCATATCTGGGTGGGAGGAGGGAGAAGCAAAAGCCAAAGCCCCATAATAAACCAGCTAGAGAAACAGCCTGGGGTTAGGAGAAGAATGATAGGGACCCAGCAGCATAAACCCCCTGGGGGCTGAAGAGATTCACTATGTAATACAGAAGAGGGTACGGGAGAGGCTGAGAGAATCTGCTGGCCAAACATGGGGAAAGCAAGGAGTGCAAGGAAGAGAATTCTTAGCATCCTTTGGGAAGGATTTCCTGCCAGTGTGCCAGCCCATTCTCAGCAGTGAGAGACCAGGGAAGGTGACTCCTGTTGCTGAGATGGAGAGCAAAGTGAGCACTCGCATACTGCAGCAATTCTGGCACCCACAAATGTGACAATAGCCTCGTACTGGTGCCCAAGAAGGGAAAAGTACTTTAGCAAAACTATGGGATAAGAGTAGATTATAAACCCACCCATGAGTTATTGGTCTTTCTATGGAGACATTTATTGATTTATCTAATAAATTACACATACCAATATAATAAAGGGGATGAGGGGAATCACAATGCTCGACAGGGTTACAGGCTTAAGGTTGAAGGAGAACATTATGGTATATCTCTTGGAGAAAGAAACAGATGACTCTAGCTAAACCAGAAACTTGAGACGAGACAGTGGAAATTGTATTACAGACAAGGAAGCAGAAGATACGTCACCAACTTTACAATATAGTGCAAAGGAAAGCCAGGCTAAAAGGATGGTTCCACTACTAATGCCCAAACCCAGACTAAGTTCATTAACAAGGACTCCAAACTTTCTAAGAGGTCTTTATTGGATACATGATGATTTTCCCTGTTGGCAAGCATTAATGTCTTTAATCCATTCTGTTAGTGAAGGGATCTGATCCCTTCTCCAGTGTCATGTGAGACGCTTTGTATGGAAGTTTCAAAAGTGCCAACGTGATTTAGGCACACAAATCCCATTGAAAGTCAATGGGACTTGTGCTAAATCACTCAAGCACTGTTGAAAATGCTACCCTTCATTGCTACTGGCAACTCTACACTGCTGGACACAGCTCAGGGGGTTTATTGTTAGCTAGAGCACAGATTAGACAGAACACACAGGAGCTTTATCTGTAGCCATTGGAAGGTTGAGATTGCTAAACTATCTCTGTGAAATGTTGAAACTGAGGACCAACCTTCTTGGACCACCGTCCAGTTCTGTGATTAGACCATTTCCACCTTGCTCTGCTCAGACACGCATGCCCCTCTTTTATTTTTGTCAGCTTGGTGCATTTCTTCTGTTGTGAAACATGTTACTAGCTGTTTTTTTTGTTTTGTTTTTGTTTTTGTTTTTTTTAAGAAATTGTGCCTAGATCTTCAAGAATGTGAAGGCCATACCACCAATTGTTCTGTAGAACTTTTTTATTTATTAGCTGATCACATTTCTAAATATTACTCACCAGTTGGCCAAATGCTTTCATTAAAGTCCATCACAAAACTCCCATTGGCTCCAAAGGGAGCTGGATCAGGACCCAAGGTAGGAACCACATGGCTTGTGATATTCTAGATCTCATTCTCCACTGCCTTGTACAGTCATTGACACCAGTGCAACATGGGTGTAAAATGCTACCATGTAATAATGGTAGTGTTTTACACCCATATTGCCTTGGTGTAAATAAATAACACAAGGTGCAGTGCAGTGGAGGATCAGGCCTATTGCATTTAAGTATCACCTTCCAGCCATAAGTGCTTTGTAAACCAAAATGCAAGTTATATCTGGGGATCACGTAACTTAATCCACAGCTGAACTGCATCACATGGTGAAACAAGGCTCCTAGGGCACCTATAGAAATATCAAAAGATAGTTTGTGCTAGACATATTAGGCCAGTGAGTAATCCTTGAAAGAGAGGACAGCCACTGGAAGAGTTGGGATTTTCAACATACACTGTTATGCACCTGAACCTACTTACTATGGGCTTAAACCAAAATCCACTGAAGTCAATGGGATTTGACTGGGCTGGGGGTCATGCCCTAGACTGAGGGTACGTTCATATTGTGATGCATCATGGCTTCCAAAATGTGGGTATTGAGACTATGCATCTTTATCCAGCTGTGAGCCGTAGAGCATGGATTACTAGAGAACATCCAGACAGCTGGTCAAAAAGCATGTGTGCAGAAGGCTAAAAGCC
Source organism: Malaclemys terrapin pileata (assembly GCF_027887155.1). NCBI lineage: Eukaryota > Metazoa > Chordata > Testudines > Emydidae > Malaclemys > Malaclemys terrapin. The sequence goes on from NC_071508.1 coordinate 37,911,652, forward strand.
ACAAGCAGACTAACAGCCTGAAGCATGGGATAACGTTAAAGGAAATGGACAAAGTGAGATATAGTAGACTGTGAAAGAGATGTGTTAATCTTTCATAGAAACCTTGTTCTGGCTGGTTGGCTGTGGGCTAGAGGCAAAAGCCTTTCAAACACGAGCAAAGTAAGAAAAACATCCCATCGCGGAGAGGAGGAGGTTGATTTTTTCCAAGATAAACATGAGACGAAGAGATGGAAGAAAAGGTCGGCCTTGCTTTGAAAAATAGGAGAAGTGCACCAATGTTTTCCCTTCAGTCAGGTCAACGAAAAGCCATTTTTCTTGGCTGTGGAAGGTAAACACTCAAGATCATTTGAGGAAGACTAAACAAGGTGAACTGCAGTTTTGAGCTGTTAGTTCCAAGAAACTGGATCACACTGTGATTTATGACCAGCAAAAAAAAACTTGTTAAAACCCGTGCTCAGAGAAAAGACAATTCACAAGAGGGCAGGGACAAGTTTCCACCCAGTTTAAGTCAGACAGAAGGTTCAAACTGCTTCCCCAAAGATTGCTCCCAAATTAACACAGATTGAGTTTTCAAAGCCTGCTAAGGGATTTAGATGCACAATGCATTAAAATTAATAGGGGTTGTGCATCTAAATCCCCTAGCTGGCTCTGAAAAAAATCTCAGATACTGTCTTGAAGAGAGGGGAGTACATTGAGACCACCTTGAGAATAACAGATGCAGCAACCCTATTTTCTGCAGAGAATGGGGAATCTTCCCACTTGGATTCAGAGTCAGGCAATATGGAAACTAAACGAGAGACTAAAGAAACTTTCTGTGCAGGCCAGGCCTTGATGTACAGAATAACCATTAAAAGCAGTAATATGAGAGCCTCCTAGGCTAGATAAATATTGAACTGCCCTCAAGATAGTACATCTCTCTCTGCCTGCTTTTTGAAGGACAGCTCAAATTGGGCCAGCCCCCATTCTCGCATCCCACTTACTGGTGACCAAAGGCGGCTGTGTTTCTAAAGTCCATCTTTCATCCATGAGGAATTGCTTCCTGGAACCCCACCCCTCTTGTATATACGGGCCCACACCCCAAATACCATAGCAGTCCATCTCCTTGCCACTGCAGGATTCCTCCTTATTGGACACTGAATATAATTTTGTCCACATTAGTTTTAAATGTCCCATAGAGAAGGGGCTTCCACCACTCCCATTGGGAGCCTATTCCACAGCCTTAGCTATTTCACTGTCTTCCCCGATATTCAGCCTAAATTTCATCCCATTACTCCTAGTTATGCCCCAAATGTATCACGCTAAATAGCTCCTCTCCCTCCTTGCTGTTTACACCCTTCACATACTTCATTGTTTAGCCAATCTTTTTAATCTTCTCTCTTAACTCAGTCCCTCCAGTATTCTCCTTGTTTCTGTTCTCTGAACCTCTACACATTTCTCATGATATTTCTCATAAGGAATCTATGCAGTATTTGAGGTGGGGGAATGATAATCTATCAGATGTCTCCCACAAGATTCCCTCATTTTAACCAGACCGGAAATATCATAAAAAGTGTGTGTGTTGAGCATTTTGGTGCTTTCAAATCTGGATCAAGCCCAAACCAAGAAGCACAGAGGTGTGTGGAAACAACGGGCGGAATTAACCAAACTTGTGAACCTGTAAACAGAGCGGGGATCTAAAGCTTGTCTTACTTGTATGAACGTTGAACTCGTAGATCTTGCCACCTTGGGTCATTATTGCTCCTGGGAGCTCCAGCCTTGCTGACAGTCTGATCCAGTTCCCACTGATATCGATGGGAAAATTTGCCATTGGTGAGAGAGAGAGATGAGTAGGGCTCTGAATGTCTGATCCAAAGCCAATTGAAGTCAATAGATTGGCTCCAGTGGCACTCTGTGTGAGATTCTGAAGCAGTATTTCCTGGGGTATTGCATTGCAGCTTGTAATACTGATTGGCCAGTAGCACTGTGACATCATTGATACTTGAAATATTATAAAACTAAGACCCTGACGTCCATCTGCTTGGTTCTCCCAAGATAGGTGGGTTACAATGCAGTATGTCAGAAAGACATTGGCATGTCATTTGCATCCTCCTCATTATAATTTAGTCTGTGTTAATCCTATTCAGATTAAGGACCATTAATGGAAATTTTAAAAAAATCTTTATTAAAGTATTACAAATATTTTTAGTAATGTATTTGTATATTTTAATTGAATGAAACTTCTGTTACTCTGAAAAGTGATTTTGTAATAATGGCATTGTGGCTGTGCCACTGTGTCTCAATGTTTTTCAAATCAAATTTTCACAATTTAAAAGTAAGAGGGTTTGCCCTCCCCCAAAACCAACCTTACAAGCTCAAAACAGGAGATCTGAAAGTCAAGCTGGGTTTTTTATCTTCTCATAGATTTTAGGCCATTATGATCATCTAGTCTGACCTCCTGCTTAGCCCAGGCCGTAGAGTTTCACCCAGTGATTCCTACATCAAGCTCACAACTGCTGGTTGAGCTATAGCATATCTCTTAGAAAGACATCCAGTCTTTTGAAAAGCAGCAAGCAACGGAGAATCCACCACATCCCTCGGTAAGTGATTCTAGTGGTTAAAAAAAAACCTGCATCTTGTTTCCAATTTGAAGTTGCTAGTAGTTGGAACTTCTAGTAATTGGATTTTGTTATGCATGTGTTTGCTAGATTAAAAAGCCCTCTTCTATCAGAGATTGTCTTCCTGTGTAGGTACATCCTCATCACTGAAATAAAGATTCTGCGGACCAAAGTGGGCCTTCAGTGACACCTGTGCAGCTCCATTGTCTTCAGATGAGGCCCTCAATTACCTCTATCGCTTTGAGTGGAAATGCAGAGATGTAACTGATATTAAGACAATGGGGTTCTGCAGGTGGCCCTGCAAATAGAATTTGGTTAATGTGCAAGACAATAAATCCTAGTTCACTCATAGACTCTAAGGTCAGAAGGGACCATTATGATCATCTAGTCTGACTTCCCGCATGATGTGGGCCACAGAAGCTGACTCACCCACTCCTGGAAGAATTCTCTCCCTTGACTCAGCTGTTGAAGTCCTCAAATCATGATTTAAAGACTTCAAATCGCTGAGAATCCTCCAGCAAGCGACCCCTGCCCCATGCTGCGGAGGAAGGCGAAAAACCTCCAGGGCCTCTGCCAATCTACCCTGGAGGAAAATTCCTTCCCGACCCCAAATATGGCGATCAGCTGAACCCCGAGCATGCGGGCAAGATTCTCTAGCCAGACCCTCTGGAAAAAGTTCTCTGTAGTAATTTTTAATATCCCATCATTGACCATTGTTATTAATTACCAGCGATGGCACATTATTGACTAAAATCACTTTATCCCATCAAACCATCCCCTCCATAAACTTATCAAGCTTAATCTTAAAGCCAGAGAGGTCTTTCGCCCCCACTGTTTCCCTTGGACGGCTGTTCCAAAACTTCACCCCTCTGATGGTTAGAAACCTTCGTCTAATTTCAAGCCTAAACTTCCCGACGGCCAGTTTATATCCATTCGTTCTCGTGTTCACATTAGTACTGAGCTGAAATAATTCCTCTCCCTCCCTGGTATTTATCCCTCTGATATATTTAAAGAGAGCAATCATATCCCCCACATAGCCTTCTTTTGGTTAAGGTAAACAAACCGAGCTCCTCGAGTCTCCTTTCATATGACAGATTTTCCATTCCTCGGATCATCCTAGTGGCCCTTCTCTGTACCCGTTGCAGTTTGATTTCATCCTTTTTAAACATGGGAGACCAGAATTGCACACAGTACTCCAAATGAGGTCTTACCAGTGCCTTGTATAACGGAACCAGCACCTCCTTATCCCTACTAGAAATACCTCGCCTAATGCATCCCAAGACCGCATTAGCTTTTTTCACGGCCACGTCACATTGCCGACTCATAGTCATCCTGCGATCAACCAGGACTTCGAGGTCCTTCTCCTCTTCCGTTACTTCCAACTGATGCGTCCCCAGCTTATAACTAAAATTCTTGTTAGTCATCCCTAAATGCATAACCTTACACTTCTCACTATTAAATTTCATTCTATTACTATTACTCCAGTTTACAAGGTCATCCAAATCTCCCTGCAGGATATCCCAATCCTTCTCCGAATTGGCAATACCTCCCAACTTTGTGTCATCCGCAAACTTTATCAGCCCACTCCTACATTTGGTTCCGAGGTCTGTAATGAATAGATTAAATAAAATTGGACCCAAAACCGAACCTTGAGGAACTCCACTGGTAACCTCCCTCCAACCTGACAGTTCACCTTTTAGTACGACCCGCTGCAGTCTCCCCTTTAACCACTTCTTTATCCACCTCTGGATTTTCATATCGATCCCCATCTTTTCCAATTTAACCAGTAATTCCTCATGCGGTACCGTATCAAACGCTTTACTGAAATCGAGGTATATTAGATCCACCGCATTTCCTTTATCTAAATAATCTGTTACTTTCTCAAAGGAGATCAGGTTGGTTTGCACGATCTACCTTTCGTAAAACTGTTGTAATTTGTCCCAATTGGCATTGACCTCAAGGTCCTTAACTACTTTCTCCTTCAAAATTTTTTCCAAGACCTTGCATATTACAGATGTTAAACTAACAGGACAGGTTCTTTCAGGATAACAGGAGAGAATGGTAATAAAATCTTACTTGTCACCAAAATCAGCAGATAGGGCTCTCTGAACACCCCTGCACACAGAGCAGATCTGCTGAGTGGGAAGAAGGCACTTGTATGTACTTTGTACAGTAGAACTACGCTGTAAGAACATTATCTATACTGTTTGTTGAAAAGTGATAATGTACTGAATGATATGAATACGGATCTGATGAGGACTGAGGAACAATTCAATTACAAACACGTCCAGACCACACCCTTCTACACAAATACCCCAAACAAAATCCCTTCCTTCATCCCAGACTATCATACCACCTTCTGCACAGCACCTGTGCACACAGCAATCCTCTACACACCATTCACCTGCACATCCAGGCTCCACCTTCATATCACCTGTGCAGCGCACACACATTCAACCTTCATGCGCTTATCTTTCCGTGCACATCAGAAAACAATCCTCTGGCTCTCAAGAGGGCCAAATAAATTGGGATGTCCTGATTAGAGCTGGTCAAAAAAAAAAAGGAATAAGTTTTTTTTTTTGGGGGGGGGGAATGGAAATTTCTAAGTATTTGTTCTGAAGCAGAACCATTTCTTGGATTTTTGAAAATTGTCCCTTTTTAAATTTTGAGACTTTTGCTTTTTTCCCCTTTTGCCATGCTTTGCCCCCAACCCCTCTGAATGCAATAGAATGAAGGATTCCAGCAGGATTCTTCCTTTCTTTCTTCTCATTCCAAAACGCTCAACTTTTAAAAAGTTAGAGCAGCGGAAGAAAAGTGAAAACAGAGAAATTTTAAAAGGGGTTGTCACAGGGTGGTGGGCTCCTGTGAATGAAGTAGGTCCAGTGCCCCTTATGCCAGGACAGGGGCTCCTAGTTTGGCCAATTAAGAGGGCGGGAGCAGCATGTGGAACTATAAAGGATCAGGGAACCTGGGTACTGAAGAGGAGAGTAGGATGAGGGAGAGAGACTGTGACCGACCGATCAATCAACCTCGTGAGTGAGGGCTGCCAGAGTCAGTCGGAAAAGGCAGATGAGAGCTGCTAGAGCCAGAAAGTGTTTCGGGGGGTGAAGGCTGAAGGCAAGGAGAGCAGCAAGGGGGGTTTGCGGCTGACCTCCCCATCGTAGGGCTGGAGAGAGCTGCAAGCAGCAGCAGGAGGAGGAGGAGCTGCTGGCTCTAAGCTGGGGAGCTGAAGCCAAGGGTTGGAGAGGGCTGAAGCCAGGGGAGCAATGCAGGGGCTTACCCACTGATGGCTCCACAATGGAGAGCTGGGGAACAGTGAGCGGGCCGGAAGAGTGAGGGGTGCTCTCCTGGTAAGGTGGTTCTCCCAGTGGAGATGCTGGGGAGTTCCTGCTGGGAAGAGCAGGGCTGCGCTCCAGCTAGAAGGATTGGGGTGGCAGTCCTGGCAGAGCAACAAAAGAGGACCAACAAGGAGCCTAGGTGTGGCAGACATGGTATGGAAGGACTCCAAGCAGAGAGGCTGGTGGGATGAGCAGAGTTGTAAACCCTATATACACTGGGTGTGGGAAATGACTGTGTTTGGGGCTGTTTAAGGACTGACTTGCATTATGGTTTGTAATAAACAGGCCCCAAGGAAGGGTATTATTGAAGCAAGAAAGCCAGGTGTAGAACTGATGAATGAAATTGTTTTTAATTGTTCACTTTATTAATGTAACTTCATAAGTAAAGTTTTATGAGTGAAACAACATTCATTCATAAAACCGGTTACCCCAATAACTGGCTAATTGACAATTAAGATGCTTGTTAAAAGCCATAGCTATTCAGCCAGTTGCCCTTGTAAATTTCACTGTCAATCCAATTCATGCTTAAATCACTGAGACTTGCACTGTTTCAGTATTGTAACTTCTGATCACTGTTTGCCATTCACTACATTTGTCTACTTCTGTTCACTGTTTGGCCTATTGTAAATTCAAACTCCATTTTACAAACGCTTACTCCATTTTGTAAGTTTGCTGTAACCTTCATTTTTGCAAAACCCTGCTGTAATCTTATTAGTTTAGTTTAGATGTGTGAATGAGGTATGTATGGATGATGGAATCAACCTCCAGTACCAGCCTGTCCTGCTAAAATAAAGTTCAAACACCAACGGCTGAAGATGCAGACAAGAGCCCTAACAAAGTAAGAAGAGTCCACCCTAAAAAGAAAAAAACTAAGGTACAATAGAAGGAACATCAAAGACAGGTCCGAGGCTGAAAATCACGTCTGCAATTAACAGGTGATCAATCATCAAACCCAGAGGCAGCATGACACAGCAAGACCCATAGACTCTGGCTTCAAACTAAAGCCTACAAAAAAGGATGGGTGAGATGAAAGACTTTTTGGAGGGTAACGTTCTGCTGCCAACATGGAAGGGCATCGGTGCATGTCCCACAAAGACCCAGCCCTTCCTTGTACCCGGCTTTCCTGGCCAATTAGCCGCCACAAGCTACGAACCCAAGCTGCGAATTCAAGTCACGAACTCAAGCTATGTTCAGGACTGGTAACTATACAGCAGCTGCAGAACAGCTGATGGATGTGTGTGTGTGAATAGGTAATTAGGTATTAGTTATTGGTCATAAATCAAATTGTGTTATCATAATAAATGTGGCATCTTTGTGTTACCCCCTAAAACGATCCTGTGTAGTTTTGTCTGCGTGTAACAGGCATAGAGTCCTTGGGTTACCTGAGAGGCAAAACTGAGGCCGGTGTGCCTGTCATGCCACGGCCTGCCATGCAGGGCGGTCGCCTAGGGCACTAACATTTGGGGGGCGGCGACCACGGTGGCTGGATCTTCGGCCACCTCTGTTGGGGGCGGCATTTCGGGGGTGGGACCTTCCGCTGCCTAGGGCGGCAAAAAAGCTGGCGGCGCTCCTGCTGCCATGGGAGTGTTCCAAGCAGGGTCACCCTGGTACAGGGAATTGAAACTAGCAAACCTCAGCATCAGTCTTTCTGTTGCATTTGGTGGCAGACGGAGGGGAAACAAACACTGAAATGTTGAAATTTCTAGTGAACTTTCCAGGAAAAACTAGAAAATATATTTAAAATTAAAAAGGAAGCCTTTTGCAAACGTGTCCAGTCTAGAGAAAAAGCCTTTGTTGTTCTTGTGCTTTCTGGTTCTTTTGTTTGTTTGACAAAAAGTTTTGCATGAAAAATATTTCAACCAGCTCGATTCCTGACCATTGCCCTGGAGCCTGAATGTGTCAGGATTTCAGCTCCCAGCTGTTGCCAAATCCTTGCTATTAGGGATACAGGTCCATCAAGGCCTCCATAGATGATCAGTGGAGTCTGGGTTTGATCAAACCCAGTCATATTTTTATACAGACCATCTGGACCCATCTCCTCTCATTCATCTGCCGTGCTCCCAGTGCAGAACGTTGTTTCCCTTGCAAAAGTTGCTAATATCACAAGCACCTGAGGCTCTGATCCTGCAAATATATATATGCAGATGCCTCCCTTTACTGTCATGAGTAGTTCCACTGACATTGCCTGCATAATGAGGCCTAAGACAGGGCCTAGAAATGTTCTGCTTTAAGTGTCAGCAGCCATTTCTGGGGAAATAGAGAATCCTAAACTTGGATCTTGGCAGGTAAGTAAAGGAGAAACTGCTAGGAATGAAACTTATTTGTGCGTGTGTGTGTGTGTGTGTATGTGTGCGCTTCTCTCCATAACAGAACTCAAAGCACAGCCTGCTTTGTAGGAAAGATGTGAAATGGCGGTGAGCAGGGGAAGAGAAAGTCTGGAATAGCTTCAGTGCATGTGCTAGGTTTAATTCACAGTCACGTGGCCAGATCAAATCCTACTGGTATTTCCCACTGCGGTTGGGTCATAGCTGCTGATGCTAGAGGCTGGATAACTAGGACCTTCTCCTACGCAGGTATGATGAAGTTGCACTAAGAATCGTCAGCTGAAAAGTAAAAAGGATGCAGAGGTAGCATAGGAGTAGCCTCCTAATGTGAGCCAGGCCTCTGCTAGAGTCCCTCTGGATTAAGTGATGAGCCTCATTTATCATGACTTAAATCTAATACTAGGTAACTTTATGCCTTTGATTAACCATTTTACCTCCCGTTTTTCTTTTGGCTGACTGGATTCTCTTGCATCAGGTCTGATTGCAACTGCAGGCCATTTCAAATGGATGCTACTGGCTGTATTCTGTGGGAAATAGTGTTCCCTCTTCATGGCTAGCACAGCAATCCCCTCCGGGCTAAGACAGCCAAATGTCTACCCCCCTACAAGATTGGAGCATTCTTTTGGTAGGCACCAAGCCGCAATAGCAGCTACCACCCTCAAAATCAGTGCCCTGTCTGGATAGGCAGTGAGCAGGTGGTAGCCAAATGCTGGCTGAACAAGGGTGCATCTGGAGGATCTTGCTTGTTCTGGGCCTTGTCTATCTGCAGTTGGGGTTTTGCCCAGACCGACTGGTCACATCTGGTTGGAAACTCAGTCTAGCAGCTCAGGTTTTGTCAATGACCAAAAATGGCACTTAATTATCTCCAAACTATTTGCAAATTTGTATCCTTTTCTCTAACGGTGTGTCTACACAGGCGGGTTAATCTGAAGCTATTTGATGTGCGTCAGGTAACTCCCAATAGCGTGCACGCGGAATGCCTGTTCCATTTTCAGCTCACATTGTGTGAGCACATGGTGGGATTCTCTGGGGGCGTAGCATTCTCTGGGGGTATCCCATGGTCCTTTGCATCACTGCTGAACAGCGTGCATCCTGGGATTGTTTTCACTATGAATTGTGGGAAGCCAGGTGAGTTCCATTGTTTAATTTTAAAATCCCATGTTTCTGCTGTCTCCGCCCCATACTTCCTTTCTGGGCTGGCTCACGCCATTTTCAAATTGCTGTTAGCCAGCATGGACCCAACAATGCTCCACGCCGTTATGTGGCACCCTCCTTTTCTCACGGACCCTCCTGCAGTAGATCTATATCTGCAAGACTTTTATGCTGGATGGCTGTAAGGTATTTCATTGAAGGACTATCATTGAAAACCACTCCCGGCTCTTGTAGAGCACAGCAGCACGATTGTTCAAGGGCATCCACCCACAAGCATCGCTGACACATTGGCTCTGACAGCTGCAGTAGCTGCCTGTTGCTCAGCAAGTGCATTTCAAGATATCACTGTTAGTGTTTTGAAGCCTTGGATAACACCGGACTGCTCTGCCTGAAGGATTGTGTGCTGCCGTGTCTTCTGCTGTGGGTACTAAAATCTGCAGGCTGGAACTGCTGGCCACATGATGGCATAACTTGGTAAAGCCTCTTCCATCAAAAGTCCATGACTATGGAATCGTCTCTACCTTGATACATGCAATTCTGCAATATCCTTCAGAGCCAAGCTCAAAGCTGTGAGTTTCCTTTTTAATTCATTGCTTGTGAGGTAGGGGTGAGTATCATTTCTGGAGAGGGAGGGAGTTTGTTTCTCTCTTCTCTGAGGTGTGGTTTATTTAGGATATGGTACTGCGTTAAAAAATGTTGGTTTCGGTTATTTTTTGGTTAAGGTGGCCAGTTGGTACTCGGCCCTGCAACCACCAAGTTCTCCCTGTGCCCACGCTGACTTATACTAGCTCTTGTTCCTCTTGTGGGCAGGCCCTCATGGTTTCTTTGCTTTTGATTGGATGCTTATCTCTATCTCTCCCCTCTTGGATCTGAGGTTACTTTTTCATTGACTCAGTCTCCGTTATGGTCTGAAGCCAGTTTCCTTCCCGTAGCTGTGTCCAGCAATCCCTGTCCCCACGTTATTGTTCCAGATACTGTAAACAAAATAAGGTTTATTTGGTGTTGGATTGACAACAAAGAAAAAAAAATCACAAAATAAAAGCAATAAAAATAAAATTAAAAATTAAAAATAGTTTATGCTCCATATCCTGGCCAGGTGATCTTCCATTGCTATTGCCTCCTCCGTGAATGGAGAGCCTTTGTTTTATCATCTCTCTGGGGCTGTGTACTCAGGAGTGAAGTCTTCATTAGCGCACTGAATGCGATCCTCATCCCTTAGGGCACGTGGGCAGACCGTTGCACAATCATCCATTGAAGTCAGTGGGGCTTGATGCCAGCACGGCATTCTGCCTCAGCATTGCAGATTGCAGGATCAGAGTCTGCGCTTAGATGTCAATATGCAATTATAACTGTTTCTCTGTATCTCCGCACATTTTCATTAGTTTTCCCTTTTCTCTTGATTAGAGCTGCGCGATTGCGGCAAGAAACATTTCTGTAAATATGCGTTTGGATTTCAAAATGAACTTGCTTTGACAGTGTTTGTGCCCCTTGTGTGCATACCTACAGGTTTGTTCTTCCAGACAGTGAATTTTTAAACAAATGCTACAGGACGTTTGCAGCCAGCACATATCAAATCCATAACTGTGAGTGTTTTCGCTATGCAGTGTTGGGGTAGCCGTGTCAGTCCCAGGATATTAGCTATAAGGTGGGGGAGGTAAGATCTTTTATTGGACCAACTTCTGTTGGTGAGAGAGACACAAGCTTTCGACCTACACAGAGCTCTTCTTTAGGTCCGCTCACCCAGCTTGTTTCTCTAGTATTTGCACTAAACACCTGATTCCGAGAGTTGCACTTAGCTAATCAAGGCACCGAAACATACCACATAACATGTATCCATAGGCACCGACTTCCCCTCTGCCTGGTGGGTGCTCGACCCCCACCCCAGCCCTGCCCCCTTCCTGCCCCCATTCCATCCCCTTCCCCCAAGTCCCTACCCCTGCCCTGCCTCTTCTCCGCCTCCTCCCCTGAGTGGAAAGTCCTAAGCGCCTCCAAACAGCTGTTAGGCAGCGGGAGGGCAGGAAGCGCTGGGAGGATGGGGGAGGAGTGGGGATGCAGCACGCTGAAGGGGGAGAAGGAGGCAAGGAGGGGGAGCTTGGCTGCTGGTGGGTGCGGAGCACCCGCTAATTTTTCCCCGTGGGTACTCCAGCCCCAGAGCACTCACTGAGTCGGCACCTATGCATGTATCCAATCCAAAGAGTGCACAGTGTGAATATACACTGTTCAGTCTCCATGCACTTTTTAAAATTCCCAGCTAACTTCCATGGCTGCATGTTGGGTATTTCAAAGGAGTTTTGCTCCTTTCAAAGGATTCTTCTGAACCTCTATAAAGGGCTATTGAATACAGACACTAGCACACTATGAAAGCTGTGATATGCTCGCTGGTGGCCACGTGGCTAACAAAATCAGCCACTTATTTGTAAAACGTGTTGAGATCGACTGATGAAAAGCACTATATCAGAGCTGGGAATTTATTGTTTAAATCAAACTGATAGGAAATGGCTTGACCAAAATAATAATATTTGAACCAACCAAATATATTCCAGGCACATCATAAACCATGTAACAACCACAGCCCTTGTCCCAAAGAGCTCAGAATCTAGGTTAAAATGAAAGAGTGATTTATTGGGCCAGATCCTCAGCAGGTGTACATTAGATTAGTTACATTGCAGCCAGCGGAGCTATGCTAATTTGCACCTTCCAAGGATCTGGCCTACAAAGTACAGAACACAGATACAGGGTGTGAGGGATGTATGAAAGCTTTGAGTATGAGGCTTTGGCTGCACTGCGTAGAAAAGGTGTGTGTTTGCACTGAGATCACTAATTTGATGTCAAATCCTAGAGGAAACAAGTCACGGGGAGTTTGATGTAGCTAACCAAAGTCATCCATAGGTGGAAGCTATAAGGTTGACCTTGACTAGCTACAACGAGGTGAAAAATACAATTCCTTGTCTCCGCCAGGATTTTAGACTCTGTTAGATATCGCAATGTAAACGCAGCCTTTGCAGTGAAAACGTAGTCCAAGTTTGGAAAGATGTATTACTCATAAAGTAGCAAAGTCATCGAACACTTATTTGATTTTATTTTGTTATCTCTGGCACATCTCCAGCACTCTATCCACCTCTCAAAGTGTAAAGCACTCCATTAGAAAAGCTAAAAAAAAATTTCACTATATGCTGATTCATCAAATTTCCAGAGGCCATTTTTTCAAATAGACTCCCACAAAAAAGATTAAAGGCATTCTCTCCAACTGCCTCCTATAGCGAAAAACTTCACATAATTCACCCATCTCCAGCCTCTCCCCTTTGGAATCCACCAGCCCCACTATGGCCCTGATCCAGGAAAGCACTTAAAGTTAAGCACATCAGTAATCCAACTGAAGTCAGTGGGACTAGTCACATGCTTAAAATTAAGTTCCCACTTAAATGCTTTGCTGGATCTGGGCCTAAATGCCTAGGAGAAGAGAGGCTTAGCAGCCTGCCTGGAAGTGAATGAATCCAGTCTCTGGTGGGGGGAGGGATAGCTCAGTGGTTTGAGCATTGGCCTGCTAAACCCAGGGTTGTGAGTTCAATCCTTGAGGGGGCCACTTAGGGTTCTGGGGCAAAATCAGTATTTGGTCCTGCTAGTGAAGGCAGGGGGCTGGACTCGATGACCTTTCAAGGTCCCTTCCAGTTCTAGGAGATGGGTTGGGATGGGACCAAGCAGGGAAGTGACAGGATCTCTTGAATTCAAAGAAAATGCCCTCATATCCACTTGCATTTGTTTGAATCGATTGCTCTCAAACATGCCAGTCTCCATAGTGGCAGCATGGTGCGGGAGACAGGTGGTCCCTTAGGTAACTGGGTCCCAAATTGTGGGAATTGATAGGATAAAGCCAGCACTTGGAACTCTTCCTGGAAATGTACTGAGAATCAAAACCATCTCATTAGCAGTCACATGACATCCGTGCATTGGTGACAGCTGCTTACATGACAAGGTAACATTTGGGAAATACACCAGTTAATTTTTACCTGCCTTTAGTGAGATGAAATGAATCATGCTCTCTGTGGAAACTAGTGTGAGAGGAGAATCGGGCCTTTGAGTCCTGCAAGTGGAGATCTAGGGGGAGACTGAAATGCCCTGTGAAGAACAAATACCCGTAACATCACCCTCATATATAGCCTCTTAGTTCAAAGCAGGCCCGATTCTCCTCTCACACTGTGCAAAATAAATATAAATAACATTGTAGGCCTGGGCATGCCTCTGTTGAATAGGAAGTATGACACAGTGAGTGCGCAAAAAGATTCAGCTTTATTTCCTGGATCCAGTCATCTGAGCTGGGTCAGACTTCCGAAGATTAATAGCCCTGAATGACATGGGTCAGCGTACGTTAATGCCAGTGGTTACTGTTACAGGGAAGTCTGACTAGTACAGAGACTTCACCTAAACTGAGCAGATGTGCTAGTATCAGTGTTTCTCTTTGAGAGAAGGAAAAAAGCCAAGCAATGTTTTTACTTGGAAACAAATGCTTATTTTACATGCAGGAAACCCAACCAAGGGCCGAGCAACGAGAGTTGATCCTCTGCTGGTGTAAATCAGCATATCTCCATGGGCATCAAGGAAATTACACTGATCTACACCAGATGAGGTTTTGAATGAAATGATGCTTTACAGACAGCTTCCAGTTTTTACTACGCAACAGGTAGATGAATCTAACTCTTATATTTGGCGGAGGAAGGGCTAAAAGAACTTGTTATACTTTTACCTGAGTGACTTGCACTTTTGGGGAATCCCATTCACACTCTTCTCTTTATAATCAGCAAATATCCACTGTGATCTTCTCTGCACAACATGTCCCCTTAACGCTGCATTGCAAGTCTGACCCCAAAGCTGCGTGGAGACTTGAATGCTGCATTTTCCCTATACAGCTGCTGCCCACTCCCCCCTCCTTTACTCCCAATCTAATGGTTATACAGGATCCAAGCTTTTCAATGCATGTTTGTCTCTATAGGACCACAGACAGTGTTCCTGATTAGGCACAGTCTGGCATGCCAGAGAAACGTCACAGCTCAAGCACCTGGGACAAATCTGGCAGGGGGGATGGATCTGACACCACACGTTTACAGCTATATTTTGCAGGCACTCTCCCTTTCTACAGCTAGTGCACTGCTGACTAGAATAACTTCCCCTTTAGCAACATGTGCTGAGTGGTGGAGAAAGCTTTGAGAAGTGGTTTTACTTGTTTTTATTTCTGGGAGGGGGAAGTTGTGAAGTTATTTTTGGAGAGGAGGGGAAATAACCAAAGTTAAAGAGAGCTTCCCAGCAGGTTCCGAAAGAGAGAGCTCCGTGTCCTGAAGCAGAAGCATTTCCTTGCGAGATTGCTTTAATAATTTTGTGTAAAATGCCCCATGCTCGTCCCAGGAACCAGAGTCCAATCCCAGAGGTGAGGTGGGACTCTGGTCTCAAGGAGATGAATGAGACCTGGAAGGGAGCTGTTGCCTGCCTCGGGGTGGCTGTCTTCTTTGTGATGACCATCGGGATTATTTACTGGCAAGTGGTGGACCAGCCAAACAAGAACTGGATCTTGAGAGGGAGCACCAGTGGTCTCATCTGGGAGCGAAGGTCTCACTCCCTCGTCCTGCAGACCCTGAGCGAGGAGAAGACCCTGGTGGAAATCGCTGTGGGCAACTTCCCAGACATAGAGCAGCCCTTTGTGAAGAACTTGTGCTGGCTCAACAAGACGGAGTTCTGCTATACCTGGGATGCGACGGCAGATCTGGAGATCTCCCTTGAACCTGGTTCTTCCGCCGGCACAGAGTGCTACACGATAAACTGGACTCCTCTGCACTGCAAGATTACACTAAAGGTAATGGGGATTTGGTTTAGTTATAAAAAAAAAAGGTGGTGTTTTATTAATGCACTCTGGTGCTTTCTGGGCCAAATCCTCAGCTGGTATAAATCAGCATAGCTCCAGTGAAGTCAATGGAGCCACACCAATTTACATCAGTGGAGGATCTGGCCTTACATATTTATTATAATTAAAAATAAATAAAATAAAATAAAATAAAAACCATTAAGCTTGTCCTGCTGAGAGGGCTGGAAGAGAGAGGGAGTGTGCTTACTTTTTGTGGAAGGCACCTGGACCACACAATGATGGGGTGATCATACAAAATCCTAGACAGATGGGTGCTCCAAAGCACTCTGGGTGTGCTATTGTCACCATTAAAAATACACTAATAATACTCAACCAGTCACTGCAGCTACCTCCTCATAGTGCTATAGTGTTAACTAGAGGGCAGGAAAGCCACATTTAGATAGAGACTGAATACATACATATATACACCAACACACACAAAATAACAATGGTGTTTAAAACCAAAAAGCTAGAAAAGGTTATTCCTAAACAGTCACGATAGATTTATTCCAATGGCGCCGGTGGGAGAACGGCAGCACCCTCCTTCCTCTGTTTGTAACTAAAAAGAACTTATGTAAAATAAATACCCACCGCATATTTTCACTGGCACTGAAATCTCCTGGCTGTACCAGGTTTCAGAACTTGCTTCTCTGTCTATGCTAAAAGTTGGGGAACTTCCTCTTGTGTTCCCTCAGTTTGTGTGATGCTCTTGCGACTTACAGAGCACTTAAGAGTATTTTGTTATACAATATTTAGGAAAGGGAAGAATGAATCAACTTGTCTGTATCTGAGCACGGCACTTTCCTTTCTCCTGATACATCAGGTGTCAGCACTGAGAACATTAATAAAATCTGATTTTTTTTTCCTGATCTATACATTGTCTAGATATCGACATCTCTGCTATCTGTACAGTAAATTCACATTTAAAACACACTTTGCTTTGGAGAAATTTTTGAATGTAATCGGTGAGTGTTGCCTACATGTATGATTTGTTTTAGATCTATACTGCCAAGGTGATGAGTAGGATAGAGTTGATCATTTTCCAAGTAAAAATCAAAAACGGTTGGAAAATATGTGGGGAAAGTCAGAAACAGGGAGTGGGCCAGAGTCTCAGCTGGTAGAAATCAGCTACTGAAGTCAATTGAGCTATACTGATTTACATCAGTGGAGGATCTTTATTTTAAAACTCTGGGCCAAATTCCTCCACCTTAGTGAAACATTCAACTTGAGGACTGGAGTGGATTGGCCTTGCTTTTCAATAGAATTTGTCCCTCACTAGCACCCAAATAAAAAATATTTTACAATGTAGTTAAACCATTACCGAGTTCAGAAATTTTGCTTGACATTTAGGATCAGTCTCAAAGGGACCCCATAGGAACCTGAGCCATGAATACGCATTTCATATTATCAGAAGACAAAGAATTCTCTTGTAGATTTGAATCAATCAGAATAAGACAGGACTCCGACACACATAGGTGTTTCAAAAAAGTTAGGAAACAGGAGTCTGATCCTTCACGATGCTGAGAGCCCCCAACTCCTGCTGACTTCAGGGGAAGGTGAAACTCCTCAGACGTTTACAGGTTCAAATCCAGGCCAGTGGGGAGGAGGGGGTGAATGTGTTTATAAAAGGTGAAAGGGATTAAGCTGGGTGAGATGAGCAGGGTCTCTAACTTGCAGCAACAGAGCAAGTCAGAGAGGAGAAAATGAAAAGGAAATAAAAGGCTTTTCGGAAACAATCCAGCAAATTAGCTGGCTGTAGATGTCCTTTTATCAGAACATAGGCTAAATCATAAATGTTGTTGCTGGCTGGCTGGCTCGCTTTTACAGTTGTACTGAAGATCTGCCCCAGATTGTCTCCATGTGCTTAGAAGTTTACACCAGAAAACAAAAATAAGTCCCCCTAACAGTTAAAGCCATTTATTGATGCACTGTGTGACACCAATAAATCCTCTCTCTCTGCTGAGCGATAGAAACAATCCTGTGACACGTGGTTCTATGTCTTGTTTTGACTGCATTCCATAGTTACACATATAGGGCCAGATCCTCAGCTAGTGTCAGTTAATGTGACTCCATTGACTTATTCAGTTTGCACCAGCTAAGGATCAGGCCCAGATATGTTAAAGTAATCTATGGCTGGCTTTGAGTCACAGTTGTTTGGCAGGTAGCGCCTGTTTTTCATGGACTCAGCTGTTCCTTTGTAACGCTAAATACAAACTGAAATAGCCCACTTGAAATAGCTGAATTTCCCTCCCCAGGACCCCAATTCTGCATGAATCACTGCACAGAGTTAGGAGCTGGTCATTCTTTTTAGTAGTTGAGGGTGTAAGTCGGACTAGCTGCTAATGCTTAAACAACCAGAAATCCCCATTCCCCCTTGAAATACGTCTGGGCTTTCGCGGAGGCACCCAAGAGGCCTTGTTCTAATTGCCAGAGATTTGAAGTCATGTGGGAGGTTAAGTCTCGCTGATCCTGCTGCTTGGCAAAAAGGAAAGGTTTAGAAAGAGCAGAGGCAACAAGAGCATTTGAACCGAAATAATATAATTGATTGTATTTAGGTGGTTTAGGAAACCAGGAGGCAAGGGGGGAAAAGCCACGTAACTCTTGATACTTTCCAGGTTTGTCTTTGTTTTGTATTATGGAGTGGCAGGAGCTTGTTGAAAAATATTCTTAGCGTTTTTTTTGGTTCATCATGTCACCAAAACACCTTGACCTGGAATCTCCAAATTTGTTTTGCTTGCCTTGCTGAGGAGAGGCACCGTTGTTAGTAGTGGGGGACCTTGGTACAATTTTTGGGAGGGAAATTTAGTGGAGGAAATACATATACATATATTATGGAGGCATCAATAGGGACTCGATAGTTAAGGATGCATTGAGATTTGCACTTGGAGTAGGGTGTAAAGACTCATGTTTTACACATTAGTGACTGAAATGGTTTTCAAGTTCAATACAGTAACTTCAGAAAACTGAATTTTCGTAATATTTGTTTAAAATATTTAGCAGCTTTTGCAAAGGAAACATTTTAAAACTATCTCTTCTTGGATTTCCTCCTGGCAGCCTGTCCAGTCTCTTATATTACCTTCCTGAAGCTAAAGAACCAGTCACCAGAAACTCAAAACTTCTCTCTCTCACACACAAACTATGTTAAAAGAACGTTATTTAGATTGCAATGTTAAGCACCATTAGGAAAACCATGTATGATTGCTCATGCAACCGTAATTACTGACTCAGTGGGCATCCATTCTGTGCGCAGAATAATGCAGGCTCCTACAGATATAATAGTAAGATTGTGTAAAGACCATACCATAATGCATACCTGAATTATGGTTGTAATCCTAAATCTGGCACTTCCTAACTTTCAGGTGCTTGACTCTTCAACATTACCTCACCCACCTTGTACCTTTCAAAATAATGTTATGTCTTTTATTGGACCAACTTCTGTTGGTGAAAGTCTCCCACCAACAGAAGTTGGTCCAATAAAAGACATTACCTCACCCACTTTGTCTCTTTCTTATCCTGGGACCACCATGGCTACAACAATACTGCATACGTTCTTTTAAGGCAGCTTTTTGTGTGTAATTGAGCAATAGTGTGTGTGGGGGGGAGGGCTTAGGGTAAAAACAGATTCTGTTACATGCAACTATAACAACTCGCCCAATCATGGATCGTCAACAGGATCTGAATCCCGAGCCTTCAGCATTGTTGAACGGACTGCTGCTACGTGAGCTACAGGACCAACATTAGTGAGTGTACATAGTGTATAGACCCTAATTTACAGTGCCTTGAATAAGAACTGCAGTGGGCTGTAGAGGCTCCTACGCAGTTGCTACAGGAATTTTTTGGACGGGACCTGTGTATCACATGAGCAGGCTCAAAGCATTCCTTGCGCCCTGCAGAAAGTTAGCGCAGTTGGGCTTTGTGAGTGTGAAGCATGAAAGGGTGCAGGATGCAAACACACACCCTAGCTGGGGCCAGAGCATTGAGCCGCAGAGTAATAATCCCTTCAGCCCACTCCGTGCGGCTGCTTCCCCAGCCTACACTACTGCAACCTCTCGGTGCCACTTGCACAGGGCATTTAGGACAATTGAATTTATGGAACTAAGGATCCTGTGGCCTTTTCTCTAACCTATCCCCACCCCATGCAGGACTGCCACATCAATTTCCCCCTCCCTCCATGTGACACAGGAGGTGCAGAAGCTCCTTTGCATGATAATTCTGCTGAAGCAGCACATCTCCTGGCCAGGAGTCCTCTCCAGCGAGCTGTGACACTTCTTTGGTGACACTGCCCAGCTGCAGAAACCCCAGTGGCTGGGAGGACACGGCTGCAGCCTGCTTATGGAGGATGTTCTGACACCGGTTCCCCTGGTATTTAGTTAGCAGAAGCCAACGTAATCCAGGACTAGAACTAGCTCCTTTGTCGTCCAGTGGAGAGGCCAAGCAGCACGGGGAAGATGTTGCTTTGATCAGTTCTTTTGGTTATGAAATAAAACAGTCAGCTGTGTATTTAATATGAAACATACAGAGTTGTGCTTACCTTGTGCTAAAGTCATAAAGCAAGCACGGCCTGCCATGTTGTAGCATTTTGGATGCTAGAGAAAACAGGAGAGACTTTCAAGTTCTGAGGAAGAAAGTCCTTTTCAAGTCAGGGATTACAATAAGAGCAGTAAATAGCCAACGTTAGGATTATCCTCAGAGTTATTTATTGCATGAGGTCTGCCTGGAAACCTTATGGCAAGATCAGTAAGCCTATGGTATCGTGCTAAGCACAGCTTACATAGTTACTGGATTGAGGGAGAGCCAAATTCCCTGCTGTCATAAATTGATATAGCTCCATTGAATCTGGTCCAGCCCTTATGGGAAAGAACATTCTATCAGTAACCCAGTGTTTGGCAAATATGGGGTCAGCTCCTGCTCCCATTGACTTCTACAGAAGCAGGAGTAAATCCACAGTTAGCTGAGTGGAGACTTGAGGAACATGTTCCAGTTGAGGATGGCTACATTGGAAGGTTCAGCTCTGTGGTCACATAGATTGTTACAGCATTAACCCTTTGGGATATCTTAAAATATGGAGATGGAAAACAGTGCTTGCTATTATAAACAGCTGTGGGCCAAATTCTGCCTACACTTTCACCACTGTAAATCTAGAGTAGCTCAGATGTCACTGGAGTTCCTCTAGACTTAAGCTGATGTAACTGAGGGCAGAATTTGTCCTGCTGTCTTCACAGCCCCTTGGAATTTGGGTCTCCAGAATGAAAGGTACCATATATTAAATGTACAGCAAAGCATCCTTGATTACTACTAATTTACTAGAAGCAGAACTGAAATCAGATCCGATCATTTTGAAAGGACTTAAATATTTAGGCACAGGTCCTGTGTCCACAAATATCACTAGAATCTAGGAATAAATGTCTGTCCCGATCTGTGAGTGGAAGCTTCTGAAATGTGAGACTATCTGGTCTCAAGGCCAACAATGAGCTCCAACACAGACCAGGGTCTGAATCACTTGCCCCAAAGCTGCAAGTTTACCTGAAAACAGCTAATTTACAGTGCCTTGAACGGAAGTGTGCTTGTCTCTAGCACTCAGATGCTCAACTCCCAATGGGGTCTAAACCCAGATAAATCCGTTTTACCCTGAATAAAGCTTATGCAAAGTAAACTCATAAATTGTTCGCCCTCTATAACACTGATAGAGAGAGATGCACAGTTGTTTGCTCCCCCAGGTATTAATACATACTCTGGGTAAATTACTAAATAAAAAGTGATTTTATTAAATACAGACAGTAGGATTTAAGTAGTTCCAAGTAGTAACAGACAGAACAAAGTAAGTCACCAAGTAAAATAAAATAAAATGTGCAAATCTAAGTCTAATCAAACTAAATATAGATAAGTTCCTCACCAGTTCCAGAATGCTCCCTTTTACAGGCTAATCTCCTTTTAGCCTGGGTCCAGCAATCACTCACACCCCCTGTAGTTACTGTTGTTTATTTCAGTTCCCTTCAAGTATGGGGGGCGGGGGGGAGGAGGGGGAAGGGGGTGGAGAGGCTCCTTCCTTAGCTAGCTGAAGACAAAATGGAGGGGTCTCCCACGGGTTTAAATAGACTCTCTCTTGTGGGTGGAGACCCCCCCCCTCCTCCCTCCTATGCAAAATCCAGCTCCAAGATGGAGTTCTGGAGTCACCTGGGCAAGTCACATGTCCCTGCATGACTCAGTCTTTACAGGCCGAAGCCATTGTCCACATGGTATCTTGCATGTCTCCAGGAAGACTTATGTGGAATGGAGCATTCCAAGATGCATTGTTCCCCAAGTACTTGTGGCACCTTAGAGACTAACAAATTTATTAGAGCATAAGCTTTCGTGGACTACAGCCCACTTCTTCGGATGCATATAGAATGGAACATATATTGAGGAGATATATATACACACATACAATCTCCTCAATATATGTTCCATTCTATATGCATCCGAAGAAGTGGGCTGTAGTCCACGAAAGCTTATGCTCTAATAAATTTGTTAGTCTCTAAGGTGCCACAAGTACTCCTGTTCTTTTTGCGGATACAGACTAACACGGCTGCTACTCTGAAACCTGTTCCCCAAGTGTTTCCTGATCAGGTACTTAACCTGGCAAATTCCTTCCTCAAGAAACTGATCAAATGCCTCACAAAGCTTACTTAGAAACCAAGCAAGTATACAGCCCATATTCTTAACCTAGAGTAGAAAATGATATATGTGTACAGATAGGATGAATAGATATAGTAGACCATAACCTTTACGGAGATATGTTACATGGCACAGGCAGCACAAAACATATTCCAGTTATGTCATACATACATTTATAAGCACCCCCCCATAAAGCCTTATGGGGTACACTGTCACAGTGATAATATATGATAATGTGTTGTGCTATAAAGTAATGTAAGAATACTAGATCAGACCAGTGATCTGTCTACTCTGGTAATCTCTTTCTGAGAGTGGTCAGCACCAGCTGCTTCAGAGGAAGGTGCAAGAAACTGCAGGTGGTAGTTAAGGGATAACCTGCCCCCCAGGAATGGACATTCTAACACCCTGTCCCACTGCACCCCATTCCCAGAAGTTGGTTTATGCCCTGAAGCAAGGGGGTTTGTATCCTATCTGAAACTGCTGTTTTGTTTTTGTGTTGTTCACTATTGTAACCTTGGATAGTCTTGTTGTGAGTATAAATGTATAATCCTGCTAAGCTCTGGGCCTTAGTGATAATTTTGTTGCAGTGAGTGCCACATGTTGAGTGTTTGGATAAGTAATATTTCCTTTTAACTGTTTGGAATTTGTCACTTTTCACTTCCATTGCCTGTCCATTTGAAGGGTTCTATTCGCAGGAGTTTGGGATGACTACGTTGTTTAGATATACTAGACATATTTGGCAGAAACTGTTTTAGAAATATTTTCTAGGCGTTTTGTTTTAAATGGAGGCACTAATTTCCAAATGCTACCACCTAAGGGAATTCATTTTTTTGTGACTTTCTTGCAGTGGACTAGTGCCTATTGCAAAACTCAAGAAACGGTGGTAGATATTTGAGAAATTATTCATAGGCAGATCATAAATGTCAAGACAGCCCACTGGATAAAGTACATCTGTGCCATTTTATACCTCAGCGTGTGTTTCATTTAATTATTGTTTTATAAAGAACATTACTGGAGGGATAGAAAAAGCTAGAGAGAGGGAATAAAACCTAACCAAGGTTGAATGGTGGTTTTTCGTCTTTAATGAACAGCTCATCTCTAGAGCCTCCCTGAGTGGTTTTACTGTTCTTCATGTTCCCCTTCCTCCTTTGGCCAGGCCCAGAGGATGGTATATTCACAGCTTTTCTTTTCCCCATTTGGTCCCTTCCTTGTCCATGTTCTTTATGGCTATCAACATGTCCCATGTTAAAATAATTGAAAACAAGTTACCTGATAGATATGAAAGCATTCTTAATTCTCCATTAACAACTATTAGGGAAATGTTTCTAATGGGGGTCCCCTATGGATTGGTTCTCAGCCCAATGCTACTCAATATGTTTTTGTCAGTTATCTGGAAGAAAATATAAAATTATCGCTGATAAAGTTTGTGGACGATGCAGACTGAACTCCCAGGCGGATGCTGGAATACACAATATGTATAAAGGGGTAGGTACTGAATAGGAGTAGGGAGGTGGTGTTACCATTGTGTACAGCATTGGTGAGACCACCCTTGGCATATGGTGTTCAGTTCCAATGTCTACATTTTAAATAGCATATTGAAAAGCTGGAGAGAGTTTAGAGAAAAGCTACAAGAATGGTTTGTGGTCTATAAAACATTCCTTATGATGAGAGAGACTTAAGATAAATAGATTGAGTGTATCAAAGAGAAGGTTAACAGGTGACTTGATCTGCACAGGGAAAAGATATCTGGTACTACAGGGCTCTTTAATCTAGCAGACAAATGCATAACAGCTGGAAATTGAAGTCAGCAAAGTTCAGACTGGAAATAAGATGCACATTTTTAACAGTGAAGGCAATTAACCATTGGAACAGATTACCAAGGAATGTGGTAAATTCTCCATCATTTGGCGTCTTTAAATCAAGACCGAATGTTATTCTAAAACAGAGGTGGGCAAACTATGGCCCACAGGACCGTCCTGCCCGGCCTTTGAGCTCCCGGCCACGGAGGCTAGCCCCCGGCCCCTTCCCTGCTGTCCCCCCTCCCCCACAGCCTCAGCTCGCCGTGCTGCCAGCGCTCTGGGCAGCATGGCTGGCTCCGGCCGGGTGGCGCGACTGCCAGTCCTGGTGCTCTGAGCAGCATGGTAAGGGAGTGGGGGGTTGGATAAGGGGCAGGGGGTCCTGGGGGTTAGGGAGCAGGGGGTGGCTGGATAGGCGTGGAGTCCTGGGGGGGCCTGTCAGGGGGCGGGGATGTGGATAGGGGTTGGGGCCGTCAGGGGACAGGGAGCGGGGGAGGGGGTTGGGAGGGGATGGGGTTCCAGGGGGCAGTTAGGGGCGGGGGGGTCCCAGCAGGGGGCGGTCAGGGGACAAGGAGCGGGGGGGGGGGGTTGGGATGGGTCGGGGGTTCTGAGGGGGGCAGTCAGGGGATGGGAAGTGGGAAGGGGCAGATAGGGGGCGGGGGGCCAGGCTGTTTGGGGAGGCACAGCCTTCCCTATCCGGCCCTCCATCCAGTTTCAGAACCCCAATGTGGCCCTCAGGCCAAAAAGTTTGCTCACCCCTGTTCTAAAAGATACATTCTAGTTCAACCACAAGTTATTGGGCTCAGTGAAGGAACCATCGGGTGAAATTCGATGCATGTGATTATCATAATGGTCCTGTGATGCAGGGTGGTCTCGCAGTGCTTGGAGCACTAGCAAACTCTTCCCCATTATGGTTCCAAGTCCGTGGGTTGGCCGTAGCACCTAGTGGCTCAAGGCTGTAGATTGCTGGTAGGGGAACCCAGGCCCTCCCTCTCCACCAGGCTCCAACCCAGGGCCCTGGGGCTGGCAGTTCAGGTGTGCAGCAAAGGTATCACCAAGACTGCTCCTTGGGTCATTTCCTACTACATCCCCGTCTCTCTAGAGGCCTAGTAGTTGCCTGGCTATTGACTTGCAATGCACACTCAACTGAAAGGAGTCCGGAGGTTCTTCCTCCTCACTCACAGGCAGGCGCTCTGCTGTCTCTCCACTGGCAGCCTGCATCTCCCAATTGAGGTCTGCTCCAGATGGCATTGGACTCTTTCTGTATCCCCGCAGGAGCTACCAGAACACTCACTGGCACTGACCTCCCTGACTGAGCTATGCTGTGTCTTTTTAAACTCCACCTCTATTGCGAGCACCTCCAGCAAATATGTCTGGACCGAGCCTCCTAGGCTCAGATCTGCTCTTTAACCCTCTGTTCCCCAGTGTGGGGTTTGTACACTACAGCACCTTCTAGCCTTAAAAATCTATTACTCTTATTTCCAGCATCTCTAAATCAGGTTTATGCTTTGATGCACTGCTATTGAGAGCTTCTTATTTAGTTATTTATTTTTAAAATCTAGACTGGTAGGTTATTGTTTTCCTGAAAGGACTGCATTTTAATTTTTTTAAAATAAAGGTTACTAGTTTGGGTCAGAACATTAGCGGCTAAAGTTAAAGTTGCAGTTCTGCGCTCGGTCTCTCTCTCTCTCTCTCTCCAGTATATAGACCACAGCTGGTCAAAAAGTTCTGTCAGCTTTTAGATGGAAAGCTACTTTTTGATTAAATGGAAATTCCAACACAAACCCCCCTAATTTCATCAAAAATTTGAGTTTTTGTAAAAATAAATATAAAAACTCACTTTTCAGTTGCCAAAAATCTGAATAACAGCCAGATTTGGGTTTTTTTGTATTAAAACAATATTTTGTCAGTGTTTTTTTGGGGGGGATATTTCCTGGTCAGCTTTAATATAGATAATAAAATACACAATGAACAATAGTTGTAGTGCTTTTGCTGTATCTATAGAAGTGCAAACCATCAAAATTCAATAGGGTAAGGAAGCTGGACCAAAATTTCCCTCTCAAGTCCACGTGGTAGTAGATATCTGCTTTGATATTCCACTTTCACTGCATGTGTGGAACTCCCCAGAAGAGTTCTGGAGACAAGATCCATTGAAAGGATTTAAAAGGAAAGTATCGCCTTTAGTTTTTGATTAATAAGAAGTAGATACTTTTTAAGACATGTAATGTATAGAGTACCTGAGATAATAGAATAACAGTGTTGCCAACTTTTGTGATTTTACTGAGTCTTGCTATTGCTTGATGTTAATAAATCTCCAGCTCCTGGAGTCAAGTGATTATGCAGAATTTAGCTTTCATTTATGAAAAAAATTCTAGCCCTCATGGTTGTGGAGAAACATTTGTCACATTTTGAAGTTTAAGTTAAAAGCTCAGATACAGGAAGACAAAGTACCTAAAATTGATATATATCTTTTTAAAATCTCATGGATTTTTAAGGACGGTCTCATGATTATTGAATATTTGGGGCTGTCAACACCGGTAGTATTGTGCATTTGCAGAGCAGTCTGCCTCAAAGCATTGGGAAAACATTCACTTGTTAATCCTCACAGCATCCAGTGAGGGAAATGTCATTAACTTGAAGGCTACCGGTGGGGAAGCTTGAGACACGGAGGTTCTGACTTTCCAAAGGCCCCCACAGTGAGTCACTGGCACAGAGTTCCTTGCTTAATCCACTTAAACCTGTTCCCTTTCTAAGCACATAATGTAAAGAGCCCTCTCTCACTTCTTCATTACCCCATGTATGTATTATCCTGTGTACCAGTCCCTGGCACAAAGAGTTTTCTGTCTTCATTTCTAACAGAACTCTCTGTGTTTGGTTGCAGGATTGTTTTTCAATGACTAATGTCTCCTGGTACGGAGGAGCAAGCATCAGAGCCCAGCGCTGGCCTTTGAACAATGTGAATACAAAGTCCCAGCCATTTGTTATCAGCAACCTCACCAAAAATCCCACCGGCTATGGATCTGTCTTAGAAAAATACTTTTTGGGATCAACGGGTAAGAAGAGTTACTTTGCTGTGATTTCTCATTGTTGCTGACACGAACTGTGACGGGTTAGATCACAGAAACCCCCTTGGGAACTGCCAACCGATGTGCCAAGACTACTTTTGCCCCTGCTTTCCCTGTCAGCCTGGGACTCCAGCACTCTGTCTTGCTGAGCCAGACACGCCCGTCTGCTCCAACACAGACCCAGAATCTGAATTACTTGCCCAAAACAGCTGCAGGCTTAACTGAAAGCAACTTACAGAAGTGTTCCTGCCTTTAACACTCAGATGCCCAACTCCCATTGGGTTCTAAACCCAAATAAATCCATTTTACCCTGTATAAAGCTTATACAGGGTAAACTCATAAATTGTTCGCCCTCTATAACACTGAGAGAGAGAGAGATGCACAGCTGTTCCCCCCCCCCCAGGTATTAACACATACTCTGAGTTAATTAATAAGTAAAAAGTGATTTTATTAAATACAGAAAGTAGGATTTAAGTGGTTCCAAGTAGAAACAGACAGAACAAAGTGAATTACCCAGCAAAATAAAATAAAACACGCAAGTCTATGTCTAATACAGTAAGAAACTGAATACAGATAAGAACTCACCCTCAGAGATGTTTCAATATGTTTCTTTCACAGACTGGATGCCTTCCTAGTCTGGGCATAGTCCTTTCCCCCGGTACAGTCCTTGTTCCAGCTCAGGTGGTAGCTAGGGGCTTTCTCATGATGGCTCCTCTACTTTGTTTTGTTCCACCCATTTATATATCTTTTGCGTAAGGCAGGAATCCTTTGTCCCTCTGGGTTTCCATCCCCCAACCCCCTTCTCAATGGAAAAGCACCAGGTTAAAGATGGATTCCAGTTCAGGTGACATGATCACGTCACTGTAAGACCCCAAGCCTGACTCACAGGAAGGCTTCCCTGCAAATAGAGCCATTCGCAGTCAATTGTCCTGGTTGATGGGATCCATCAAGATTCCAAACCACCGTTAATTGCCCACACTTTGCATAATTACAATAGGTCCTCAGAGTTATATTTCATATTTCTAGTTTTAGATACAAGTGATACATTTATAGAAATAGGATGAACACACTCAGTAGATATAAGCTTTGTAATGATACCTTATAAGAGACCTTTTGCATGAAGCATATTCCAGTTACATTATATTCACTCATTAGCATATTTTTATAAAATCATATAGACTGCAACATCACACTAACTAGCTAACCCACAGCTTTGGATGTTAGGAATCCTAACTTAGGATATAGTTTTACTGATAGAAGGAGTGTTGTCTTGGAGCATTGGCATTCTCCTAATGTGGAACTTGAACCAAAGAACTTGTGACCCAGAGGTGAAAGTGCCATCAGCATGTGCCCCTCCATTGATTTACTGGTGTCTATGAGCATGTAGCAAATTAGCCAAATTGCATGCCCTATCTTTTCTCTTCACACTTTGTTAATTTGAAACATTCACTGCTGCAAGAGGTCCCTGTGACTGGATTTTGAAAAGGACTGGATAATTTTATGGCACTGTTATCTCTAGACTCTAGTAGTTATGCACATTCAGAGAATAAAGGATAATCAGATCTCATGTCTCAGGGTGTAAAATGATCATCTGCAAGATCCCAATTCCAAAATACCACACTGCACAACTGGTTAGGAGTTTATCCCTTCCTTTGAAGGGTCAGGTACTGGCACTGCCAAAAGCAAGATATCGGACTACATGCGCCAGTGATCTGCCCTGGCAGAGAAATCTTCTATTTATTCTTTTCAATGCATGATGACCTGACAATATCATTCACTGAGGGCAACTCCGAGATACAGTACTAGAAAAGCCCTTGGCAGCTGGCAGCTAGCACTATGTATCATTGCCGGGCACATGGCATGTGTGCTTAGGTCTTTAGTGGCATACGTTACTGAAAGTCACAGATAACTATTTCAGCTGCTACTTTGTCTGTAGAGTCCATTGTGGAAATTCTTCTCCTTCCATTCCTGCAGAGCGCTAGCAGAACAGATTAAATGGTGCCTCAGGAGGATGTGCATGGAAACTCAGGAGAGGTTTTTTTCCTCAGTCATAAGCACAATTCCTTAAACATGCTCCCTGAAGGGCTGAGTTTCCACTGCCTCACACCTTGGGTAGACAAGACAGTTACCTCTGTGTAGAGCAGATGTAGAGGTGCTGCCATTCTGATGACAGGGTACATCTACACTGCAGCTGAAGGTATAATTTCCAGCTCAGGTAGATACACATACACTAAGCTAGCACACTAAAAATAGCACTGTAACTGGGATGGGAAAGGTGGTGCAATAGGCGAGCTGCCCGAGTCGGTACCTTTGCACAGGTACCTACTCCTCCATGTCTGTCTCTGCCAGCTAACAAGCTACATGCAATTAGAAGTGTCATTTGAGGAATAGACCTGGAATGCCTGGTGCAGCTGCAGTTACATGCAGCCCTTCTGGCTGGCTTGCAACCACTCTTGGTCCCCCTGCCAATCTAGGGTGACCAGATGTCCCAATTTTATAGGGACAGTCCCAATTTTTGGGTCTTTTTCTTATATAGGCTCCTAATACCCCTCACCACCGTCCTGATTTTTCACACTTGCTGTCTGGTCACCTTATGCCAATCCTTCTGCTCTTACTCCTCAGCCTGTCTGTTCCTTCCCTCATTATTCCAGCTTCCAAACATAGCCCATGATGCTTCCTTTCTCCCCCTGAGGCTGTGATACTAGTCATCTAGCACTCCTTTACTAACCTCCCCGGCTTGCACTAACTCCTCCAACAGTCCCTAAGTCTTCAATCTATTGCATTTTTTAAAATTCAGGAATGAAGAGCCTTATAAAGTCACAGGGCTGGATTGTGTCTTTAGGCACAATCATGAGCAAGAGCCTCATGTGTATGCTACATCCACCTTGCGACTTGAGTCACAATTCCCTTCCTGCTCCTAGAAGGTAGGTAGCCATATAGTGCTGGCCAAGCTGGAGAGAGAGAGTAGAGCCAAGGCTCCATCCACTCCCCACCCAACTGCTTCAGGAAGGAAGGAAGCAGACAAATAGCTGTCTACTCCTGTGCACCTGTGACCGGGGTCCTAGTGGGGAGCCAGCTGTGGTCACTCAATTAGGGTGAACTGCAACGAATGGGGCAGACAATCCCCAAAAAGCTGGTGGATATTCCAGTACTTAGATTCACTAAACCAGCACCAACAGCTTCTTTATTACCTTACTGGTTACTCAAAAGTCCAAACAACACAGTTCCCTTAAAGTGATCCAGCCTCAGGCCTCCATCCAGGTACTCATGTCGTCAAATATGATGAAAATTTCTGTAAATCTTATTTCATTGTATAAAAGAACAGGTTCTACCAATCCCAAAGGATTGGACACATTACCTCCCAGATTAATGAATGTTTCCGATCTTACCCAAATACACGCTACAGCCAATTCTTATTAACTTAACCATACTCTCTCTCTTTTGTTTTTGTAATAAATTTTAGTTTAAAGATCAATATACATACAGACATGAGTTCAGTTCGTTGAGGTTCAGATTCACAGCAGAGATGGTGAGCTTTGTAGTTGCAAAGAGTTCCTTTAGAATTCACAAAAAGAAGAACAGGAGTACTTGTGGCACCTTAGAGACTAACAAGGTGCCACAAGTACTCCTGTTCTTCTTTTTGCGGATACAGACTAACACGGCTGTTACTCTGAAACCTTTAGAATTCAGTTCATAGGTCATAGTCCAATGTCCAAATTTCATATTCAG
Source organism: Malaclemys terrapin pileata (assembly GCF_027887155.1). Classification (NCBI taxonomy): domain Eukaryota; kingdom Metazoa; phylum Chordata; order Testudines; family Emydidae; genus Malaclemys; species Malaclemys terrapin. Next base: position 37,942,194 of record NC_071508.1, read on the forward strand.
GGCAAACCAGCATAACTGGGACCTCAGTCTTGTGACTCAAACTTCCCCTGACAAAATCTAAGCAGATCTGAGATGACAGAATCAGGATCCAAGGATCTTTTATACAATCTCATGTTTTTTGACAAGTTGGAATTCCTCAAGGAACAAAAGGTAATTAGGATGACTTTGAAGGACATCCATCACTGGTATGTAGGGCTTGTCTACACTGCAACATTGTCGACAAAACTTATGTCTTTCACGGGTACTTAAAAAAGCCCCCCCGCGAAAGACAAAAGTTTTGCCGACGCAAGTGGCAGTATGAATGTGGCTTTGTCGGCAGGAGCACTCTCCTGCCGACGAAGCTAACACTGCTCACGGGGCTGGAAGTATTTTGTTGGCAAAAGTGTTGACAAAATACTGGCAGAGAGCATTCACACATGCTGACTTTTAGCGACAAGGCTGTCCTTGTCGCTAAAAGCTGCATAGTGTAGACAAGCCCTTAGCTATATGAATTAACATAAGGCCATTTGCTTGTTCCTCCACCATTCACAGTCCATTTCAAAGAGAGATGAATACTGAGATATCTGGTGTTTACAATTTATTTACATGATTGGATGTTCTTTTGACCTCTGAATTATCAGAATACAGCATAGACTGTTGATTACATTGTCCACCCTACTCATACGTATGTAAATACACAAAACCACAAACATTATCTCCCCACATGTCTTCCATGGGTTAATTATTTTGCAGGATGTTTAACCCTTTCTGGCCATGCGTCAAAGCACCCAATCCCAAGGCCTAGGTAGCCAGCCTAGCAGTGTATGGGATAGTTCCTGTTACTTCCTGGCTCCTACTCATCTGTGCAGACACGTAGTCAAAGTCAGAATCTAATATAATGTACTACTCTGCTGCCAATTCTGTTTTTTTCTGTATCTCATGGTATCTGGTACTTTTGATTACCTGAGAATCTCAGCTTTCATTAAAAAAAAAAAAAAGTGTCTAGCCCTCATGATTGCAGAGAAAACTTGAAACATAACCAGAGTGCAACCTAAATAGTCAGAAACAAAAAGGCAGAAGCCCCCCCCACCAATTTCTTTATAATGTCATGATTTCTAAGCCAATCTCTTGATTTTATGGAGCTTAGACTCCTGATTTTTTTGAACCTTCTGGGTTAGCAATATTGCAAATATAAGGGTATGAAATATATATCATGATCTGGGACATGTGAGAGTTGTGTGTTGGTTTTTACACATACACAGCCTTCTGCATGTTTAACAAAAATATCCTCAGAGTGCTAAATGAGGCAAAGAAGGGCTTTCCTCTTGGCAGCATTATGGCAGGATGTCCATCCCAGTGAGACAACATGTGTTTTTGCACGAACATTTATGGAGCTGATTAGAAGTCAAAACCTCATGTAGAAACTAGAGGCCTGATCCTGGACCACTGAAGTCAATGGTACTTTTGCCATTGGCTTCAACAGAAGCAGGATCAAGACCCAGATGTAGAAAACCTGATTAGGGCTTGTGTATTGAGAGCTTTGAGTTACAAGTGGATCAAATAGTGGCCAGGCTTCAAAGACTGAAAGGGTCATGTTGGATTTGTAAACTAAACTTTCATGCATGAAATATAAATCTGTCATGGGAAATGGATTTACGGGTCCCAGCAGCTGAACAGTGGAATGTTTTAGTGAAATCCAATGTGTAACATAATGACTTTTTTGGTTTGTGTCTTTTTGGCTTAGGCTGAATAGAATGAGGACAAAAGAAATTGCTTGCCTAGGAATTTTATAGATAATTCACTGCTTAGACAAGAGTTCAAAAGCCTGATACATTGATATTATATAAAGCTGTATATCTCCTCCTCCCCCAACAAGGAAAGCTCTGCTCTGATGCAGAATCTTTTTGGGGATGGTGGTTCAGTCAGATCCTAAGTTTTACTGTAGTTCTTCTGGCTCGGTTGGAAAGAAGTGTGGTCTGATGGTTAAGGCACCAAGACTCAGGAGATCTGGGTTCAGATCCTGGCCTTGCCACAGGCTCCTTGTCTGATCTTGGGCATGTCACTTGATCTCTCTGTGCTTCACCTCCCCAGCTGTAAAATGGGAGACAGTAGTGCTTCCTTTTTCCCACGCTTGCTCTCTTCCCTGGAAAGGTTACACAACAGATAATGTATTATTCTGGACATATACACCTAGCACAATGAGGCTCTGATCCCAGTTGGAGGCCTTTGAATTCTGCTGTTCTTCAAATTCCTTGCATTTCTTTCACCTCTTACCAATGGCCCTGCTGTGTCATCCAGTTTTGTGTTCACCCTCCAGCCCTGTCAACAAGAATGCAAATAAATGTAGATTTTTTTTTTGTAACAAGAAGGATCTTGCTAAAGCCTATATGTGAAATTTAAAAAATGGTTCATGAAAGCTTTTTTAATGTAGAGCCCTCCCCCCGAGTTGTGGCCCAAAATAGCCCTGCATTGTGGTCACACATGAGAATCAGGGAGGTAACAGAACGCTGAAGGTGGAGGTTTAGCTTCACTTGAGGAGAGGCAACGTGGGCCAATGGGGAGGTATCGAACTGGGTCTCAGGAGACCTGGTTTCTATTCCCAGTTGTGAGAACCAAAGCATCAATTTAGGGAGGGATACCTGGGCTCCAAGGTAGATCAGTTCATGCCCTCCAAAGGCTCTCTATGTTTTGGGCTCAAATTACTGAGGGGGGAAAAGGCTCTGTCTACTTATTTGTTTATTATTTTAATAACATTTATAATAATCAAAAAGGTCATATCAATAAGGCTAAACTACTACAATTTTTATCAAACTCAGCATTAATCAACTCAGTTATCAAATTAAGGTCAACTGAACTAATTAGCAGCAATACTGGCATGAAATCAGTTTAGTCAAATCATCAGATTAACACAGCAAATAATCAGTTCTTAATCCTAAAGCAGAAGTTCAAGGAAATAGCTGTTTGCTTAATTAGAAACCACAGTCAGAGAACTTTTACTCTCAGCAATGGCACCAATATTTATCTGGGTGGATATTTTAGCATATCCATAGCATTTGTTTACATCTGTGCCATGCTCTCAAAAGCCAATTAATGCTTTCCTCCTTGCCTACAGTTAGGTACAGAGGATAACCCAGAGCCGGCACTAGGCATAAACAGACTAAACAATTGCTTAGGGCCCCGAGCAGCTCAAGGGGGCCCCTATTTGCTTTATATTATGTGTTGTGCAGAGGGCCCCCCAAAATATTCCTCTTTAGGGTCCCCACTGGGCTAACACCACCTTTGGGCTAATCTGTTTCCTCTTCTCCCCTCAAATATAAACTTTACTAAGATACTTTAATAAAAGAAAGTTTTACCAACTTTTTCTGTAAACAATGAGAGAATTAGTAACAGACACATTGTTAAGGTGACCAGATGAGAGGAAGAAAATATCGGGACACACGGGGGCAGGGGTCACTGGCGGAGCAAAAAAAAAAAAAGGGTGTACCACGAAATATCAGAACAAATTGCGTCCCGACCAAAGACGCGGGACAAACGCCTAAATATCAGGATGGTCCCGATTTTATTGGGACCTCTGTTCACCCTACACATTGTATTGATTTTAAGGCAAAGTTTAGGGAATATTCTCTGGTTCCTCTCCGTGTGCCCTTAACAGGATCTACTACACCTATAAGCATCCAACTGTGCACTCACAGTCTAAAATAGTAAAAAGCAGAGATGTCTCCCGAAAAGGAAAAATTAAATGTTTGAAGTGAAAAACAGGTTTGAACTAGTCAGCTCTCTGACTTGTGTGGTGTAGGGACCTGTAACTGCAGTTGTGAACCTAGGGTGACCAGATGTCCTGATTTTATAGGGACAGTCCCAATATTTGGGGCTTTTTTTAATATGGGTTCCTATTACCCCCACCCCCGTCCTGATTTTTCACACTTGCTATCTGGTCGCCCTATGTAGACCAGACAGTGATTGCTGGCATTCGGCACTCTTCACTCTTCACCGGGCGTTTTCAGATACAGGGAAAACTAATCAAGGCTAGGAAGATGATGTTGATGTTGTGACTCCCCTTCTCCTGGAAGCGATTAATTTCAGGGTCTGGCTGGGAGGGTCAGTCTTCTTGAGATGGCTGGTGACCCAAACGGGCACATAGCCCTCTGCATGACCTTGGTCTCACAGCTGACTACACTACTTTATTCCATCACCCAACTCCTTCGGAGCTGTGAGCAAATCTGGGGCGCAGTATACCCTGGGTACAGATGACATGGTCCAGTCCCACCACAGTGACCAAATTCCAGCCTGTGGATAGTTCGGAGAGTTCCCCTTTAGCCCCGTGATTTCTTTCAGATGTTCATTTGTACAACCGCAGACAAAAAGAGGAGGAAACATGAGGCAAGTTCTGGGGATTCCTGAATATTTTTAGAAGCAAACTGGGGGTTCATGAGGGGAGAAGAGAGGCGTTTGGGTGGCAGGAGGGAGGAGGAGAGGGAGGGTATCAGAAATGCAGACGTTCCCTGACTTTAATATTTCCTCTTGTTGTCTCCAAAGGGGTGACAGTAACAGTTGCACCAGACGTCCCCATCTCCCTCTCAGTGGAGAGCAATAGGCACTTCTGTCTTGAGAGCCCTTCCAGCATAGCCATGGTCCCCCTACAGTACATGGTGTGCATCAGTCAAAACATCACGTCTGCCCACCAGGAAGTAGGGAGCCAGCTCTCAGAGCAGGAGAGGAGGCTGCCAAACACTGACATATTAAGGTAAGAGAAAAATCTTCCCATTCCAGAAGGCACCAAACAACTATCCAATGGCAGCAACCCTTGGTTTCTATCGAACTGGGATGGACTTCCACCAGCAATCCAGAGTGAAAAGCTCTGTACCCAGTGCCCTGAGCCATCCAGTCTCCCAGTGAATGTAAAACAAGAAATTTAATGAAAACATTTCCATTCCTACTACTGTGCAGTAGTATCACCATTAATTGATTGGTTCAAAAGCTAGGATCCAAAAGTCCAGTTCACTGGGGACAGGACTGGCTCTAGGCACCAGCAAACCAAGCACATGCTTGGGGCTGCACAGTTCCAGGGGCGGCATTCCAGGAGGGTTTTCTTTTTTTGTTTGTTTGGGGCGGCAAAAAACCTAGAGCCAGTCCTGACTGGGGAGGAACATTCCCATTTCTTCTGCACTCAATACCCAAAGTAATGCTCCAAGTGGATCTAGACCATATACTCTTTGGTGGGAAGGGGGTTGTATTCTCCAACTATTTCCTCCTTTTACTCTCTCCCACACCCCCGTACACACACTGTCTTCAGAGACCTTGTGTCATGTACCTTCTGCCCAGCTGTGGGATGCTAGACATACTAAATATCTGGTAAGATCAAGAAAGACTTTTTTTTTTTTTTTTTTTATTAATTATCCCGATGCAGGTTGCCAATCTGGAGGCATTACAAAGCAGCGGATTCTGCTGCCAAAATGGAGCGAGGATTAAGGTCTTTCTTCAACAGATTGAAAAGACATCATCTCGGGGAGGGGCTAATTGCTCTCAACGAACATTCCACAATGTTACTTTCCAATGCGGTATGTGCAGTCATGCTGGTGAGGGCAAACTGAGGGACTGCTTAGGAAAGCCCAGCAAAAAGGGGTGATGGAGCTCTGCTACTCTGGAGCAGGGAATGGGCCATTTTTTGATGTAGAAACCTAATGCCCCCAGAGAGCTACTTTAGGAGATAGAACAGAGAGGGCGACCTCTTCCAAGAGTTTCCCCACCCCCAAAGGCAAGAAGTGGTGACCAGTGCATGGTTTGGTTGGTGGGAGAACGTAATGGAACGTTTGAACCTTTGAAAAGGTTGTGTGCAGGGGAATGGGAGAGTATCGGAGATGGTTCGGATGTTATCTGAGGCTGGGTCTCCCATCTCTATGGCAAACAGTAGGGCTGGATAAAAGTTTTCAAATTTTTTTTTTTCATTGGAAAATCGACTTTGTTCAAAAACAAAAAACCTCATGGTTTTTCTAAATTTTCTCTGGCGAAAAAAAAATGAAAACTAAAAACTTTCAGTTTTGGCTTCTCCTTTTTTCCTCCTCTCCCTGCAACCCCCTTTTTTCAGTGGCAAAATGGAAAAAAAAAAGAGAGAAGAGGGGGGTGAACGGGACAAAATTTTTGAAAAAAAATAAATAAAAATTGAACAAACAAAAACATTATCCTTTTTGAAACCTGAAAAATGAAAAATATTTTGAAGTTTTCAAACATTACCATTTTTGGACTAGTTCTAGTAATTTGCATGTAACGTAATGATCCACACACCATTAAAGAGGGGGCAAAGTGTTGTATGTACTTTTCTGTATAAATCTAATCTTAAGAATAATAAAAGTTGTTTTGCACTTAGGGTACGTCTACACTGCAGTCGGAGGTGTGATCTGCATTCGCGAGAGTACACCTGAGCTAGCTTTTATTTAGCTAACGCGCCTAAAAATAGCAGTGAAGATGCAGCAGTGCAGGCTAGGAACACAAGTACTTACCCAGGTTTCTGGGTGGGATCAGGCACCCTGCACTGCCATGTCTTCACTTAGCTGTGCTAAGCTAGTATAAAGTGGGGATGTCTAGCCAAGCTATAATCACACCTCCCATTGCAGTGTAGGCTTACCGTTAGTGTGCTCCTGAATTGTTTGTGGGTTGTGGTTATTTTTTTTAAGGGATGATGAAGGCTATTTAATTTGAGAGGAAGGACCTTCTTGTGGGTCAGGTACTGGACTGGGACTCAGAGAGCTGGGTTCACTTCTCAGCTCTGCCGTAGACTCCCTGTGTGACCTTGGGCAAGTTGTTTATGGCCAGATTTTCAAGAGTTTAGATACCTGAATGAAGTGGCTGGATTGTCAAAAACGCTCAGTTCCCAGCTCAGTTCTCAATCATTTAGGTGGTTTAAGTGAGAGCTGAGCTCTTTTGAACATCTGCCCTTTAATCTGTCTTTACTTCAGTTCCCCAACTGTAAATTCAGTCCCTTATTCTTTCTATCTTGTCTATATTGATTGTAAGCTCTTCAGAGCAAAGCTTATCTCTCATTCAGTGTATGTGCAGCCCTCAGCACAATGGGATTCCCAATCTCATTTGGAGCATCTACATGCTACTGTGATACTGCTACTAATAAAGACTGGGTTGTTAACTAGTCTGACTTGCCAAGCTTTGCATTCTCTGGCCATTAGTTTCAAGTTACCCTGATGACTTGTGTTCAAATTATTGACTAATAGTGCACTCTGTTCTTCCTTCCCGCCAGGACCATATGCACTTGCCCATGGCTAGTAGGAAGATGCATGCTCTGAGACACACCAGGGACTTCTCGTTAATTAAACCTGTGAAGTTTTCCATAACTCTGTCCCCGTATACAAGCATCAACTCCCAGCTGTTTCTGATGTCTCTGCAAGAGGGCAAAGAAAATTACTGGCTGAGCCTCCAATCGAAATTCGACAGCCACCCGGTACAAGCCTATATTGCTTTTCTGATCCAATCACTTAAATCTAGAAAAACAACAAGGAGTCTGGTGGCACCTTAAAGACTAACAGATTTATTTGGGCATACCCACGAAAGCTTATGCCCAAATAAATCTGTTAGTCTTTAAGGTGCCACCAGACTCCTTGTTGTTTTTGTAGATACAGACCAAACGGCTACCCCCTGATACTTAAATCTAGAGAGTCTGAACTCAGAAGAAGCCAACAAGTGTAAGAAACACTTGGCTGGTTAAACACTCTTTCCGCAGTAATAGATAATCAATGCAGCACACCACACTAGACGGTGTTTAAATATTAGTGATCCAGTCTCAGACCTGTAAAATTTAATCTAAATAAAGCCATATCTTGGATTATTTAATAGAATGTGTCACTGAAAAAATATTATCCACTTTAGTTGTCTGTTAACCAAAATAACTCCTGACACAGATTTTTTGTGTGCTATATTAAAAAGCTAAATCTCTTTTGATAGAGGCTCAGTTTCAGACCAGTGACACTTGTGACACTGGGATATGTTACTACAGAGAGTAAGTTATGAAATGTTTTAAGATGTGCATTGTAACTGGATTTAAAAGCAGGCACAGTTAGGTCAATGTGGGGCCAATTAGTCTTATCTATATCTTTCCCTACATTTCCTGTGAAAAGCCTATATAACTCTTCCCCCCTTTTCCCCTTTCAGTTCTAAATTAGAAGAGAGTCCATTAGCCCAGTCTTCATAAGCAACCGTACAACAAATGGGCAGTACCCATAACTCGGTACCCAGCTGCAGGCCTGCCATTATAAAACCAGGATATTTATAGCCAGCCTCTCTTGGGCCATCAGTGGTAAAAACTTGAGCCTCTTCCACTTTAGCTCATGGACTAAGGTCTGGAGCTGGCAGCTATTGCAATCACTCTCCTACTGTGGAGTACAAATGCAACTCCATATTCCTGGCAAACCGTACAATAATGAACCATTACATGGCAGAGCAATGCAGATCATTTTCTGGTAAGCAAGTAGATTTCAAGTTTCCACAGGGATATCTTAAATCAAAATAAAACAAATAGTTAAGTATGAAAAATGCTCTTTGCAATATTTATTCACTGACACATATTTCATAATTTACAAAGGATTTTTTTAATTGTAAGCTTGATTTTCAGTTAAAGGAATTTTCAGGTTTGCTGCCAATAGCCTGGAGAGAAGTGTAGGCAATTAGGGTTTGATCCAAAGCCTGTTAAAAAAAACTCTTCATGACTTCAGGTGCACACTGGATCAGGCCTTTCACCAGCAATACGGTGCTGCCAATTCTCTCACGTCAGCAAGTCATGCTTTCCACAAGTCACTTCAAGGGTGCCCAACCGGTATACATCCAGAATAAAAGCTCAGTGCTATCTAAATTAATCATAATGCAAAATAATAACATGGTGTATTATATCATGGGAGAGAACATCTTCCTGACCTCACCTAGTGATCAGCTTATGTCCTGGTGCACGAGGACTGAGAGCTTTTACAATTCCATCCTAGCTAGTGTAACTGCAGATGCTCTGGAATTAGTAAATGTCTAATGGTTCAAACCCAGCCTCATAATACCCTTGCTGTATCACAGACTCCTCTGCTTACCAAGTGGAAAGGGCAGTTTTCTGTCCGGCTGAACGTGACCAATGATGCTGCAAGAAGCTGGTACATGGACAGGGTGAGCCTCTTGTGGCAGAGACTGGGAGCGCAGTACGTGACTTTTGAAGGTGCTGAAGGAAACATGTTCGCAGAGCAGGCAATCCAGCCACCCAGAGAACTGGAAGGGGATAAATACATTGGCATTTTTGCACTAATGGCAGCTACGCTGGGAAATTCGACAATAATTAGTGCCGTCACAAGGTGAGTCTCAGGAAAAGTGCTCAAAAGGTGAAATGAAAACAGAGATCTAAAGCCCCCTGTTGGTCCTATTTCAGTGCAAGCAGGATAGCTGGGCCAGGGTCCAAACAGCCAAGGAGGAGGGGGAACTGTACGCGAGCCCTGTTTTAACCCTGCCTGGGAACTTGGGTGGGCATTGTGGAACGAGAGATTCTGCCTGTGGCACAATTTAAAGCACACAGACTAACTCATCTTCATGCCCCTTATCTGCAATTGGCTTCAATGGAGGAGAGCAGTGGTTGGTTTATCTCCCCCTGAACAAACAGGCCAGCTAATGGCAGCTGCCAGTTCTGCCATGCAAGCAAGCAGAGAGTGCGTCTACGTTTGTGCTGTAGGAGGTATGATTCCAGCTCATGTAGACATACCCGCGCTAGTGCTACTCGAATCAGCACCTAAAAATAGCAGTGTGTCTGCAGCAGCGTGTGTGGCAGCTCGGGCTAGGTGCCCCATCAGGTGCCTGGAGGTCAGGTGGGATTATACTCAGGGCAGCTAGCCCAAGAATCTGCCTGTGCCACCAGGGACACTGGTATTTTTAGACGCTAGCTCAAGCAGAGCTAGCGCAGGTACGTCTATCCAAGCTGGGAATCACACCTCCCAGCTCATATGTAGCCATGCCCAGATCTTCAAAGGCATCTAGGTGCTGAATTACGATTGATTTCAATCCTGCAGGGTGAGTATGTGAGGAGGCTTTTTTCTTTCCCTTCCTATCAATGTTTGTTTTATTTTTATTTTTTTTGCGTCATGTTTACAGGATGACACACAAATCCAAGGTCTTTGCCACTTATGGTAATTCAAGCTCCCACAGCACCTTTTGCAAAGCAGGGACATTAACTCCAGTGTTTTAGCCAAAGTCCAGTCTGAGCAATTATTTTGCACCTAATGATCACCTGTAGTTTCAAATGGATACAGTCTTCTTCACTTTCTCTCCTATAATGTTGCTGTACACTACCAGAAGTGGGTGTATTTCAGTGGCAGGGACAGAGATCAGTGCTTAATTTGTGCCAGGGCTTGCCAGGGCTGAGACCCGGCAGCTTTAGGCAGGGCCACCCAGAGAGGGGGGCAAGTGGGGCAATTTGCCCTGGGCCCCGCAGGGGCCCCCTGAGAATATAGTATTCTATAGTATTGAAATTTTTTTTTATGTAAGGGGTCCCCAAAATTGCTTTGCCCCAGGCCCCCTGAATCCTCTGGGCAGCCCTGCCTCTAGGCTTGGCACTTCATAGCCCGGCACCTCTGGGCTTGCCACATAAGTTATTAAAGTAAATCATTGATTGATCCCTGGCACCTCTTTCATTATGAATTAAGCCCTGCACTGATCTCTAAATAGCCTTTACATATCTCACAGCAGGCCTAATTAGTCAATTAATGTTTGTAACACACTTTGAGATACTCTGATTAAAGGCACTATCACAGTGGAAAGCTTTGTTGTTTTTTATTATTGGGATCTCTTGTATTTACCAGATGGTGAAGGGATACAAATTGTTCGGGAAATATTTTCAAGCTTCTTATGAGGATTTTACAGGAAATTGGAGACAAAGATCATTTTAAATGGTTCATTTTTTAAAAAAGAAAGGCTGTAACTCTCCTTTTGAATGTTTTAGTTAAAGAGATATTTCTAAATCAGCTGTGGGATTGACAGTGATTCAGAAAGAAGGTTCTGTCTGTGACTATTCAGAAGAGTGTAAGGTAGCCCCTAGCTAGTGAAAGCAGTAAGGTGACAAGCTGTTCCTACAAGCAGGTCCTCTGCTGATGCAGATTTGCTCAGCCACTTGTATTTAGTAGTTCTCAGATACCAGAACTGCTCCATAAACCATTGCATCAAATCCCATGTCACCTCTTAGAAAGCATCACCAGAAAGTATTTTTGGGAGCACCTGTGAACCAATCAGTCAGTTAGTAGTATTACTATTGCTTATTGTTTATGGTGCCATTTATATTCACGGCATTTCTTTAGATACCTAAAAGACAGTATCACTGCCTTGAAGATCTTGGAATCTAAATTACCCAGTTGGGCCTGGATCACAGTGTGATAAAGGTTAAGAACCCCTAGTTAATGGTGTTCTACTAAAAGCAAAGGTCACCACTTCAGAGCGCTAAGAGCATATAGGCACAGATCCTGAAGTTTTTCCCTAATCCTAGCTTGCACACAATTCCTGTTGACTTCACAGAGAGTTTTGCTTGAGTAAAGTCTGCAGGATCTGGCCATGACTGCACATCCAGAAAAGCAACACCCAAACTATCTTATGGACCTATACCAGAGGGACCATGCTATCAGAAGCCTTGTGACCCCTGAGTGTGCATTGAGGGCCCAATCTAATTCCCAATTAAGTCAATGGAAGGACTCCCAATGGCTTCAATGGGCAATAGATCAGACCTTGAGTAATGGCACACAGAGCAATAAGGAAGCCATGAGGAAGGCTTTGCTGAGTATTGTAAGGATAGGTGTTATGGCGCTATTGCAGTAGTGACTGTGCTAATGGCTGTTCTGGAAATGCCCAAATGTTTCTAGGAGCTGGGAGCAGTCTGCATCTGATGCAAGTGCTCATGCAGTTTATAAAAGTGCTGTACCTTCTCTCTAGCCAATCTGACTCCTGTGTGCTTGCTAAATACTATGTGGTGTCAGGAGATACATAAAAGCAAAATTGGAGGACTGACTTCCTCCAACCCCATTGGAATTGCAAGGAATCCTCACAAGGAAATGGCATCAGTGTTTAAACAGTTTGATATTTTTCTCATACTGATGGGGATCTCAGAGAAAGCAACTAAAATGCCAGCCATGCTGTTTCTCTGCATGTCAGGATCAGCAGTATTGCAAACGTCTGATGCTTTTACATGGAAGGAGGGACTAGAAGACATAAAGAGGATTTGGCATAGATGATGTATATAGATATTAGGAAAACCTTTCTAACTTTAAGGATAGCTAAGCACTGGAACAGGTTACCCAAGTCATTTGTGGAATCATTGTCATTGGATGTTTTAAAGAATGGGCTAGACAAACATTGTCAGGGATGGACTAGGTCTACTTAATGTTGCCTCAGCACAGAGGGAAGGACTAGATGACCTTGTGAAGTCCCTTCCAGCCTTACATTCCTATGATTTTAGAATTACTTAAACCTAGACAAATATTACATCTGAGAGACATTCAGTTTTTAAAAATTCATATTCAAGGGCAATATGAACCAGTTAATTTATAAGTGACTAACTCAATGATTAAAGCTCAAACTTGAATTTGGGGAATAATGTGACTTTTAATAACCAAGAGGCTTGTATATGGAATGCAAAATGACCAAGTGAGGCAAACTGCTGTGGAAAAGATGATTTAACCCACCTTTTAGACATCTTGTTGGGACAATGAAATGAGTGAAATGGCTTTTGGTGATCTGGGCACAGATAAGCAAGTAGTCCAGTGTCGTCATGGTAAAGAGACAATACCAGAAATGAAGGAAATAAAAATAAAAATCTCTCTCCATTAGATGTGGTCAAGAACATTAGCCAAGGAATTCCCCAGCATTTGGTCAAATATGGTATGAAAGCAATGAAAAAATAATTTTTCAAAGATATGTCAAATAGTTAAACTTTAGTGTCTCCTTCTTTGGCAAACAATTCTCTAATTCAGATCTCTTTGTTGGTAATATCTGCAGAATTTACTGCTTCAGATTAACAAATACAGCTAAGCATTAATGACAGAACTGTAGCCTTTTAACCTAGACACTAGAGTACAATGTAGTGTTATTCCATTAAATATCTAGTACTGTCGGTAAGGAAAGGATACAGAAAATTGAAGTAAAGCTTGTTTCATATTCAGGTCAGAAAATACTGGTATAAAGGCAAATAACTATTACAATTTGCTTTAGAAACCAGTATAATATAATATCTTTTCAAACAGTTAAACACAGATGGTATCATCTGTTTGAAGACTAAAAACCTATCTAGCCATGAAGTTAGTTAAAAATATGTTTGCTGTAAACACCATAAAATCACATACACAGAGCATAGGCTGTATCTGGAGAGACTTCTCAAATGGCCTCAAAGACTCAGGGTGTCTGAAAGAAAAATTCCAGTTAGAGAAACAAGTCAATTTACTCTAGTGGTCTAATTACGAAGGGAAAAAAATTGTGCTAATAGATACTGACAAGTGCAATTTTAACTGTATGGAAAAAACAGTAATTACTGAAAATTTAGATCAACTTACAGACTGATTTAACTCTAGACATGTAAACTGAAAGCCAAATGAATTAAGAATACATATCAATCCATGTGCTTTAAATAAAGTCATAAAACCTGAACTGTATATGACTAAAACTTGAAGAATGGGGGCCAAACACTTTGTACCAAAAAATATTCTCAGTGTTAGATGAAGAACCTGCATTGTGTCAAGTTCTAAATTAGTGACTTTTCAGACACTGGGTGTTTTACGGGTGTGCCTTTAGTTGTTACTTGTGTTCCAGAGCATATCAAAAAGTGTAAAGACTTGTGAGGAGTTCCAAGGGATGAAAGTTATAATAGATGAAATTCAGATTTGGGCTAGAGACCTTAAAGAACACAATGAAAGACTTAGGTGATTTTGGCAGACAGCAAGGGAGAGGCACCTAACCATGAATTTAACTTCTATTAGACCATTTGTTGATTTTTATCTGTATGGGACATTTGTGCACTCGAAGAGTAGCCTGTTGCATTTGACTCATGATACCTAAACATGGCGGAAAGAAACTACATCTAGATTGAAAAGAAGGTGTTTGTGTTTGTCTTACATTATGAACGTACCCACACCCACACCCACACACAAAAAGAGCCATTAATAAACTGGTTGAAGACTGCTTGAAAATGTGTTTAGATTTAATCTTCAGCACAATCTAGATCCCAATTTGTGATGCTGAAGTTGGAGAGAATTATTCCATACTTGAAATAAAAATTGAATAAGGAATTGCTCCAGCTGATACCAATAGCAGGGCAGTAAACACATTAATACCACCTGACAATAATGTAGATGAATATGAAATTCCTGCAGTGAGACCTATGTCTATTTTAACCTAAAAAATAACAGAATTCCTAACTGGAACATGAAGTTATCCTGCTTTACATAAAATTAAACTAAGAGTTTTGCAAGGACAGCACAATGAAAGAGCAGAGTTAGAAATAAACCTAGTCATTTCAGGACAAAAGCGGGGAGGAGGATGTTTTGCTAAAGCCAGACAGATTAATTGTTCCAACATCACCATACAAATAAACTCTTGCTAAAATACACTGAAGTCATCTAGGTATTGAAAAATGTAAGCAAATGGCAAAAGGTGTCTTGTTCTAGCAGGGATGAGCATTCAGAGTATGTCTACACTAGCACTGGAGGTGTAATTTCCAACTTGGGTAGACACACAGCCAGCAGTGTATCTGTGGTTGCACAGATGACAGGACGGGCTAACTACCCCAAGTTCTACCTAGGCGTTCAGACTATCTGTTCTAGCTCCAGCATATGCACACACTCAGATGACACACATCACAGCACAGGGTGAGGCAGATAATGCTTTCTGAAAGAGTTGAGGTAGCCTGGCTTACTAAACATTACATGTGTTTTTCTGGTTTGCTGTTCATCTGCCGTTGTTGCTCCTAGATCTAACCATCTGCCACTCTTCATTCAAATGACCCCGCTCCAGTCGGACTGGAGTTATGCTGGTTTGAAGGGAATTATACCTTCTGTGCTTCACTACAGTCTTCTTGGCTACAACTTCTTCATTCCGGATGCAGTAGGTAATATATTTTTATGATCTGTTCATATCCCAGATCATTCTGCATGAATTTTGTAAGGTCTAAACCATTGCCTATTGCTACGGCAGGAAGAATGCATGTGGTCTGTTAGCTCCATCAGCAAGCTGCTAAAAACCATAGTAAGCTATATTAAGACACAGCCTCAGGGGGGTTTATTTGGTATCCTATTCTATGCCACATCAAGTTTATTTGATTTACTATTAACAGGAATTAACCAGGGAATTTAAAGAAAAGCTTTTATAAAATTAAATTGGAAACCCATATGCTTCTAGCTTCCCTGGGATTAGATTTCAAAGAATTCCTTAACCTTGTATCAAGGCCACCTTAACTGGGTCCAGCTCATTGAAAATATGCCAGGAGCCTGAGGGCTGCATGTAAATTTGTATAAACTGGCATAGATTGCGTCCACGTTCGTCTCTGGGCTAGACTGTGCACTGGCCATGTGGCGTAGTGGGAGCACAAGGAACTGCGCACCAGCTCCTTGAGGTGTTGAGCCCGAGCCTCACCTGGTGTTAGTTAACATAGCTCCACTGCATTCAGTGAAGCTATGCTGACTTATAGCAGCTCAGGATCTGGTCCCTTGTGTCTGAGGCAGGCGTGATACCTCTGGGAGCAATGGGGAAGCAGGTACAGCAGCACCATCCACGTCCTTTTCTCAGGGTGGGGCATATGCTCACCCCAGTCTGCCTCTCACAGGAGTTTCTCTGCAATGCTGTTGGTGCTAGAGTCTCCTGGACCAGGGATGCAAGGGCCAAGATTATACCCGCACAGAGGTTTCTTGCAGGTTTCTTGTGTATATTGGGACCTGCCAAGGGCTGCACCAAGAGGGCCTACAGAGGCTGCATCTTATTGCTCTATGGGCTGCATAGCTACCTGGTAGTTATGCTTTTGCCATCACCTGCCCCAGGCCATCTCCCAACTCAGAGGGTAAGAACAATGGTTGTCTCTATGAATTTCTGCTGACACTTTAAAATGGTTGCACTGAAGTCTGCATTCAAGTCCGGCACATACGAGTCAGGTCTGAGAAGGAGGATCCCTTATGAAAGGCCTAATGGAGAGTAGCTGTACAATCCATGGGTGCCATTTTCTATGCTTAGGGCTCTGCTCCTCATTAGTAACTTGGTGCAGAGCTCCCACTGACCATGTCCTTACAAATGGCTGCTCCCAACCCCCTCAGATAATTTTTGACCTGCCGCTCCCCGCCGCCCCTTGACCAGCCAATATTTTCATGGTGACACTTATCAGCACCGGGAGTTCAACCATCGCTGCAAACTCTGCTTACACAAAGTCAGCATCATTTGCACTGGTGCAATTTATCCCTTATTCCAGCCCAGTTATGGAGTTGCTCAACAGTTCCCGTGCTGATTGGGGTGTGGCCTCAGTAGTCCAAGTACAAAGCCACAGCACTAGGTCTCCTGAGGGAAAGGAACTTCCTCTTCCTCCATTGCAACCTACAAAATGATCCAACTGATGTAGCTCTGGATCATTCATAGTGGAGCCTTGCCTAGAGAAACCATTGCTAAGTTAAGCAATAAGCCAGGGCTGATGGGCAACTCCATGGCCTTGTGGAGGAATTGTGCTCATTCCAGAGGCACAATCACGGGTCAGTGTAGGTGTCTCAGATCATTTATAGAGAGCCGTGTTCTTCATCTTGGAACCTGTCTTATCCCATTGGACAAAATTGGAGTGACTGGTGCCTCGTGTCCTCTAGTGGGAAACCTGTTCACCCTAGATGGAGAACTGAGGGGGACTGTTGACTCACTCCCTATAGGGCCATAATTATTCTAGAGGTTCAAACTGATGAAGATCCTGATAGAAGGGGACAGACCTGGGCCAGTAAAGACTGTGTTTTCCTTCTCTCATCAGTGAAGGGGACAGAGAGGTTGAAGGTGGATGGCTGGATGCCAGGTTGTGAAGCCTCATTTAACTGCAGTTTTTTGTTTTCCTTTTGTGTAATTAACAGCTAGTAATTTAATATGAAGTTGCTGCCTCTTGTGTCTGTGTACCTCAGAACCTCCTCCTTTTTGACCATTTCACTCTTGCAATGGGGTTCGTTTGAATCATTCACACTTGGCAGAGGGGGGATGTTGGAAAAAAACACCCCCAGAGCAGGGGGAGAGGGAGTTGTTATTAGAGCCGCATCTGCACAGGTTGTTTACACTTTCTTTGACGTTTCTGGCTTCCTGCTTACAACGTGCTTGGCTAAAGCTCCCTCAGGCAGTGCAGGGCCAGAGCAGCACTTAGTTTCTCTCAGGTCTAATTTAATATTGTTTTTTACAGCTCATTTTTCGCATTTAAAACTTGCTTTAGCAGATCCAGACCCAGAAGCATATTACTGGCCTGTCTAAACACACCCTTAAAAGGAGTTTATCTTAATAATGATGAGATTACCCCTTTTTTTTTCTTTAACTGTATATATAACATTACATTGCATCACCCCCCCCCCAAAGCCTATGTCAAAACAACATTATGCATTACAAACTTAGAAAAGATCAGAATTTAGGTATCCTGCACAACTTTCATTTGGCCCCTTGTGCATATCCATTATAATACAATCTTTAATGTCATGATCACATACTATTCTTTTCCACAGGACTCTTCCCTCATTCAGTGCAGGTTGGTCAGTGAATTTTGTTTTATTCCCATCATTCAGTGTATAGCCCTCAGCCTTATTTAATGTACACTGTTCAAACCTTGCCCTAAGGACAGAATCATTAATTTCCTTGTGGTTTTTTTCTATGGCTCTCATTAAACATTAATTAATTTATTTTCATAACATCCCTGTGAGATGCAGGATTGGTATTATCTCCACTTTATAGAGGGGGAGACTGACACACAGAGAAATTAAAGTCAACAGTGTCCACTGATATGTGATGCGAGGGGCCTGATTCTTAAAGGTATTTAGGTGCCTAAAGCTGCAGATAGGTGCCTACTGGGATTTTCGAGTGCCTATGAAAATCCCACTAGATACCTATTTGTATCTTTAGGCTCCTATATATCTTTAAAAATATGGCCCTTAGGGTGTGAATTTTCAGAATACTTAGCATTATCTGCAACCCCTCTCTACCCAGGTCCTCCCTACCATAAGTTCCTTACCCTACTGCATTCTGTGTCATGCGGCTTCTTCTCTTTCCTCATGACCTAGATGCCAGCAGGGGGAGCATTGAGAGCACAGGACAATGTCCCTGCTCTCAGTTCTAGTGCCCTGCCCCAGAGCAGCCTGAAAGAGCAATTGCAGGGAAAGTCCTGGACTCAGTCCCAACACCGCTGGGATGTTGCATGCACAGTCCAGTGGTGTGTAAGAGCTGTGTGGAGTTGGTGCATGCTCAGAACAGACAGACTTGTTGGAGAATTTAGAAGCCAAACTCTAACACATCTCTATTGAGTGTGTATGAACGGCAATTTTTTCTTGGACAAATTTGGGTAGTTTTTCATGGAAACAGCAAAAAACACTTCTCTGTCACAAAGGCCACCCCCCTGCCAAATTTCAAGTTTCTGCTCCAAAGCCGGGAGACATTAGCGCTTCTAAAAATAACATTCCTACAACCAATTCATTAGCATGGGCAAGACAACATATTTGTTTCCTTATCCTGTTCTCGGAAACGGCTGAATTTTTTTTCTGAAACTTTCCCCCCAAAAGTTCAGCCACAGGCAGACACCCAGTGTGGAAAACTTCAGCCAAATGGTTTCAGTTTGGCAAGGTTATAAACAACAGAAAATAGGGTCCTTCAAATGAGAAGTTGTGGGCAACCTTAACTATAGGCAGTGTTACCTGCACCACCTAAAATGGTTATTTTTTCAGTCACCTTTTTCAAGCACATTTTTAAAATAGGGGATTTTTCGGTTTGAGTCCTTTCCCCTGCTTTAAAAATAGCTTTTAGTAGGAGACAGCCTTAGCCAGTGTTAGGATCTTCAGGTGCCTGCCAATTTGAGCATTCCTCCCTCCACCTTGAAGTACAGAGCAGCACTGTTTTCTGCTCACTCACATCTAGATGTACTGTTCTTAAGTGTCTCTACCTGGAGCAACTTACTGCGGTGATAACATTCATGGCAAATAGCATCCCCAGGCTTTTGATTTACAAACGGATAAGTTGGATACTTTTAGGTCTTGGCTACACTTGCAGATGTACAGCGCTGTGAGTTAAACCTGTCTTTGTACAGCTGAGTAGGGAAAGCGCTGCAGTCTGTCCACACTGACAGCTGCCCAGCGCACTGTCGTGGCCACATTTGTGGCAATTGCAGCACTATTGGGAACGGTGCATTATCGGCAGCTATCCCACAGAGCACCTTTTCCCATTCTGGCGCCGTGGGTTGTGGGAAGGGGGCGTGGGTGCGGGGGATTCTGGGTCCTGTCCCAATGCCCCGTGATGCATCGCTTCGCATTCCAGAAATCCCTTTGTTTCCGTCCACCTTTGGCGCCATCTTTCAACGGTTTCTGTGCAGCGCGATCTGTCTCCGGGAAATGGAGTCCGAACTGCTGAGACGTATGCTGATGAATCTCGCCAGCACGAAACGTTTGGCTGTCGAACTATCCAAAGTGACAGTGAGAGTGAGGGTGAGGAGTCTGACGATGCTATCGAGCCGCGTAACGCGTATGACACGAAATTGCTTGTGGCATTCACGGACATGCTCAGCACCGTGGAACGCCACTTCTGGGCTCGGGAAACAAGCACCGAGTGGTGGGATCACATTGTCATGGAAGTCTGGAATGACGAGCAGTGGCTGCAGAACTTTCGGATGAGAAAAGCCACTTTCATGGGACTGTGTGAGGAGCTTGCCCCCACCCTGCAGTGCAAGGACACAAGATTGAGAGCTGCCCTGCCAGTGGAGAAGGGGGTGGCTATTGCAATCTGGAAGCTGGCAACTCCAGACAGCTACCAGTCGGTCACAAACCAGTTTGGAGTGGGAAAGTCGACCGTTGGAATCATGTTGATGCAAGTTTGCAAGGCCATTAATCGCATCCTACTCAGAAGAACCGTGACTCTGGGTAACGTGCAGGAAATAGTGGATGGCTTTGCACAAATGGGGTTCCCTAACTGTGGAGTGGCGATAGATGGGACGCACATTCCTATTCTGGCACCACCCCACCTAGGATCTGAGTACGTTAATCGGAAGGGGTATTTCTCTATGGTTCTCCAGGCGCTTGTGGATCACCGTGGGCGTTTCATTGACATTAACACAGGCTGGCCCGGAAAGGTGCATGGTGCACGCATCTTTTGGAACACTTGGCTGTTCAGGAAGATGCAGGCCGGGACTTTTTTCCCAGAGCGGAAGATCACGGTAGGGGAAGTTGAAATGCCCACTGTGATCCTTGGAGATCCCGCTTACTCGTTAATGCCGTGGCTCATGAAACCCTCCACAGGGAGCCTTGACAGCAGCAAGGAACAGTTCAACTACAGCTGAGCCAGTGCCGAATGACTGTGGAGTGTGCCATTGGCCATTTAAAGGGCCGCTGGCGATCTCTGTATGGGAAGCTGGACTTGGCCGAAAACAGCATCCCCGCAGTTATATCCGCGTGCTGTGCCCTCCATAATATTTGTGAAGGGAAGGGTGAAAGCTTCACTCAGGCATGGACCTCCGAGGTTCGACACCTGGAGGCTGAATTTGCACAGCCAGAGAGCAGAGCTATTACAGGGGCCCAGCGCGGGGCTGCAAGGATTAGGGATGCCTTGAGGGAGCAATTTGAGGCTGAAAACCAACAGTGATATCTGGTGCCCTGCACGGGAGTGAAGTGCAGTAGTTCCAACCTTTAGGAATCAGTGTCTGCTGAGCAGACAAGCAGATTTGCAGTGCCTGTTTATTTCCTGGGCTAAGGAGTCTTTTACTTTATGCAATAATAAAGAATGTTTTCAAAGCCAAAGAATCCATTTATTGAAAAGAAAAAAAAATTATTTATTGAAAAGAAACAAGGGGGTGGAGTGGGGAACACTACAATCACAGATTCGCGTATGTCCTGTCTGGTGTTCTGTGCAGTGAGTGCTACACTTCAGGACAGCTATACTGCATGGTGATGGGGGTTGAATGCAGAGGGTAAGGGTCGTGGTTTTCAGGGCTGGGTGGCAAAGATACTGGTGTTGGAGGCAGTGGGTGGCGTGAAGAACACGGAAGTTGGGGAAAGTGGGTTGGAGGTGACAGTGGGGCACAACAGAAAGAGTTTTGGGACAAGGGCGGGGGGAGGGGTGCCGTTTGCGTTTGCGGTACTGCTCCTCTTTCTGCATGGCTACCAGCTCCTGGATAGCATCTGCTTGGCGCTCCAGGATACTTATGAGCCTATCAGTGCTTTGCTGCCGGTGCGCGGTGCTTTGTCGCTGGTGCGCTGCATTTTCCTGGCGGATCCTGCTTTCTCTCTCCCTCCAGTCCTGTGCTTTCTTATTCTCTTTAATAGATTGCCGCATCACTTCTTGCAGCATGTCTTCTTTGCTTTTTCGCAGTCTCTTCCTGAGACTTTGCAGTCTCTGAGCAGGCGATAAGAGGGACGGCTGAGGTCTCAAGTTTGATGCAGCTGTATAGGCAAAATGCAACATTTAACAGAGGCTGCATTGTTTATACCAGACAGAGTAATGATTCCCCCCGCACTTAAGGAGTAGAAAACACACAGGGTCTACACAATAGCATAATTTTTCCATCCGAAACAGAGCACACATATCCCACGTGAGCCTCAAAATGGTGAGTAAGGGGGACTGATTGTTTCAGGGCTGCACTGTCCTTTGGGTTTCTGTGCCCTGGGGAGAGTCAACAGCTTCAGGGGGCACCTACACTGAACACTGTCCCAACATTTTCCACAGGAGTTCATCCTGGACAATATCTCGCTGCTGAGGGTGACCTGGGAAGCAAGGGAGGGTCTTCTACTGCAATGCGGCTTCCGCCCTGCCCATATGCAGCTTGCCTGTGTGCAGCAATGGTCCCCCCGCCCCTCGCAGCACAGTGGTGCGGTCACGTTAGCCTGGCTGGGACAAGGACCACGGTGGCTCTCCCGATAAACCTGCGCAAGCGCATTGCACACGTTCTGGATGAGACATTCGAGGAGATTACCGAGGCTGATTACTGCGATGTGATAAACCACATCAATGCACTATTCTGCATCTAGGCATGCGTGCCTAACCCTCCTCTCCCAAAGAGCCCGCACCGAAAAAATTCCTTCCCGAAAAAAAAAAACTGCTTACCGGGAACCTGCTCTTCTGTTTGTCCTCCACCAAGTACCAGCCGCTGCGACTGGCTACCTTCCTCCTGGCTTGAGAAGAGCGCCTGGCTGCATGGCTCAAGGGATTCCAGGGTGTCTCCATCCGGCCCACCACCATCACTCCCGTTTTCCTCCTCCTCCTCCTCTTCCTCCTCCCCCCCGCCACACTGTCTCTGAAGTGTCCATGGTGGTGCTCAGAGTGGAGGTGGGGTTAACCCCAAGTATCACATCCAGCTCTTTGTAGAATCTGCAGGTCGCAGGGGGAGCACCCGAGCGGCCGTTTGCGTCGCGGGCTTTGCGGTAGGCACTCCGCAGCTCCTTCACTTTAATCCTGCACTGCAGGGCGTCCCGGTCATGGCCCCTTTCCATCATGTCCTTTGATAGCTTCCCGAAGGTATCGTAATTCCTACAGCTGGAGTGCAGCTGGGATTGTACAGCTTCCTCCCCCCAAACACTGATGAGATCCAGCAACTCGCCATTGCTCCATGCTGGGGCTCGCTTGGCACGTGGAGGCATGGTCACCTGGAAAGATTCGCTGATAGCCTTCCATGCCACGCCGGGCTGAGCAAACAGGAAGGGGATTTTTTAAATTCCCGGGGAATGTAAAGGGTCGGTCACATGGTTGGTTACCTGAGGCCAGGGCAGTAGAGTTTGAACTGATGACCAGAGTGGCTAGAACAGGCATTGTGGGATACTGCCAAATAATTCTGGAGGCCATTCACAGCGCATTGGGTGGCCACACTGGCGCTGCAGCGGCAGCGCAATACTCACTATTCCTCTCAGAGAGGTGGAGTACATGCAGCGCTGCAACCACGGAGATACAGCGCTGCAAATGCCTTGCCAGTGTGGACGGGGAGTGAGTTACAGTGATGGGGGAGCCTTTACAGCGCTGTAACTTGCAAGTGTAGCCAAGGCTTTAGAGAGAGATTTTTTACTCTCAGGGATTCTGAAATGTCTGGTATTGCAGACATAGCTGGACAAGATGCTCAAAAGAGGGTACCTAAAGCTAGGCTCCTAAAGCCATACTGAGAAACCTAAATAAGTGCCCCAATTTTCAAAAGTACTGAGCACCCCACAGTTCCCTCTGAGGTCAAAGGAGGTGATGGGCAGCCAGTGCATCTGATAACCAAGCCACTGATTTAGGTACATAGGATCATCAGGTTAGAAGGAACCACAAAGGTCATCTAGTCTAACCCCCTGTCAAGATGTAGGATTTGTTGTATCTAAACCAGGGGTGGGCAAACTATGGCCCGGGGACCGCATCCGGCCCTTCAGATGTTTTAATCTGGCCCTCAAGCTCCGGATGGGGAGCGGGGTCCAGGGCTTGCCCTGCTCTGCGCGGCTCCTGGAAGCAGCGGCATGTCCCCCCCTCCAGCTCCTACGTGTAATGGCAGCCAGGGGGCTCCACATGTTGCTCCTGTCCCGAGCGCCGCCCCCGCTTCTCCCATTGGCTGGGAACCGTGAGCATTCATGGCCCGCCATACAATTTTCATACCCAGATGTGGCACTCGGGCCAAAAAGTTTGCCCACCCTGGTCTAAACCATCCAAGACAGATGGCTATGGAGCCTCCTTTTGAAAACCTCCAGTGAAGGAGCTTCCACAACCTCCTTAGGCAGTCTGTTTCAGTGTCCTGCTGTTCTTACAGTTAGGAAGTTTTTCCTGAGATTTAATCTAAATCTGCTATGCTATAGTATGAACCCACTGCTTCTTGTTCTGCCCTCCGCGGCAAGAGAGAACAACTTTGCTCCATTTTTTATGGCAGGCTTTCATGTATCTGAAGACGGCTATCATGTCTGCCTTTAGCAGGACCATCCCTAGCTATTCTGGGGCCCTACGCTGTGGGGAGTGTGGGGGGGTGCCCCAGGGCTCTGTGGGGGGGGCTGGCCCCAGGCCTCCATGTCGGGGGGGGGCTGGCTTGGAGGGAACCACCCCCCAGCACTCACCAGCGGCGCAGCTGGGGCTGGGTTGCTGCACTTCCCACAGCCGGTGAGTGAAGGCCTGGCCCTGCTGCAGAGTCCTCAGGGGAGTGGGGACGGGGCTGGGACAGAGCAGAGGTGGGAAGAAGCGGGGCTGGTGTGGAGAAGGGGCCGGGTTGGGGCCATGGGGAAGAGGTAGAGCAGGGGATGGAGCAGCATGCAGCTGCGCAGGGCACCAGGAAATTTGCCCCAAATTTGCTGGTGCCCTATGCAGCTGCGTACTTTACGTATGGGTAGGGATGGCCCTGGCCTTTAGTCTCCTCTTTTCCATTAGGAGCTAACTTCTGTTTTTGAACATGTTGGCCAGTGATACAGCATGGAGTTTTTCTGTCTTCATCAAGCCCTACTAGCAACCTAGCCTATCCCCACGGAGAATATAATAGAGAGAAAAACACCACAGGAAGTCAGTGAGGGTGCGAACGGTTGTCCTGTACTGTGGCACATGTGGTCATAAACAGTATTGTTAAAGACATGCTGACAAGTGTCTTCCCATCTTGTATTCTTTCAGGGCAGGGACTTGTATGCTTGTGCAGCAGGTAGCCCAGTGGGGCTCTTCTGGTCCTGGTTTAAGCCACTGGGTGCTCCCACACTAAAAATAATGAGAAGAAGAATGAGGGAGCTGGTGGCAAGGGGTGTGTACAAGAAGTAAGTTCAATATTGAAGCTTTCCTGCCAGGCTTAGGAGGTAGAAGTGCATGGGTTCCCTATTCGTACAGTGAGCTGTTACTTGTGAAGCTATACCAAAACAAATACTCTGTTTCTGAAAGCCTCTTACTATTAGACAGGGATCTGGGGTTTTAATGCCTGCAGTAGATTTTTAAATCAAACCCAGCTCCATTATCTTTTCTTTCTTTTTTTTAACCCTCAAGCAACTGTCTAGTATTTCAGAGGGGAATTGGAATCTGCTTCCATTTATCCCATGTGTTTCTTATAAATGAGTCATTGATACCCTGCCCCCTGCACCTCTTTCCACTTGATGGAGCAGACCCAGATTATTACCACCAAACTATTTAAGGAAGGAGCGACAAAGCCGGGGAGAATAGGAATACATCTCAGACCCTATCAGAACTCAATCTCTTCCCTAGAATGAGTGCTAGTAATCTCAGTGGTGCTACTCTTTGCATGAAACTTTCTAGTGCTGTGTCTGGGGGTCAGTGCACTCTGTGTTTGGTCAATGTCTAGTCTACTGATTTTTTTTGGAATAACTTTGGAAAAAACTAAGGATTTGAATTCTGTGGCATATTGTCATGAATCTGTGCACAACCCATGGACCTCCAGGTTGCCACCATCCTGTGATAGCAGGATCAGCTACCCAATCTGCTCCAAAACCATAAATCCCCTATTGCTTGAGACCAAGAAGCATTCAACTGATGCCAGTGGAGCTATGCCGATTTAAATTATCTGAGGATCTGGCCCAGTGTCTCTGAAGCAGAGCTTACTTTGAAAAGGAAAAAGTGCCGGGGCTCAAGCATAACAAAATGGCATCCACCATACATGCAAGGTCTTGCTGCATGAAGGATGGCATTTTGTAGAACAAAATGGTGTCGTCCGCACAGTGTGACCTCGTACTCACCGTATATACGAGGTCATGACTTGCATGCAGGTGTAGAATTGCATGCCTTATTAAATGCCACTAACAGAAAGGGCCACAAGTAGTCCTCATTCTTTTTGCTGACACAGACTAACATGGCTACCACTCTGAAAACTGACGGAAGAGGCACTAGGGCTCTGCCCTGGCATGAAAAGAGGTGCCAGGGCTAAGCCCCAGTACAAATTACTCTGCTCCTATGCCCGTCTCCAGTAATAACTTGGGCTGGATTCAAACTGGCAACTTAGACGTTAAAATCTTCCTATCCCAGAGCCATCTATTTCCCCAGTTTATGACTTTTGAAATCTCATTACACCCATATTCCATATTACTCACTCTGGGTAAAATTCATCCTCAAGGCAGAGGATCAGCACAAGGTCTGTATATCATTTAAATCCCATTTAAAACTACAGCATAGACCCTTACTAAAGGATGAATTTCATCTCCTGAGAACATTGGAAAATGGAATATATTGCATGTCCAAATGCCTTCTGGCTTTCTGCTGATATTCATCTCTCCATAATGCCTTTCTCAGTGGTGATTACCAAGATTCTGGCAAAACAAAACAAAGTTTCCTTGTTTTATAATAATCGCTTTCCTACTCCTGCCTGATTCATTCAGTTACTCCTCAATCTAGGGTCTTGTGATGTCAAAATGACTTTCACAGTCGTGTATTGTAATGTCATAGTCACTGGATTGTGATTGAATGAATCTGAGAGAACGAGGAGGCTGATTAGAAAGGAAATAGCTTCTGTTTACATAAGTATACTGGTAACCAGCAGAAAATAGTTACAGAAAAGGACAGTTTTCACTGGGATTTTATAAAATTGTATACATTTAGCTTGCTGGAGTGGTGTGCTGTAGCTGCATTTCTCTTTGACAAGACTTACAGAAACCTGGTATTGCTGTTAAAACATTCAAATCTGAAAAGAAAGAAGGCGAGAGAGAAAGTTAAAGATTTTCCTTCTTTTAGCAGGTGATTTATCTAGAACATTGGTCTGTAATTTAACTGCTATAGCCTGTGCACTGTGATGCTCCAGCTGGAGTTACCACTGCATCACTTAATTAATTTTAATCCTCCATAACATGGACTGAACTAAATTATATTATATTTTATTTATTTATATATATTTTATTTCAGCAGTCAGATGGCCAGTAACATTAACCTTTTCTTCCTTACCTGCACTCTCTGTCTGTCCCATTCAGTCAGAACCAATAGATCAGTTCATAGACCAACCAATTGTTCTCATTTTGAAACTCTCTGGAAAACTTTTGTCTCCATTTAACCACCTGTGGTGGAACATGTGGGGTTAGATCAATAGCTGGTGGTAAGTCAGCATTGCTGCATTGACTTCAACAAAGCTATGTCAATTTACATCAGCTGAGGATCTGGTCTGTGGTGTCCTGAACCATGCTTGCTTCTATAGCTGTTATGACCTTCTTCTTCTTAAATACTATACAGTGGAAAATCCTTAAAGACTAACATATTTTCAGACACATTACCCTTACAAGTAGAGAAGCCTGGAAAACCAGGATTTTTCTTACAACATTTTTTGCAGGAAAAAAAAGTCCCCTTTAGAAATGTTCCCAATGGGAAACTCCAAAAATATGTGAGAGTGGGGTGTTTTTGTTTTTCACTTTCCCACACTTTCTTACTGTTTCTCAACTTTTTCCAATGAGGGGGAAACACTTTTTTTCTTGTTTAAAACAATATTTTCATTTTTAAGTGTTAACACTTCAACACACTATTAGTTTTCGAACTGACAAAAGTCAGAAAACTATCAGAAAGTGGGAGGGAAAAGTAGGTTCGCCTCAGCCCCACGCTGCCTGCCCTGGGCGGGGAGAGGCAGAGCCCAGTTCCGAGTGGGGCAGCGGATACTGCCCCGCCAGGGGACCCCCGCAGCTTGGGCACTTGGGGGTCAGTGTCTGTCCTCTCGGCTCTGCCTGCATGGGGCTGGGGAAGCAGCTGTCAGCGCCTGCCCCTCTCAGCCCTTGCACCCCCCATCCCGCTCGCAGCCCGTCCATTTGTACCTCCCCCCATCGTTCCTTCACCGTACCCCTTCCCCTTGTACTCTCCCTTCAACCCGCATCTCTCCCCTTGTACCCTCGCCCTTCCCCTGCACCTCTTCTCCAGCAACCCTCCTGATACCTTCTCTCCTCCTTCACCCTCATCCGCGAGTACATCACACCCCGCTTCTCTGCCAGTGTAGAGCCCCCAAGCACTCCCACACCTGCTCCTGTGCCTGAACCCTCTTTACTAGAGACCCACCCCTTTCCGGGTACAAGGTTTGAGGGTTAGTCCCTATGCCTTCCATGTGCATTTGGAGCACTAAAGATGGGGTTGCGGGGGACGGGGGGGTGAGATTTATACTCCAGTGAAATAAAAATAGGAGAAATGGTTTGATCCCCACTGCAAGTGTAAACGGGGATTGCTGTGGTGAATGAGGAGGTCACGTTTGGGGTGGGGGGAGCCCAGGGCTGGGGCAGCAGGGAGTACGGTTGGGGGGGGAGAGAGAGCCCGGGGCTGGGGCGGCAGGGTATGGGGGAGGGAACTGCGGGGGGGGGGGAGCCCAGGGCTGGGGGCGGGGGGCAGCCAAAATTTTTTTTGCTTGGGGTGGCAAAAAGCCTAGAGCCAGCCCTGGTTATAGCTGCTTCTTTCTTCCGTATCTTGTTCCTCTTTGCTGTCTAAACTTACGGATAGGCCTGTCCCATTCATCCTCTAGTTTAAAGTTTTTCCCTTGGATTTGTTGAACTTCGGTTGAGCCATACTATTGGTCCTCATTCCGTTCAGATGTCGCCCGACCCGTCGTCTTTCAATATGCTGTATGCGTTCTAGAGATCCCACCTCCAAATAAATAACTTCTTCCCGCCTTCACTAATGTTTCAATCACACATTCAGGGTTGTTTTCTTTCATTGTACCCCTGATCAGCTAGCAACAAACTATAGAAAACTACAGTCAATGGGCTGGACCCTCCCTTTGTTTCGATTGAGTTATGCTCATTTACATCAATTGAGGACATAACTTTACATTTAAAATCTGACATAGGCTGGGATTTTCAAAGGGCGCTAAGGGAGCTAGGCACACAAGTCCCATTGAATTTCCATAGGAGTTGGGTGCTTAACTCACTTAGGCTGCCTGCTACATACTCTTCTCATATGCCTCTTCCTATGTCCATTTCCCCCCCCTTGATTGTGAGTATGCGTTAGGAGCTTCCTATTAGCCTGCTGGTCAGATTAACATGGAAAAAAGGGTGGTATTCTACTTAAGATCCACCCAGGGTTCCAGCTCATTGTATAATCACATGACTTGTTAAAATGGAAGAGTTTTCAAATATTAAAAATCAATACTACGATCTTGCCGCTTATTCAGTTTGAAGTCCTGATTTTCATTCCTGTTGGGTTTTCTAAGTGGGAAATATTAATCCCAGGTTAACAGGAGAAAAAGAACAATCTGGAAAAGTAGAAAACTCAAATACTCTGTAAGCTTCCTGGTGACTGGGAGGCTCAGAGGATTAGAAAGAATATACATGCCATTGCTACCTGTTCTGTTGAGAGAGATGTGGGTCAAGCCTTTGCACCATATTTAAAAGCTATTGCATTTAGTATCTGACATAGGTGAGTTTTAGCCATCTAGGAAGGGGAGGAGCTTGTGGTTAAGGCAGTGGCCTAGGTATCAGAGACTCCTGGTGTGACCTTGAGCAAGTCACTTAATCTTTCTGTGCTTCAATTCCCCATCTGTCAAAAGGCAATAACACATCCTTTATCTATTGAGAATGAATGTTCTCGATGGGGAAACGATCTGACTATGTTTATGTACAGCACCTCGCACAATGGGTCACCATTCTCATTTGAGGACATTGGGTGTTACTGCAATACAAATAACAAAGCATTACATAGTACTTCCTGTAAACAGGTAAGGATTATACTGTGGGGCTGATAGTGAGCAACATTTTTTAAAGAGAGTTAGGAACCTAAATCTCTTTGAAAGTCAATGGGATTTAGGATCCAAAATCACTGAGCTGCTTTTGAACATTTTCCCCACTGTGAAATGCAATCTTTCACCTCTCCATCACTCATTTATTGCTTGCCCTGTTCACTAGTGACAAAGTGTTACAGGTGCCAGCTGTTCTGTGGCCTTTCAATAACGAGTCAGTGATTTCAGCCCTCTTCTCAGCGGGAAAGTGTCCAAAACTGTGGCCCTTGACTCGAATGCTCGTTTGCAGTCTGACAGAGAGGCTAAGAATCAAATAGGCCTGAGGACTGAAGTACCTTCTTACCCCTCCAGAACAGGTTGAAATACATTGCAGGGCTGGGGTGGGAGGGGAAGCTGCTACTGCCTGTACTGTGAATAAACTATGGACTTCTAGGGCTTTCTGTCTGGCACCTTGCAGCAACACAGATTCTGGGGTTAGAGCATCTCATTATAAATGACTGCATATGTAACACCGACAGACCCCAGTCTTTGGCAGGCAGGATCGAACCTGGGATTTCTGGAGCTAAATACATGAGCCTCTACTGCAGTGGTCCCCAACCTTTCAGTGTGGTGGGCGCCAGACGACTAGCCGCCGAGGAGCGTGGCCGCCGGACAAGCAGCCGCCAAAATGCCACCGAGAAGCAGCAACGCCAAGAAGCGTCGCTGCCACCGAGAAGCAGCGTCATCAAGAGGCATCGCCGCCAAAATGCCGCCGAGAAGAAGCTGCTTGTCCGACGGCCGCGCTCCTCGGCGGCGGGGCGCTCCCTTGGCAGTAGGCGGGCACACACAGATGTCCTGGCAGGCACCATGGCGCCCGCGGGCACTGCATTGGGGACCACTGCTCTACTGCGTGAGCTAAAAGCCACACGGCTCTTAGCTAAGGCTGTAGCAGACTCATTAATCTCTAAGTGGTCTCAGTGCCAATAGAGGGGACCGAACACCACACCCAGGAGGTGTGTGGGTTACAAATAAGCTTTTGATTTGCCTTTTCACAAACTGAATATGTCCTGCACAGGAGGGACCCTGGCAAATGAGTTCCTGACAGAGGAAGAGCTGTATATTCGTTGGCTGCAGATTGTGACTTTCCTTCCTGTGATGTCCTTCAGCACTCCGCCATGGGTCTGCTGTGACGACTGGGTACGTACTCTCCACATACTACATCAGCGCATGCTCCCTGACGCACACAGGACAGCTAAACTGCCCTGTAGCATCTTTCATTCAAAGATCACAACAGAGCTTTATAACGCCCCCGTGAAGCCGGTATTACCATCTCCTTTTCACAGGTGAACAAGCTGAGGCACAGAGGTGTTTAAGGCCAAAAGGTTCAGAATTTGGGTCTCTAAAATCTAAACCCATGTGTTCTAAATGACAGAGTTTAAAAAAAATAATAAAAATCATTAATGCAAGCTCCTCCCCGACACAATTTGAAGAACTGATTTTCATTTCTGTTCAGGGTTTCTAAACTGGAAACATTAAGTAATCCCAAAGTAACAGGAACAAATAACAATCTTAAAAAGTCAGGCTCCTAAATCCATAGATTCCTAACAAGTGTGGGTGGATTTTCAATAATGCTGAGCCCCTTCAGCTCCCACTGAAATCAACAAACCTGGGCTTGGTCAGATCAGTGAAGGAAGTGAATTCCAGGACAAGGGTCTGTTGGCTCAAGTGTTTCAGCTGTTCTAGAAAGCCAGGGCACTTCCTGTAATATAGTACCTGTGGCTAAACTTACTCAACAGGGGTGTAAGCTGCTTTCTGCCCCAGGCAGCTGTTGCTTCTGAGAGGTTCTCAAGAGCAATTCAGTATAAGACACATTGCGGTTAACCAGTCTAGAAGTCATAAAGATATGAACAACAAAGCAAGGTCCGTGTTTGAGAGAATGCCTTACCCGAAGGAGATAATGCCTTTTGGGCTACCAGTGCCACCTGAGATTCCAGGAGCAATCGGGCAACCTAAATCACCATCAATTTGTTCACCACTTAGACAAACACTAGAGAATACCCCTGAACAGTAGGAAGCAAACCACACCTACTGGACTCGCAAGGTCCTTTCCCCACTCTACAGGCACTGCTTTCTTGCCTGGGTTAAGTTTAGCCAGATCACTCTCATCCAACCCTCAATAACAACAAAGCAGTGAGAAGTGACACTCCCCGCCATCCAGATCTGATGAAAGTGATACCTAGTGCTATGTACTATCAACATACTGATGGCACCATTGCCCATGAAGTCACGCTATCTCTCCCAGCAGTTCCACATACATAGAAGAAGAGTGGTGGTAGAACAGAACACTACAGAACTGTGCTCCAGACTTTTCTTGAAGCAAATAAGTGCCTGGGAGATAATGCACTTCCAGTGCTCCCCAGTTTAGGAGAGAGATGCATCACCCCTGAAGCGCTGCTGACTTCCCACCAGGATGATTGCACTTCAAGGGAACACTTTTCCGAACATTCAGAAGCAGAAATGGCAGTCAGAGAAACAGGGTGTCCTTCTGTATACACATCTCCCTGTTGCTTCTGAAACAGCAAGTATCTAGAATAGAATCAAGCAGGCTGATCTCAGACATGGAGCTGAGGGAGATTATAGGGGAGGAAATGATTTGTGAAAATTCAGGCTGGGAGAATGAGTGCTTAAATCACATCCTCTACACTAGTAGCAGAAGGGTTAATCATTTATGGGTTAGAAGAGATGAATCCAGAGTGGATATTACCAATATACTAAGCTCCTAGTGGAGTTCATAGCTACAACTATTATCAATCTATCACAGCTGTTTGCACATGATTGTCTGCTGTGTCTATTGATCATTCTGCTAGGATTTACTGTGTCTGCTTTTCTGAGCAAGTACTCTTTTCCTCCAGGAATACATAAGTAGGCTTAAAAGTCTCATTTTTCTGCTCTTATATTGCCATCTATTAAGTGAGAGAACATGCTAAATTCTTCTCCTCAGGTACTGAATCTCACTAGGCAATACATACAGAGGCATCAAGATTTTGTTGTCCCGCTCATTCTAAAATTCAGCAAGGAATGGCTCTCCTGGGGGTATCCCATCTTCCGGCCGCTGTGGTGGCTCAGCCCCAATGACCCAGTCACCTTCACTATAGATGACGAATTCCTCATTGGAGACGAGGTAAGACACAGAGAGATTTGGGTACTAATTACATGCAGCAACGTTTAAGATTATGATTAAGACCAGGTACCCCCTGATGCCCACACTTCACTCCTGACCCATCTTCATTGAATGCTCCAAATTAAATGGCATTCCTGTATTAGAAACATAAAAACTGATCCAAAGCCCAATGAAGTCAATGGAAAGACTCCCATTGACTTTAATGGGCTTTGGATTAGGCCCATAGACATTAAAGAGGGAAAAGACCAATTAAGTAATTAGCACTTATCCAAACCTGTAGGTCAATGGAAGATTTTTCCCTATATTCTCTAGTGCTTTTCTCAGTCTAATTTTAAATGGCTCTAGTGAGTGAGCTTCCAACACATCCCTGGGGAGGCTCTTCCACAGCCTATCGGATTTTACTGCCAGTTGTTTCCCGATAGTCAACCTAATTTTTTTCTTCTGAGTTTCATCCCATTACTCCTAGTTATGGCCCCTTTGCCCACTCTAAACAACACTTTTTCCTCCTTGACATTTATATTGTCCAAATACTTGTACTCATGATCAGATCCCAGATTGTTATCTCTTCGCCAAGCTAAGCATAGTTAGCTTTTAAAATCTTTCCTCATAAGTCAGAGGCTTCAGCCCCTGAGTCATTTTTGTTGCACTTCTCTGAATTCCCTCCAATTGCCCTACCTTTGGAGAGCTTGGCAAAGACTACACAAGAATAATTTTGATTTATGGGATGTTCCCTGAAGTCTCCTCTAACTCCTGCAGCATCAGTATTTCACTTTTGTGTTTACAATGCTTTGGCAAAGTAGCTGCCACTTATTGCGCTGATACAAAAGACAGACATTTCCAACTATATGAAGAGCAATTTATAAACTTAATTCATTTCCTCTGCCCATTCATTTTCCTTAATGACCCCTACCAGTCCAATTGTGGAAAATCATTGGTTTGTTACTGTAGGATCCTCTATACATGTGCACTGGTTTGTTTCTCATAGTGTTGGTTGTGAGCACTAAAAGAGGCTGTTCTGGTTGCTTGTGGGAGCAGGGCTGTGTACTTGCTTATTGCTATAGGCTTTCTCTGGAGCACTGAGCTGTGTGCATCTGGTTTATTATTGTAAGGTTGATCAGGTGTTTATTGACTCTTCTAATTTTGATGAAGAGCTGAGAATTTACAAAAAAACATAGAAACTTGGAAATCAAAATAAATATTAGGTGCAATGTTGGCCACTGGATGATGCCCTGATATCTATGTGTGTTTCTATTACTGAAAAGAGAGCGCACAGGGTTCCAGTTTATAATGCATTTCTTGATTACTCATAGAAGATTCAGTTGTTTGTTTAACCGATTACTTTTTTTCTGCCAATTTTTCTGTTTTATTTCCATGCAAAAGGCAGATGAGAGGCAAAAAGCTGAGAGCCAGGAATTCCTAAAATCTGATCCCAAACCTGTCACTGACTTTCTGTAGTCTTGGGCATGTCACATAACCTTTGTTTCAGTTTCCCAATTTGTAAAGTGGGGTTAATAATAATAACATTCAGACATTTCACTGGCATTAGTTAATGTTTTTGAAAATGAAAAGCACTGAGTCAATTTTCAGCTAATCAAAATGTCGAAAAATTTCAGTTTGGGTTGAATGAAATATTTTGTTGTGACAAAATCAAAACGTTTTTGATTTTTTTAGTAAAAATTAGAGAAAAGTTTGAAGCAAAAATTGTTTAGACATGAAAATATGGAAACATTTTGATTTAAAAAAAAAAATGTTTGCAGCCAAAACAATTCAGGCAAACTGACATGAATTCATGAAACATTGTAGCCAAATATGCATTTTTCACAGGAAAAAAGGCATTAGCTGAAGAATTTTGCCCAACTATGGTCGTGATGTGAAGGAAAACTGAGATTGCCTGGTGTATAAACACAGGCTGAGGTCAGTGCCCTGATGAAGGCACTAAAGCCTGTAGATAAACAGACTGGTGAACATGCGTGAGGCTATTTTTGACCCTCTAGATCAGTGGTTCCCAAACTTGTTCCGTTGCTTGTGCAGGGAAAGCCCCTGGTGGGCCGGGAGGGTTTGTTTACCTGCCACGTCTGCAGGTTCGGCCAATCCAGAAAGGAAGATGGAGATATAGAGAATTCAGGGCCAGCTTTAGGCCGATTCAGCCGATTCGGCTGAATTGGGCCCCGCGCCAAGAGGGCCCCGCGCCGCAGCTCTCCATCCCGCCCCCAGCTCACTTCCCCCTCCTCGCCTCCCCTACTCGCTCCGCCCCCTGCTCCTCCCCCGCCCCTGCTTCCCGCGAATCAGATGTTCGCGGGAAGTCTGAAAAGAAGCAGGGGTGGGCAGGCAGCACTAGATAACCCAGGGTGGTGGGGGGCGCGAGGAGGGCTCCGGGGAGGCACGGCCTAGTCCGGCCCCAGTTCCGGCCAAGTGCGCCGGCCTGCGGTGTGGCTCTGCCCCCTCGGCCTGGCCCCCGCGGTGGCTTCGGGTCCAGCCCCCCGGCCCGACCCGACCCAGCCCCCGCGGCGCGGCTTCAGGTCCGGCCCCCGGCCCGGCCCCCGCGGCGCGGCTTTGGGTCCGGCCCCCGGCCCGACCCGACCCGACCCGGCCCCCACGGCGCGGCTTCGGGTCCAGGTGCCCGGCCCGGCCCCCGCAGCGCAGCTCCGGCCTGGCCCCCGCGGCGCGGCTCGGCTCCGGCCACCAAGGGGCTCTGGGCCGGACCCAAGCCCGGCGAATACGGCTGGAGTGCAGTTCGATTCATGGGGGCGGGGCTTTCAGCAAGCCCCGCCCCCAGGAATCGGGCCCCGCTCTTGCTAAAGCCAGCCCTGAGAGAATGTACATCCATATACTCACACCATCCCTTGCAGAACAACCTGAAATGTCAACCATTATCTTCCTCACCACCATCACCTTCCTCATCCTCACCAGTGGCCATCATCCTGGCACCTCGCAAGGGCTACTTCTCTCTCTCCCTCTGCACACAGGCTGGGGTACGACCTTTATAATATCATAGAATATCAGGGTTAGAAGGGACCCCAGGAGGTCATCTAGTCCAACCCCCTGCTCAAAGCAGGATCAATCCCCAAATGGTCCCCTCAAGGATTGAACTCACAACCCTGGGTTTAGCAGGCTAATGCCCAAACCACTGAGCTATCCCTCCCCCCAAATATACTGTGCTGACACCACTATGCCTAATGCATATTCAGTAGGGGTTTCTCCCCTCTTCCTTATTTGTATTTCTTTGCCCTACTAATGTTGGGGTGCCCTTCTCCTATAGGTTAGTATATTAATGATCTCAAATTATTATCATATATGTCAGTTCATTGCCATGATGGCCCTCTTGTGGTCAGACATCTGCAGATGTTCCTATCCTAAAATATCAAAAGCTGGTGTCAGCAGGGCCGGCTCTAGTGTTTTGCCGCCCCAAGCAGGAAAAAAAAGAAAAAAAAAAAAGCCGCGATCGGCAGCAGCTCTACCGCCGCTTCATTCTACAGCGGCAATTCGGTGGCAGGTCCTTTGCTCCAAGAGGGAGTGCCGTCCCCGTCCCCGAATGGTCGGACGTGCCGCCCCCCCCATTCATTGGCCGCCCCAGGCACCTGCTTGCTAGGCTGGTGCCTGGAGCCGGCCCTGGGTGTTAGCTCATCTTCCTGTGGTTGCCGGTGTCAATATATACAAACTTCCCCCTTAAGCACTCTATTCCCAGTTCCCCAAAACTTAGGAGTGACCATTGGGCCATTTATCTATGACAAAATTCATAGGCCTCAAGCCTAGGGTTACCATTCGTCCGGATTCTCCCAGACATGTTCGGCTTTTCTGAGTTAAAAATAGCGTCCGGGGGGAATTTGTAAATGTCCGGATTTCCCCCCCATGCAGAGCGTGCGCGGCTGACAGGGCAGCCGGCTGGATCATGCCACTCGCAGGGGGCTCCGGCAGCCAGAGCCCCTCCTCCACTTCCCCCTCCTCTCCCCTGCTGCTTGAGATCACTCCCCCCATTTCCCTCCCCCTCTCCCTCCCTGCATTCACTGATCGCCAGACGTTCGCAACGGGTCTCCGGCAGTCTGGAGCTCCTCCCCCTCCTCCCTCCCCTGCTGCCCAGCGCGCCGCTCTGCGGGGGCGGGGACCGGTCTGTGTGCTCCGCTGGGGAGCGCGACAGCGTGTCGGGCTCCGTGTGGAGCTTGACACGCTGTTCTGAGCGGCACAGTAAGGGGGTCAGAGGGTCGGAGAAGGGGCAGGGGGGTTCTGGAGGGAGCAGTCAAGAGACAGGGAGCAGGCGGAGGGTTGGATGAGTCAGGAATTCTGGGGGGGGCTGTCTGGGGTGGGGGTGTGGATAAGGTTTTGGGCAGTCAGGGTACAGATGGGGGTAGGGTCTCAGGAGGGGGCAGTTGGGGGAGGTTTCAGGAGGGGGCAGTCAGGGGACAAGGAGCGGGGGGGGTTGGGAGTTCTTGGGGGTGCTGTCAGGGGGCAGGAGTGGGGAGAGGGATCGGAGCAGGCAGGGGACATGGAGCAGAGAGATTTAGATGGGTCGGGAGTTTGAGGGGGGCTGTCAGGTGGTGGGAAGTGGTTGGATGGGGCATGGGAGTCCCGGGGGTCTGTCTGGGGGTGGGGGTGTGGATAAGGGTTGGGGCAGTCAGGGGACAGGTAGGGGGTAGGGTCCTAGGGGGCCAGTTAGGATGGGGGGAGGGTCTCAGGAGGGGGCAATCAGGGGACAAGGAGCAGGGAGGCTTAGGTAGGGGATGGAGTCCTGGGGGGCAGTTAGGGGCAGGGGTCCCAGGAGGGGACAGTCCGGGGACAAGGAGCGGGGGGAGGGTTGGGAGTTCTGAGGGGGGCGGGAAGTGGGAGGTAGTGGAAGGGGCAGGGGCGGGGCTAGGGCAGGATGGGGGTGGGGCTAGGGCAGGGCTCCTCCCGTCCTCTTTTTTGATTGTTGAAATATGGTAACCCTACTCAAGCCTTATGCTAACTGCTGGAGTCAGTGTCTCACAGGATACAGGCCTGTAGGTTCCTTGCATTACTGCTAAATCTGAGACACCTTAAAGTGGCCCAAGGCTCAGAAAGTGTTGGGCATCCACCCAGAGATGAATTAAGGCAATTTGGGGCTCTAGGCACACCAGGACATGCAACCCATTGTGCCCCTGCCCCTTAGGGTTGCCAACTTTTTACTCACACTAAACCGAACACCTTTGCCCCGCCCCACCCTTCTTCAGAAGCCATGCCCTGCCCTTTTTCTGAGGCCCTGCCCCCACTCACTCCATCCCCCCCGCCATCACTCGCTCTCTCCACCCTCACTCACTCGTTCATTTTCACCGGGCTGGCTCAGGGAGTTGGGATGCGGGAGGAGGGGAGGGCTCTGTCTGGGGGTGCAGGCTCTGGGCTGGGGGTGCAGGTTCCAGGGTGGGGCCAGAAATGAGAGATTCAGGATGCGGGGGGGGGTGAGGGTGCTGGCTCTGATGTGGGGCTGGGGATGAGGGTTTTGGGGTGCAGGAGGGTGCTCTGAGCTGGGACCAAGGGGTTCGGAGTGCGGGAGGGGACTCTGGGCTGGGGCAAGGGGTTGGGGTGTGGGGTGTTGTGAGGGCTCTGGATTGGGGGTGCAGGCTCTGGGGTGGGATTTGGGATGAGGGGTTTGGGTTGAAGGAGGGTGCTCTGGACTGGGACTGAGGGGTTCGGAGGGTGGGAGGCGAATCAGAGCTGGGTTGAGGCGCGGGGAGTGAGGGCTCCTGGGTGGGGAACCTTTTTTCTGTCACGGGCCATTGACCCACAGAAAAAAATCAATCATGGGCCACTCAGTCACCCACGGGGCCAGAACAGGGCGCTGAGACTCAGGGCTTCCCCCCATAGCGAGACGAGCCGGCACAGCAGCTCCAGACCCATGGGAGGGGGGGAAGACTCAGGACTTCCCCCCGCAATGGGGCAAGCCAGCGCTCGCAGCGCCTGCCCCGTGTTGGGGTGCCACAGGCCAGATTAAATTAACCATGGGGCCGGATCCGGGCCGCAGGCCCTAGGTTCCCCACCCCTGCTACGCGTAGGAGCCGGAGTGGGGAACATGCTGTGTTTGCCTAGAGCCACGCGGAGTGCAGCACCGCCAACCAGAGAGTCAATGGCCCGGTCGGCAGAGCTGAGTGGTGCCCCCAGGATCCCTTTTCAATCGGTGTTCCGGTCCAAAACCAGACACCTGGTCACCCTACAGCCCCTGCACCATAGTGGAGGCTGGTGGCAGGGATCCCTCCCATCCCAGAGAGTTAGTGCAGCAGAATGGGACCCCCATCCCCCCTCCCAAGCAGCAGCAGGGATTACTTCTTCCCTCTGAAGTGGCAGCAAGGTGCCCCTCAGCACTTAACCTAGCAGTTGAAGTGTATCTGCTTGGGTGGGTGGGCCAGGCCTACTACACTTTTCTCCTGCCACCTCACACAAACAGAGTCTTCTGCTGGGGTGGTGTTGGCAGGGACCATCAGGACACTGGACCTCAGAGTTCACACCCCTTTGAGATACATAGGGCAGTTCACATCTCTGAGTCATTATTTCAGGCTCTCAGCAGACTCGGGTAGACATCACTAGGGCCAATTTTCAAGGTTTTTGTTACAACCATAAGGGCTAGAGATTTTTTTTTTTTTAATAAAAGTTTAGAATCTGAAATCACATGACTCCAGGAGCTGGGACCCTATGTGTGGCCCTATCGTGCCTATGCCTTAATCCAGCCCTATGTTTGCCCTCTGAAAATCACATCCTTTCAAGAGGTCTCAAACTGAGCACCCAAATATCACTAGTCTCTTTTAAAAATCTTGGCATCAGATACTAGCATTTGGACCTGCAGTTAACTGTAAGCACAAGTAATTTGGGTTAGATAAGTGTGTTTGCCAAAATTGAGACTATTTTTAAAATCAGGCTCTGTGTGCGCACACACACGTGCACATGGGTCATGTTCAAGTGATGATACAGGATAATGTATGTCTGAGATGAGCAATTTTAGCATGTGTGATGGAGCAAACTCTTTAAGTATAGCAAGTACATTTCTGTGTCTTTTGATAGGCTTGTGGCAAGCATTCTTTATCCCTCTTCTCCTGCACTCGCACAGCTGCACCTTGGGATAGCTCTCATTTTGCCTATCCCTAATGTAGCCCCTACGTGGTTTTCTGCTTCTGATTTACTGCTCAGTACCATGAGATATTTCCTATACCATTTGCTTTGTCTGCTCTCCAAAGCCAGCAGTCCCAATATTTTCAGTCTGTCCTCATATGGAGAGCTCTCCATTCATCTAACCATTTTCATTGCCTTGTCCTTTTCATCCTTTGGAAATATCATCCAAGCAATACTGCCAAAGTCATTGTGACCGTGAACCAGTCACAGGTTGCTGCACAAGTAGAACTGCCTCAAAGCTGATTTTTCCTTAATCTCCACTCCATTTTGGGGAGATTTCTCTATCTTTGGCAGAGCAGGACAAACAGCAAGTTGCTCAGCATGGCCACATTCCATCTTTTAGCTTTATTTTTTCTACTTATGACACAAAGAATCAACCCTGCAGCTGCAATCTTTGCCCCATGCATATATTCCTGTTCCCTCCCAGTTTACCACTGGCTGTGAGGCGCGAGAGTTTGCCTCCTTGGCAGAGTCGGACACAAACCATAATGTCAGATTTGTATGTGCGTCAGAGTTTTCAGCTCAAGTTTTTCCTCTATAATGGGCCAAAAATGAACACTGAATCCAATTCCCTTTGACGTCGGAGCTGGATTTTGAATCTACACCAGGGCCGGCTCCAGGCACCAGCCCACCAAGCTTGTGCTTGGGACGGCACCTGGAGGGGGGCGGCGCGGCGCGGCGCTCCGACTCCGGCCGCCGGGGAGAGCAGAGCTGCAGCAGGCTCGCCGCCCTCCCCCCAGCACTCTGGCCGTTGGGGAGAGCGGAGCCCCGGCAGGGCTCGCCGCCCTCCCCTCGGCGCTCTGGCCGCCGGGGAGCGCGGAGCCCCGGCCGGCTCGCCGCCGGGGAGAGTGGAGCCGCAGCGGGCTCGCCGCCCTCCCCCCGGCACTCTGGCCACTGGGGAGAGCGGAGCCCCGGCAGGGCTCGCCGCCCTCCCGCCGGCGCTCCGGCCGTGGGGAGCGCGGAGCCCCGGCAGGGCTCACCACCGGGGAGCGCGGAGCCCCGGCCGGCTCGCCGCCGGGGAGAGCAGAGCTGCAGCAGGCTCGCCGCCGGGGAGAGCAGAGCCGCGGCGAGCTCGCCGCTCTTCCCCCGGCACTCTGGCTGCCGGGGAGAGCGGAGCCCCGGCAGGGCTCGCCGCCCTCCCCCCGGCACTCTGGCCGCTGGGGAGAGCAGAGCCCCGGCCGGGCTCTCCACCCTCCTCCCGGGGCTCCGGCCGCCAGCAGAGCCGCAGCGGGCTCGCCGCCCTCCCTCCGGTGCTCTGGCCGGTCGGGGGGAGCGGGCCCGAGGCTGGGCTCGGCGCCCTCCCCTGCCGCACTGGGGGTGGGAGGGGGACGGCCGGAGGCTTTTTTGCCTGGGGCGGCAAAAAAGCCAGAGCCGGCCCTGATCTACACTAGATCATTTGAGGAAGAATGATCTTGTGGTTAAGCTTCTGCCCCAGTATTCAGGAGACCGGTTCAGTTCCTAGCTCTGCAACATAGTTCTTGTGTGGCCTTGGGCAAGTCCCCATGTCTTTTTCCGTGCCTCTATAGGTAAAATGACGATGGTTCCTTTTCCCCAACTTTTTCTGCCTTATCTATTTGTTTAGGCCTTCCTAGCCTGTCCCTATCCTACCTATCATTTCCCATTCAGTATTAAGACATAGACTCCTGCCTCCAATTGGCCCCATTGCCCACTTGTTAAATTTTCAAACAAACTCCTTCGTGCTTTCTCTCGTGCTGCCCGTCATGCTTGGGAGGCATTCCCCATAGACATTCCCAGAGCTACTTCATTATCTACTTTCAAATTCTTCCTTAAATCTCTCCTTTCTCATGATGCCTCCAAAAAAACGTGACAATGGTTGGGCCGCTGATGTGCTGAGACCACTGCCTCAATATTGTCTCATTGTACTCCCCCGTCTGTCTGTATCCGTCTGTCGTCTCATGTCTTATGCTTAGAGTGTAAACTTCTTGGGGCAGAGACTGTCTTTGTGTTCTGTGCCTGTACAGCACCTAGCACAATGGTGCCCTAGTCCATGACTAGGTCTCCAAGGCACTATGGCAATACAAATAGTAACTAATAATAATATTTAGATTATCTGTCTGTTTTTCAGGGCAGGGACTCTCTCACTACGTGTGTGTGCAGCATCTTGCACAATGGGGCCCTGATTTTGATTGGGACTTCCAGGCCCTACTGTATTAGATATAATTAACAAGGAGTGGATCCAGGATTTTGGTTCGAAGAGCGCCACCTCTTCTCCCCCCACAAATCTCCTCTCTCCCATTCTGGGTGAGGAAATTTCAGTATGCAAGATCAAAGCCCAGAAGACAGCTTTAAAAAATGGCATTCTTTGGAGAGCCAGATGTTTCCACATGTGGCCTTCCACCCGCAGGCACCCTGTCCAGCCCTTAGGTCCCAGGTTCACTGGTGCCCTAGTGAGTTGCCCAGCAACAACCTTAAAGCCTCAGCTGCTACAGATTCAGAGTTAGTTTCAACAAATGGATTGCTACTGAACATAATGGCACTCATTGGGGTCGGGAAGGAATTTTCCTCCAGGGCAGATTGGCAGAGGCCCTGGAGGGTTTTCGCCTTCCTCTGCAATGTGGGGCACAGGTCACTTGCTGGAAGATTCTCTGCACCTTGAAGTCTTTAAACCATGATTTGAGGACTTCAATGGCTCAGACATAGGTTTGATACAGGAATGGGTGGGTGAGATTCTGTGGCCTGTGTTGTGCAGGAGGTCAGATTAGATGATCATTATGGTCCCTTCTGACCTTAAAGTCTATGATTCTATGATTCACTGTGCCACAGGACAGAGAGATTGTGTCCAGGTCAGGGCTTCATCTGTCCTGCCAAGCGTGCTGGGCTGCACCTGAGCAATGGAACTCGCTGCTTTGCCAGACATGTCGAGCGACATCTGGTAATGCCACTCACTGTGCACCAGCACCTTCTCAGTATACCTGGGAGACACCTGCAATGGTCAGTGTGTTGAGATGCATTTGGGGTGACAATATCCACAGTGCTGCCAAATGTGCAGGGCTAGATCTGGGTAAGTTGCCAGCTATGCCAACTGGACAGGCCAAGCTGTTTTTGAGCAATGCCACCCACTTTTCTACCAGATCTATTGGGTTCATTTGTCTCATGGACATGGTCTGCCTCTGGGTGATGCCACTTGCTTTGCTGCTGGACACCGCTACTGGACCAAGCTGTTTCCAGGCAATGTCCCTCACTGTACTGCCAGACAGCTAACTTATTTGGGTAATCGTTCCTGCTGGACGTGCTGACCTGCATATGTGTGATGTCTTCCACAACGCTGTCAGATGTGCATCTGCATAACTCCATCTGCTGTGCCGCCAGACTTACCTGGTCCACATTCGTACTATGCTGCTACATGTGCCAGACTAAGTCTAGGCTTGGTGCCCGTTGTGCTGCTGAGAGCACCTGGGAACCAGCACCCCGGTGGCTGCCAGATGTGCTAGACTGAGGATAGCCAATGTCACTCACTGCACTGTCAAACTGCATCTGTATGATGGCACGCGCTGTACTGTTAGGCATGCGGGGATGAATCTGAGTGACAGCACCAGCTTGCATTGCCAGAGGCACTGGGCTATTTCCTGATATTCCCTTGACACCACTAGCAGCAAAGCAGTCACCAGTAGCTGAGGGGTTAAACAACCAGCAGAGCAAAGTGAGTTAGAATG
Source organism: Malaclemys terrapin pileata (assembly GCF_027887155.1). NCBI lineage: Eukaryota > Metazoa > Chordata > Testudines > Emydidae > Malaclemys > Malaclemys terrapin. The sequence continues at coordinate 37,985,920 of NC_071508.1, forward strand.
CAGCTTGCCCCAGCTCCAGTTGCTGTCTGGGTGCCTGGGTGAAAGGAGAACAACACATGTGTGTCAGGGAGAGAAGTATAAACATTTAAATTGAAAACATATTTTATTATCTGTGTTTATTATTTGATCTTGAAATCTCTGGGCTAGGTGGGCTTTTCTGGCTGCGTCGGGGCTGACTATCATATATCAGCAGTCTGGGAATTATGCCAGGGCTCAGCTCCAACAGTTCACAGAAGGACTCTGGGGATGGGAGGTCAAACTGGATGAAACAGGCACCCCATACTCCACCGCCTATTTCTGACAGGTGAGTTCCAACACTGCAAGCCCAATCCTGTTGACACACAAATCAATGATAAAACTCCCATTTTCAGTAGGGGGCCATGTGATTTTTGTACTGGACCAGTGCCCCGGCAAGATGTTCCCCCGTGTGGCTGGAGTAACAGTCTTTTTGATTAGAGGAAAGAGCAGGACCCTGACCATTTGTGGTCATTAAAGATTCCATGGCATCTCTCACAAAATGTGGTGAGTTAACCGTAGCATCCTGTGACCTGTACGTTTAGTTATTCATTTAAATTGTCTCAAATCCATTGTTTTCCCAATAATTTGGGAAGAAGAATGTCCCGATTGCAAACCCGGGTTGACCATGAATGATAAACTTCACAGAAAACATTTCTACAATAACAAAGGTCTGGAATTTTGGCTGCAATGTTGAAGATTAGTTACAATCACAAGCAATCTAAAACATATTTCCTTCCCGAAAATCCCTTGAATTGAAAAATCTCCTGTACAATTGAATCAGACAGTTCCAGTACAGTAATGTGATCTGCATTAGCAGGAAAAGATTCTTTTTTAAGATACCACAAGCTCAAGAACAAAGATCAGAACAACCTCAGACCTTCTCCTAAAAGGTGGAGAGCCAAAGTTTGGCTGAAAGTTCGGCTCCTAAAATAAGGTACAATTGAGTGTGCTCTAGGCAAATACTGCAATCAATCTCTAGTGGGTCTGATGAAATCAGAACTGATGCAAGCATAAGCCTATTCCACAATTCAAAGCAAACCCGAGCCAAACTTTTTATGAGCTCAGAAAGAGGCTGGATATTATTATTTTATACTTTCATGCAATCTAGCTCGTTAGGGCTGTAAGTACTAAAGTACAGCCAAAAAAAAAAAAAAAAGACCATTCTTGTGCAATTTCTGGTACCTTCAGTACCAGGGAGTACTGGGACATGGCAAAACTGTTCTGAAATGTCCAACCACTAATGCAGAGAGGAATCCAAATCATAGGACATTTAACTGAACTGAATCTTTGACCGTCTTTCATCACTATAAGCAACTTCTCCGAGGCAAAGTACAAACTGTCATTTTGGTAAGGCTGAAAAATTGTTGCTTGACTGATTTCCTTGAGCTTTGCATCATCAGCGACATTGGATTAGGGAGAATGTCCCTGCTTTTGGGCCCAATCCTCATCCTATTAAAATTCATAACCAAACATCCATTGATTTTAAATGGGAGCAGGATCTGGCCCATTGTAAATCCTTTCCTACATGCATATTTAAATTCACTGTGAAGACACAGGAAGAGAACACAGAGACTGTGGCTGCTGCATTGATACACTGGAAAATATTTGGTGCACTGGCATTTGATAGCACTGCAACAAATTGTGGTACTGCATCTTTAAGGGCATAAGAAAGTGTGAAGTCAGCATGTCAATGGAGTGAAATGCAAGAGGAAGGAAAGCTAAAAGATGTTGCCATCCCTGTGTATTAAACATGCTTCAGTATTAAAAGTAAACATAACAGTGTCAAAAGCATTCCACAGAGCTGGCCAGCTAATGAAATAATTTATTTGTGAATAACTATTTGATAGCCCAAATACACAATGAATATTATTTGCAGCGAATTATTTGACCAGCTCATAACTATATGGAATAGAAAACCAGAAAGGTGCTCAGATATCGCAGTGATGCTCATGGCGTACGTAGAAGAGGCAGCCATCATATGATCCTAGGTATAATCTGTTATTTCTCTAGAAATTTACACTTTCTCCACATTGCCACACTATTTGGAAACTCCTTCCACAGTTTTTCAAAAATGAGAGGGAAACAATGATAGTAATCTTTTGGGGGATTGTGACGGGGCGGACTGGCCCCACACTGGGACTGAGAGAGTTAACCCTTCCCTGCTGGCAGAGGAAGCCACGCCCCTGAGGCTCTGTTGGCCATGCTCCAACCGGGAGTCAAGCATAAAAGCCTGCAGAACCGCTCAGTCAGGGCTGGCGGCTGGGGAAGGAGGACGCCCAGCAGAAGCTCCAGCCCAGGAGTAGTTGCAACCCTTACAGGAGGGAGCTGAGGAGCCAGGAAGCAGGCCCAGAAACTAGCAGCTGTGGGAACCCCACGGAGCATCGGGTGCTGAGAAACCTGGAGACCCTGATGCCACAAGGACTGCTATGTTTGGAGGACTGGTAGGCAGTGACCCAGGGAAGGGAAGGGAGTGGTATCTCCCACCCCTCTGAGGGCAGCGTGTTGCAGTAGGATTCCCCACTGACCCATGGCGGATCATGCCATCACTGACAGGGCCCTGGGTCAGAGCCCGGTGAAGGCAGGTGGGCCTGGACTCCCCTACCAGAGGTCTCTAATCTCCCCCCGCCCCTTTGGGGGTTGACATAGTTCATCAACCCCTCTCTCTCACCCCAAAGGAGGTAGATGAACTCCGGCTGCTGGGCCACGCTATTGCCCAAGGGGAGAAGAATTTAGAGAAACTCTGGCCATTAGGTCACGCTGCCTTAGGAGTGCACTATGGAGACTCTGGCTGCTAGGCTGTGCTATCCCACCAGGGGAAGAGGGTGTAGAGAGACTCTGGCCATTGGGCCCCGCTGCTTTAGGAGCGCACTAGAGGGACTCCGGCCATTAGGCCATGCTACCCCACCTGGGGAGGTGGATTTGAGGGGCTCCGGCCATTAGGCCATACAGCCCTGACTACTGGGGAGGTAGTAAGACTGACATAGACGCAGGGAGGTGGGGTTAATCTCGCCCCCTCCCCCCCTTGAATCAAAGGGGTTGATGAGGTACAAAACCCGCCACAGGGATAGATAAACCTTATACTCCTGTCTCCATCTGTTGTCTCTTGTTTCATATTTAGATTATCAACTCTTTGGGCCAGGGACTGTCTTAATTCTGTGTGTTTGTTCAGCATCTAGTACAAGGGGATCCATGACTAGGGCTCCTCAGTGCTACCATATTACCAATAATAAATAAGGATAATAATAATCTATGGTGAAAATTAAATGTCACCAGCCTATGATTGGAACAGGCAAACATTATTTTAACCCAGTCCCAGCCATCTAATCTTCCACATAATAATGGCTAGAAGAACCATAGCTGAAAGCTCAGCAGGCACCAATGAGTAAAGTGACCATATGACCTGGTTTTACCAAAACAGTCCAGGTTTACCATTTTGTTTGCAGTGTTGTTGTAGCTGCGCTGGTGCCAGGATATGAGACAGACAAGGTGAGTGAGGTAATATCTTTTATTGCACCAACTTCTGTTGTCCCTTTCACCAATATAAGTTGGTCCAATAAAAGATACTAACTCACCCACTCTCTTTTTAATATCAGAGGGGTAGCCGTGTTAGTCTGTATCCACAAAAACAATGAGGAGTCTGGTGGCACCTTAAAGACTAACAGATTTATTTGGGCATAAGCTTTCGTGGGTAAAAAAACCTCACTTCTTCAGATGCCCAAATAAATCTGTTAGTCTTTAAGATGCCACTGGACTCCTTGTTGTTCTTGTCTTTCTAGTTTACCATAATTTTCTCATGTCCTAAGAACTTCTTTCTGGATGCTCTAAAATGCCCTTTTGGGTCATTTTATCAGTCAACCCCCTTATTATTTATTTATTTATTTATTTATTTAAATAACTACAAAATATTTCATCACATGTGTCTGATGAAGTGGGTATTCACCCACAAAAGCTTATGTTCCAATACTTCTGTTAGTCTATAAGGTACCACAGGACTCTTTTGGCACCTTTAAGACTAACAGATGTATTGGAGCACAAGCTTTCTTGGGTGAATACCCACTTCGTCAGACGCATGTAATGGAAATTTCCAGAGGCAAAGTGGATATTGACGAAGTGGGTATTCACCTACGAAAGCTTATGCTCCAATACATCTGTTAGTCTTAAAGGTGCCACAGGACTCTCTGTTGCTTTTTACAGATCCAGACTAACACGGCTACCCCTCTGATACTTGACAGGACTCTTTGTCGCTTTTTACAAAATATTGGTTCACAGTGTATTATTACGTTGAGTAAAATTTGCATTGGGCTTACTGGGAACACACAGTCCCAGTAGAATAAGTGTTGAGTGTGATAAACAGTGTTTGGCATAAAGAGAAAAGCCAAAGGAGCATAGGCACTATCAAAGCAGTTTCTTAGCTCAACGTGAATGTTAATGGCACTTGTTCCATTTTTCATGATAAACTTACTGAGATACTGGAAGAAAAAAAATCTTTCACTCTGCCCATGTGGCTGTTGATCCAGCAGCTGTCAGGACAACACCAGCACAGTTTTTTTTTTTTTAAGTGCACTTTTGCACGAGTATTTCACAAGCTTAAAAATGTCACCACAAAAATCTCCCGTTTTTTATTTAGTATGTGTGGTCACTTCATCTGTAAGTGGCCTTTTATAGAATGTTAATTGTTTTTAATAGTGTTTTTTTTCTCATTAGCATCTTTAGCTCTCATTTCCCCTTGCTTTTTCAGTCTCTCCTAAGAGGCACATAGCTCTAGTAACATTTAAGTTTGAATAAAAACCACAGTGTTAGTGGGTTCAAAATTAGACAAAAGCAGCTGGCTCTTCCCTACAAAAGGCAAAGCATTTTTTTGGAAACTTATGTAGGTTTCTGAAATCCCTTTCCAGTTTCTGAAGTAAAATAATTTCTCAGTGATAAATATTTTCGAGAGCTTGGAATTTGCCATTTATTTTTCAGAAGGGAAAAAAGACATTAGGATGCATCCATCAACTAAAGCTTTTAATCTTTTTAAAAACTGTTCTTTTCCCATTAATAAAAAAAAAAAAGCTTTAAAATTCCCTGGAAATTGTGGATTATCATGAAGGAGCCATACTGGAGAGGCTGGCTGCTGGGCTATTTTTAGAGGACAAAAGGTTACTCCAGCTCTCAGAGTGAGAATCATTTAATTGGGGGTTAACTCTTTTGTTTTGTTTTTTTATCTAAAGCAATTATCCACACAAGAAGGCATCAGGCTTGGATTTTTAAAGGAATATAGGAAGTTAGGTATCTAAATTCAGAAAAGCTGTCTTTGCTGCAGAGTTAACCTGGGCTCTTACCCAGGTTTTAGCTCAAACACTCCTACCATCCACACAGAAAACCCCCTGACCCAGATTTGGAGGTGCTTTAAGCCCGGCCTAGCTTACATAACTGGGGTTACGGGTTAGCGCCCAAGCTCCACTTAAACTTGAACCCACCACTTTGCAGTGAGGATGCAGACAAAATAATTCAAGTGCTTGATAGTCCTCCAATGCCCTTCCCACAATTCTCCTCAAAGGACACAAGTTCTCATGCAATTGACACAATGGACTGGGAAAGAACCCAGGAGCATTTCAGCACAAAGAACCAGATACACACAGGTGAGTGCAGAACAGTGAGCACACTGATACACAGGTAGGGCTCTGCTGTGCACACAGTAACCTGGGCTAGGCTAACCCGGGCAGGGCCACCCAGAGGGACGGGCAAGTGGGGCAATTTGCCCCGGGCCGCCACAAGAATATAGTATTCTATAGCATTGCAACTTTTTTGTATGGAAGGGGCCCCCGAAATTGCTTTGCCTTAGGCCCCCTGAATCCTCTGGGCGGCCCTGAACCCGGGTGCCAATCACCTGGATTAACTATGTAGTGAAGACAGAGGCAGAATTTCAGTGGGAGCAGGGAGCTTTAACTCCCTGAGGCTCTTTTGCAAATCCCAGTTTCAGTGTTTCCTGAGCCATTACAGAAAAGACTCTCACTGAGTCCAAGGAATAGTCAACCAGAGTATTAATACTATATGATTGTTATATAATAACAGTTACCAACCAACAGATTTTCCAGGTAAATCATGCAGCCTGCACCACTGTGGACTAACTGTAGCAGTTTAAGATCAGCTCTTCTGGATAGAGAAAAGAAGAGAACAGAAAATGAGCTGTGGGAAAGTCATACACTAAACAACTGTGGCTAAAGGAGAATTGTAGAGTAGAGTCCATTATGGAAAAAATTATACAAATTTTTTAATTAGTGCCTAGATACCATAGTAATCACTCCCTCTGGGGCACCTGGCATTGGCCACTGTCGGCAGACAGGATACTGGGCTAGATGGACCTTTGGTCTGACCCGGTATGGCCATTCTTATGTTCTTATGTGGTACATTGTTGATTCTAATCTAGACTAGGCATCACTAATCACCTAGCAATGGAAGGGGCACACATTGGTGCAGGGTGCAATTTAATATGGTCTTGGCCATTAATTTTGATGTAAATGCTCCTAATATGCTCCTAATATAGCACGAGAGCAGCCTTTCTTGCAGGATTACAGGGCTTTCTGGGTTTGATCCAAAGCCGATTGAAGTCAATGGGAATTCTCCCATCCAAATCAATAAACTTGTCCCTAATTAAAATAAAAGATTCAGCCTTTATTATTAATTATTACTATTTATTCTTATTATGCGGAAATATATGAGGTGATGATGATAAATAACAAAATCTAAGCTATTGAGCAAACTTTGAGCCAGATCCCTGGGTCTGGCCAAGCTGCACTCAGTGTGTGACCTAAACAAGTCATTTAATGTCATAGAGTTTAAGGCCAGAAGGGACCCACTAGAAAATCATCTAATCTCTGTCAGTTTTTCCCCATCAGTAAAATGGAATAACAACATTCCCTTTCTCTCTCCCTTTGTCCGCCTTGTCTATTAGGATGCAACTCTTCAGGTCAGGGGCTGATAAGAGCTCCATGTAAAAAACTGCAAAACAGGAACCATTTGCAGTGCATGCCATGTTTTATTTTTCCTGAAAAACCTATGAACAATGCTGCATATTTTTGAGTGTGGTCTACTGGCACCTTTTCTATTAACTCTCTACTAGAGGTGGTTGGAAACAGGAATTTTCATTTAGTGGGCAATTTCTGGGGGGGGGAAATCATTATGAATTGGAACAAAAAGTAGAAAGTTTCCCGTGAAACAGAAATTTTCACAAAATTCCAGGGAGCTGGGCCGTCTAGGGAGCTGGCCAGCCCAACCACCCATCAGGTGGGAGCACAGGAGCCTGGAAGCCTGGCAGCCCACCCACGCATCACGCAGACACCTCGTGGAGCCAATCACCTGGGGAGCCAGTGATTCTGGAATCCCAGGGAGCCCGTGAGCTTCCCCCACCAGCCATCTAGTGGGCCGGCAGAAAACCGAGCAGGCTGGCTGGTTTCTGTCGAAAGTTTAGACAGAACTGACACCTTCCCGCGGAACGTCTGGACTCCATCAAATCAGCATTTTTCGGTGTTAAACGTACACTGGAAAATTTTCAACCAGCTCTATCAGGGCCGGCTTTAGCAAGAGCTGCAAGCCCCCAGGACCCGAGCCGCGCCACGGGGGGGACGGGACGGGGGGACCCGAGCCGCGCCGCGGGAGGGGGGAACGGGGGGACGGCCCGAGCCGCGCCGCGGGGTGGGGGGACGGGGGGACCCGAGCCGCGCCGCGGGGGGGACCTGAGCCGTGCCGCGGGGGGGGACCCGAGCCGTGGGGGGGGGGAAGGGGACGGGGGGACCCGAGCCACGCCGCGGGGGCTGCGCCGGGGGGGGGGGGGATCCGAGCCGCGCTGCGGAAGCCGCACCGGGGGGGGGACCCGAGCTGCGGGCCGGAGCCGGGCCACGGGGGCCGGGCTGGAGTCAAGCCGCGCCAGAGCTGCTGGGGCCTGCGGGAACGGGCCGCGCCTCCCCGGAGCCCTTCTCCCGCCCCCACCACCCCAGCTTACCTTGTGCTGCCGGCCCGCCCCTACTTCGTCTCAGACTTCCCGCGAATCTCTGATTCGCGGGAAGCAGGGGAGGGGGCGGAGCTTTCAGGGGAGGGGAGGAGGGGGAAGTGAGCTAGGGGCGGGGTGGAGAGCTGCAGCGCGGGGCCCTCTTGGCGCGGGGCCCAATTCAGCCGAATCGGCTGAATCGGCCTAAAGCCGGCCCTGAGCTCTATTATCTACAGGTATACAGACATCTCTTTTGCAGAGCGTTCATGCAACAGACTGTCACTTGACACAATTTGTTAGTCTCTAAGGTGCCACAAGTACTCCTGTTCTTTTTGCGGATACAGACTAACACGGCTGCTACTCTGAAACTTGACACAATGGGGCTCTGCTGTTGGGTGGGGCCCCTAGGTGAGACAGTGAGATTGTCTACACTGCACATGAGTTGCTGCGGCGTGTAGGGTATGCGTAGCTACATGCAGCAGTGAAGATCAGGCTGCATCCACACTGTGGTGTGTAGCTACCTGTGGCAGGGAAAGGCTGTGGTGGAGGGGAGGCAGCACGGAACGACACTGTTTTAAAAATAGCAGTGTAGACAGGGGAAGCACTGCTTGGGTGTGTAGAGAGCCAAGTGGGGCACATACCCTAAGGTTCTGGCTGGTGCTAATCAATCTCTTGGTCTCCCAGGTCTGTATGAGAAATGTCTGTGGGACAAATTTTGGCCTTGTCATAGTAGATGCAACTCATTCAGAACTTATGTAAGACTGTATGGATTTCCATTCAGTTGCACTTGTCTGAATCTGGCCCTTGGTTTGCTTAGATTTGCTGCAGTAAATTCTATCTAGCCCTGCTGAATGCTGTGCTTCCTTTAAATGCAGGTACTGATCGCCCCAATTACAGAACAAGGGCGAGTTCAGAGAGACATCTACTTGCCTGGGGAAGGCCACATATGGATGGACACCAACACCGCCCAGGTGTTTGATGGAGGAACCTTAATCAGGAACTACTCAGTCAGTCTTGTGGAGGTGCCAGTTTTTGTAAAAGCCTCCTAGATTCCAGGCTGTCCCAGTTCTCACAAGATTCACCTACTTCTCAGAAGAGTGATGCTGACAAGACATGCTCTCTTCCTGTTCTGCCATTTGTGCTTTTCCAGGAACTCTTTTTTTTTTTTTTTTTATATATACAAGTGTTTAAATCTGTTATTGTGATTTGCTACCATTCTAAAATAGTGAAATACTGCAGGAGCTCTGGTACAACAAATACCCCCTGTGCACATGCAACACATCTGCTGAGATCATCCAGGGTCATCTGACCCTATCCTGTGTGTTATCTACCAGGAATGTCTCTGATTACCTAGTAGTGAAAGAGAGACACCCTCAAAGCAGATGGATTCAATGTCTACTGGAAATATTCCCCTGTTTGGGGGAAAAAATCATTAAAGTAAAGAGGAAGCTCTAACAGAGCCAGGTATGGACAGACAGCAGGACTGGCTGTCTTGAAAAGAAACAGTCTTGGTTGACCAGGTCTAACTACCTGCTGGAGTCTTAGTGAAACAGGATTGCATCATCACTTACCTTCTACAGACTGCAACGTTTGCGTTGGGAAAACTGCAGCATCCAGTTCTGGGTCTTGTGTCAATGTCTTTATTTTTGTCTAGGAAAAAGTTGGAGACAAAACTTACTAAAAAGGAGAGGGCAGAGAAAGCTGTTCTGTAATGTGTGGCTGCAGGTCACCAATGTGAGGAGTCTTCTCCTTCCTTATGGATGATTTGCCTTGTGTGGTTTTAGAATATCAGGGTTAGAAGGGACCTTAGGAGGTCATCTAGTCCAACCCCCTGCTCAAAGCAGGACTAATCCCCAGACAGATTTTTACCCCAGTTCCCTAAATGGCTCCCTCAAGGATTGAACTCACAACCTTGGGTTTAGGAGGCCAATGCTCAAACCACTGAGCTATCACTCCTCCCAGCACACTATCCTGTCTGCTGCCTTCTGCCCCTGCTTTCTCACCTCAGAGTGCTGCCCTCCCATGGCTCGAGAACACCCCAAAACTGAAATCAGCCTTAGTTTATTTTTGGAACTAAGCAGCCTATTTGAAGCATAGGGATGTGTGTATTATGCAGCAGCTGGGACTCAGTAAACCGAGGAATGGCAGCACTTAAAACATTCAAAAGGTTCTAGGAGGCTACAAAGAGAAGATTATTTTCTGTAACATTAGGAGCTCAGCAAACACATGAGGATCTTAGCAGCTGATAAGATGCTACAGAGGCTGGACATACATAGTCTTAGCATACCTGGGGGAAGTAACAGCTTCCAAGTGAATTTAAATGACCTTACCAAAGGGTGCATATATATAGGAGGAGTGGGCTCAGATTTTCAATGCTAAAATTAATGTATATGGTACAATTTCTGTGTGTATCCCATGACAAGTACCCAGCTTCACCCATGGCAAATGTCTTACTGCTTTGCCATACCCTTGGGATAGATGAGCCAGATGCTTAGCTGGTATAAGCCAGCATAGTTCTATTGACATTAGTGGAGTTAGGCCAATTTACACCAGCTGATGACCCCTCTCATCTTCCTTTTAGATCAGGAACCGCTCAGGATTTTCCTAATCTTATTAAGAGTATCTAGGACTTTCTGGAGTGTGAGGGGGCCCCAGGGCAGTGTCAAAATGCAGGGTGCCGCAAGGGGTCAAAGGCTGAGTATGGGAGGGGGAGCCCTGTGTGCCACACGGGGAAGGGGCTCACTCTGACCACGCCCAGGAGGTTGCTGTGGCACAGGGTACAAGCTTAGCATGAAAACAACTTGTGCCCTGTAGGAGACAGAAGAGGCTGGGAACAAAGAAGCGCCTCTTGGTGCTGCTCTGATAGCATTGAACGGCCTTTTAAATGGAGTTCGAACAGAACAGAATAGATTTTAGCTGCTGCCCTGAGCTTGTAACTTGACATGGTCCCCTCCAGGTATTCAATCTCATCAGCAATTTACATGAAACAAATTGATATTGCAGGCACCATCCAAGGATCCATATCAGCCCGTGGCTGTTTGTAAAAAAAAGGAATTTGCTTCAGCCTCCTCCTGCCCCCCCTCAACCAGGGCCGTCCCTAGGCATATGCTAGGGGGGGTTACCATATTTCCACAAGCAAAAAAGAGGACATTGGGGGGGGAGGAGCCCCACTCTAGCCCCGCCCCCATCCACTCCCTCCCACTTCCCACCCCCTGATTGCCCCCTCAGAATCCCCAACCCCCCCCCACTCCTTGTCCCCTGACTGCCCCCTCCTGGGACCCCTGCCACTAACTGCTCCCTAGGACTCCACCCCCTATCTAAGCCTCCCTGCTTCTTGTCCCCTGACTGCCCCCTCCTGAGAACCCCCCACCCTCATTGCCCCCCTACAACCCTACCTGTCCCCTGACTGCCCCGACCCTTATCCACACCTCCACCCCATATTCACCCCCCCTGCCCCCAGACAGACCCCCGGGACTCCCATGCCCTATCTAACTGCTCCCCGCCCCCTGACAGGAACCCTAGAACTCCCGACCCATCCAACCCCCTCTGCTCCCTGCCTGCCTTGACCCCTCTCCACACCCCTGCCCCCCTGACAGCCCCCCCCAGAACCCCCGACCCATCTACTCCCCCCGCTCCCTGTCCCTGACTGTCCCAACCTCTCTCCACACCCCTGCCCCCGACAGCCCCCCCAGAACCCCAGACCCATCTAACCCCCCTGCTCCCTGTCCCTGACTCTCCCAACCCCTCTCCACACCCCTGCCCCCCTGACAGTCCCCCCCCGAACTCCCGACCCCTCCAACCCCGCCCCCGTCCCCTGACCAGGGCCGACTTTAAAGAGCCCAGGAATCGGGCTGCGCTCCAGCCGGGGTTGCGGGGCTTGGGGCCGGGCCGGAGGTGCTCAGCCGGGGCTGGGCCGGCGCTGCTGGGGCCCAAGCCGGGCCAGAACAGGGGCCGGCGCTGCTGGGGCCCGAGCCGGTCCTGAGCCGGCGCTGCTGGGAGATGGGCTGGCACTGCTGGGGCCCAAGCCAGGCCGGGCCGGGAGTGCTCGGCCGGTGCCGGGCTGGCACGCTCGGCCGGAATCAGGGCCGGAGCTGCTGGTGCCACCGGGCGCCACTCACTCCGGGCCGGAGGGAGCCGCTCCCTGAAGCTATCCTCCTCATGCCCCAGCTTACCTGCTGCTGCCGCCCGCCTGCCCTTGCTTCTTTTCAGACTTCCCGCGAAGATCTGTTTCACGGGAAGCGGGGGGGGGGGGAAGGATGAGCAGGTGGGCGGAGCGTTCAGGGGAGGGGAGGAGGGGGAAGACAGCTGCGGGGCCGGACAGCGTGGTAAGGCTGCAGGGGATGGGGGGAGCCGGGAAGGGGCTTTGGGTGCCCAGCGGCGCTTGGCCGCCGCTTTTCTGTCTATAAATAGCCGACGGGGGGAAATCCCGGACATTTTTAGATTTTTAACCCCCCCCCCCCCCCACGGCTATTTATAGACCGAAAAGCTGGACATGTCCGGGGAAATCCAGACATATGGTAGCCCTAGCATATGCAGAATATGCAGCTGTGTGGGGCACCAAATTGCCCCAAATTTCATTGTGCCCTAGGCAGCTGCATGCTGCATTCGCGGCAGCACCAGCTCCAGCCGCCCCCCCCGCCCCCGCATGGGCAGCACCCTAGGAGGGTGTGGGGCCTGAGACAACTCCCTCCGCCCTGCCTCTTAGTCTTTGCCCCTACTCTGCCCCTGGCCCGCCCCCATTCCACCTCTTCCCCCATTGATGGACGCAGCCCAGAGGATTAGCAGGGGGCCTGCACCGGCAGCAGGGGTTGGGCCCAAGCCCCCACTCACGGGCAGCAGCGGGAACCAGAGCAACCTGGCCCCAGCCTGCTCCACTCCGCCAGCTCTCAGCTGCATCACTCCACTTCCTGCTGCCAGTGAGTGTGTGTGGGGGTCCTTCCCCCTCCCCCAAGCAACACGGCTGGGGCTGGGGCTGGGGCTGGGGCTGGGTCACTCCACTTCCCGCTACCGGTGAGTGCAGGGGGCAGTCCTTACCCCAACCCCCCCACCCTTCTCCCACCCGAATGACATGGCTGGGGCTGGGGGAGTAGAGCGGGCTGAGGCCGGGTTGTTCTGCTTCCTGCTGCCAGGGCCACACCCCCCCCCCCCCCAATCCACCAGGCCACTCTGAGCCTGTGAAGCCCCCCAAAGCGTCTCCCCACAACTCCTGCCTCCCCGGCCCCGCAGGCCTTGAGCACTGCCCAGACCCTCTGCAGGAGCAAGTAGGAGCAGGTGCTCGGGCTGCGTAGGACACCATAATTGGTAGAGATGGCCCTGCTGTCAATATTCCCCTCCTCCATTGTGCTTATCGAGCACTGACCTCTTCTAAATTCCTCCATGCTCTCAGTGGGAGAGCCTTTTCCTCTCGTCTGTAGCACTTGCCATCTGGAAGACCCTTGGGATGTCTCACTGCCTGATCAACCCTCTGTCTCTTTTCAAACCCCAACTGTAAATTGTTTTTTTTTCTTTTCTGGCCTCTGCTTGGTTTCTCCCTCATGCAGCTATTGCATATTGTTTTAACACTGCAATTATATGATTTACAATAACTTTGTAAAGCATTTTAGGGTAAAATGTATGAAATAACGTTGTATTGTTAATTAAAAAACTAAAATACACACCCAACATAATTGATTCCAATAGGTACCCTTAGCAAATGTACCACACTCATATTAGCCCTCTGTGCCCCTCTAGGGGTGGGTGGGCCATGTATAGAGGTTGATAAAACTGCTACAGCCTTCAGTAATAGAGCTGGGTCTTTTAATTTAGGCGTAGAGACTCACTTGTTAAGATACAGAGGTCATGGCTTCAAACCCTGCTGCCAATGACCCACCCAGGGGCATGGTATTACACAAACAGGCCAAGCTTTTGATGAGCATGTAGGGTTACTATACGTCCTCTTTTTCCCGGACATGTCCGGCTTTTCGGCAGTCAAACCCCCGTCCGGGGGGAATTGCCAAAAAGCGGAACATGTCCGGGAAAATGGCGGCTCTGTTTAAGAGCCCGGCTGCCTGAACGCTACCGGCTTCGGGCAGCCCCGTGCCTGGAGACCCTGCGCCGCTGGAGCCCGGGAGGGGAAGTGCCCGGCTGGGGGCGCAGGGTCTGGAGGCAGGGGGCTGCCCGAAGCCGGTAGCGCTCGGGCAGCCCGGCTCTTAAATAGAGCCGCGGGGACTGGAGCCTCCAGCCGCCGGGGCTGTGTGTAACTGACACAGTGTCAGTTACACAGAGCCCCAGCCGCTGGAGGCTCTGTTTAAGAGCCGGGCTGCCCGAGCGCTACCGGCTTCGGGCAGCCCCGTGCCTGGAGACCCTGCGCCCCCAGCCGGGCACTTCCCCTCCCGGGCTCCGGCGGCGCAGGGTCTCCAGGCACGGGGCTGCCCGAAGCTGGTAGCTCTCGGGCAGCCCGGCTCTGTGTAACTGACACTGTGTCAGTTACACACAGCCCCGGCGGCTGGAGGCTCCAGTCCCCGCGTCTCTATTTAAGAGCCGGGCTGCCCGAGCGCTACCGGCTTCGGGCAGCCCCGTGCCTCCAGACCCTGCGCCGCCGGAGCCCGGGAGGGGAAGTGCCCGGCTGGGGGCGCAGGGTCTGGAGGCACGGGGCTGCCCGAAGCCGGTAGCGCTTGGGCAGCCCAGCTCTTAAACAGAGCGGGGGCGGCTGGAGCCTCCTGCCCCCGGGGCTCTGTGTAACTGACCCAGTGTCAGTTACACAGAGCCAAAGAGGAGAAAAGCCTCCAGCCCCCAGGGCTGTGTGTAACTGACACAGGGTCAGTTACACAGAGCCCCAGCCCCTGGAGGCTCTGTTTAAGAACCGGGCTGCCCGAGAGCTACCGGCTTCGGGCAGCCCCCTTGCCTCCGGACCCTGCGCCCCCAGCCGGGCACTTCCCCTCCCGGGCTCCGGCGGCGCAGGGTCCGGAGGCACGGGGGCTGCCCAAAGCCGGTAGCGCTGGGGCAGCCCTGCTCTTAAACAGAGCCTAAGAGGAGCAGAGCCTCCAGCTGCGGGGGCTCTGCTCCTCTTCGGCTCTGTGTAACTTATACAGTGTAAGTTACGCAGAGCCGCCGGAGCCCCGGAGGGGAAGTGCCCGGCCGGGGGCACAGGGTCCGGAGGCATGGGGGCTGCCCAAAGCCCGAGCGCTACCGGCTTCACGGTTTGCTGGGCAGCCTCCAGACCCTGCGCCCCCGGCTGGGCGCTTCCCCTCCCGGGCACCAGCTGCGCTGGGGAAGCGCCGGCTGGGGGCGCAGGGTCTGGGGGCTGCCCGGGAAACCGTGATGCTGGTAGCACTGGGGCAGCCCTTTCCCCCTGGCTGGGAGTGGGAGGGAGGAGGGGGCGGAGTTAGGGTGGGGGAAGGGGCGGAGTTGGGGCGGGGCTAGAGGTGGGGAAATGGGCGGGGCCATGGCCCGTGGAGGGTCCTCTTTTTTTATTTATGAGATATGGTAACCCTATGAGCATGGAACTGACCACTCAGCCCTAGCAGTGGTCTCTCTGAATTGGGGTTTTCAGGCACGTTGGCAGCTCAGCAATGGGGAAGCTTGTAGTGCTTCCCATCCTGTACTAGAGAAGGCCTCCCGGGCTCTTAATCCAGCACTCTTCACCATTTAATTTTCCCCCAGTTGCTTCCTTTAGTACAAATGAAATTCTGCATGGTTGCCCATCCACAATCCAGTGAAACGCAACCCAATGAGCAAAACAGATTTTTTGCATGCAGAGTAAGTACTTATAAGGAATTGTATTATACATTCACCTTGTATTATGGATCTGGAGCAGGGGTCGGCAACCTATGGCACGCATGCCAATTTTTAATGGCACACTGCTGCCTGCCGGGGTCCCGCTCAGCCTACTGCTGAACCCCGGCAGCGGGCTGAGCCGGACCCCAGCAGGCAGCAGTGTGCCATTAAAAATCCTGCCCGACCCAGCCGCTCTTCTCCCCCCACCCCCACCCCCACCCCGCCTACTGCTCTCTCTGGCAGGGGCAGGGGCAGGGGGCAGAAGCAAGCTTGGTCCTGCCGGCTGCTGCTGTAGGTCAGGCTCCGCCGGCAGCCAAGCTTCCCCCTCCCCCGCCTCTTCCCCCAGCGCCTCCTAACCCTCCCTGCCGCCGATGGCCCTTGTGAGGGAGGGGAGAAGAGCAGCCCCAGCAGCCTCACTGTTCAGACCAGTAAGGAGGTGGAGAAGAGGCAGGGGGAAGGGGGGTAGGAGCGGGGCACCCCCCTGATCCCAGCCCACCCCCCCAGCCCTCTGCCCTGACCCCTGCACCCCAGCTCCCTGCATCCCCCCCATGACCCCATCCCTGACTCCTGCACCCTCCACACATACCCAGCCCCCCCACACTCCATGCCCTGACTCCTGCACCCCCTCACATGCCCCCAGCCCTCTGCCCTGACTCCTGCACTCCCCACACATACCCAGCCCCCTTAAACCCCCCTGCCCTGACTCCTGCACTCCCCACACATACCCAGCCCCCTCACACCCCATGCCCTGACTCTTGCACCCCCCACATCACCACCCCCACTCTGAGCACCAGGTTGGCAGCGGGCTGAGCGGGGCCAGCGGCTGGGACCCCAGCTGGCAAGGGGGCCGGCAGCCAGAACCCCAGACCGGCAGCGGGCTGAGCCGCTCGGCCCACTGCTGGTCGGAGGTGCTGGCCCCGCTCAGCCCGCCGCCAGTCTGGGGTCCCGGCCCCGCTCAGCCCGCTGCTCGTCTGGGGTTCTGGCTGCCGGCCCGGGGTTCTGGCTTCCAGCCCTCGCCAGCTCGGGTCCCAGCCGCCGGACCTGCTCAGCCCGCTGCCAACCCAGGGTTCTGGCTGCCGGCCCCCTGCCAGCTCAGCCCGCTGCCGGCCTAGGTGAACGGAACCCCAGGCTGGCAGCGAGCTGAGCAGGCCGGCGGCGTAAGATCAGCATTTTAATTTAATTTTAAATGAAGCTTCTTAAACATTTTGAAAACCTTGTTTACTTTACATACAACAGTAGTTTAGTTATATCATATATAGACTTATAGAGAGAGACCTTCTAAAAAACGTTAAAATGTATTACTGGCACGCGAAACCTTAAATTAAAGTGAATAAATGAAGACTCGCCACAGCACTTCTGAAAGGTTGCCTGACCCCTGATCTACTATAGTAAATGCTGGAAAAGAGCAGCTGACACTGCATGGAAAAAATTGAAAAAACCACCTACTTAGAAGAAGATCTTCTACTATATCTGAGATGGTTGTTGGTTTGTTTTCTTTTTAAGGTTAGGAACAATATGAAAATGGAAACTCTGTCGCTTAAGTTCATCCACCGCAGAACTCCAAAGTCTTGTTGCCATAGGGTTTGCAATCAAACCCTTCAGGAACCAGGAATTCCAGTTAGCATCACTGGCTTTAGGCAGCAGTAGACTATATGACTGTAAAAAGAACAGGAGTACTTGTGGCACCTTAGAGACTAACAAATTTATTTGGGCATAAGCTTTCGTGGGCTAAAATTCACTTCATCGGATGCATCCAGTGGAAAATACAGTAGGAAGATGTGTATATATACAAAGAACATGAAAAAGTGGGTGTTGCCATACCAACTCTAACTCTTCCTACTGTATTTTTCACTGCATGCATCCGATGAAGTGGGTTTTAGCCCACGAAAGCTTATGCCCAAATAAATGTGTTAGTCTCTAAGGTGCCACAAGTACTCCTCGTTCTTTTTGCTGATACAGACTAACACGGCTACCCCTCTGATATATGACTGTAGACACCCTCTCTGACATTTGTCAAGGGGCCCACAATGGAACCGATGCTTAAGACAGGTTGGCTATTCACAGACACGTCTCATACAGTGTTAAAGTTAAGAGGAGTGTAAGGAATGGGAGAGCTCCCCCTAATCTCCCTGGCTGCGTAAGTGGCAGTCCCCACAACTCCCTCTTCTCCTTGGCTGGTGCTGTGAGTGCTCCCCACCTTCTGTTCAAATCTACTTTATCCACGGGTCTAGTGTGAACTTGACCAGCCCTGGCAATTTGGGCCAGAGCAGAGGGTCTCGTGTTTTCATTAGCGTAATTTAGCAAATTTTAATACAGAGATTGTCTCATTCTTGCAGACAGCACTGCCGCTTCATGATCGCACAACGCCCCAGTACCAGGGCCGGTGCAACCCATTAGGCGACCTAGGTGGTCACCTAGGGCACTAGGATTTGGGGGGCGGCATTTTGGGTCCTTCGGTGGTGACTGTGGCAGCCGGATCTTCGGCCGCCCCGGTCGTCGTCAGCATTTAGACGGAGGGAGCTGGGGCAGGGGGGCACAGGGAGGGCCGCCTGCAGCAAGTAAGAGGGGGGCAGCATGCAGGGGACCCTCTCCCTGCCCCTGCTCACCTCTGCTCCGTCTCCTCCCCTGAGCATGCCGCCCCGCTCTGCTTCTCTCCCTCCCAAGCTTGTGGCGCCAAACAGCTGATTGGCACCGCAAGCCCAGGAGGCGCGAGAAGTGGAACGGTGACAGCGTGCTTGGGGAGGAGGCGGAGCAGAGGTGAGCTAGGGTGGGGAGCTGCCGCACGGCTCCCCGAGCCAGGGGGAGCTGCCGCGGGGGGGGGAGGGCCCTCAGGACTGAGGGGGGGAGCTGCTGCAGGGGAAGGTGGGGAGCTGCCGCGGTGGGGGGGGCGCCTTAGGGCAGAAGGGGGGGCAGAGAGCTGTCACAGGGCTCGGGGGGGGCGCAGGGTGGAAGTTTCACCTAGGGCGCAAAACATCCTTGCACCTGCCCTGCCCAGTACCAACCACCGCTATTGCTTATATGGAAAGTTTAATCCATTAGGAGAGTGATTATGTAATTTATATTCTTTTAATGTAAATTAGCAGCTAGAAACAAGGAGCAGAGTTGGCCCCAGGTGACCTGCCAGCTTTCCCTGGCCACTAGCAAGTGCTCCATGGACCACAGTTTAGGAACCTGTGAGCTGTAGCACACTGGCTTCCTTGGCACTTTGTCCCAAGTGGAGCAGAGGTCTGTGAATGCTGGATAATCTCACATACTGTTCAATGTATGTGCTACAATACTTTTGTTTCCTTTGTTTTTGTGGCTTTACATCAGCCTATTAACAGCCCCTGGACATAAAGTTATGACCCAACGTAGGCAAAGGTGTCATTCTGAGTGTACTTCATTCTGTGATCATACCATGTGCAGTAAGGAGGTGATTTTAGGGCTGGCAAGATTCTGAAAGGTAGACAGACAGGACAGTGTACCATCCGCAATAAGGAACTAGCTCATTAGTAATTCACCCTTTCGTGAAATGGGAAGACATTTTTCTGCAGAGCTGTTCTCCTTAAAAGCAGTCATGGTAATGATACAGGATTATTCATGTGGCCACTTTCTGCTGCAGTCTGAGCAGCTCTCATTTCATTAAAAGAGCTTGATATGGTCTTTATGTAACAATGCCATTCAGCAAAGCTTGTCAGTGCAGAGCCCAGATTCAGCACGATTTCCCCTTCAACAGAAAAGTTGATCCTCAGGGCTACATGTGTTTGCTTCTTGCCTGCAGCACTGAAACTTTTTTTATTGGATAAAATATGATCTTCCAGGACACAGAGACTCAGCACGAGGATCAGGTTTGATTCACCCATTTGAACTGAAATTTATTCTGACAAGCTGGATCTAGATTTGAATGAGACCCAAATACTTCTACATTTAGTCACAGAAGATGTGAGTGTGTGTCCTCTCCCGGAAGACTGATCTGTGATTAAGTACCTTCAAATCCCAGACAAAGCAAATGATCAACTCCCTAAAATATCTTGGAAGAAAAGAGGTGGGTGCAGGGCCAGCTCTGGCTTTTTTGCCACTCCAGGCAAAAAAGGCTCCTGCCGCCCTCCGCCCCCGTCGCAGCTCCGCTCTCCCCAGTGGCCGGAGCACCAGGGGGAGGGCGGCAAGCCCGCCGCGGCTCAGCTCTCCCCGGCAGCCAGAGCACCGGGGGAGGGCGGCGAACCCGGCCACGGCCCCGCTCTCCCCGGCCAGCCGGAGCGCCGGGGGAGGGCAGCAAGCCCAGTTGCGGCCAGAGTGCCACACCGCGCTGCCCCCCTCCAGGTGCCGCCCCAAACACATGCTTGGTAGGCTGGTGCCTGGAGCCGGCCGTGCTATTGATGCTGAATTGGAGGGATTTTGATTATGTTTGTTATGAAAACAGAAGGAACAGCAGATGAATTGTGTTAAAGAAATGTGTAACTTTCTCCCCTGGTTTCCTGTGAACTAGCTGTGTAGAGTATCTATACCAGGGGTCGGCAACCTTTCAGAAGTGGTGTGCCGAGTCTTCATTTATTCACTCTAATTTAAGGTTTCGCGTGCCAATAATACATTTTAACTTTTTTAGATGGTCTCATTCTATAAGTCTATAATATATAACTAAACTATTGTTGTATGTAAAGTAAATAAGGTTTTTAAAATGTTTAAGAAGCTTCATTTAAAATTAAATTAAAATGCAGAGCCTCCCGGAACAGTGGCCAGGACCTGGGCAGTGTGAGTGCCACTGAAAATCAGCTTGTGTGCCACCTTCGGCACGCGTGCCATAGGTTGCCTTCCCCTGATCTATACTATGACTACCTTGTGGGACAATAAACAGCGTAATGCTACTAATAATGTTGCATGTTATAAAGGTTGTTCACTGCACAAAAGAAAGCAATGCATGGCACAAAAAAGTGTGGCAGCTAGTAGGCTTGTGCAAAATGTGCAGTAACAAGGGGAGTGGTGAAAACACTTGCATCCCCCTAATTTTGGTCAGAAATTGATTACTGGCTGCTTGTCTAAGAATATGTCTTCACTATAATTAATATGAGTTACTCTTTTCAAGTTAGCATAGCTCAAGTGAGACTGGCTACACTGCAAAATAACATGAGCTGCTGTGTCCACACTCCCACTGCATTTATTTGTGTGAGGCACTAAGACCTGTGGGGGCTCAGCCCCTGGGTCTCAGCACAGCAGTAAGATGAGCTGCTCTATGATTTTTTTCCCAATGAATTGTGGGAGAAGTTATCTTTCCTTTCTGAACACACAGGGGGAAATATGGAAAGGCTCTGGAAGACTAATGATACTCAAGTGAACATAGGCTACCTATGTCCACCCTACAGAGGGGTCATGTCAGCAGCTAACAAGTTTTGCTAATTAAGGCCTGCTCTATACTAAAAAGTTAGGTTAACCCAGCTATGTAACTCAGGGCTGTGAAAAATCCACACCCCTGAGTGATGTAGTTAAGCCAACTTAATCCCAGTGTAGACACTGCTAAGTCAACAATATTTTCCAATATTTTCATTAATGACTTGGAGAGTATGCTCATAAAATTTGCAGATGACACCAAGCTGGGAGGTTTTGCAAGCACTTTGGAGGACAGGATTAGAATTCAAAATGACATTGACGAATTGGTCTGAAATTAACAAGATGAAATTCAATAAGGTCAAGTGCAAAGTACTACGCTCAGGAAGGAAAAATCAAATGCACAACTACAAAATGGAGAGTAACCAGCTAGATGGTAGAACTGCTGAAAAGGATCTGGAGGTTATAGTGGTTCACAAGTTGAATATGTGTCAACAATATGATGCAGTTGTAAAAAAACCTGACCTGTGAGGAAAGATTAAATAACTGGGCATGTTTAGTCTTGAGAAAAGCAGACTGAGGGGGGACCTGATACAGTCTTCAAATATGTGAAGGGTTATTTATAAAGATGACAGTGATTAATTGTTCTCGATGTCCACTGAAGGCAGGACAAGAAGGAATGGGCTTATTCAGCAGCAAGGGAGATTTAGGTTATATATTAGGAAAAACTTCCTAATTAAAGGGTAGTTCAGCTCTGAAATAGGCTTCCAAGCATGATTGTGGAATCTCCATCATTGAAGATTTTAAAGAACAGGAAAAAGAAACAACAACCAAGGATGTTCTAGGTATACTTGGTCCAGCTCAGCATAGGGGCTGGACTAGGTGACCTCTAGACAGGGCCAGCTCCGGGCACCAGCCGACCAAGCACGTGCTTGGGGCGGCACCTTAGAAGGGGCAGCCAATGTTGGGGTGGCGGGGGGCGCTCGCAGTGTTTTTTTGTTTTGTTTTTTGTTTCGGCCGGGCAGCGCGGAGAGTGTTTCAGTGGCGGCGTGGCGCTGGGGGGGCTTCGACGGCCAGGCCCGGCGCTGGGGGGGTGGTTGGGCGGCCCAGTGCTCCGGGGGTTTGGGCGGCCCGGCCCGGCCCGGCGCTTCGGGGGGCCAGAGGTTTGGGCGGCCTGGCCCAGCCTGGCACGGCGCTCAGGGGTTTGAGCGGCCTGGTGCTCCGAGGGTTTGGGCGGCCCAGCGCAGCGCTCGGGGGGCGGGAGGGGGGGGGTTGGGTGGCCCGGCCTGGCGCAGCGCTGGTGGGGGAGCGTTATGGCGGGGCGGCGCTCTTCTTTTTTGTCTAGGGCGGCAAAAAAGTTAGAGCCGGCCCTGCCTCTAGAGTTCCCTTCCAGCCTTTATTTCTATGATTCCATTACTACAATTCTACCCTCTCCCCTTCCCTTCATACTGGCAATTTTCAAGTGTCCTTGGAAAAGTTCTGACTGACTCTGCTCACAAGCATCCAGCCCACCCCCGTTGTTGTCTAACTTACTCCATAAATTCTGCCACCCCGAGTGTGAACATTTATTCTTACAGACCTGTGACCTAATTACCCAATACTGATGCCTGACTAAATCCACCAGGCCCTGCTAAAAGATGCTTTTCAGGGGTGAGGAGCACACATAGCTCCCATTGGCTTCAATGAGAGCTGCAGGCACTTGGCCCCTCTGAAAATCAGCCACAGAGGTAGAGTTCCTCCAGATTTACTGCAGCATAACTGAGATTAGAATCTGATGTCTGAGATATCCCACTTCATAGTCCCCTCCCCATCCCTCTGCCTGAGAATAGGCCACTTACCCCTTTTTGGCAATAGGTGACAATCCATTTTAAACCATAGGGAAATTAAAATTCTTATAAAACTGACTGGGGAAAAAACAGTAAAAGTTATAGAGTGGTCACTATTGCAGAAGAAAAATAAGTAATTTTGGAGGGGTAGGATAGAGGCAATATTTTGTGTGTGGGGGTTATTTGTTTTTGTTTTTTGAAAGTCTTATAGGAAAGGATAATAGATGTTCTCCTGCCATCTGCTTAAATAAAAAGCTCCTTGTAGCACTACAAAAGCAATGTGCCATGGGACAGATGTTGTGATAACCACTCTCTGCTTTTCACAGACTTGCCACCTTGTTGAGAGGTGAATTTCAAAAGGATCATTACATTATTTGTTCTGCTTAAAGTGATGTGAACTCCCCCATGAACAGTGAGTGATTTATGACGAGGATCCTTATGATTAAGAGGACATGAAATGCACTCATTAGCCTCAAGAAAGATAACTGGAAAATGACTGAACTATTACTTTTGTTATAATTCAGTGACATAATTACCATAGATAATTGATGCAATCATTCTGCGTCCTTTGGTCAAGAATAAAAGGCCTGATCCTGAAAACCCTTTCTCACTTGAGTCCTCTCTGCTCACGCAAATAGTCCCACTGACTTCAATGAGACTACTCGCGCAGGATTAGTCTTGTGTATAAGGGTTTACAAGACTGGGCCCAGAGGGTGCATTAACACTGGGAAAATTCAGACCCATAATTCTCTATCTGGTCTGCTCAGAGCAAGGGTAGATGGCATAGCATCTGCACTACAATGTCCAGCATTGCTAGCACCGGTAGAGAATTACAAATCCAGATTTTTCCCATGTAGCCCCAGAAAGAACAACTTGAATAAGTTTTAAATTTCATCAAGGTTGTTTTTCATATATCAGTGGGTAATCAGTATGAAGGAAGTGTATAAAAAGTACCTCCCAACGCAGCTATCTCTGGGCTGCTTTATTTTCCACACTTGAGATGAACTATCACTTTGTGTGTTGGATAGTCAGTGCTCTGTGTGGAACAAGGTGCGCTTTCATTTTCCTGACATTCATTTCCCCCACAAAAATGCACTGGAACTCTGTTTCTACTTCCAACAAGTCCCTGGATGAGATGGATTGACACACTGCTCTAAGGACAAATTTCTCAGTATTCATAGTAAGATTCAGAATAGCTGATTTCTCCGACTGATCAGAGCAATGAGTATTTCCCAGTACTCTTTCAGTAATACCAGCTCCAAGCTTACATACTGAAATGGCTGACATGACTTCATCATGGAATTACTTGACCATAATTTACAGTTTTGCTCCTGAATACCACTTTATGGTCTTAGCTTTCAACACTTTTCGTTCTCTCTCTTTCTCCGTTAGGTGAGCTGCATGAGGAACTAAACTGAGATCTCCCTGTCAGGAACCGGTTTGAGCCTAATCAAGTAATTAACTTTTCTTATATATGAAAATCACTGTTGTATCTTAGCTTGAGTGGCCCCTTTTACATTTCTGTTTCCAGTAGCCCCTGCCATATCCTGGCCTCACTTATTCCTGATAATATGGCCGGACATCAGTCATTCTGCTACTCAGCTAGAATTTTCTAGCTCTGTTCCTTTGCGCAGATTGTGTTACTAAATGAGGAAGATTCGGAGACCAGAAAATTGAGTTTTCAAAAGTATCTCCTAATTTTAAGTGCTTCAGTTTTTGGGTGCCCAACTTGAGATACTTCAGGCCTAATTTTCAGAGTGCAGAATATCTAAAAACCAGAGTCTAATTGTCTTAAATGTTGGAGGCACCCAAAACCAAAGGACTCTGTTATAAAATTAGGCTTTAATAAATAAACATACATGACTCAGAATCAACACATTTTGGCAAATTCTTTGTTACCTTATATAATGTATTGTCATGACTTCTGACCATAGAACACAATTTAGAGTGATAATGCTTGCTGCTATTCATATGCATAATATGTTGTATCTCATGTCTGCATGGAGGGATGAATCCCAGCACTGTAAAATAACTACATATTGTTACCACTTTCTTGCTTGTCTCTGGGGCTGCAGCTGTACCAGGAAAATGGAGACCTGTAATTCTCCATCTGTGCAGATCTACCCTATATGACAGTGTATAATTTCTGGCTTTTGCCCATGTCATGTGATGGGCCAGGAAATACAGATTGGTCTCTTATGTGCACTCCCATTTTATGGTAAATAATATACGAAAAGCTAAAGGGAGAACAGTTTCATTCAACAGAAGGTGTTTCTGTATCTTTACCAGTGTAGGACAAATTGTTAGCACTATTTCTGTTTCTTCTGATACACAGAGAGATTTCCTTTGTGGACTTTGGATTAGGCCCATAGGCCCCAGTCCAGTAAATTAACTACGTGTGGATAGCTATAGCCACACAGAGCACAATCGAATCTCCATACGGGCTCAGACATGTGTGCACGCACAATGACTTGCAGGATCAGAGCCTTAGTGCTTAATATAGGTTCCCATTCTTTACACTTATACAATGAGTTTGATAATGTTTTTTAGCCTACAGTGTGTATTGTGAAAATCCTTGGTAGGTTTCTTTGCAATTCTTCTACGAGCTACATTAGCTATTCAGATATAAAGTTCATGAAAGTGCATACTTTTATGATATGTTATGTGACTATTGTCCCACTGGTTCTTTAGTACCTTCTTTGAATTTTCTAATGTAAATGGCCCCAAGAAGAATCTGCTAACACAATTTACCCTGTCCGATTACTATTACATATTCAATATGCTTGCTTAGTTAAGGTAAAAAGAAGTTTTCTTGGAGTACAGTTCCAATGCAACCCTCAGGTTTTATGCAGTTCTTTTTAGCTCTTGCCACATCCATTATGCGGAGACAGTGTAAAATCAGCCTTAAAATAACGTGATCAGATATGTGACAACTTCTGAAATTCACCCCAGATTTGCTTTCCTGATTCGCTTCTTTCCAGAATCCAAAGTTGTCATTAATAAAATGTATTTTTAAATGTTTGCACTTTCATCAGATCAGTACCACATTGCAGTACATTTTATAAAAAATCACTAAAAACGAGTCTCGAGTTAAATACAGTCACAGGAAAACCACATTAGGGGCAGTTCTTATTTGCAATAAGGCCACCATTCTGACAGTATAAAGGGAACTTAAAGTGGGCATAAATTGCAGTTTCTGCCACTTTAAGGCCTGTTTACATTGCCAGAGTGGTATAAAGGGGCCTTAATGTAAATGAGGCTCAGTCAGTCTGATGGACTGTAGTAGAGACACTGACAGATGGCACAATATGAACATGAAGAGCTTGCCACCATACCCTTTGCTCCTGTTTTAGGGTTTCTGTTTCAATCATTTCAAATTCTATTGGATTGCTTCAAATTGTCAAAGGGTTGTGTTTCTTTTTAGCTGTGTCTTGTCAACTTGCATGAGAGATGCAAAGCAAAAAGTCCCCATTCCGAACACTCCAAATACAGCCATAGGTTAGCAGTGAGATGATGTTACTCAGCCAGTCAGAATTTGTTTGCTTAGCTGTATCCCAGAATAATTTGAACCTCACAACAGTGGTTCACCATGAAGTAAGACACCACCCCAAACCTCCTTCTAGACTCTAGAGAGTAGTAAGTCACAGAATTCTAGAGAACCATCTGTCAGTGGTATGGAAAGTATAAAGATATTTTCTTCTTAGATCCAGGGTTTTCGACCTTTTTCTGTCAGCTCGGCTACTCCACAGACTGGACACTCAGTGCTTGAAGGAGGTAATGGCTCTTGCAATGATTCCAAGGAATTTTTTAGGAACTGGCACATTTTTTATTGGAAGCTAGTGATTTCTGAGTAGGACCTGGTTGTATGCAGCTGAGCAATTCTGTTTATGGGAAGACCAGAGGTAAGGAGTGACTGCAGGCTGACAACTTCTGTTCCCTCTAAAACAATGCCTGGTCACCTCATTTTGGGGTCATGACCCACACACTGATATACACTAATCTTTTATGAATGAAATAAGAGCCATATTTTCAGTGTTGGGATTTGTTGACTAATGTCTTGTTCATTCTACTGGGAGTCATGCAGCCAAAGGCATTGAAAACTCTCCCCTTGCACTATGAGTACAATGAAACCACCAAAAGTATAACCCCTCAAAGTCCCTACATCTTATATTATTAATAAACCTATTAGAGATACTTGCCTGCTTAGAGGTGGGTGCCTCTAATGAGATTTTAGCACGTGTATGTCTACACTGCAATTAGACATCCGCCAGTGGCCCATGCCAGCTGACTCGGGTAAGGGGCTGCATAACTGCAGTGTAGACTTCTGGGCTCAGGCTGGAACCTGGGCTCTCGCATCCTGTGATGCGGGAGGGTCCCAGAGCTTGGGCTGCAGCCTGAACATGAAAGTCTACACTGCAATGAAACAGCCCCGCCACCTAAGCCCCACAAGTTTGAGTCAGCTGGCATGGGGCAGTCTCAGGTTTTTATTTGCAGTGTAGACATAGGATTGGGATCTTGGGGCAAGCTCATTTGTAATCTTATTTTATTCTTGTTAACCAAATACTTTTTAATGCAAGAATATCTGCCCACCCCCTTTTTCTTTATTTAAACTGGAGGTTTTGCTAGGATGTTGGAAAGCTCATTCCAGTGCAGCTCACTTTAAAATGCAAATCTGCATTCAGTCTGGTCAAATAATTGGGGGGCAAATATTCATGTATAATTACTGATGAAAAATGCCCGAATTAATAGTGATTTTTATTTGCAGTGCATTATTCTATTCATCTGCTCTAAACAGCATAAAGAGATTTCCATTCAGAGAACTGTATACAAGAGTTGGGCGAATTTTTTTCAGTAAATAGTAAATTCGCAAAATATATTTTGGGGGGCACTGAGATAATCCATTAATTTTGGTCAAATTTGACAGGTAGCTTTGGCTAGAAAAAAACATGAAAACAAACATTTTGAAAAAATCTAACTGAACCGTTCAGAAATGTTGTTGCAAAATAAAAAGTTGAATTGAAACAACATTTTCTAAACATTTTGTTTTGAGCCAAAAAGCATTTTTTTCGTGTTTTTTGTTTGTTTTGTTTTTGTTTTTTGTTTTAGTAACAAAAATGAAAATAATCAGTTTTGGTTCTAAGTTAACCAATTTTTATTTTATTTTCCAGTATAGCCACTCAACTGAAAAATCAATAATAAACTCAGCTCTACTGTGTACTTAAATATTGTAAACAGTGGATTGTTCTTGTTCTCACAATGTGGATATACAAATGTTGTATGATAATCTTAAGCTTTTTATTTCCTGACTGTTCAGCAATTAAATTTTTAACTTTAATGTTGCATTAATGGATATTTTGTATTTTAATAGCATAGTTTACATTAGATATTGCTCACTTAACCAAAATATATTTCTTTGCAGGTTATCCAACACACAATACTTTATTCTTTGCTTTCAATTGCTAGTTGGTAAATACATGCTACTGGCCCTTGTAATTACACATTTTTGGAAATTAAGAGGTTTTATGTGTGGATCTAAATTGATATTGTCTTCGCTAAAGGTGCTTTTAACTTTTTAGTTTAGAGTAACATTGCCACCTAGTGGTCAGTTGGGCTGCTCATTATTAGATTCTTCCAGAAGAGCAGGTTTCAGAGTGGTAGCTGTGTTCGTCTGTATCAGCAAAAAGAATGAGGAGTACTTGTGGCACCTTAGAGACTAACAAATTTATTTGAGCATAAATAAGCTTTCATGGGCTAAAACCCACTTCATCGGATGCATGCAGTGGAAAATACAGTAGGACGATATATATACACAGAGAACATGAAAAAATGGGTGTTGCCA
Organism: Malaclemys terrapin pileata; assembly: GCF_027887155.1. Classification (NCBI taxonomy): domain Eukaryota; kingdom Metazoa; phylum Chordata; order Testudines; family Emydidae; genus Malaclemys; species Malaclemys terrapin. The sequence continues at coordinate 38,014,625 of NC_071508.1, forward strand.
TACCAGTTGTAACGAGAATAATTAATTAAGGTGAGCTATTAGGTGAGCTATTTTCAGCAAGAGAAAAAACTACATGCCACAAAGGGCCACAACAGTGGTTCCCTTACCCCACCCAACAATATTGTTAATCTATCCAGTTATACTCTTAGCCCAGCAAAAGAATCTGCCCTATCTCGGGGTCTCTCCTTCTGCCCCTCCACCCCCATGAACATGATACAGTTCTGTGGTGACCTAGAATCCTACTTGCGACATCTCCGACTCAAGGAATATTTCCAACACACCTCTGTACAGCATACCAACCCACAGAAATCTTCTTACCAACACTACAAAAAGAAGGATTCTGAGTGGACTCCTCCTGAAAGTTGAAACAACAGACTGGACTTCTACATAGAGTGCTTCCGCCGACGTGCACTGGCTGAAATTGTAGAAAAGCAACATCACTTGCCCCATAACCTCAGCCGTGCAGAACACAACGCCATCCACAGCCTCATACTCTGACATCATAATAAAAAAGGCTGACAAAGGAGGTGCTGTCGTCATCATGAATAGGTCTGAATATGAACAAGAGGCTGCTAGTGTAGATCAATCTCTGATAATTTTCATATGACTTTACATTGTGCCTCTTCATATAACCTTGTGGTGGGTCTACCCACGTGTGACCTCTGTTTTCATGGAACTTTGTATCAAAGCCTCATTTAGAAACTTTGCATTGCCCTTGGTATAATATTATAGCCCCTAAGGATAGAATAAGATAGAAGAAAATTTTCTTTTTGCTAGCAGTAGAACAAGAGCTCTTCCCCCCCCCCCCACTCTTAATAAATTGCCCTGTTGAATGAATGAGGTGTGGATGAGCAAGGCATGGAAGGCAGCACCTCCAGACAGCCTCAACTGTTGGAGAGGGGCTGGGAGCCAGACCCAAGGACAATAAAACGTGTCAAGTGGGCTCATTAAAGACAAGCAGACATACTGACGGCCTCGGGGGTTAGAAGCAAGCACCTTCTTTTGAAAACACCCTCTTTGCAGCATTGGAACAACACTCAAAAGAAAGCAGCACAAAGGACCAATGGACACAGACACAGAGCTTGAATCTGGTATAGATTTGCATGAGAGGAAAGCTGCTATAAAAGTGAGGTGTCTTGCAGAGGACCCCGGGTCTCGTCTTGTCAACATGGGAGCATCGATCCGGATCGGCAGAAGCCCGGCTCCACCCCCTCCCCCATCTAACTCACCTGGCCAGTGAAGTTAAGGGGAGCAACTAATTGGTAACAACAAGACGGAATGGGTTTGTATGTGTGTGTGAGCGTAAGTGTAATATATTATATGCATATAATACAGTGTTAATGAATACATGTATTACTAATAAATGTGGCGTTTTGCCTTATTCCCCCTGAAAAGATCCTGTGCAGTACTTCAAGTACAACACTAGGCAGCTCTCTAACACCACATTCTACAGGCCTTTACCCTCTGATCCCACTGAGGGTTACCAAAAGAAACTACACCATCTGCTCAAGAAACTCCCTGAAAAAGAACAAGAACAAATCTGCACAGACACACCCCTAGAACCCCAACCAGGGATATTCTATCTGCTACCCAAAATCCATAAACCTGGGAATCCTGGACGCCCCATCATCTCAGGCACTGGCACCCTGACAGCAGGATTGTCTGGCTATGTGGACTCTCTCCTCAGGCCCTACACTACCAGCACTCCCAGATATCTTCGAGACACCACTGATTTTCTGAGGAAACTACAATCCATCGGTGATCTTCCAGAAAACACCATCCTGGCCACTATGGATGTAGAAGCCCTCTACACCAACATTCCACACAAAGATGGACTACAAGCCATCAGGAACAGTATCCCCAATAATGTCACAGCAAACCTGGTGGCTGAACTTTGTGACTTTGTCCTCACCCACAACTATTTCACACTTTGGGACAATGTATACCTTCAAGTCAGCAGCACTGCTATGGGTACCCGCATGGCCCTACATTATGCCAACATTTTTATGGCTGACTTAGAACAACGCTTCCTCAGCTCTCGTCCCCTAACGCCCCTACTCTACTTGCGCTACACTGATGACATCTTCATCATCTGGACCCATGGAAAAGAAGCCCTTGAGGAATTCCACCAGGATTTCAACAATTTCCATCCCACTATCAACCTCAGCCTAGACCAGTTCACAGGAGAGATTCACTTCCAGGACACTACTGTGCTAATAAGCGATGGTCACATAACCACCACCCTATACCAGAAACCTACTGAGCGCTATACTTACCTACATGCCTCCAGCTTTCATCCAGACCACACCACACGATCCATTATCTACAGCCAAGCTCTAAGATACAATCACATTTGCTCCAACCCCTCAGACAGAGACAAACACCTACAAGAGCTCTATCAAGCATTCTTACAACTACAGTACCCACCTGCTAAAGTGAAGAAACAGATTGACAGAGCCAGAAGAGTACCCAGAAGTCACCTACTACAGGACAGGCCCAACAAAGAAATTAACAGAACGCCACTAGCTGTCACCTTCAGCCCCCAACTAAAATCTCTCCAGCGCATCATCAAGGATCTACAACCTATCCTGAAGGATGATCCCTCACTCTCACAGATCTTGGGAGACAGGCCAGTCCTCGCTTACAGACAGCCCCCTAACCTGAAGTAAACATTCACCAGCAACCACACACCACACAACAAAAACACTAACCCAGGAACCTATCCTTGCAACAAAACCCATTGCCAACTTTGTCCACATATCTATTCAGGGCAGGGCCGGCTCTAGGTTTTTTGCCGCCCCAAGCAAAAAATGTTTTGGCTGCCCCCACCCCAGCCCTGGGCTCCCCCCCCCTGCACCCTCACCCCCTGCCGCCCCAGAGCTGGGATCTCCCCCTGCCGCCTGAACCCTGGGCTCTCCCCCCCACCCGCACCCCTGCCACCCAAACTCTCGGCTCTCCCCCCAACCCCACCCCTGGGCTTCCCCCCCACCAGTGCTGACTCCGCCTGCTTCCCCCCTTGCCTCCAGCCGGTCCGGCGCTGGCAGGGTTGGGGTAAGCAGCGGGGCTCCCAGGCTGCGCCTCAGCCCAGGGTCCCTCCAGCCGGGGCTCCCGCCTCCAGGAGCGGCCGGGACCCGGGATGGCAGAGCCGTGAAACCGCCTGGCAGAGGGCTGAGGAGCTGGGGCAGGGCAGCCCCAGAGAGAGTGGAGCCTCGGAGAGCGGGAAATGGGCCCCATACGGCAGTGCCCCGGGCACCGGTCCCCACTATGGCCCCGCTGCTGCTGCTCGTGGCCACCCTGCCGCAGTCCCTGGGTGGCTTGTACCGCTTCGCCCAGCCCCGGCTGCGGCGCTGGGGGGCGGCCGCTCTGCGGCACCTGCTATAAGGTGCGGGCATTGCTCCCCGACAAGAACTGCAACGGCCCCAGGGCGCCCCCTGTGCAGGACGCGCTGCTGCTGCCAGGGTCCGCTCTAGGCTTTTGCCGCCACAAGCGTAAAAAAAAAAGGCTGGCTGGAACGCCGCCCCTGAAAATGTGCTGCCCCAGGCACCTGCTTGGTTTGCTGGTGCCTGGAGCCGGCCCTGATTATGCAGCAGCAGCAGAAACCCTACCTCAGTCCTGTCTCTGGGGCAAGGGTTCATGGCCATTATTGTCAGTACTTGTGCCAAGAAGTGCAACAGCATGAACTTAAATGCTTTCCTGATTAAGAATGGATTTAAGTATGTGCTTAAGTGCTTTCCTCAACTGGGGACTGGGTGAGCCATGGAAGCTAAAGGGTGAACAACACATTAAAGGCTTGATGTTCTTAGGAGCTATGATATCCAGTGTAAAAAAGCAACAGCAAAGTTTAGAACTCCCAGGTATCTGCAAAGTAGCAGTGTTCAAAACACAAGACAGGTGTCTCTCTCTGCTTTCACCAAAGACATACTTCCCCAAAACTGGTACATTGACTGTGCTTCTCACTTCCACTGCAGTCACATTAAGCGTCCTCCTGTGTTTGACCCACTCAACAAAGTCATCCCCATCAGCCAGGTGTATAAGCAGAATGAAATGTTCAGCTGGAGCTGCCTCCTTTGCAATTCTCTGGTCCGACAGAAAGAGCACTTGCTGCCTCTCATCACACATGTAAAAGACCACGCTACCTTTAAGACATAGATTAAACAAGACGGCAATGCATTTGTACCTCATCGATGTATCTGTTTTGGTTGTGGGTAATTGGCTTTTCTGATTTTACTGCAATCAAGTTATTAGCTTTCTTTCTTTATCAGGTTTCACACACCACTGGCTTCTTAAAGTTTGTTCAGGAATCTGAACATGACTGAAGTGGGATTTTGTACATGCAATCTTCACAAATATTGTGCTAGGATATGTTTGGTACTTGTGTAAGAGCTATGAAACACAACAGCATCCTTCACGTGAGCTGCTTTTGATCTTTCTGGTACAAATGCCGTGTTTGCTAAATTACTGATTGAAATTTTACATCAGATGCTCACTCATCACACTGACAGAGGACATCTGTTCTGAAAATGGTATTGTAGCCTTTGTATTTAAACAACTAAGTCATTTATAATATTTGCTGTATGCCTGGTGACACTGTACACCGACACAAGAGTTATCCTGTGGCATTAGCTTATTTTAACAGTAAACTGCTTCCAGAAGAATTTATCACTCGTGAGATCAGAAAAAACAGCATAATCTGGGGTCTGTGGGCAGCTTAGGGAATGTAGGTTTTTATAGTCTTCTAAAACTTCTGGGTGCTTATCTGAACTCTGAATGTTTTGAGGTTCCTCATCACTGGTGTCACTGTACTGATGCTAGTTTATGGCATGTGTTTACTTGCTGTTTGCCTGCGGTAATGGGTTTGCATGTTTTTCATTTTATTCCCTTCTCAGTACTAGAAGCAGGACAAGAATTGTTTTAAAGGGGAGAAGGAAAATATTTCAGTTTGTGAGAGCAACGGTCAGATCTGCGCAATGCTTTGGTTACACATAGGCCTTGTGTACACTTGCAACGTGTAGGGTATGTGTAGCTACACACCACAGTGGAAAGCTGTGTCTATGCTGCACTGTGTTGCTACACATGTAAGTGAAAGGCTCCGGTGGGGGAAGGCAGCAGGGAAAGACTAAGACTGCTGGAGTCTTTCCCCACTGCCTCTGCCCTGCCCGAGTCTTTCACTGCTGCCAGAGCCTTTCACTGCAGCAGGGCAGGCTCCCACAGGGGACACTACTCTGCTAAAAATAGCAATGTAGACATGGAAGGCACCGCTTGGGTGTGGAGAGAGCCATGTGGGGTATATACTCTAAGGTTCTGGCATGTCTCTATCCTACTTGCCTTAGCAATGCTCACCATCTACACAGTACAATAGAACCCCGTATAGCTGAGCCTCCATTATCCAGCTCTCCGGATTAGCTGAACTGGGGCTGACAGCAGGTGCCCTGCCACCCGGGGCTGAAGCTCTTTGCCCATTTGCCGGATTATCCAAATTTTTAATGATTGGATCTGGCTCCGGTCCCACTTAGATCGGATAAGTGGGGTTCCCCTGTATTTATCCACGTGGTAGGGAGGCGTGCAGAGGCTGTACTCTATACGCCACCATACGTGTAGACATACCTATACACATCTAAAACACTGAGACAGGATCAGAGTTGAAGACCCAGCTGACAGGCCTATTATTATTATTTGTATCATGTGAGTGCCTAGGAACCCTAGACTTCGACCAGGACCTCACTGTGTACATTCTATAGGCACTGTACAAACACAAGGTCTATCTAGTTTGGCTGGTGCTGCTCCTGTCTGAGGTTAATATTTTAGTATATTTTTAATAGACCTTTATTATCGCTATGACACCTGCGACTCTCTGTGTGCAGTTTATAGATCATAAGAAACAGTTATGATTAGGTGAATTGTGACTAAAAACAAGCTGTTGCTGCTGCTGCTGAAAATATTGTTTGGTGTATGAAAGTATGCATTGACTTTCACAACCGAACTTTGCCTGTGCTGTCAGCTCTGCTGTTCTTGAACTTCGTTGTTTAAGTGATGCTGATTTTGTGTCCTGCCTGCCTAGCCTAAGTTCTACTGTATATGCCTCAGCAAAGCTGGAAAAAATGCTGACTCATGATTTATTGCTGTTCTTTTTGGCTAACTTGGGGAACTGTGTAGGTAAAACAATTCACCTCACAACAGGCAAGCGACTAGCAGTCAGACCATTGATTACGTGTGAGGACCCACTGGGTTAGATCTGGGGGAAAGAAACTTGGACACGGGCAAGAGGGCCAGAACAAACACCTGCCTCTCACTGATTTCACTAGCATATGAATCAAGCCCTAACACCAACCAATTAACAATTTTTCTTTCTTCCTTCCACTGACCCAGCCACTCCCTTCATCTACAGTGCACAAAATTTTAAGAAATGGCCACTATCCTGCTCGGGCATGAAATTCCAAGATCATGAAATTTCTCCAAATGGAACAAATATTTTCAAGTGAAATTTTGTGAAAAAATGGTCACTAGTTTGACACTTCTCTTGTTGCACTCAGGTAGCCTGACTTTTATATGTGCTCTGAACCACACAAAGCAAGGAAAGGGGATCTGCAAGTGATAAAACCAAGTACACTTACAGTAGAAGACAAGCTACTTGCAAACAAACGGAAGCACTGAAAAATCCTTTCCTAAGGAAGCAAACACTGCTTCAAAATAGAATAAAGTGTGATTTGCATATTTGCACTCCCATTAAAGCCAACAGGACTTTTCCCTGTAGAAAATCTCCCCCCGCCATTTGTGATGCCATTTCCCTTGCTGTAGGTATTAATAATAAATAATAACCAGACTCTGCATTTCTATAGCATCTTCCACTAAAGATCTCAAAGTTCTATTCTTTCAATTTCCCTGGTGCTTATCCAGAACTCCAGGTATCTCCCAAATATTAAAACACTCTGGTATAAATCAGAATAGATCTGTTGACTTCCATGGAGCCTTGCTGATTTACATCACTTGAGAGTCTGACCCAGCATTTGAAATCCTAAAAATGTTCAATATGCTGTTAGGATCAACCAACTATCTAGTTAATAGTCTCACACAGAAACCAAAAGAAACTTAGTCAATATGGGAATATCCAAAGACTTGACCTGCCTCATCCTGTGTTCTCCAGCCCCTCCATCTATGAACTCTGACAGCCCTGAAAGCATGTGCAAAAAGATGCGCTTTGCAGCATACCTTGGATTGTTCAGACTCTGAAGGACCAAGGAGAGAAGTGAATTTCATAGCCAACCTCTCCTCAGGGAGAATGTCCTGCCATGATTTCCTCTCATTTATAATGAGGGAACGTCCAGCTTGAGCATCTCTACTGATATCCACTGCGGCAACATAAAACAAGTGGCCCCTCAGGAAGCCAGGGTCTGTGCCACTTAGAACTTTCTGACTTAAAACATACAGCGACTTGAACTTCTGTAAACTGTAGGAAACCAGGGCAATTCTCTGGCTACTGATGTTATATGGTCCCTGCTGAAAAATAGCCAGAGTCACTAGCATCAAGTGTTGATTTCTTGAGGATGGGAAGGACTACTTTGTGTTTCAGAGTACATGGTGGAGTGCCCTTCCTGAGAGCGTTGTTTATATTGTTAAGGAACACCTAAGATTACTATAACTGAAGGAGTTCAGAGGAAAACAGTAGTGTATCTTTCTTTCTCCCCACTTTACTTTGCATTTAACAGCACTTTCACTTTTCACTTAGCAACAAGAGAGAAAAACAAATAGGAAAGCATGACTGTAAAACCACATAGATTGGTAGGGAGTTTCAGGGACAAGGGTAGTATCTGAAACTACTGTTAACTCATGTTTTAAAATTGAGTAGGCTTCAAGTTGACAGTGACCTTTTAATGTGCTGGACATATTGCAAAGCTCACCTTTGCTCCCAGGCCTTTGGGGAGAAGGCTGTGTGAAGGGGAAAGGGAGGTTTTATATTTTATTTGAAGCATTATTGGTTACTTGTTTTCTGTAGCTTTGGGGGAGCTGGGTATTTGTGGTGGGTGAGCAGTTTATTAATTGTTGCTTTATGACATTAATGAAATTCTAATTTTAATTGCTGACAAGGTGCATGCCTGTTAAATTATTTGCCATCTTTTCCAAATCAAAATACATAAAGGCTAGATTGTGACTTTAGGCTCAGTGCTCGGCCCTGAATGAGAGGTGATGCATGAACTGTACTAACCTAGCAGGAGTCTCAGAAGGCAGTGTGACAGGTTCTCTCTGAGGGACCCTATAGAATTCACTTCCCCATTGGTCTGACAGAGCCTGGATTTGTTAATCTTATAGGCATGTGCAGTGCTCCTATTTTCTCACTGGTATTTCTCTGGAGGGCTGAAAGCTGAAAGACAATTTAGGTGGTGTCTTATATCACTGGACTTTAGCTCTTGTGAGAGTCGGTTAATATAGTACTTGGAAAAAATGATGAACTAAGGTTTTGTGTGGTAATTTTTAAATAGCTAACCTCGTGTTTAAAGTTCTGAGAGGTGCCCAGAGCTCTGTACAGGTATCAGGGAATCTAAAGAAAGGTAAAGGCTAAAATACAAACATTACATTAATATGGACTAATTATGAGCTGAATGTAGCACTCGGAATGTTTGCTTAAAGTAAATGTTCAGACACATTTACTACTGTATTAAAATAAATGAACCCAAGATTCTCTGTGCTCTGGGTAAATCAGTTCAGAGAAGAATGTACATTTATGTAAGTCACAATAAATCTATTTCAAACACATACATCTACCTCTTTTAAAATACAGAACTCCATTCACATGTTCCCAAGATGTTTCCTCTATATTGTTGGAGAAAAGCACCTAAATATAAATGCCTCCTGTTCTGCATGCATTCAGAACAGACATTTGTATCCTCAACTGTAATTTTGTTTCCATGCTCTTTCCAAATGTAAAGACTTTCCCCTCCCCACTTCCAATAATATAATTGCACCTTACTGAATCTCTTTTATAGACACTGAAACATTACATTGCCTCTAACCAGTTTCCTTGTTAGGATGGAATACGGGGGATGTGTTTCCAGTTACAGTAATTACCTTAATTTTGTGGGAACATAAGATTGCTGTGTAATCGGCTATTACTAATGCAATTACGCTAACAAAAATGGCTCAAAAGAGATAGTGTCAGGGTTATTCGTACATCAGCACAGATTGTAGTAATTTAATACTGAGTCATATTTGTCTCTGAAGTGGATAATACTGAATGCCAAATATCCACATTATAATTAAGATTTATGAAAGCATTATTTTGTGGTATGCTCAGAGGACTGTTTTTTGGTTTTGCAAGTTCCCTACACGTCTCTTCCTGGGCCTAATATCTTAACAGTATTACTATTATTTGTATTACAGTAGTGCTTGGAGGCCCAAACCAAGATTGGGGCCCTGTTGTGCTAGGCACATACATATAGGGTATGTCTACACTGGCAGAGTTACAGCACCGGCAGTTACAGCGCTGCTCAGAGAGCATTGAGGGGAAACTGCTGTTGTGTGTTCACACTGTCAGCTGCCCGCGCAATAGCCTGTTCACACTTGTGGCACTTGCATCGGTATTCGGAGCGGTGCACTCTGGGCAGCTATCCCACAGAACATCTCTTCCTCTTCTGCTGCTAAGAGTTGTGGGAAGGTGGAGGGGGTCGTGGGGCATCCTGGGTCCTGTCCCAATGCCCCGTGATGCATTGCTTCTTATCCCAGCAATCCCTGTGCTTCCATCCGCATTTGGTGCCATCTTTCAATGGTTTGTGTACTGTGTGCTCTGCCTCTTCGGTCTAAAGGAATGGATGACTGTTGACCAATATGCTGCTTGCTCTTATTAACATGTCACGAGTAGCAGTGGAGTTACTCCTTAAACTACAAAGGCAAGAGGAGTTCAACATTGATTTCACAATTTGTAGTAGCTACAACACAAGATTGCTTGTGACATTCACGAAGGTGCTGACCACAGTGGAATGCTGCTTTTGGGCTTGGGAAACAAGCACTGAGTGGTGGGATCATATCGTCATGCATGTCTGGGATGACGAGCAGTGGCTGCAGAACTTTCACATGAGGAAAGCCACATTCATGGGACTGTGTGATGAGCTCGCCCCAGCACTGTGGCACAAGGACACGACACAAGAATGAGAGCTGCCCTGTCATTGGAGAAGCATGTGGCAATTGCACTGTGGAAGCTGGCTACTCCAGACTGCTACCAATCAGGATTTCTGGAGTACCTGCTAAGTTTTAGCGTCTTATGAAGAAAGTTGTGGGAGACATGAATTTACTGCAAGTGTTAGTTTATTTGGATGACCTGATTGTATTTGGAAGAACCTTGGAGGAGCATGAAGAAAGACTTCTTAAAGTTCTAGATCGGTTGGAAGCTATGGGTTGAAGCTTTCAATTGACAGATGCCAGTTCCGCTGAACCTCAATGAAGTACATGGGTCACATTGTGTCTCAAGAGTATGTGAGTACTGATCCTGACAAAATAGATGCCCTCACTACATGGTCACATCCAAGTAATTACAGAGAACTCAAGACCTTTCTTAGATTTAGTGGCTGCTATCGCAGATTTGTAAAGAACTATGCTACCATTGTAAAACCCCTGAATGATCTTACCTGGGGGTACCAGTCCAGCAAGAACAAATCTAAGAACAAATCCAGCAAAAACAAGAATAAGGGGAGGTCCCCAAAGGCTCCCGAGCAGAGACATTATGGCCCCTTAGAACCATTTGGACCACGGTGGGATGTGAAAGGGGCATTAGTGATGGTAGAGCAGTCAGCTGAAGGAGAGCCATGTGAGTCATCGAGAGCCAGAGGCCCATGAGTCTTCATGGGTGTGTTGCAGAAGCTCTAGGTCTGCCCCCTGAAAGCATGCCATCTGCCTCAGTGAATTATATTGTGTTGGACCAATCTCCGTTGACCATGCTCAATGCAGCTGACTGGCAAGAAGCCCAGCTGCAAGATATTGAAATTTGTGATACACTACTTGCCAAAAGGGAGGGGCAAAGTCCCACTGCGATTATCCCACTTAACCCTAAGGGTAAACTACTATTGAGAGAATGGAACAAACAAACTGATTCAGGGAGTGCTGCATCGAATTACCACTGGCCCTTTAGAACAACAATGAACACAACTAGTGCTACCAAAAGAGTACAGAGCCCTGGCCATGAGGGCACTGCATGACGACTTTGGACATTTAGGAATGGAGAGAACTCTGGAACTTATTTGTAGTAGGTTCTATTGGCCCCGGATGGCGGAAGATGTTCATAGGAAATGTGAGACATACTCCGACCAAGGGCAGGACTTTGAGAGTCACCTTCGGAAGGAGGTGCTGAGGATAACAGGAATTAAAAAGTCTAAGACAATGCCTTATCATCCGCAAGGTCATCCTCAGCCAGAGAGGTTTAATCGAAGTCTGTTAGATATGTTGGGGACTTTACGGCCACAGCAGAAGGCAACCTAGAGCCAGCATGTTGCGTTTTTGATGCATGCCTACAACGCCACAAAGAATGATGCTACAGGAGTCACCCCATATCTCTTGATTTTGGGCGAGAACCAAGATTACCCATAGACTTGTGCTTTGGCATATCAGGATGTAGACAGCTATGAGACTCATCAGCAATATGTATCCCAACTAAGAGAAAAGCTGTGGGATGCTTATTGCTTAGCTACGTCTGCAGCTCGGAAAAACTCAGACCATAACAAGCATTGGTATGCTGCTAGGGTGTGTTTGCAGGAGCTCCAGCCAGGGGATAGAGTTCTGCTGCCAAATTTGGGTGTTGCTGGCAAACACAAGGTAGCCGACAGATGGAAGGCAATACCTTACCTGGTGGTGGAAAAACTGGGAGATCTGCCGGTCTACAAGATTAAATCTGAAGTGGGGCCAGGACAAATAAAGACAGTACATAGAAACCTTTTACTCGCTGTGGTAGGCGACCCTTACGAAGTGGATCACAACATGGCAACTGGGCAGAACAAACATGCTAGACCATCATCCAACATGGACTGCAGGCCCCCTGTGGCTAACCTATCCCTACTCAGAACACTTGAGAGTGAGTCTGAGGAGGAAAACACTACCATAGTGTATCCTAGAATGGAGACGAGATTTTGGTCTCGATCAGCTGAACCGAGGGAGAGCGCCACTTCTTCAGCCCTAAACCTCATGGCGGAAGTATTTAGGCCCATTGCTGACACACCCATGCCACCAAAGAGACCGCCCTGCGATGACACATCTAGGTTATTGGACAGTGGAGACATACAGGTGGAAGGAGTCCTGGATGCCTTGGACCTTCCACTACTAGAATCAGAGATGCAAAGACCTGTGCCAGTAGCCAAGGGATCCTCAAAAGAACTCTCACCATCCCTTGCCCAAGAAGATGTCCCCCCCCCCGCTCCTGCAATGCCCACTCTCTATAGATGAGACAAGGTTATAAGGCCAGTAAGCCGGTTAACTCATGATGCACCTGGGGTGGCTAGTGAAGAACCAATACACTTAGTTCACAGGCTTGTGGAAGCCATAGTGGGTTTCCTGAGGCCCTTTGGGTGAAACTAATGAATTTGGTATAATATGGAGTGTGATTTGTCGGGACGACAAATTCTCGGCTGGGAGGAGGATGTAAGCAGAGTCTGAATGAACTCTCTCCTGACATCTAGTGGTGAGCTGTGTGGAAAAAGACTTCAGGAGCTGATCTCATTTGCATGGACACACCCACCCTGCCTAGGTGCTCAGCATGATGGCATTGCTTGCCCAAATGATCACTTGTGGCTAATGTTGGATTCCCAGTCTCATTGTTATTGGGGCAGGAGTAATAAAGTTTTGTTATCCTTGTTGTGTGAACCGAGGGCAACAGAACTGCACCTGCCATACCCCAATGGAGGGACTCATCCTCAACTGAACGGCACTTGCTAGGCAGGGAACATGGGTTCCAAAGCCCAGTGAGTTGAGAGAGGGTGGGGTACAGGTACTTGGTGGTGTGGGCCCTGTTTAAGGGTTCTAGACACCATTTGACCCTTTCTTTCTCCATGGTATAATAAAAGAGCTAATTTAGATTCAATTGAGAGTCTTATTACATGCTACAGAGCTACTTTGGGACAGTGTCTCTATTGCAACAGACTGCCCAGTGTGCACCAATAGTGAGGCTCCCCCACTAACAGCTGAAATCACTGAGAGCTGTGTTAAGTGGTGGGCCCTGAAGACATCTTGGTGAGTGCCCAGCTGGGTGGAGAGGCGCAGCAAGTGGCCAGCAGGGTGGCTGGCGGAGAGATGCGGCAAGCAGCCAGCAGGGAGGCTGGTGGCGCGGGCCAGAGCAGAGCCCCGCAGAGAGATGTGGCAATTGGCCGTTGGGGTGAGGACCGAGTGCCCGAGCAGTGGAACGTGTAAGGTGCCTCCTTAACCCCCCCCCCCAGCCAGAAAGATTAATAAGGCCACACAAGAAGGGTGTGGCAGAACTGGGAATTGAACCCAGGTTTCCTGAGTTCAGTACCTCCAGTTCAGTGCCTTAGACATAAGACCATCTCTCTCCAATGTAAAATACTGTGTAATGCAGATATAGCCTGCATTCTAATTAGTGCCATTCTTAATCCCACTAATCATTCAGAAGAACAGAATTTATTTTACTGAAAAATGGCAGCAACTAGGCTTGCTGTAATTTAAGGAAATTAAACTGAACATTGCATAGCATAAAAAGAAACTCCATCAGATCAACATCTATATGAGGGAGACAGAGAGAGGAATTAAATAAAAGACATTCAGAGTTTTAAAAATAAATTATGTGCAGGATCATGAATAAATGATTCAGGAAATACACTTAAATTATGATGCTATGAACATTTAAACAGTAAATTATAATGTCCTTTTCAAATGTAATTTAAAGTTCAGAGCAGAGGGAGGGAAGGTCCCCCACTTCTGTTATTTTTGTGAGGAGTGGACTCAACACAATGTTTGTCATAGGAATGCATTGTGTTTGGATATTTGTATGGTTTTCGTGAAAATGAGGTTTCAGGATTTATTTAAACACATGATATTCAATGTTAAATACCAAAATGCATTGAGAAGTCTGCTTAACTTTCTGAATAAGGAAAGACTGCAGACAGGAAGAAAGATATTATAGTAAGAGAAATTGTCAGACCAGGCCAAAGGTTCAACTAGTCTGGTACCTTTTCTCTGCAGTTGCCAACACTATAAGTTTCAGAAGAAAGTGTAAAATCCCCACATTGTTGAAGCTTAATAATAAATAAACAACAACAATAATAATAATGGTGCAATACTATACCATAGAGGGAATCCCTTCATGTCCTCAGCTGATGATCAGCTTATGAAATTAAGTTTGTTAATTACTGTAGTTTTCATTTTGCTAGTATAACTGCTGATATTTCAAAACTCTAAATATTTGCACATTTTAAATATTTGCATGATTTGATAAGACTATTCCCCTCTGATTATCTAATTTAAATGCTTTATGTCTAAATAAAATAGGTGAAATTCTGTTCTCAGATTCACCAGTGTAGATCCATTGGAGACAGTGGGGTTACAATGATGTATGTGAGAGGAGAATTAGGCTCAATATACAGTATCTGTATATAGATTGATAAAGGATGGATTGGAACTGTGCTGTACGATACTGAACTGAAATATCCTATTAATGCAGTGCAACTGGATATGATGCAAAAACAGCCATCCTGAGAAAGTCTTATTGAAGAATTTTTGCTTCAGAGGGTTTGTCTACATGGTGTAGCAATGCCCACTAAAGGGGTGTGAATTTTAAAGAGCACCAACATGTTGTGTACTAACTGGCCTCTCTAGACCCTGGTAGCGCACACTAAATGCTCCCTAGTGCATGTTCCTGTAGTGCTGTTGAATCAGTAACTATGTTACCGCGCAGTAGGGAACATTTAGTGTACACCAGCAGCAGGTGTGAAAGTAACTTAAAGGACTTACTGGTACTCCGGAGTCCTTAGGAGGGGTCAGGGCCTCAGCCGGAAGAGGCGTGGCCTCTACCAGAAGAGGCGGGGCCTTTGGAGCCCCATGCACTTTAAATCACCATCGGAGGGGGCTCCCGGCTGCCGCTGCTACCCCCAGACCCCAACCTCTGGTGGAGCTTTAAAGGGACCGGGGCTCCGGGGGTGATTTAAAGGGTCCGGGACGGTACCTGCAGCAGGCGATCAGGCCCTTTAAATTGCCACCAGGGGAAGTCAATCCGCCCCGGTACAGCGCACCAGCTCTTGCTGGTACGCCGTACCGGGGCGTACCGGCTTACTTTCACCTCTGACCAGCAGGGTCTACTTGGGCCAGTTAGTGTGCAGCATGCGGTGTGCTTTAGAATTCAAAACCCTCTACCATGCATTATCAAGCTGTGTAGACAAACCTTGTGATAAATTAAGCTATTAAGACGTTAATTTCAAACACTGATTCTAGAAACTGCTCAAAATACAGAATGCTGTAGCATGTAAATTACCTATAAGCAGTATAAGATACTGATTGTCAAAAATAAGTTCTGAAGCATACAATATCTCTTATGCTTTATTTGCTTTTTTATACTATGGTTCACAACAAAGTTATATTAAATAAAAACAATAACATTGGAAAGAAGATTTAGGTTGCCATCCAGCAAAGCACTTAACTTGCTTAATTTTATTCACGTGAATAGTCCTTGTTGAAGGTGATGGGATTACCCAGGTGATTAAATTTAAGCCCATATTTAAACGTTTTGCTGGACCAGGGACATAGTGGAAGAATACTATGAGAAATAGGAAAAAACAAATGAAACAAAAACACTGCTCTGTCATATCAAACTCCAGTATAAAGCAGTGTGGAAGGGTTTTTAGAACATTAGTATTTGTGATAACATATAAAACTTGGAAATAAATAGATTAAATATTTATTGTGTGAATAAAGATGGATCTAAGTGAGGATGCAAAAATGTGAACACCTTCAAAATACAGTTATCTGCAGGTAGATTGAATATTGACAGGTACAGTATATATGTACCAAAAACAAATATTCACAAAACTCCCCCAAAAATGGGCAGTGACTGTTTAATCTTTTTTAAAGTAGTGCAGCTCTACTCATTGTAATTGGAAGAGCAGGTGTGGAGATAGGTCTAGAGAAAACTGAAAACTTAGTTTTCAGCTGCGCCTCCATCCAATCTCCATTTCTGCAGATGTTTTTGGGCAGCTGTAGTGAACTGCACATATAAATATCAATCATTCACATCTAACTACCAGATTTGTGGGAGCAAAATTGCAACTGCAAAAATGAAGGCCATATCTAAAAATCTTGGTTTTAATATTTAATTTTGCCCCCAAACTGGAAAAGTGGAGAAAACACCAAAAGATGTATATTACAAGTTATAAGGTAGCTCTCTACTCTTCTGATTTTACTAAGTGCTTTCATAGTACTAAAAGGGGCCTAATCCTAATCCTAAATCAGGCCTCTTTTGGGGCCTAATCCTAAAATCATTGATTTAAATACCTTATTTAGGTAAACTCCTCTCAAAACCATGTAAATTATTTGGATTTCAATGGCAGTTTTGTTTGGGTAAAGATTTCAGAATTTGGCCCAAAGCAATGATGTTGTTTTATGGAAAATCCTTTAACATAAATAAAATATTCTAGGTGACTCTTAAATGTTTTGGTCCTGATTCTGATCTCACTTAAATCACTGTAATTCAGAATCAACTGAGTTAAAGTCAATGAAGTTAAGTCAGTGTGAGATCAAAATCAGGGCACTGAGTAATAATAGTACTCAGAATATAGTGATGCTCAATAAAGTGAACACTCATTAGTTTTAGAAAACATTGTACATTACTCAACTGTCAGCCCTTTGGACTTAAATTCTGAATGCAGAATCTGTGACAAGCATCTCCCAAACTCTTCCAAGATCATTTGCTCTGCTAGACAAACAGAGTAAGCTTCTTTTTCTGCCTCTTCAGCTTGTGCCAGGAGACAAGCACATGTTGCTTCAACCACTTCCCAGGATATACATGTAGTAGGTTGCCTGTCAGGAAAAAACTACAATATAAAATATTTGAATAGTAAACACTCAATATGCGAAAGACAAATTACACTCTACTAAACTTACTGAAACTGAAAATACATAGAGCTGAGTCACAGTAGTTGCACTATTTCTAGATAGCATATTCTTGTGGGACATCTTACTCCTCTACTTGTAACAGCTCTAGAAGCCAACAAGCTGCTTCTGAATCCTCCTAATTAATCACATGTAAGATAGTGTTCACCCTAAGGGATAAGTGCATCCAAGAGCTGCACACGTAGTACAAGTTGGGAACGATGGTGCAATGAATTTCTTTCCTCTTTTGTAAGAAACAGTCAGATTCCCACCTTTGCAGTCAAGGAAGATGGTCTACCATTTAAGAGGCCTAGTCAGGCACCATGGTATATGTTGCAGGAAGCAACACACATTAGCTGGAAACATATTCTGCTAATTAAGGAAAAGGCAGTGAGTGTCCTCTCCTGGCACACAGCCATCTTGCTTCAAGTCAACAGGATGACTCTTGTAACCACCATATGGTTGCCATCATTCCACTCCCCCTGCAGCATGACTCAAGCAAGTAATGGCAGGACTTAGTACTAACTAACCAACCTCACAAGCACATGCACAAACAGCAAGCCTACAAAAACTATTTAAATTAATCAAAATAAGTCACCAGTCAGTTTTTAAAACAGAATTAATAATACAATTAAAAAAAAAAATATATATATATATATATATACACACACACACATACACACACACACATACACACATACACACCTCTATCCCGATATAACGCTGTCCTCGGGAGCCAAAAAATCTTACCGCGTTATAGGTAAAACTGCATTATATCGAACTTGTTTTGATCCGCCGGCGTATGTAGCCCCCCCCCCCCCCCCCCGAGCACTACTTTACCGCGTTATATCTGAATTCGTGTTCTATTGGGTCGCGTTATATCGGGGTAGAAGTGTATATGAAGGTTAACAAACAAAAAGCAGTGGTTGATGCAGTGAAAAACTCATCCTGCATAGAAGCTTCTGGGCCTGATGCAAAGTCCATTGAAGTCAATGGAGAGACTCCGATAGATTTCAATGGGCTTTGGATCCTTATTCATGTTTATGATGTTTATTAGGATGGTCCCTAGGATGGGGCCCTGTTGGGCTGGGCACTGTTAAGAGCAGCAGACAGTTCCTGCCCCACATAGCTTACAATCTATCTGGGCAAGACAGACAACAGGCAGAGGGGAGAGGGGTATAACATACAAGCAGAGTGAACAACGTGATCACCTGCAAACATTTTGTAAATGCCATTTTAAAAAAATTCTTTGGCCACAATTTTGTTAAAAGGGGATTAGCTAAATCTAAAGACAAATGAAGGGAGAAGGGATGCTGAAAGTGAGTGGGACAGGGGAGGAGAGAAGGGGGGCAGGATCAGACCCTCCATCAGTAAAAAAGTAATTGCAGTTTGGTAAGCAGGTGTAATATTTATAAACCCTAAGCTATGCATAGTGTATTCCTAAATGGTTTGTCTTAAATGATCTTTCTAATCCTATAAATCCAAAATTATGTGTGGAGCTACAGATATCTGTTATACAAACCATTAGTCAATATTAGTCACTATTTTTTAGATAACCCAGTGATGGGCACTTCAGAAAAATCTAAAATAGCTGGACAGATAGATGGACTTGATTTTGTTAATGCCAAATATTCACCTGTCTCCTCTAGATTTTGATAACATTTCAAATGTAGATGTTGAAACAAGGATGTTTTCTTCATTATTTCTAATCTCTGTGTAGTTGGGCATGTTCATTAGTGTTTTTCGATCTGGGCTTTCTTCATAATTTTTGCAACCAATGCATTTGCAAATAGAGGAACACATAATTTTTGCCTGGAAAACAACAAACACCAAAATCATAAATTATTAAACATACATAAGACTATCCATTGGAGCCATGCTACCACAGACTCACCCTGGCTGTTCCAGTCCTGGAGACTCCCAATGGAAGACTAGAGAAAAGTCAATAGAGCAAGGGGCTATGATCATCTTTTCCAAGTATTCTCTGTGGGGCCACAGAGGGGAATGATTGGAATGTGTATGCCTCCGACCCTGCACATGGCCCACCCACTCCTTCCCTCTAGCCTGCCTAGTCTCCTTCAGCTCCCTCAGCATGGACTCTAGACATGTGGAGGACTTTGCTGGATCAGATGGGAGGGCAATGTCACAGAAGCAACTGGGCCACCATTCCACATGGACAGGAAAAATCTGCACTTGGGGCCTGATCCAAAAGTCCAATGGGAAACTTTCCTCTGTCTTCAAATACTTTTGGAACAGGTGTGGGGCAAGCCCCTTAAGGAGCCACACAACTGAGAACTAGTGGAGCAAAGTTGTGCTTTGCTCCTCACAACACAGCCTTTCCCCATCCCCTACACTGGAGCAAGGGGTGCAGCTGGCATAGGAGCTGGCTGAGAGCTCCTCCACCCCCATGGGGAAATTCTTAGCTGGTGAGCTACAGGGATCAGGGAAAAGAATCTGTCTCCTTAAGTTGAATAAGATTTAGAATGAGGAATCTGAGGGGAGGAAAGAAAAATATTTATTTTTAGTGTCTAATATTATTTATGCAAAAACAGCTGGATCAGAACATATCCATTTCTATTAAGAACATGATTAATGCTAGGAAAGTTCTCTTGACTAACCTCAAAGCACTCACAATAATTCTTAAGGCACCCTGAGCGCTTGCAATTACATCCTTTGTTGTGGCGAGGTTTAATATTCCCCAGTTTCCCTTTCCCAATCTTTGGTAGGAAAGCTTCTGGGTTTCTATCAAGACAAGCCTAGAACAAAATGCATTGGCATGTGAGACATACACAGAAACAGGGCCGGCTCTAGGCACCAGCGCTCCAAGCATGTGCTTGGGGCGGCCCTTTCCAAGGGGCGGCACTGCAGGCCCCACCCCCCCTTTTTTTTTTTTTTTTTTGCTTCCAGCGCAAAAAGCCGGGAGCCGGCCCTGAACCAAGATGTTCCCTGTCAGCTGAGGCTTTCAGGCTGAGCTGGAACTGATACTGCAGTTCTGGCTTCAGTAGCTAGATGGCGCTCATGGCAGCGGGAGTTGCACAGGCTGGACTGCAGTTCAGGCTGCCCTGCCGCTGGAGAGCCAGAGCATCATCCCCCGAGCTGAGCCCGGGCTGCGACGGCGAGAGGGGCTCGGCTCCGGGGGATGATGCTCTGGCTCTCCAGGGGCAGGGCAGCCTGAACTGCAGTCCAGCCTGTGTGTGAGGAGCCGGAGAGGGAGGGGTCCTGCTGCCGCTGCTGCTCTGCTCTAGTCTCCCCAGGGCGGCATGGCGTTTCCCTGCCCGAGTGGGCTGTGCAGGGCGCGTGGATCCCGGCTCGCGCGCTGACAGGGCAAGTGGCTGGGTAGCCCAAGCTACCAGGGAACTGCTGCCACCAGAGCCAGTGCTACTATTAAGGCAAACTAGGTGGTTGCCTAGGGCGCCGAGATTTGTGGGCACCAAAAAGCGGTGTCCCCAATTTTTTTTTTAAACAGCGTTCCTACGCCCCCTCCCCGAGCGTGCGGTCACCGCTCCACTTCTCCCGCCTCCCAGGCTTGCAACGCCAATCAGCTGTTTGGCGCCGCAAGCCTGGGAGGGGAGGAGAATGAGAGCGGGGGCGGCGTGCTCGGGGAGGAAGCAGAGCAGAGGTGAGCTGGGGTGGGGAGCTGCCGCACGGCTCTCCGGGCCAGGGGGGGTGGGGAGCTGCCGCGGGGGTACCTCAGGGCAGGGAGGGGGAGCTGCCACACGGCTCCCCACCCCAGCTCACCTCTGCTACGCCCCCTCCCCAAGCACACCATAGCTGATCCACTTCTCCTGCCTCCCAGGCTTGCAGCGCCAATCAGCTGTTTGGCGCCACAAGCCTGGGAGGGGAGGAGAATTAGAACGGGGGTGGCGTGCTCGGGGAGGAGGCGGAGCAGAGGTGAGCTGGGGGGGGAGCTGCCGCGGGGGGCACCTCAGGGCGGAGCGGGGAGCTGCCGCAGGGCTGGGGGGAGGGTGGCGCAAGGTGGAAGTTTCGCCTAGGGCGCGAAACTTCCTTGCACCGGCCCTGGCCGCTGCCCCCTCCTGCCCCCAGACCCAGCCCGCCACGCACCTCCCCCACCTCAGCCCCGCGCTGCCTGCCCTGGGCGGGGAGAGGCAGAGCCCAGTTCCGAGTGGGGCAGCGGATACTGCCCCGCCAGGGGACCCCCGCGGCTTGGGCACTTGGGGGTCAGTGTCTGTCCTCTCGGCTCTGCCTGCACGGGGCTGGGGAAGTAGCTGTCAGCGCCTGCCCCTCTCAGCCCTTGCACTCCCCCATCCCGCTCACAGCCAGTCCATTTGTACCTCCCCCCATCGTTCCTTCACCGTACCCCTTCCCCTTGTACTCTCCCTTCGACCCGCATCTCTCCCCTTGTACCCTCGCCCTTCCCCTGCACCTCTTCTCCAGCAACCCTCCTGATACCTTCTCTCCTCCTTCACCCTCATCCGCGAGTACATCACACCCCGCTTCTCTGCCAATGTAGAGCCCCCAAGCACTCCCACACCTGCTCCTGTGCCTGAACCCTCTTTACTAGAGACCCACCCCTTTCCGGGTACAAGGTTTGAGGGTTAGTCCCTATGCCTTCCATGTGCATTTGGAGCACTAAAGATGGGGTTGCGGGGGACGGGGGGGGGTGAGATTTATACTCCAGTGAAATAAAAATAGGAGAAATGGTTTGATCCTCACTGCAAGTGTAAACGGGGATTGCTGTGGTGAATGAGGAGGTCACGTTTGGGGGGGGAGCCCAGGGCTGGGGCAGCAGGGGGTGCGGGTGGGGGGGGGGGAGAGAGAGCCTGGGGCTGGGGCAGCAGGGTATGGGGGAGAGAACTGGTGGGGAGGGGGGCGAGCCCAGGGCTGGGGTGGGGGGCAGCCAAAATGTTTTTTGCTTGGGACGGCAAAAAGCCTAGAGCCAGCCCTGCACA
Organism: Malaclemys terrapin pileata; assembly: GCF_027887155.1. NCBI lineage: Eukaryota > Metazoa > Chordata > Testudines > Emydidae > Malaclemys > Malaclemys terrapin. Next base: position 38,036,599 of record NC_071508.1, read on the forward strand.
GAAATTTTCTTTATGTAAAATACAAGATCAACTGTGCTTATGAAAGAAAAAGTACTTACCTGTAATTCTTATTCTCTGAGGTATGTGCAATAGACCCACACCTCTGAGTCTGGATATCTAGTGTAAGGTAAGTGGGAATTCCTATAACTCAAAATTCTGAGCTGACAGGGCTCCACCAAGGGTACCACGTGCTCTCCCTCTTATGGTAAACTCTAATGACTCCTACTCTCTCCGGCTCACTTAGGATCAGTCTGGTACACAACACATTATTCTTAAATAATCTTAATATAATATGGTTCAATCACGAAATGCTAAAGCTCACTCACTGTGCAAACTGAAGCCACTTTCACCAGAAATATAACATTACATGTAAGAAACTTGAAGTCACTGGTATTTATCTGAGGAGGATTCATCAGATTTATAAATATCATACTAAGGGCCTGATCTAAAGCCCTTTTGTTGAAGACAATGGGAGTCTTTCAATTGACTTCAATGGGTTTTCAATCAGGCCTTAAGATTTCATGACACCAAGGACTTTTAAAAGGCAGGCTTTAAATGTAACAAGCCCCTCATGAATCTGAGGAAAAGGGACAGCAGAGAAACTGGTCTGCCTTCAGCATGGTGATACACAAAACTGAAACAGCAACCAAATGTACTCTGCAGGATGCAATCTGAAGTAGCAAGGAGGACTTCAGGCACCTGCTTGGAGAGGCCAAACCTCTCCAGCTTTACCATCCGAAGAGCCATGCTGACACAGAAAGAAGTCCAAGGGTATGATGCAATGAAGTGTCATGGCTTTGTGTGATCAGATGAGACAAAACTCTCAGTCTGATGAGATCAGCATCAGTTACTACCACTATTCACAGTGCTTAGAACCATATTGAGAAATTCCTAACAGTTCCACTCTAGGAGCACAGACCCAGTAATACAGAGTTATTACAAAGCACCTACCTTTGGAGAATAGATTTTTTTTTATGTTACAAATTTTACAAAAATTAGCTAGATAATATAATTCCGTAGTAACAGCTGAGACAGATATACTGTATTGCTTCTTGCATAGCAATTAGCCCTCTATTTTTCACTCTTTTTGAAACCAAACCAAAACCAAACAAAAACACTTGTATATTTTTTACTGTCTGAACTACATAAATATTGTACTTTTATTACCTTAATAGCTTTAAACCGCTCAGTTTCATGAAGTGGATTGTTGTAACAATTATTACAGTTGCAGTTGTTGCAAAAATCACTATTGGCAAAGCAATCGCAATATCTGTGATTAACAAAGCAAATAAAATATATAAAAATTAACTATTTTTCATCATTCTCCTGTTTCAAGAAAGAATTTCTGGTAACCAAACAAGAAACATATACGTCTCACACACACACTATATCTGATGCTTACTTCTCTCTCACACATTTTATAATCTATGCCAAAAACATAATGACATAATGAAATTGTATCAGCATCTGTATCTCTCCCTATATATATATATATATACACACACACACACACACACACACACACACACACACACACACAGAAGAGTGAGCCTCAAGTATACAGAGGTTGATACAACTTCATAATGTTTTTGCCACATATTATAATCAATATTATTTCGTTTCAAGTTTTATTCTTCAAAACTCTGGACCACATGTAGTCATGTACACCTCTGGGCTAGATCCACAGGCGGTGTAAACAGGCCTAGCTACAATGACCACAATGGGCTTACACTAATTTACACCCACTAAGGATCTGACCCTCTCTGGTTTTAACCCAACATACTAGTTGTGTATTTTGGAACATGCATGGATTCTATTTCGTGTTTTCTAAGCTTTGCCTTTTCCAAAATAAACTTAGCTCATATTTCATAATAAATGCTAGTTGGTTAGTTACTTACAATTTCAAACACTGAGATTTGGTACAGTTACACGGTTTTTTAGATTTTGTATCCCATGAACTAAGAGGCAATCTATAAAGATTAAAAAAGAAAAAAGAAATTAGATATTTTAATGTAAAAACTTATGAAAATTAATTATGATTATTGTCCCCTAAACCACAAATACTGACTTTTTAGCATCAGGTATCAATATTATTTAAAGATGATTTTCAAATACAGCATAATTAAGAAAGATTCATTAGCTATAGAATTATATGGTGAATTCTCCATAGTTAGATTTCGAGTCATCAGCATATAAATTAACTTTTAAAACTGACATATTTTATTCTTTCAGGTCCCCAAAGTCCAAATCACTGACTCCAAGTGATGCCTAGCATGCACTATGCTTGTAACATCACATCAACTATGGAGTCTGCTGGAACACACAGCAGGCCTATGGGATGGGTTAGGAGATGTCAGATAAACACAATTTTTTTTTTAAAGCATATTATATAGGTTTTCTCAATTTTTTTTTAATCTAGCATGAAATAAAGGAATGTCAAATTCTTGAAATATTTCAGAGTTGAAAGAAAGGAAAGAACCCCAAATGTGACTGGGCCTACGGAAAGGTGATGGGGAGAGAAGAGAATCTGGTTTTTATTGAAGTTTTCAGCTGGGGTTTTACTGAAGAGTTAGAGTATGGGATAAATCTGCAGCACTACAGAGAGTTTTGCAAAGAGTTTGGAGTGCAGAAGGGAGAAGATATATGTACTGATCCAAAAAATCCCAAACTAAAACAAGGTTTGTTTCATGGCTTTTGTAAAGGGAAATCATGCCTCACCTATTAGAATTCTTTGAGGGGATCAACAAATATATGTACAAGGGTGCTCCAGTGGATATAGCATACTTGGACTTTCAGAAGGCCTTTAACAAGGTCCCTCACCAAAGGCTCTTAAGTAAAGTAAGCCATTATGGGATAAGAGGGAAGGTCCTCTCATGGATCAGTAACTGGTTAAAAGACAGGAAACAAAGGATAGGAATTAATGGTCAGTTTTAAGAATGGAGAAAGGTAAATAGTGGTCACCAAGGGATCTGTACTGGATCCAGTGTTGTTCAACATATTCATAAATGATCTGGAAAAAGTGGTATACAGTGAGGTGGCAAATTTTGCAGATGATACAAAATTACTCAAGATACTTAAGTCCAAAGCTGACTGCGAAGAGTTACAAAGGGATCTGATAAAACTGGATGACTGGGTATCAAAATGGCAGATGAAATTCAATGCTGATGAATGCAAAGTAACCCACATTAGAAAACATAAGCCCAACTATACATGCAAAATGATAAGTTCTAAATTAGCTGTTACCACTCAAGAAAGAGATCCTGGAGTCTTTGTGGATAGTTCTCTGAAAACATCCGCTCAATGTGCAGCGGCAGTCAAAAAAAGCAAACAGAATGTTGGGAATCAATGGGACCAATACAGCACTGGAGAGTCTGACAAACAGTGATTGAAATTAAGTGCTCTAAATAGAGCAGCACAGAGGAAGCCACTATTTGCAGGTTGCAACTGTGGTGTCCTGTCCCTTTAAATGTTTGAGCATACCCCCCTGCCCTAGTGCAAAGCCTCACTTTTGTGTTAGTTTCAGTATTCCTGCTGAACAATAAACCTGCCATCACAGCAGTCACCTGTGCTTTTATCAGCTCCCTCTGTGTCTATCTCCTTCTGTGCTGGGTTCAGATAGAATATATTAGTGATGAGGAATTTTTATCCCATGAGTATCTAGTGCTCCCTTTGCCTGAAGAAGACAATCATCATCATCATCATGATCATCAAAAAGAAAAAAGTTCATCTAGACCAGGGGTCTCAAACATGTGGCCCGCAGGGTTATTTTCTGCAGCCTGCGAGCTCCTCGCAGCCCCCCCACCTTCCTCCAGCATTTACCTAGAGCGGCTCCAGCCCGACGCACATCAGGGCAGGGTAGGCTCCCTGCCTGCCTGCCCTGCCCCCGCGCCACTCCGGGAAGCGGCCGGAACGTGGGGAAGGTGGGGCACATGGGTCTGTGTGTTGCTCTTGCTTCTTGCAGTGCCCCCAGCAGCTCCCATTGGCCGCAGTTCCCCGTTCCCGGCCAATGGGAGCTGCTGGGGGCGGTGCCTGAAGCAACAGCAACACACAGACCCTTGTGCCCCTCCTCCCCCAGGTTCCGGCCGCTTCCCGGAGCAGCGCGGTGGTAGGGCAGGGCAGACAGGGAGCCTACCCTGCCCCCAGTGCGTGCCGGGCCACAGCCCGCCCCCCGAACCACTCCTGCAGCCAACCCCCCTGCCCTGAGCCCCCTGCCCCGAACCCCTCTTACACCCCGCACCCCTCTTGCGCCCCAGCCCCCTGCCCTGAGCCCCCTTCCGCATCCTGCACCCCGACCCCCTGCCCTGAATCCCCTGCCACACCCCTCCTGCACCCCAACCCCCTGCCGTACCTCACACCCTGACCCCCTGCTGCACCCTGCACCTCGACCCCCAGCCCTGGACCCCCTGCTGCACCCCGACCCCCTGCCATACTCCACACCTCTCCTGAACCCTGACCCCCTGCCCTGAGCCCCCTGCCGCACCCCTGAACCCCCTGCCGCCTTCTGCACCCCAACTCCCTGCCCTGAGCCCCTGCCACACCCCACACCCCTCCTGTACCCCCTGGGGGCAGGGAGGGGGCAGAGTTGGGGTGGGGATTTCGGGGAAGGGGTTGGAATGGGGGAAGGGAAGAGGTGGGGCAGGGGCGGGGCCTCATGGAAGGGGTGGAGTGGGGGCGGGGTCGAGGGCGGCATGGGGGAGGTGTCAGTAATGCGGCCCTCGTAGTCATTTGAGTTTGAGACCCCTGATCTAGACTCAGAGGCACAAAGTGACAAACTGCTGCTTTTTGCTGCTGGGACTGTGAAAGCCAGCTAGCTAGAGAGGGAGAAGCAGGCAAATAAAATTGAACAAAGGATAAAGGATTCTGCAGTTACTGCTGGAGTTGTGCAAACAAAGCAATGAGGAAGAAGCAAGCAGAGAGGGAGCCCAAGTGCAACCACAGGAAGAATTCTGCATTCTGCAGTGTAGACACAGCCAGAAGAGGCAGATTAAGTGCAGCTCACGTACAGTAAAATGGAAAAAAAAGTTTCACTGTGGTTCTGCTTTGAGCAGGGGGTTGGACTAGATGACCTCTTGAGGTCCCTTCCAACCCTGATATTCTATGATTCTATGAAAGAAGACCTTCAGGAAATGTGAAGTCCAACAGGAGAGCAGAGAAATGGCAACTCTTGTGGGCAATGTTGGTGAGTTCGATGAAAACCAGAAATCATGGGTAGTGTACCTTGAATGTTTTGAGCAATTTCTTGCTTGCAACTCCATTTCAGACATGCAAAGAATTTCAATCTTGCTGACAATGATGGGTTCCAAAGCATATGGACACCTGTGCGACCTACTGTCTCCAGCTGTGCCCTGAACTGCTACATCTGCCACAATTTCTGCAACAATGCAGGAACATTTTTTCCTACCCCGCTGATGAAGCAGAATAATATTGGTTCCATCAGTGACATCAGGGAAGCGGAGATTCGGAAGCACAATTTGTTGCTGCTCTCAGGATGTTGTCAGAACACAGTCAGTTCCAACAAACATTAAATGATGCCCTACATGACCAGTTTGTCTCTGGATTATGCAATGACCAGATCTGGAAAAAGTTACTGACTGTATCAGCCCTTACACATTCAAAAAGGCTGTTGAGATAGCAATTGTCATGGAGACCACAGAGAAGGGTTTGCTGAAATTTAATGTGAATCAAGAAGTTCCCCTCCTGCATTGGCGAGACAGAGGACCACGGGAACCTAAGGAACTTCTGTGTGGCTGTTATGCATAAACCACATGTGCTGAGAAGGAATGCTGGGCATGCCAGCTTATCTTCAGGAAGTGCAAAAAGAAAGGACACATTGCTGTGACCTGTCACACAGTTCAATTACCAGCAACACAGAGTAGCCATACATCTAAGAAGACACCTATGGAGACTGAACCTAAGAAAGGATGGAAGTTGGGAATTCATCATATGGAAAAAGACAAGATTTCTAGTGACACTGATCAAGACCTAGCACTACATCTGTTATCAGAAGCTGGAGTAAGAGATGCTATCTTGGTCACATTCTTGATCGAGGGAGTTCCTACAAGAATGCAGCTTGATACTGGAGCTGCCATCTCACTGAGTTCTGCATCTACCCATCACCAGATGTTGTCACAAGTTCCTCTGGAACAGTGGTTCTCAACCAGAGGTCCGGGGCCCCTTGGGGGGTCATAAGCAGGTTTCAGGGGATCTGCCAAAATAAAACAGAGCAGGGCTGGCATTAGACTCACTCGGGTATGTGGCTGAAGCTGAAGCCTGAGCCCCACTGCCTGGATTGAAGCCGAAACCCGAGTAATTTAGCTTCGCAGGGCCCCCGGTGGTGTGGGGCCCCGCGCAATTGCCCTGCTTGCTACGCCCTAATGCCGGACATAGCTTTCAATCTACTGGATGTGCAGAAAAACAACTGTTGTGGCACAGGTGAGCCATGGAGATTTTATAGCATGAAAGAAAAAGGCTGAGAACCCCTGCTCTGGAAGACACCTCATGGTTTTGAAGACTTATACTGGAGATAAGTTAGTTCCCAAAGGGATACTCCAGGTGAAAGTTCACCTTCATGGACAATCAGTTGTTTTACCCTTGTATGTGATTGAAGGAAAGTATCCAACATTCTCAGGCAGATCTTGAATTGAGAAGCTCAAGGTGAATTGGATTAAGATCAAGGGGATAACAAAAGCACCTTGAAATCAAGAAACACTGGGCAGACATTCCAAAGTTTTGAAAAAGAAGTTGGACGGATGAGCAACATGTCAATGAAGCTCACTGTTAAGTCTTTAAGGTGTTTCCTGTTAGCCACATAAATGATAATGTACATAGATTAGGGAAGTTTTTTAAAGTAGGGTGAGGAAATGTGATGCCTGTCCCTTTAAAGGTTGGAGCACTCCTCCTTCCCCAGTGCAAAGCTTCACTTTCCTGTTAGTTTCAGTTTTGCTGAAGAAGAGAGGGGAAAAGACACATTAAGAACAACAGTATCAGTGCTTGAAGTTAACTCTCCAAAACGACAAGAAATATTACAATGGTTCTGTGTATATATATCTTCCTACTGTATTTTCCACTGCATACATCTGATTACGTGGGTTTCAGCCCACGAAAGCTTATGCCCAAATAAATTTGTTAGTCTCTAAGGTGCCACAAGTACTCCTCATTCTTTTCGCTGATACAGACTAACACGGCTACCACTCTGAAACAAAATAACTTGACACTGAAATTAGTGGAAAATTAAAGATTTTGTGTTTCTTACCCAACTAAAGTCATTTTTGTTGACCCTTGAAGATTTACTTCTGATTGGAATGTGGCACTGCTAGCTTCTGATTGTAAGGATCCGTTCTCAAGCTGTTCAAAATAATAAGCAAAAATTCTGTTTTTGCTAAGTTTTAATAAAGACAAATCATGTCTGTGACTATGAGAATGAGACAGAGAACAGTGGACTGGTTTAATCACGCAACAGTTACTAATAAAACGAATGGAGGCACAGATCTTGGGAAAATATGTAGTCACATTCTTTGGAAAGGTTCGATATGCCAGGGCCCTTGTCCTCATTATTACAGAGAACTAGCAGTAAGTTTCATTTATGCTGTTCATCACTGGCACAGTATTTTCATGCTGCTGTCTAGTCTGGGTCCAATCTCTTTTTAATTCCGGCAGTCAGTAGCCACTGCCACTGATGTTTTCCACTGAGTTTAAATGTAATAAACCCTTTGACTGGCCCCAGAGCATTTGAAATTTAAAAAGAGAAACAACGGTTAGGACCTTTTTTGGAGAGGATCAGGAAAAGAAAGGCTGGGGCTATGTTGGGAGGTTATACAGATGGAAGGAGAAAACAGGGAACTGTTGGGAAGAAGAGGACGGGAAGGAATGTAGAAATAGAGGATACAGAAAGATATGGAAAACAAAACTGCAAATTTCTTTACACATTTCCAGTGTGTCTCACCCCTGACCTGCAGTCACTATCTTTATGGATAAGAGAACACTTCAGGCGCCTTTCTCCATTCAGCGCTTGGGGTTTCTCTCCTCTCCCCTTTTTATATAGACACTTATCCACTAGGAATTCACCTGAGCCACAAATTCATCTGACACATTTCATTCAAATTAATATCATTCAAATCACACGTCACCACGTAATAACTTCCAGTCACTATTGGTTTGAACTCTATTTGTACTGACAGACTAGAAATCCAGGGCTTTCTATCTTCTTATCAGGCTTCTGTCCCATTGTTTTATTTAAACTAACACACTGTTCTAACAACTACCGCAGTGATAATAGATAAATGACCAGGATAACAACCTAAATACTTATAAAGCATAATAACAATGAACATTTTAAGTCCTAACCAGGGTGAGTAGAGGAGAGGGAAATCCTACTGAAGTACAACGGAGGATGCTTGCCAGAGTGCTTACAATGGCAGAAAAAATTAATGCCCAGCATATGTATTATGCATTGGGTTGTGATTGCTCCACTTCAAAATTTGACATTTTAAACAAACACACACACACACACACACAGAAGGCAAAAGTGAGTTTTAATTCCAAAACCATTGCATATTTTATATATGGTGGGAATTTCTTTCAATTATGGCTCAATCCCCCAAGGTGCTGACCACCTTCAACTCTGACAGATTTGAATGGGAGTTGAAGGGTAATTGGCACCTCACAAGTGTGAATTTTCAGACTGCTATTCTTAGCTCATGTTCTCTCTTCAAAGCTTCTGGATGAAGAGTTTCCGCCTTTTCAGGCAAAAATCAGGAAGTTGTGATTTCATTTACAAACAGAAACAAGTCTCTGGCGCCTTGTCTGTATGGTGTCACAGACTGGACTACAGGTGTGTGATTTGTAGAGCACACTAAACTGTTGTTCTCTGACTACCCTGTGTAAATTCTGCTGACATGAACTAAAAAGGTACCTAGTTCATATTGATGTATTCCTGTTTCAGACAGGACTATGTTAACTCAGGCCTGGTCTACACTAGGCGTTTATGTCGAAGTTAGCGCCGTTACATCGAATTAACCCTGCACCCGTCCACACCGCGAAGGTATTTAGTTCGATATAGAGGTCTCTTTAATTCGACTTCTGTACTCCTCCCCGACGAGGGGAGTAGCGCTAAATTCGACATGGCCATGTCGAATTAGGCTAGGTGTGGATGGAAATCGACGCTAATAGCTCCGGGAGCTATCCCACAGTGCACCACTCTGTTGACGCTCTGGACAGCAGTACGAGCTCGGATGCTCTGAACAGCCACACAGGAAAAGCCCCGGGAAAATTTGAATTTGAATTCCTTTTCCTGTCTGGCCAGTTTGAATCTCATTTCCTGTCTGGACATTGTGGCGAGCTCAGCAGCACTGGCAATGATGCAGAGCTCTCCAGCAGTGATGGCCGTGCAATCTCAGAATAGAAAGAGGGCCCCAGCATGGACTGATCGGGAAGTCTTGGATCTCATCGCTGTGTGGGGTGATGAGTCCGTGCTTTCCGAGCTGCGCTCCAAGAAACGGAATGCAAAGATCTACGAGAAGATCTCTAAAGACATGTCAGAGAGAGGATACAGCCGGGATGCAACGCAGTGCCGCGTGAAAATCAAGGAGCTGAGACAAGGCTACCAGAAGACCAAAGAGGCAAACGGACGCTCCGGATCCCATCCCCAGACATCCCGTTTCTACGAGGCACTGCATTCCATCCTAGGTGCGGCCGCCACCACTACCCCACCAGTGACCGTGGACTCTGAGGATGGGATATTGTCCACGGCCGGATCCTCGGACATGTTAGCGGACGGGGAAGATGAGGAAGGAGAAGAGGTGGACGAGGCAGTCGACAGCACTCACAACGCTGGTTTCCCCGACAGCCAGGATCTCTTCATCACCCTTACAGAGATCCCCTACCAACCGTCCCCAGCCGTTACCCCGGACACAGAATCTGGGGAAGGATCAGCCAGTAAGTGTTGTAAACATCTAAACATTTATTTTTAACAGAACAGGAATATTAACAATTAAAAAAATGGGTCTCTCATGATTAGTTTGCCCTAGGCGCTTAACGGTTCAGTCATGGGCAGTGCAACTATTGAAAAAAAAATCTAGCAATGTCCAGTTTTGCATGATTGTCCTGCCCAAGCCGCTCTACTGTTTAGTCACTGCTACAGCAGCTAGAGTAAAATGCGGTCTATATGTCCGGGGATGGAGCAGAAATCCTCCTGTGACATCTCGAGGAAGCTCTCCTGGAGGTAATTGGAAATCCGTTGCATTAGGTTCCTGGGGAGAGCGGCCTTATTGGGTCCTCCGTAGTACGACACGTTGCCGCGCCACGAGACAAGCAAGTACTCGGGAATCATTGCTCTGCACAGCAGGGCGGCATACGGCCCTGGTCTTTGGAGGCTTTCCCGGAGCATTCTCTCTTTCTCGCTGTCAGAGATCCTCATGAGGGTGATGTCGCTCATGGTGACCTGCTTTGAATGAGGTAGGGGAATGTTAGTGTTGGGACTGCTTTACCGTTCCTTTACAGAACTGTAACCGCTGGTTTGCAGCCACGCGGTGGAGGCGGGAGAGGGGCAGCCGAAAGGGATCGTTCCCGGGGACAGCCGCGAGGGTGTGGGACAGGAGCAGAGTTCCTGCTTGCCGGATTGCTGGCAGCAGGGACCAACATTGATTTCAATGTGAAATGAGGCCATTGCTAATATTAAAGTTTTAAGCTGCCACGAGTCTACGGCTTACCATGTCTGCCTGCAACAGAAATTCCGTTGTCCTGACACGGTTCTCAAATGTGCTGTGCAAGACCCCAGGCACTGAATGCGAAGGCCGAGAATTCGACCTTGTGCTGAGTGCGCATGTGATAGGTGCTGTGCATGGTCTTGTTCACAGAGAAAGACTATGTTCTTTGTTCACAACTACATTTATCTTTCTGAGGAATTCACTCCCTTTTTCCCATTCCCACAGCCCCATCTGCGACTGTCTCACAACCTAGCCTGGCATCACACTCCCAGAGGCTAGCGAGGATTAGGCATAGGAAGAAGAGGACACGGGAGGACATGTTCTCAGAGCTTATGGCCTGCTCCCGAGCCCAGGCAGCACAGCAGACCCAGTGGCGGGAGAACTTGTCCCAAATGCAGCAAGCAAACATGGATCGGGAGGAGAGGTGGCGGCAGGAAGACCAGCAGGCGACTCAAACCCTGCTTGGACTACTGAGGGAGCAAACGGACACGCTCCGGCGCCTTGTGGATGTTCTGCAGGAACGGAGGCAGGAGGACAGAGCCCCACTGCAGTCCATCTCTAACCGCCCTCCCCCGCCACCACGTCCCATACTCCCCTCACCCAAAGTGCACAGAAGGAGAGGCGGCAGAGTCCACGCAAACTCTCACTCCACCCCTGCAGAGAGCTCTAGTAGCAGAAGGCTCTCATTCCCCAAAATTTGACAAGTTCTTTCCTTCCCGCCTGACACAAGCCCCCGTCCAAGTTTCACCTCCCAGTTCCATGTGTAGTTGATAATAAAAAATATGTTTCTGTTAACTAATGTTTCCATCATGTTCTTTTGGAGGAGGGGGGGAAAGGGGGATGGTAATTGGACAGGACAGTCACCTTTGGCAGGGTACATAGGCGGGGGCAGGTACAGCAGCAGGGCACATACACAGTGCAGTGACTAGTTGCCCTGGTCAGTCTGGGAGGTGGTTTTCATGTTCTGTAGTGGGGGGTGGGTTGCTCTGTGACTTTGTGGCGGGGGAGGGCAGTTACAGATCTTAAGCGGCGGTCCTTATGCAGGATCACAGAGCCACACAGCAGGAGATCTGTAACCGTCCTCCCCCTGCCACAAAGTCACATAGCCCCCCCATACACACAGTCCCGATCAGGAGGGGTGACAGGCTCCGTTGAAAGAACCAGCCCACCACAGCGGAGCCTGTCAATCCTTGAGTTTAGAAGCTTTCTTTGCGTCACTACACTACACCCGCTCCGCACCACAATCCGCGTCCCAGTTTTAAAAAATTCCCGCGAAAACAGTAGTAAAGAAAACGGTGTTCATTAACAAAGTAGAACTGATTTTATTTCGAAACGTGTGTTGGAAGGGGGGGAGAAGGGGGTATGTAACTGGAGAGGATAGTCAACATTAACTGGGTAAAGAAACGGGGGCAGGTTTGGCTTCTCTGTACACAAACTTTACAGTCACAGGTTACCCTGCTCACTCAGGAACCTAGCTTTCAAAGCCTCCCGGATGCACAGCGCGTCCCGCTGGTCTCTTCTAATCGCCCGGCTGTCTGGCTGTGTGTAATCAGAAGCCAGGCTATTTTCCTCAACCTCCCACCCCGCCATAAAGGTCTCCCCCTTGCTCTCACAGAGATTGTGGAGCACACAGCAAGCTGCTATAACAATGGGGATATTGGTTTCGCTGAGATCACAGCGAGTCAGCAAGCTTCTCCATCTCCCCTTGAGACGGCCAAAAGCACACTCCACCACCATTCTGCACTTGCTCAGCTGGTAGTTGAAGAGTTCTTTTTCACTGTCCAGGGCGCCAGTATAGGGCTTCATGAGCCAGGGCATTAGCGGGTAGGCTGGGTCCCCGAGGATGACTATAGGCATCTCCACATCCCCAACAGTTATTTTGTGGTCCGGGAAGTAAATACCTTGCTGCAGCCGTCTAAACAGACCAGAGTTCCTGAAAACACGAGCGTCATGAACCTTGCCCGGCCATCCGACGTAGATGTTTGTAAAACGTCCCCTGTGGTCCACCAGTGCTTGCAGCACCATGGAAAAGTAGCCCTTTCTGTTAATGTACTGGCTGGCCTGGTGGTCCGGTGCCAGGATAGGGATGTGAGTTCCATCTATGGCCCCACCGCAGTTTGGGAATCCCATCGCTGCGAAGCCATCTATGATCGCCTCCACGTTTCCCAGGGTCACTACCTTTGGCAGCAGTACATCAACGATTGCCTTGGCTACTTGCATCACAACAACCCCCACAGTAGATTTGCCCACCCCAAACTGGTTCGCGACTGACCGGTAGCTGTCTGGCGTTGCAAGCTTCCAGAGGGCTATGGCCACTCGCTTCTGGACAGTCAGGGCTACTCGCATCCGGGTGTCATTGCGCTTCAGGGCAGGGGACAGCAACTCACAAAGTTCCAGGAAAGTTCCCTTCCGCATGCGAAAGTTTCGCAGCCACTGGGATTCATCCCAGACCTGCAGCACTATGCGGTCCCACCACTCAGTGCTTGTTTCCCGTGCCCAGAATCGCTGTTCCACGGCATCAACATGACCCATTGCGACCATGATGTCCTCGGCGCTGGGTCCCCTGCTTTCTGAGAGGTCTGTGCTACTCTCAGACTTCAGGCCATCACCGCGGTGACGTAGCCTCCTCGCCTGACTTATCTGCATCTGCCTCAGGGAAAGGTGTATGATAAGCTGCGAGGCGTTGAGAGCGGCCACAACTGCAGCGATGGTCGCAGTGTGCTCCATGCTCGCAGTGCTGTGGCGTCCGCGCTGTCACTGACTAGAAAAGTGCGCGAACTGATTTCCCGCCGGCGCTTTCAGGGAGGGAGGGCGGGAGTGATGGACGGATGACGACAGTTACCCAAAAGCACCCTGGACACATTTTTTTTACCCAGAAGGCATTTGCGGCTCCACCCAGAATTCCAATGGGCAGCGGGGACTCCGGGAACTGTGGGATAGCTGCCCACAGTGCACAGCTTCCAATGTCGACGCTTTCCCCGTTAGTGTGGACTCACAAAGTCGAATTACTGTCCTTAGTGTGGACACACACGTTCGACTTTGCAATATCGATTCCAAAAATTCGATTTAAGTAAAATCGAACTACTCTCGTAGTGTAGACAAGGCCTCAGAGTAGATAACTTTTAGATCATGAAAGCCAGAAGGGTTGAGTGGAACACTTCAAAAAGCTCTACAAATCACACACCGATAGTCCAGATTGTGGCACTGTGTAGACAACACCTGAAACAGTTTCCAATCATAACAGCTCATATATGAACACCAAATTCAAGATCTTGATACTGTAATAATTACATTCTTGCTAAAAGGTATGTTCTTAACACTGGGTTCACCTTCATTCTTCCAAAAATGATATTGAAATCACAGGCCTCAATATATCTTATTGTACACTGGATGCAGACCTAGCCAAGCGTTATACAGTAACTTACATAACAGCTAGAAATTCTGATTTAAAGGGCTTTACAGAATTTACAAAGTGTTGGTTACTTCCCTAAGTCGAATGAATATTCCATTTTATGAATGAATGAGAAGCCTTAAGAGAAGAAATGACAGTATATTTACTTTTTTTTCTTTTTTTTTTTAAAGGCTTCCTCACCTGTTGTTCATTGAGATCCACTTTACCTGGAATTGGCAAAAATTGTCCCAGCAGAGATGTCATAGGGTTAGGCACATCTGATAAGAAAAAGTTTATATTAAGTTAATTGGATTGCTCATAGGTCATAAAGTTAAGCACATGCATAAGTGTTTTCAGGATCAAAGCCTAAACTTGTGGGAACAGATGTGCCATTTAGCATCTTTAAGCCTTTCTTTTATTAAAAAAAAAAAACATTTCCGGAGTTTATCTTTCATCTCCGCTTCTTTGTCATAGATTAGCTTGGAACCAAACTCATGCTTCCCCCACAATAAATATTGTTAATGGAGGGTCCAGAAGATATCTCTCCAGAAACATTCCTTTTAAATTTGCAAAAGGGTTGCATTTTGGAATTAAATACACCTCTACCCCGATATAACGCGACCTGAAATAACACGAATTCGGATATAAGACGGCAAAGCAGTGCTCCGGGGAGGGGGGGGGGGGAACTGCATGCTCCGGCGGATCAAAGTAAGTTCAATATAATGCGGTTTCACCTATAACGCGGTAAGATTTTTTGACTCCCAAGGACAGCATTATATCGAGGTAGAGGTGTACTAAACAACTGCACACAGCCACCAAAGACCATTAACAGTTTGTCAACAAGTTGACCATCGGAGGCCTTTACTCTTTGACCTTAATTGCATCAGAGTATGTTTAAAAATACTCCAAATGCAAATTTTATAGCCTAAAATACCTTTACAAATAAGTAACTGACAGAACCTTTCATTGTATTTATTTCGGACTCTTATTTTACAACTTTCAAAGTCAAAAGAATGCACTTGGAGCAGAAGTATTTGCCTATGAACAAGAAATTACTGCTAGAAAAATAAGGAGGAGGCCATAGCCCTAGGGGGGGGTTTCTTTATATAGGTCCTGATTCAGCAATTCACTCAAGCACATGCTTAACTTGAAGTACGTGAACAGTCCCACTCACTTTAATTCATATTAATCCTCCACACCAGTTTGAAAAAAAAAGGATTAGACTCTATGAGATTGACGAAATGAATCTTGCTATCTGAAATTAATTTATAGATGCCTTCTTGCAGATGTTGTAAGAAAAAATGGAGCTCAGAAAAAAGCTCAAATTGGAAACTTTTGGGGTCCATCGCTCTGGGACTTTAATGGACTTAATTTCTGGTTCTTCTAATCCTGGGCCTCCCATTGCCCTCTGTTTTATACTATGAAGGTGAGTAAAATGGAAGAAAGTCTGGTCAAATGGGAGATAAAGACATATGGTAGCTCTCTGATATGGTTTCACCATCCTCTCCTCTAGAGATATTGTGACTGTAATAGAATTTGGAATTTCAATATAAATATTTTCCTCATTTTGGATCTTTCAGATTTATCCTTGGTAAGGGCCTTGTTTGGTTTTTTTACACTATATCAAATATGTTGGGCATCTGCAGAATCTACTGAAGTCAATCAGGGTTGGAAATGCTCTGCACCTTGTGAAATTGAGCCTGTAGGTCATGTTTTTACAGTGTCTAACATAATCAGACCCTAATCTCAGATTGGTGCCCATTGGCACTACTGCAATACAAACAACAGAAAATAATAAAAACAACATGGAAGGAGACAATGGTAAGATGGCTCTTAAGAAAGTCATGCTGCTGGAGGAAAGAGAAGCTTACTAAAATGTTACCATTAAACTACATGCACATACAGCCAGGGCCGGCTCCAGGCACCAGCCCAGCAAGCAGGTGCTTGGGATGGCCAAGGGGAAGGGGCGGCACGCTGGGCTCTTTGGCGGCAATTCGGCAGTGGGTCCATCGGTCCCTCTCGGAGGGAAGGACCTCCGCCGAATTGCCGCCTAAGAAGAAAGCGGCGCGGTGGAGTTGCCACCAATCGCGATCGCAGCTTCTTTTTTATTTATTTATTTTTTTTCCGCCGCTTGGGGCGGCAAAAATCCTGGAGCCAGGATTGCTGCATTGCTGTTGTAGATGAAAATCTTAATGCTAAATCCATGCCCCTTCAGCTGCTTTTTATTTTTGGAGAAAGTAACATTTGGTGGCAAGCTTGGGTACATGCAAGTGGGTGTCATTCTTGAGAATGCATATGGCTTGGACAAATTGCTTCCTACTGAATGTAATCTGCTTATTAACATCATATGACCAATTCATTAATTTCAGCACATCTATTGTAGTAATCTTGTGGTCTTTTTGTGAAGTACATAGCAGAAACCGTAAAATAATAAATAGTAATTGGTGGTAGTCCTGGCTCATTTCAGCACCAATGTTGCTTAGAAACACAAACACGTAGATACACATTAATGATTTGTGGCATAATGTCTGACATTATTTTAAATTTTCATTTTCTTTGTACCTGACTGAAGATAATTATGTTGGTTTTGATACTGGGGAACTAGATGAACTGTTTTCAGTTCTCTTGTGCCAGAATTGTTTATGCAGAGTATTTGAGTACCTCCTTTCAACTGGCAGATCACCTGAAATACACCATAAATGATTAGTTTTCATCTAAGGATAGTCATTCTAGGCACATAGATATAAAGTTTTTCATAAGAATACCTATCTGTCTGATTGCAGAATGCCATTGAACATCTATGCTGCTGCTCCTCATCTCAGGTGGGAAGGATTTATAGCTTTCTAGACTCCCCAACCATGGAACTCTCCAGGACACATTCCAATTACTAGTGCTGTGTTCTGTGTTTAGGATTTGGTCCTCAAGACAGAAATATGGGTCTGCAATGGTGTTTCATTTTGTTCACCCAACTATAACTATAGAGCAAGCATCTCTTTTTGGTTGTAGCCAACTCCACAGCTTGCTTTGTTTCTAATGTTATATAGTAAATATAGACAAAATGTAGTATAATTAAATATAAGCTCCTAGATCATGAGGTCTCTGGAACAGGAACTGCCTTTTCATTACTTGTCTGTATAGCACAGGCATAGTGGTCCCCTGACTGGGGCCTCTAGACTACTATAATACAAATAAATAAGCAAACAAATAAACATAATTTCCTTCAATGTGTACTGTTGCTGTCAGTTTCAAGAAATAATTACCACTGGACTGGAATCTGTTCTGTGTGAACAGCTGGGGTCCTCCATTACATTTTGTGCAGATAGTAACTTGCAGCTGGTTTCTCCTGCATTTGAATTCTGAAAAACTGCTTCCTTTTGGTTATTAGCCATATTACTAACAATTGTTTCTTTTACCTCCGCCTGAAAAAATAAATAGTTTCACATCTTAAAAGGAATACTTTAAATGCTACCCTAAATTGCAGTGCCAGTAGGACAGGAGATGAAAATTTATAGCTGCATAAACAATGCATTTTAAAGCAAAAACTGCATTCAAACCTAATTTGGAGAATAGCTAGTTCTAACTGTTACAGCTTAGACTGAATGATTTTCATTTAATATTCAAATGAAAATACTTCTAAAGAATAACAAGGGGTAATGCACAAAGACATATTTTACAGCAACAAAGCCGTTCCTTCCCTTCCTATACTGGCAATCATCAACTCAGTTCCATGCTGCCCTGGAGAAGCTAAGAGACTGCTTTAACAAGTAATGTGAAACACATGAATTAGTCATACAATACACAACTTGAGCCCTATGGACTCAAGGGATTTAATTTAATTAACAACCAAGCAATAACATCAGGACTGGAACCTAACAGTTTAAGCAGCATTCCCATACTAAGACATTTGTCAAAGTGATCAGTGAGTAAACTTTGGTCGTACTCTTCTTCAAATGGGAATTGCCACACCTTTACTCATTGGCAACACTATCCACTATAAAGCATTTGTCAAGCTGGTACATGGAAGAACTGTAGTACCCACTGCATAATGATCAAACCTCTGAATAAAGCCCTGATTCATTCAAAGCACACACTAAAGCACTCACCAGGAACCCTGGCACACCTTGTCCATGACAGCGTTCCAGGGATGTCTAGCAAAAAGTTCTCCAACCTGGAATTTCTTTGTTTTTATGGTTTGTCTTTTATAAACCTAGGAAATTACATTTAAAAAACCCAAACATAGTAAGAGAATGTTAGGGTTGCAAAGTGAAGCACTCCAACAGTAGGAATTGCCAGTGTTATAGTTGTACCTCAGCCTTAACTCTGCCCCTTTGTATGCATGCAACATAATACAGGCTCAGATGCTAAGTGACAGCTGAGGGGTTTTTGGCACAGCTCAGGATGAGATATGTGCAAAGGTAGCCATAAGCCACTTTTGAATTCTCTGACTGTACAGGGATGACTGGCCACAGTCCATGTGACTGCCTTAGGCAGAGGGGTAGCATAGAAGCTACTACACCATCCAAGATCCCCCTGGGCTGGGGAAATCCTTTGGGGGGGCAGGCAAAGCAGCTATAGGGCATTACATTATCAAATAAAATGCATCTGCAGGACTAGTCTCTCTTTCGGGCCCTGATTTAGCAAAGTACGTATGCATGTGCACAGCCTCACTGGGTACGTCCATGTTGCCTGCAAACTGCCCACAGAAGCAAGTCTCCCAGCCCAGGATGAGACACTTGGGGAATTGAGGCTTGTGCTAGTGATCTAAAAAGAACTGTGCAGATAGTGCTTTGAACTCAGGCTCTGAAGCCTAGCCCCTTCCCCAGGCTTCAGAGCCCAAGCTCCAGCCTGAACCATGATATCTACACAGCCTACTTTCAGTGCAGTAGTGCAAGCTCCACTAACCTGAGTCTGTCAACCCAGACATACCTAGTGACCAGATCACCCAAGTCAAATATCAGGACATGGGGGGGTGGGGGGGGAAGTGGCGTGACGCGGGGGGGCGGGGCCAAAAACAAACAAAAACAAAAAAACCACCCGAGCAGGCAGGACTCAGTCGGGCGGTAGGGAGGGTAGGGGGGCGGCCCGCGGGGCCAGGCGGTGGCTGTTCTTCCCCCCCCCCAGGCAGTGGGACTCAGGAGCAGCCGCTGCTGCAGCTCCCACTGCCGCGGGGGGGGCGGGGGAGGGACGGGGGAGGAGGAAGCGGCCGATGGCCAAGCTCGGCGGATGCGGCTCTGGTGCCCGGGCCCGAACCCCCCGAGCCGGGGCCTGCTGCGGGGACCCAGCAGCGCGCACACTGCGCCCAGCCCCTGGCCAATCGCGTCTGGGCTGCTGCCCAGCTGGTGCTATCCCTGGGCGGCCCCGAAGTGGGGGCAGCAGGCCCCAGCCCCCCCCCCCGTCCCGCTCGGGTCCCACAGAGGAACAGGCCAGGGCGGCTTGGGCCCGGGCGCCAGAGCCGCAGCCGCCGAGCTTGGCAATCGGCCGCTTCCTCCCCCCGCAGCAGTGGGAGCTGCAGCAGCGGCTGCTCCCGAGTCCTGCTGCCCGGGGGAGGGGGGAACAGCTGCCGCCTGGCCCCGCAGGCCGCCGCCCTCCTCTCCCTACCGTCTGACTGAGTCCTGCCTGCTTGGAGCCAGGCCAGACTCTTACTCACCCCGGCCCCACGCTCCCCCTGCGTCTCCCCGGCCTCCCTCCAACGCTTGTGGAGGGAGGAGGAATGGTGAGCCTGGGGAAGAGGCGGGGATTCGGGGAGGGAGCCAATGGGGGGAGGAGGGGGCGGAACTGGGGCGGGGGGGAGGGGGCGCGAGCACTTCCGGGCTCCAGGCTCCGGAGCATTCCCTTGTTTGTCCAGTGGGACAAACAAGGAAATATTGGGACAGTCCCGATAAAATCGGGACGTCTAGTCACCCTAAACATACCCATTCTCTTCAATGACAACTGCTGGTCCTCAGCACTTTTGAAAATCAGCCACCTACTTAGGTGCCTAGCAGCCTGATCCAAAACGCCCTGAAGTCAATCAGAGTCTTTCCATTGACTTCAGTGGGTTTTAGGTTAGCCCCTAAATGAGGATTTAAGAGCCTAACTTTACAGCCAAGATTTTCATAAATGGATGTCTAATGTTCTCTTTCCTTTTGTATGTGGAATATGTAGGACTGCATTTGAAAAAACATTTTACCCTTTGGCAGTTTAGGTGATTCCCGTTTTCAATTTCTACAATATTTTGCCTGTAAGATCAAAAACAAAGAACAAAAACTTTCAGAAAAACAACAACAACATCCTAAATTCATACTTACAAGTTCATCACAGACAGGAGCACTAGTCTGAGGTAAAGTGCTGGTATCACTGCAAGGTTCTGTCACACAAAATGGAAGGTTTTTTAAACAAACAATGAGGACAATGGCAAACATTAGGAGATCTTTTATACTATAGGTCTGAGGAAAAAAAGATTTGGACATCACAGGATTGCGTAGGACACTGACAAAAATTAAAAAGAGCACTCTGAAAGTGCAGCTAAGCTTGCATAAAAATATTGAATATTCTCCTCTAACAGACTTCCTGTCAGGAACGTTGGGAAATGAGACCCCAGTATTGAGCCAGCTTGATGTTTCTCAAAATAGCTGGGAAAAATTATACATTTCTCAGTGATGTTATGTTAAAAAAGGCTAATGAATGTGCAACTTGCCACTGGAGGGATTCTAATACCCGATCACATGACAAATGGCTATGAGATGCCTCATGTATTAGAAGAAACAACTGGAGAACATGCTTTGTGGTCTGGCATCTATATAAGGGCAGCTTTGTCTTTTTGACACTGGCTCATGCTAGGACTGATGCAGAGCAGCACAATCGCAGGGGGAACTCCAAAAGGCAACGTTCTTCAAGGATGCACAATCCCTCCAAGAGGTTCCAGGCATGCATACTGTAGGGAGCACACCCCCGGCATCACTGCTTAGGAAGATGCAGCATTATCCTTTCTGCATATCTGTCCAGCTCTGTATATCTGGCTTTACTCCTGTCTCTTCCCTCACCCCTTTGGGATGGCTCTTAAGCAAGGAATACTGTTGCACACAGGGAGTGCAACTGTGCATGGCCCCTATGCAATGGTGTAAGGCTCCTTTTGCCCACCCCATCCCCTCTCCTTCCCTTGTACACCTGTGTATGGAAGGGCACAAAGTGGCCATTACTGAGCCCATGAGAAGAGAGCTCACTCCTACCTACTGGAACCTGAGCAATAGCTTTTTAAAGGACCAGGGAGAAAACTATCCTTTAATTGAACTTTATATCTTCACTTTTCAAGATAACCATTGAGCTACGATAATTTTTTTGAACACATTCTCTTTCAAACTTCTTCAGCTTCCTTATAGACATCAAAGTAAATAGAGGTACATGGATAGAAACAATATTGCCTAGAAATTAAAAACAATTCCTTTCAACCTCCATGATGTAAAGCCCACATTATCACATAGCAAGATCAAAGGTCACAAAGCTAACGTGCAATCAGAAATCAGAGCACTGGGGAACAATTCAGAGGATTGGTGACGGTATATCATACTTCTTACCTTTCAGTAACTGGTTCAAATTTGGGCCTTGTGAGTAATGACCAAAAATCATTCCCATTTAATAGCTGTTCAGTGGCTTATGTCACTTGAACTTATGATTGCTGTCTTGTTTCTAATGTGTAAGCATCCACATTACAAATTCCCAATTACCAGTGGCACTCATTGCTGGCAGACTCAGCAGAGAGGTCAAGATCTAAAATAACCTGAAGACTGATAATCTCCCTCTCCCTAACTAGAGCAGCAGCTCCTCCTAAATTGGGGCTGAGGCACACTGATAAGGGAATGTGGAGAAGCTTGCATTGCTGTAACTGCTGCATGGATAAGGCTAAGATTTTGTCATGGTTATTTTTAGTCACAGTCAGGTCATGGGCAATAAACAAAAATTCACGGAAGCCGTGTCTGTCTGTGACTTTTGCTGCTGCGGCTCCATGGTTTCCTCTACCACCATGGTGGCTGGGAGCTGTGGGGTTCCCCCTCTGCCTGTGGCAGCTGGAAGCTGCAGGGGGGCCCCCTCCAACCATGGTGGCTGGGAGCTGAAGGGGGGCCAAATTTCCCAAAGAGAAAACTGGACACCCTTAGCCACTCGCCAAAGGCGCCCCCTACCCACCCTCCCGCGTGAGGCTGTCACCTGTTGCTGGAACCCCAAGGGCCCACTCAGGAGGCTGTTGCCTGTCACTGGAACCTTACAGGGGGCCCCTGGGCCTGAGGCAGAGAATGTCATGGAGGTCTCTGGAAGTCACGGATTCCGTGACTTCGATGACCTCCATAACATAAACATAGCCTTATGCATGGATAAATAGAAGACTTCCATCTCCAATCCCATCACACTTTAATGAGTGCTAACAAAAAATTAACTTACAGGAGAAAAATAAACTAGAAATCATACAGGGACGGTCAATCATTTATACTGTCAGTTGTAGATGGGAGGAGACCAAATTAAAAAAATCAAACACAGTAGGTGACTTCTCCAAACACTTACCATTGGAGGTACCTGGCAAGGCTTGTGACTGTACACAACTATTAAGCATTCCTTTGAATTGGTCATAACAAATACAATTATTCCCACCAGTAACTGGATCTAGTAGAGGTCTGAATACCTAGAGAAAGAGAATATGTTTTCTTTCATTTATTTCTTTAACTTCAACACATTTATAGGAAAATTTAACTATTTGATTTCAATTGTGAAAAATCATAGCCATTTAGTTCAAAGTTTAAGAGAAGGTTGCTCAGCTTGTGCAGTAACTGAGGTTCTTCGAGATGTGTGTCCCTGTGGGTGCTCCACTTCAGGTGTTGGTGCATCCTGGTGCTGTCAATCGGAGATTTTCAGTAGCAGTGTCTGGTCAGGGTGCATGTGCGCAGTAGCAGTCTCGCAGTGCCGCTGGTGTCTCATCTAACATGCTCAGGTCCCGACCCCTTCAGTTCCTTCTCAACCGTGGAGCGTTTTGCTCGTACTCTGAATTAGAGGGGAGGAGGGTGGGTAGTGGAGCACCCACAGGGGAAGACACATCTCAAAGAACCTCAGTTACTGCACAAGGTGAGTAACCTTCTCTTCTTCTTTGAGTGCTGTCCCTGTGGGTGCTCCACTTCAGGTGAATGTAGAGCAGTGCTCTCATGAGGACGGAAAGGAATTCGGAGTTCAGTTTGTTGCTGAGGCTAGTACAGTGAGGCCTAGTCTTGTGTCTGAGCTTGAACTGAGAGTAATAGCATAGTGATTTGTGAATGTGTGTTAAGAGGCCCAGGTGGCCGCCCTGCAGATGTTTAGAATGGTCACATTGTGTAGGAATGCTATGGATGTAGATAAAGCTCTTGTTGAGTGGGTTCTGATGCCCGGAGGGGCTTCAGTGTTGTGCAGTGAATAGCACATATGGATACAGCTGGATATGCATTTCGATAATCTTTGCGTAGATATGGCAGAGCCTCTGATCGTTCTGTTGTTGACACAAAAAGTCAAAAGTCAATTGGAAGAGCTTCGTTCCAAATAGATAAAATGCTAAGCGCATGTCCAATGTGTGCAGGACCACCTCTTGAGCGTTAGTGTGTGGTTTTGTATGAAATGTAGTTAAGTGAATCAGTTGGTTGAGATGGAACAAGGACAATATTTTGTGCATAATCTTAGGATGTGTTCTAAGTGTCATTTTATCCTTGAAGAATATTGTGTATTGTGGGTGAGCCACGAGAGCCCCTATTTTGCTGACTCTTCACACTGATATAATGGTGACCAGGAATGCCACTTTCATAGATAAGTGAAGTAATGAGCATGTGGCTAAGGGTTCGAATGGGGCTCTGGTTAGACTTCTGAGCACCAGATTTAAGTCCCATACTGGCATGGGTTCTCAGATATCTAGATATATGTTCTATATGCCCGCGAGAAACTGCTTAGTAATCGGGTGAGCAAATATCCAAGTCCTGTCTACCTGTTGATGGAAGGCCGTGATGGCGGCAAGTTGAACTCTATGGGAGCTCATAGTAAGCCCTGAGTTCTTTAGGGATAATAAATATTGCAGGATTAGTGGAAGTGGTGCCTTGCTTGCAGATATTTGTTTATTCTGGCACCATAGGAAGAATCTTTTCCATTTTTGGAGGTAAGTAGTACGCGTGTTGTGATTCCTGCTGTTTATTAACACTTGTTTTACATGTTCTGAGCAGGTTAGTTCGTTGTGGTGGAGCCATGAAGGAGCCATGCCTTCAGGTGAAGTTTCTCTGGGTCTGGATGGAGGACTTGATGATCGTCCTGAGAGAGAAGATTCTATAGGCCAGGGAGACTGAACGGTGTGCAGATCACTATGGGTGTCAGGTAAGGGAACCATGTCTGTCTGGGCCAGGTTGGTACTATGAGTATTATTTTGGTCCTGTCGGTTTGTATTCTGTGTATTACTTTGGAGATTAGAGGTATTGATGGGAATGTGTACAGAAGGGGAGCGTTCCATTTGATGAGAAAAGTGTCCCCTAAGGATCGTGCCCCTAGTTCTGCTCATGAGCAAAACTTTGGGCATTTCTTGTTTACTGATGTCGCAAACAGGTCTATGTGTGGGGATCCCCATATGTAAAATATGTGTTGTGTTATTTCGTCATTCAGTTCCCATTAGTGCTCTTGGGAAAACTGTCTGCTTAATGCGTCTGCCGTCATGTTCAGTCGACCCAGGAGGTATGCTGCTGTAATAGTGATGTTGTGTTTTATGCACCAGTTCCATAGTTTTAAGGCCTCTGTGCATAAGGAGTGGGAACATGTTCCACCCTGTTGATTTATATAGAACATACACACAATGTTGTCAGTCAGAACCCTTATAATTTTGCCTCATATAAGAGGGAGGAAATGAAGGCATGTTTTGTGGAACGTGCGTAATTTGAGCAGGGTTGATATGTAAATATGTTTCAGTGGGGACCACTTGCTTTGGACTGAATATTGGTTTAGGTGAGCTCCCCATGCGATCAGTGAAGCATCTGTTGTGATTTGTATGGATGGTGGATCCTGTTGAAATGGGATGCCTGAGCAAACGTTTATCGGGTTTGTCCACTAGCGTGTGTGAATGTAGAACCTCTGGGGTCGGTGTAAGTCTTTTGTTTAGGCTGTGCTTTTCTGGAATCTATACCGAGCTCAGCCATCCTTGAAGGCAGCGCATGTAGAGTCTGGTGTGTTTTACAACGAAAGTGGTAGCTGCCATATGTCTCAAGAGTTGTAGGCAGGTGTGTGCAGACACCCATGGGCTGTCTGAGACCACCGACATGAGGGAGGTCATTGCTGTGAATCGGGGTATTGGAGTGATGCTTTAGCCTCCACTGAGTCCAGGTGTGCTCCTATGAAGTCCAAACATTGTACTGGAGTTAGGATAGTTTTCTTTTAATTGATTTGTAGCACTAGGGAGTGAAAAAGAGAGATGGTTTCTCGAGTAATGCGTAATGTTTCTGTCAAGGTACGGCCTTTTAGCAGGCGATCATCTAAGTATGGGAATATCAATAGTCCCTGTCTGCGCAAATAAGCAGCTACCACCACTAGGGTTTTGGTAAAGACACATGGAGCGGTCAACAGTCTGAATGTCAGTACTCTGTACTGGAAGTGATCTTGTCCCACTGTGAATCATAGAAATCGTCTGTGAGCGGGATGGATGGCAATGTGAAAATACGCATCTTGCAGGTCCAAGGTTTAGAACCAGTCACCTTCTTCCAGCGCAGGGATGATAGAATTCAGTGTGACCATTTTGAATCTGTGGGTATGGACAAATTTGTTGAGTTTTCTGAGATTTAGTATGAGTTGCCAACATCCGTTTTTCTTTTTAGAGTCAGGAATTAATGGAAATAAAATCCCTGCCCTGTGTTGTGTTGGAACTTGTTCCACGGCCCCTAGTTGTAGAAGGTGATGTACTTCTTGTCTCAGTAGGTGCTTGTGAGAAGGGTCCCTGAAGAGGAATGGGGAAGAGGAGATGGGTAGGTGGGATGGAGGTAAAGGGGATGGTATAACCCATTCGAATGATCTCTAAAACCCAATGGCCCGTGGTGATAGAGGCCCACGGATGGTAAAATGGTCGAAGCTGATGACCAAAGTTTTGAATCGTTTGTTCCATTGGCGCTAATGGTCGGAGGTCGGTCAGACTCTCGATCAATGTTTTAAAATTGTGTCTTGTTTGGTGATGCTTGGGACGTCGCAGCCTGAGATTGGGTAAGGCAATATCTCTGTGGTCTGTGCCTTTGTCTTTGATTGTCGTATGGTCTCTGCTGGCACTGAGACGTGCTGTCTCTGTTACCATTGTAAGACTGGTATCTGCATCTCCTGTTAGGGTGTGTGTAGATCCTGAGGGTCCTCAGTGTGGCCTTCATGGAATGGAGGACCTCATCCGTCTTAGCGGAGAAGAGCTTGCCCCTGTCAAAGGGAAGGTTCTCTACCTTGGTCTGGAGTTCCCTTGGGATATCAGATGAGTGCAATCAGGATGCTCTGTCCATGACGATAGCTGTTGCCGTCATGCATGCCACTGTGTCCACCACATTGAGGGATGTCTGGAGCGCTGTTCTAGCAATACATTGTCCCTCATTGACAATGGCATGGAATTGGTCTCTTTTCCTCTAGAATTTCCTGGATGAAATCATTCAGTTTTATTAATTATCATGATCGTACACAGTGTGTAATTGGCTGTGTGGAATTCAAGAGTCGCAGAAGAGTAAACTTTTTGCCCCAAGAGGTCTAGTTTCTTCCAATCCTTGTCTTGTGCTGTGGATTTGAATTGAGGATATTTGCCCCACTGACTGACCGCATCCACCACTAAGGAGTTAGGCTGTGGGTGTGAAAAAAGGAAGTCCATGACTTTATTTGGCACATAGTATTTCCTGTCCATATGCTTATGGGTTGGGAGGATGGTGGCAGGTGTTTGCCACACCGTTTCTAAAGGTTCCATCAGAGTGTCGTTTATGGGCAAAGCTATTTTTGTCATTGATGAAGTATGTAGGATCTTGAGGAGTTGGTGTTGCGTCCCTGGTACCTCCTCAAGAGGAATATTTTGGCTCTATGCCACCCACCGGAATAACTCTTGAAAGTGTTTGAAATCATCTGTACTAGTGGGAGGCGGGGTCATAACTGCCTCATCAGCGGAACAGGAGTTGTGATCAGGGGATGTTTAATTTTCTGTGGTCTCATCCCTATCTTCCTCCACCTCCTCTGTCACCTCAGAGGGCTCGGGTACCGATGTCATTACAGAGCGTATGGGTTTCCTGTGGGAAGTGGGAGGTCTGTGAAATTGAGACCTGTAGGCTGCCCATGGGTCCCATTGTGGCCATTGAATGGGAAATGGAATGGGAGGGCACATCCATGGATTAGTGAGCCATGGGGGGAAGTCCCTGGTGCTCTGTTCCCTGAGTCTATAATGAGGTTCCTGCTGGGGAGGAGTGCCCAGATGAGAAAACTGCCTCCTCCATGTTGTCCTCCTCATCACTCGAAAAATGTGGAGCACTGGGAGATTCTGGTTGGTCCAGTGCAGTCAGTAATGGCAAGCAGGCAGTGCCGAACAGTGGAGATCTGGGAACAGAGAACACTTCCATATCTGACAAGTCCATAAGGGGAATTGGTACCGTTGTATGCGGTGCTGTATCCTTCTGCGTTGCCGTCCTAGGTGGAAGTAAGCCTACCCTTTGCCTACCCTTTGTGTGTAGCCTTCTTCGGTGCCGATGAGCTTGGTGCCGGAGGGGGAGCCACCACAGGTGGTTGAGGTTGTGGTACTGTGCCCTTTGTAGGGGTAGTCGGAGCTGTGGAGCAGGAGGTCTCTTTGTGCCTGCTACTTGACTCCTTTCTCCTGCCAGCAGAGGTCATGGAGTGGACGGTATCGGAGGTGCCCGATGCATCAATGGTGCTCATTCTGGAGGAGGTTGACACCATGGGGAGCGATCGCGCTGGAGACCATTCTTTTTTAACAGTTCTTGGCTTGGTGGAGACATGACCCTTTTCCTCGATTTTGTAGAGGAGTTGGCACTTAGTCTGTCCATGGAGGATGCGCTGCAGAGTCCCTTGTTGCGGGTTGTCCAGGGCCCAATGTAGGAGTGAGGGATTTTTCCATTAGAATAAGTTTAAGATAAAGATCCCTATCTCTCATTGCTCTCGCTTTGAGATTGTTGCAGTGAGTGCACTTCTGCAGTACGTGTGACTCACCTAAGCATCGGACACATAAGGAGTGGCCATCAGAAATTGGTATTGCGTCCTTACATGAAGTACATCTTTTAAATCCTGGGAAGCCAGGCATATTTATGAAAAAGGGGGATGGGAAAATGAAAGGTTTTTTTATGGCTATCTAACTAAGTTTAGCTAATGCTAACTTTAACTATATTAATTAAAATAACAAATTACTAATAAAAAAGGGTACTAACTATGCTATCTAACTTAACCTAATGTTTTTGAAGGTTTTAGAGATATTGCTACCAGACTCTGTCTCAAGCCGAGGATGGCTGAGAAGGAACTGCAGGGGTCGCGGGGTGTGTGAGCTAGATGAGGCACCAGCGGCACCGCGAGACTGCTACTGCACAGGCGCATCCTGACCGGACACTGCTACCAAAAATCTCAGATTGATTGTGTGATGGGTTGGGTCACAGAAACTCCCTCAAGACTGTCACTAGATGTGCTGGGATACCACTGAGAACAAACCCCCCTGCTAGAAAAGGCTTCCCTCCACTCCCATCTTGCTGAGCTAGACACACCAGTTGGCTCCAGCATAGACCAAGAGGCTGGGCCATGCCCCCCTGCAGTTCACAGAAACTAAGATTCACCTGGCCCAGGAGTTTCTCAGTTAACAGGAACTTTCCCAGCATCCAGTATTCAGTTTTTCTGGGAGCCTAAACCCCAAATAAATCTGTTTTACTCTGTATAAAGCTTATGTCCATGAATGATTCAGCTTTTTGCAGGCCGAAGCCATTGTTTACATATTAGTTTGAATGTTCCCAAGAAAGCTCAGATGTGGATGGGCGTCTCCCAAAGTCCATTGTCAGATGAGTGTTTCTTGATGGAGACTAGTCCTTTCTCAAGAAGCTAACCAAATGCTTCACTGAGGCTACTTAGAATCAAACACATTGAGATACAAGTACATAGCCAATATTCATAACTTCAAATACAAAAATGACACACACACACAGACAGAATAATCATAACCAGCAAACTACAACGTTTCCATTGGCACACCACTTGACCTCCTCTGTACAAGACCTGGTGCCATCATAGGATCCTGGTTGCAACAATGGTCTATACAGTCACGGTTCATGTCAGTAACATCACAGACGGGACACACTGACACCTGAAGTGGAGCACCCACAGGAACAGCACTTGAAGAAGAAGATTTGGTTATCCAAAAACTTGATTTACAATTACCTTGAAATTTAGGGGGGACACGGTGCACTGGTGCAATCGCTACTGGAATATTATGTCCAGTTGTGACGTCCAAAACCCCAAAAGGATACTGATTAAATTGGAGAGCCATTGATGGGACAGGAGAATGATTAAAGGATTGGAAAACATGCTTTACAGACTCAATAAGTTCAGTCTGCTAAGTTTAACCAAAAGAAAAAAAAGGCTAAGGGTGACTTGATCACAATCTATAAATACCTACATGGGGAACAAAATTTTGATATAGGACTCTTCAGTCTAACAGACTGAACAAGATCCAATGGCTGGAGATGGAAGCTAGACAATTTAAAACTGGAAATAAGGTAAAAAAATTGAGTGTAATTAATCATTGGAACGTCTTACCAAGGGTTATGGTGAATTCTCCATCACTGACAATTTTAAATCAAGATAGGATTTTTTCTATAAGATATGCTCTAGTTCAAATATGAATTAATTCAAGGAAGTCCAGTGGCCTGTGTTATACAGGTCAGAATAGATGACTACAGTGGTCTCTTCTGGCCTCACAGTCTATGTTTCTATTATATTTATATGATCTAGAGATAGAGAGGTGTAGAAGACTGTTTCAATCTATCTAGTACTAGTAGATACTAAAATAAAACCTTGTGAAAGAAAGCTGAAAACACTACTACTGTTTTCTTGTTCACGAACATATCTTTGTATTTTAAATGCAGGGCACTTATAATTGCATCATCTGTAATACCTGTTTTTTATTTGCAAATTTAAGTTATGAACAGAAATTACAACAAACACAGACCACCTGATCTGGAACTTCACAATCAGGTGATCAATTTAAGTTAAACAATGGTCCCTTTGAATATGTGTTAACTACTTACAATAAACAATCTGTTCCACATAACTTTGTTAGACACTACGGGCATAGCTACACTTACAGATGTAGAGCGCTGTGAGTTAAACCAGCCCTCAGAGAGAGAGCAGTAGGGAAAGTGCTGCAGTGTGTTCATACTGTCAGCTGCAAGCGCACTGGTGTGGCCACATTTGCGGCACTTGCAACGGCATTGGGAGTCGTGCATTATGGGCAGCTATCCCACAAAGCACCTCTTCCCATTCTGGCGCTGTGGCTTGTGGGAAGGGGGCGGGGGTACATGGGGGCATTCTGGGTCCTGTCCCAATGCCCCGTGATGCATCGCTTCGCATCCCAGCAATCCCTGTGCTTCCATCCACATTTGACACCCTCTTTCAACGTTTTTTGTACTGTGCGCTTTGTCTTCCCTTTTGGTCTGCGGGAATGGATCCCGAAGTGCTGAGGAATATGCTGATAGGTCTCACCAGCACATCACGTTTGGCAGTCGAGTTACTCCTTAAGCTACACACTGACAGTGAGGAGTCCGACAATGATGTCGACTCGCATAAAGCATATGACATGAGATTGCTTGTGGCATTCACGGACATGCTCACCACCGTGGAATGCTGCTTTTGAGCTGGGGAAACAAGCACTGAGTGGTGGGATCACATCGTCATGCATGTCTGGGATGACGAGCAGTGGCGGCAGAACTTTCGGATGAGAAAAGTCACTTTCATGGGACTGTGATGAGCTCGCCCCGCACCCTACGGTGCAAGGACACGAGATTGAGAGCTGCCCTGCCGATGGAGAAGCAGGTGGTTATTGCAATCTGGAAGCTGGCAACTCCGATCGGTCGCTAACCAGTTTGGAGTGGGAAAGTCGACCATTGGAATTGTGTTGATGCAAGTTTGCAGGGCCATTAATTGCATCCTGCTCAGAAGAACTGTGACTCTGGGTAACATGCATGACATTGTGGCTGGCTTTGCACAAATGGGTTTCCCTAACTTCGGAGGGGCGATAGATGGGACGCATATTCCAATTCTGGCACCAGCCCACCTAGCCTTTGAGTACGTTAATTGGAAGGGGTATTTCTCTATGGTTCTCCAGGTGCTTGTGGATCACCGTGGGCGTTTCATTGACATTAACGCAGGCTGGCCTGGAAAGGTGCATGACGCATGCACCTTTTGGAACACTGGCCTGGTCAGGAAGCTGCAAGCTGGGACTTTCTGCCCATACCAGAAGATCACGGTAGGGGAAGTTGAAATGCTCATTGTGATCCTTGGAGACCCTGCTTACCCTTTAATGCCGTGGCTCATGAAATCCTACACAGGGAGCCTGGACAGCAGCAAGGAGCGGTTCAACAACAGGCTGAGTCAGTGCAGAATGACTGTGGAGTGTGCTTTTGCCATTTAAAGGGCCGCTGGCGCTGTCTGTATGGGAAGCTGGACCTGGCTGATGACAACATCCCCACAGTTATATCCGCATGTTGTACCCTCTATAACATTTGTGAAGGGAAGGGTGAAAGATTCACTCAGGGATGGAACTCGGAGGTTCAACACCTGGAGGCTGAATTTGAACAGCCAGAGAGCAGGAATATTAGAGGGGCCCAGCACAGGTCTGCAAGGATTAGGGATGCCTTGAGGGAGCAATTTGAGGTTGAAAGCCACCAGTAATGTTTGATGCCCTGCACAAGAGTGAAGAGCGGTGGTTCCAATGTTAGTAGGAATCTATGTTTGCTACACTGACTTGCAGTGCCTGTTGCTTTCCTGGGCTAAGGTATCTTTTCCTTAATGCAATAATAAAGAATGTTTTCAAAGCCAAGAAATCCATTTATTGAAAAGAAAATTCATTTATTGAAAAGAAACACAACTGCTTGGGAAACAGAAAGGGCCAGGAGGTGGGGTGGGGAAAGGTTCAATCCCAGATTTGCATATGTCCTGTTATCACACTCAGCCTTCCTGTCTGGAGTGCTGTGCAATGGGTGCTGCACTTCAGGCTGGCTAAAATGCATGGTGATGGGGGTTGAGTGCAGTAGGTAAGGGTCGTAGTTTGCAAGCCTGGGTGGTGAAGCTACAGGTGTTGGAGGCAGCTGGTGATAAGAACCCGGAGGTGGGGGAAAGTGGGTTGGAGGTGACATGGGGGCACAAGGGAAAGAGTTTTGGAACAAGGGATGCAGGTGGGGGTGGGTGCGGTAGTGCTCCGCCTGCATTGCTACGAGCGCCTGTATCGAGTCCACTTGGCGCTCTATAATGCTTAGCAGCAGCTACATGCTTTGGTGACGGCGATCCGCATTCTGCTGGCGGACCCTCCTTTCACTCTCCAACCATTCCTGCGCTTTTTGATTTTCATTAAGGGACTGCTGCATTACTTCATGCAGCATGTCCTCTTCATTTCTACATGGCCACTTCCTTATTCTTTGGAGCATAGGCTCTGACTCAGTGGGTGCTCCAGCCCCGGAGCACCCATGGGGAAAAACTGGTGGTGCTCTGTTGAAAAACTGTGGGTGCTCTGCACCCACCGGCAGCTCCCCGCCCCAGCTCACCTTCGCCTCCGCTCCACCTCCGCCTCTTCCCCTGAGCGTGCCTGCTGTTTCCCCCTAGCTCCCAGTGCTTGCTGTCGAGAAACAGCTGTTTCATGCAGCAAGTGTTGGGAGGGAGGGGGGAGGAGGAGGAATGCGGCACGCTCTGGGAAGAGGTGTGGCCAGGGCGGGGATTTGGGGAAGGGGTTCAAATAGGGGCAGGGACGGGGCGGAGTTGGGGCGGGGACTTTAGGGAAGGGGTTGGAATGGGGGCAGGGCAAAGGCGGGGAAGGGGTGGAGTTGGGGCAGAGCCGGGGGGCACGAGCACCCACTGGCACTGGGGAAAGTTGGCGCTTATGCTTTGGAGTCTTTCGGCCAGTGATAATAAGGACTGCTGAGATCTCAAGGTTGCATCTGTAAAGCCAAAATGCAACACTTAACAGAGGCAGCATTGTTCACACCAGACAGAGCAATGATTCACCCGTACTTAAAGACAAGCACAGTCTACACAATAGCAGAATTTGCCCGTCCCAAAGCAAACGCACATAACCCACAGGAGCCCCAAAATGGTGAGTAAGCACAGGGGCAAGGGGGACTGATTGTTTCACGGCCATACTGTCCTCTGGGCTTCTGTGCCTTGGGGAGAGCTAACAGCTGCAGGGGGCCCCTATACTGAACACTGTCCCCACATTTTCCACAGGAGTTCGTCCTGGAAGATATCTCGCTGCTGAGGGTGACCTGGAAAGCAAGGGAGGGTCTTCTACTACCATGCGGCTTCCACCCTGGCCCATATGCAGCTTGCCTGTGTGCAGCAATGGTCCCCCCCAGACCTCACGGCACAGTGCCGCGGGCATGTTAGCCTGACTGGGACAAGGAGCACAGTAGCTCTGACAAGGAACCTGCGCAAACGCATTGCCCAGCTTCTGCATGAGACCTTTGAAGAGATCACTGAGGCCGATTACCATGATGTGAGAGCACATCAACGCCCTATTCCACATCTAGGCATGCATGCAGCCCTAACCTTCCTCGCTCCAAGAGCCTGCACTGAACAACTTACTTCCCAAAATAAAAGCCACTTACTGGGCACCTCCTCTGGTGTTTGTCCTTCCCCAAGCACCGTCTGCTGTGACTGGCTACCTTCCTCCTGGCTTGAGAATAGCTCCTGGCAGCAGGCATCTAGGGATGCCAGGCTGTCTCCCTCCTCCTCAGCACCCTTGCTCCCACTTTCCTCCTCCTGACTTGTTGAACTGGTCTCTGAGGGTATGTCTACACTACGGGATTAATCCGAATTTATATAATTCGAATTTGGAAAACCGGTTGTATAAAGTCGAAATGTATGCGGCCACACTAAGCACATTAATTCGGCGGTGTGCGTCCAAGTACCGGGGCTAGCGTCGATTTCTGCAGCGTTGCACTGTGGGTAGCTATCCCATAGCTATCCCATAGTTCCCGCAGTCTCCCGCGCCCATTGGAATTCTGGGTTGAGATCCCAGTGCCTGATGGGACAAAAAACATCGTCGCAGGTGGTTCTGGGTACAGCCTCACCTCCTCCCTCCCTCCCTCCCTGCATGAAAGCAACCGACAGCAGACAACCATTTCGCGCCTTTTTTCCTGGGTGGGTGAACACTGCAGACTCCATACCACGGCAAGCATGGAGCCTGCTCAGCTCAAAACAGCAGTCATGAACATTGTAAACACCTCGCGCGTTCTCGTGGAGTTTATGCTGAGCCAGGACCAGAAAAACGAGGCGAGGAGGCAGCGGCGGCGGCAGCGCAGCGACAAGCATGATGAGGACATGGACATGGACACGGACACGGATACAGAATTCTGTGAAACCGCGGCCCCGGTGCTTTGGAGATCATGTTGTTAATGGAGCAGATTCTATCCATGGAACGCCGATTCTGGGCAAGGGAAACAAGCACAGACTGATGGGACCGCATAGTGTTGCAGGTGTGGGATGATTCCCAGTGGCTGCGGAACTTTCGCATGCGTAAGGGCACTTTCATGGAACTTTGTGACTTGCTGTCCCCTGCCCTGAAACACCAGAATACCAAGATGAGAGCAGCCCTCACAGTTGAGAAGCGCGTGGCGATAGCCCTGTGGAAGCTTGCAACGCCAGACAGCTACCGGTCAGTCGGGAATCAATTTGGAGTGGGCAAATCTACTGTGGGGGCTGCTGTGATGCAAGTAGCCAAAGCAATCACTCAGGTGCTGCTACGAAAGTTAGTGACTCTGGGAAATGTGCAGGCCATAGTGGATGGTTTTGCTGCAATGGGATTCCCTAACTGTGGTGGGGCGATAAATGGAACCCAAATCCCTATCTTGGCACCGGAGCACCAAGCCACCGAGTACATAAACCGCAAGGGGTACTTTTCAATGGTGCTGCAAGCACTTGTGGATCACAAGGGACATTTCACCAACATCAACGCGGGCTGGGCGGGAAGGGTTCATGACGCTCGCATCTTCAGGAACACTACTCTGTTTAAACGGCTGCAGCAAGGGATTTACTTTCCGGACCAGAAAATAACCGTTGGGGATGTTGAAATGCCAATAGTTATTCTTGAGGACCCAGCCTACCCCTTAATGCCATGGCTCATGAAGCCATACACAGGCAGCCTGGACAGGAGTCAGGAGCTGTTCAACTACAGGCTGAGCAAGTGCAGAATGGTGGTAGAATGTGCATTTGGCCGTTTAAAAGGTCGCTGGCGTTCATTATTGACTCGCTCTGACCTCAGCCAAAGAAATCTCCCCATTGTTATTTCTGCTTGCTGCGTGCTCCACAATCTCTGTGAAAGTAAGGGGGAGACCTTTATGGCGGGGTGGGAGTCGGAGGCAAATCGCCTGGCTGCTGATTACGCGCAGCCAGACACCAGGGCGATTAGAAGAGCACACCAGGAAGCACTGTGCATCAGAGAAGCTTTGAAAACCAGTTTCATGACTGGCCAGGCTACAGGGTGAAATATCTGTTTGTTTCTCCTTCATGAAAACCCGCCCCCTTTATTGACTCATTTTCTGTAAGGAACCCACCCTCCCCCTTCCCCCAGCTTTCTTTCAAACCAAATAAAGTCACTATCATTTAAAAATCATTTATTCTTTATTAATAGATTAGAAAAAGAGGGAGGGAACCCGGGTGGGATTTGGGAGGAGGATCGGTGGGAAGGAAAAGGCCACTAAAAAAAGGTTAAAAAAATGACAGCCTTTTGCTTGGGCTGTCTACTGGGGTGGAATGGGAAGGTGTATGGAGCCTCCCCCCCGCGTTCTTACACGTCTGGGTGAGGAGGATACGGAACACGGGGAGGAGGGAGGGGAGTACAGGGGCTGTAGCGGCAGTCTGTTTTCCTGCAGCCGTTCCTGAAGCTCCACCAGACGCCGAAGCATGTCTGTTTGCTCACGCAGCAGCCCCAGCGTTGCATCCTGCCTCCTCTGATCTTCCTGCCGCCACCTCTCATCTCGAGCGTCTCTCCTCTCCTCACGTTGGTCCCTCCTCTCCTCACGTTCACTGGCTTCTTTCCTATACTTTGAAACCGTTTCCTTCCACTCATTCAGATGAGCTCTGTCACTGCGGCTGGATTCCATAATTTCTGAAAACATCTCGTCTCGCGTCTTCTTTTTACGACGCCTTATCTGTGATAGCCTTCGGGATGGAGGAGGGAGGCTTGAGGAATTTGCAGCTGCTGTAGGGAGGGGAAAAAAGAGAGAATTGTTTAAAAAGATACATTTTGCAGAACAATGCTTATACTCTTTCACGGTGACTAACACTATTCACATTACATGTGATTTCTGTGCAAGGTCGCATTTTGCCTCTTAATGCTGAGTACCTGTGGCTTTGCTGCTAGAGATCACAGGTCCGGGCAACAGAATTCGGCTTGCATGCGGCCATGGTAAGCCATTGTCTTACAGCTTCTGTGCCCTCCTTTCCCACATACCAAGCATAGCCTGTAGAGTGCTGCGGTTTTTCTGTTAACATTCAGCAGCAGCAGAAAACAAACTAACCACCCCCCCCCCCGCCATGAATTCTCTGGGATGATCGCTGTACCCCTCCCCCCACCGCGTGGCTGGCATCAGGGAAGATCCCTGCAGGAACCAAACTAACCACCCCCCTCCGCCGCCGCCCCCCTCCCGCCATAATTTCTCTGGGATGATCACGGTACCCCTCCCCCCACCGCGTGGCTGGTAACAGGGAAGATCCCTGCTAGCCAAACGCGAAAAGCTCAGGGCCAATTTCCCATCTGCGCTTGGCTAACTGCAGGGAAGGATTTATTTTCCGCCACAGGCAAACAGCCCAGTAGGAACGGCCACCTCTGTCCCCTTAATTAAGTTCCCGTATTTCAACCAGGTTACCATGAGTGATATCACTCTCCTGAGGATTACACAACAAGATAAAGAACGGATGTTGCTTGAATGCCAGCAAACACTGGGACCATACGCTGCCAGGCTTTGTCAGGCAATGATACCAGATTACTTGCTGCAAGCATGGCGTGGTCAAGTGTCCTACCATGGAGGACGGAATAAGGATGCACTGCCCAGAAACCTTGTGGCAAGGCTTTTGGAGTACCTCCAGGAGAGCTTCATGGAGATGCCCCTGGAGGATTTCCGCTCCATCCCCAGACACGTTAACAGACTTTTCCAGTAGCTGAACTGACCGCGAATGCATCCCAAGTCCTCAGGGCAAAGTAATCATTAAAAACCGTTTGCTTTTAAAACAAGTTTTATATTTTAAAAGATAAACTCACCTGAGGTCCCTTCCATGGGGTCACGGTCTTGGATACTGGCTTGGGAGGGTTGGGAGGGTACTTCAGTCAGGGTGAGAAAAAGATCCTGGCTGTTGGGGAGAACGGAGTGCTGTGTGCTCTCTGCAAGCTCCTCCTCCTCCTCCTCCTCCTTTCCCCCATCGGCAGAATCCTCAGGTGTAGCTGATGAGACTATCCCCGACCCGGAATCCACGATCACAGATGGGGTAGTGGTGGCGGCCCCCCCTAGAATTGCATGCAGCTCGGCATAGAAGCAGCATGTCCGCGGCTCTGACCCAGAGCGACCGTTTGCCTCCTTTGTTTTTTGATAGGCTTGTCTGAGCTCCTTGACTTTCACGCGGCACTGATCTGAGTCCCTATTGTGGCCTCTCTCCATCATGCCCTTGGAGATTTTTTCAAAAGTTTTGGCATTTCGTCTTTTAGAACGAAGTTCTGCAAGCACTGAATCCTCTCCCCATATAGCGATCAGATCCAGTACCTCCCATACGGTCCATGCTGGTGCTCTTTTTCGATTATCGGCCTGCATGGTTACCTGTGCTGATGAGCTATCTGTGGTCACCTGTGCTCTCCACGCTGGGCAAACAGGAAATGAAATTCAAATGTTCGCGGGGCTTTTCCTGTCTACCTGGCCAGTGCATCCGAGTTTAGATTGCTGTCCAGAGCGGTCACAATGATGCACTGTGGGATAGCTCCTGGAGGCCAATACCATCGAATTGCAGCCACACTATCCCTAATTCGAAATCTTAAAATCGATTTTGGCGCTATTCCGCTCATCGGGGTGGAGTACAGAAATCGATTTAAAGGGCCCTTTATATCGAAATAAATAGCGTCGTTGTGTGGACGGTTGCAGGGTAAATTCGAATTAAAGCTGATAAATCCGAATTAAAGTCGTAGCGTAGACCAGGCCTTAAGTGCCATGGTGGTCCTCGGAGTGGATGTGGAGTCGCCCCCAAGTATTGTGTCCAGCTCTTTGTAGAAACGGCAGGTCACAGGGGCAGCACCGGAGGAGTGGTTTGCCTTGCGGGCTTTGTGGTAGGCATTCTGCAGCTCCTTCACTTTAACCCTGCACTGTAGTGCATCCCGGTCATGGCCCCTTTCCATCATGTCCCTTGATATCTGACTGAAGGTATCATAATTCCAACGGCTGGAGCGCAGCTGGGACTGAACAGCTTCCTCTTCCCAAACACTGATGAGGTCCAGCACCTCAGCATTGCTCCATACTGCGGATCGCCTGGCGCCTGGAGGCATGGTCACCTGGAAAGATTCGCTGAGACCACTCCATGCCTTGCTGAGCAAACAGGAAGGGGATTTTCAAAATTCCCAGAGAATTTAAAGGGCAGGTCTGACGGTGAGTCACCTGAGAGCAGGGCAGTAGAGTTCAAAGTGATGACCAGAGTGGCTAGAACAGGCATTGTGGGACACTTCTGGAAGCTAATCAGAGCGCATTAATAGACTAGGGCATCCACATTGGCGCTGCGGCACTCCAGCTGGGGTGCAGCAAGCGCTATGCTTGTTGTCGAGGTAGATTACCAGGTGCGCCCCAGCCGTGGAGTCTGGGTGCTCTACGTGCCTTGCCAGTGTGGACGCGTCGAGTTAGAGTGCCCGGGGCTGCTTTAATGCGCTCTAACTCGCAAGTGTAGCCATGCCCTACAAATCATGGTCTTAATAATGACAATGGATTTATGGCTTATTACAACAATCTGTAACCCACTAGCCTCCCTTTTTTGTCCTATGACTGCAGAGGTGCTAATGAGCCACTTCACCTTGAAAGGTCCCTTAGAAAGTGTGATAACTACTTATGCTAAACAATCTGTTCCACCTTGTATTTAGCTACAACATTCTGAGTACCTTTCCCAGACTGGAAGAAAAGCACTGCTTATCTTAAAAGCTTGTCTCTTTCACCAACAGATGTTGGTCCAGTAAAAGATATTACCTCACCCACCTTCTAATATCCTGGGACCAACACGGCTACAACACTGCAAACAACCATAGAAAAGGTTGGATATTTCACATATCTTGGCTGCATTGTAAGTACAACAGGTGGACCAAAGACATTAAAGAGAGAATAGTGAAAGCCAGACATGCCTTTGTAACTCTAAAGCCCATCTGTAGAAACAAATCTTGCCATCCAAGTAACTTTGACTATTTAACACCATTGTAGAGTCAGTTTTACTATATCGTACTGAAACTTGGAGACTTATTAAGACCTTACTATCTAAACTCCAAATTTGCATAAACAACTAGCAGCCTTAGACAAATCCTCAATATCAGATAGCCAGAAAAAAATCACTAAGGAAGAACTCTAGAGGAGAATGAAACAGAAACCAGTAGAACAGGAAATTACAGAAAAAAAATGAAGATGGCTAGGACATACATGGAGGAAAGACCCAAATAGAATAACCAGATGGATGTTGGACTGGAACCTCTGGGGTAAGCAGCAACAAGACCAAGGATAACATGGAAATGCACAATACAAGCAGAACTGAAAGCTATCAAAATGACATGGTGAACCTAAGACTGCAGCAGGAGACTGGCAAAAATGGAAGGCAGTGGAGAAGGTCCTATGTGCTACATAGAAGAGAAGAATAAAAGAGAAAGAAATTGTAGCTAATACAACTTATATAGTAATAACTTTAAAGCATCTTATGCTTTCTCTTTATATGGGAACTGTGCTTATTCACACACATAAATCAAGAAAACGTTTATAAATAGAAATTTCTATTTTGTTGAATCTTACTGGTATCATTCTGACATTTTGATTGATTGTTCCTTCTGGAGGGCAGGTACTTAGTGACAAAACATTAGAATTTCTTTGTTGCATCATTAAGGAAGACAGAAAATGGACATTGTACGAGTGTGACGGTGGATAAGGTGGATATGTATGTTTAGCTTCTTCTGAAGGATTTAGGTCTTGTAGCTTCTGACATTTTCCAAGGATTTCATTATCATGATTGTCTTCTACAAGTGGCTGTATTTTGACCTTGAGTATTGTATTTTGACCTTCAATAGTAAGAGGGTATTTGAATTGATCCAGCAAAGTTTCTCCAACAGCCATAGTGCATAAATGACAGTCTTGACTGGAGTGAAACCCTTCTTCACCAGGTTTATTAATTACTGTATTTTCAAAGTTAAGGTTTTCAGAATTAAATGGACTATTTTGACTAAATATTTCAGTGATAAATCCATCTTCTGTACTTGAAATTCCACCAAGCAGTGTCTGATTTTCCATAGCCACAGTTGGAATCTCAGTTTGTTTTTATCTGTTTTTCTCCTTGGGGATATTTAACTTTTCTAGATCAAAATTCTTCTTGGTAAGTCTTCCCTCTATAAAATAAATAGCATAATTTTAACCAAGCTACAAACACACACAATTAAAGGTGAGCCCAAACCAAAGTCTAATTCTAAACAAACCCACATGTTGGCAAAATTCATAACCAGAACTGAATTTGCAGCCGAAATTTTAGCAATTTAAAAAAAATGCAAATCCAACACTTTATATTATAGCAACTGTTAGTCACGTTAGCTCCATATAAATATTATTTATATTACAGTAGTGCCTAGAGGCCAGGGCAATATTGTGCTAGCCACTCTACAAATATATAACAGAGAGACATACCCTGAAGACTAGTTTACTATCATTCTCAATACTCAAACGGGGGTGGGATGGATTCTCATATTCAACCCCAAGGGAGACGGGAGTGTGGTGGGGAGACATAGGTACAATCCTCTAACCCCAGGGGATAGAGGAGAGAAAACAGGGCAAGTGCAAAGAACGGTAGTGACACGAGAAAAGGTTTTATTATTCATATTGTGCCTAGGAGCCGGAGTGATAGACTTGCATCCAGAATCTCCAGGGATCTGGGCAAGAAATAACTAGTGCCCAGACTCCAGGATGGGGTGTCTGGAGGAACTAGTACACTGTGGTTTCTAAACACTGCCTGTGTTATCATTTGCAGAAGAAGAAAGGGGAGATTGGGACCCCAGTGGGATCATGAGCCTCAACCCTCTGTGTGTATGTCTGGATTTTGAGCCTGCCCCATATGAGAGGGACATGGGTTTGATCCCCAGTGGGGCACAAGGGAGGCTGGAATGGATTGTGACCCCCATCTCCGCCAGAGCACTGTGGGCTGCATTAGGGACAGCTCTCCCATGTGTGGCTCACGATACTCCCTCTATCTGCAGGTATAATGTGCATTGGGACCCCCTATCCCGGGATCACCCTGCAGCTGAGGGGGACGTGCAGTGGGACACCCCATGTCGGGGCTAGAGAGCATGCCCCGCCCTGTGGGTGGGGCAACAGGGTGTGCTCACTACCCCAGGGTGATCAGGCTGCAGCCTCCTTCACCTTCCCCTCGCCCCGCAGCGAGCTCCCGCCTTTCTCCCTCCATCCCCCTTCTGGCTCCGTGCTGGGCCTGGGAGGGGTCTGCGTGCCGATACCCACCGCCGCACCCCCTGGGACCGTTGGGGCTGGGAGCGCCTGCGCGAGAGCCGCCAGGGGGGCGGGAGGCAACTTCTCTAGGGCTGGTGGAGTCACGTGGCGAGGGCCAAGGCGGGTCCCCAGCCCACTTCAGGCCTCAAGCGGGCTGGTCAAGAAGAGCTGCGTGCGCAGGACAACAAAAGCGGGCACGAGAGCCCCGGGGAATGCCGCCGCACACAGAAGCAGGGCTGCATTCTAGGGCAGTGTCCGAGTCCCTCCCTGGCTTCCGCATGGCTGCCCTCGCCCGGCCCAGCAGCGCGTGGGAGGATGGAGGGCAAGGGACCAGAGAGTGCGCTCTGCACCACGCCGCCTCTGGCCCAGCCCGGGAACGGCCATTTTGAGGGGGTCCGTCCGTTCCCCTCGTGGGGACAGTGCTCAGCAGCGTGTACTCATGCTTTGCGAGCACGGAGACTTCAGAATAAGGGGGGGGGGCGGGAGAGAGGTTGGGGTAAGGAAACAAAGCTGGAGGCCTAAGGAGAAAACCACCAAGGTGGCTTTTGATACCCCCTGAGCTCTAATGCAAGGAGGGCGCGGCTTCTCAGGGCCCTAGCCGTAGTGTTTGATCTATTGCTTGGTGCCATGCTGCCCTCTAGTGCCCACCTTTTTATCCTTACGACCGTATCATTACCCGACTTCCAAACGCTTGGCGTGAACTAGTGTTGTTGTGCCCGAGTCTTTGTTGGTGTTTAAAAATAAAGTTAAAACGAGCACTGAGCCATAGCTGTAGGTGCTCCTGCAAATGTTTTAAATGTAGTTAAATTAACTCCCACATTCATTCCTTCAAGCAATTCTATTCTAATAGACTTTAACAGCATGTGGATTTACAGGTCCATGGAGGGTTACCACCTTTGAAATGCAAAAAACCCACAGCACCGCCAACCCCCAGTCACAAGGCAACTCCCCCCTTCCCCTCCCCCAACAGCCACTTA
The DNA here is from genome assembly GCF_027887155.1 of Malaclemys terrapin pileata. Lineage (NCBI taxonomy): Eukaryota > Metazoa > Chordata > Testudines > Emydidae > Malaclemys > Malaclemys terrapin. Next base: position 38,079,593 of record NC_071508.1, read on the forward strand.
CAGTATCTATAGGGATAACATATATAGATAAGATTAACATTTGTCTCACTCTCATCTGAGGCAAATCTCTCATTAACAGCCTTGCCCTGCCGTTGCTCACTCCATCCATCACTCGCGCTCTCCTCCACCCTCGCTCACTTTCACCGGTGCGGGAGGGGGTGAGGGCTCTGGCTAGGAATGCAGGCTCTGGGGGTGGGGTCATGAGGTGTTCAGGGTGCAGGAGGGAGTCCAGGGTATGGGCTCTGGCCGGGCAGCGCTTACCTCAGGCAGCTCCTGGATGCGGCCGGCATGTCTGGCTCCTAGGTGGAGAGGCCAGGGGGCTCAGTCCCCTATCCCCACCCGCAGAAGCCACCCCCGCAGCCAATTGGTTCCCAGCCAATGGGAGCTACGGAGCCAGCGCTCAGGGCAGGGACAGCAAAACCCCCCCCCAACCACCCCTGTGCCTAAGAGCCGGACATGCCAGCCACTTCCAGGAGCCGTGCAGAGCTAGGGAGCCTGCCTTAGCCCTGTTGCACCGCCGACCAGATTTTTGTGGCCTGGTCAGTGGTGCTGATCGGAGCCACCAGGGTCCATTTTTGACCGGGCATTCTGGTCGAAAACCAGATGCCTGAAAACCCTAGCATACAGCTGCTGTATTTTCAACAGTTTTGATCTGTTATTGCTTAAACTGTGGCAGTGGGAACACTGCAGCATCTTTAGCTGGACAAACTTTTAACGTTAAATATCCCAATGTATTATGATAATTACGCAAATCTTTAGACCCACATAAACAACTTTGGTAGATTAAATAATTTTTCTGGCAACTGGCAAATTCGTTTAAAAAAAAAAAAAAAAGCCAGGCTGCTCAAATACTGGCAAGGTGGTAACCCTAGGTCCACGAGCAGAGACATGGGAGCAAAGGGTAAGGAAGAAGACTCCAAAAGGATGAGTGATAATTGTGAAACCCTTAATTTTTATTGTTCAGAGTCAGAAAGGCAGAACAAATATAATTAAAGAACAAACTAGAAGTGTTAGATGTAAATAACTGATGAAAAGATAGTACAAGTGGAGTAAATGAGCATGATAAAACCAGTATAAATTAGTAAATCTGATATAGGAAATCAATATGGTACAAAGCATAATAAATTAGGAACTTTTTTTAAACTTGTGGGGCTAAAGTCAGACACCCTAATCCATATTCCCACCAAAAAACAAAAAACAAAACTTTAAAAATAGTTAGGACCATCAACCAGAGTAAGTGTTAACACCTAAATATTAAGTTTCCCAAATCACACCAAAAAGCTAAATATTAGAAAATCTGGAAATGCACAATTCAGTTGTCCAGCCAATTCCTCAATGCCATGTAATAACTGATTTACTATAATTCCTACCAAATTCGATTGCCTACTCAACCTTAGTTTTGTCCTCTTTAAATCACTGGTTGAGAATCAACCAATCAAGAATTTTTCTAAATATATACACAATATTTTAACTTGGCCGTGCTTCTTAGTATTATGTGTACCACACTAAAAAATTAGAGGTAAACTGTCACTTTCATACAACTTAAGCAAACAAAAGTGAGCAGTTTCACTGTGTGTACATAATGTAGAGGATAGGAAGATTAAAAAAATTTTAATTAATGATAACCTACATTCACTGTGCATTTTTAAGATTTACATCCAAAAGAGCACATTTTTATTTACATGCAGTTGACATTCTAAGATAAATGAAATACAAACCATGTTTAGAAATTATCTGCTCCAAATAAAAAATACATAAGACTTATCATCCTTTTCAACATGTACAATAAAAACAAACTCTTCCTGTGCCAATTATATTTACATTCTCTTAAGGAATGTAAAATTGCATTGATAACTGCACTACCTACAATTACATATGTAACATTTAAAACCTGAGAGTCAAACCTAAATATTTTCTTAATAAAAAATTCTCCTACAAGCTAATATGTCAATGTTAATTTAATACAGATTGGTCAGTGGTCATTATAAATAGTGCATGATTTCTGCAGCTCCAAAAGGACAATTCACTGTGAAGTTGCTGCAGTAGTCTGATTAGATGCCATGCCTGCCAGTTGCAGTAAGGCTTATTTGATAATCTCCTTGCCTGCACACTGTATCTGACCCAATAAAAATTATCTGGCCCACTTCTGTCGAGTTCCTGCATTACAATATTTACATGACTATGCATCTGGGCCTCTTCCCAAACTTGTGTATTAAATTTGTGTGGAACCCAGAGGGAAAAAAAATTTACGTGGCAGAGTCAAAACAAGATAATGCTCAGAAAATATTCATATTCTCAATCTAAAGATAAATTTGACATTTTCCTTTACAGGGCTGTTAATGTTGTTATAGCCCTGGAGCAGCAGTCATTTTTGTACTGACCACCACTGTATATGTTACATGATCCTTTTATATACAGTTGCTCTGACAAGTACTTGCCACATTTTATGCTGCTTAGGCTCTGTGTGATATAAAGACTGTCTAAAATGAACACAACTTGAACCCCAGGGAAGAGAGGTATCACAAAAAGCTACTTCATTTAATTTCATAGCAACCATGAACTGTGAAGGTTTCTTTACTTTGCTTTTAAAATTTCCATTATATACCTTTTTGAGTGGTACTGCTCAGTTTTTTTTTCCTTTCTCTCTCCCTCCCCATTTGCTTTCCTCATTAAGTGTGTGTTGATTCTCCATGGCCCTACCCAGAGCCTCTCCAGGCAGAGACCAGAGAATGCTAGATTTCACCATTCTGGCATTACCATTTGACTGTCTTAATCCTTTCCCCTTAAAGATGTTTGGAAATGTGGTGGGTGCTGCTTTAAACATGAGGGTAGACAAGATGCAGTTCCTTAGCTGCAGACAGTCTTCTTCTATGGATTGCCCAACGGGTTTGTATGTACTAATGGCTACGTTCCCTGGAGTCCCAGAGAAAAACGTACATGAGATGCAGCAGTTATCTTTGGTGACTTACACAGCAAAATGGTGATTTTTAGAAATGTGGTGGTTCTGAAACAAAGTTAATTCATTGTCTCACCAGGATTAGTCTTTCATTAGACAGATAAAGGGGCATTTCACATAGAGGCCCTCAGCCAAATTGCAACGTGTAAAAACATGAACTCTTATCCTATGTTGCCTAAATAAATCAACTTGAGAATTAAATTTACAATCCCATTCCCCTTGTTCAGCATAGAAAATGTATAGAAATAATTCAAAAAACAAGAACCCCACAGTGTAAGGTTTCCCTGTATTGAGGCCTTTCATTTTTAAGGCACTGGCTCATACAACATGCAGGTATGTTCATATGGTAATAAAATTAAGATGTGGCAAACTATATGCTTATAAAACAGAGGAAAATAGGTGATACCTGCCATTCTTTTATGTAATGCAACTATTTTACTACCCACTGTAGCATATACTTATTTCCAAGAAGCACAGTATATTTTCAGTTAGTGCATTACATTAGGTTATGTCAGGTTGTGATATATTTTCAATGCAAAGAAATATCTTTAAAAAGTGACAACCTAGATGAATACCCACAAGTCTTGTCACTCTCAGACAGAAGCAGCAGATATACCAATTGATGTTTTGCTACCAGTACATATGAAGTCAAATACTTTCTGCTGATTAAGATTGACTTAATAAATTTTATCCACTCATTTATGAAATACAAGTAAGACCCAGATTTTAAGTAAAAAGTTACTAAATGTACACAAAATTGAGACAGGCCTACAGTAGCTACAGTACACATGCCTTTCACATGATGTTGCTTTATACTATCCCTAGAATCACATAGGATGTCAAAAGTCATCCCTTATGGGAAGAAAACTCTTCTGAGCTATTGTGAAGTGATAGGACATTTGAACCTCAGCCTAGGTGTTGAATCCTTATTCACAGGTGATCACTGGATGATTATGACCAAATGCCCCTCCAACCGTTGCGTAGTACACCTTGCTTTCATTCATTGATCAGAAGAGTTCTCGCCCCAATGGTAGGACACTGGCATTGATATTAGGGAATCACTTGATAGAGTTCATACCAACGCCAAATAAAGCTATGGTGTCAACCATTGCTTGCTTGATGTTTTTTCCAAAACGATGAGAATCCTAAGAGAATAAAAAGATATAGGAAGAGTTGTAATGCAAGAACTGCCACCATAATCTTGTAGCCAAACTTATCTATTTCCTCCTTTCATTTTTTGTAATTTTGAAATCTATGGAATGAAGCAGTCATCTATTCATACTGAAGTAGGAGAATGTGAAAATCTGAATAATTTTAATGCAGTATATAAGAGGGCTATCTCAGCATGCATCCTCCTCCATTATCCATTTCTTCCTTGTAAATGGAATTTAGCTGTATTTTAGTTTGAAGTTAGATTGGTCTCTATTGTAGGTTAAATTGAAAAATTTTCTCCCCCAGGAACAGCACTGACTTTTGCAGATTACTATTTCAAAGAGTGATGTGTTTAAAAAAAAAAAAAAAAAAATTCTCAGCAGGAACCGACTTTCAAATGACACCAAAATATAAGGAAATATAGATGACCTGGGAGAAATCTTTTAACATGAAGTCTCTGGTGACAATTTTGTGACGCTACACCTGATATTCTTTATAGAAATATTGTTTTAATATGATTATAACATATCTAAGATGTATTTTATGCAAGATGGGTCTTGTGAGATATCACTGGAAAGGTTATGATTTACTGAATATGATTATCCTATTTGTATGCATGTATGATTTTTGTATCTAAAGTTAGGAATATTGACTATACATACATCAGTACTACAAAAGTGTTTGCACCTGAGGAACGCCCACCAGACAGAATGCAATCAGTCTGGATGAGCCATTATGGGAAAAACAAAAGATCTTTGACGATGCTAATTTCCCACCTTCCTGGGATGCTACAAACCGCCTCTGACTCATGGCTGCTTTGACACTGTGGGGTCATGTGATCGAAGTCACATTGTACTGGATTCCATAATAGAATACCAGTACTTTTCCACTCGGGGAGAGAGGGAGGTGGGGGGAAGAGACCAGAGTAGAAAACAAAGGATTCCCGCTATATGAAAAACTTATTTAAGGCCGGAGAGTGACTTAATCAAGTTCATTCTTCACTGAATCCCCGCCCAGGATGACTGCTGGAAACATCTAAGTGTATATCTACATGGGCAAGTTTCTGTGCAACAAGTTATACCACTTTTATTAAAGTGCTGGAATTAAACTGTTGTTGCGTGTCCATACTGTGCTCCTTATGACAGTGGAGCGTATCCACATTAGCAGCTCTTGCAACAGCAAAGAGAGTAGTGCATTGTGGTAGCTATCCCACTGTGCAACTGGCCGCAGGGTGCTGTGGGAAGGGTTTGCAATGCCTTGTGGGGCAGGCACAGCATCACATGATGCAGGTTTCCCAATCCCATTGTCCCATGGGTATCCTACTACATTGCCGGTGTGTGTGTGTGTGTGTGTGTGTGTGTGTGTGCGCGCGCGCCTCTCTCTCTCGTCCGGGAACAGATCAGCACAGCATGCAACGGCTGTCAGAAACGGAGCTCTGAAAGGGGAGGAGTGCATATCTCCAAGGCAGCCAAGTTCAAAACAATGAGCAGAGCGGCCACTTGAGGGATTATGGGACACTTCTGGAGGCCAATTGATTGCTTTCTGCGCTGTAATGTATTTACACTGCCAATACAGCGCTGGATCCTCTGCGCTGTAAGGCTTATAACGCTCATCGAGGTGGTTTTTTTTGCAACGCTGCAACTGAGGAGTTTCTGCGCACTAAGTGGCTTGGCCGTGTCTATACCTCAAGAGTTACACCGCAGAAAACTGATTTACTGTGCAGAAACTTGCCAGTGTAGACAAGGCCTAAGAAACAAAGATAAAGTGGAAGGGGAGAAGGACTGAGCCCAGGCTGGGAAGGTGTTTGGCCTGTGAAAGAAATCCCTGGAGTTTTAATCTGCAAGCAAGAGCAGCTTGCCTTCAAGAACCTCTGCAATCTGCTTAAAACAACATTTAGGGTGAGAAATTACTATTTGTAACCAGTTTTTTTAGCGTATTAAGCTTAGTTTGCGTGTTTGTTTTATTTGCTCAGTGATCTGTTTGCTATCCCTTATAATCACTTAAAATCTATCTTTTGTAGTTAATAAACTTGTTTTTGTTTTCTCTAAAACCAGTTTTCATAACTGGGGGGGGGGGGCAAAAAGCTGTGCATATCTTCCTCCACAATGAGGGAGGGAGCAATTTTCATGAGCTTACGCTACACAGTCAGTCCTCTGTGCAACGCAAGACGATACAATTTTGGGTTTGCACTCCAGAGAGTGGTGTGCACTCGACTGCTGCGCAATTTGCTAGCTGAGTCTTCCCAGGCAGAACTGATTTCAGTGTCTGTGTCTTTCTGCAGCTGGGCGTGTCCCTACTTGTGTGTGTGCAGGAGTAGGCTTGAGGGCCTGGCTCAGCAGGACAGTGTCAGGGAGCCCAGGCTGTGGAACAGGCAGGCTCAGTGGTATGCCAGTACATCAGGTGTCACGGGGGGGGGGGGGGGGGAGGGGGGAAAGGGGGGTAACCCGTCAGGTAACCCATCACAAATACCTTTTGTACTTGAGTTTGTGTTAGGATCTCTTATCTTTCTGGCACAAGAGGGTTATGAAAACTATAGTAAATCATTGTACAACAATGCTCTAGTCTATTAATAATAAACTGTGAACCAGACCAGTTTTCCTTCTTGTAAGTTAAAGATCAATAATGAAAGGAAGGAATTAAGATTAAAAAACACTTATAAAACTGAACACAGTGCACACTGGGTGTAGAAATAGTATTGAAGTCAAGGTCACTAATAAAAAGTGCTTCCTTCTTGGTGTGGAACTCTGACTTCACTGATGAGTAAGGCAAAAAAACTGAGGCAACTAAAGGATGAATTTGCATGATCCAAGGACTACAATTTATGTCCTAATCCATTTATGAATAGGGAATAGTAGCACTGGAAGCATCGCTAAGATACCTTAAATTATCTATGAGATCAGTCCCAACAAGACGATGAGATCATCTATGTGGCTAAAATTCAGCAGGTTTATAGAAACACAGTAAAAAAATAAAATGAATGACTGAGGCTCACCCTGTATCACAGTATATTCCCACCTGATCCTAATGGATGACTCTCACTAAAAGCTTCAGAATATACTACACGTTTATTAAATACCGATCAACACAATAACTGGACAAGCTTCACATACTATAGTTTAGACTAGGAGATACTTGTTTTCAGAAAGAGGTGGCATTCTTTCCGCACTGTCTTAAAGCTCCAATGCCTCCAACTAGTGGAAGGCCTGAAGAAAGATGTGCAGTATTAAAAAGTGAGAATCCACCAGTGGTGTTTACTGGATGGATAAGGACTATCTTACATGAATCCCATGACACTGCATGTGAGAGAAAAAGATCAGGCCATATATTTTCATGGTGTATGAAAGTCTGGATGAACTTGAATGGGGGCAGCTTCCATTGTTTATAAAGATATTCTACACATACAAGTTGAGAAAAACAGATTCACAGCAGATCTAAAAAAGTCAGCATGAGTAATCACAGAGAAGCCATATACTACAGATTCAGATATATGTTTTTAAAAATATGACTCCAGGGACATTTCACAAACGAATCTGAAAATGAAATCACTACTGAGCTGTGTAGGAAAGGTTAATAGAATTGTAATTTTACTTCACACTTACTGTCTCAGGACAAGAGAATTTGCTGGACACATGGAAATGGATGAGGTGTTCACCCACAAGAATATAAGACACACCATAACCATCATCAGCAACCTGTGGAAAAAGTATTTAGCAATAGGTTTAATACACTCATACATAACAGCACAATTCCTGTTCTATAACTAGGTATTAAAATAACTTCAAGTTTTCTCTAAAGCTGGGAATCTTGACCTTTTCTGAACCATGCTTCACCTTGGCCGTTTTTTTGTTTTTTAACTTGGAGTCCCCCCCACCCCACCCCTGCATGTCAGGTCACAACAGGCAGCCAGGCCAAATTTGGCCCCTCACTTTTACTATAATTACTGTCAGAAGGCTTGCAGTGGCTCTCTAAAAAGTTTGATACACCTCCTGGTTAACAACCTCTGCTGTAATGCAAAAATAAGTTTTAATGTATGTTTAATGATGCTTCAGCTCAAAGAATTACTGCTATTTAGAGAAACACAGAACAGTTTAAATGGTCTGCCTTCAGTGTTATCAGCACATGACCATTCAAGTGTCAAAATGCAGCTCCATGGGACAGATCCTATAATACACATAGGAAGGACTGTCCAGCTGTGCACCTCCTACTTATTAAATGTGATGCATCCTCCCTGCACATGGGGGCATCTCCCATTCTTGCTGAGCAGTCTGATACCCTAGTACTCTTCCTTTATACTACAGGGTCGTGCTCTGTAGAGCATTAAAAGAAGAGCAGAGAAACTAGGAAGTAAGGAAGTAATGAGTCCTTGGGCTTCCATTGTCGCAAGGGGAGGGGAGCCCATTTAGAAGCGAAGAGAACATTCAGGGGCAAGACAAAAGAAATAATAAAAAGGAACAGGAAGAAGGAATATGATGAGTGAGACAATGGAACATAAGTAAGAACAAAAATGAAAAGACAAGTAAGAATGGACTGAAATCCCTATGGCTGAGACACATTTCTTTGTTGGCAAGTGTCCTCTTTTGGATACTAATTACTGGCCATATATAATCTGGATGTTGTGGTTCATGAAACGTTTCTCAAGTCAAACTACCCCATAGAAAGGATTTCAGAGGTTCAAACGCTGCCAGGGGAAAGTTTCACTTAGTCTTGTTAAGTAGGTAAAAGTCTTATTTGGAAAAAAATGCCGAAGCCTCCTAATTTGAACACCTCTTTGGGGAGCTCTTATTTTATGACATTGCAATTTAAAAAAAAAAAAAAAAAAAAAACGTATCTCAGTGTACTGGAGAAAAGATAAAAATCATACCAAGGATGTGATTTAAAGGTATTTTCAGGCTCATTAGCTGGTCAGAGTACAGTATCACACAGGATATATACTGCAATCCCCGCCTCTGATTGGGGGGAATCTAACAAAAATAGGTACAGTACATATGAGCCTTCTCTGCAGCTACTCTGCGTTCTCAATGGTTGTTCAGCAAAAAATGGGAATATGTCATAATGAACACAAATCCCACAAGTAAGAGGTGAAGTAAGCCCCCATCCACCAGATTTCATGGTATAGTTATGTCTGCCTGGCATACCTGGATTCCTCTGCAAGACCCACCCAATTTATCTAGTCTGAAAGAAAAAGCCAAGACTACAGATTCTCCTGTGCACATACATACAAAAGGAAAACATTAACACACATCCCCCAACAAGTCTTCAGTCTTATTACTGAGATAAAGTTTCAAGTTAGGAGCTTACAAACTAAGCCCCCATTTAAGAAGTATGCATTACAAAATAGGTTTTTAAAAACCCCAAACTTACAGGTCCAAAGCCTCCGCCACTGGATACAAACTCAGGGTTCTTCTCCAGATCAATGTGCTGCTGTGGTGTCTGACTTGTTGACAACCTCCAAGGCTCTGACAAAACCTTTAGAGCATATGAAGTCCAGAGTAATGTGCATATGGGCAGCTTGTGTGTTGCAATTAAGTAGTTGTGATCAAGCTAAGCTACAAGACTTTGCTTAATAAAGCACTACTACTAAATATGAACTCCAATAAACATTCCCAATGGAACGAACAGGTTAAAATGAATTATCTATATTTCAGGACAAGCTATGTTAAAAAAAAAAAAAAAGGCAGCACACAAGGCCTTGACATTGATCCCATACAGAAAACAGATAAGTTCCTGTTAGTATCATGCTTGGAAAAGGCTTGCTGAAATAAGAAGAGTGATCACTAGGGATCTGATCGAAAGCCCACTAAAGTCAGTGAAAAGATTTCCATGGACTTCAATGGGCTTTGGGTCAGGCCCTTGATTTGCAACAGTAAAGTATTAAGAAACTGTAACCCTTACAAAAAGTAAGAGTTCTGTGTAATCTCTAGTTATAGCACATCAGTTTCAAGACAGGACTAAGGAAAACTGCAAAAAGTTGTTTTCCTCTTCAGCCTGATCATTACATTCATTAATCTCTGTGACCCAGACAATGATCACACACTTGATTAATCTTTTATGGAATGAAGCAGCAAAGAATTTTTGTCATCTATGAGAAAGCAAATGCAATACTGCACCATTTTTGCTTGTCTAGAACTTACAAACCCAAACTATATAATAAGGTTCTTTAATTTCACTAAAGAAGATCAGTGGTTCTCAACCTATATTTATAATTGTTACATGGGCCACAGGTTGAGAACCATAGCGCCCACCCCGCTAAGCCCCCTACAGACCTCTATGCTCCCCGCCCAAAGACTCCTCCACAGAGTGGGGCCAAGAGTGCCACGTGCGGGGTGGGGCAGCCAGAGCTGGGGCAGCCAGAGCTGAGATCTGGACCCCGCCACGCACCGGGCCAGGCAGCCGTGGTTGGATTTTTTTAAGCACACAGCTGGGCCGCTGATCAAGATAATACTTTCTTCTGTTAGTGTGATAATCCGTAACATTTATGTATCTCCACACATGTGGTTTCCTAAGCAAATATTAACTTCAAAGGGTGATATTTTACAGTGACTTCACCTTACATGTAAGTAATGTGATCTAGAGAAAAATTAAAAGCCTAACTCCACTGCCTTTATTGCTATCAATCATTTCTTTTTTGCAATACCTGTCACATCTCTTTGAACCACTGCTGACACTTACTACTCTACAAAAATAGTTTTCTGCAAGTTGTGTCTTTGTAGCTTATCTAGTCTCCTATAAAGCTGAATAATACTAAGGGAAGATCTACACTACAAATTTGCAGCTGTGACACTGTAGTGCTTCTGGTGAAGACATAACACTTAACTCCACCTCTGCAAGAGGTGGTAGCTATGTCGGCAGGAGAAGCTCTTCCGCCAGTACTTAGATCAGTATAACTGCATCGCTCAGGGGTATGGAGTATTCACACCCCTGAGCAACATAGTTACACTGCAGTAATTTTGTTGTGTAGACCAGGGCCAAATTAGCATTCATTAACATATTTCAAAATGTCAGGGTAACCAACTCAATCTCACATTTTCCTTAGAACTACACATTTTAACATACAATTATAGTAAACTCATATCAGAAAAAGCTAATTATTGATAACTAATCTTTTGTTTACTTGATGAAGCTGCTCTACTGGATAGCAATGAAGAAAGGTTACTTACTTCCTTAAGGAAAGGAGACTCAACACCAAGGTATTTGGACACCACATAAAGGCAGAACAGATGGCGGTCAATGCCTGCACCAGTCATGGCAAGGCGATACAAGTGCTGGTGTTTATCAGCAGCAATCCTGAATAGTTTACACCTCTTTTCATTCTAAAGAATAATAATAATAAAAAAACACCAAGGAAAAAGACAGAAGGTATTTAAATTGGGAAATCAAAATTACAGTGACTGGTCTCAATCTGCAGCACTAAAAGCCAAGTACAAGACAAAGTATGCAACAAAAACCAGCTATGAGGAACTACCACCACCATCAGGAAAGGAACTTTGAAGTGATGTGGGATTGATTTTTTTAAAATCCAATTTTTCTAGTTTTAACATATTTCAATTTCTGGAGTTAGCATATATGTCAATAGTTTCTGGTAGAAAACATGTGATATAACTCACTGAATCAGGTATAGCATGAGATATGATTACAATACTAGCCTTATGAAGTTTGCATCTTCATTGTGCATCTAATCAAATCAAGCTTCCTGAGAGATTATAGAACAAAAAAATCTAATCCTACTCTGTTTTTGTATTCCTCTGCTTAGACAGCTATAAAAAGCAGGTCTTATTGAACTGATGAAAGAACTGGGAGCTTAACAGCTATTTTAAGAGGCTGATAGATAGTGCAGTCAATGGCAATAGAAGATTTTAGTTACTAAATAAAACAAACACTCATTTTCTAGATAGTCAAGCACATTCTGTCAGATTATTTCATACACCCAGTGTGCTATCTCAGAGTATGATAATTTGTCACTTCTTCCCTAGCCTTCTCCCATCACAGCATGGCGTACTATCCGTATAGGGTATTAGACAGCCTACTTGGTTTGGCATAAGAAGCTACTAATACTTCTCCTGTTAGTTATTTGAGATAATGATAGCATTCAATAGAAGAAGAAGGGGAAGAGTGGCAAAGAGCGGGATAGAAAAACACAGGTGGCTGGAAAGGCGCATGGGGGATGCAGGAAGAAAAACAGAAAGAAAAGGAGAAGTAAGAGATCAGGAAAAACGGGGAGGAAAAATCAGATGTAGAAATAAAGAAAAGAAAAGAGTATTCGAGTAGAAACAGCATCCTGTCAGAGGCTGAAGTACTGCCTTCAGAAAAGCCCATTCACGACTTGGAGAAATTGTAAGTGATTGAGATGGTTGAATCATCTGACCTACTGTAATTAAAAAAACCCTTGGCTATAACTTTTACCTTTAAAATGTTTGGCCAAATAATAGGACATTGTCACAGAACTTTCTGAAATGAGCCCTGGTCCAGATTTTCAAATCTAGGCACCTAAAGAAAGATCTTCATAGATGCTGCGCACCCAGTTTCCAGTGACTTTCTGGCATGGCATTCAGTAAGTTCACAGGGTCATAAATAAAAACAATTCTAAAAATTAAGTTTGAATTCTAGGCCTGATTTTCAATATTGCTAGCACTCCAACTGAAGTCCATAGGAGCTGTGAGCGCTCAGCACATCTGAAAATCAGGTAAGTAATTTCCAAGCTCATCGAAAGCACCAGCGATCTTGTGAAACGTGACATATTGTAGTACTTTACACTATCAGTCTGAGAGCACCAAGTAAGAGATCATAGGGTAAAGTAACCATTTCAATTGTGAATTTTTGTTTAAAACTATGTAATATGAAGAAGTTGCAAATATGGTATTTAACATGATGTTAACTGGACTCATTCAATGGTGGTGTCACAAAGGTGTCTTCAGCAATATGCCTACTTGTAGTTGTAAACTCAAAAGTGACAATTTCAACCGACGTCATTCAGCCTGTACATGTGTCCTCACTTCGACCTTTCACATTTTTGGACTTAGCAGTATGTGGGCAATTCTTGCGTACAATGAACATGTTTTCTGTTATCTTAATAGTTTGTTCACAAGACATTGACCTGCACTGCACAGTTGTAAAACAGGACTTTACCCTACCAACTGTGCAGCAGCAGAACTATCTGCTTCACTTAAAGAGATATTCACAGTCAAGAAAACATTTACTTAGACTGTATTCCATTTACCTTTTAACTGTTTAATAAGTAAATGTCATGGGAAAACCTAAACATCTGTGTAAAAAAGCCACACAACCTTCCCCCCCGCAAGCTTTTACCCATAACAAGGCCTGGAGTTCTCTTGCTCAATCTCACAGTGAGGTCATAATGCTACATTTGTGACTTTGCAGTTATTTGCAACAGACTAGCAGAAATACTGAGGGGTAAGGAAGGAAGTTTTTAGATTAAATAGTTAAGAGCCACACTACAGTTCAATATTTTCTTCTATGTCTATGTTAGCTAGAGTGTATTATTGGTATTATCAGAGGAGGTCATCCAGAAATGTTTGTGTTCCCTTGTCAGCATTCATACTATTACAACCAGTGGTGAGCTGGAGCCGGTTCGCGCCGGTTCACGTGAACCGGTCATTAAATTTTGAAGCAGTTTTAGAACCAGTTGTTAACCCGCTTCCCAGCAAGGGGGCGCTGCGGCTTTGATGGGCTCTGGCCAGGAAGTGATGTAATTCCTCCTCCGGCCGCTGGGGGCGCTGGCTGTGGGAGCCATGTGGGCCGCCGCCTGGCCTTCAGCACGGGCCCTCTTGCTGCTGCTGCTCCCCCAACCGCTGGCCCTGGGGCTCCCACTGCTGCCTGGTGGGTCCCCGGCTGCTCTGCTGGGCCTGGGCTGCGTCCTGCTTCTCAGGCTGCTCCGAGCCGCTCTCCCCGTGAGTACCCGCCACCCTGCCCGCAGCCAGCCCCTGCCGAACCACCTGCCCTGCCTGCAGCCAGCCCCTGCCGCACCCCCCTACGGCCCTGCCCGAAGCCAGTCGGCCCCACATCCCCCCGTCTCCAGCCAGCCCCTGCCCTGCCCGCAGCCAGCCCTGCACCCCCTGCCTCCAGCTAACCCTGCCCCACGTCCACTGGTGCCCTGCAATTCCCAGGGCAGTAACCCTGCACACCTGCTTCAATGAGGGGGGCAGGGAGCAGATGGGACCCACACATGTGCACACCACCCCCAGGGAGTGGCAGGGACCCACACATGTGAAATGGAGCTCATTTCTAGTTCAGGCCCATCTTTTTAAAAAAGAACTTTAGGTAGGGTTAACATACATCCGTATTTTCCCGGACAGGTCAGGCTTTTTGGTTCTTAAATCGCTGTCCCGGGAAAATACGGACGTATTTTTTATTGTTAAGTACGACTCCCAATGACTCAATGCATTGCCACTTCTTATGGAGAAAGGTACCAAAAAATACATACTGTGGCACATCCCTTAAAACAGAACTTTTTATATGGAACTGGTTGTTAAAATTTTGGCAGTTCATCACTGATTACAACCACTACCAAATATTTATTCCTTAAAAGTAAAACACAAACATAGCTAGCACAGTACTTTGCATAACAGAAAATTACCTTGCAATAGCATTAATTTGCTCAGTTTCTCCTTCTAAGAAGAGAACACATTTTCGCTTAAAAATGATAATTGATTTATATTTGTGAAAATCTTGAGTTGTAAAGAAAAGGGTCACTTTTTGTTTTTTAGTTACTGCGGTTCTCTTTTTATGTAACAATTCTAAAATCCTGCTGCAATGATAGAGAAGTACAGATCATCACTAGTCTGCATTTAAGCCTTGTCTATACTACAAATGCTTTGCTGGTGTAGCTATGCAGGCAGAGTCTCCTATTGTATATGCAGTAAATGCCAACAGAAGGAGTTTTTCTGTTGGCATGACACCACCACATCCCCAAACCTTAGCTATGCTGACAGAAGCATTCTTTCGGCATAGCTGTGTCTACACTGGGGGTTTTACTGGCATAGCTATGTCAGATAGAGGGTACTGTTTTTTCAACCCCCTGACCAACACAGCTATGCATACAAAACTTTGCAGTGTAGATCCAAACTTAGATATTTATTCCTCATTAAGGAAAGAAAGATATAGTAGTTCCTAAGCATTTAAAACCATTTTATCAGGGATTTGGAGCAATCAAATTTTTGAATTGCTCTGCTCTGGCTCCAGGCAAAAACCTACTGGTCTGCGCTTCATCTCCGGGCTCTGCTCCAAAGCCCTGCCTATTATGGGGTTTATTTGTATAGTTAATGTTATTTCTGGGTTGGTAGACAATGCAGTAAAGCAATCTAGTGTACTGTCACAGGAAGTCTGTGTTTTATTACCAGATACCTATATATGTACACAAAATTGATGAGAATTTATCATGAATTGCTGCAATGAACTTACATTTTGGGTTGGATCTTCCATGCCTCGAACGTAATTGCACGATTCAGTAGTACATGAGCGCACTGTTTCTGTCCTGCCTTCTCTAAACAGGCGGGTCATAGAGGCTTCATATGTTAAACAAAATTTTCCCATGTCCTTGGAGACAAAAAACGAAGATTGAAAAATCTACTCAGACTAAACCTGGTGTTATAAAGCAGCAGATCAAGGCAAGCATAATCATAAAAAAAAAATCACACCATAAATTAAATTGACCAAACTAAAGTATTTATCCATTCATCCTAAAACTTGAAACACAGTCTGTATCCTAAAGTCTATGAAAACAAAATTGGCTCAACAACTACTTCCCAAAATTTCTGATAAAAGCAACCAAAAGCCTAACAAAAACGATCCCACACATTTTTTTCCTACATAATCCTCTATAGCTGGACAGGGCCTGATCCAAAGCCCATTTGAACAGTCAATGGAAAGGTTCCTACATATTACTGTACTTGGGCACATTACAGCCCATGCACTGATTTTAAAATTTACCAAGGAAGTTACACATCACCAATTAATATGTATCAGCAGCTTTCTGGTTAAAATACAAGTCAGGACAGGTGTGCAAGCCAGTTACTCCTTCTAATGAAGGCTGCAAGTAATAATGATATGAACTATTGCTCAGGGTCGTTGCCTGACAAGGGGCATTCATGGATACTTTCAGAATTCAGGATGAGAAAATTGGCTGCAGTAGTGAGAAAATCTAAATTTCTATGATCATGTTAAAAAGAGATTCCATCTACAACAGCATCAGAAAAATGGAGTGCAAATACCTTAAACTGAGAAAAGCTACCAAGCAAAGTCAACAACAGGAATGGGGAATCTTTCTGACACAGAAATGTGTCTAAAAGCATACTACAGATGGAGGATTAACCAAAGAGGAAAGAAAACAGTCCAAATATCTATGAACACTATTGGAGTAACCAAACATATATGATGAAAAAACGTTAAAGTAAATTTGTATGGTTTAAGATAACAGATGTTACATATGAAAAAATACCTACTAGATAATCAAATCCATTTCCTTTAAGTGCAGGACTTCTGTAAATAGATCACTAATTAAGCAGCAGAGAGAGAGAGAGAGAGAGTGTGTGTGTGTCAGTCATAAAAATGACCTTTGGAATCATGAATTTCCAGCTAGCAGACCATTTAGAGCCTGATTTAACTCCCACTGAAGTCAAAGGGAGTGTCTCCACTGACTTTAGTAGAAGTTGGATTGAAGTCTAAGCATCTTAGATGTCTGTATATTTTTAGCCATGGTACAGCTTTATTATATCCATTTTTATGACATTCTGTAAGTAACCAGATGCTGTTGGTTCTTACCCGATAGTGAGCAAGCTGAAGGGAAAGTTGCACAAAGGCATCAGGGCTTATTTTAGCTTTCTTGATTAACCCTTTCCCAAAAGCATCAAAGGGAAAAGAACAGAAGTCCACATCATCTGCTAGAGATTTCGCAGTGCACAGGGACCTCTCAATCACTTCTTGGCACTAAAAACAGCAACACATTTTTTAAAATACATACATAATACAAAATTGCACTATTTCTTTAAGAAAATGATAAAAAGCTCATTCATATATTTTATTTATAGCTAAATAATATATTTTGCCCCCCGCCTTAAATAAATAGCTAAAAAAATCTGACCAGAAAGCTATTTAAACTCCCATATGCTTCCAGGAATCCAGCAAAATTTTTCTGATTTTCATATTCTGAAATGTTTTCTAAGTCACTAGAGCTTAAATAGTATTATATGATTACATTTATAAAGCCTTCTGGTTCCTCGGGCCTCAGGTAAAATACAGGAAAGGAAAGAAGGGAATATACTCCGTTTTCTGCAGACACCCCTATTCAACTGACTTACATTCACAGTTTTATGTATTAGTGAGTAATTAAAAATGAACGGTTACTGTATAACAACATGTATTTTAGGTAAGCTATAAATGGACAATCGCTTATATTACATAGCAAACAAGTGCTCTGGAGCATAAATTGAATGAAATAATGAAATCTTAGTGACACTAGAATACTGCTGTTAAATCTTTGAAAAATTACGGATAGCCATTTTTCAATGCTGGTATGCACAAATTAGCAAGTGCAACCTAGTTAAGGTCCTACTAGTAATCTGGGCAAAAAATTGAACATTTTTGAAGGAAAGCCTTTATTAAAAGTCCTCTCAGTTTAAGAAACCCAACTGCTGTGGTTGTCTCTTATTCCAAGGCTCCTCATGTGAAACACATATAATTGAACCTCTGAAAAGGCTCCAATGAACTGAAGCATAGAGGGGCAAGTTATCTTCTCTGTAAGGTAACTACTGACTAAGAGAAGTAAAATGAACTCAAGAACTTAGCTGCGGTTTTGCACTCACTTCTTCAGGGATTTCCCACTGTAGTCTGGTGGGGAAAGGAATATTTTGATTGATGTCTCCTTTGCAATGACCATCCTCTGTATAGCCCAGTTGAAGGCAATCAGAAGACATAACATTCTGCAAAGAATAAGACATATGTAACTACATGTATTGTACAATAAAGAGTTTCAGGTTATAGAGTTCAAATGCATTTCATTTTGGAGTTAGGCTAACTCAATTCCATTTTCAACCTACAGAAATATTAATTACTAGATTCAGAACGCAAAACAGTATCTGCAGACATATGTTCATTAATGCACTGAACATTCAATTTCTCTCTCTCATATTTAGACCAGGCGTGCAGCTCTGGTGCAGGAGTTTTCTTAAAGTGCCACCACAATGGATTTGTTTACTTTAAACCAGAACCTTGCATTAACAAAAGCAGAGACTGAGCTACTGGGATATTAGCCTGATTCTAGATAAGAGCTGCCTCTTGATTTATAAGATAAAGACTTGTAAAAATATCTAGATAATAAATACATGAATGCTGCCTCTTGTTTTTTTATGTTTACTGTAAGCACTTTTTATAGACTGCTAGTATTCATGGTAGAAATATTTGATTTCTTAAATGAACAGAAACAGTTTTACTGTAAAAATGGGAGTTCCACAGTATGTCTTACCACAAATGCAATAAAGACCTTTTCCATAAATTTGTGTAGGTCTCAGCAGCAGCAGCACAGTAAACTAGACTAGAGAAGAAAGTGACTGTCCCACTGACGTCTATATTCTCCTTCTCAACATGAGTCCAAGTTGATATTTGATATCTGGTCAACACAGTGGCAGCACACACTGAGTACAGAACAGGGAATCTTTGTAGCAAACCTGTTATTCCATGTATACTTTCAATCTTTTGTTTCTTATTGAGTTTCTCCACTGGACGGATAGAACATGCCAAACACTTGGTACACAACTGGTACTTAGAATCTAATAATTAATTTACTATATCTTTAGGTATAATCAGCTAGCAGTAGTTAATCCTTTAGAAAATTAAACCAAATTCAATTTATTCTTGGGCTTCTAAGATATTAGCAAGAAGTTGTTTCCACACCCTAAAAGCACCTTTATTAAGGAAAGGAGATAAACAAATAATAGTCAGTGCTTCCCTAAAACAAGAATTAGAAGAATTTTTCCTCTCTAGTGATTGAATAGAAAAGCTAGTCAGAATTAGACTCTTGGGGGCAATCTCAGTCCCAGAATCCCTTTGCAATTTCTAATTAGGGACGACAGAAAGACTACTAGGCTTTTAGATGTGGATATTCCCTGCTGAAATATTAAAAACTACTAGCTAATACCAAAAATGTATGAAAAAGACAAATCACTTTGGACAAATGTATTACAGACAAATGTAAAATAAAGTTGAAATGGTCTCCAAAGCAACCAATTTACCCTTTTTGTACTGGTTTTGAGAGTGTTAGAGTAAATAAGGGTGGATATATGCTTAAATTCTAAAAGGTGAAAAGATCAAACAATGTTTTGGGGCAATGAACTGTGTTGACAATGAAATAAAATAGGAGGGCCAGGAGACAGAGAAACAGATGGGCATTTAAAAAAAAAGGGGGGGGAGGGCACTTCTTCACTCCACTCACTGAAAGTATACATAACAATGAACAACCTGAACATGTCAATCTGCAGCCCTGTCAAAGAATGGTTTAGAAGAGTGTTCAGCCTTGATAGTATGCTTCCTTAAATTCTTCACAATCACAATTTCATATAAAGCACAAAAAGTAAGAACTTCAGAAATATGCACGCAAGTTGAGTGAAATGCATGTCACAGATTATAAACCAAATAAAACTTTGTGCACAACTACATGTGCAAATTAAGATAACGGGAAGTTATCTACCTTTGTAACTTGAGTTCTATCTGTATTCCAATGTAGGGAAGCACATTGAGACCTAAAAATTGTTGCAAGCAGTGTCTGCTGGTCCACGCCAGCGCCCTGATCGCCTCTTACTCTGCACAGAGAGTATGTTCTAGGTTTGATGCCAAGCTGTGAGATGAAGCGCATCCGGGTTTGGATATTTGACTGCCATTCTCCTGAGTCAAGAGATCTGAGAGGACCAAATGCTGACAGGTGGATTGGACAACTTTTGCAACAGACTTGGAAACCAGAATTCTCCAGGCCACTTGGGGGCACTGAGGATGACTTATGCCCTGTCCAGTCGAATCATCTGTAGAACCTGAGTTAATAGCGGAATGAGAGGGAAGAGCATAGCTGAAGTGATCTGTCCAAAGCAGTAGGAGAACATCGCCTCTGCAGTGCTTTCCCTGAGCTCCCCTGGAGTAATGTGCTGCATTTCCTATTTGCCTTAGAAGCAAAACAGGTCCCAAGTGGGGTTTCCCCACAAGTGAAGATGCTGTTCACTAGTGAATTGTGTAGCTCTCACTTGCGATTGATGGTGAAATACCTGCTGAGGCTGCCTACCACTGAATTCTGGATTCCTGGACAGTACCCTGCTGATAGCATAATGTTTTTTGATAAAATCAGTTCTATAAGGTGACTGCTTCTATACCCAGGGGAATGGATCTCGCTCCTCCCTGGTTGTTTATGTAGAATATGATTGTTATATTTTCTGACAGTATGAAATATTTTCGGACACTATGAATAAATGGTGAGACTGGATGAATGGTAGAAATGCTTTGCAAGTCTCTCAGACTGCCCAGAGTTCCAGGAGATTTATATGCAATCTGATTTCATCTAAGTGTCCAGCACCACGTTACTGTCCACATAGGCTCCCCAGCCTAGCAGAGAGGCATCCAGAATTATCGTCTTGTTGGGTGTAAGGGATAGGAAAGGAACCCACAGAGACTTGTCCAGGATTTTTCCATCAAGTTAGCGAGGCCCTCACTCTGATGTTCACGTTATGCTTGCCTGGTGTATATATACACACTATTTGGAGCCAAGCCCACAGGCAATGTAGTGGAGTCTGACAAATGGCATGACAGAAGAACAGGATGCTATATACCCCAAGAGAAAAAGGGAAATCTGAACCAATGTTCAAGGGTTGTGCATGATCTGATCTATCAAGTTGATCATGGCGTGAGATAAGCCGTTGCCCTAATTGGTCTAGACTTGTTCCTATAAATTCTATAATCTGCTTTTGTATCAAGATAGACTTTTCCATGTTTACATAGATTTCTAGGGATAACAGATGAAGCAATGATGAGGCTGATGCAACGGCTTCTAAGCACACCCTTCCTGCAAAAAGCCAGTCGTCTAAATATAGGACAATGGCAAAGCCATTATGTCTGAACTGTGCTGCTACTACTACTAGAAATAGAAACCCTTTCCTTGATGTTGAAGAGGCACCTACTCGATCACTCCCCATTGGAGGAGGGATTCTACACCCTGGAGGAGAATCTCCTCGTGAGAATGGTCCCTGAAGAGGTATAGGGAAGGAGATTTTGGAGAGGGTACGGAGAGAAATGTGATGATATAGCTGGAATGGATGACATTCAGCACTCTCTTGTCTGTTATTACACTTCAGCTGTGGGAAAAGAGTGCTAGATGACCAAGTATATGCAAGGATTGGATGAAAATGGCATCAATAGTGGTTCACAACTCCCAATCATCCCATCAAAAATATCTACTGGTGGGGGGAGAAGAGGGAAGGTTGGGTTGAGGTGATTGAGGTGGAAGGTCCAGGGTATTGTGACTTTTACATCCTCTGTCATGCTCCTTGCTGACTCTGGATGATGTACAGGAGAAAGGGAGAAGGTCTCTCTCCCAGCCCAAGTCTGATTGGGTCCAAATAACCTTTTCCATGAACTGCTTTTTAAGGTGGAATTGCAACACCTGTCAGGTTCTGCTAGGGCTGGAGTGACAGATATTGCACCTCGTGGAGATATGTGCTTCTTTAAGGCAGCGCTGGTAGTCATTTCTGACCAAGAAAGAGTAAGGGCAAAGGACACAGTTTTGAAGCCCAGCGCTCTGGGCATAATCTAATTTCATACCAGGAGGCAGACAGGTTCCCAGGGAGGAAGGGGGAGAATCTAACTAACTAAATTAATACAACTAAACTCTATCACTAAAGATAAAACTTTGAAATATTTATATGTTTGAAGTCTAGAAAAAAGGAGACACTCCAGATCCTGGGAGGTTCTGACACAGGCCATATGGCAGTAAGAAGGAAGTGGAGAGGCAGTAGGTCCACCCTATCCCTTATACTCTTGGTGCAAAGCATGAGGAGAGCAGAGGTGCAGGGGCAAATCAACGGACACTGCTTGGAAAAATTTTCTGGTCTCAGGCATATGGAGCACATGCGTACCCACATGAAATACTAAGAACTCACATATCAGACACACAACTTTCTTAGTAAGCATAGCTTTAAACAAACTTTAGCCTCAGGATTCACAAAACAGAACCAACCAAGATGAGAATCCTTTCCATTACCTTACTTTGTCAGCTATAGAAACACTCACCTCCCAAAGGTGTCCAACAATAGGAGCATCTGCCCAAGAATGCTCTGTATTCAGGCCCATTTTGCCATTCTTGAACACTACAAGAGTGAATGTTTTGTCAAACCACCTTAAAAAAAAAATTGGAGATTTTTTTTGTATGTTTAAAAGTTTTCATTCAAAGTGACACCTTGTTGAATCTCTCTTTCAATTAGATATACCAGCACACAATTCCAGGTGACGAATAGAAGAGAAAAGATTTAAAAACATGCTACAGAAATAACCAGCCTATAAATTCACTGGGCCAAATGCAATAGAAGCAAAAACAGGTGCAACTCCACCAAAGTGAATAGAGTTAAACAAGCTGATGTATTCTGTGAATTTTGCCTGTCAAGTAAATTTGGCAATGCTAGATTATAATTTACAACTGTATATTAGGATTTGTATTTAAAAGCTATGTAATAATAAATAAAGGCAGTTAACCATTTTACTTCTGTTTGAAAAATCCAGATATTGAAAATTTCTAAGTTTTCAAATAGACAAGTGCATTTATTTTTAACTAAAAGAAAATCTGAAATTTTAAAGTTTTCTTGGGGGCCAAACATCATCACAAACTTAAATGTTGCTTCTTGTGGTTACTCACGAACTTCAGCATGACTATGACGCTACAACTGGCTGTGAATTATGAAAAGTAAGACACAGGTACATATGATGCTTAAGAAACATGGAAAAAAAGTGACTGATTTAAGTAGCAGATTGAACAAAAACACCACTCTGGTAAAATAATAAATGACAACTTGATTACCAGATGACCAAAACCCACAAGAGTATGCAGTGCAATTTAAAGGACACACACAAAAGGTAAACACCACACTACGCTACACATGAACCAGAATCCTCTTCAGTAAAGTAATGTGACTAAGTGGCACTGTTCCCACCTAAGAACATAAGAATGGCCATACTGGCTCAGAGCAAATGTCCATCTAGCCCAGTATCCTGTCTTCTGACAGTGGCCAATGTCAAGTACCCCTGATGGAATGAACAGAACAGGTAATCATCAAGTGATCCATCCTGTCACCCATTCCCAGCTTCTGGAAAACAAAGGATAGGGACACCATCCTTGCCCATCCTGGCTGATAGCCACTTGCTCATTGTGACTATGAGGCACTGTTCCCACCTGCTCATTGCTGTACCTGTCGTAACAACTGCCATGCAGAAGAGACTTTGCATATGTATCCATTGAAGTCACTGGATCCTCTTCCCTGTAGCCCTGCTCAGTTTCGTCCAAAGTCACAAAGAAAGCTGCTTTTTCCACAGCATCCAAAGACTGCTTGTTCTTTCCGCGTCCAAAATAGGCCTGACGAGCCTTAGCCCAGGGTACTCTGCAGCCAGAATTTCAATTTATGGTCATATTATGTAAATTGGTCAGTGTTTTACTACCTTTAAGAGCACAGTATGATTCTATAGGGCAATCTTACTTTTTAACAGATTTAAATGTCCTTTGGCTTTCACCCTCTGCCTAATGAATTTATACTAGCAGTAACAGGTGAGGATATTGCTACAGATATTCTTGAATCAGAGTCCTGGATGAAAAAGGAATTACTACCATCAGAGGCCAACTCAAGTAGTAGTACACAGGCAGGATATTTGGTTTTCAGGAATGAAACATGTGTCTGGTACACAAAATGCATACTACACATTTTGCACATTTACAGCCTAACAAAGCACAACTTTTTGATGTACCTCTGTGGAAAGTCACATACACACTAGAAATTAGATATAAAAGGTCACAAAACCAATCTACAGGTGCTCAAATGCTATGACAAAGGAGACCGATGTGTAAACCTGGATAGATTCACACATTTAGCTTAAAACTATGCTAATGAAATGGTTATGTCTGAGATATTAACTTATAAATGTCTGAATATCTGAAGTCCGAGTCCAAGAACTGTAACTCACTTCTCTTGTATGCAGATGGCTAGATTTTTGGAGTCAAACATGTACAATTGCTGATTATATATATATATTTGTGTGAGTGTATTTGTATAATTTATATAATATAGATACCCAAAATGAGTGTTATAATATAAATAAGACTGTACTCTCCAAAAAAAAGTTTATATACTATGCTATTGAATTGTACATTTAACATACATTACATTTTTCCATTAAGATGTGCATTTGAAACCAAAAACCTTAAAAAGGAAGTGAACAGTGTAAAAATAAGGAACCATTGTGCTTTCATGTATTTGTTTTCCAAACCAGAAACACGGGGACAAATTGATCTCTGGTGTAAGGCTACTGAATTCAGTGAAGTAGTAACAGGGATAAATTCAGTAAAGACAGTCAGATTCTACTTTCTCAATTAGATATGCATAAATTAGGTTGGAGTAACACCACTAAAGTTAAGGGAGATATTCTGGATTTACGCTAGTGTAACAGCAGAATCTGACGAAGTGTCTTGATTTCAAAATTTGATAATTTTAGTAGGTATGGTAATGCCCCAGAAAACCGATTATACAAATGTTCATTAGCCATCAAATATTGTTCAATTAAACACTTATTGATTCACTTTTGTTTCATAATTAAAGCAAGCTTCTCAAACTACAAATAGGCAGAAGGTGTGCATGAAGGTGACCGGTCACTGCCAAGTTACTTCTAACTCAAACCAGAAAGGGTTCAACGTTGTTTCACATTACAGTGATATGCAACAGCACAGATTATGGAATAATCAACTAACCGCAGACAGTAAGGTTCAGAAGCTGTCTCTGAGCCTGGCATCTTTAAACAACTGTCTTAAAATATCAGAAAAGTTACTGTTTAAAAAAATTCATACCTATCTCCTGCAGTCAGAGCTGCTAACTTCTCTTCTCCAGCCTGAGGTTCTGAACTGTCATCTAGAATTCTTTGCATCTGCTGTTCAATTTCCCGAGGCTTCAACAGTCTACCATCATGATATAGCCAGACTTTGAAATAACGGCCCTTATGATACACGACAATGTGTCTGCTGTCCTTCATGTGCTGGATAGTGTCTAAAATCAGAATCAAGGTTTGAAAGCAACCTTAGGTCATGTGATGTTAGGATGCAAACAATCCGATACCGAATGTTTAACTCTAAAGGGCATATGCTTACCATAAAATACCATTGTGTCTAAGCATACTTGTTTACAAAATATTAAATCCCACATTTTCATTTGATTTATAATACTGGCGACACATTATCTGAAATTTAGCAAGAAAATACTGCTATACAAAATAGCCAAACAAAACCTCTAAATTTTATAATAATTTCATATATACATAATGCAAACACTTTCTAACTTGGGTGCCAGTGTTAAGCAACTAAGAAAGTGACCTGAGTTCCAGTTCTGTGATATGGCGAGGAAGTCAGTGCAGGAAGGATGGCATAAAAGTGGCTTTACATCACCCAGGCTCTTCAGCTAGTTGGCACCAGCCACAAGTTAAAGCAACCTCAGGGCTGCCCTAACTTATGCCTGTGGCCCACAATCACATCTGTTCTGGCAGCTGGGAATAGGCGGAGGGCAGCAATGCTACCGCCACATCCCTCAGATGGGGGCTATGAAAAGGGTAGTGACGTAAGGAACATTCTGACACTCATGGATTCAACTCTATATTCGAGGATTCTTATCTGGCCACAATTCACTAGTTTTATGGCTCCTTTGTGCCTTTACAAAGGGACCACACCTCTTGACTGAAAATCAGGACCCTGCTTTTCCAGCGGTTCCAATTGCCCCCAGCTTCCACTATTTCAATAAGAATTTCAGGTGATCCACGCCTCTCATGATGAGACCACTTATTTAGGTGCCTAAATATAGATTTAGGTGCCTAAAAAAGTATGAAAAGATTAACATATTACATAAGTAACTGTCTCTAAACATTTGTTCTATTACTAGAAGAATGTTATTTCTGTACATCTGTAAATGTCTGAAGAAAATTGCACGGGTTTCCTATGGTAGCGAGGGTGGACTGACCAGATGATCTCCCTGGTCTTTTCCATCTCTGAGGTCTAATATAAACAGTTCACTGTTGTCATAATATATTCAGTTGTAAGAGAAAAAATTAAAATAAGAACTGTTTAATGGATACTGTATTGAGATAATTAAGGTTTCATCACTGGCAGTGTGGAAATGAAATACATTTTTAAAGCATAAAATTCCTATTTTTAATAGATAAATGAAAAACATGCTGAAACTGAAAAGAACAAACAGGACATGAAACAATGATTAAGGGAAAGTGATTAATTATTTTATGAAGATGACAGAAGATTTTCATACAAAATACTTTAAGTTTGCTGCCTGGAGCAGCAGAAAAATTAGGGTGCAACTGTGGTGGTTTTCAAATGTACAGAATTTACTTTAACTGTAATTTGTTACAACAACAGTATGTCAATTTTATATCATATTTCTGCAAAGCTCAACGCACAGAAAGTATATGAACCAGTTACACGCAGCGTTCCTACATTTTCAGTATCAAGGCCTATTTCTTTTCAGAGTATTCCAAGTAATTAGAGTACATACACTGAACTTGCCTACAGGTCAGAGATTATTTCTCCAAGCCTCTCTATGCCCAGACCATTCTTCAGGCCAGTGAGAGGGATATAAAGGGGGGAACAGTGCCATAGTCTTGCTTTCCTCCTTGCTCATTTTGGGGCAACATGTACCCCAGAAGCAGACAAAAAGAGCAGTCTCTGTAGTCCCTGGACCTTTTGGAGATCCTTCCCCTTGGAAGGCTTCTTTTTCCTTTCCCTTCCTTCTATGCCTTAGTCAGGGACATCCTGGCTCCAAGTGACAACTAACAACTACTGGTGTGAAATGTATTTCCATTGGTTCTGAGAAGATTCAACCAAGTATTCACTTTTCTGACTGAGGATTCTTGATGGCTTAAATACTCCTAACAAATTGCTCCAAAGAGGAGAATGGGCCTGTTTTTGTTAAGACTTTTGTTTTAAAACAAAAAGCTATCTGCTTCTGAATCCAGTTTCTTTGGTTTTGTCCTGAACAGAAGTACCCTATATACTTGTTCATAAGCCGAATTTTTTTAGTAAAAAAGGGAAGCACCAGAGAAGGGGGTCGGCTTATAAATGGGTATAGAGAGGGAGAGGTGGGACACAGACCCTCTCCCCAACAGAGAGAGCAAGGAGAGGCAGCACAGCCAGAAGGGAAGAGGCAGGGCCAGAGTCTCTCCGCTTCTGGCCACCCTGCTCTCTCCCCAGCCTCCAAAGCAGCTGCAGCTCCGGGGCTGGCAGGCTGGGGCCATGCCACCTGGCCTGGCCCCACTCGCCGGAGCAGGCTGCGGCCACGCCGCCCAGCCTGCCGGAGCAGCTGCAGTCAGGTCAGAGACATCCTCCCCTAGCCCTCCCCAGATAAGGTGGGAAGGGATGGGATGGGGAGAGTGTGGGGGTCCCAGGCTAAGGATAGGGTCATGTGGGGGGTGGTCGCAGAGGTTACTCCCCTGACTCCCAGCTTCTCCCCCTCTCCCCCCCAAAATATTTCCCCATCATTTGCTGTCCTGGCCCGTCAGGACAAGCAGCTGGCGCGCCGGGACACTTTGTTTACTTAGGTTTACTTCCGTGCCTGCAGACACTCGAGGTAAACAAACCATCTCGGCCTGCCAGCGGCTTATCCTGATGGCCCGGGAGCCAAAGTTTGCTGACCCCTGAATTATAGGGTTGGCTTATGAACAGGTTATACAATTTTTCCATTTTTACTTATTCATGGGGGGGGGGGGAGGGGGAGGTCGGCTTATAAACGAACCGGCTTATGATTGAGTATATACGGTAATTGTTTTATTCCGTAGTGAATCATTACCTTGTGTTTATGACACCACCACAGAAGTTTATATCACACTCACCATTGGGACTTCATTGTAGGATTAAGTAACAGAAGATGGGATGCAGGATATAATTTTAAGAAATGGCAAGAAACATTTTTAAAAATGCCAAAGTGTGTAAAATGTATGTACCCTTGTATATTCGCTAGGATGCTCTCTTTTGTAGCAATTTATAATTGCTGGTTGAAGATCAAATTAACAACCTTAGCAGTTCAACTCTCGCCTGAAGACACTTTAGGGGATAAGAACATAGCTCTAGTTTCCAAGCCTACTTGATCCACAGTTTCCCAGATTAACAAGGGTACCAACTACAAGAGTGTTTTTTGTGATATGGTCACATACCATCAACCCATTTCATACAGCCCAGTGATTTGTACTAGTGATGAAAGGTTTCATATCCCTTTGCTAGTCCCCAGAACTACCAGTATGTATAAATCTCTTATGAATGCAGACCTGGAATACAACATACACAATTTAAATAATAGTGCCTTACTTTCTAGCCATTCCCCTTTCTCTCTTTCTAAACATTTTAACTACACCTATCTACTATGTCCTATTTATATTGCTCTACCATTAGAGTGACTTGTGTTTGAAGATAGCCCAAAACTTTTACAATTATTTAAACCTTACGATTTCTGTAAGGTAGGTGAATATTTTTTTCCCCTACAGGTAAACTAAGCACAGGAAAGTAAAGGGAACTGCCTAGTGTCACACAATAAGTGGCAGACACAGAACAAATTGCAGGAGTAGACTCCCCCCTCTATTCTAACCAGTAGACACTCCCTTTATTATACTGACAACCTTTCACAACGCGGTGGAAGTAGTTCATAACTTTGAAGAATTGAGCCCTTAATTATAAAATGCAATATAATTATCTTAGAGAATGTTATGGAGAAATCACAGTTTGGATAAAAAGTGTCATTACTATAGGTGATTTCAACCGTGACATCTCTTACTATGTACAAAGAAGGTTAAGATGCAAGTAGGGTCTAAAAACACTGACAGGACTAAAACTGTACCTGTCTCTATGCCTGGTATACGACTAGTGTTGAACATACGTTCATACTGAGAAGAGCACATTGGGATGGTATTTTGAATCATAAGCTGAAAGGAAAAAAGGAAAGTCAAAAACAAAATAAAAAGATTTCAAATGACAGAGAATGGAACTCTCATGGAGGTAAAAACGTAGATAAAAACCAAGAAGGACCTTAAGGAACAGAATAGAGAAAAAGTAAATAAATAACAAGGCAGCAAACAGTTTCTTAGGGCCAGCTTCTAAACAAAGGAAAGGAACAGCCAAAAACCATTAATCTGTCAGAATACTACCATATTAACTGAAGTCAGTCAAAAAGGAGAAATGTCTCTGCAACTATTATGCTAATTTGCTAATCGCTGAGAAATGGTCATGGCACACATTCAGTTTAACATAAGAGCATCTTTTACTCCTTTTTCAGGTTTTGCTCTTTGAAAGTACAGGTTTAGCAGCTTATGAATATATTAAGAGGACACCCTTCGGAAATATTCCACAGACTGTTTGGATTCCCTGATGTTCCTTGTCCTTGGCTGGCCCCGCTTACCTGTTTCCTCTCCTGGGATACGGGAGGTATTAAACATTCGCTCCCACTGAGCTGAGCAGAGTGGAACAGTGGATCCCATCAGAAGAATCTATGCCGCAAACGTATGTTACAATTGCGTTTTTATATATACAATTAGCAAATTGAGAGAAAAAACACACAGACTGGTTAGAGAGAGACTGTAGGACAACGTGAGGATTCTTAACACATCAAAGACCTTTTTTCCCCCCTTTCTTTCCAGTTGTCCCCTGACCTACCCATGTTAGGTTCCATAGTTTTTCCACTAGTTGTATGTACACTGCCCAGCTACTCCGAGCTTCCACTTTAAAAGCAGATCAAAGCTGTGGATTTAACAGATTTAAGGTTTTCTCAGTGCCAATCACTGATGCAGAACTTCATATCATCCACTGGGAGTTGCCTCTTCACAGCCTCTGATTCCTCACAGTTACATAGCATATCAGTGAATATATTTTATATATGTATATATGCAAGAGAACAGATTCTTATTAGACTGCAGGTCTCTTAAAACAGTCATATGATCCTAGGTCTCAAGCAGAACTGATTCCCTCCATTAGCAGCATTTATTCATTAAAATAAACGGCCACGAAACAGAGTAGAAATGAACTACAAACTGAAGGCACAGAGGAAAGGGGAAGCCCTTCGTATGAACAGAAAAGCCATTGGCATGGCATTACCTGTACATTACTCAATTAAAAATAAATAAATAAATAAAAATCTAGTCATCCTCCTCAGACTCATTCAATGACTGTTTTTAAAACAAACTGTGATACCATCAAAATGGAGAGAGGAGATATTCATATTTAGAAATGTTTTCTTCTAAAGTTTTCAAATACCATTTCAATAGTGGTTAAGAATTTTCTAGCCTTATTTTTTAATTTGTATAGGATGCAGTGAAATGGACTAAAGCCATAAGGCCCATATCAGAATCTGAATTTCCCCAAAGTTTGGAACTATTCAGATGCTGGGTTTTGGTTTGCATCTGTCTCTAGTATGATTTCCGGGACACATCCTTCAACTGCTTCAGTTGCAACATAACAGTAGAAGTCACTTCGTTGAGATGCCTGCTTTAAAAAAAGAAGATGGACTAGGAATCAATTTTGTCCAGTGGGTTCCTACAGCCTTATGTGATGCATTATTGGTATGCAGTATCCATTTCAATGGCATGCACAGAAAGGATTTTCTAGCTCTACACAAGTTTTAAGCTACTTTTTGGTTTGAAAATGCCTCTAGCCTCCTAACTTGTTTAGCGCTTAATGTCTACACAAAGGGCAGTGAAATGATCTGATCTTACCCAGGTATTACAAAACCTTGATTTCCTGATGCTTTTTATTACTCTCCTCAAGGCTGCACTTTTTGATAAAGTTACCGAATTTTTACATTTAGTTTTCAGGGATTTAGAAGTTTGAAGTTTTTCAAAATTTAGCACAATTTTACTTATTTTAGAACTGAAGTACTGTGAGGATAGACTGGAAATGTAGTTAGATGGATTTCTGCCACTGAGATTTATGGTAGTTGTCACATTTCAATTTCCACATCAATATGCCCATTAAATAGGTTCCTCCATTTTGCCAGGTTTATTTGCCGAGGTGTAAGGACTCAAGGTTGGCCCTGTTTGTCCTTTGTGTGTGCGTGCATGCACACATGCTGCTCTCTGTATTCTTAAAATGCAGTATAAAAGTAAACAAAGAATGCAAACTATTCCGGCATAACATTTCTGCTGCTCCTGGAAAATGTCATTTTCATTATTATCTGCCTTTTGTCCATTAAAATCTTATTGCACAAACCTTAAAACTTGCCTTAAAAACCACCACCACCATAATTGCATCTTCCTACAGGGTAGTACAGACTTCTGCAGTTTGAATATATTATCATACTAATTAACATGTATGTGCATCGTTGCCTTCTACTAGACAGAATACTCAAGTGTAACGTGACTATTTTGCCCTCCAGTGGAGTGCAGCCCACAGCAAAGTTAAATTCAAACACTACTGTAGCAAAAGGAAGTTTTCCTTTAGCTTCCATTGTAGAGGTCTACATCTTTTTAAATAGAAGGTCCCACGAGTGGAGTTTTAACTAGCAACCACAATGAGTTTGCAGCCACGTTAGCTACAGTTACATACACTGTACCTTAACATAAGGCACTACTTCTCTCCTAGGTTACTTTTCAAAAAGGATGCTGATTTGTTAAAAAGTAAATTTGAAGACATTAGAAACTACTAAAATGGATTTACATACTGGCTTGATTTCCTGTCTGTCCAGTTTTTTCCTGTAGAGCAGGGTGGCATGGATAACATTACCTGCTCTAGCTGCCTGCAGGGAAGTGGGAACAACATACAGAAAGTCCTGAAGATAGAAGAAAGATAAGTTAATATATGTACTATAATTGCCAAACTCCATTCAGCAAACAGAGTTCATTAATCATGCATTAGTCAAAATACAATTTTCCCCATAATTAATTCCAGCGTCATTACAGAAAAGGCGTTCATGTAGGGAAACTGGCCAAGTCACTAGCCATAGTGTGCTTAACAACTTCCTACTTTAAACAAGTTTTCTTAAAAAGTCACAAAATAATAGCAGTACCTGCTCCTTGAGTATCATCAGATTGAAGACTTGTTGCCTGAAATCTAGTGTATCGAACAGTTTACTTAGCTAGGTCTACAGTACAAGCACTACCGCAGCAGAGCTGCAGCTACACCACTGTCAGCACTGTAGTGTAGCTACTTGCTGCAGCGACAGAACAGGTTTTTCCATTGCTGTAGTACCACCTCTAGAGGCGGTAGCTAGATTGATGGAAGAATTCTTCCATTGACTTAGCAGTGTCTATACTAGGGCTTAGGTCAATTTAACTGCATCTCTCAGGGGTGTGAATTTTTCACATTCCTGAGCAACATAGCTAGGCGGACCTGCATTTTAGGTGTAGTCTGGGCATCACACTTGCAACAGAAGAGCAATACTAAAAACC
Source organism: Malaclemys terrapin pileata (assembly GCF_027887155.1). NCBI lineage: Eukaryota > Metazoa > Chordata > Testudines > Emydidae > Malaclemys > Malaclemys terrapin. The sequence goes on from NC_071508.1 coordinate 38,112,357, forward strand.
TTAATTCAAATCAAATCATGGAGACAGTGAAGCCTGGAAGCAGTTAGTGCTTGTTTTCTGATAACAGAAGTTCATATATTTTTACTTTCAACATGTACATATTCAGGAATTTAAAGCAGCATCTAGTATAACAACATGCTTGTGGATTAAGTAGTATATGGAGCTGTGATGAATTGGGGCTATGTCTGTACAACTTATAAATTCCGATTGACATCGTGAAGTTGTATTATAAAAAACTGCTGTCAGTGCCTGTGGCTTGATCTACACCTAAAACCTCACACCACTAAGAGACACAGTTAAATTGAACTAAGCCCCAGTGTAAACCAGGGGTAGGCAAACTATGGCCCGTGGGCTGGATCCAGCCCGTGAGGGCTTTGGATCCAGCTGGTGGGATTACCACCCCCGTGGCGCCATGAGCTCCACGCCACTCCCGGAAGCGGCCAGCACCATGTCCCTGCAGCTCCTGGGGGTGGGGGGCAGAGGGCTCCACATGCTGCCCTCGCTTGCAGGCACCGCCTCCCGCAGCTCACACTGGCCAGGAATGGGGAACCGCGGCCAATGGGAGCTTTGGGGGAGGTATCTGCAGGTGAGGACAGCGTGTGGAGCCCTCTGCCCCCCCTCTTCTTCTGGGGCCACAGGGACATAGTGCCAGCTGTTTCTGGTAGCGGAGCGGTGCAGCGCAGGGCCAGGACATCCAGGGAGCCTGCCTGAGCTCCACTGCGTGCCACTGCCACCCTGGATCCGCTCAAGGTAAGTGGCACCAGGCCAGAGCCCGCACCCCTCCTGCACCCCAACCCCCTGCCCTGAGCCTCCTGCCACACTCCTCCCTCCTCCCCCCTGCCTTGAACCCCTTGTACACCCCAACCCCTTGCCCTGAGCCCCTTCCTACACACCGCACCCCCCCCGCACCCCAACCCCCTGCCACAGCCCTATATTCATGGCCCTGCATGCAATTTCGCCACCCAGATGTGGCCCTCGGGCCAAAAGTTTGCCCACCCCTGTAGACAGTGCTAGGTCAATGGAAGAATGCTTCAGCTGACCTAGCTACTTCCTCTTGGACAGGTGGATTTACTACAGTGACAGAAGAACGGCTTCCCTCGCTATAGTAAGTGTCAAAGCTTAACACACCCCCAGAGATCCAGAGCACAGAGACTAGGATTCCTCTTACAGAAATCCTAGTGGGCGGTCAACAGGGAACTCTCACTAGAATCAGTCATAGGCATTTATGAGCCAAGAGGCAATGCTTGTCACTGTAAATAATTAGTAAACTCTACAGGAAGTAATAATACTCTTTGAACTTCTAAATCTGAAGTAGAGTCCTACCAAATAAAGCAGAGCTAAAGACAGAGGAACTGAATTTCTTATGAAAATTCCATATTAAAAGACATCAGCGCTTTTGTAAGATATTATGTGCAGACTATGCCAGCAGGAAGAAAGCACAGATCATATCAGTTAGTAGCAATGGAGTTAAGAAAGGAAGTATTAAAACAAAAGATAACAGGAATCCTAAGAAAGAGTGTTTCTATAAAAAGGTTTAGAAGATTTACTTACCATTGCATAGTAATTACTATTAACCATAATTGGCCCACGTCCTCTTAGGTAGATATATTCTTCCCACCAGTCGCTAACCTACAGAATGAAGAGAACAAAATTTAGCATAAACTAATTAGCCTGTACTTCTGCTCTTCAACTGATTCAGGTCCTCTACTGTAGTGGCTCCAAAACACTGGGTAACATTATACACCAAGCAGAAGGAAATTTTTTTTTTTTTAATTAATTCTGAGTGCTGAAGTGTCACTGTTTGGGGAAAGAGAGCCACAAGGACCCACGAAACTAAGGTCAGAAACTCAGCCTTAACTCTCAGGTAAGCAACTTTTGAAGCAATCTCCCATCTTCTCTTCAGACAGTATTTTTAAAGTGTCCTTATAATACGTATCATAATAAAGCTTCTGAAATATTATTCATCCTATGGTAGAGCTGCTCTAGGGTCTGTATAAGCTTGTTCAAGCTACCCTGTATAGCTAAGATTTAGACAGGCCAGTAAGATGTGTTTTTGTGACCTCTTTTCCCCCCTACCCCAAATGCACCCTCCCAACACACCCCTCACCCACCCATCCCGGTGGCTACAGCTTTGTTTCCCTCTCTAACATGTACACATAATTGGACAGATTCACATCTGCATTAAGTTCATACTCAGTGCAGCTGAGGAAAGCAGGAGGAAAAGGTGGCTCTAAACCACACTGCCCTTCCACTCCCTGGATCCCAGACTGGCCAAGTGGAGAAGTTGCAAGTTAATTTAATAAGCAAATATAGCAGTAAGTAGGTTTTGAGTCCTGTTCAATGACAGACAGGAAGCCTGGTCTAGAGTAATGAGATAGGAATTCTTAAGTTCTACTCGTGGCTCTGCCACTTACTCACTGTGCAACACTGAGCAAGTTATTTAATCATTGTCTCAATTTCTCCACCTAGAAAATGGGGATATCAATACAGTAGAACCTCAGCGTTACAAACACCTCGGGAACGGAGATTGTTCGTAACTGAAATGTTTGTAACTCTGAACAAAATGTTATGGTTCTTTCAAAGTTTACAACTGAACATTGACTTAATACAGCTTTGAAACTTTACTATGCAGAAGAAAAATGCTGCTTTCCCTTTATTTTTTTTAGTAGTTTACGTTTAACACAGTACTGTACTGAATTGTATTTGCTTTTTTTGTGTGTGTCTGCTGCTGCATGATTGCGTACTTCCAGTTCCAAATGAGGTGTGTGGTGGACTGGTCAGTTCTTAACTGTGGTGTTCGACTGTACATGTACTCACCTAGTACACAGAGGTACTGTAAGAATTAATGGATATGAAAGACATTAAAGATGCAAGTGCAAGGCATTTTTAGTAATTTTGGTTTTGGACTTCCTTTAAAATTAAAGATTGAAAATTGAAAAAGCATGTATTAAAATCAGGAAAAAAAATGCAACAGGACAGAGTTAAAACTATGTGCTTTCATAAGAGCCTTTGGGTCATCTGCTTACATAGTTTGTGGCCCACCAGGATTTCAGTTTCAAATACCACTGTAGTTTTGGTCCAAGATTAAATGCAAAATCTTTGGCAAGACCCTCCATTCTTTTGAACTGTTCATCATTCATAAGTGGCTGAACTGAATCCAGATACTAGAATAAATACAGAAAAGAATTCATGTCAGTGCCACGGCTTTCACCAGAGCTTATTGTCATTTATTCACAAAGAGCTTAATAAACAAAGGGAAGTATTCTAAAGTCTGTTTACAGGGTTTCAGCTGTAACAGGTGTTAGTAAAAAATAATTGAGCGCATACATCTTGAAAGACAGAAGCTCATTTTCTATTACTATATCTATTTCTCCCCTTCAAATATGGTACTTTCTCTTCCCATTCCTACCTCATGTACTCACTACTTGCTACCAAATCATAAATGAAAGCACATCTATTAGCATAGAATTTTTGGAAAAGTGATTTTCCTTTTAGTAGGTGATATATTTTATATTATGAATTAAGTATTTCCTTAATTTTGAGCCATTTTAGGTATGTTTTTTTAGTTACAGGGGACTGAATTAACTATCACTATTTTTGTTGCCTATTCATTTTCATATATAGTTACTTTGCCTAAGGCCAGCAAAGACTTATCACCTGCAAGAATCAAAATAAGCCTAAAACTGGTTGGAATCTTGCCTAAAGGAATTCCTAATACAAAGCCTATTATAACAGGAGCACTATACTTAAGTAACATCAAGAATACACAATACAGATAATGAAAGCAAGGGATATCAAGGACTCTATCCCAGTAAATCACACTCCATTGTGTGCTGCTGTATCTACTGACAAGGCATGTAATATCGTGCACTTATCCACTGAGAGCCTAGGCCCAAAGATAAAGATTAAAGGAAAAAGTGTCAATCTTTAACTCTGAATTACCCTTGGTCTGTCATAGCCTTTATTTTAATTGATACATAACTGTGTTAATCTGTTACTAAAATTGGAGGGATTGGAATGTTAATAGCATTAACCACTTCAGTACATTTATCATATAAAAGACACTGAAAACCATTACGACATTTGGAATCAAATTGTGAAAAAGTGAATTCAGCTCTTCCAACAACACACCCTGTTAACAGTGTTTTCAACAGCTGGGACCGGCAGTCGTGGCAAAGATGTCTGAAAGCTGTACAACATTGGTTTACAACCTGAGAAAAGCTTTACCAGCCTCTGAAATAAAAAACAAACAATCTATTACATTCAAAACAACAAAGTATGTGTGAGATGAAAATTAATCATACCCTAGCTTTTCATCAGTAGGTCTTAAAACACTTTACAAAAGAGGTAAACATCATTATCCCCATAGTGCACTTTGGAACTCAGGAGATCTGGGTCCCCAGCTCAGACACCAACCTGATGAGTGACCTTCAGCAAGTCACTTTACGGGTATGTCTACACTACGAAATTAGGTCGAATTTATAGAAGCCGGTTTTATAGAAATCAGTTGTATACAGCCGATTGCATGTGTCCCCACATAAAATGCTCTAAGTGCTCTAGTCGGCGGACCACGTCCACAGTACCGAGGCTAGCGTCGACTTCCGGAGCATTGCACTATGGGTAGCTATCCCACAGTTCCCGCAGTCTCCGCCGCCCATTGGAATTCTGGGTTGAGATCCCAATGCCTGAATGATACAAAACAGTGTCGCGGGGGGTTCTGGGTACATGTCGCCAGGCCCCTCCCCCTCCCTCAGAGCACCAGCAGACAACAGATTCTGCCTTTTTACCTGGGTTACCTGTGTAGACAACATACCACGGCAAGCATGGAGCCTGCTCAGATCAGCTCACCGTCACCATATGTCATCTGGGTGCCAGCAGACGTGGTATTGCATTGCTACACAGCAGTAGCAGCTAACTGCCTTTTGGCGGTAGACGGTGCAGCATGACTGGCAGCCGTAGGGCTGCATTGCACCAGCCCCTTGCCTTTTGGTAGAAGATGGTATATTATGACTGGTATCCATTGTCATCGTACTGCAGTGGCTGTCAATCATGGGCACCTGGGCAGACATGCAACTGTCTCGATGATGATGGTTATCAGTCGTAGTATGCTATTTTCTGCCAATCACCTAGTATTTTCTGCTAAGCACCCAGAAGAGGCCAAGGGCAATCTGGGTGCTGGCAGACGTGGGGCTGCATTGCTACACAGCAGCAGCCCCTTGCCTTTTGGTAGAAGATGGCATATTATGATTGATATCCGTCATCGTCGTACTGCGTCTCTATCAGTCATGCTGCACCGTCGGCTGCCAGCTTAACATGTAAAAAATAGATTTGTTCTGTATGCATTTGCTTCCCCTCCCTCCGTGAAATCAACGGCCTGCTAAACCCAGGGTTTTGAGTTTAATCTTTGGGGGGCCATTCTGTGTGACAGTTGTTTGTATTTCTCCCTGATGCACAGCCACCTTTCTTGATTTTAATTCCCTGTACCTGTACGCCATGTCGTCACTCAGCCCTCCCTCCCTCCCTCCTTCCCCTGGTCCATCAGATACTAGTTTCGCGCCTTTTTTCAGACCAGGCGCCATAGCTAGCACTGGTATCATGGAGCCCGCTCAGATCACCGCGGCAATTATGAGCACTATGAACACCACGCGCATTGTCCTGGAGTATATGCAGAGCCAGGACATGCCAAAGCGAAACCCGGACCAGGCGAGGAGGCGATTGTAGCGCGGCGACGAAAGTGATGAGGAAATGGACATGGACATAGACCTCTCACAAGGCACAGGCCCCAACAATGTGGAAATCATGGTGTTACTGGGGCAGGTTCATGGCGTGGAATGCCGATTCTGGGCACAGGAAACAAGCACAGACTGGTGGGACCGCATCGTGCTGCAGGTGTGGGACGATTCCCAGTGGCTGCGAAACTTTCGCATGCGTAAGGGCACTTTCATGGAACTTTGTGACTGGCTTTCCCCTGCCCTGAAGCGCCAGAATACCAGGATGAGAGCAGCCCTCACAGTTGAGAAGCGAGTGGCAATAGCCCTGTGGAAGCTTGCAACGCCAGACAGCTACCGGTCAGTCGGGAATCAATTTGGAGTAGGCAAATCTACTGTGGGGGCTGCTGTGATCCAAGTTGCCAGGGCAATGAAAGACCTGGTGATATCAAGGGTAGTGACTCTGGGAAACGTGCAGGCCACAGTGGATGGCTTTGCTGAAATGGGATTCCCAAACTGTGGTGGGGCCATAGACGGAACCCATATCCCTATCTTGGCACCAGAGCACCAAGCCACTGAGTACATAAACCGCAAGGGGTACTTTTCAATGCTGCTGCAAGCCCTGGTGGATCACAAGGGACGTTTCACCAACATCAATGTGGGATGGCCGGGAAAGGTACATGATGCTCGCATCTTCAGGCACTCTGCTCTGTTTCGAAAGCTGGAGGAAGGGACTTTCTTTTCGGACCAGAAAGTAACCGTTGGGGATGTTGAAATGCCTATCGTGATCCTTGGGGACCCAGCCTACCCCTTAATGCCATGGCTCATGAAGCCGTACACAGGCAGCCTGGACAGTAGTCAGGACCTGTTCAACTACAGGCTGAGCAAGTGCCGAATGGTGGAATGTGCATTTGGACGTTGAAAAGCGCGCTGGCTTACTGACTCGCTCAGACCTCAGCGAAAAGAATATCCCCATTGTTATTGCTGCTTGCTGTGCGCTCCACAATATCTGTGAGAGAAAGGGGGAGACATTTATGGCGGGGTGGGAGGTTGAGGCAAATCGCCTGGCCGCTGATTACGCGCAGCCAGACACCAGGGCGGTTAGAGGAGCACAGCAGGGCGCGGTGCGCATCAGAGAAGCTTTGAAAATGAGTTTTGTGACTGGCCAGGCTACGGTGTGAAACTTCTGTTCGTTTCTCCTTGATGAACCCTTAGCCCCCCCCACCCGGTTCACTCTACTTCCCTGTAAACCAATCACCCCACCCTCCCCTCCCCACTTCGAGCACCGCTTGCAGAGGCAATAAAGTCATTGTTATTTCACATTCATACATTCTTTATTAATTCATCACACAACTAGGGGGATAATTGCCAAGGTAGCCCGGGATGGGTGGGGGAGGAGGGAAGGAAAAGGACACACTGCATTTTAAAACTTTAACTCTTATTGAAGGCCAGCCTTCTGATGCTCGGGCAATCATCTGGGGTGGAGTGACTGGAGGCCCCCCCACCATGTTCTTGGGCGTCTGGGTGAGGAGGCTATGGAACTTGGAGGAGGGCTGTTGGTTACACAGGGGCTGTAGCGGCGGTCTCTGCTCCTGCTGCCTTTCCTGCAGCTCAACCATACGCTGGAGCATATCAGTTTGATGCTCCAGCAGCCGGAGCATCGACTCTTGCCTTCTGTCTGCAAGCTGACGCCACTTATCATCTTCAGCCCGCAACTTGCTCTGTTCATCCCGCGATTCAGCCCGCCACCTCTCCTCTCGTTCATATTGTGCTTTTCTGTAGTCTGACATTGACTGCCTCCACGCATTCTGCTGTGCTCTATCAGCGTGGGAGGACATCTGCAGCTCCGTGAACATATCGTCCCGCGTCCTCCGTTTTCTCTTTCTAATGTTCACTAGCCTCTGAAGGAGAAACATTTTCAGCTGGTGGAGGAGAAGGGAGAGGTGGTTAAAAAAAGACATTTTAGAGAACAATGGGTACACTCTTTCACGTTACATTTTGCTGTTCACATTACACAGCACATGTGCTTTCATTACAAGGTCACATTTTTCCTCTTATAGTGAGGGCCTGCCGGTTTCGTGTGAGAGATCACTCACGCAGTGCCAGGCAACAGATTTCGGCTTGCAGGCAGCCATGGTAAGCCACAGTCTTTTGGCTTTTTTAACCTTCTTAACATGTGGGAATGGTTTCAAACAGCAGCGCCCTTATTTCCCATATCAAGCATGAATTGGGTTGGCCATTTAAAATGGGTTTGCAATGTAAAAGGAGGGGCTGCGGTTTCCAGGTTAACATGCAGCACAAACCCAACTAATCCCCCTCCCCTCCCAGACCCAATTCTCTGGGATGATCACTTCACCCCTCCCCCCACCGCGTGGCTAACAGCGGGGAACATTTCTGTTCAGCAGAGCAGGAACGGGCACCTCTGAATGTCCCCTTAATAAAATCGCCCCATTTCAACCAGGTGACCGTGAATGATATCACTCTCCTGAGGATAACAAAGAATGATAAGGAATGGATGTTGTCTGCATGCCAGCAAACACTGGGACCATACGCTACAATGCTTTGTTATGCAATGATTCCAGACTACGTGCTACTGGCCTGGCGTGGTAAAATGTCCTACCATGGCGGACGAGATAAGGCAGCCCTCCCCAGAAACCTTTTGCAAAGGCTTTGGGAGTACATAAAGGAGAGCTTTCTGGAGCTGTCCCTGGAGGATTTCCGCTCCATCCCCATACACGTTAACAGACTTTTCCAGTAGCTGTACTGGCCACGATTGCCAGGGCAAATTAATCATTAATCATTAAACACACATGGTTTAAAAGCAAGCGTAATATTTACAAAGGTACACTCACCAGAGGTCCCCTGTGTGCCCTCAGGGTCTTGGGTGAGTTCGGGGGTTACTGGTTCCAGGTCCAGGGTGACAAACATATCCTGGCTGTTGGTTTCTCCGCTTCCTTGCTGTTGTGAGCTATCTACATTACCTCCATCCTCATCTTCCTCGTACGAACCCTCTTCCCTGTGTGTTTCTCCAGTGAGGGAGTCATAGCACACGGTTGGGGTAGTGGTGGCTGCACTCCCTAGAATGGCATGCAGCTCCGTGTAGAAGCGGCAAGTTTGCGGCTCTGCCCCGGACCTTCCGTTTGCTTCTCTGGCTTTGTGGTAGGCTTGCCGTAGCTGCTTAATTTTCACGCGGCACTGCTGTGCGTCCCTGTTATGGCCTCTGTCCTTCATGGCCTTGGAGACCTTTTCTAATACATTGCAATTTCTTTTACTGCTACGGAGTTCAGCTAGCACTGATTCATCTCCCCATATGGCGAGCAGATCCCGTACCTCCCGTTCGGTCCATGCTGGAGCTCTTTTGCGATCCTGGGACTCCATCATGGTTACATGTGCTGATGACCTCTGCGTAGTCACCTGTGCTCTCCACGCTGGGCAAACAGGAAATGAAATTCAAAAGTTCACGGGGCTTTTCCTGTCTACCTGGTCAGTGCATCTGAGTTGAGAGTGCTGTCCAGAGCGGTCACAATGAAGCACTGTGGGATAGCTCCCGGAGGCCAATAATGTCGAATTTCGTCCACACTACCCCAATTCCGACCCGCAAAGGCCGATTTTATCGCTAATCCCCTCATCGGAGGTGGAGTAAAGAAACTGGTTTAAAGGGCCCTTTAAGTCGAAAGAAAGGGCTTCGTCGTGTGAACGTGTCCAGGCTTAATTCGATTTAACGCTGCTAAAGTCGACTTAAACTCGCAGTGTAGACCAGGCCTACCTCTTTGTGCCTCAGTTTTCCAATCTAGTGTTCTAGACACTAGGACACATTGCCTCTGTTGTATAGTAAAGGCCTGGTAAATGCCTCTGTTCCCATCCTAAAGGCAACAGGAGAAATGTCTATGATGTAGACCATAAAAGTTCTCTATAAAGTGTTTTTCTGAATAGGTTTACCTCTTTGAAGACTAGAGGATTGGCAAGACTGAAAATCGAACTTTATCTATATGGTGTCTCAAAACCTATTCTATCACTGGGTTAAGGCCCATGATAGAATAAGAACACTAGCTAGCTACAACCAGGTTTTAAAAAAATTAAATATTGTAACTATGTTTGAGACCCATTTACCTACACAGTTTTAGCCTGATATAAAAATCTAACGTAGACAGTGTTTTCCCCCCCACAAAATATATATTCCTAACAGAAACCACTGGCCCAACAACTCCATAGCACAGTTTCTAAGAATGCAATGAAAACAAGTATAAGAATGCCAGTGTTAATAATCAAGTTTTAGTGTATGTAGGGCCTTCAAGTGCCTCAAGAAAGTCACCAATTACAGGAAGAAGGCAACACACTTGGCATATCATCATTAAGACTGAGCATTTCTTTCCCACCTTCTTCAACCCTATATGGAAGGAACCCTTCCACCTATTGCAGGTCCTGAGCACTGATCACATACACTAGACCTACATTACTATAAAACAAAAGGCGAGATCATGCCACCTCTTATATCTACACATGGAGGGGTTCCACTTGATATGGATCACTCCACTTCAACATAAAGGGGAGACTCAAGTTTTAGCTCTGTTCTCCCTACACCCATACCCAAGAACCCAGTGGAGTCTTCTCTGTGTGGTTCACCATCCTCAATGGAGGGGGCAACTACTCAGTGGGCACAGGAGGGCAATTCAATTCATTCCCTTTCTGACCCTACAGAACTTATACAGAAAAATCAGGTTTCAGAGTGGTAGCCGTGTTAGTCTGTATCAGCAAAAACAATAAGGAGTCCTGGTGGCAACTCTTTTTTTTTTTTTTTTTTTTTTTTAAACAGAAAAATCTGTTTTTTCCATGATCAGAGATACTACCTTTTCAGTGTCACCCCACCCTGCACCCTTGAGGGCCTCCATAGGTTGATGGAGTTGTTCCTAGTAGCATGACTGCTAGAAAAGATCCAGGAAGGTGACCTGGAGCACAAAATCTCCAGATGGTTGGCCCTGTCCTCTCAGGGATCTGTAAGATTTGCAGGCAAGCCCCACCATTCTCACAGGGGGGATGGGGATGGTCATGGAGATTTTCACCAGGAAGTTGCTTTCTTCACCTTTCACAGGGGGGGGGAGAGACAATTTGGCTTCAGAATACTTGAACCATACCAGGTGCAAATTCTCCCATGATAAGGAGGATTCTTGCTCACCTGATGGCAATAACAATATTGACTTCTATGTAGCTCTTTTTCCCCCCCTTACAGTAAGCTTGTTAACAGTTAAGACATTTTAGTCCAATTTGGATACCTCTCAAATGATCCGTCAAAAAGACTAAGTGATTTATTCTACACAGTTAACTGCTATTATTTCACATCCAGATACAGCAATGATCTCATTCTAATGGGTGTTGCCTTCACAGCAGACACAAAATTTCTCCTTGCTGTCTATGGAATAAATATTAAACTATAACTACAAGTTTACTCTGTAGTACTGCTACAGGAATTAAAAATAATAAATTTCTTTAAAAAAAACTGAGCACAAGTGTTATAGTTTCCAGTCACTTGCAAAGCAGTTTGGACTATGGGTGAACAGACAGTCCAGTTTTCCAATCAGGTGACTATTTCTGAACAAAGATCAGTAAATTCATACTAACCACACCTCTGAACGCTCTTAATCAAGGGAACAGCTAAGAAATAAAACGGGAAACAGGTCCAGAAAAAATAATGAAATACCAAGAAGAGATAATAAAGACGTAAAAAGCTATGAAGGTCAGCAATGTTTATGAGGGAAGTAATACCATCACTACCACTGGAAATTAGTAAACCAGCTATGTTAGGTATCAGGAAAAAGTTTGAGGGACTTTGTAGTTCCAAAAGAGAATACCAATTAACGAGTTCTGACATGTCAGTCTTTAGAGGCAACACTGGGTGGGGGGGGGGGTGGGGGGGGGGGGGGGGGGAGGAGAGGAGACTGACTTAAAACCATGAAGAGAAACAGCTTTCCAACAGTACCCAGAAATATAATGCAGGCAGCAAGACATGATAATTAGGATTACAGTTTACACCGCTCAAGCTGAGCATTATAAAGGGAAGATTAACAGCTTAAAATATCCATTTAGTAGGACATGCTGAAAACTCAGCCAGTGAGAATGCCAAGCAATTTTGACAGAGTGCACTGTGCCTTACCATTCAGTACCTGTACTGTACAAATTCATATCAGGCGGCTCTCAGTACCATATCTGGGGGAGCTATCAAAAATGTCATTTATAACAGATACGTATTCACCTTAGAATTATTTTAGCATATCGTTCGACATGCCTACTGAACATCCTTCACAACACAGCCACTACATGTTAACCACACACTGTAGTAAACTTGGAGAATGCGGTGAATAAGGGGTATCATCATGTTTATTTTAATCGGGCTCTTACACCATTTTTAATACAACCAAGGGCAAAACAAGAAGTATTTTTGTTGACATAATTGAGTTTGATTAACAGCAAATCCCCTCCCCAAAAATCATTCACCCACATGCAAACAGACCTCTCTAAAAACATCATTTGAGGCATATGGCTTCTTAAATAGATTCTTTTCCATAGAGTCATGATCAGGACTGGGTCACAGAACTCTTAGATCTTATCTTGGGTTTGACACTAGGCTTCTTTTGCTATCTTGGGTGAATCATTAGGTGTCTCTGCCTCAGTTCCCCCGACATCTATAAAATGGGTAACAGAAATCACCTAACCTCACAAAGGCATTTTGTGCTTTTATGTTTTCAACATGCTTTGAACATAAAAGTGCTAAATACTTTGAAAATATTATGTTTTCTTTCATTGCAAAATAAAGTTCTACAGTAAATATGTATTTGTTTTGACCCAAATAGCTATAGAAATCTGTACGTTTAACATAAAATGGCCAAAGTCCCATATTTTCAACTATATGGAAATCAATTTGAGAGAAAAGATTTCAAGTAAATGAAATGAAACTAAACATCAATAAAAAGATGGATCATGGGGGAGCAGTAAAAGGGAGCTTTATTGTTTTAGACTGCTTAACAGGTTTTATCTCCTGTGTTGCTGTTCTCTCTCGGTTCATCAAGCACAACCATGGTCTTTCAAATATTGGTTGTTTTGGGTCAAGAGCATCCAAGCTCTACCCAACTGAAAGCCATGTTGCCAGGAACCAGAGGGCTGCAACTATTTTACTTTAAATGGAGTAGATTACAGTGCTTCTCAACCAGAGCAGAGATGTCACATTGCAGGGACTACAATTCCCAAAATTTAGTGCTCCATCCTGCACTAAGCAGTTAGGTCAGATCATTCTGTAGAAGATGCAGCACTGTATGCTGGGACCTGTAATCTCAGAGTTGTACTTCCATACTAAAGAAGAGGTGGCTGTAGGACGTATATTTGATCCCCCACTTTGGGTGAATTAGCAAATTATACAAGTACTCTCCCTTCTCCAAGAACTATTAGAACAGTTTCACCAACAACCCAGGTAGCAACTGGATGACAGCAACCAAAGACACTGGGAGAGCAAATAGCATTGTACAAGGACATTCCCCAATGCATACCAAACATTTAGAATGAATGAATGAGAGAAAGAAAACTGAAAAATAACTAAAGAACTGGCTTTTAAGAGCTTAATGACAAAAGAGATCAAATGGTATTTTAGATATCTTATTAGTGCCACAATTAAAACAGAAACAGTCAAAATTTCCTTACCATCCAAATCTTGGTTGCTGTGGAAAGTTTGCCATGTTCAGCAAACATCCATCCATGATAGGAAAGCAGCATCTTCAGTGAGTATCGCATTGTCATAATAAGGGCTACCCACAGCCCTGTGCCAAAAAGCATCCCACTCACAATGTTCTGCGTTTGGTTGGACATATAACCACTATTTAAAATAAAAGTCAGTTTACGCCAATTAATGTCAGAAGAAGTAAAACAATGTAGAAGAACTACAAAAGTGCTAACATGAGCCCTGCTTGTTCCCAGTGACTAGCTACATTAAGCCCTATATAGAGGTCCTATAGCTAACCTTTCACCAACAGATTTCTGGGAGAATTAGAGGGTTCTTTGGTCCATTAAAGTCATTCTCCATTGTGTGGTGGTGAATTCCTCCGGCATAGGCAAACTCCATTGGGATAGGTCTGCCACCTCCTTTGCCAACCACCCTACATAAGAGCAGTTGTGTGCACATATGTAAGGGCTATTCTGGATGCAGGGGATGATTAGGATGGGGAGGAAATAAGGTGTGTGCGCAGGAGCTCCAATATGCCTAGTTCCTCACTGGTGTACGTCCCTAGGTTTCATCATAGGGTTGACCTTGAGCAACAGAAATTGAGGTAAAAGATGTTCACAGTAGTTTCCTTTGTGTAAATGCAGGTTGTTAGATCTTTTACTAATCTAGGCAAACTCAAAGAGGAGAGTGGCTGAATGACAAAGGGAAGTTTCTCACTCTCTACAGATGATCCTTCCTGCTCAGAGGTGAGACACACTGGAGGGTGCTGTGATGCAACTTGTACTTCAGCTGTCAATGCAGTACCTAGACTGTGGATAAACCAACTTCACTTTTTGAGGCCACTGCCAAGCTAGTCTCTTTCTACGTGCTAAGTCCACTTTTTTCAATTGAGAGAGAGAGAGAGAGAAAAAGTATGGATCAGAATTTTCTCTGGGGCATCAATTCTCCAAATCCTTAAAAATGACTATTAAAAAGGGAGCTTTAAATAATATTTAAGTATTAGTAGCATCTTTTCCCACACACTTCCTCTCATCGTGCTGTAGGAATAGAGAAGAGGATAAATCTGTTCTCATTCACCCTGGATTTACACTCCTAAGTCACTAGAAAGGTCCAACATGATTTAACATAATTCACCCAGATTCCTCAGTGACTGCATACACAAGATGTGCAGAAAAGTGTGTTAAAATGGTAGTAACTGAGAGAAAGGTAGCACTAAATGATTTGACCTATTAGCCTTACCACTATATAAGAGAACAAATTCCTTCCTTCAGTCACAAGTACAAAAGAGTTTGTGGTTTCATCCTTGTCTCATTTGTGCATATCAGAAAACTACCACACACTCTGCCACTACTAAGAAAGGCCCAGAGCCGGAAGAGAAGTATGTTGCAAGTCAGGATTGTGTGGGTTCCATCCCGCACAAGACTAACTTAGCAGAAGATGCTGTAGAAAGCTTGCCTCATGTCTACCAGTGCTTTGCTTGGCTGTGGTCTGTATTATTCCTCCTCTGACAAGGAACATTGGGGTAAAAAATACCATATAAAAGATGTTAGTGTTTATACCTTGTGTGTGTCAAATATATGTGGAATTCATAAAACAATATGCCCATCCATGCTTGGCACGATAAGAATACTTTTATTTAAATATATAGTGTCAAAAATGCAGTTTATCATACACATACTCCCAACCACATTTGAGACACTTGGTGGTCTTCTGAAAATACTAACTGAAGTTATATTTCCAATCCAGCTAGTGAGATACATGCAATAGCTTTCTAAAGCAATAAATAAGAGGCCTAAATTGATGCTCACAAGCTTCTGCATGACTTTGGCCGACTGGGCTTACAGTATTTACTGATACTTCCAAATAGCTCTGGCTACCAGTAGCCTAATACTTACCTAGCTCAACAAGTCAAAGAAGGTTTAAATCAATTTCTACAGTATAAATAGAATCATGGCAACATTTTGTAGTCAACCGTACTTCATACCTAAACAGAGACATGGATATAGTGTCCTGATATACATGTCAGTCTGCAGGTGAAACATCCCATTGAGATATCTTCACTTATTTTTTTATTTTCTTAAAATTGTGAATGAATTTAGCACTCAGAGGTACGTTGCCTAAGCCAGGCACATTGTAGGGCAGGGTTGTACAAGATTCCTCTTTACAGGCTCTGTTAATGTACTTCAGTCCTGTCCACAACACCTGTGCTGTCTGTTCTCGGATGAAAAGCTATCAGTTGTACTCCTCAGATAATACTCATGCTAATAAAATGAGGTGGTAATACCAACATGGTGACTTGCACATTATATACTGTATTATGATTTAGTTCTTTAACTTAAAACTTGGTATGTGAAAGTCTATTAGATTATACATCTGTTTGACAAGAGAAATGCTGGTTTGCATAAAAAACTGATTCATTCAGAAGAAATAGGTACTAGTCTACTTA
The DNA here is from genome assembly GCF_027887155.1 of Malaclemys terrapin pileata. Taxonomy (NCBI): domain Eukaryota; kingdom Metazoa; phylum Chordata; order Testudines; family Emydidae; genus Malaclemys; species Malaclemys terrapin. Next base: position 38,128,216 of record NC_071508.1, read on the forward strand.
CGTTGTATCAAGGGTCCGGTTGATTTTAGCTATTATTCCTAAAGAAGGATCAATTCTGGCATACATTGTTGACATCACTCCCACTACTACAATAAGCCAACTGGATGGGCTAGCAGGATACACGCCTGTGATAATTCCATTCTGGAAAAACAGAATCCCTTACTTAGCCTTCCCATACGAAAGTCATTTATTTCACAATACAAAAAAAAAAAAATCTTAATTATACAAATAGCTTTTAAGAGGACACTAACATTAGAATCCAACATTTTTCTTCCAAATACACGTCTAACTCAGAACAAGGAGATGGACACAGATGAGAAGACTAGATTGGGAGAAAGAAGCAATTGTGATTCAGAAGCTGTTATACCCAGATGATGCATGAAATGAGCTTAGAGAGATTCTCAGTTATATATCAAATTATATATATGTTCACCCAAACTGCAAGCCTTGTGCAAGCGTGAAGCAGAACCAGGAGGGCTGCACTTTGCAGTGGGGAAGACTGCTAAAGAGAGGCTAAAATGAATGGACCTCTTTAGCACAAATAACTCTTTAATGGAACATCCACTTCATCTGAAAATGGCCTCTCTAAAACAGATGCTCAGTGTGGCAGCAACATTTTATCAATTTGGATTCTAAAAACACAGCTAAGTTTTCTATATAATTAAAACAGTGCTCTACACACAGTTACATAAGAATCCCAAGTATACTTCTAGATTTATAATAGAACTATTTTAGAAAGTAATTTCAGTATTTCACATACAGTTATGTCAGACTACAGTCTGTCAACACTAATAGTAATAATGCATAAATAAGCATAATGTAAAAACAGACATTTGGAAAAAAGCACAGTGAATACACAACAATCTAGACCCCAATACTTAGAATTTAATGTAAAACCCAGATTTTACTTTTTAAGTGTTCCACGCATCAGAGATCCACTATCTATTTCTTAGTTTAATTTACTAGAATACATTTGTGTAACATCAGAATCTTCAAGAAGTCATGTTTTCATGAATATTTGTTTTGACAGTTTGGAAACTTAATTTTGACAGCAAGTATGCACAATCACGGTTTTACTGTAAATTCTTATGTATGTGAAAATTTAGACATGGGAATAATTCAGTGAGGCTTCTCTTTAAGTAATGAGAAGCATACACGTTTGGAAGACTGGGGCATAGAAGAGCCAAAATTTTGTTTAATCAAGAATGACAAACTTTTCTCAATCTGAAATGACTACCTACTCTAATTTAAACACTATGTTAGTTCACTCCCGGTTTTCTCATTAACAATATGACCACCAAATGTGACAACCCAGGTTATGCTACTTCTGGGTATTTTGGGATTTGGACTATTGTTAACTGAAGAGAGAAGGAAGAACCCTACCATTAGATTTATTTAATTTTACTCATGGGGGAATTCTGCACCACTGTACAATGCAGAATTAGCGCAGAATTAATGTTCTGTGCAGAATTTCACTTCCCTCTGCAGAATGGTGCTGCAGAGCTGCTGGCTGCCATTATGGGCAGCTGGACCCAAAAGAGGCCAGCTCACAAATACAGGACACTGCCGGGGGAAGGAGGAGGGAAAGGGGATGCTGGAGGGTTTCCGGCAGTTGCGTTCCCAGCACATCCTGAAGGAAGGAGGCAGCATGCAGGAAACTCTGTACGTGCCCGGGAGTTAACATCAGGCTGTCTCGCTCTCTGGATCCCTGGGTGGTACGGGGGGTGGGGGGCATCATGCAGCTCTTCTCTGGGGGGTACTGGGCTGGGGTAAGCCATGCAGGTGGGCTCTGGGAGGTAGAGGGTGTGGGTGTCTGAGACCGGAGGGGCAGAGTTAACCCCCAAAATGTGCCCATTTGGCATGTGTGACACACCCATACTGAGGTGTCCAACAAAAGCATAATAGAGAAACAGGAACTGGGTTGTCGTAGGAGTTTCATTAATTCTCTACTCCTGGGGGGAATCTCTTTTGTTGTCTGTATTGTTACAGACATACTGGCTGACAGGTATTTGAAATAAATTAGCAAAATAATTGAAACTCGTATAATTATGTAGTGTTATATAGACAAATAAAATATACAACATTTTTAATTTTTGGCACAGAATTCCCTCAGGGGTAAAATTTAGAACAGCACCGGGGCCTCATATATAAAAGGCCAATAAAAATGCCTCAAGGTTAGCCTTCACATAGCTATTTTACTGTTTCCACAAAATATCACTCAGTGCTAAGTTCTTCAGCATAACTCAATGTTTGCACTTATAACTGAGAACAAAATTGGCATGTTAGAATAAAAAGACTTTGATTAAATCAGGATGAATGATGATCATTTTCCATAGCTACATCAATATTTAGTTCTACTCATGCAAAATCCAAGCAAGTTTTAAAAATACCAAATAGGTTTGGATTATGCATTCAAACCTACAGGAACTCAATACCTTGAATCTGATGAACTTCTTTTTCCAGGAATGGAGACCAGAAAGATAGATCTGTCTGAGAGCCTCATGGCTCATTCGCAGGTCAATCCCATCTGGAGTTACTGTAAACTGAAACGCTACTGCTTGATGGGCTTCTGCCATTTTCAAAAAGTGTTCTGCCAAAAGAAAAAAGTTAAAAATTACATAAAACAAATCTGATTTTACTATCCCAGAGGAACTACTGGTCCAGAAGCTACTCCATTTCCAGTGAAACATCCCTGGCTTGCTTAATTTCCCAATTTTTTGGGAGATATCATGAAGTGGGCTGCAAATATGTACAGTACTACCCAATTCCATATGGCCTATTTCAGACAGATGGCCCGTGCAATAGAGGAAATCTCAGTAGATGATCTAATGTTCCCCTTCTATAAATAGGAGTCTTATCTTCTCCCAATTATATTAGGTTTTTCCACTGGTAAAACTAACCAAATGGTGTGTATATCTGCAGAATGGAGGTAGCGTATGTCTGCTATATATTCGTTTTAAAAGATTTTAGTTTTAATATAAAGGGATTAGGTAATAAGCATTTTAAAAATATTTTTAATCTGAATGTCTCAAATATACAGGCATATTAGCTCCCATGGAAAAATAACCTAGCCTCTCCAAAAGTTCAGATTTAAGAAAAAAAGTGATGCAATGAGAATCACCTCATCAGTATGAGCCCTGAAAACAAACAGTGTCTGTTGCTTAGATTACTACACCCCTAGAGACACGGAAAAATCTCATGGCAATAGTTTTCCTTCAGCAACAGTGTTTTCCCCAGGAATTGAAATTAGGGAGGTGGTAGTGTTTGAATATATGGGGGGGGAGGGGAAGGGGGATAGCTGACATGGGGTGAGACCATTAAGGCGAAGGTGGGCTGTATGGCACAATAATAAAAACTGAAAAATGTTTCACGACCATTTTATTAGATTTAACTCCTGTTTCAAAATCATCACACAAATTAAAGTTAGCTACTCAATCCTACTATGAAGCATGTACTACATCTACATCCTTCTTGATTTCCTGTTGTAATTTTGCACAACTCTGTTAATGAACTTCTCGAATGCAGTGCATTCATCTTTGGTGGCTTCTCATGTGTCTGGTACTTCCGGTTCTTTGTGATATGCTCATGATTAGGCAGAAGGCAGAATGAGGAAATTCAATGAGGAAAAAGAATGTTCAACTATAGCTGTTGTGACTGGGAGTAGCAAGAGATGAATTCCTACTTCTTTCATCACAGGAAACATAGCACAAAGATTGGGTCGAACTACTAGTGATGATAAAGAAGAAGTTGAAATCAAATCTTCATTCATTCATCATATGATATTCCACTCTGCGTTTAAATTCTCTGTTCTGTTCTGATCACATAGCAGCCCCATTGGCAGTAGTGCCTCACTCCACTCAACTGTTGGTGTTTTATAAGACAGGCATCTGTAAAAGCCGAATAGAGGTTTAGTAGAATCTAGAAGTTGCTGTTGTAGATTTGTAAGAATCAAGTCTGTGTACTTCTTCAGCTGTCTTAACAAGCACTTTTTGTCCTCTTTAGTCAACTTCTGAACTGAAGTCTTTGCTTCTTCCAGTATGTTTTCAATGGCTCTCTTGCCGATTGATCTCAGTGTAGCTTCTACTGCTTGACAAAGATCTACTACTGTTGTACCAGATGCCTGGATGGCATTGTTTAATAACTCAAGTGGTTTCAACAATAGACTTACTAGAGAGAATGGCAACAGTCGTCTACTTTTGCTACTAAGTTCAGAGTTCACCAGCCTCACTACTTAGATCCGTCCCATCTTGGTAGATACTTTCCAAAGTCAATAATAACGGTTGCTGTAATTTTAAGACAACAGCCAAGGATTGCTCATGAGAAAGCCAGCAGGTTTTCTCAGGTTGGACTCATCTGAACTTCAGTCCTAGTGTATCTTCTATTTTTTCCCAAGATGCTCAGTCTTTGTGGACTCTTGCTGAAAAAAAAAAAGTATAACAAACACATACAGCCGATATGTCTTCTTCTATAACCTGAACATCTAGAAATGCATCTACTGGCCTACCACTGATATCAAGATAACGTACGCAATGACTTAATACTTGATGCCCATTTGCATCAGTGCATTCATCGGCCATGTATGCACATTTTCTGAATGTGGTGAGAGTTCTTCACTTTTTCAACTGCTGAGTCTTTCACTGTTGCACCATATGCTTCTAACCAGTCAGTTGAGTTTCTTGCAGAAAGATAGTGAGCCTCTGCTGGTGTTGGTCGGAATCAATGTCCAATTTCAGAATTAACAAGTGACAATGCACTTAACATTGGTCCTCAGTTTGTAGTGTGTGGTATCTCTTGCTTAAATAGAAAGTATGATGAGACAGCCATGTTTGTTTGCATAAACTGTGTTGTCTCTCCAGCACTATTAACAGCCTCATTAAGTACTTCTAAATTGGCTCAGACAGTGACTGGTTTATAAGGTTTTCTGCATGTCAATGAAGTCCACAGGCTTGGTATTTTGCAGCCTTTTCACAAAGGTTGTCAGCATTGGTTTGCTGATCAGTCTGGCAAACCAAACTCCTTCACTTTCACTGTATAAATTCATGGTATGCCAACATCTTGAATACTGTGTGCAGTTCTGGTCACCCCATTTCAAAAATAGATATATTGCAGTTGGAAAAGGCACAGATAAAGGCAACTAAAATGATTAAGGATATGGAACAGCTTCCACATGAGGAGAGATTAAGATTGGACTTTTCAGCTTGGAAAAGAGACAACTAAGGGGATATGATAGAGGTCTATAAAATCTTGACTGATGTGGAAAAAGTAAATAAGGAAATGTTATTTACTACTTCACATAACACAAGAACTAGGGGTCACCCAATAAAAGTAATAGGCAGCAGGTTTAAAGCAAACAAAAGGAAGTATTTCTTCATACAACACACAGTCAACCCATGGAACTTTTTGCCAGGGGATGTTGTGAAGGCGAAAACTATAACAGGGTTCAAAAAAGAACCGTATATACTCGATCATAAGCCAGTTCATTTATAAGCCGATCCCTGCAAGATGGATAAGTAAAAATGGAAAATTTTTATAACCCGTTCATAAGCCAACCCTATAATTCAGGGGTCAGCAAACGTTGGTTCCCAGGCCATCAGGATAAGCTGCTGGTGGTCCAAGATGGTTTGTTTACCTAACATGCCAATTTTGTTTACCTCGAGCGTCTGCAGGCACGGAGGTAAACTTAGTAAACAAAGTGTCCCGGCGCGCCTGCTGCTTCCCCTGACGGGCCGGGACAGCAACTGGTGGGGAAATTTTTTGTGGGGAGGGAAAAAGCTGGGAGTCAGGGGAGTAACCCCTGCGACCACCCCCCACATGACCCCATCCTTAGCCCGGGACCCCCACACTCTCCCCATCCCATCCCTTCTCACCTATCTGGGGAGGGCTAGGGGAGGATGTCTCTGACCTGGCTGGAGCTGTTCCAGCAGGCCAGACCGGGCAGTGCGCCCGCAGCATGTTCTAGCGGGCTGGGTGGCGTGGCCACAGTGTGCTCCGGCAGGCCAGGGGGCGTGGCCACAGCATACTCCAGAAGGCCGGGCAGCACGGCCATACCATGCTCTGGGGGGTGGGGCCGGGCGGTGCGGCTGCAGCTGCTTCAGAGACTGGGGGGAGAGCAACGTGGCCAGAAGTGGAAAGTCTCTGGCCCCGTCTCTTCCCTTCTGTCTCTGCAGACTGTGCTGCCTCTCCTTGCTCCCTCTGTTGGGGGGAGTGGCTGTGTCCCATCTCTCCCTCTCTATACCCGTTCATAAGCCGACCCCCTTCTCTGGTGCTTCCTTTACTAAAAAAATTCAGCTTATGAATGTGTATATACGGTAGATAAGTTCATGGAGGATAGGTCCATCAATCGCTATTAGCAGGATGGGCAGAGATGCAACACCATGTTCTGAGTGTCCCTAGCTTCTGTTCTCCAGAAGCTGGGAGTGGACAACAGGGGATGGATCACTTGATAATTGCTCTATTCTTTTCATTCCCTTTGAAGCACTTAGCATTGGCCAATGTCAAAAGACAGGATATTGGGCCAATGGTCCGACCCAGTATGGTCATTCTTAGGTAAAAAATAATAATAATAAAAATGTTTAGTACAGAAACTCCCCAAGATAACGACCTCTCGAGATAGCGACAACGTGAGATAACAACCTTGGCAAATAACGCATTTTAAAAATCTTGGCCTACTAGAAAATGTATATTTATTTATTTCCCAGTCACAAATCTAGCATTCTGGAGCAAAATCACTAAAACATGCACCTCTACCCCGATATAATGCTGTCCTTGGGAGCCAAAAAATCTTACCACATTACAGGTGAAACCGCGTTATATCGAACTTGCTTTGATCTGCCGGAGTGTGCAGCCCCGCCCCCTCGGAGCACTGCTTTACCGCGTTATATCCGAATTCGTGTTATATTGGGTCATGTTATATCGGGGTAGAGGTGTAGTCCAACAGACAAATGTTCCTTTAACATACTCCTCCCTTCTCCCTCCACTGCACCTCACTCGTTGTTGTCCTTGGTCAATGGAGACCCAGCGTTCAGAGGTGCTTTCACATGAGTTCACCTTCCACCCTGAGAGGGGCAGGAGAGAGAAGGCATCTTGCTCATTCCTCCAGCCGCTTGCCACTCACGCCAGCCGCTGTTGTCCATCGTGCCACTGTTCACGCCACCGCTCCTGCGCCATCATCTTCTGCTGCCACCTGCCACTATGACCTCTATGAATCAGTCTACTGAGGTTCCACCCAGCTTTCAGTGATGGAACCTCACTGCTAGTGCAGGCTGGGCAAGGTCTTCCACAGAACCGCTACCCTACAGCAGATCTAAGCACTTAGACCTAATTATCAGTTATTTCAGCTCTAGTGGTCACTTAACAAAAACAAAAAACTCTCAGTGGAGCCTAATCAGCTCTATCTTTAAACAGGGGAAGGGGGGAGTTCAAATTGTGCCTGTGACTCTTAGGCAGAGTCCACACCAGTAAGCAAAACACCTATCCCCACCCTCTCTCTCCCCCCACTGGGAACTGCCATCCAATCCCTTGCTTAGTGAGTGCAGTTCAGTTGAGGGTGACTAGTGTTTAATTTGTAATGAAAGAAGTGCTGGGGCTCAAGAAAGTTTTTTACTTTCATAACTGATGTGGCAACCCCAGAAGTCCTGCAGCTATGAAATACCAAGCCTAGATGTGCCGGGGCTCAGACTCAGCAAAAATTTAGCACTAAGGGTGACCCCCTAAGTCACGACAGGCTAAGTACAGTTCTGCTGCCCTTTACTTAAACAATAAGGATAACAACATTTCATTACCCCTATGACATGCAGTGTTGCCAATTTAGTAACTATTGGATCACTGGGGAGGTATTGGGGAAATTCAGGGGAGTGTAGGGAAATCCCTGTTCAGCAGTCCTTCCTCATAAAGAGAGGAACTGCAGCTTCCCAACCAAACTACTGCTTTTTTAAAATGTTAAAAAAAAAAAAAAAAAAAACCTTTCAGAATAAATACTGGTTGTGTAGCCAAAAAAAAGCTTCCTTGTGAATATTTAACTATCTTAAAAACTACAGAGAAAAGACAGCTTCCTTGAAGCCCTTTTCTTTAGGGGAATTCTCTTCTGCTTCTCTGAAGCCAATTTAATAATCTGCTCCATGCATTCCCCTCTTCCACATTTCTGAAGCAGTCACATGTTTGTCAGTAAAGTAGGTAGAAGGGCACAGCTCAACTGAGCATGCGTTTTATTCATCAACTCGATTTGCCAATGTTTAGTAACACAGATGCCACACCACTCATTCAAACCAAGAGCAAAACAATCATTCATTTTAGCTGCAGGAAAACTGGTAGTCAGCAAAATGTTTCCATACAGTATATGCTAATAAGCCTCACCCCAAACAGTGAACCACAAAGCTAGGGTGTTGGTGACTCTCTTAGGACTCAGCAAAATCTTAGAGTATTAAAAAGTTGACTATGATTTTCAAAAAAATGTCATTTTGAAACAGAACTTCTTCATTTCCGTGTTCTTTAAAAATACATTCACATCCATACAAGTGTAAAGAAATCTTACACTTTCCTCCTGAAAGGACATTGTAAGACTTGCCTGTTCCACACACACTCCTGTTTTCTATCTTACTGAAACCAGCTGAAGTTAGACCACTTGTTCAAAGCAAGGTTAAAAAAAGGGAACCACAGTTCAGCATGCTTTTTCTCTATTATAACAAAACAACAGTGGATACCAGCCCAGCTGGTTTTCCCAAGCAAGAAAAAAAAACAACAAATAATACTGCTGACCTCTCCAGCTAAATCTACCTGTTAATCCTGCCCACTATGTTATCTTTGTGACTCTTTAGGACATTTATACTGCCCAATCAAAGGTTAACTTTTAACCAGACGTGCCCCTGACCCATATTCCCCTATAATTTCAGGGAACAACTGTTAAACAGCCTTTTTACCTTTGATGTATGTAGTGTGGTTGTAGCCATCTGGGTCCCCCCAGGATACAAGGTAGGTGAGATATCTTTTACTGGACCATCTTCTGTTGGTGAGAGAGACAAGCTTCCAAGCCCTGAAAGAGAGCTCTTTTTGGCTTGAAAGCTTCTCTCACCAACAGAAGCTGGTCCAATACAATATATTACCTCACCCACTTTCTCTCTCTGTATCACCTTTTATGTCAGAGAGCACAAAGTAAAATGCTGTGTTAAAAAAAAAACAGGATCTTAGATTTGAAAAATAAATCATCATAAACCACAAAGAAGGCAGTTACAGGACCCGTTCATTTAATCAAGTGTATAAAAAAAGGCACTTGGAGTTAGGAAGTGGACATCTGAAAAATGTTATTGCATGTTCTAGTGAACAAGCTCCTAGAACACAGCAGAATAACCACTATCTATATCTGAAACAGCATCACGTTCATTGAGAAAAGATTTAGTCTAACTAAACGTGTTAGAAAACATTATATACAAAGGGGGCATTTAGCATCAGGCTCTTCTGTAGCAGAGATTTTTTTGGGAATGTTATTGGTAGAAAGAACCCACTCTTCATTCACAGATCTAATGACTGTGTAGGGTGGGAGAATACAAAAGGCAGCTGAAGATCACCTCCCCTGTTCCCCCTCCCCCCCAGCTCCCTTGCCCTTAATGAGATATCCAGGCACGCTCCACCCCTGCACTCATTTTAGCCACTTGCTTCCCACCCATTTTATGGCCCATCTGCTACAGAACCAGAAAATTCTTTGGTTTCCCCTGCTGTAGCAAAGGCCTGCCACTTCCTCAGTAGTCAAGAGGCCAAACCTTTCTGAGTCACAGTACATTTTAAAACATTTAAATAGAAGAAACCAGACATTTTAAGTAATAATAATAGCAGTAATAAGAGCTCAGAAGATGCAAATTAGTAAATGCAAAGCAACTGAATAAAACAGAAGTGCAGATTTCTAAGGCTACAAGGTTCAGCCATATCTCAATATCTGGTGAGTGAGTGTATCACCTCCAAACCAACTTAACAATTTATGAAGTGGTCTCCTCAGTATTTTAATAATATTTACAGATTATTGTGAAATGTGTGCTCTGTACATAAATGCTAATTAAATGCCTGATGACAAACTAAGTACACAAAATGAAAAAAGGCTCTTCTACTATTCTCTTTTCAAGATCAAAGGTTAATGATTCCTTGGAGAAACAGTAAGTAGAGAATGCAGTCTCGTCACAAGCAGCGAGCCCAGAGAATATCAGTGAGACCTAAAAATACACTTGCAACTGTGGTGGATTAGGTGAGCACTTGTGGCAAACAGCAGCAGTGGAGATAGAGAGGCGAGAAAGTGATACTGACAAGTTACAGTTACATTGTTTAAAGAGTTTGGGAGAGGGGCATCACTGGAAAGTACATTAAATCCAATTCTCGTTAGAAAGTCGACTGCATGCTCATTTTCATTGAGCCACATTAAACTTTCAGTTTAAAACTGGAATCTAATAGGCCTTGGGAAATGTCGTGCAATTGGCCAGAGTCTTTGCCTGTTCTGAAGCAGCTATATTTCAAAAGAAAAACCACAAGAGTGAAGCCTTTATCGCTATAAACATGCACAGAAATAAGAGTTACTTCACAAACAGATGTTATCAGAAGAAGTTATACATGGTAGAACATACGTTTTAAGAGGCATCCCAGTTTTCTGAGCAGATTCCAACCATGGGAATTGTTAAACTTTAGGTTCTTCAGAAACAACGAGCCAATCATTTTCTTCCTCATCCCTTTCTTCAAAGTAGTTAGAAAGGTTATTTAAATTATCTTATGGGTCAGACACTTTTCCAGTTATTGGAAGGAGAAAAGAAACCCAGAAGTAATATAATTTCTTGTTTGCCTTTGCTTTGACAGTTAACTGGCATATCATTTGGCTGGACCAAGTTAAAACTCAGCAACACGCTCTAGGGTTGACACAGTTTGGCATTTAGAATAGGGCATGGTAAGTCCAAGGTTTTGGACTAAACCTAGTGAAACCCAAGGCTGTAGCAAGATTCAGAAATGCTTCAGTTATGTCTATGTTCCAAGATTATGTTGGGTGCTTCAGTGTTATAACCAAGGGCCACAGTACTGCAGTTAAGGCAGGTAGCTACTGAAATAATAGTACTGAAAGAAGTTTGAGCTTCCTGCAATTATCTTAACTTGATATTAAACAAAAGAGAATATTTTCACCGTTGATGACACTAGAAACAGCCAACTAATTTTCTTAATTAGTGCAGCTGAACATACCTTTAACATAGCAGGTATGTAAAGTGCTTTAAAAGGTCTACAACATTTACTAATTAAGATTGATAACATCCTTTCCAGGTAGTGGCACTACTCTCAACAGATGGGAAAACTTAAATCTTTGTACCTTACTTCTGAACATGACCTTTTTCCATGTGAATATTTAACTATCTTAAAAACTACAGAGAAAAGACAGTTATATTGCTAGAAACTAAGAAACATTGTGCCTGTGTGATTTGTGAAATTGTTTCTACTTGTTCTATCTGCAGCAAAGGCAGGTTAGTAAGCCAAACATTTTTTCAGTGACCTTTTTTGTGTCTTGACATATGATATAAAAATAAATAAGTCCAAGTAGATTATAAATAAAAATCTCCACACAAATTTTACAAATTGGAGGCAGATGGAAGAATCCTCAGAGTATGCCAAAATTCTCTTCAGATTCCTGTTGTTGTGGCTCATAAGTGTATTAGTCAAGACTTTCTATGCCAGCTAAGCAAAGTATACAAACCATGTCATCCTGTAGCAACTGACTTAAGGTAGACATTCCAGCTGGCAGAAAAACTGCAGTAGCTAAAACACAACACAGTCAGTACCAGCGTTTCAGAATGACTTACTATTATGCAAGATTACTTCCACTTTGCCATCAGTTTCACAGTTTAATAGTAAGCAAGTATTTTGCACAGTCATTCCAGCAATCTCTTTTCCATTATAACCAACAGATGAACTGCAAAAAAATTATACTGCAAGATCTCACACAGCAGTAATCATTAGCCTTAATCAAAATATTTTCACCTGGATGTGGGTTTTGATAAAGGTCATATGCCACAGCACAGCAAAAAGGTGCAAACACTGCTATTTGCCTTATTTTTCCCTTATCTCAGGAATTTACCATAGTTTCTTTCAGCTAAGTACAGTTGGGTGGAAAGAAAAGCATAATCATCACAGAGCAGAAAACATGAGAGTCATTCACCTGGCAGTTCAGAGATGAGGTAGTGGAACAGCCCGCCTTGCTGCCTCTTCAGATCTCCAACAAACTGGCAGTAAGCTCCAAAAGAAAAAATTAGTAAAAAACAAATCTCATTCTCTTCTGACATTCCTGTTTTTTTCATATGCAAATTCATTTTCAGAAACCAGGTCCTATTCCTTATGAATAAGGTCCACAGTTCCAATAGACATCTCACTCTCAGCAATTATTCACGCTCTCCCATAGCAAAGTGACCACCTCATCATCATTACATCAAAAATACAGCACTTGATTCACACAAAAGTAAAATGCTGGATTTTTATAGTTCTGTAATAATTTTCTTAAAATATAACTATGATTACACATACATCAAGCTGAACTCCCTTATATGTCTATCCCAGTTTGGATGCTGCAGAAGAACTGAAGTCTATCAACTCATCTTGTTTGATGTTTCTGTGAAACACAATCTGTGAAGCACAATCAGGCCCACTGCTCCCTCCCTGTCTGCTACCATTGCTGTTAAACTATTGGGCTGCATCTACACTTGCAAAAATAGTAATAATTATAATCTTTCAAATCACCGTTAGTGCAGTTCACAAGCTATTTGTGTGCATGTGTGTCTGCAAGAGCAGACTTAACTCTGCCCATTGCCCTGCTAGCACTCTACCCTTGCCAGCTGCATAGATACTGCAGTCAAAAGTGCAAAGTAAACAGAAAAAAGTGAAATACATTTTTTCTTATGTCTTTCAATTTTACAAGTTGTGGGTATTATTTTTAATAGCAAGAACAAGATTTTCAGGTAAAAATGTGATTTTCAAGTTGGTGGCCTTTTACAATGTGGTCTACTTTATTAAAATGTTTGTAAACTTATCAACTTGAAATAGATAAAATATGCTTCAGAAAACAAAGTCAGATGAGACAGCCAGCAATTCATTTTCATATTGTAATTATCAAGTTACTTCAAACAGATGATGCAAGTTTCAAATCAAATGGCTATCAACCAGTAAAATCAATTAACTGAAAAGTCAAAACAACGGCAAGTTTTCTAAGAGAAATAAAAATTACCTGTCAATTTAGAATATAGGAAAGAGAGAAAAATGAAAAAGATGTAGGGGGCACTATGCAAAATATCTCAAGGCTGTGCCTATAATAGGATTTCCCCCCATAAAGTTTCCAACATTGCTATGAAAATTTTAGCTCTACTGTGGTAACAATGATGGGAGGAGGAGCACTAGTGCAGGGTTTCTCAACCCAGGGATCAGAACCCAAAATTAGGTTGCCAGAATGTTTCAAAGGGCCACGTGGTAGCCCCTGTCCTATGGGGCTGGTTGGGTTCATCTCCCTGCTCCAGGCACTACAACTTCTGGGGTCCCAGCACCACTGAGCTGTGGCCCAACTGTCATGATGTCGGGAGTCTGGGTTGGCCAAATTTCAGTGAGTGGCACTGAAACCCCATGAGCCAAGTCACACCTCTACTCAGACAAACTTGGTCCAGTCAGTGGGGCGGGGCCAAACCTGAGCAGCGATGCAATCCCGGAAGTTGCAGCGCCCAGAGCCAACCCCAGCCAGTCCCACAGCAAAGAAGCTGCAGGAGCCACCACTGTGGGGTCAGTGCCGGGCAGGACCCAACCCGACCCAACCCACCTGGGGGAGGAGGCGCAAGGACTCAACTGAAACCTCCCAGGGCTCCAACCCCAGACTATTTACTGGGTCGTGACAGGCCATAAACATTTACAAATGGATCCTGAGCCCAAAAAGGAGTTTGGTTGGTATAACTCCATTGCTCACAGCTGTGGATTTTCCACACCCCTGAGCAACAGTTAGATCAACATAAGTTTGCAGTGGAGACCAGGGCTCAATGAAACAGCAGTTAAAATTGTGATGTCTGCTTGAAGCCCTATCTACACTAATGCTCCCGCTGATGATGCTCAATCCGTGATCGTAGCATGAAATTGTAGGATAACATTTCTAATGAAGACTAAGCTCTAGAACTGAAGAGACTGCTCTACAGGGGTTAATGCTCTGCACACTTAAGCTATGGCTACACTGGTGCTTTACAGCGCTGCAACTTTCTCACTCAGGGGTGTGAAAACACACCCCTGGCTAATCCCTTCGTGGAGGTGGAGTACCTGCAGCGCTGGGAGAGCTCTCTCCCAGCACTGGCGCGCGACCACACTTGCACTTCAAAGCGCTGCCGTGGGAGCGCTCCCGCAGCAGCGCTCTGAAGTTTCGAGTGTAGCCACGGCCTTAGAAGAAAGGTAACTGAATCCACTCCTGCCCAACCAAGCCAACATGGGAGATGAGTAATAAAAACCAGTTGTGATCTCTAACTTATATTTCAGAGTTTTCACTATTCAATTAATAGTTTGTTCTACACAGCCCATACTAGAGAATTCTGTTCATGGGAGTATCAGTTTGGTAATTTAGGGTCACATTCAGGCTTGTTTTGAGTACAACTCCATTAACTTCTGGGGTGCTTTATCCACCTTCATCATGGCAGAATTTGGCCCTAAGGGTAGCTGACTATTCATGCTTAAATATGCCAAAAAATTCTTCATTGGTGTGAATCTGTTGCTCACATAAGGCAATATTTGAACAATGACTTCATAACATGAAGCTAATCCAAAAACATGCAATTCAGTGGAATGCCAAAGATACCTTAGATTGGGGATCAGGTTTTTCTAGAATTTTACATACTCATGTATAGCTATTAGGAAGCTTACCTGAACACTTATTGCTATGCCATTCAAAGAATGCTAGAATTCATGTCCTCAGAAAATTGTGTGAAGAAGCATGTGGTTCTGAAGCACTTAAATGGGGACCCAGATAGCCAATAGTCAGAATCCTTTTTCTATATATAGTAGTCATTCATGACAGGAAAGTAATAGTATTAATGTTTTCCAAGTTTAAAAAAATAGTGGTAAGACAGCAGAAGCTCAGAATCAGGGTAGCTATCTCATTTCCGTGTCACGTGACACCCCTTCAAGAACTGATGTCTAAATTTGCCTGTGAAAGCCCTCCAAGCACTGCTATTCACTTAAGTATTTCCATTTCAAAGCAGTGCCCTATTTTCCTCAAATTCTACTCATCCTTACTGATATTAATCATGCTATTCAACTTTAGCAGGTAAACAGCCAAAGACACACATAGAAACTCACTGCACTTAATTCTTATCGGTACAACTGATAGTGCAGTGACTATGACAAAGTTGTATTTTAAGACGAGTCATACATCAGACATGCAACACTGTTTAGAGAAATTTGCAAAGCAAAAGTGAAAATAAATATTCACTGCACAGAAATGGCTTGAGACTTGCATGAGCCAAAATGTTCTACCTGACAGATGCATCTGATGGCTCTAGCATAAGGACGGAGCAAAAGGAATACAGACATAATCAGAGACAGACAGAATGATGTTTCAGATGTACATAGCGCTCAAACCTGAATTAAAGAAACGTTCAGTTTAACTACTATTTAACTTGGATGACAACAAAATTAAGTTGACCGACTCTAGCAAACAATTATACTGGGGTCATAGCACCACTACAGTTAAGACTGGCACTAGCTTACTGTTTAATAGCCAAATTTTGAAAAGTACTCTAAAATCTGCATGCTGACTGATTTGTCGTGAAAACTTCTCTGCCTTGGGGTGGTCCATGGTATAGAGTTAGTAGTCCAAGTTTTAGGTTGTTTGAGCAAGCGGTTCCCAAGATACAGCACCCCTCCACCCCAAAGTCACATCATCCAAATGTAACAGTTTTTAATTTTTTTTAGCACACCTGGGGCTCGACCCAAGGCTCTCATCCTTTTGAAACTCATAGCACCTACCCTGGATTGATCTGACCTAGTTTCTGACACGGTCCCTTTTGAAAAGTAATATTTAAAAAGTTATTCAGGGTAAGAGTTGCATTTACAGTGTGCATCTACAGTGATGAGCCAAAGTCCTTCACACACGTGAAGTAACACTGGGGATGTGCTGCAAACTAGAATGTTTACAGGCAACCTGATGTCTGAGTCTTTGGGTGGCTTGCTGGGGCCAATGGCAAAGAGCAAGCTGCACTTATGTATTGTAAGCTTGACTATATCTACGCTGCAATACAAATCCCGTGGCACCAAGTTTCAGAGCCCAGGTAAACAGACAGGGCTAAAAATAGCAGCATAGATGTTCAGGCTTGGGCTGGAGCCCAGGCTTGGAGACCCATCTCCCTCACGGGGTCTCAGCAGTGTAGAAGTTCAGGCTTGAGCTGGAGTCCAGACTCTGAGACCCCATGAGGGAGGGAGGGTCTCCAAGTCTTGGCCCCAGTCCAAGCCTGAACATCTCCACTGCTATTTTATAGCCTGCAAGCCCATGCCAGTTGAGGCCATGCCATAGGTCTTTTTATTGTAGTGTAAGCATATCCTTTGATTCCTGTGGTCAGCCTTGGGCAGCTTTCTGAGAATGTGCATTGTTCACATTAGCTGTTCTTAGCCTGCATTCTACAGGAGATCCTTTTTGAAGTTTTACCCAGATTTCTACTTTAATTCTGCCACTTACCTCCTTTCCCCTCCTAAATTTGGGCAATGCTAAGGAGGGGGAGGAGGGGAGGGAAAGAAACAAAAACCAGTGACCTGCATCTAGACCTGACCAACAAAAACCCACTGAGGTCCAAGCAGAAGCATAATGGGGGATCTGGTTACAAAGTTCCATTTTGAAGTGTAAAAATGGCTTCAGAGTTTCCAAATCATGCTAATAACTTGCATGGTCCAAGTTCTTACTATGGTTTGGGAAGATGATTAAAGACCCACCTACCCTATTAAATAGAATTGTGTTGTGACCAAGACACCCAACACAGCACTATTTTGTGGGTTCCTGGGCCCCCTTGAGAGCTGTGAAAAGGTTTCAGGGGGTCCACCAAAATAAACCACAGAGCAGGGCCAGCATTAGACTTGCTGGGGTCCAGGGCACAAAGCGGAAGCCGAGCCCCACCGCCGGGGGATGAAGCCAAAGCCCAAGCAACTTAGCTATGCGTGGGGCCCCATGCAATTGCCCTGCTTGCTACCTCCTAACACCGGCCCTGGCTTTTAATCTACTGGATATGCAGTAAAACAATTGTTGCGGCACAGGTGGGCCATGTAGGTTTTATAGCATGTTGGGGTGGGGGGCGCTCAGAAAGAAAAAGGTTAAAAACCCCTGGCATGGAGAACACCTTATTCCCAAACCAGCTGGGGCTGATACCCTTGTGGAGTTGGCATGGAACTTTCAGTTGAAGTGGGAGAAGAAAGACGTCCTGTTTAGTCCAATACTATCAACTGATCACTGATACAGAGTTATACAGTAATAAAGAACAGTCCATTATAGCTCCCCACTGGAGAAGTCATGAAGACATATACAGATACACACAAAAAAGCTTTGACTTTGAACCACCCCAGTCTCTTGGGTTTCATAAACTGACTGCTACTCCCAGTACAGTGAGACTATGTCAGAGGTGAGGAGGGGGAAGGGTTTCGGGAAACTTAGTGCCAAACAAGGGAGTAGTCCCAAATACAAACTTCAAAACCATACTACCCTTTCACACATATACACACCATGTCCTCAGGTGCAGCTATTATATAGTTAGTCCTGTTTCCCTTGCTGAACTGTCTTTAGTCAGCAGGTCAGAGCTGATCACGAGTGGAGAGGGCTGAAAGTAACAACCCAGTGTCCCCAGTAAGGATTCCAAGGAATCAAACCAGTTGAGCTAACATATAGAGTAAAATGACGCTGGGGGCCAAATGCCAAGTGATGGCGGAGATACCCCTTTTGGAGGTATCGTTTCTCCAGGCTGTTCTGCCTACTATCATATTATCAACTATAAAACCCTTCCCCTTCCAGCAATTCTTGAGAGAAAAGAAAACCATCTTCTGGGGTGCATGGAAGAGAGGGACAAGTGAAAAGTCTATAAATTGCACAGGCAAAAGATTGTACTCTTCTTTATTATTATTTCTCCCTGTATCTCAATGGAGTTAAATAAAAATTCTGCTTTTCTTCTAGAACAGTGGTCCCCAACCTTTTTGTGGCCAGTAGCACATTCATGTTTTCAGAAGAGTGTGGCGGGCAGCAACAATTTTTCAAGGCTTATTTTGTATTTGTACATTAAATAATACGAAAAACATATTTAATATTACATAATATATGAATCCATAAGATAAAAAAGTAATTTTACATGTAAAAGGTATTAATTAAATTATTCGGCAATTACTCTTTCACCTTACCATGTGAATTTGCTCTGTTTATCTACCTGTAAGAA
This sequence comes from Malaclemys terrapin pileata, assembly GCF_027887155.1. Classification (NCBI taxonomy): domain Eukaryota; kingdom Metazoa; phylum Chordata; order Testudines; family Emydidae; genus Malaclemys; species Malaclemys terrapin. Next base: position 38,146,644 of record NC_071508.1, read on the forward strand.
AAATTAAGGAGTTTTTACAAAATAAATATCAAACATTCGGTCCATTCTGCAGAGGCGGAGCGGTTTTGTTTTGGGCGGCAGTTCTGGGCAGTGCAGAGAGAAGCCTGAGAGAAGCCGCGAGGACAGAGAACACCAGCGCATGCAGCACTCTGTCTCCAGCAGGCACGGGGCCCTGGCTTCTCTCCCCTGCTGGGCACTAGGCGGGCCCCGCGCCTGCTGGGGACAGAGAGCACCGGTGCCCGCAGCCCTGGAGTTCTCTGTCCCCGGCAGGTGCGGGGCCGCGGCTTCTCTCCAAGCCAGAGAGAAGCCGCGGCCCCGCGCCTGCCAGGAACAGAGAGCACCAGTGCCCGCAGCCTGCAGCCCCGGAAAAGCCGGAGAGAAGCTGCAGCCCCACGCCTGCCAGGGACAGAGAACACCGGCGCCCGCAGCGTGCAGCCCCGGAGTTCTCTGTCCCCGGCAAGCACGGGGCCGCAGCTTCTCTCCCCTGCTGGGCACTAGGCGGGTGCACATAAATGTCTTGGCAGGCACCATGGCGTCCACGGGCACCGCGTGGGGGACCACCGTTCTAAAAGTAGTGTGCTGCTGTGATAGTCCAATGTGAAACAGAACTTTAATTTTTTTAGGTTTTGTTTTTTTAAAGGCACTGATCTAAATTGAATGGCGTGTTTCATGCTGCCCTATTTGTACAGCTGCATATAGGGGAACTGACTGATAAATGGTTACAGTGTTTTCCACATTTAAGTCACCAATTCAAAATCAGTTCTGACTAATAGTAACCAAGTCATGTAACTTTTACCTGTTTGGAGGCCTATGCAAAATGAGCTGGTGGCAAACTCAGGGCTTCTCTACGCTTAAAAATGCAGCAGCAGCACAGCTGTACCACTTCAGTGAAGATACTATCTAAGCCAACAGGAGGGCTTCTCCCATAGGTACTCCATCTCCCCGAAAGTCGGTAGCTAGGTCGATGGGAGATGCTCTCCCATTGACATAGAGCTGTCTACACTGGAAGTTAGGTCAGTATAACTCAAGAGCGTGGATCTTTCACACCCCTGAGTGAGAAGTTATATTAATATAAGTTGCTAATATAAACCAAGCTTAAGTATGCTTATAAGGATTAGATTTTTATCAGTAAATGTTGATTTCACTGTACACAAACTGATGACATATTTCAGATAGGCAAAAAAAGAAAAGTGCTATTTGAGCACTTATAGTTTGATTTAAGGATATTTGCTTTGTACAGTAGAACCTCAGAGTTACGAACACCAGAGTTACGAACTGACCCGTCAACCACACATCTCACTTGGAACCGAAAGTATGCAATCAGGCATCAGCAGCAGTGACAAAAGAAATACAGTACAGTATTGTATTAAATGTAAACTACTTAAAAAAGGGAAAGTTTAAAAAAAGATTTGACAAGGTAAGAAAACTGTTTTTGTACTTGTTTCATTTAAATTAAGATGCTTAAAAGCAGCATTATTCTTTCGCATAGTAAAGTTTCAAAGCTGTATTAAGTCAATGTTCAGTTGTAAACTTTTGAAAGAACAAGAGTAACATTTTGTTCAGAGTTACAAACAACCTCCATTCCCGAGGTGTTCATAACTCTGAGGTTCTACTGTATATTTTGACATCTGATATTGACATTTTGGATTTTAACTGTTATAAAGCTTAACTTTTTGAATCTCAGCATCTATTGTCTTTAAATATTTGCCTGAGGACCCCCCCCCCCCTAATATTTTCGCACAACTGTGAACATTTAAATCAACAGAAACCCAGAAAAAAAATGTTTAAAACTTCTAATTTTGCACAACTGTGAAATTTTAAACAGGTAAATTTTTAAAAATGCTTAAAAATAAACAATGTTACTCATCAAAATTATATATAAAAAAAATAATCAAATTCTACCAAGTCTAAGAATAAACTATTTTGTCAAGGTAGAGGCACATGGGCAAATAAGAATGGGGGAACCTGACTGCAGCAGCCTGAGCTGTACTTACTGCATAAATACTAGAGGACTGCCACTCCAGCACACTTCCACAGCAGCATGATACAGGTAGAGGAAAGGCCCTATAATGTACAGTCTAACAACACAGACTGACAGACACACAGCTCAACTCAGTTCAAAGGTAAAATTGCTGCAGCTCTGGCATTCACTTATCAGGAAAATACTAGTACAAAGATATTTTCCTTATTCTCTGCCCAGATATGTTCTTTTCTATACAGTACAAGCCTACAAAAAGGCATTACTTCAGGCCTGTACTACAATGCACGTTATTGCATACATCCATGCAAAAGCCACCTTTTATGACATTCTGGAAGTTTAAAGTACATCCTGCTACATAAAAGCCAAATATGTAAAACCAAAACACCATACAGCTATTTTGCTAGGCAGCAAAGAAAGGGCTGAAGACTAGTGGGTTGGGGTTTTTTTTTTGTTTTTTGTGGGTTGGGTGGGGTGGGGGAGAGAGGATTGGTTTTGCTGTTGTGAAAGATACATTTACATTACCGGAATAATGACATTCCACTAATTAGCTTCTGTAATACTCCGGCAGTAAGAGAACTGCAATGCTTACCCTCCGTACTCTAACCTAGGTAACTGGATTGACAGGCTTTTTAATCGGCTAAGCATACAATCTCCAGGGGCTCAAAACTGCTATCAGTATGACTGCTAAGCAGGGCCAATGGAGACAAAAACAGTGGGGTCACCTCAGGCAGCAGATTATGTGATTTACAGTGCAAGTGGGTGAGAGGTAGACTTTTCATTTGCCCTAGGGACTAAATAGAACAAAACAAAACAAAAAAAAAAAAGAATCAAACACAGGTGCCATTATTTAAATAGACCCTACAAAAAAAGCTGATTTGAACACGCGGGAGGACTGCTTTACAATTATTTATATGCATGTTCTCTTAAAAATCTGGAGTTTAGGAATACTTTACAGTATACTGCAAGTCCTAGAGGACTTATTGAATTACAATACCCAACTTAGTTGCATGCCAATTTAAAAAAAAAAAAGGTTCCATTTAAGTTGCTTTTTATATAGAAAAACTCTCCAAGGTTGGGCTTACAATCATTTTTTAAAGCAGCAAGAAGCTAGATCCACTAGTTCCATTACCTCTGCATATTGTAAAGGTTAACCATTTTTCCTGACAAGAAAACATTTGAATTGGACAATCTTATGCATTTTTGTTCTCTCTTTTTTTACCCCTATCCTCCGACCAAATAATTAAGAATACATTTGGATCCTGCAGTTTAGTTTTACGAAGCTCTGATGAGTCATTTGAAGGGCACTTCCACTGAGCAACCGATATTTCTTTTCTTGAAACCACACTCCTCCTCCACAGCACTAGAAAGTCACATGACTGCTGCAGAAAAGTAGGTGAAAGGTTATGCTGCTGCAGAATGCACTACTGAACAACAAAAGCTCAATTTGTCTTTTACGCTCCGGACTACAGATCCTGTTTCACTGCCAGCGCTCTAACAAAATGGGAAGTGCCGCTACTAACAAGAAAGGAGAGTTTTAAGAGCAGACTTTAAATGCATTCCCCCCCCCCCCCCCCTTTTTTTTTTTTTAAGTCAGGGGGAATAAAGCTGTCTTTAAATTAAAAGTAGAAAAAAGATACAGCCCAAGATAGAACTAAGAATTTGATACTAAAAAAAGATATTTTGCCCAAAGTAAAACTGAAAAAGACTTTTTTCTCTTATTGTTTTCAGTGGTAATAGTCTTTATAGTAGGTAAAAAAAATGTTCAGTCTGATTTCCAAGGGTTTTTCTAAATATAATTGTTCATTTAAGGAAAAGGTCCATACATGAAAGCTGTAGCTCCTCAAAATTGTAAGTGTTGGAAAGCTCAGGCACTAGTAGTTAGCTTTCAAGCTATGCCAAGACTGTTGCAGAGCTTGGAACTTGTAACAGGATTGGAGTCTGCTCCCCTAGGTTTTGGGTCTCTCTTCTCCCCAGATTGTCCCATCCCCAAGCTAATGCATCTGATTCTCTCTCCAACTACAGATGTAAGGCACTAGCATGAAGTTTAATATTTCCATAACAGCTTACAAATGTAACCCTCTGGATCTCTGTTGACATTCTATATTTATGCTAGTCACATGTTTGTAGTAGTGGTTTTAAGTTGCATTATCTCAATCAATCATTTTCAGTATCCACAGAGTTAGAAACATCAGTCTGAGGGCTGATAGCTACGAAACCTCATTGCTGTAAGTACTGGCATCAGTGAGAGCAGTTTCTCTCCATTATTATTTACAGGCAAATAAGGTGTATTATAAGCTGGTTAAAGTAAATATACTTTTAGATCTGGAAAGACAAGTAATCAGACACTTAGGGAAGAGAATAGTGTAATAAAAGGAGTTTAAAGACATTCCCCATTCTTAGACCTAGCACTCTTAAAGACACCATGATGCAAAGTGTAATCTTTCCTGTTGAAATTTACTCCAAAATCTAGCCTTTCAAATAAAAACAAACAAACAAACAAAAAAGTATATTCACTGATCACATAAAGCACAAATCAGCAGCAAGGTAGAAACAGAATTTGAGTTATAAGACTTGAAATCTATTGCACTTGGCTATATCTACACTAGGTTTTTTTGGAAAATCTCCCCTGGTGCAGCAGATTCACCAGAGGCCATACACCAGTGTACAGACTGCACTGAAAAGGGTTTTAAGTATCTTGAGTAGTATTTTATGTGAACTTCCCTGATGAAATCAGGAAATGTGCCTCACTTCCAGGTGTTTTCTATAGTCAGATGTTAGCTAAGAATACTGACAAGTATGAGATAGAGTTCAAATATGTTATAGTTCCAGCATAATTAGATTGCTTACTGGATGACAGTTGACCATCCCAAACATAGGAAAGAGTGCCATGGTAGAGCACACGTGGGCAGGAAATGTTAATGAAAATTTGGAAAGCAGCTCATGATAGCTGATTGTGAAGGGGTTTTTTTAGCCAACATCCACTCACACTATCCCACTTTCCTAGAGCTACAAATTACACTGTGGTAAATTCTAATCACGAATTACATATTATTTATTTTCTAACAGCCTTCTCCATCCCACCATTACCCCTCTCCCCATATTTATAGCTTCAATGTTCTAAAACTGAAGTCAAGACAAATACAGTCAATGGATGCAAAAAGTCACATTTTTGTGATGTGCCTGCCCTTTCTTGTACCACACAGAGAACTAGAGAGAAGATGCTAGGGAATATCATTTACTTCGTGTATTTGATCACAGAAACTGAGTGTTTTGTAGCACAACAAATGAAAGGTTTCTGCAACTTTCCGAGCCTGAATATTTTAACTTTCATGTATAGATATTTCCTTGTAAAATGGCACTACTGCACAATTACAGTTTTATATTTGGCCTTACTTTAGGATGTTGCGTTTTTAACCAGAGTGATCTCAGTCAGAGAGCGAACACTCCTGCAGATGAGGTGGACGCTGTCCCCGGTGGGGCCGAGCCGTGGGGTGACAGTGAATCAGCTGGATACCGTTTCTCTTGAAGGAGCTCTGGGTGGGTGAGGCAAAATGACGTTTCATTCATTCCTCAGTGCGGGAGCCCGTGCAGTGAGTCTGCAGTCTGAAGCACCCCTGCAGGAGCACGGCAGAGTGACTGGGAGACTTGCCTGGGTAGGGGTCGCTTTCAGAATCCCACAGGCCAGATTCCCCCCAACAAGGAGAAGGGGGCGGGGAGGGAATCTCGTTATGACAACAGGGAAAAGTTGCACATGCAGCTCTGGAAGTCAGTCCAGCTGAGGGCAACGTACCCGGCACCCCACCATTGTGAGAGGACCCTGCAGTGCTCACCCACCCCCAGCCCCGCCTGGGGATCCCCCAACCCATCGCCCTGCCCCACCACACCCAGCCTAAACCCTTCGCTAATGGGGACCTCACTGCTAGGGCGGGTTTCAACCCCACCGCAGCCCCCTACTAGGGAGCGACCTCAGCCCCCCCCGCCATTGAGGCCCCCTGCTACGGGGCGCAGCTCTACCACCCGGCCGCTGCCGTGTCCCTGCGCAGAGGGGGTGTCACTTACCGGGGCTCGCGGCGACGATGAGGGGACGGACAGCTACGGGACAAGCGGCGGACCGGGGCGAGCGCCGGTCGGTCGCTCACACAAACGCCCAGCCAAGGCACTGAAGGAGCTGCGCGGGCGCCGCGGCTGCCGGCTGCGCCTCGATTGGCTGAGCCGCCCGCAAGCAGCCAGACTAGGGCGGGGCGGGGCGGGGCGGAGGCCAGCAGGGGAAAGTGGCGCGCGGCGCTGGGAAAGGGCGGGGCCTAGAGGGGAAGGGGAGAGGCGCGCGGGGGGCGGGGACGGAGGAAGCCACCTCCTCCCCTGCGCTGAGTCCCCGGCCCGCCCCTGAACGGGTCGACGTTGTGACGTGGGGCGGGGCTAAAATGGGGATGCGGAGGGGGGCAAAATGGGGGCAAAGGTCCGAGCAGAGGGGGACAATGGGGGCTGTTGGGGGGCTGGGTGTTAGAAGGGAGGGGAGAGCTGGGGGAGTGCTGCTCGCTGGTGAAAAGGGACTAATGTGAGGCGAAGGCAGGGAGCAGGCTCTGTAGTGCTCAGGGAACAGCTGGGCTCATGCTAAGGCCCCTTACCGAATCACTTAGTAATAGCCCTGAGAAAAGCTGGACGGGATCATTTTAGAGAATAGGACAAGATGATAAGGAATAAAGCAGAAACACTGGATCTAACTGTCCCCTCACATAACTAGGTGTAACTTCCACTGAAGTCAATTTGAGTTGTACCTGCTCAGACTAGTGCTGAATTAGACCCTCATTACATAATGCTGAACCTGTTCGGTTACATTATTTAGTGTTAAAGCATTGACAGAATTATAACAAGGGGAGAAATAATAGCCTCTGACCCATACAATAAAGTACAAAAGATAAATACAGTCAGTCTCACTGAAGAACAATAGCTTATTTGAAACAAACGTTTGTCATTGTGGACACCTTGGAAAGAGTGAAAAACATGACATTGGAAAACACAGGTGCAAGATATGTAGAACCTTCCTGGTAATATAGCCCTGAGATCCAATATCATTTAGCCAAAGAACTGCAAAAAAGAACAATTGGATTTTAAGAAAAGATGTAGATATCACACTTCCTGGAAAAAGACTTCATGTTCTTTATATAATTCCGAATAATAAAAGTACTACAAAAAAGTGGATCTACATTTTGTCACGAGATAAAGCAAAATACATTCAAGATATTTTCTCATTTAAAAGTACTGAAAGTTTAAGTTTGAACTCTGTTAACTTTTTCAGTTTGAATAAGGGTGATATTGTTTCATTAGAATTTTATAACAGCTGGATGGCCATACTTTTTCCTGGTAAGGGAAGTAATTCTATCAGTCTGAATTCATTTATTATGGCTTTTCTTCTGATTTTTTTTAAACCTTTGAAATATCAAATACATCAAGTCTGGTCCTGCTGGAGGACTTCCTAGATGTCTCAGATCATAATCAGCATGTTTTCCTACACCATCCATAAGTGGAAGGGAACAGGTTTTCAAGCATGTCATTTGGAAGAAAATGCTGGGGTTATTTATCATCTCTGCCAAATGACTATGCTAGCTGTCCGAAATCAGAGAGCACCAGGCTAGAGTCACTGCTTTGTCACAACTCTGATCCTACTTCAGCTAGAACTGATAAACATGAAGTATTCCCCGAGAAGCTTTGCATCATATGGGATCAGAGAAGTCATAGACGCAAACCTAACTTGACTTTCCCCACCTGACTAACATTACAGCCACTCCTGCCCTGGATTACTGGAGCTGCTGTCCCTCATAACTTGGCCATGTTGCATTTCCCAGTAACTCAATCAGGCATGAGACAGATGGTAAACTGCTTGAAGTGAAACCCTTTGTAGTAGAGCCTGGCCTGGGCCATCTCCCAGCATGACAGTGGGTGCTGCTGGAGGTGTTCCCCCTCAAAGACTGGCCATGAGTCATCTCCGTTAATAGTACAGTAACTCCCCACTTAACGTTGTTTCAATCTTACGTCCCTGCTCAATTACAGAACATGCTCCATTTAAAGTTATGCAATGCTTCGCTATAACATCGTTTGGCTGCCTGCTTTGTCCACAGCTGGCAGCCCCCCTATCAGCTCCCTTACGCCCCCCCCACCCCGCAGCACCTCCCGCCCGCCGGCAGACCCAGCAGATCAGCGTTTCCCCCCCCTCCTCCTGCCTTTTGCCCGCAGCAATCAGCTGGCTTGCGGTGTTCAGGAGGCAGAGGGGAGGAGCAAGGACTCGGCACGCAGGCTCCCCCTCCCTCCCCTGCCTCCCAAATGGCATAAACCAGCTGATTGCCAAGGGTGGGAGGCAGGGGAGGGAGGGGGGAGCCTACGTGCCGAGTCCTTCCTCCTCCCCCCTCCCTCCTGCCCCCTGAATGTTGCAAACCAGCTGATTGCCGCGGGAAGGAGGGAAGGGGGACAAGTGAGGATGCAGCACACCTCCCCCCGCATGCCTCCTGCCCACGGCAATCTGCTGGCTTGCGGTGTTCAGGAGGCAGGGGAGCAAGGGGGAGCCTGTGCGCCGTGTCCTCGCTCTTCCCCCCTCCCTCCTGCCTCCTGAATGCTGCAAGCCAACTGATTGCCGTGGGCAGGAGGCAGAGGAGGGAGGGGGGAGGAGCGAGACGCGGCGTGCGGAGTAAAGGAGGGGGAAGAAGAGGCGGGTTAAAGGTGGAGGCTTGGGGGAAGCAGATGGTGCCCCCGCAGCTCCCATTGGCTGCGGTTCCTGGGAGCCAATGGGAGTTGTGGAGCCAGTGCTTGGGGTGGTGCCTGCGCCATGTACAGGGGCAGCACGTGGAGCCCTCCTGGCTGCCCCTGCGCCTAGGAGCTGGAGAGACATGACGGCCACTTTCGGGAGCTGCATGGAGCCAGCCACTGTGGCCAACTGGACTTTTAGCGGACCGGTCAGGACCCAGAAAACCAGACACCTGGCAAGCCTATGTGCAGTATGGCTTCCCTCCTCTAAATTTTCTTACACTGTTTCTGTATCTGAAAGACCTCCATTATATTTACTTGTGTCTACTCTGGACAAATTAGCATTTAGGCCATGTCCACATTAGTAAGAGTACAGAGGCACAGGTGTACTGATGCAGCTGTGCTGCTGTAAGATCGCTCGTGTAGCCGCTCTATGTCGGCAGGAGAGAGCTCTCTCGTCGACATAATAAAACCACCTCCACATGTGGCAGTCTACAGAAGCACTTCTCTCTGTGAAACTTAAGTCGCACATGGGGTGTGTTTTTTCAGACCCCTTAGTGACATAAGTTATAACAACAAAGTGGTAGTGTAAACATGGCCTTAGACACTGGTAAAAACTGTCAGCATGTATCTTATCTGGAAATCTGAACATTCCAGGTAGGACCCACATAAAGTTAGCCATTGATGTGTTTCCTTGAATTAACCTCATTGCTCAATTTTTCAGAAGTCAAGCAGTTTAGCATGAACAAACGCTCCATTTTGAGTAACCTGAGACTGAATTACATGAGACTTTATGGCATCTAGAGAATTACATTGTTAGGTTCAATGTCAGTTTTATGAACAGATTAGGGTGACCAGACGTCCCGATTTTATCGGGACCGTCCCGATATTTCCTTGTTTGTCCCGCGTCCCGACCGACATGCGGTCGGGACAACCGGACAAACAAGGAAATGCCCCGGGGCCTAAAGCCCGGAAGTGCTCACACCCCCCCCCGCCCCGACTCCGCCCCCTCCTCCCCCGATTGGCTCCCTCCCCGAATCCCCGCCTCTTCCCCGGGCTCACCCTTCCTCCCCCCTCCGCAAGCGCTGGAGGGAGGCCCGGGAGACTCAGGGGAAGCGCGGGGCCGGGGGCCAGGGTGAGTAAGAGTCCGGCCTGGCCCCGAGTGCAGGCAGGACGCAGTCGGGCGGTAGGGCGAGGAGGGGGGCGGCCCGCGGGGCCAGGCGGTGGCTGTTCTCACCCCCAGCCAGCGGGACTCGGGAGCAGCCGCTGCTGCAGCTCCCACTGCCGCGGGGGAGGAAGCGGCCATGGCGCTCGGCGGCTGCGGCGCCTCCAAACCCCCCGAGCCGGGGCCTGCTGCGGGGACCCAGCAGCGCGTACGCTGGGCCCAGCCCCTGGCCAGTCGCGTCTGGGCTCTGCCCAGCTGGTGCTATCCCGCGGCGGCCCCGGAGCGGAGGCATCGGCAGCCCAGCCGCGTTCGTTCCCCTGCGGGACCCGAGCGGGACGGGGGGGCTGGGGCCTGCTGCCCCCACTCCGGGGCCGCCGCGGGATAGCACCAGCTGGGCAGCAGCCCAGACGCGACTGGCCAGGGGCTGGGCCCAGCGTGTGTACTGCTGGGTCCCTGCAGCAGGCCCCGGCTCGAGGGGTTCGGGGGCGCCAGAGCCGCAGCCGCGGAGCGCCATGGCCGCTTCCTCCCCCGCGGCAGTGGGAGCTGCAGCAGCGGCTGCTCCCGAGTCCCGCTGCCCAGGGGGGGAGAATAGCCGCCGCCTGGCCCCGCGGGCCGCCCCCCTCCTCGCCCTACCGCCCGACTGAGTCCTGCCTGCACTCGGGGCCAGGCCGGGCTCTCACTCACCCCGGCCCCGCGCTTCCCCTGAGTCTCCCGGGGCCTCCCTCCAGCGCTTGCGGAGGAAGGTTTTTTTTTTTTTTTTTGGGCCCCGCCCCCCGCCACGGCCCCCCCCCACGTCACCACCCCCCCCCCCCCCCCCGCGTCCCGATATTTGTCTTTGGTGATCTGGTCACCCTAGAACAGATGTTTTTCCAGTTTGCTAGCTGGCCAAAATAGCAGTGTGATTTCCTTATAAACAGAACTAAGAGCATTTTTTTCCCCTTCAAATTTCTTTCTCTTCTATGTTGCAACAGAGGATTCCAGTTCATAGTTAGGATGTTACCATTGGTAACTCTGTGTCCCATAGCAACTTTCTCACCAAGAATATGTTGGGGAATTGTATTGGTAATAACTGAACTGGAACACTTGTTCAAGAATGTGGGACAAAGGCATTGAAATTCCTCTGTTTAAATCGTTCTGTATAGGTTGCTAGGCTACTTGTGTCAATGCCTTTTCATATATATATACAAAATGGCCACGTATGTCTTTGTGTACGGTGATGGGGCAGAACCGTGACATCAGCAAAATACGAAACACAAGATTTTACGTCAGAAGGACAAAATTTGATTTATTCATGAAACAGCAAACAGTGTGAAAAATTGCCTTATATCAGCCAAGATCTACACATACCAGAAACAAAGGCCAGAGGCTTGTTTGGAGTGGCTCTTGCGCCATACTCTGGTCTGCAATACTGGAGAAAGCAAAAAGCCCTGTATTTATAGATCCCAGACCCTCTTCTCTCCCAGGTCTCTTCAACCCAGAATGGTAATGAGTCAGCCATTTTAGCCACTATCATTCATATTCATAAGAGTGGAACCAAATGCTACCACCTTACCAACATTTGGCAGAGGGGAGGAGTTCTACTTGACTTGACCCCTCCCTAAAGCCTTAAATATATGGTAGAATAAGGAGATAATGCTGACTCATCCAAAACTTAGAAGGGTAGAATTTGTCTCTTTTAACTCCTTCTTCTTTCACCTAATAAAAGGAGCACCACTGCTAATCTGGTCTGTTACACAGTCAACCTTTCCTGATGACTGCCAAATCTAGCAGGAAAACCTGCTAGTCAGTTTTTGATGTGCATCCTTGAGTGCAGTAGGGAGAGGAAAACAGGAGCCAGCTCTTAGCTTTTTAAAGCTTTTAAAAAAAAATCTATTGATTTAGATTTTCCTTTAATAACTTATTTTTCTGAAGTGGGCAATCCAATTACGTTATCGTGGACATGAATTACAAAGATCACCCAGAGCATGTGATTGGTATTATTTGTAGTTTATAAATCTAAATAAAATAAATATACCTCTCCAGTGTTCCAGGTGCCTAGGCATATTAAGTTTAGAATGCATAAAAACCTCTGATTGATCAAACAGCTACAATTAACCACCCTTCCAACCCCCTCATCTCTATATCTCCTCATCACTCTATCCATCCTCTGAAAGAAAACTTTCAAACCATGCTGCAAAGCCTAACAAATTTAGGTTCTGCTGGACCAGCATGGGAGTTAGTTCTAGAGTTCATAGATAAGGCCTGAATGGACCATTGTGATCATCTAGTCTGACCTCCTTTGTATAACACAGACAATAGGACTTCCATGAATCAAGAGCCAGATCTTCTGCTGGTGTAAAGCCACATAGCTCCATTGATTTCAATGGGAATATGCCAGTTTACAGCAGCTGAGGATCTGACCCAAGGATTCTTCACTGTGAACATCCTACTCCCAGTACCCTGGTATTTACCTTTGAGAGTTGCTAGCTTGAGCACCTCACCTGATCTCATCTGTTTTAGAATTACCTGGAGAGAGCAGCCAGACACATGGTATTGATTACGGTTTGTGTTCTAACACCTCAGACTGCACTAAGACATGTATTGTAAGCACATGCAGGCTCTGGAGCACAGGTACGATGATATGTTCCCTGCAAGAAAGTCCACAAAGGAAGTTGGCAGCCACATGCGGCAGTAGGGGGCAGTGATTAAAGATGCAGATAGATGCTTAGTGGGATTTTCAAAAGTGCCTGAGCAATTTTGGCACCTAAGTCCCATTGAAATGAAATGTTATCTGCATAATGGAGACACGACCACTCCCATTGACTTACTGTCTCCCCTACTTACCTCCCATATACATTGCCCTTCCTGTTCAGAGACAATAGAACGTTGTGACTTCCCTACATGAAAAGGTTTTTGGACAAGACAAGAACATCCAGCACTACATGAGTCCTTCCATACAGAAAAGAGGAAAAGCCAAAAGCCACTCTATTTCCAGCGGAGCCTGCAAGCATATCAAGATCATCTTTTAGCAGTGGCATCGAAAGCATCCGATAGATCTAAGACAATCAGCATGATCACCTGATCTTTCCTTTGTCAGCAAGAAATCACTGACTGAGGTGACTGCAGTTCCTGTTCCATTCCAAGGCCTAAAGCTAGATCGTAGGTGGTTAAGAAAATCTAGAGAGTACAAATTTTCATAGCTTGTATTTCTCTCCTTAACTGCTGTGTTTCTCAACTGTTTATTCTTTCATACTGCCCTCTCCCTTCCCTCAAATATTTATCTCCAATGCCCCTTCTGTTCACAGTCACATCCACTCAGGTAGCACCTTTAGCAGCATAGTGCACCTAATGTCATACTGGATGCTGGGATATGAGCCATGTCCTGAGTGTGAAGGACAGCACCTTCCGCAGCACAGCATGCGCCTAAGGTCATTTAGCAGAATGGAGGATGACCAGACTTTGACATGAAGGTCTGCAATTGGAGGCTTTCTAAAGTAAGGGAACAAGTAAAAACTACAGTCCTGCCCCTGCATATTAGCAACAGCTACAGCTAGGCTTGGAAGAATTAGATTTTTTAAATCAGTTAATGTTGGTGAATGTCTATTTCACTGCACACACACATCCCGATGAAAAAAATATTTCCATCTATAATAGAAATGTACAGGTAGGCAAAGAGACATGCTACTTGAGAACTTTAGCATTGATTTAAGGATATTTATTTTGTATATTTTCACATGTGATGTTGACAATTTGTGTTTGAATGGGTACAAAGTTTTATCTTTTTGAATCTTCACATCTGGCATAAGATAATTATTCTGACCCCCTTCCATTGTCTGACCCCTAACCATATTTCCCACCACTTCAAAAATTTAAATTGATAAAAATAAAATTAAAAAATGCTTAAAAATAAAAATCATTAAAATTATTTAAAATAAAAATCAAGTTCTGCCAAGCCTTGATGTTCCAACCAATCTCCTATTACAAGCCTTATTCTTGGCACCCCTCTAAGATTTGGGGGAAATAAACCCTTTTAGCCTGAAAATGTGCATGAACATTGTTAGGAAAGAATAGAATTTTAATGCATTCATGGAAACTTTTGGGGCAATATAGCTAAGTACAATGTCCACATGTGAAACATTTTGCTAATAATCCACCATTTGGGGGCTATCTGTCACTCAAAAGCCTAATATTTGTGCACATTATACTGGTAAGAGTTTTCTTTAATACTTAATGCATCGTATCAGTGTCAAAAGTTATTACACTGCAGTTTTTTTGCCAATAGATGCATCAGATACTGATGTATATGTCTTTGCTTGCTTGCTTGCTGACTCTGGGCTAGGTTGCCTTGCAGTTAGGTGAGGCAGCGCCAGGTTTCTAGCAGGACTCTTTGAAGTGAGAGCGGTGCAGTTTTTGATCCATTTAGGCCGGTGATTATTATTAGATGCAACAGAGTCACCCTTCTAGCTGTTTATGGGGCCCAGCTGTTTCTCAGCTTTAAAAGGCATGCAGGCTCCCAGTAGCTGATGAGACAAAGGCAGTTGGGAGACTAAGGGAGTTTGCCATCAGAGGAAGGAGGGGTTGTCTGTTGTTTTTTTCCTTTCTTCAACTTGTAAGTGCTCTACAAGGAAGACCCTGCAATGGGGAGAATACAGCATGTCTCCATCACCCTGTTTGCTCTTCCTCTGCCTCCACCCATAGACCCCTGCGAGAGAGGCATCCTGACCCTGGAGGCTTCCACCCAGGTCTGTGTCTTTACTTGCTGGGAACATGGCCTGCATGTCGCAGCTGATGAAAGTAAGGCAGGTGGAACCACCTGGGGTGAGAGGTGTCTGTTGGGGGAGTCCCTCAGGAAACAGGTAAGAGAGCTGCAGGAGGAGGTGGCTTATCTGCGTAGCATCTGGCTGTGTGAGGACTTAATCAACAGGACACATGTAGAAACATCTGGAACAGAGGTTGCTAGCCTACTACAGCGGCACCAGAGAGGAAGGAGAACCTGCTCTATAGGAAGTAGTCTGGCTGCTGGCCATCTCTGGCAGTAGACAGTGCTCCACCCGGGACCGTATCCATCAAGGTGAAGAACCAGTATGTTGTACTGGCAACAGGAGGTGAGGAGCAGAGCCCAATGGCAGAGGAGGAGGAGATGGACCTAGGCCCTCAAGGCTGGGAGGTTCACAGCTACTGCACTCAAGAAAAAGGTATAGGGTGCTGGTGCTAGGGGACTCCCTTCTAGGGGGGACAGAGGTATCCATCTGCCAAGATGTCCTGGGAGGTGTACTCCCAGCCTGGAGCCTGCATCAGAGATGTTACTGAAAGGTTGCAAAGGCTCATCTGTCTCTCTGACCACTATCCCATGCTGCTCATTCATGTGGACACTAATGATACTGCTAGGCATGACCTGAGTACATCAGCAGTGACTTCAGAACTCTGGAAGTCGAAATGAAGGTATTGGGGGCATAGGCTGTGTTCTCATTCACCCTTCCAGTTCAGGGCCCGGGCCCAGGCAATGGCACATCATGGAGTTGACTGCATGGCTGAGCAGATGGATGGCTTTGGCTTCCTTGACCATGGTATGATGTTCCAGGAAGGTGGTCTGCTGGGAAGTTGGGGTCCATCTGACTAAGAAGAGAAAGATTATCTTCACACACCAACTTCCCAACATAGTGAGGAGGGTTTTAAACTAGATTCAAAGGGTGCTGGTGACAAAAGCACACAGGTAAGTATAAAGAAAGGTGACCTTAACAGAGGTCTAGATGTTATGGGGGGACACATATGAATAATTACAATAGTGTCTTAGAAGAAACAAGAAGAAAATCAGTGGGTTGTGGGGGAGAAAATGTGCTCAACATATTACATGTCCATACAGAAATGCAAGGAGTTTGGGGAATAAACAGGAACAACTGGAAGAATTAGTACATAAGCTAAATCATAATCTAATTGGCATCACGAAGACTTGGTGGAATAAGTCTCATGACTGGAATATTGACATAGAAGGATATAGCTCCTTCAGGAAAGTCAGGCAGGACAAAAAAGGGAGGTGGTATTGCATTGTATATCAATAATATATACACTTGTTCTGAAGGCCAGAAGGAGGGGAGAGGCAGACCAGTTGAAAGTCTATGAGTAAAGATAAAGTGGGGGGCGAGAAAGGGTGGCATCATGTAAGGTCTATAGTGGACCACCAGATCAGGAAGAGGAAGTGGATGAGGCATTTCTAGAACAAGTAACAGAAATATCCAAAACACAAGACCTGTTTAAAATGGGGAACTTTAACGACCTAGACATATGTTAGAAAAGTAATATGGCAAAACTCAAAATTTCCATTACATTTTTGGCATGTACGGGGGACAACATTTTGTTTCAGAAGATGGAGGAAGTAACCAGGGTGGGCAGCCATTTTAGATTTGATTCTGACCAACAGGGAAGAATTTGTTGAGAATCTGAAGGTGGAAGGCAGCCTGGGTGAAAGTGATCATAAAATTATGATTTAATGGTTTTAAGGAAAGAAAGGAGTGAGAGCAGCAGAATGAGGATAATGGACTTAAAAAAAAAAAAAGGCAGATTAATAAGATCAGAGGACTGGTAGGTAAGATCCCATGGGAAGAAAGTATATGAGAAAAGGAATTCAGGAGAACAGGCAGTTTTTTAAGGAGACAACATTAAAGGCACAACTTCAAACTATCCTATTGTGAAGGAAAGATAAGAAGAATAGTAAGAGGCCAATATGGCTCCAGTAGGAACTGTTTAATGACCTGAAAATCAAAAAGGTCCAAGCAAAGTGGATACAGGGATGAATTGCTAAGTAATAGTAAAAAAGAATAGCACAAGCATGTAGGAACAAAAATCAGAAAGGCTAAAGGACAAAAAGAGTTCTGCCTAGCAAGAGCCATAAAAGGCAATAAGAAGATGTTCTATGAATACATTAGGAGCAAGAGAAATACAGAGGAAAGTGCAGGTCCTCTACTTAGCAGGGAAGGAGAGCTAATAACTGATTACATCAAGAAGTATAAGGTTTTGCTTGTTTTGCTTCAGTCTTCACTAAAAAGGTTGATAGTAACCAGTTACTCAACACAATTAATTATCAACAACAAGGGGGAAGGAACACAAGCCAAAATGGAGAAAAAAAATTCATAAATTAAATATATTCTAGTCAGCAGAGCCTAATGAAATTCATCCTAGGGTACTTAAGGAATCAGCTGAAGCAATCTTGGAACCATTAGCAATTATCTTCAAGAACTCATGGAGGACAAGTGAGGTCCCAGATGTCTGGAGAAGGACCCATCTTTTAAAAAGGGAACAAAGAGGATGCAGGCACTTATAGAAGTTAACCCAACTTCGATTACTGGAACAAATTATTAAACTGTCAAATGTAAGCACCTAGAGGATAATGGGTTATAAGAAATAGCCAGTCTGGATTTGCCAAGAACAAATCATGTCAAACCAACTCTAATTTCCTTCTTTGACAGAGTGACTGGCCTAGTGGATGGGGGGAAGCAGTGGATATGATTATTTTGATTTTTAGAAAGGCTTTAGCACAGTCTCATATGACATTTCATAAGCAAACTAGGGAAATGTGGTCTAGATAAAATTACTATAAGGTGGGTGTGCCAAAGTTTGAACGACTATACTCAAAGAGTAGTTATCAATGGTTTGTTGTCAAACTGGGAGGCTGTATCTAGTGGGGTTCTACAGGGGTCAGTCTTGGGTCTAGTACTAGTCAATATTTTCATTAATGACTTGGAGTGGAGAGTATGCTTATAAAATTTGCAGTGACATCAAGCTGGGAGGGGTTGGAAGCACTTTGGAGGACAGGATTAGAATTCAAAATTATCTCAACAAATTGGAGAATTGGTCTGAAATTACCAAAATGAAATTTCAATAAGGTTAAGTTCAAAGTACTATACTTAGGAAGAAAAAAAAATCAAATGCACAGCTACAAAACGGGAAATAATTGGCTAGATGGTAGTACTCCTGAAAAGGATCTGGGGATTATAGTGGATCACAAATTGAATATGGGTCAACAATGTGATGCAGTTGTGAAAAAGGCTAATATTCTGGGGTACATTGACAAGAGTGTCATATGTAAGACATGGGAGGTAATTGTCCCACTTTACTTAGCACTGATGAGACCTCAGCTAGAGTACTGTGTCCAATTCTGAGTGCCACACTTGAAAAAAGATGTGAACAAATTAGAGAGAGTCCAGAGAAAAGCAACAAAATGACAAAAGGTTTAGAAAACCTGACTCATGAAGAATGGAAAAGATGATTGAGCAGAGACATGATAATCTTTAAATATTGTAAGGGCTATTATAGAGAGGACTGTGACCAGTTGTTCTCCATGTCCACTGAAGTTAGGACAAGAAGTAATTGACTTAAACTGCAGCAAGGGAAATTTACCTTAGATATTAGGAACTTTCTAATTTATAAAGGTAATTAAACTCTGGAATAGGCTTTAAAGGGAGGTTGTGGAATCCCCATTTTTGGTGGGGGTTTTTGAGAACATGTTGGACAAACACCTGTCAGGGATGATCTAGGTTTACTTGGCCCTGACTCAGTGCAGGGCTTGATGACGTCTGGAGCTCCCTTCCAGCCCTACATGTCTATGATTCTATGTCATCATTGCCATCCAGTGGATAGATCCAGAACTGTTGAACTGTGTGCCATGTACCAAGAGCTGAGAGGATAGTGCAAATTATTTGTGAATATCTATTTGAGTTCTAAAACAAGTTTATTAGTATTATCTATTATTTGCCTTACAGTAGTTCTCAGACAATAGTGCTCAGAGGCCCCGGTCAGCAACCAGGCTGCACTCACCGTACTAGGTGCTGTACAAATATGCTAGTCCCTGTGCCCAAAGAATTTACAATCTAAGTAATTCAACTGTGTTCACGACCCTTTTTTGCTTGATTTCAATGCACATTCAATTGTTTGAACTTTACTAACATGAACACTTGAAAAAACTAAGTTTTAAGCTTGAAATTTCTTTGACAGTAAATTTCAATGTGCAGCCTTGTCTTACTGTAGAACAGATGCTGCTGTGCTACTTTTCCAAGGGTGGAATCTTCACACACTTGCAGGATGGCAGGAAACACTGGAATCCTCATTTCAGGGGACAAGTGGCACTATAACCCCTTTGTTTTGTTTTTGACCTGTCTCTTTCAACCCACTGTCTTTAGAGTTTCTAAAATAAAGTCCAGAGGCTTATGGGAAAATCTTGGAATTTGACTTCCTTGAGCCCTGTGATAAACATACTTCCAATCATGCAAGACTAGGGTGATTCAGAATGTAACTAACATACTTTATAGTAGACAGGAGAGGTGGGGCCAGTAGTTCCTGTAGAAAAGTAGTATTTTAAAGTCCCTCTGATGGGGTACTCAATAAAAAGGATATTGCTGAACTAATTGTTTTTGGTTTTCATTATAGACCAGAACTCATTGCCATTTCTTTAATCAAATAAACTTATTTTTCACACACACAATAATAATAAAGCACAAAAATGGAAGCAGCATGGTCTAATGGATAGAGCACTGGGACTCAGGAGACCTGGATTCTATTTTGGGATCCGCCACTGATCAACTGTATGACCTTAGGCAAATCACTTCACCATTCTGTGCCTGTTTCTCTTCCCACCCTTTGTCTGTCTTGTGTATTTAAAAGCTCACTGGGGCCAGGAACTGACGTACTATGTGTTTCTACACCATCAAAACAATAGGGATTCAATGGCTATTTGGGCCTGTAGCTGCTACTGTGAAACAAATACAGTAACTCCTCACTTAAAGTCATCCCGGTTAACGTTGTTTCGTTGTTACGTTGCTGATCAATTAGGGAACATGCTCGTTTAAAGTTGGGCAATGCTCCCTTATAACGTTGTTTGGCGGCCGCCTGCTTTGTCCACTGCTTGCAGGAAGAGCAGCCCGTTGCAGCTAGCTAATGGGGGCTTGGAACCAGGGTGGACCGGCAGCCCCTCTATCAGCTCCCCGCTCCCCTAAGTTCCCTGTGCAGCAACTACCCAGCAGGATACCAATTGCCAGCAGTTCAGCTGTCCCTCCCCCTACTGCAATGTGCTGCTACTGCCCTCTGCCTTGGAGCTGCTCCTGGGAGCCTCCTGCTTGCTGTGCAGGGGAGAGGGGAAGAGAGGGGGTAATGTCAGGGTGTCCCCCTCCCTCTTCCCTACTCCTGCCCCCCGCTTACCCCTTCTCCATATAGAGCAGGGGGGAGACACAACAGGGCTCAGGATGGAAAGAGCTGGCCGCAGCTGCTCTCTCAATTTTCTGATCTTTTTAAAGGCAATGTACTTAGAGTGGTGTCAGCACACTTAAAGGGGCAATGTGCATCTCTCTCTCTGACACAGGGTGTCTGTCTCTGTGTCTGTCTGCCATGCTGTCTCCCCTCCCTCCATTCGTGCTGCCTTGTAGAGTGTGAGACTACATTAACAACAATGTATTAACCCTTGAGGGCTCAGACAAATGCCAGTTTATCATTTAGCAGAAAGGCATTCCTTGGGAAATATCCCACCCTCTTCCACCCTCTGACTCCACCACCTCAACCAAGCTTCACAATCATCATTGCTGTGTACAATATTAAATTGTTTGTTTAAAACTTATACTGTGTGTGTATTATATATATAGTTTTTTGTCTGGTGAAAAAAATTTCCCTGGAACCTAACCCCTGCATTTACATTAATTCTTATGTGGAAATTGGATTCGCTTAACATTGTTTCGCTTAAAGTCGCATTTTTCAGGAACATAACTACAACATTAAGCGAGGAGTTACTGTAATAATAATAACAACAACTGTCCGTAATGGGTATCCATGTTGTCTGACCCATCTCATTAATGGTGCCTGAGCCAAAACCCATTGAAATCATTAGGAGTCTTTCCACTGACTTTAATGGGTTTCAGTTCAGGACCAGGGTAAGCAGAGCATGTGGAAAAGCATTCTGTGGCAGTTCTACTAATTTTTTGGGTGGGCGGGGTGATGTGGTGAATCTTTCCCCAATTTCACACCGAATTTACCATATTAGGCAGCATGAGATTTGTACTGATTATAATTGGATTCCTCTGTGTGAATGGATTGAAAGATTTCCTCATTAGTTTTCTTCTAACTTGGTCCTGATTCCTTGATTACTAGAGCTTTACTGCTGATGTACTTATTTGCTTACAGCCCTAATCCTGCAAATTGCTCTGTGTGGCCAGACTTCTGTGCTCACATAAATTCCCACTGACGTCAATGGGGCTCTATAGCCTCAAACTGGTACCAGGATCTGCCTGCATGAAACAAGCTGCAGGATTGGGGCCTCATTTATTCCTTATGAATTTTTAACCTTAAAATGCTCCCCCCTCCAAAAAAAATACCCCCAAACCCCCAAACAAACAAAAAGGTTTTGGTTTAATAATTGCCTTTGAATTCACTGATGAATTTTTTTTGCATTTCTCTTTTTGCTTCAGATACTGACTGCAACATCAACAGCAAATTCTGGACATTAACAAATACATGTTTTTGAACATAAAAAATGTTCAGCGATATTTTAAAAGCTGAAAAATCACAAGATTAATAATTTATTTTTCGTGTTCCAGTTAAGTTTATTCTATTTTGTTCTATTCAGAGTCTTATTCCCATCATCATAGTATCTGAACATCTGCCAGAAGTGCATTAGGCAATTTGACTAGCACCTGTCACATGTAGTTCATTCTTTCTTTCTTTCTTTCTTTCTTTCCTTCCCCAGAAGGAAATTGTAGGGGGTTATTTTTTAGTATATATAATTTAGCATCTTTATATGTATACTGTTTTATGTATTTATATTAGCAAAACAAGACTGAGAAAGTGTGTTTACACTTGGAGAAGAAGGTGGTGAGGTTTGTAGCAATCTTAACCAAAATGTATCAGTAGAGAGTATTTTGAGTCTAAAGGCAAGCATCTAAAATTTTTTTTTTTCAGATTTTTAGCAGAAATTGAAGTATTTAATTCTGTTTAACTGGCTCAGCGAGGATTTACAGATGCTGGGAGGTTTATTATTGTGGTTTGTGTATTTATTAAGACCTTGGCTAGTCAAAATATTTGCTACAGCCAAAAGAAAATAAAACCTGATGACTGAACTACAGACTTCAGCCCCTTTCAAGATGTGCAATGAAAACGGAGCCAGTTTACAAATGATTATTAAGCAGTTGGTGGACTTTTTACAAATGTTGTATGTTGTCAATGGACTTTGTCCGTAAGCACACTGTGTCTGAACAGTGTCAAATTCATCCCTGGTATTATTCCACTGACTTCCGTGGTTTTTCACCAAGGACAAATGTTGCCCAGAATGTCTAAAAAGCATGTGGTTAATAAAGATCCAAAAACAGATAAGGAAAGGTGAATGCAACCACAAACGATAACATAATTTGTAAAAGCATTTTCTGATACTGAAAGAAGGTAGTTTATAATAGATTTTGTAGAATGTTTAGAGCAAACAGATGAGCTTTAGAGAAAAAGTTTTCACAAGTGATTATTATTATTTTTTTAAATAAAAAGTTTCTGACAAGGGGGTTACTCTTCTAAAGCCATGTGATCTGCATTCTTGTTTCCTTCCACTTTTATTGCTCATACAAATTGCTCTCAAGATTTATGTTAGTGGAGATAATGGCTTTAGGGACTGCGCAAATGCCCTGCTTAGCAATTATGATAGTATCACACATCATGAATGCATTTTTTTAATTTAATGAAATACCAAGGGAAAAACTGGCTAACTTTAGACTGTCATCAGCATATGGAATTATTAAAGCATGTAGTGCCAACAAATCTGAACATTGCCTTGCATGAAAAACATGTTATTCTAGGGACATTAAGAAATTGAATCAGTCAGTCAGTGGGCTCAAATGTCACCTATGTACAAATAATACTTCTCAGAAAGATTTAAAATGTTTAAGTCATAGGAAAATGCAATATTCACATTTCACAAAGTTGTCTAAGATTATAATTAGTTATATTTGGCTCCCAATGAATTCCATAGCTAGGTCTGCAGCAGTGTTTCTCTGAGTATGGTTTAAAAGAGGAAGGCATTCTTCTGTGTGATCAGTGCCTGATATTTATGGGAAAATGTTAGGCTTTTCACAGTGATCAATTTTAAGTGGACTTCCTAGGAAATTGAAACTAAATTGCTTTAAATCATGAGTCCTATATAGCCTGAAAAGGTAAAACTTTGACAGTTACAAGTATCTGAAACTGACCCTGAAGAAAGTAAACCTATGCAATCTATTAGACATTACTCAACTTAAAAAGAAATCTTGACCCACAGTGTTATAAAAGTAACCTAAAACAGGCTGCTACATCCATATTTAGGCTTCTAAATAAGTGATCTTCTTTTCAAAATTGCTGGCCTTAATGGGAATTGAAGGGCATATAGGCAACACTTTTGCAAACCAGGCCACCTATTTAGGAATCTAAATGTGGATATAGGAGCCTAACATTCGGCTCCTATTTTTGAAAAATATTGGCCATAGGTGTTAAATTGAGCAGATATGTTGGCCAGTGTGTTCAGTACCTTGCTGAAGAGTCGTTTCCTAGAACATAAAATCCTTTGTTAGTGCAGAAGTTTGAAATAAAATAGGCTCTGCTGCCCTCATGTGGCTAACTAACAAAAAGAGTATTGAAAGGGACATAAAAATCTCATGTTTAAATCAATCTCTAACTATTTAGGGATTAGGCCTTCATGGGGTCAGATTACCCACATCTGCCTACTGTGGGCTTTTTTGCACCTACCTCTGAAGCATTTGCTACTGGCCACTGTCAGAGACAAGATACTTGACTAGATGGACTAGAATCTGACCCTGCACGGCAATTTGTATGTTTCTATAACATGAGAAAGTGCTGTCATACAGGAGAATTTAGCCCTACAATCTAGAAACCTGATTTTCTACTACCTCACACTTTGTGTGGTCATTTATATCTGTGCAAAATGAATATAAAATGTAACCAAAATAGGACTCTCCATTCACTTGTAAAAACACACACACACACACTTCCTTCCTTTCTCCCCTTTAGTTTAGGCATCAAGACTTGGAGTGTGTGTGTATATATCTATTGATATAGATACAGGGAGCCCTTACGTCTGTTCCTTTTCATAAAGTTCCTTTGCTAAATCTGGTCTAAATGAATCAAATCTAATTCATAATTGGCATTTAATATCTGGAGGTTGAGAGTGGTAAACTAGACATATGATACAGCATTGCCAACTCTTATGATTTTATTGTGAGTCTGATATTATTTATCCTAAAGCCCCAGATCCTGCAGTCATGTGAGTGCAGGCAAATCTCAGTTTTCATTTTAAAATAAAAGTAACTTCTTGACCTCACATTTGCAGAGAAAAAGCTTGAAACAGGGCCGGCTCTAGGCACCAGCGCTCCAAGCTTGTGGTTGGGACGGCACTTTCCAAGGGGTGGCACTGCAGTCCCCCCCCCCCACTTTTTTTTTGCTTGGGGCACAAAAAGCCGGGAGCCGGCCCTGAACCAAGATATCCCTGTCAGCTGAGGCTTTCAGGCTGAGTTGGAACTGATACTGCAGTTCTGGCTTCAGTAGCTAGATGGCGCTCATGGCAGTCTGAGTTGCACAGGCTGGACTGCAGTTCAGGCTGCCCTGCCCCTGGAGGGCCAGAGCATCATCCCCTGAGCCAGGGCCAGCTCTAGGTTTTTTGCTGCCCCCCACCCCAGCCCTGGGCTCTCCCCCTCCCCCCCCAACTGCACCCTCTTGCCGCCCCAGCCCTGGGTCACTGGTAACTTGCTCCCAGGGCGGGTCATTCAGCAGGAATTTTAGATGTGCACAGAACACAGACAGGATTGGTTCCCATATGGTTACAGAACTGAAGTAAAGTGGAACAATTTTCAGCTTGTGTGATTGGAGGATATCTGGATGCATATTATAAGACTGTCCTACATAAATGAGAAAAAGTTGAGGTGCCTTTATTATTCTTTTGTTTCATTCTTGGGAATGCACTATCACGGTCTTCCTTTTAAACAAATAAAACTAAAACTTTAAAAAAAAAAGAAAAGAAAAAGTAATGGCTGTTGAAAATAGCAATTCCAGTCCTAATAACCACTGGGAAGCATTTCTTGCTCAATTTATTCTACTTTTTCCTACAGCAAGTTACAGTGGATCAGTATATTTGATTTGGGAGAAATGAAGTAACAGCTGCCCAAATTGAGCTTGAGCACTCCTGAATTTTGAGGGTGTTCAAATCTGGAAGGCAGGTGCTAGATTCCCTTTCTCAATATTAGCTAAATCTGGAAAGGAAAAGTCAATTTCTGCTTCCATGGCTCAGAAGTGTAAATCCTCCTATGTGCCTGGTACTGTATCTAAAGCTGCCCAGGTCCAGAGCCTCCCCTCCCTTACTTTTCATTTTAAATTCTAGTGGGATCCACATACCTCCCTTGCTAGGCTTCAGATAGAGAGGTGCACCGTCCATTTAGTCCCCCCAATTCCTTCTTTGGGGAAGAGCCCAGGGCTGGGGCAGCAGGAGGTGCTGGAGGGGGGGAGGAAGAGCCCAGGGCTGGGACAGCAGGAGGGTGCAGGTGGGGGCCAGAGCTGGGACAGCACGGGGTGCGGGGGGAAGAGCCCAGGACTGGGGTAGCAGGAGGTGCGTGTGGGGGGAGAGCCCAGGGCTGGGGCAGCAGGAGGGTGCAGGTGGGGGCCAGAGCTGGGGCAGCAGGGGGTGTGGGCGGGGGAAAGTCCAGGGCTGGGGCAATACAGGGGTGCAGGGGGAGCCCGGGGGGGCAACAAAATACCTAGAGCTGGCTCTGTTCCTACCATTCACAGCAAGCTGCAGATTTCAGTTCCATACTCCTTCCCCCTCCCTTTCCTGTTGCTAGTGGACAAGGTAATGCTGGGAAATGTAGTTCTTTCCCTGCTCCAAGGCTGGCTCTATAGGCAGGGAACTAACCAAGGAACTACAGCTCCCAGGGCCCCCTGTTGGTTCTCAGCTCCCATGCTGGATTCTTGCGCCCCTTGCAAATCTGCTGCCCCAAGCACCTGCTTGCTTTGCTGGTGCCTAGAGTCGGTCTAATGACACAAAACACAACCCTCCTGTCTTGCAACTGGGTGCGGTTTCTGCCATGCAATGTGACAGTTTGTGAAACAGTTTGTTAACTTGCTACTACCTGTCCATGGGGTTGCGAATCAGGAGGGATGGGGTATGTGGTCAAAAACAATCCCGATCTGCTTCCTGACCAGAGTGGCCCCTTTCATTGAATTTGTGAAAAGGGAGGTAAGGTTTGGAGTTACAGAGAATGCCCCTGAGCCCAAGTTGAGACCAGAGTGGCCCCTTTCATTTTTTCCACTGGCTTCCTCCTTACTTATTTCCAATGACTTGGCTGCTCATGCACCTGTCACTGGTCCAGGGATGGTTGCAAAACGGGAGGGATGGGGTTTGTGGTTGAAAACACTCACGGTCTGCTTCCTCTGGGGGATGGTTGCAAAATGGGAGGGATGGGGTTTGTGGTCGAAGCACTCACGGTCTGCTTCCTCTGGGGGATGGTTGCAAAACGGGAGGGATGGGGTTTGTGGTCGAAAACACTCACGGTCTGCTTCCTCCTGGCTAAAGTGCAAAATTGATCTATTGCATGATTGAAGCATGCTGTTTCACTTTTTTGTGTGTGAATCCGTGAAAAGGGAGGTAAGGTTTGGGGGAACGGAGCATGCCCCTGAGCCCAAAGTGAGACCAGAGTGGCCCCTTTCATTGAATTTGTGAAAAGGGAGGTAGGGTTTGTGGGTATGGAGCATGCCCCTGAGCCCAAGGTGAGACCAGAGTGTAGGGTGACCAGATCACCCAAGACAAATATCGGGACGCGGGGGGAGGGGAGGGTGACGCGGGGGCAGGCATGGCGGGGGCGGGGCCAAAAAAAAAAAAAAAACCTTCCTCCGCAAGCGCTGGAGGGAGGCCCGGGAGACTCAGGGGAAGCGCGGGGCCGGGGTGAGTAACAGTCTGGTCTGGCCCCGAGCTGGCAGGACTCAGTTGGGTGGTAGGGCAAGGAGGGGGGCGGCCTGCGGGGCCAGGCGGCAGCTGTTCTCACCCCCAGCCAGCGGGACTCGGGAGCAGCCGCTGCTGCAGCTCCCACTGCCGCGGGGGCAGGAAGCGGCCATGGCGCTCCGCGGCTGCAGCTCTGGCTCCCCCGAACCCCCCGAGCCGGGGCCTGCTGCGGGGACCCAGCAGCGCGCACGCTGGGTCCAGCCCCTGGCCCGTCGCGTCTGGGCTGCTGCCCAGCTGGTGCTATCCCGCGGCGGCCCCGGAGTGGGGGCAGCAGGCCCCAGCCCCCCCGTCCCGCTCGGGTCCCACAGGGGAACGAACGGGGCTGGGCTGCCGATGCCTCCGCCCCGGGGCCGCCGCGGGATAGCACCAGCTGGGCAGCAGCCCAGACGCGACTGGCCAGGGGCTGGGCCCAGCGTACGCGCTGCTGGGTCCCTGCAGCAGGCCCCGGCTCGGGGGGTTCGGAGGCGCCGCAGCCGCGGAGCGCCATGGCCGCTTCCTCCCCCGCGGCAGTGGGAGCTGCAGCAGCGGCTGCTCCCGAGTCCCGCTGGCTGGGGGTGAGAACAGCCACCGCCTGGCCCCGCGGGTCGCCCCCTTCCTCTCCCTACCACCCAACTGAGTCCTGCCTGCTTGGGACCAGGCCGGACTGTTAGTCACCCCGGCCCCGCGCTTCCCCTGCGTCTCCCGGGCCTCCCTCCAGCGCTTGGGGAGGGAGAAGGAATGGTGAGCCCGGGGAAGAGGCGGGGATTCGGGGAGGGAGCCAATCAGGGGAGGAGGGGGCGGAGTCGGGGCGGGGGGTGTGTGTGTGCGAGCACTTCCGGGCTCTAGGCTCCGGGGCATTTCCTTTTTTGTCCAGTGTCCTGACCGCATGTCGGTCGGGACGCGGGACAAACAAGGAAATATCGGGACAGTCCCGATAAAATCGGGACGTCTGGTCACCCTACCAGAGTGGCCCCTTTCATTTTTTCCACTGGCTTCTCCTTGCTTATTTCCAATGACTTGGCTGCTCATGCACCTGTCACTTGTCCAGGGATGGTTGCAAAACGGGAGGGATGGGTTTGTGGTCGAAAACACGGTCTGCTTCCTCCTGGCTAATGTGCCAAACTGATCTATTGCATGATTGAAGCATGCTGTTTCACTTTTTTGTGTGTGAATCCGTGAAAAGGGAGGTAAGGTTTGGGGGAACGGAGCATGCCCCTGAGCCCAAGGTGAGACCACTTTCATTTTTTTACTTTACTCTTCCAATTTGCATCATCATATACATGAACACAAATACAGAGAACAATTTTTTAAAGTAAAGAACATTTATTATTATAATCTGGTATATACATGAAAAATGTCTTTTGGTTGCATTATGTTTTGAACAAGAGGCATTTAAACAATTTTTGGGGGGTGGGTAAAGAAGTGAACTATGCACATTTTTTGCAGTTGTACTCTTTCTTGTCATCAGTCAGGTAGTCTTGATTGGTTCCTTCTGTAATGCAGGGCATATAGATTCATAGATTATAGGACTGGAAGGGACCTCGAGAGGTCATCGAGTCCAGTCCCCTGCTCACATGGCAGGACCAAATACTGTCTAGACCATCCCTGATAGACATTTATCTAACCTACTCTTAAATATCTCCAGAGACGGAGATTCCACAACCTCCCTAGGCAATTTGTTCCAGTGTTTAACCACCTTGACAGTTAGGAACTTTTTCCTAATGTCCAACCTAGACCTCCCTTGCTGCAGTTTAAACCCATTGTTTCTGGTTCTATCCTTAGAGGCTAAGGTGAACAAGTTCTCTCCCTCCTCCTTATGACACCCTTTTAGATACCTGAAAACTGTAAAACAAGAACTTTTATACAAGAAGACTCTTTCGGGTGAACACCAGGAAAACTGGCATCCTCAAGACAGTTGGTAGTTCCCACTAAGTATCAGGTAAAGCTCTTGAGCATAGCCCATGATCATCCCAGTGGCCATTCTGGGGTAAACAAAACCAAAAACCGGTTGGGGAAGTCCTTCCACTGGGAGGAAATGGGCAAGAACGTTGCTAATTATGTCCGGTCTTGTAAGGTGTGCCAATGAGTGAAAAAGCCCCAAAACCAGGTTAAAGCCCCTCTCCAGCCATTACCCATAATTAAGGTTCCATTTCAGCAAGTAGCTGTAAATATTCTGGGTCCTTTCCCAAAGAAAACACCCAAAGGAAAGCAGTACGTACTAACTTTCATGGATTTTGCTACCCAATGGCCGAAAGCAGTACCCATAAGCAACACCAGGGCTAAAAGTGTGTGCCAGGCATTAACAAACATTTTTGCCAGGGTAGGTTGGCCCTCCGACATCCTTACAGATTCGGGAACTAATTTCCTGGCAGGGACCATAAAAAACCTGTGGAAAGCTCATGGGGTAAATCACTTGGTTGCCACCCCTTACCACCATGAAACCAATGGCCTGGTGAAAAGGTTTAATGAAACTTTGGGGGCCATAATACGTAAATTCGTAAATAAACACTCCAATAATTGGGACCTAGTGTTGCAGCAGTTGCTTTTCGCCTACAGGGCTGTAGCACATCCCAGTTTAGGGTTTTCACCATTTGAACTTGTGTATGGCCGCAAGGTTAAGGGGCCCTTACAGTTGGTAAAGCAGCAATGGGAGTGGTTTACACCTTCTCCAGAAACTAACATTCTAAACTTTGTAAGCAACCTACAAAGCACCCTCCAACACTCTTTAGCCCTTGCTAAAAAAAAACCTAAAAAATGCTCAAAAAAACCAAAAGGCCTGGTATAATAAACATTCCAAAGAACAGTCCTTCAAAGTAGGAAACCAAGTCATGGTCTTAAAGGCGCTCCAGGCCCATAAAATGAAAGCGTCATGGGAAGGACCATTCACGGTCCAGGAGCGCCTAGGAGCTGTTAACTATCTCATAGCCTCCCCCACCTCCAACATAAAGCCTAAGATATACCATGTTAATTCTCTTAAGCCCTTTTATTACAAAAAATTAAACGTTTGCCAGTTTACAGCCCAGAAAACAAATAACACAAAGTGGCCTGAAGGTGTCTACTACAAAAAAAAAAGAATGGTGGCGTGAAAGAGGTGAACCTCTCCACGACCCTTGGACGTCTGCAGCAACAGCAAATCAAGGAGCTGTGCACAAGCTTTGCACCAATTTTCTCAGCCACTCCTGGATGAACCGAACGGGCATACCACTCCATTAACACAGGTAATGCTCACCCAATTAGAACCCCACCCTACCGGGAGTCACCTCATGCCCAAACTGCTATACAAAGGAAGATCCAGAACATGCTACAGATGGGTATAATCCGCCCCTCTAATAGTGCATGGGCATCTCCAGTGGTTCTAGTTCCCAAACTAGATGGGGAAATACGCTTTTGCGTGGACTACCGTAAGCTAAATGCTGTAACTCGTCCTAACAACTATCCAATGCCACGCACAAATAAGCTATTGAAAAAATTGAAACATGCCCAATGTTTCAATTTAGGGGTACTGGCAAGTACCACTAAATAAACCCGCTAAAAAAGGGTCAGCCTTCGTCACCCAGGCAGGGGTGTATAAATTCAATGTACTCCCTTTCGGGTTGCAAAATGCACCCGCCACCTTCCAAAAACTTGTAAATGGTCTCCTAGCAAAATTGGAAGAATCTGCAGTTGCCTACCTCAATAATGTGGCCATTTTTTCTACTTCATGGGCAGAGCACCTGGAACACCTAAAAAAAGTCTTCAAGCGCATCCAGAAGGCAGAATTAACTGTTAAGGCTAAAAAGTGTCAAATAGGCCAAAACAGAGTAACTTACCTGGGGCACCAGGTGGGTCAAAAAACTATAAATCCCCTACAGGCCAAAGTAAATGCTATCCAAAAGTGGCCTGTTCCAAAGTCTAAAACACAGGTCCAATCCTTCTTAGGCTTGGCTGAATATTATAGGCAATTTGTACCCCACTACAGCCAAATCGCCGCCCCGCTGACAGACCTAACCAAAAAGAAACAGCCAAATGCAGTTCAGTAAACTAATGCGTGTCAAAAGGCCTTTAACCAGCTTAAGGCAACACTCATGTCTAACCCTGTGCTAAGGGCCCCAGACTTTAACAAACCGTTCCTAGTAACCACAGATGCGTCCAAGCAAGGCGTGAAAGCAGTTTTAATGCAGAAAGGACCGGATCAAAAATTCCATCCTGTCGTGTTTCTCAGCAAAAAACTGTCTAAAAGAAAAAGCCACTGGTCAATCAGCAAAAAGAAATGCTACGCCATTGTGTACGCGCTGAAAAAGCTACGCCCATATGTTTGGGAACGGCGTTTCCAACTACAAACAAACCATGCTGCGCTACAGTGGCTTCATACCGCCAAGGAAAACAACAAAAAACTTCTTTGGTAAAGTTTAGCTCTCCAAAATTTTAATTTTGAAATACAACACATTTCGGAAGCTTCTAGCAAAGTGGCTGATGCACTCTCCCGGAAAAGTTTTCCAGAGTTAACTGGTTAACAATTGTTCTTAAAATAAAACATATTGTTAGTTTTTATATAATCAGTAGTATGTCTAAAGGTACATGTGTCTTATTAACTCTGTTTTCTCCTAAAACTCCAGGAAGAAATCACAGCCAGTGTGGAACCAAACGTCCAACACTATCTGTGATTTGGGGGCATGTCATAACTATAAAGGGAAGGGTAACAGCTGTCCTGTGTACAGTACTATAAAATCCCTCCTGGCCAGAGACTCCAAAATCATTTTCCCTGTAAAGGGTTAAGAAGCTCAGGTAACCTGGCTGGCATCTGACCCAAAGAACCAATAAGGGGACAAGATACTTTCAAATCTTGGGGGCGGGGGGGAAGGCTTTAGTTTGTGCTCTTTGTTTGGGTTGTTCGTTCGCTCTTGGGACTGAGAGGAACCAGACATCAATCCAGGTTCTCCCCATCTTTCTAAACAAGTCTCTCATATTGTAAACTTGTAAGTAAAAAGCCAGGCAAGGTGTCTTAGTTTTACTTTGTTTTCTGAACTTGTAAATGTACCTTTTACTAGAGTGTTTATCTTTGTTTGCTGTACTTTGAACCTAAAACTAAGGGAAGTGCTCTAAGCTCTTTAAGTTTAATTACCCTGTAAAGTTATTTTCCATACTAATTTTACAAAAATAATTTTTACCTTTTTCTTTAATTAAAAGCCTTCTTTTTAAGAACCTGATTAATTTTTCCTTGTTTTTAGATCCAAGGGGGTTAAATCTGAATTCACCAGAAGTTGGTGAAAGGAAGGAGGGGGAATGGTTAATTTCTCCTTGTTTTAAATCCAAGGGGTTTGGATCTGTATTCACCAGAAAATTGGTGGAGGTCTCTCAAGGCTTCCCAGGGAAGGGAACTAGCCTTGGGATGGTGGCAGCGAACCAGAGCTAAGCTGGTAGTTAAGCTTAGAAGTTTTCATGCAGGCCCCTACATTTGTACCCTAAAGTTCAAAGTGGGGATACAGCCTTAACAGCAGTGCCCAGAGAGCTCAGTCCCGGATCAGGGCCCCGCGGTGCTAGACATTGTACACACACAGCCCGATTCCCCCCACGCTGGGTCTCCTGAATGGCTCCTGCCCGAAGGCGGGACGGCTCTACTCCTCACCCAATGTCTCCTGCTGGCAGAGATGCTCTGAGAGACGTCTACGCTCTGGGTCTCTGGGCTTCCCGGGCTGGGAGGCAAGCGTGGCTGTCTCCGGGCGGTTCTGCTGACTCTCCAGCAGCTGCACTTCAGGTGTCCTAATGCAGCCCTAGTCCTCTCCAGCGCTCAGGGGCACTGTCCTGGCATCGGACTGTCCTGGTAAATAGAACAATGGCTCCTGGCACCCTGAGAATTCCTGTTCCCCCGGCAACCTCAGTGCCATTTCCTATGGAAGTGATGGTGTCAGCAAAGGTGATGGAGGTGGTCAAGGTTTTCCTTCGCTTCGAGGATACGAGAGAGGTATCTGGGTCTGGGGATCTTTGGTGTGATTGGGGTGTAATGAACTGTAATCGGTTGGGGTTCTTGGGGCAGTGAGCCTTTATATGTCCCAGTTCATTACATTTAAAACATCGCCCTGCTAAGGTATCACCGGGACGATGTTGGTTGGTGGAGACTGGTGTGGTGGGGTGAGAAGGCGTTTGGGGTTTTCCTTGGGATGTGGGTGGGGCCTTGGGTTGTTTCCGGTGGTAAGTATTGTATTGTCGCCTGCCTTGTAGGTGGGGAATTTTCTGGGATGGGAAGTGGTACCTGGAGAGGGGTTGTTAGGATTGGCTGTTGTATCCGGCCTAGCCTTTGCTACTTCCAGTTTATGCTTCCTTTCTTTTTTCTTAATTTTTTTTTCTTTTAGCTCCATTTCTTTTTTTTTTAACTTCATTTCTCTCTTGTGGGCCTCCTTTTTGGCTTTCTTTTTTCTTTTTCTTTGCTCTGTCTCGAGTTTTGTTAATTGAAGCAGTCTTTGATGTTTTCTTTTATTTTCTTCTGCTTCTAGTTTAGCCAGTTCTATTTTTTAGCTACTTTTTTGGTAGTCATTTTCCTGTTTTCTTGTGCTGGGTCACCCCCTCTGCAGTTGACTGAAACTGGGATGTACTCAGCTCTGGCTGCTGCTGAGTTAACAGAGACTTTCTAACTAGCTACTCCCGAGGATGTAAAAAGAAAAAAAAAAAAACAATTCAGCTTGTAAATTCCTTTTACCAGTCGTTTGCTCATTAATTGAACACTTCTCTTAACTGCTATCATGTCCCCTCTCAGTCTTCTCTTTTCCAAACTAAACAAACCCAGTTCTTTCAGCCTTCCTTCATAGGTCATGTTCTCAAGACCTTTAATCATTCTTGTTGCTCTTCTTTGGACCCTTTCCAATTTCTCCACATCTTTTTTAAAATGTGGCGCCCAGAACTGGACACAAGAATCACACTGTACCTTTGATAAGTAACAATTAAGAAATGAAATCACAGAAGTTATAATGTTACACATACTTTTCATTCACTCATGCTATTCCTTCCACATGTCAGCATTATCTAACGTATGTATGCCTATCAGCATGAAGAAAATGTTTACTGATGTGGATTTTTTTTGGGATGTGGGTGGGGCCTTGGGTTGTTTCCGATGGTAAGGTTTGTTTTCGGGGTGCCCCTTCTGATATTCGCTCCAACTGCTACTAGTTTTTTTTTTTTTTTTGCCACCTCCACCCATTTGGCTCCAATCTCCTCCGCCTCGGTTACAGTTTCGGGCTTCCTATTTAGGATGTACCTTTTTATTTCCTCAGGAACACCCTCTAAAAACTGCTCCATTTTTACTAGGGAAACCAGATCTTCCAGAGATTTAACATTTGCTCCTGATACTCAGGCATCACAATTTTTGTTAATGTGGTAGGCATGACGGGTAAATGACACATTTGGTTTCCACCTTAGGGCTCTGAACTGCTGACGGGCATGCTCGGGTGTTAGCCCCATTTTGAGTCTGGCCTTGTTTTTAAAAAGTTCATAACTGTTCATGTGTTCCTTAGGCATTTCAGCCGCCACCTCTGCTAAGGGTTCACTGAGCTGAGGCCTCAGCTCTACCATGTACTGGTCTGCAGCGATGCTGTATCCAAGGCAGGCCCTTTCAAAATTTTTTAAGAAGGCCTCAGTATTGTCGCCTGCCTTGTAGGTGGGGAATTTTCTGGGATGGGAAGTGGTACCTGGAGAGGGGTTGTTAGGATTGGCTGTTGTATCCGGCCTAGCCTTTGCTACTTCCAGTTTATGCTTCCTTTCTTTTTTTTTCTTCTCCACTTTTTTTTCTTTTAGCTCAATTTCTTTATTTTTTAGCTTCATTTCTCTCTTGTGGGCCTCCTCTTTGGCTTTCTTTTTTCTTTTTCTTTGCTCTGTCTCGAGTTTTGTTAATTGAAGCAGTCTTTGATGTTTTCTTTTATTTTCTTCTGCTTCTAGTATAGCCAGTTCTATTTTTTTAGCTACTTTTTTGGTAGTCATTTTCCTGTTTTCTTGTGCTGGGTCACCCCCTCTGCAGTTGACTGAAACTGGGATGTACTCAGCTCTGGCTGCTGCTGAGTTAACAGAGACTTTCTAACTAGCTACTCCCGAGGATGTAAAAAGAAAAAAAAACAATTCAGCTTGTAAATTCCTTTTACCAGTCGTTTGCTCATTAATTGAACCCTTCTCTTAACAAAGGATCTTGTTAAAAAAACTTAACACCTCTGCCTTCAGGCAAGGAGAGATAAGATATGCATCTACCTTCAGCTCTGCTTTCCAAGCAGCTAGAAGGACAAAAAAATCTTACTGGCTTTTGGGTGTAAAATGAATCCCACCTCTGCCACCATGTCAAGGCTGTATCCCCACTTTGAACTTTAGGGTACAAATGTAGGAGCCTGCATGAAAACTTCTAAGCTTAACTACCAGCTTAGCTATGGTCCGCTGCCACCATCCCAAGGCTAGTTCCCTTCCCTGGGAAGCCTTGAGAGACCTTCACCAATTTCCTGGTGAATCCAGATCCAAATCCCTTGGATCTAAAACAAGGAGAAATTAACCATTCCCCTCCTTCCTCCCACCAACTCCTGGTGAATCCAGATCCAACCCCGTTGGATCTAAAAACAAGGAAAAATCAATCAGGTTCTTAAAAAGAAGGCTTTTAATTAAAGAAAAAGGTAAAAATCATCTCTGTAAAATCAGTATGGAAAATAACTTTACAGGGTAATTAAACTTAAAGAGCTCAGAGGACTCCCCTCTAGTCTTAGGTTCAAAGTACAGCAAACAAAGATAAACACTCTAGTAAAAGGTACATTTACAAGTTGAGAAAACAAAGTAAAACTAAGACGCCTTACCTGGCTTTTTACTTACAAGTTTGCAATATAAGAGACTTGTTTAGAAAGATGGGGAGAACCTGGATTGATGTCTGGTCCCTCTCAGTCCCAAGAGCGAACGAACAACCCAAACAAAGAGCACAAACAAAAGCCTTCCCCCCCACCAAGATTTGAAAGTATCTTGTCCCCTTATTGGTCCTTTGGGTCAGATGCCAGCCAGGTTACCTGAGCTTCTTAACCCTTTACAGGGAAAAGGATTTTGGAGTCTCTGGCCAGGAGGGATTTTATAGTACTGTACACAGGACAGCTGTTACCCTTCCCTTTATAGTTATGACAACTGCCGAAATACAAAGGAGAACAGCAGGGCTGGAGGATTTACAGGCTCCGTGTGAGGAGGGCTGGTTGGGTTGAGCCAGCAGTGAATCCCCAGTAACACAGAGCTGCACTAGTGATGGAAGATCTATTTTGTCTTCCCTACTTAGCACAGTTCAAAACTTAGCACTGACCAGCTGCAAGGATCCTGGCGGGCCCTGGTATGGTTGTAGCAGCAGACTCAATGTTCCGGGAAAAGCGAGATATGTGCAATAGGCAATGTAGTTCCATCTGGGCACCAGCCAGCTCCTGTGCCCCAGAGAGCTCTCACAGCTCACACTGAACCAGGGACAAAGGGGGCAGGAGGTTGGAAGAGAAGGTGCCAGCCTGGGACCCAGGAGACCCATAGTCAATTCCCAGCTCTGCCACAGATGCTCTGCGTGGCCTCGGGCAAATCCCTTATTCCCTCTGTGCTGCAGTTCCCTGTCTGTTCAGTGGAGGTAGCAGCCAGGCCGTGCCCTGCAGGGGGAGGTTAGAATAAATGCAATCGAGTGCTCTGATGCCACGGGGATGAGGGCCAGGATGGTGCCTAAGACAGACCAAAAGCAAGGGGGAGCTACAGAACTGGTGGTGAGAGGGGTTTGGCCTTTGACAGTCTGCTCTGGGTTCCTGGGCTGTCAGACCCCAGCCAGCCACTGGCATTGCCAGACCTCCCTGATCTCTGGTGCTGCTGCTCTCCCTGCTTCTAGGAGTCACTGCCTCCCCCTGGGCCGAGACTCCCGCAGCAATCATCTCTTGGGGCTGCCATGGCACTGAGCGGCTAGCAAGGCTTGAGACTCAGTTGGGTGTGGTTTAGGAGGGTGCTATGAAAGCAGTTTCTGTGTTGTTGCCGCGGTGGGAGGGGAAGCAGAGATGGGGCCATTTTACATCCTACGGCCAAGGCGCCCAGCAGCTTGGGCAGGCACAAAGAGCCGCCCGGTTGGGCTGGGAGCTGTGGGAGGGGAGCGTTCGGGAACCCCTGTTCTGCGCTGTCACAAGGAGGAGGAACCGGGATGGAACTGATTCTCCCACTTGGGGATCCGGAGACCCCCGCCCGGCTCCAGCTGTATGGACGCGGGGAGGGGCTCTGGCCTGGGGTCTGCAGTAGCTGGGACTAGATGAGCCCAGCGGTCCCTTCCGGCCTAAAGTCTGTGACTGTGGGGAGCGGAAGGTCCCTCCCATGACCCCGGTTGGGAAGGACAGGCTCTAAAGCCCCGGCCAGGCCAGAACTAGTCTGGGCTGGGGCAGCCCATGGCTGGGCAGTCACACATTGACTGGCTTGTGACTCGCCTGCCCATTGTGACACGCCCCCTGCTGGCTGGCACAGCCTCATCCCCTCACTGCCAGGCTTGGCTCTGGCAGAGCGAGAGCTGGCACGTGCCGCTGGGAAAACTGAGCCAGCCATTTCAGCTCCGCCACCGGCAGCAGAAAGTGGGTGGCTCATATACACGCCGGCTTCTGCCCACTCCTGACTCCAGGTAGGAGAATCTTCTATTGCCCGCCTCTGCTTTTCCATTGCATCGCCAGCCACACCGAGGTTGGATGAGACGGTACCAGCCTCCCTGCCGCTCTCCTGCCTTCTGCTCCTGCCCCTTCACGGGTGTGTCTGAGCAATTCCTGCTGCTCATGAGCCCGCCCCACCTCCCGCACCCCACTGGCCTCGCCCACCTGCAAACTGCCACGGCCCCAATATTCCTGGGGGAAGGGATCAGGGTCATTTCATTGGGCAGGAAGAATCCTGAGTGGTTGGATCCAGCCTGTCTGCTGTGCAGCTTGTGAACCAGGAGAAGGAGAGGTGGGAGTGACCCAGAGGAGGCCGTTTGGCCTGTGGGATGGGCTGCTGGCCTGGGAGTTCAGACACCTGGGTTCTAATCCTGGGTGACTTTGAGCACATCTCTTCCCTTGTTTCCCTGCTGGCTGCCTTGGCTAGTTAGAGTCTGAGCCCTCCAGCCCAGCGATTGTCTGCAGCACCTGGTGCAACAGGGCCCTGAACTCAGCTGGCATCTGTAGGTGCTGGTGGGACAGAAATAACTGGCCCTGATGCTGAACGGGGCAATCGCCTCTTGTCACTCACAAGCAATGCCTTGTCCTGGCTTCTTGTAGGATGGCTGAGGAGGGCAGCCCAGAGCCCAGGCGCGCCTGGGAGGAGACAAAACCTCCCCCAGGGAAGAGTCGGCAGAGGAGGGTATGGCAGGAGCAGCAGTGTGTGCGCCATCCCGGTGAGTGGGCGCCTTCTGGGTGGGCGGAGGGGGCTGCAAAAATGGCTGGGGCCATGGCCCTGCATTGGGGTGGGGCTTGGCCCCAATGGGGGTTGGGGGGCAAGACTAGGGTGTCATTGTGGGGAGAAGACTCCATAGACCTTGTACTGCTCTGGGCTGCCACGAGATGGAGAGACAGGAAAACCCAGGCAGGGGGGAATGGCCCCTCCTGCTGGCAGCAGCTGCAGCCACTAAAGCTGATCGGGGCATAGCGGCAGAAGCATCAGGTGGAGACTGACTGAATCGCCCACCCCGATCTGTCACGCTGCAGGGTCGGAGGATGTTTTCCACCAGTCGAAGGGGATGCTTGGTGCACGGTGGGTTGTTAAAGCCTAGGATTGCAGGGCGCCGGCCAGAGCGTAAGATGCTCCCTGATGTTGCAGCCCCATCTGCTGGCTTCTTTGTCGCATGTCGCAGCACAGGGCATTTGGGGGGAGTGTTGACGATGGGAGCCCAGTGCCTGCCCAGGTTACACCCAGTGGCTCTGCTGGCTGTTGGTGGCAGGAGAGGCAGTCAGAACAAGCAGAACGGGCAGGCCCTGGGTCCCCATATCCCATGAAGACTGGGCAGCTGTTCCCTCTCCTGCTGCAAGGACCAGACCGATTCACTCCCAGTCCCTCTGCCCCCTCCAGCAATGGCCCGGAGAGTGGGGACACCCCTCATGGCCTGACATCGTCCCTCCTTCCAGGTGTGGCGCTCCCCAAATCCCCAGACTGAGCCTGCATGCTGGGCGGGGAAGTGGGGTGGCCGCTGGGAACCAGGGCTCCGACTGGGTCTTTGCTGGGCTGGGCAGCAAAGAGGTGGGAAAGCCAGGGATCGATGTGCCAGACCCTGACGTGCATCGGGGCTGCTCCCCTGCTGGGGCGGGAGTGGGGGCAAGGGTTTTCTCTAAGATCTCTGTCACCCAGACTGCAGCTTGGCAGACCCAGGTATTACCACTGCTCTGTCTTTGATCAGATTCACGATGGCCATGTAGCACCGCCTGCTTTAAGGGGCCAAACTGGAAGGAGAAAGAGGCCCTGGACTGCATAGATGCCTTTCTGAAGGGCAATGAACAGGTACCAAGAGCCCTCCTCTGACCTGTCAGCTAGTGCCCTGTCCACATGCACATCTGCCCTTCTCCAGATGATGCATGGATTCTAAGGCCAGACGGAACCACTGTGACCTCCTGTATAACACAGGCCAGGGACCTGCCCCCAAATAATTCCTGTTTAAACTACAGCATTTTGAAAAGTCCCGTCTTGACTTACAAAAGGTCACCCACCATGCCCCTTGCTCAGGTGTTCCAATGGTCTATTACTTTCTCTGTTAAAAACGTACATTTCCAGTCTGAATTTGTCTAGCTTCAATTTCCAGCCCCTTGTGGACTTGTGCCCACTGGATTTGGTCAGTCCCTAGTGTGACGGGTTGCCCCCCTTTGAGGTGCCACCTGCTGTACCGGGCTACCACCGAGCCCACCTGTTCTGCCAGCCTGGGCCCCCTTTACCTCGTCTTGCTGGGCTAGGCTCACAAGCCTCTTCCAGCCATACACTCAGGCAGGGCCATGCCCAGCTGCAGAAAGACACAGACACTGAGATCAGCTCTGGGAAGACTCAGGTGAAAGGGCTTGTCCCAGTACTCTGGTGCCCACCTCCTTTGGAGTACAGACCCAAAGGTGTTATGAAATTCGCCCCCTCCCTCCATGTGGAGAGAGGTATGCACAACTCTTTGCCCCTCCCCCCAGTTACTAATTGCACAAACTGGGTTATGGTATAAACAAGCAATAAGATTATTAACTACAAGAGGTAGATTGTAAGTGGTTATAAGAGATAGCAAACAGTACAAAGCAGATTGCATTAGTAAATAAACACAACACGCAAACTAAGCTTTCCACACTGGATAGATAGGCTCTACATGAGCAAATTCTCACCCTGAGTGATAAACAGGTGGGCAGATTCTTAAGGCACAAGCTGCCTTGGCTTTGCAGCTTGGATTTCCCAGGTTTTCTTACACAGGCTAGGAATCTCTCTCCAGCCTGGCACCATCACTTCTCATAGTTCAATCTTTGTCCCTCAGGTGTTTCCAGGTGTCTTATTGCAGGGAGCGTGAGGTCCCCCCTGATGTCATTGTTCCCCTTTTATCTCCTCTTCCCACCCGCTGGAAAACTCTTTTGCTGTGACCTGGGTCCAACAGTTCCCATTGTGTAGCGTTCTCTCTGAGAGGTTTCTATTGTGGACAGTTCCTGGGGTAACCCTGCTGCTTATGTGCATTTCCTCAATAAGCCATTGTTTGGTGTCTTTACTGTTGTACCTGAAAGGCTGTTTTGAACCTCACAACGTGTTTCAGGAACACAGACGTAGCTGAACTTCATAATTTCACATACAACGATAGCACATACAATCCAATGAGACATTAATGTCTAGCAGATAAAGACTTTTAGAATGATACCTTACAATACGTACTTTGTACAAAACATATCCTAATGACATGACAGTGGCGAATATTGGGGTGTCAGGGTGTCCCACCCAGCTGTTCCTCCCACTCTGTCAAGCCCCCAGTATCACTGTCTGGCTGCCTAGCCCCCATGTTGCAGTTCCTCTTTGGACACCTACCCCGTGAGATCTGCTCCCTCTCTAGTCCGGTTTCACACAGAGCTGCCCTGCCCTCCCCAGATAGTCACTCCTGTTACCAGATGAATGGCCTTCTGCCATTCGGCATATCAAAGCCTGAGCAGCACTGGGGGGAAGCTTTCTAACATCTCTCCCACTGGCAGCTCCTTTCCACGCTAACCTTCCTGTTTGTGTCTAATCTCTGCGGGGCGTAGGACAAGGCCCAGAAAATGAAATTTTTGAATTCCATCGTCAACCTCGTCATAGACGTCGTGGCATGGAGCCCAGACATAAATAAATATGGACCGCAAAGCCCTGCTAGTGGAGAAAATAAAGGTGAGTAAAACACACACTGGGGCTGTGTTACCTGGCGGGTTTAGTGATTGGCCTGGAGATCTCTGCAGATTTGTCTAACTTGAGCTGCCAATCATTGGATCGTGTTAGACGTTTGTCTGTTAGACTGAAGAGCCCATTATCAAATATTTGCTCCCCGTGTAGGTACTTACAGACTGTCATCAAGTCACCCTGTAACCTTCCCTTCGTTCAGCTGAACTAATTGAGCTCCTTGAGTCTCTCACTGTCAGGCATGTTTCCCAATCCTCCAATCACTCTTGTGGCTCTTCTCTGACCCCTCTCCAATTTATCAACATTCTCCTTGAATTGTGGGCACCGGACCTGGACACAGGATCCCAGCAGCGGTCGCACCAGTGCCAAATACAGAGGGAAAATAACCTCTCTAACAACTGGAGTTTGCTCTGTTTCTACATCCCAGGATGGCATTAGCCCTTTTGGCCCCAGCGTCGCACTGGGCGCTCATGGGCAGCTGATTACCCTGACTGCCAAGTCTTTTCCAGAGTCACCGCTTCCCAGGTTAGAGCCCCCCATGCTGTGAGTGTGGCCTGCATTCTTTGTTCCTAAACATATAACTGTATGGAAATGTAGATTGTTCCCTTGCACCCAGCTTCCCAAGTCACCGGGTCGCTCTGTATACGCCAGTCTCCCTGCCCAGAGCCCCAACACTCTGCAGTCAGTGCCCACTAGGGAACTAGCAACAAATCTGCTCCGTAGATTTGGCAAGTCTTTGCTCTCCAGCACTGCAGAAAGCTTTCCAGAGCTCACCTCCCTTCCCTGAACTTGGGACAGCGTGGGCTGGTGGGTGGTCCAGTGGGCTGGGGCTCAGCACACCTGGGTTCTACTCCCAGTTCTGCAGTAAGACTTTGGGCAAGTCACTTCCCCCTCTGTGCCTCAGTTTCCCTTCCATGCCTTGTCTCTTCTAGTTAGCTCGTGAGTTCTCTGGGGCAGGGACTGGCTCTCACTGTGTGTGTGCAGCACCAGGCACAAGGGGGCCTGATCTCCGGTGGTGTCTCTGGGTGCTAATGCTGATGGAGCCTTTCAGTGCACTGGCGCGTGACACTGGGGCACTGACCACAGGCCCTGCACTGCGCTCCCCGGCTGGAGCCCTGCACACCATCAAGTCCGCAGTAGGACGACCTGGCTGCCGAGCCCACATGTTGCAGGCCCTGCGCTTTGCTCCCCAGTCGGAGCCTTGCAGGAGCTTGGAGCCCGGCTGGCATTTCCTCACATTGTCTCCCCAGGAGCTGCTTCATCACCAGTCCGTCCACTTCCTGACCAACATGGTGCGTCAGCAAGCGATGCTCACCATCATGGAGCTGAGGTACCCAGCCTGCCCGGCCCAGCCCCAGCCAGTGCTGCGTGCAGCCAGACACGCCAGCCTCTTGGCATGGCCAGTTCTCCAGGGCATTCCCCCCTCTGCTCCTCCCCCATCTTCTGATTCTGCCGGGCACGTGGCACCAGGTGATGGTGCTGGTGCATGTGGGCTGGCACCAGTGGGTAGATGGTGGAGGATTCTTCAGTGCCTTGCTACCTCTCCACGTGGCCTTATGAAGATGTGGGGGAGGGAGTGAGGGGGTTAGGACTGGTCCCCTCTGGGACCCCGCAGGAGATGGCTCTGGGGGGAGAGGGGCAATTGGGTGCTGCTGGAGCGGAGCAACCGAAGTCACTGCCAGCTGTGCCAGCTGCGTCACACCGGCAGCTCAGCGACCCCCTGTGGCTGAGAAGTTGGGCAGGCTGAGCCCTGGCCCGTGGCACTGCCTGTGCCATGGGGGGCTCTCTCTCAGCGCCGCTGGTGCCCTGCTCTGAGCTTCCCAGAAACCTGCCCATCAGGCGTCCGGAGGTGGCAGATGCTGTGGGCTGGAGCTGGGCTCTCGCTGTTGGCTCAATAGGTTCCCCAGGAATGGGAGGGGGAGGCAGGGCAGGCGCTGGAGCGGCTCTCCCCACTGGGCACTGGCTTCCTGACAGCGGGGCAGGCGATGGCA
This sequence comes from Malaclemys terrapin pileata, assembly GCF_027887155.1. Lineage (NCBI taxonomy): Eukaryota > Metazoa > Chordata > Testudines > Emydidae > Malaclemys > Malaclemys terrapin. Next base: position 38,189,786 of record NC_071508.1, read on the forward strand.
TTGGCCACGATCCCGTCTCTGCTGGGGCGGAGGGGGTGATTTGCGTCAGCAGTGGGCGTAGCTGTTCCTCACTGGCTGCCGCCTGCCACGAGGGGCGCGGCTCTGTCCTGCAGGGGGCAAGTAGTCACCTGGCACCTCATTGAATGTGCTGGGGCCATACTCTGGCAGTGGGGGTGAAGGGGTTAATGCTGTCTGGGCTGTCCCCACCTTCCTGCCCCCCTGCACACAGCTGGGTGCCCTGTCCAGCAGGCTGAGAGCTCTGGGCAAGGGGCAGGGCTTGGATCCCTGCCTGGGTTCTGCCCTGCTGCGGGCTGATGCAGCATCTCTCTGCTGGCCCGGACTGTGCAGCCACAGTGCAGACGGCTGTGGTGGGAGGGTCTCTTTGCCCCCAGCGGGACAGGACTGGCAGGCTCCTTTGCACTGTGGCCACTTGGTTCAGAGGCACTTTGGTGCCAGCAGGCTCTAGTCTCCCGTCCCTGCCGTTTGCGGGATGTCATTTCTCGGCGAAGCGCAGCGCTCTCTGCCCCAGCTGGTGAGTCCTGGTGGGGTCTCAGCAGACAGCTGCAGACTACACTAAGTCCCTGCCTGTTGGTATGAGAGAAGGCAGCACCAGCTCCCTCCACCGCGCCCTGACCTGTTCTCATCTGCCACCCCCCAGTTGGAGCCCCCTCAGGTGTTTCCATGTCCTGGGAGCCTGACGCCAACATTAGCGCATCAGTCCCTCCTCAGCCCTCCAATCCGCACGTGTCTCTTCTCTTAGCAAAGTGAAGCCACCGCTGCAGGGCCTGGAACAATCCAGCCTGCTCACCACCTCCTTCTCCAGCGTCTTCTCCCTGCCTCCAGCAGAGACCATGCAGGGCGAGGAGGCTGCTCTCTACACCAAGGTAAGCCCCAAACCGGCCACGCAGAGCCGCCCCAAACCAAGTGGGAATCCTGTCGGTCGCTCGTGTACCTGTCCCCTGGGTAACCTGGGACTGGCACATGAGTGTAATAATCACAGCTCCTCGGCAGGACTTCAGCTCAGGATCTGCAGCACCAAAGCACAGGCCCCACCGCTGCAGATAAAGGAGTAACTCCCTCATAGGGTAGCAGTAGTAGGCATTTCTCCTTCACATGCACCGACAATTAGCGGGGAACAGACACTCCCTTCACAAGCACATTCATCCCCAGTGCGTGGCTGGGGGCACAGGCCTGCGATCGGCTGCTTCAGACGCACACAGGCCAGGGGAACCGAAGCTTGGCTGGAAATCTCCCCTCCAAATGTGCAGTCCTTTCTGACTCTTCCAGTGGGTTAGACTGCATGCAGTGGCTTTTCTGGGGACAGCAAAGGCAGGTGGTGTCCTGTTGCCAGGAGGAGTTTGCAGTAGGTCCCCTGTGGGTACAAGTGAGTGGGTGAGCTGGAATACCAGGGGCTGCCGTGGCCTGGGGGGTGTCACATGCCAGGGCATTGGTTCATCTCCTGGCTGGGTAACGCCACTTGCTCTGGTGTCTCCTCTGCTCTTCACACAGACTCTGAGAGCCATGAATGAGATGCTGAAGGCCTTGGTGTAGAAGAAGCCCAACCTTCTGGTGGTGGAGAACATCTTGGAGGTCTGGAGGTCTGGGGCAGGAAGGGGACTAGTCCTGTAGCTGGGGTGGGGCTCAGGGACCAAGACTCCATTTAATCCCAAGCATGGGACACTCCCCCGTCCCCTCCCTCCCCCCGGTGCCTTTGGCTCCTCAAAGTACGTTCTATACAAAGGTTCTTGGGCTGGAGGGCCAAGTGCCCCCGCTATATCTGAAAAACGTCTGCACGGGGTGGGGGTGGAGGAGTGCAGGATCTGCCGTGTTCTCCACTGAGCCCCCATCTGACCCTGGCATTCATTTGTGTTCACCGTGGGCCCCACCAACCTGGCCAGAGCCCAGAGCTAGATTCCCCCAACGTTCTAGTTCTGGGGCCACAGGAAGTAGATTCTGTGGGTGGTTTGTGCTCCAAAAAGAGGGAAATGTCCTTGACAGAGATTCGGTCTCCTCGATTCCAGAGCCTGGGAAGAGGGAACACAGAAGTGCAGGGCTGGAAGGGATCTCAAGAGGTCATCTACTCCACCCCCTGCACTGAGGCAGGGCCAAGCATTCCTAGACCGTCCCTGATGAGTGTTTGTCCAGCCTGTTTTTTAAAACCTCCGTGATGGGGAGTCCACCACTTCCCTAGGTCACCTGTTCCAGTGCTTAGCCACCCTTAGACTTTTTCCTAATATTTAACGTAAATCTCCCTTGCTGCAGATTAAGCCCATTACTTCTTGTCCTACCTTCAGGGGACATGGAGAACAATTCGTCACCATCCTCTGTATAACAGCCCTTAATGTATTTGAAGACTGTTACTAGGTGCCCCCTCCATCTTCTCAAGACGAAAATGCCCAGTTTGTTCAACCTTTCTTCACAGGTCAGGTTTTCTAAACCGCTGATCACTTTTGTCGCTGTCCTCTGGACTGGCCCCAGTTTGTTCACACCTTTCTTAAAGCGTGGTGCCCAGAACTGGACACAGTGCTACAAGCTAATACACCTCAGAATGACATTTCCCTTTTTCACAACAGCATCACACTGTTGATTCCTATTCAGTGTGAGACCCATGATAACCCCCAGATCCTTTTCTGCAGTACTGCCACCTAGCCGGTTATCCCTCACTTTGTTTTTATGCATTTGATTTTTCCTTCCTAAGTGCGTTACGTCACATTTGTTTTGACTGAATTTCATCTTGTTGACTTGAGACCAACTCTCCAATTTAGCAAGCTCATTTTGAATTCTAATCTGTCCTCCAAAGTGCTTGCAACCCTTCCCAGTTTGGTGTCATCCGCAAACTTTACAAGCATACTCTCCTCTCCGTTAACCAAGTTCTTAATGAAAATATTGACTAGTATTGGACCCAGGCACACCCCTGGGGGACCCCACTTGAGACACCCTCCCACTTTGCCAGCGAGTCAGTGATAACTCCTCTTTGAGTATGGTCTTTCCATCAATTGTGCACCCACTTTATAGTAATCTCATCTGGATCATACTGGCTTAGTTGGCTTCTGAGAATGTCTTGTGGAACTGTGTCAAAAGCCTTACTAAACTTCATATACATCATCATATACTGCCTCCTTCCATCCACTAGGCAAGTAACCCTGTCAAAGAAGGAAATTAGCTTTGTTTGGCATGGTTTGTTCTGGACAAATCCATGGTGCTCTTCCTTATCACCCTATTATCTCCTCTAGGTTCTTACAAACTGTTTAATAAGTTGTTCAGTATCTTTCTGGGTACCAAAGTTAGGCTGACAGGTCTATAATTCCTTGGGGCCTCCTCGTTCCCCTTTCTGAAGATAGGTTCTGTGTCTGCCCTTCTCCAGTCTTCTGGGACCTCAGCCCTCCTAACGGTTCAGAGATTGCTTTGCCTAGCTCCATCTAGGGTGAATATCATGTGGCTCTGTCAGCTTGAATTCATCTAACTGACCTAAATTGTCTTTTACCTGTTCTCTCCTGAGTCTGGCCTGTATTCCTTTCCCCTTGTTGTTAATATTGTGTTAAGCATCTAGTCGCCATTAACCTTTTTAGTGAAAACTGAAGCAAAAAAGGCATTAAACACCTTGGCTTTGTCTGTGTCATCCATTATTTGCTCTCCTTCCCTGCTGAGTAGTGGCCCCTCACTTTCCTTTGTCTTTCTCTTGCTCCGAATGCATTTATAGAGCTGCTTCTGATTGTCTTTTATGTCCCTTGCCGGTTAGAACTCATTTTTGCCTTAAGCTTTCTGATTTTCTCCCTATGTGCTTGTGCTATTTTTTGGTACTTCTCCTCAGCAATTTGTCCCAATTTGTTTCTCTCAGGTCCTGCTCCCCTGGACCGCATCCAAGGAGGTGCATGGGCGGCTGAGGGCAGTGGAAAGGATCACCTGCCTGATGAAATTCATGGCTTGTCAACCTAAATGCAAGGTGAGCAGCCTGTGGCCCTGGCCGCCTCCTAACTGCACTGAGCAGCCTCGCGGTGCAGCGCTCCCTGGCAGGGAAAACCTGTCGGACATATTTTTCTGGCATATAATATGCCTGTCGGACATATTTTTCTGTTTTATTATCTATCCCTTTCCTAATGGTTCCCAACATTCTGTTTGCTTTTTTAACTGCCACTGCACGTTGAGTGGATGTTTTCAGAGAACTATTTACGATGACTCCAAAATCTCTTTCTTGAGTGGTAATTTAAACCCCATAATTTTGTATATATAGTTGGGATTATGATTTCCAATGTGCATTACTTTGCATTTATCAACATTGAATTTCATCTGCCATTTTGTTGCCCAGTCCCCCAGTTTTGTGAAATCCCTTTGTAGCTCTTCGCAGTCTGCTTTGGATTTAACTATCTTGAGTCATTTTGTATCATCTGCAAATTTTGCCACCTCACTGGTTACCCCTTTTTCTGGATCTTTTATGACTATGTTGAACTACACTGGTCTCAACACAGATCCTTGGGGGACCCTGCTATTTACCTCTCTCCACTGCGAAAACTGACCATTTATTCCTGTCCTTTGCTTCCTATCTTTTAACCACTGACCCATGAGAGAACCTTCCCTCTTATCCCATGACAGCTTCCTTTGGTTAAGAAGAGCCTTTGGTGAGGGACCCTGTCAAAGGAGTCCAAGGACACTATATCCACTGGATCACCCTTCTCCACATTCTTGTTGACCCCTTCAAAGAATTCTAGTAGATTGGTGAAGCATGATTTCCTTTTACAAAAGCCATGTTGACTCTGCCCCCAACAAATTTTGTTCACCGACGTGTCTGATAATTCTGTTCTTTCCTATAGTTTCAACAATTTGCCTGGTACTGAAGTCAGGCTTACCAGGGATCACATCTGGAGACTTTTTAAAAATTCACTGTCACATTAGCTATCTCATACAGAGGCTGATTTAAACGCTAGGTTACATACCACAGGGCACATAAGTCTGTCTGGATGTCTCGTAAGAGCGGCAACCTTTGCACCAGGCAGGCAATTTACCATGTGGTTCTTCCAGCCATCACAAACCAAACTGCTTATATGTCTATTGATTGAATCCCCCATTATTATTACCTGGCTTTTCTTTGTAACTGGGGTTCCTACCTCAATTTGAGAGGACATCATGACTTCATCTGGAAGGTGGGTCCCAACTATGGGATCGTCTCCCTCTACTCTAGCTCGATGTTCTCCTTCCCCGAAACTTTCACCCTCCTCAGCAGCACAGAGGCTGTCAGACTGGGGGTGGACCACTCTACTGTGTCCCTAAAAGTCTCCTCTATGTACCTCGCTGTCTCCCTTGGCTCCACCAGTTCAGCCCCTCTGGCCTCCTGGTCTCCGAGGGCCAGTAGCTCCTTGGGCCAAATGCCCACATATGCTACCTGCCCATAGGGCTGGTAATCATACATGCTGCATTCAGTGCAATCAACTGGCGAGCCCCATGCTGCTGCTGCCCTTCTGCCTGGTTTATTTTTACTCTTCCAGGGGGGTTAGTGTGTTTAGTTTTGGTTTTGGGGAGGGGGTTATTGGCCTGAGTTTACAGTATGGTTGTTAGATGTACTTGTCTCTTACACACCCTCTCTAAACTTTCTTGCAAAACTCCTGTTTGCTAACCGAACATCTGATTTATATTGCCTGCTGTCTGTTTCCCCTCCCTGGTTCAGCCTCAATGATGGTGGCTGTCAAGGCTGCTTCCCCACTCTGAACTTTAGGGTACAAACGTGGGGGCCTGCATGAAAACTTCTAAGCTTAACTACCAGCTTAGGTCTGGTCCGCTGCCACCATCCCAAAGCTAATTCCCTTCCCTGGATAGCCTTGAGAGACCTTCACCAATTCCCTCGTGAATACAGATCCAAACCCCTTGGATCTTAAAACAAGGAAAAATCAATCAGGTTCTTAAAAAGAAGGCTTTTAATTAAAGAAAAAAGATAAAAATCATCTGTGTAAAATCAGTATGGAAAATAACTTTACAGGGTAATCAAATTTAAAGAGCTCAGAGGACCTCCCTCTAGCCTCAGGTTCAAAGCATAGCAACAAAGATAAACACTCTAGTAAAAGGTACATTTACAAGTTGAGAAAACAAAGTAAAACTAAGACGCCTTGCCTGGCTTTTTACTTACAAGTTTGAAATATGAGAGACTTGTTTAGAAAGATGGGGAGAACCTGGATTGATGTCTGGTCCCTCTCAGTCCCAAGAGCGAACGAACTCCCAAACAAAGAGCACAAACAAAAGCCTTCCCCCCGCCAAGATTTGAAAGTATCTTGTCCCCTTATTGGTCCTTTGGGTCAGATGCCAGCCAGGTTACCTGAGCTTCTTAACCCTTTACAGGGAAAAGGATTTTGGAGTCTCTGGCCAGGAGGGATTTTATAGTACTGTACACAGGACAGCTGTTACACCCTTCCCTTTATAGTTATGACAGTGGCGAACATTGAAGAGTATCGGCAGCTCTTCGAGGACAGGCAAACCCTGTACGGCTCCTGGGACACCTTGTTCACCAACACCAGCAATATCGCAAGGGTAAGTACAGTCAGTGCTTCATGGGATTGTTGTGCCCAGAGTTATCAGGAGTCAGAAATTAACACCCTAGGTGTCGGGGGAAGGGACAGACCCAGGCGTGTGACTGAGCCCATTCATCTGGGCCAGAGCCCTGCCTATGGCCCACTCCACCTCATAGAATCATAGACCTCAGGAGATCATCTAATCCAACGCCCTGCTCAAAGCAGGACCAACCCCAACTAAATCATCACAGCCAGGTCTTTGTCAAGCCGGGCCTTAAAAACCTCTAAGGATGGAGATTCCACCACCTCCCCAGATAACCCATTCCAGTGCTTCACCACCCTCCTAGTGAAATCGTTTTTCCTAATATCCAACCTAGACCTTCCCCACTGCAACTTGAGACCATTGCTCCTTGTTCTCTCATCTGCCACCACTGAGAACAGCCTAGCTCCATCCTCTTTGGAACCTCCCACCCCCTGCAGGTAGTTGAAGGCTGCTGTCAAATCCCCCCTCACTCTTCTCTTCTGCAGACTAAATAAGCCCAGTTCCCTCAGTCTCTCCTCATAAGTCATGTGCCCCAGGCCCCTAATCATTTTTGTTGCCCTCTGCTGGACTCTCTCCAATTTGTCCACATCCTTTCTCTTGTGGGGGGCCCAAAACTGGATGCAATACTCCGGATGTGAACTCACCAGTGCCGAATAGAGGGGAATAATCACTTCCCTCAAACTGCTGGCAATGCTTCTACTAATCAACAGTTAGAATCTACTTAAAATGTGACACTTTGAAGGATGATTATCCTCACTTCATGGTTCTACTAATGCAGCCCAATATGCCTCCCTACATGCCACATCCCAAGATGCACTGGGGCTCATCCAAACCTGATCCCAGCTCCTTGTCAGGCGTGGTGGGAGCTTCCCCAGAGATTAAAGTAATAAAAGGCATCATTGCATCTGTGCACCACCGCCAGCCCCTGCTGAGAACTAGAGAGTGTATCCGTGCTGTGCAGTATTGTGCCCCCGTGCACTGCCTGGCTGGCCTCTGCCATGCACGACAGTTCCTGATTGCTGACTGGATACTGTGCTGCCCAGGTGCAGTAACCCAGTCCTGTCCCGGCAGAGTGGGGTTTGCCTGCACTCCTGGCTGGGCCAGTCCTGGCTGCTCGGCCACTGACTGGAACCGCCCTGGGCAGCAAAAGTGGTTTCACTGGCGGGTTTGTTTCAGATGTTTGGGAAGTACTTCAACGGATCCGAGCGCATGGACTTCCTCTGCACTGCTATTGATAGCCTGAGAGACACCAGCGTCCATGACTCGGTGGTGGCCAGGCACATGCTGCATGAGATCCTGATGGTCCCCGGCCCAAGGTTGGAGAGGGTAAGAGCTGCAGTGAGAACACCCTGCTGGGGGAGCCCATCCGTGGGAGACTCTAGGTGTTATTGGGGGGCAGGTCTCTGGCTTGTGCAATGCGGGGGGTAGGGGGGTCAATCTAGGTCAGGGATCTCAAACATGCGGCGCATGGGCCATATGCGGCCCGCGAGGTAATTTTCTGCAGTCCATTTCGGGGAAGGGGTTGGAATGGGGGCAGGGAAGGGGTGGGAAGAGGTGGGGCAGGGGTGGGGCCTCCTGGAAGGGGTGGAGTGGGGGTGGGGCCGAGGGCGGCGGAGGGGGAGGTGTCAGTAATACGGCCCTCAGGCCAATGTACTAGTCCTCATGTGGCCTTTGTGGTCCTTTGAGTTTGAGACCCCTGGTCTAGGTGATCACCATGGCTGCTTGTGGCCTTGCAGTCTATGAATCGATAGGCCGGGAACTGGTCCTGTGCTCCAGGTCTGGGGCTGACGAAGAGGATCTGGGAGGGCAGATGGCTTTCAGGTGCAGCAGGTCCCTGGCACCCCAGATCAATAGCAGTGCGAGGAAGCCGAGGCCCCCATCTCCTCATTTCCCTTCCAGGTGTCGGAGGCTGTGATGAGCATTTACAAGAACCTGGACTCCATCAGCGAGCCGCTGTCCCGGAAGGAGCTGTTCAGGGCCCTTCTCGTGCTGGGCAACCAGTACAGCGAGGAGGTGGTCAGAACCCTGCTGGGCTGCTCGCTGTCATGTGACAGGTATGGGGCTGGGGCTGCCGTCGCTTGCGCTCCGGGTCCCCCGGACTGGTCCCGCTGCCAGGGACAGGGGAGTGCAGAACCTTCCAGAGATCTCCTTCTCCCTGCAGAGCTGCTGCTTCTCCTGGAGGGTTTTGCAGGCTGGCTTGCCCTGGAGACAGGCCAGCCTGCAAAACCCTGTATGGCATCCCTCAGCCTCCCCTGGGGCTGACACTCAGACCCGGTCCCCAGGCAGCCTGCACCAGCAGCAGTGGGAGGGCAACAAAGAGCTGGCTGGTGCAAGGAGACCCAGCAGGGTGCTGGTGCCGGGGTAGGCGTGGTGCAGGAGGCTGGCGGGGCTCTGACCAAGTGCCGTTGGCTCTCTCCCTTTGCAGCGTTGCTGCGGAGATGTGGCGGATGCTGGCATCCCACTGCCAGACCATAGAAAAGGTCCTAAAGGAGCTGCTCAACACGCTGCAGGAGCAGCCGCTGCACCACCATCATGTCTCTCAGAGAGAGGCCCCCTTGGCCGTAAGTATCAGCCCCTGCAGCAAGGGAAGGAGCGCCGTGTGTCCCCATCACTGCCTGAGGGTGTCTCTAAGTCTCCCACTGGGTATAGTCATTGGGCCGAAGAGAGAGAGCGTGACTCTAGCCAGTGCTATAGTCGAGCCGGAACACGCCAAAACGCTCTCCTGGTGCTATTCAGCAGCACTCCTAGAACCACAGGGTGAGAAGGGATCGCAGGGTCAGCTCGTCCAGCCCCCTGCCACGAGGCAGGACTTGTTGTGTCTAACCCACCCCAGACAGATGGCTCCAGCCTCCTTCTGAAAACCTCCAGCGAAGGAGTTTCCACAAGCTCCCTAGGCATCTGTCCCATCGTCCTACTCTTCTTACCGTTAGGAAGCTTTTCCTGAGGTTTAATCTACATCTGCTGTGCTGTAGTTTGACCCCATCGCCTCTTGTCCTGCCCTCTGTGGAAAGAGAGAACAACTTTTCTCCATCTTTTTTTATGGCAGCCTTCCAAGTATCTGAAGACCGTTATCAAGTCCCCCCTTAATCTCCTCTTTTCCAAACTAAACATAGCCAGTTCCTTCAGCCTTTGCTCGTATGGCTTGTGTTCCATCCCTCTGATCATCTTTGTTACTCGCCTCTGGATCCATTACAGTTTCTCCACATCCTTTCTAGACATTGGTGACCAAAACTGGACACTGTCCTCCAGCTGAGGCCTAACCAGTGCTGAGTAGAGCGGTACTATCGCCTCCCATAACTTGCATGCTATACCTCTGTTAATGCAACCTAAAATTGCATTTGCTTTTTTTGCAACAGCATCGCATTGCTGACTCATGCTGAGCTTGTGATCGACCACAGCTCCCAGATCCTTCTCAGAAGTGCCACGGCCAAGCTGGTTATCCCCCATTCTGTATCTGTGCATTTGATTTTTCTTCTCTAGATGTAGCACCTCACATTTGTCTTTGGTGAATTTCATTTTGTTGTCTATAGCCCAGTCCTCCAATTTACCATGATCCCTCGGAATTTTAGCTCTTTCCTCTAAAGTATTGGTGACTCCTCCTAGCTTTGTGTCATCTGCAAACTTGACCAGTTTGCTCTCTCTATCTACATCCAGGTCATTAATAAAGATGTGAAACAACACCTGACAACAATGTTGTAATCGAGCCAGAACGCACATAGTAGGCAAGCTAAATGACATGATTCACATCTCCAGCACAACTGTCTGTTACAGCCAGCAGTCCTCTGATGCAGTGAAAAGAGCATTAGGAAATTCTTCTCTTCCTAACTACTTCTTTGAGAAGGCTAAAGGTGCTGACGAAGACAGCAGCAGCCGTGCATCGACTGCAGACACAAACACAAAAACAGAGCTCTTCCTGTAATGGAGTTCACTGAGGTGGCTATTGCAGTGAGAACGAACTGTGAAGATTACCCTTCAACAGCCAAAGACCAGCTGGCATGAATTCTGGTTAGTGGATGCTGAAGAAGAGGGATTATCCTTGGTTGTCCTGCCATGATGGTAAGCTTGGATGCCTTAACGGTAGCAAAGTTTCATCAGGGTCTCTCCATAGCAGTAGGGTGGTGGTAGGTTTCTGTTTCTCCTTATGGACCTAGCTGAGAGTCCAGATTAACATCTCTGCCAATGAAGATAAAGGAACACAAAGATTCAACTGCAGGTAGCTTTACAGCTTTCAACAGAAGCAGAAACCTCACCTTTTGAAGATGAAGTGGTTAACATGACAAAATCAGAACTTGACACAACTGTGCAGGTAAAGCGAATGGCATATTACATTGCTAAACATGGCAGACCCTACTCTGATCGTCCCGATTTAACTGAATTCCACATACTGCATGGTGTAGATATTGGTATCGGTCTGTGTTCACAATTCAGTGCTACAGACATGCTAGACCCTATCTCATCTGCAATGCACCGAAAGCCTTGCAAAGGACGAATGTGCGCTCAGATGCCGGAGAGTGACGGAAAGATAGCCATGTCCGTTGATGAGTCAACTACTCTGAGCAACGAATCAACAGTTAGAATCTATTTAAAATGTGACACTTTGAAGGATGATTATCCTCACTTCATGTTTCTTGATCTGATTGCACTTCCACATCAGACGGCTTCAGGCACTGTAGATTGTGAGCTGAAATGCCTCAATAAATCGAATTCTGATTACAATTACTCTTGTAGTATTTGCGAGAGATGGTGCTAGTGTTATGCTTCGGAAGAACTCTGGCGTAGAGAGCTGTATTGTGAAGAAGTACCCAAATGTTCTAGCAAGGTAGTGTGTGAATCACAGGTTGGATTTGGCAGCTGCTGAAACGTTAAGTGAAGTAAGAGCTGTAAATCACTTGGAATTCTTTGACAAACTGTATACGCTTTACTGCCGGTCACCTGAAACCAAGAAAGAACAAGAAGAAGGTGTGAGTATCAGCAGAGGGAAAATTACTTTTTGTAGTGACCCATTATTCTTAGATAAAGTGAAAAGGAGGTAGGGCAGCTGTGCAACCGATTTGGTCTACCAGTGACAGGAATAGTCAATGCCTAGCGTGACTTTCTTGACTATACTGGTCAGAAGTGCCAGCTCAGCTGAAACCTCTGTTCAGCTCCACGCGTGTGATTTCATGCAGCACGGCTGAGTGTGAGCGTGGATTTAGCCACATGACTATGATTGTGAATGGCAAATGTAGCAAGCGGCTTATTCCGCATATGTCATTGCTCATGTTTAGCAAGCTCCGTGGCCCTTCATTTTCCATGTGGCATCCTCTCAGCTGTGCCAGAACTTGGCTCAGACATCCTTGTTCTCCCTCTGATTCACAGACACATAAATTACAAGATAGAGAAAGACGCTTTGTGGAAATACTTGTAGAAATTAGATAAATGCATTACAGCAGGCCTTTGCTACTACAGCCCCTGTTATGCCTTGATGTATTTTGTGTTACTTGTGTAACCTACTAGCTAGTTTCAATTTAAAATAAACTTTTATTATTTCCGCCTGATAGAGTAATGTCTATAGTGCAGCAGCATGATTTATTTTGTATTTTCATTAGCCTATAGGCTAAAGTAAAAAGAAAACGTGCTATGCATTCATTGGGTTTTTATCACTGTACTGTCTTGATTTATATCTTTTACATAGTGTGCTGTGTACACATGAATGGCATTTCAGCACAATGATTTCAACAGTTAAAATGAATTGAGTAGCTACTATAGGTGTGTGTGTGTGTGTGTGTGTGTGTGTGTGCGCGCGCGCGCTTATACCAGGGGTCGGCAACGTTTGGCACGCAGCTCGCCAGGGTAAGCACCCTGGCGGGCTGGGCCAGTTTATTTACCTGCTGACGCGGCAGGTTCGGCCGATCGCGGCCCCCACAGACACTTAAGTGTTAAAAGTCTTTCTCATAAAATCCCTGAGGTAAGGAGAGAGAATTCCCAGGCTAAGAGGGACAAATGCCAGTCTACATGCACAAGGTGTGGAAAAGTCATATCCCAAGGGATGATACATGTCCAGCCAGAGGCGTATGCTGTAATAAATGCCTGAAATATGGACATTTTGCAGCTGTTCGTTGCACTGAAGCAGTCAGGGAGTTGACTCATATTGCAGACAATCAAGACCCATTGATTCTGGGATCTATCACTTGTGATGACATGGCACCCGCCTGGAGAGTGACATTGAATATTCAAAGCAAGACTATTGACTTTAAAATTGACTCGAGAGTTGATGTCACACAGCTCTGACCCTCCCTGAAGGGATTTTGAACTGCATGGGCCAGTTCATCACCGAACCAATTTACAAAGACAAAAGCTTTGCGTTCAGTGTGTATGGGATCAAAGACCAACAACCTTCTCAGCTGCAGTGTAGCAGCCATGATGGGCCTAGTGGGAAAGATGGAAGAACTTGAGGATCTGATGCTATTGGGCTTTTGAAAGGTGATCTAGTCCAAATCAACTTAAGAGGCAATGCTGAACCAGTGAACAACCACCTCTACAAGAGAGAGAACTGGGAAAGACTAGCTGCAGATTTTTGTGAATTCAGAGGACATCATTGCCAGGTCATTGTGGACTATTTTTCCAGCTATATAGAAATAATGTACTTGAAAGACATAACATGTTGCAGTGTTATTGAGAAACTGAAGTGTACGTTTGCTCATTTCTGTATCCAGAACAACTAGTGATGGACAATGTCCCACAATTCACTGCAGCAGAATTTAAGTCAGTCTGAATGAAATATGATTTTGCTCATATCACTGGCAGCCCACATTACTCACAAGCGAATGGAGAGGCTGAGAGAGCTGCGCAGACAGCCAAAACCATCTGACAGCAGGAAGATCCATTCCTTGCTCCTCTGAATTACAGATCAACACCAACAGCAGCTCCTGCATCTAGTCCAGCACAACTCCTCATGGAAAGACAACTCAGAACTACTGTTCCAAGAACCTACTACGAAGTGGCCAGACAGGAAGAGCGCAGCCAAATCAGATAAACAGGCTAAAAGAATCATAGAATCATAGAATATCAGGGTTGGAAGGGACCTCAGGAGGTCATCTAGTCCAACCCCCTGCTCAAAGCAGGACCAATTCCCAACTAAAACATCCCAGCCAGTGCTTTGTCAACCCGGGCCTTAAAAACCTCCAAGGAAGGAGATTCCACCACCTCCCTAGGTAAAGCATTCCAATGCTTCACCAACCTCCTAGTGAAATAGTGTTTCCTAATATCCAACCCACTGCAACTTGAGACCATTGCTCCTTGTTCTGTCAACTGCCACCACTGAGAACAGCCGAGCTCCATCCTCTTTGGAACCTCCCTTCAGGTAGTTGAAAGCAGCTATCAAATCCCCCCTCATTCTTCTCTTCTGGAGAATAAACAATCCCAGTTCCCTCAGCCTCTCCTCATAAGTCATGTGCTCCAGACCCCTAATCATTTTTGTTGCCCTACGCTGGACTCTTTCCAATATTTCCACATCCTTCTTGTAGTGTGGGGCCCAAAACTGGACACAGTACTCCAGATGAGGCCTCACCAATGTCGCATAAATGGGAACGATCACATCCCTCGATCTTCTGGCAATGCCCCTACTTATACAACCCAAATTGCCATTAGCCTTCTTGGCAACAAGAGCACACTGTTGACTCATATCCAGCTTCTCGTCCACTGTGACCCTTAGATCCTTTTCTGCAGAACTGCTACCTAGCCATTCGGTCCCTAGTCTGTAGCAGTGCATAGGATTCTTCCGTCCTAAGTGCAGGACTCTGCACTTGTCCTTGTTGAACCTCATCAGGTTTCTTTTGGCCCAATCCTCCAATTTGTCTAGGTCCCTCTGTATCTGATCCCTACCCTCTAGTGTATCTACCACGCCTCCCAGTTTAGTGTCATCTGCAAACTTGCTGAGAGTGCTGTCCACACCATCCTCCAGATCATTAATAAAGATATTAAACAAAACTGGCCCCAGGACCGACCCTTAGGGCACTCCGCTTGAAACCGGCTGCCAACTAGACATGGAGCCATTGATCACTACCCGTTGAGCCCGACGATCTAGCCAGCTTTCTATCCACCTTACAGTCCATTCATCCAGCCCATACTTCTTTAACTTGGCAGCAAGAATACTGTGGGAGACCATATCAAAAGCTTTGCTAAAGTCAAGGAATAACACATCCACTGCTTTCCCCTCATCCACAGAGCCAGTTATCTCCTCATAGAAGGCAATTAGGTTAGTCAGGCACGACTTCCCCTTGGTGAATCCATGCTGACTGTTCCTGATCACTTTCCTCTCCTCTAAGTGTTTCATAATTGATTCCTTGAGGACCTGCTCCATGATTTTTCCAGGGACTGAGGTGAGGTGAACTTATGAACACTTTTACAACAGACGTCACGCAGAGAACTGCCTGGTCTAGAACCTGGTGCCCAGAGGCGACATGTAACTGCTGATTGGGGGTCACCGTTTAAAGGTTCAGCCACTCCCAGAACAGCTCAAGTCACCCCGTCCCCAGGCTGCCCCCTCAGCCTCACCTCCCAGAAAGCAGTGGCCCCTCCCTACAGCATCCAGCTATTGCTCCTGGTTCTCCCTGCTTGGCACAGCTCGCCCAGCCTCCCTGGTCACTGGACTGGTTCAGCTCTGCCAGCAGCCGTGCAGGGAGGGGGCCCAGCAGCACCATGTGACCAAGCGGGGCCGGCTCTGAGTTAACAAGAAACCCATGAACAGGAGTGGGGCAACCCTCAGCCCACCCCAAGCCCCTGGAGGCTGGATGGCTTTCAGTCATGGCTTCCAAGGCCCTCTATCTGGGAGCTCCTGCACATTTACCACCCCTTGGCCCTGGGTTAAATCCACCCCAGGTCCCTGTGCGTGGCTCGAACAAACACCAGTGTAGGAATTTGCCCCCCACGCCTAGCCCCCTTGGCCTGGCTAGAGGGCCGCTGTGGGTCAACAGCAGTGTGAGCTGGGCCCGCAAAGCAGGAGGACAAACTACACGCCCCCCCTTCGCTCTTTGAATCTTTCCTCATCACTCCCTCTCTGCCGCCCCTGTCCTGGCGCTGCTCTGCCCTGAGCGTTCCCCCGTGGCTGACACAGGTGTGTGCTGATGTCAGTGTGCCCAGAGCTGGCTGTGAGAGCCCAGGGGCAGTCTCACCCCACCTTACTGCTCTCCCTGGCCAAGAAGTTACCAGGCCATCCCCTCAACTGGTGGAAATCTGCATCTCTATTGCCTTCAATGGCGCTATGCCCATGAGACTCTGGCCCCAGCTGTGGCTGTATGGCTGGGGGTGAGTTACCAATACCCCCTGCAGGGCAGACATCTCTGGCACAGTGAGCGCTCGCCCCGCTGGGTGAGAATGACTGTCACAGCGTCTCCTCCCCACGTCGTCTCTTGCAGGTGTCCAGCAGGCTCCGGGTGCTCTCCATCACCCTCTTTAAACACCTGCTGGAGCTTGTAAGGGGGCTCAACAGGAGGCGGATGAAGGAGCATGTGCTCCAGAGCCTGGTCCCGCTGCTCCTCCTCGTGCATGATGAGCGTCCCAACGTGTCCCAGGTGAGGCCACGAGCTGGAGCCTGCAGCGGATACCGTTACAGAGTGACCAGTAATTTGTTTTGAGGGGGCAGCATGTGACACCCCCCCTTTAAAGGGTCTCGCTGACAGAGGTGCTCAGTGCTGTGACAGTCAGGTGCTCAAAATCACTTGAACGTTGAGTGCAGTAGCGCCATGACCATGGCGCCCCACCCAACTGCTGAGTCTTCCCTGCATCCTCTGAGCCCAACACTCCCCCCCTGCAGCCAGGCTGAGAGATTGGGTGGGGGGAGGGGTCGCCTCACCACTCCTACAGCCACTGGCCTCCGCACATTCCCTGGCTGTGCTGGTGGGAAGAGCACAACCCTGGCCATGGCCCCTACCAGGAGCAGGGCTACCCAGTCTCCAGATGGTGCACAGGATCCAGTGTGCCCTTGGCCAAGTGGCCCGGACAGCCCGTACTAGACATGAGATGCCCAAGCCGCCCCCCTTCCCCCGCCCCAGGTGTCTCTGCACATGCTAGTGCTCATGGCCACCATCACTTGGGAGCCAAATGCCACCAGCACTAATGAATTCACCCTCCTACCCACCATGAGGTGGGGAACTGAGGCACAGCATGAGGCCTAACGCCTCAAAAGTATTGATCACCCATAGGCATTAGGCACCTAAATCCCTTTGCAGCCCTGGGCCTAAGCAACTTGCCTGAGTTCCTGCAGGGAGAGCTGGGAATTGAGTCAGGTCTCCAGCCATTGCCTTAGCCACACCGCCGCCCTTCCGCAAGCAACCTGGGGCCGGGAAGCGTTCAGCACGCACGGCCTCCCCGCCTCCGGGTAACGAGGCTAGTGGCTTCCAGCTCCCTTAACCGTGGCCGGCTCGCCCTGGCCCCACTTGTTTTGCAGGTGTGTTGGGACACCCTCAGCAGTGCTGCAGAATTCCTGAAGTGGCACCAGCTCGGTGGCTTCATCCAGTGCAAGGAAACCTGGCAAAGCTGTGACTGCCTGGTGAGGGAGCCCTCAGGTCATTCACTGCGCAGCCCTCGCTGGTAGGAGCGGGGCAATCGGTGGATAGGGCACCCCCCATTGCCCGGCTCTGTGCCCACACTGAGCCCCAGCCCCGGGACCACTCCTGGCCCTGGGTGTAGTCCCTCTGCGTGATCCCCCCGGCACAGGAAGGAGGGGTGAAAACAGGACGTGCGCACCACACACCTGGAACCCGGCCTGCGGGACGGAAAGGCCTTTAATAACCTTGTGCTCCCTTGTTCTGGTCCTAGCTGACGCGCTACAAGGGGAGAGCCAACAACTTTCTGTGCCAGACCATGGCCTTTCTGGAGAACCCACAGGCTCCAATTAGACAAGCGGCCATCAGGTTCATAGGTAACCACAGAGCAGGGGTCCCTTTAGCAGGGGGGCTGGATCGGTCCCAGGCTCTCCTCAGTCCCTGCCAGCAGCGAGAAGTAACCCTTGGGCTCCTGATTGTCCAATGCAGGATCAAGGGTGTCAGAAGTCCGCAGGAGCAAGCTCACCCCAAACTGCCCTGATCGGCTGATGGGCCCCCTCTAACCCCACTGCTGCCCATGCAGTCCCCATTCCCCGCCCCCCATACCCCACCATGGGCTCTTGGTAGTGAACCCTCAAGGTGCTGTGCTCTCCTTTGGCAACCAGCCCTGTAACCATCCCTGGGGACTCACCCTTTGCCCTGGGGACTCGGGAGCACCGTCCTGGCCAGCGAGGGGCGGGGGAAGCTAGGGGTTGCTTGGAGGGTGACATTTGACACCCTCGCTGGGGATGCGGGGATGTGACGAGCTGTTTGTATGTGTAGGGCTCGCTGCCCGGCAGCTGGACCAGAGGAGCCAGGACAAGCTGGATGCCATCTGCAACGGTGGGTGGTACCTGCTTTGAGCACTGAGCGCTAGGGGGATGAACGGCCCAGGGCCGTGGGTTGGGTTCAATCTCCGACGCCAGCAACATGATCTTGGGCGAGAGCCACAAAGGGATGCAAAATGTAGATCCCCAAACCCCTGATCAGCTGCCCCCTCACCCTGTCATGTCTGCTGGTTGGCATGTGCCAGGCACTTAGCCCTGACCTCAGAGCTACGGCCTGGCAGATCCCCAAACTGGGCCTGAGCTGGCTGGCCTTCACAGACGATTGCCCCCCCCCCCAAACACAGCCGAGGTGGGGTGCTGCCTCCCCCCTTGAACTCACTAGCCCAGTGTCTGGAGCAGTCACCTCCACGTGGGGTGCCTGGGGTGAAGCCACTGCTCCAAATGAGGCAGAGGTGACGTCCGGTCACCTACCTCCTTGCTGCGTGCCCGGACCCCTGGGCAGCGCAGGGCAGAGCAGCATCTCCACATTTGTTGGCGAATGGCGGGGGGGGGGGGAGTGATATAGCTCAGGCTTCTCACTCCCAGAGCAGGTTCACAGCTGGGCCTCCCAACCAGAGCTAGAGAATGGCTGAGCTCCCTCCTCGGCATTTCCTGGATGGCAGCAGGGCACCTAAAGTTAGGCATAGCCTAACAATGTCCAAGCCCCCTTGGTGACTCTCCCCCTCTCTGGACCTAAGTGCCCATCTGTGCATTGGGGGGAAGGCGGAGGGTAAATACAGGCAGGGATGAGGTGCTCAGATACTGCAGGGATGGGGCAGTCCTAGAAATAGTGAGTGAATGGGGTTCATTGGGACTTCTTGCCTGTGTCTGGAGGCTCCCCCATTTGTGGAGGGCAGCAGGGATGTTTAGTGAAGGTTGCTGGTTGTTCCTGCTAGTCCTCTGCCTCCTGCCTCCCAGCCTGCTGCCTCCTTGTCACAGGCCGAGAGGTACAGCGCAGGCTTGGTCTGCTGGGGCTCTCCAGAACGCTGTGGCTCTGACCTCCATTTCCTTCCTTTCAATCTTAGACCTCAAAGGCTTGCAGCAGGACAGCAACTCCTCGGTCCGATGCCTGGCTTCTCAGACCATCCTCCTCCTGGAGGCGTTCAAGAACCACCCTCCAGCCTGCTGCAGCCTATGGACATTCTTTCATAAGATAACAACAATGTGCACTAAGGAGAGCCCAGTCATTGAAGCTGCCCAGCTGCCCTAGCTCTGGGAAAAGCCAGTCTCCCTTCCCTGGGAGCTTCGTACCAGACCATGGCTTCTTCCCCATTGGCCGCCTGCTCTGCGCAGCTATGTGAGTAGTTAACTGCTCGATAGCTTTCATCACCATGTACTTTTTGACAGGTTTCCATGCACTGTGTAGCATTTACGTCCCACCCTCCGTCCCCATTTCCAGTCGTGTATGTTTTTGGCGCCGTCAGCCATTTTGAAAATTTATTTTGTATTATTTTTCTGTGTTTGGCTGGGGGAAGGTTGTGTGCCTGTGTTTTGACATATTTAGAGAAAAAGTATGAATGAGTAGAAAGAGAGACTGTAAGGGGTTCACGGCTCCCTCCCCGTCCGTCTGGGCGGGAGACCACGCCCTTTGCTATGATACTTCCGGGTACCTTGGTTCAGGGGAAAAGTAGCTCAGTGTTAATGGTTCTAGCCTGCAGTCAGGCCAAGTAATGGTAGAGAGTCTGTTTGCTCGGGGCCCTCAATCAGGGCAGGGCAGCAATTGAGTAGGGGCTCTGGCCTACGGTCAGGCAGGTAGAGCAACAGAAGGTCCATTTGCCTGGCGCTTGATCAGGGCAGGGCAGCAAGCAAGTAGGGGGGCTCTGGTCTACAGTCCGGCAGAGCTGTCGCAGTCTAGGGGAGGTTAGCTCTCTGGTGGGAGAGTCAGCACAACTGTCTGGCATCCGGATTCAGGCGGGTGCCAGACCAATGCAGGCCTCCTGACAACCAGATGGGGAGGCTACCACTCCTGACGTTGGGGTGGTGGGGGTAGAGGAACCCAGGCCCTCCCGCTCCACTGCGTCCCGGCCCGGGGCCCTAACTGCAGTGAAGTTGTCCAACACTGGGTCAGCGGCAAAAGTCCAACCGCAACATGCTGGCCGGCTTGTAGTCAATAACACAGCTGAATCTGATTTGGCTTCCCTGGGCTACTTCCTACATTCGATTCCATGTGTACATGGGTTCCAGGGTTGTTGTTTGCTTCGCTGGGGTAGACGGCTAGTGGCAGCCCCACCAGCTCGTCAGAGACCCCGGCATCTTGCAGCTCTGTCAGCCCCTCTGGGTCTCTGTCAGGATAGCTGTCTCCATTAGGTCTGGGGTCAAGCAGTGGGGAAGAGACGTTCTGCTCCTCCGACAGCTCTCTCCCGACTGAGCTGGAGGACCAGCCTTTTATAGTTCCGCTTCCTGTCCCGCCCTTCTGCTTCCAGTGGGGTGGCCATGGAAGTCCCGGTTCTGCCCAACAGGGGGCGTTCGTGGCTCCCTCCCTGTCTGTCAGGGCGGGAGACCACACCCCCTCGCTACAGAGGCCTTAAAGGAAAGGAGTTTTAAAAAAAGAAAGATTGGTTAGGCTTAGAGGAAAAAAGGAAAGAAAGGTTATTTTAAATAGAAGAAAGAGGGGAAACTAGAGAAAGCAACAAGGGAGAGGAGTTTGTTTTATAGATTAGTAAGAATGTGGTAAAAGGTTATTTTTGTTGGGACTAAAAAATAATAAGAGTAAAAAAGTTGAAATAAATTTTAAAAAGTAAAGGCTAATTAAAGAAAAGAGGGAAATATAAAGGAAGGTTGAGAAGGTTGGGTGAAAGAAATCACATGGCAGAAAAATTAGCAAGAGATCCTGTGTCAGTGACACAGGGCTGTGTAAAGTACAGAAAACAGCAAGAGAGAGAACGATCCTTTTTTGTTAGTAAGCAGAAAACAGAACTGTGCAAAAGAGAGAAAGATCCTTACCATTTCCCGCCGTCATCGTGAACCGAGCAGCACAGCTTCCTCCACAAACTCTGCTCCCCCATTCTTGCATCGCTAGCAAATTTCTACATGTTGTCAGTGCTGGGCTCATGTGGAAGCTACAGAAGGCAACCATTTCTTGCCTTTTATCAGCCACCTTGAACCGAACAGCTCTTCTACGTTTTGCACCATTTTTCCAGGCTTACCCGTGCAGGCGCCATAGCACGGCAAGCATGGAGCCCGCTCAGATCTCCGGTGCAGTCTTGACCTTGTAAATACCTCGCACATTATCCAGCGGTATGTGCAGTATCTGCAAAAATGGGCGAGGAAGCAACGACAGCGCGATTACTATACTGATGAGGACATGGCCACCTACGTTCCTAGAAGCACGGCATGTGGCGATTGGGAGATCATGGTGGCGTTGGGCCAGGTTCATGCCATGAAACGCCGATTGTGGGCCCGGGAAACAAGCACAGACTGGTGGGACCGCATAGTGTTGCAGGTCTGGGATGATTCCCAGTGGCTGCAAAACTTTCGTATGCATAGGGCCACTTTCATGGAACTTTGTGACTTGCTGTCCCCTGCCCTGAAGTGGAAAGACACCAAAATGAGAGCAGCCCTCACAGTTGAGAAGCGAGTGGCCATAGTACTGTGGAAGCTTGCAATGCCCGACAGCTACTGGTCAGTCAGGAATCAGTTTGGAGTGGGCAAATCTACTGTGGGGGCTACTGTGCTGCAAGTAGCCAACGCAATCATTGACCAGCTGCTATCAAGGGTAGTGACTTTGGAAAACGTGCAGACCATTGTGGATGGCTTTAATGCTCCCGGTTCCTCTAACCGCGGCAGGGCAATAGACGGAACGCATATCCCCATCTTGGGCCCGGCACACCAGGGCGGCCAGTACGTAAACCGTAAGGGGTACTTTTCCATGGTGCTGCAAGCACTGGTGGATCGCAAGGGACATTTCACCGATATCAACGTGGGATGGCCGAGAAAAGTGCATGACGCTCGCATCTTCAGGAACTCTGGTCTGTTTGAACAGCTGCAGGAAGGGACTTACTTCCCAGACCAGAAAATTACTGTTGGGGATGTTGAAATGCCTATAGTTATCCTCGGGGACCCTGCCTACCCCTTAATGCCATGGCTCATGAAGCCGTACACAGGCACCCTGGACAGTAGTAAGGAGCAGTTCAACTATAGGCTGAGCAAGTGCAGGTTGGTGGTAGAATGTGCTTTTGGGCGTTTGAAAGCGCGCTGGCACAGTTTACTGACTCGGTTAGATCTCAGCACAACCAACATTCCAATTGTAATTGCTGCTTGTTGTGTGCGCCACAATATCTGTGAGAGTAAGGGGGAGACGTTTATGGCGGGGTGGGAAGTTGAAGCAACTGGTCTGGCGGCCAATTTCGCACAGCCAGACAACAGGGCAATTAGAAGAGCACAGCAGGGCGCGCTGTGCATCTGAGAAGCTTTGAAAGACAGTTTCATGACTGGCCAGGGTACGGTGTGACAGTTGTGTTTGTTTATCTTGAAGTTACCCGCCCCCTCTATATATGAAAGGAAATAAAGTCACAATTGTTTAAAAAACATTGTTTATTATTTGTTGCACAACACATTGAGAGAAATAAGAAGGTAGATGGGGGGGGGAGGGGTTGGGTTATGGGGGTGGAGGAGGAGGGAAGGACAAGTCCAGAAACCAAATCAAAAGTTTGCATATGCCAGCTTTCTGCTACTTGGGCGATCCTCTGGGGTTGAATGTGTGGGTCCCCATAGCCTCCCCCCTCGTGTTCTTGGGCATCTGGGTGAGGAGGCTATGGAACTTGGGGAGGAGGGGGGGGGAGTTAAAAAGGGGCTGCAGCGGCAGTCTGTGGTCTTGCTGCCTTTCCTGCATTAGATCCACCATACAGTGCAGCATGTTAGTTTGCTCCCCTATGAGCTTGACCACAGCATCCTGCCTGCTCTCATCGCATGCGTCCCTCCTCTCTTCGTGTTCCTGTAATGCTTTATGGGACTCCGCAATTGTTTGCCACCATGCATTCAGCTGGGCCCTATCAATGCTGGAGGACTGCATGAGCTCGGCGAACATGTTGTCCTGAGTTCGTTTTTTCCACCTTCTAATCTGGACCAGCCTCTTGGATAGAGTAGATAGAGGCCACGTTGAAACATCTGCACCTGTGGGAGGAGAAAAAGGGAGGGTAGTATTTTAAAAGATACATTTCAGAGAACAAAGGACACACTGTTTCTCAGTGAAACGGGCAATTCATAGTACACAGCACATCACACATGGCCGGGCAACAGAATTTAGCTTGCAGCCAGCCATGGTAAGCCCTAGAGGCATGCGGGGTTCTGCTTCTTCCGCATTCATTTCAATGCTTTCAAACTGCCGGGCCCCCTTTCCCATAGCAAGCAATGCCTGGTGGGTTTGCAATATAAAAGGAGGGCCTGCAGCACCCATCGCGTGGCTCCGACGAGGCTCTGAGCAGGGATGAGACCTTTAAACTAAATGCGAACAGCCCAGCGTGGCTGTGTTTCCCCACAGCCCCCGACCGCATGGCTCTGATCAGGCTCACTCACCAGAAGTACCTTCTCCAGGGTCATGGTCTGGGAGCCCGCCTTGGGAGTTGGGGGGTGGGCTACTGGCTCCTGCGTTAAGAATAGTTCCTGGCTGGGGTGAAAACGGATTCCCCACTTGCCGCCTGTGCACTGTCCTCCTCCTCCTCTTCGTCCTCCAATAACTCATCCTCCTCGCTCCGTTCAACTCCCCCCTTGGAGGTATCCACGGACAGTGGTGGGGTAGTGGTGTCGTCACCCCCCATAATTGCATGCAGCTCACAGTAGAAGCGGCATGTATGGGGCTGTGACCCAGAGCGCCCATTCGGCTCCCTGGCTTATTGGTATGCTTGCCTGAGCTCCTTGATTTTTGTACGACACTGCTCTGTGTCCCTGGAGTAGCCTCTTTCCGTCATGGCTCTGGAGACTTTAGCATACGTATTTGCATTCCTTTTTTTGGAACGTAGTTCTACCATAACAGAGTCATCTCCCCAACATGCGATGAGATGCAGTACCTCCCGTTCGGACCATGCTGGATCTCATCTGCGAATCTGGGACTGCATGATCTCCTGTGATGGTGGACTCTGCATGGTCGCCTGTGATGGTGGACTGTGCTGCTGGTCACCTGTGCTGCTGGTGACCAAACAGGAAATTAAATTCAAAAGTTCCCGGGGCTTTTCCTGCCCACCGGGCTAGTGCATCGGAGTTGAGAGTGTTGTCCAGAGCGGTCACAAGGGAGCATTCTGGGATAGCTCCTGGAGGCCAATAACGTAGAATTGCATCCACAATACCTTTAACCCGGGATTGCGATCTCGATTGAAGCACTACTCCACTTGCCAAGGTGGAGTACAGAAATCGGATTAAAGAGCCCTTTAAATCGAAGAAAACGGTTTGATTGTGTGGACGGAATGATTTTTTTTCGAATTAACTCAGCTAATTCCGAAATAAACGACTAGTGTAGACCAGACCTGAGAGAGGGAGAGTATAGAAAACAGCAAGAGATCCTTTTGGCTTAGTGAGAGAAGGAAAGTATAGAAAGCTGAAGGGAGGGCAGGGGGGGTGGGGGTGGGGAAGAGAACTTACCCTTGCGGCTGCCCCCGGGAAAAGAGAGAGCTCCCAAGGCTCACAGCCCACAGCATGGTTATCTCCAAATTTCGGGCGGACCAATCAGAAAATGTTCTAGAGCTGAGTCATAGAATGCATTTTCCTGAACCAATCCTATAAATCCAAGATTTTTAAGCAATAGCCCTCTCCCTCCCCTCCCCTCCCTACGCACCCCCTTTAACTGCCTTATTCTTATCTAAAAAAACAGGCCCCAAGCATCTTTTCCGATAGATAGATAGATAGATAGATAGATAGATAGATAGATAGATAGAGGGGGAGTATGTAGATAGACAGATAGATGGGGTGTATGGGGATAGATAGATAGAGGGGGAGTATATAGATAGATAAATAGCGGGGGTGTACGGGGATAGATAGATAAATAGAGGGGGTGTATGGGGGTAGATAGAGAGAGGGGTTGTGTATGGGGGTAGATAGATAGATAGATAGATAGATAGATAGAGGGGGAGTATGTAGATAGATAGATCGATAGATAGGGGGTGTATGTAGATAGATAAATAGATGTGGTGTATGGGGATAGATAGATAAATGGGATGTATGGGGATAGATAGAGGGGGAGTATGTAGCTAGATAGATAGAGGGGGAGTATGTAGATAGATAGGGGGTGTATGTAGATAGATGAGGTGTATGGGGATAGATAGAGGGGGAGTACGTAGATAGATACAAGGGGTGTATGGGGATAGATAGATAGAGGGGGAGTATGTAGATAGATAGAGGGGGTGTATGGGGATAGCTAGATAGATAGATAGAGGGGGAGTATGTAGATAGATAGATAAATAGATAGATGAATGGGGTGTGTGTGTAGATAGATAAATTGATAGATGTGGTATATGGGGATAGATAGATAGATGGGGTGTATGCGGATAGATAGATAGATAGATAGATAGAGGGGGAGTATGTAGATAGATAAATAGGGGGGTGTATGTAGATAGATGGGGTGTATGGGGATAGATAGATAGAGGGGGAGTATATAGATAGAAAGATAGAGGGGGTGTATGTAGATGGATGGGGTGTATGGGGATAGATAGATAGAGGGGGTGTATGGAGATAGATGGGGTCTATGGGGATAGATAGAGGGGGAGTACGTAGATAGATAGAGGGGGTGTATGGGGATAGATAGAGGGGGAGTATATAGATAGAAAGATAGAGGGGGTGTATGTAGATAGATGGGGTGTATGGGAATAGATAGATAGAGGGGGTGTATGGAGATAGATGGGGTCTATGGGGATAGATAGAGGGGGAGTACGTAGATAGATAGAGGGGGTGTATGGGAATAGATAGATAGATAGAGGGGGTGTATGGAGATAGATAGAGGGGGTGTACGGGGATAGATAAATAGATAGAGGGGTGTATGGGGATAGATAGATGTGGTGTATGGAGATAGATAGATGTGGGGGTGCATGGGGGTAGATAGAGAGAGGGGTTGTGTATGGGGATAGATAGATAGATAGATGTGGTGTATGTGGCGAGAGAAAGAGGGAGAGAGAGAACCCCATTGGCTTTAAGCCCTTTTACATTTTATAGGGCTTTTCTGTAATCTCAGCTCCTTGAACTTTTTCGTGGTCCAAAGCAAACAACAACCCTGGAACCCATGTACACACAGAATGGTCGTGTAGGAAGGAGCCCAGGGAAGCCAAATCAGATTCAGCTGTGTCATTGACTACAAGCCGGCCAGTGTGTTGCAGTCGGATTTTCCCTGCTGACCCAGTGGCAGGCCACTCCTCTTCTATTAGGGCCCTGGGATGGGACGTAGGTGAGTGGGAAGGCCTGGGTTCCCCTACCCCCGGCAACCCAACATCAGGAGTGATAGCCTCCCCACCTGGTTGTCAGGAGGCCTGCATTGGTCTGGCTCCCACCTGAATCCGGACGCCAGACGGTTGTGCTGACTCTCCCACCAGAGAGGTAACCTCCCCTAGACTGCCACAGCTCTGCCGGACTGTAGGCCAGAGCCCCCTACTTGCTTGCTGCCCCACCCTGATCAGTGGCCAGGCAAATGGACCTTCTGTTGCTCTGCCTGCCTGCCTGTAGGCCACAGCCCCTTCTCGATTGCCGCCCCGCCCTGATTGAGGACTCTGGGCAAAACCCCAGGCTGCAGGCCTAGATAAAGGCCTACTGTAGCAGGGTGGCTACCCCGCTCCTGCCTGAGGGGTTTAAAACAGCCCTGGCAGAGGGCTGGGCAAAGGGAAAAGCTACTGGGCTGATTGGGGAAGTAGCCCCAGCTGGGCCATGCCCCAATCAGGCCCCAGCTGGCCTGTATAAGAAGGCTGGGAGCCAGGAGCTCGAGTCTCTCTCTGAGTGCAGAGAGAGAAGGGCCTGGCTGCAGGGAGCTAGACAGGGTACCTGAGTGGAGCAGGGCTGGGGAAAGGCTGAGGAGCTGGGGAGCTCCAGCCTGGATAGCCCCAGGCTGTGGCCTGGTAATAGGCCAAGGGGTACTGGGGGTTGCAGAGGGCAGCCCAGGGCTAGGCCAAGGCAGCAGGTCCGAACCCAACCTTGCCGATGATGAGTGGCCTATACTACAGTCTGCCCCAGAGAGTGGGGGCTAGCTGGTGACTGGCAGTGGCCTTATCCTGAGGTGAGGTGGGGTTAGTGGGTGGGGGTTCCCCTGGGAGGGGAGACCTAGCGTTTGTGGGTACTGCCAGGGGGCAGCACCCAGAGCAAGGGGCACCGGGGTCCTGGGAGGGACACGGGAGCCTGAGTGCAGAGGACAGGCGGATCACTGGCCTGCAGAGGGCGCTCCAGAGGCTGGAGAGCTAGTTCCCTGGATGACCAGCAGGAGGCGCCGCAGGGGTGAGTCCGGATACTCTTACACCTACAAAAGGTACTCGGGCTGCAGAGGGGCAGCCCAGAGATAGGCAGAGGCAGCTGGTCCAACCCCCTTGCCGATGATGCGTGGTTTATATACTGCAGTCCGCCCCAGTGAGGGGGGCTAGACAGTGACTGGCAGTAGCCACTGAGGCAAGGTGCGGTTAGAGGGTTGGGGGTTCCCCTGGGCCCCTGGACACCCAGAGAGTGGGTTACTGCCGGGGGCAGGACCCTGACGTAGAGGGGCACCGGGGTCTGAGAGGTACACCGGGACCAGCGGCAGGCGAGACACCGGCCTGTAGAGGGCACTTAGAGGGCGGAAGAGATCATCCCTCACCGATGAATCGTTGCCCTGCAACAGACTCTCTATCTTTGCTCGGTCTGACTGCAGGCCTGAACTATTAACACTGAGCTAATTTTCCCCTGAACCAAGGTATCCCAGAAGTATCATAGCGAGGGGCGTTGTCTCCCACCCAGACGGACGGGGAGGGAGCTGCAAACCCCTTACAGCCTCTCTTTCTAGTCTTTCATACTTTTTCTCTAAATATGTCAAAACACAAGCATGCAACCTTGCCCCGGCCAAACACAGAAAAATGGGGACGGCGCCGGCAATGGGGATGGGGTGTGGAAACCTGTCAAAAACTATATGGTGATGAAAGCTATCAAGTGGTTACCTACTCACATGGGGTTGTCAGGGAGGGGTAGTACCTCTGATGGGGGAGCAGTCGTACTCCTAGGAGTAGCTCATCCACTTTGGTCCCCACTTGACAACACCCAGCTCTCACCTGTGGCTCCAAGTAGCTGTCAGCATGCAACAGCGGCCACACCCCGGAGACTGTCTCGACTGGCGGGCTAAACCAGGTGAGGGTAGCCGATGAGTATGAGACTCTCTGTGAGTTAGGGCCTGTCTACCCATTGCATGCGAAGGCTGGATCCGGCTGACTGAGGCAACCTGGTTCAATGGTCAGGAAGGCGATGACAGCAAGTGTTGTGGACTGCTTAAGAGCACGACAAGACACGTAGGCGTCCTGGTCATCCACTGCGCCCTGCCCTATTTCCAGCCGTCTCGACTTCTGTCCTGCCACTGGATACAGATAGGAACTGGGAAGAGAGAGTGAGGCTGACGTCGCGCAACTCTCCCTCACTTTAATCCAATTCACGCGCAAGTCTCGACATAATATCATATCATATTACATCATATCAAGTCCTGTGGCGATGGGCGAGCGAGGAAGCAGCAGGTGTGGATACACTGGGAGCTGTAGCTGCGGACCTGCACATAGGCGGCTCAGGCATAATGGTCGTTCCTCACTGACCGAAGCAGCAGTGGAGCTCGGCATCTTCTTGAGCGACTGAGCAGCCCTATTCAGGATTGCACTGCTCACCTCCGTAGAATGAGGAGGGGGCTAGAAAAGGTGCCTTAAACATTGCCTGCTTCACCTTACCCTGGCCAGCATACCGCGGCTGGCGGGGATCCCACAAAAGCGGTAGAACAAAAACAAAACGTAGAGTGACACCGATCACTATTGGCACATGGAATGTGCACACGTTACTGGACAACATCACGGCAGACAGACCGGAGAGAAGAACAGCACTTGTCGCTAGAGAGCTCGCACGCTACAACATTGACATTGCAGCCCTTAGCGAAACTCGCCTTGCTAATGAAGGACAGCTGTCCCAGTCAGGCTGTGGCTATATATTGTTCTGGAGTGGCCGCAGCAGTGATGAGCGTCGCAAATCTGGAGTTGGCTTCGCCATCAAGAATCATCTTGTTTGGAAACTTGCCAGTTCCCTCAAGGGTATGAATGACCGGCTCATGACAATGCAGCTTCCGCTTCAAAAAGGAAAACAAGCTATTTTGATCAGCGCATATGCTTCTACAATGACCAACCCAGAGGATGTGAAGGATAAATTCTATGAAGAACTAGATACTCTGCTATCGTCAGTGCACCGCACAGACAAGCTGATTCTGCTTGGCGATTTTAACGCAAGAGTCGGATGCGATGCCGCAGCCTGGGAAGGAGTCATTGGGAAAAATGGAGTGGGAAAGTGTAACAGCAATGGCCTGTTACTGCTGAAAACTTGTGCAGCACATGACCTTCTGATCAGCAATACGGTCTTCCGCCTTCCTACCCGTAACAGGACTTCGTGGATGTATCCCCGTTCCAAGCACTGGCATTTGATCGATTATGTCATCATCAGGAGAAGGGACAGACAAGATGTCAGGGTTACAAAAACTATGTGTGGCGCTGACTGTTGGACGGATCATAGGCTCATAGTATCCAAAATGAAGCTCCGTATCATGCTGAAGAGACGACCACAAGGCTGTAAGGCTCTCAAAAGGATCAACGTGTCGAAGCTGAAGAACAGCCACATCACTGAAAATCTAGTGGAAGACCTAGAGAATGAGCTTGCTGATCTTCGTATTGAGGATGACGCTGAGAAAGACTGGGAGCGATTTCGCAACACTGTCCATACAGCTGCATCGAAGATATTGGAGCCCTCCACATGCAGGCAGCAAGACTGGTTTGACGAAAATGATGCAGAAATCCAGGCCTTACTTGGTGAGAAGCACCGCCTGCATCATGCATATCAAAACGATCCATCCTCAGTGGCAAAGAAGACCGCCTTTATCAACGTTCACAGAACAGAACCAACTGCGCAAAATGCGGGACTTGTGGCTGAGCTTCAAAGCAGATGAAATACAGGCATATGCGGACAGGAATGACTATATGCAGATTTATGAAGCCCTCAACACACTCTATGGTCCACAGTCTTCTGGGAGCTTTTCCCTCCTGAACTCTGATGGTACTGTGCTCCTTACAGAGAAGACGCAGATTCTCCAGAGATGGGCTGAACACTTTGAAGCAATTCTCAATCGCCCCTCAGTCATCAATGATGAGGCCATTGACAAGATGCCCCGGGTTGCAGTCAATGACTCCATGGATGCTTCACCAGAAGAGGACGAAGTGAAGAAAGCTATCAATCGGCTGTCAAGTGGCAAAGCCCCAGGGTCAGATGCTATACCAGCAGAGGTGTACAAAGTTGGTGGACCCGTGCTGCTGCGGAAACTCACTGAGCTGTTTCAGTCCTTCTGGAAGCAGGGAACCATTCCACAAGAATTTAGAGACGCATCCATCTTGCACCTCTATAAGAGGAAGGGCAATCGCCGGGTATGCGACAATCACCATGGAATCTCGCTGCTTTCTACAGCGGGGAAAGTTCTTGCACGGGTTCTGTTGAACCGATTGATCACTCACCTGGAGAAGGGCTTACTGCCAGAATCACAGTGTGGCTTCTGCAAGGGACGTGGGACTATTGACATGATCTTCTCTGTGCATCAGCTACAGGAGAAATGTCAAGAGCAGAATTGTGAACTCTACACAACTTTTGTGGACCTCATGAAAGCATTTGACTCTGTCAGTTGCCAGGGCCTGTGGAGGATCATGTCGAAATTTGGCTGTCCAGACAGATTTATACGAATGGTACGTCAATTTCATCACGGTATGATGGCTCGTGTCCTGGATGACGGTGAAACATCTGAGGCCTTCCCAGTCACCAACGGCGTCAAGCAAGGGTGTGTTTTAGCACCCACTTTGTTCAGCATGATATTCTCTGCCACTCTGACTGATGCCTTTCAACACTGCTCTGAAGGAGTAGGCATGAAGTATAGAACTGACGGGAAACTATTCAATCTGAGGCGACTGCATGCCATCACCAAGGTGAAGGAAACTGTACTTCGAGACTTTCTCTTTGCTGATGATTGATTGTGCTCTGAATGCTAGTACAGAGCCAGAAATGCAAGCCAATATGGACAAGTTTTCAACTGCATGCAACAACTTCAGTCTCACCATTAACATCAAGAAGACTGAGGTAATGCACCAGCTAGCTCCCTACACTCCTACTCAGAACCGTCCATCACTGTAAATGGACAGAGACTTCAGACAGTGGACCACTTCATGTACCTGAGCAGTACCCTTTCCCGAGCAGTGTCAATCGATGATGATGATGTAAACTGCAGAATTGCTAAAGCCAGCTCTGCATTTGGACGATTGCGCTCCAACGTTTGGGAACGTCGAGGGATCAGCCTACCAACGAAGCTGAAGGTCTACCGAGCAGTGGTGCTTCCAACTCTGCTGTATGCCTGCGAGACGTGGACTGTCTATCGGAGTCATGCACGAAGGCTCAATCACTTCCACATTTCCTGTCTGCGAAAGCTTCTAAAAATCAGATGGCAGGACAAAGTGCCCGATACTGATGTCCTTACTAGAGCCAGTCTGCCGTCAGTTCACACATTGCTGATGAGAGCCCATTCCAGGTAGTGTTCACTGCAAGATAAATGGACTTTTGCATGGACCAACAATGAAGTAATGAATTACATACAGACTCCGGATTTTATTAAAACAAAATAAAGATCCCCAATAGGGTTTACCTACTGTTCTCATTGCTGAAGTGCTGCAATATCCTAGCTAGGTATCCATTGTTTGCAAGGTCAGTCAAAGCCCCAGGACAGTTAGGAATCAACAGGGCATGGTATCTAGCACCTAGTCAGGAAGAGAGAATAATACAAGTTTAGACCATATTAACAGGCAAAAATATCTGAGCATGATTTCTTTTCAAAATTTATTTGACAAAACAAAAAATACTCCACAAAAAAGTCAGTCACCTACTACACTATATAAAAACACATACCAAAGCAATTAAATAAAAATAAAATACCTATGTGGCTCACTATAAAGTCCAGAGCTCGGGAAGAAGAAAGCTGTATTGTGGTATAAAGGCCTACAAAGATCACAAGCTTCTAAAGAGATATTCTTAACAAGCCAAATATTTACCATTCTTCCTTCTGCTATAGCAGAAGCCCTTTAATTGACCCCATAGTTACCAGTATGCCTAGTTTAGTATACTCTTTCTTCAGGAGCAAATGTATCTCGCCAAAATATTGGCTTTTTATTAGTCTAACATTTTCACTGCTTGCCCATGACATCCTAAGAAAAAAATTAAGATGCAAAAAAACAAAACAAAACCAAAAAACCCCCCAAACCACACCTCTGTTTAAGAGCGAGAATTTTTTAGCACAACTTTGATTCAATCATGGGAAAGACATCTCAAGCTTAGTGCTTCTTCCCAATCTACACTAGGGAGTAGAGGCCCACTGCAATACCTAGACAGGGCCCATATCTTGGCTGAAATTCATGGCAAAATCCATGATGAGAAAGATAAATTCAATCTCCTGGTCCTCATTTCCAACAAGGCTCTGCCCCATCTCACTTCTCGCCTACACCAGTTCATCAGTCTGACTTTACAGCCCCCTCATGCTTCTTCCACAGTGTATGAGCTTCTCTTCTTACTGATCCTTTTGACTTCTTTGCCCACTTTACACCTTCTTTCATGAACAACCCTATCATTTAGCAGATCATAAACCTTCTCCCACTCTTCCTTAATACATTTTCTTAAGACCCAGTTCATCTAGCTACAACACACTCAGTAATTTTCCTGTATTCTATTGCACTGCATCCACTTGCCCATATATTGTAAGTGCTTGGGGGAAGGTACTCGGTTAGGCATATTCTGCCGGAACAGTGCTGAGTACACATATTAATAAAAACAGAAGAAAAGACATTTTATAGTTACATCTCTTCCTGTAGTTTTTGTCTCAGTGATTACTTACGCAGTCCGTTTGCAACAGATGATGCAGCTTCTCCAGAAAATTTTAAGGGGGAATAGCCCTAGCAATTAGGGTGGGAAGACAACAGTGATGCCCATTCTGCAAGTTGACAGACCATCTCCAAAAACACTTATCACATTTTTTGCTACAGCAAGTTACAGTGGATCAGTATATTTGATTTGGGAGAAATGAAGTAACGGCTGCCCAAACTGAGCTTGAGCACTCCTGAATTTTGAGGTGTTCAAATCTGGAAGGCAGGTGCGGGGGGGGGGGGGGGGGGGGCTGTGGCTCCGCGGGGAAGCATGGCAACACGTATGCAGCAGTGTGTCTGGTGCTGCGTGGAGCCAGACATGGTGGTCTGAGTGGCACGATAAGGGGGCTGGGGGGCTGGATGGGGCGGAGGTTCGGGGGGGGCAGTCAGGGGCAGGGAGAAGGGGGGGTTAGATGGGTCAGGGGTTGGGGTGACAGTCAGGGGACAGGCAGCGGTTGGATAGGCATGGGAGTCCCGGGGATTTGTCAGGGGACAGGTAGGGGGTGAGGTCCTAGGGGGGAAGTTGGGGCGGTCTCAGGAGGGGGCAGTTGGGGACAAGGAGAAGGGAGGCTTAGATAGGGGGTGGGATCCTGGGGGGCAGTTAGGGGCAGGGGTCCCGGGAGGGGGTGATCAGGGGACAGGGTGCAGGGGGGGTTGGATGGGTTGGGGTTTCTGTGGGGGGCAGTCGGAGGGAGTGGATGGTGGCAGGGTGGGGCTACCCTCCCTCCCTGTGGAGTGTCCTATTTTTTGAATGTTAAAATATGGTATCCCTACCCTTCAGAGTGCAGCTCTCCATTCATAGCAGGCTGCAGCATGAGGTCTCAGCTACCTCACTCCCTCTTTCCTGTTGGTAGTGGCCAAGGGAATGCTGGGAAATGTAGTTCTTTCCCTGCTCCAGGGCTGGCTCTATAGGCAGGGAGCTAACCAAGGAACTACAGTTCCCAGGACCCCCTGTTGGTTCTCAGCTCCCATGCTGGATCCCTGCCACCCCTGCAAATGGGCTACCCCAAGCACGTGCTTGCTTTGCTGGTGCCTAGAGCCGCCCCTGCACCTGGCTGTGCGTGTCATCAGCGGTGCGAGCCCCATGCGCCAGGTTCAGCTGCTCCCTCCCAGGCTGGGGCCAGGGGTTTCTACCCCGTATCCCAGCCCCGTAGCCGCTGCTCTCCCCCTTTAAGGAGAGAGCGGGGCTGGTGAGAGGAGAGGGGGCCAATATTAACTAGAGCTGGGGCTGGTGCAAGGAAGTATCACCCTTAGGCAAAACTTCCACCTTGCCCCCCCCAGCCCTGCGGCAACTCCCCACCCTCAGGTGCCCCCCGCGGCAGCTCCCCCCCACCCCTGGGAGCTGTGCGGCAGCTCCCTCCTCTGCCCTGAGGTCACCCCCCGCGGCCAGGGCCGGCTCTAAGCACCAGCAAAGCAAGCAGGTGCTTGGGGCGGCAAATTTGCAGGGGCGCAAGAATCCAGCATGAGAGCTGAGAACCAACAGGGAACCCTGGGAGCTGTAGTTCCTTGGTTAGTTCCCTGCCTATAGAGCCAGCCCTGGAGCAGGGAAAGAACTACATTTCCCAGCATTCCCTCGGCCGCAATTAACAGGAAAGGGAGGGGGAAGGTGTGTAGTACTGAAACCTCATGCTGCAGCTTGCTGTAAACGGTAGGGACAGAGCCAGCTCTAGGATTTTTGCCGCCCCCCCACCCCAGCCCTGGCTCTCCCCACACCGCTGTATTGCCCCAGCCCTGGGCTCTCCCCCCCTCACAGCCCCTGCTGCCCCAGCTCTGGCCCCCACCTGCACCCCAGCTCTGGGCTCTCCCTCTACCCACATCTCCTGCCACCCCAGCCCTGGGCTCTTCTTCCCCCCTCTGCACCCGCACCCCCTGCTGCCTCAGCTCTGGCCCCCACCTGCACCTCCTGCTGCCCCAGCCCTGGGCTCTCACCCCACCCTCACCCCCTGCCGCCCCAGCCCTAGGCTGTCCCCCAAAGAAAGAATTGGGTGGACTAAATGCACATTGCACCTCTCTATCTGAAGCCTAGCAAGGCAGGTACGTGGATCCCACTAGAATTTAAAATGAAAAGTAAGGGAGGGGAGGCTCTACTAGATTGGGCAGCTTTAGATACAGTACCAGGCATGTAGGAGGATTTACACTTCTGAGCCATGGAAGCAGAAATTGACTTTTCCAGATTTAGCTAATATTCAGAAAGGGAATGCAGCACCTGCCTTCCAGATTTGAACGCCCTCAAAATTCCGGAGTGCTCAAGCTCAATTGGGGCAGCTGTTACTTCATTTCCCCCAAATCAAATATACTGATCCACTGTAACTTGCTGTAGGAAAAAGTAGAATAAATTGAGCAAGAAATGCTTCCCAGTGATTATTAGGACTGGAATTGCTATTTTCAACAGCTATTGCTTTTTATTATTATTATTTTATTTTTTAGTTTTAGTTTGATTTGTTTAAAAGGAAGACAGTGATATTGCATTGGCAAATTCCCCATAGAAACAAAGAATGGAACAAAAGAATAATAAAGGCACCTCAACTTTTCCTCATTTATGTAGGACAGTTTTATATCCATCCAGATAGCCTTCAATCACACAAGCTGAAAATTGTTCCACTTTACTGCAGTTCTGTAACCATATGGGAACCAATCCTGTCTGTGTTCTGTGCACATCCAAAATTCCTGCTGAATGACCCGCCCTGGGAGCGAGTTACCAGTGACCCAGGACTGGGGCGGCAGGAGGGTGTGGGGCGGGGGCAGCCAAAATTTTTTTTGCTTGGGGCAGCAAAAAACCTTGAGCCGGCCCTGGCCAGGTGTTGCTTCGACAGCCGCATTTTAATTCCACGGGTTCGCACGCGCAGACTGGCGAAAGAGATGGAACGCGGCGTGCGCCGGACTACTTTCAAACCTAATGGCAGCAGCAGCAGTTGGTCTCAACCGTTGCAGCAGGCGGAGGTGGCGCCTGGTGGTGGTGCAGCGGCATCCTATCGCGAACACGGCCACGCTGAGCATCTGAAAGGGCGGGCGAGGCCGGGCCTGAAACTAACTGAGAGAGGGCTCTGGTGGACCCTGTGGGAACAGGAAAGGTTGAGCCTGGGCGCTGCCTGGCAGAGGGATCCGGCTCCTGGGACGGCCCCTCGCCACCTCCTTCTGAGGACTGGGTGGGAGAAGGGCTCCCAGGACCTGCGCTGAGCCTTTGCAGTGGGCAAGTGGGGAATCCATCCTTGCAGTGAGAAGGCCCAGCTAGGACTTAGGCCAGTGCCGTGGTGCCCCGTCTCTCCACTCGGGGGTGGGGGGTGCTGGCTGTGAGCCCGGTGAATTGAGTGACACGGGGCTCAGGCAGGATGAGCGCCATAAACAGCAGCTTTTTCTCGGTGGAGACTGAGTTCCATGGACAATACCATATCATATGGATGAAGCCGCCATTCGTTGTGCTGCTGGTGTTTGTGAGCTGTGCCCTGGGAGGTAAGACACTTCAGGAATAGAAAATCACCTGTTTGGCCTGTGTGATGCCAGTCCATCTCAGCATGTGTGTCAGCGAAGTCTGTTGTTAATTATTGGAAATGGATCAGACCTAATTGCATTATGACATCATCTAGGCTGTAACTTTTCACTTTGACTAGTTTCACCTTTTATCTCTAACCTTTTGCCCTCTCCTTGTGACCTTCACTTGTGCCACCTGATTTTAAACCAAACTTTTCACCATTGATAACCTGTACAGTATTCCCTGATAACCAGAAACTTCTATGCTCAAACTCTGTTCCCCCTTTTTTTTTTTAACATCATCTTAATAAAAATATTAAATCTGTTGAAACTGCTCTAGGTCTAGGCGAGAGAATGTCTCAGGGCCGCCCAGGGGGCGGAGGCAAGTGGTGCAATTTGCCCCAGGCCCTGGGGGCCCCGCAGGGGCCGCCATGAATATGTCGGAGGCTCCCCCTGCATCCGTCTTCCCCCATCCCCCAGCGTCTCAGTGCGCCGTGTCCGGGAGCAGCCCTGGTGCGCTGCAGCTAAGCAGCTGGTATACATACCATTAAAGCATTTAATGTTTTTAAATAATGTATTTAGTTTATTTTCAAATTATTACAAAGCAAAGCAATTTTTGGGGCCCCTTCCATAAAAAAAATTGCAATACTACAGTAACATGTATTTGGAAATGTAAAAAAAAAATAGTGAAATACATTCAAAAATTAATTTGTAATAATTTGAAAATACACTAAACACATTTAAAAACATTAAATGCTTTAATGGTATGTATACATTTGCAATTACATAATGGGCTGTTGCTGGGTGATGGTTAGGATGAGGTCGGAGGGGGGGTGTCCGGCCCCTTACCATGCCGCTTACCCCCTCTCCTGGAGCCTCAGCGTGCTGCAACCAGGAGCGGCTCTGGACAGCGTTGGAGCCACGGCGCTGCAGTGCGCCAGGGCCGCTCCCGGACGCGGCACGCTGAGGAACCGGGGGAAGATGGAGGCGGGAGCAGCCTCCGACATATTCGTGGGGGCCCTGTGGAAAATTGCCCCACTTGGCCCCCCCCTCTGGGTGGCCCTGGCCCTGCAACACTTGTATAGGATAGAGAGGAGCTGCGGTGATTAAGCTTTGACAGGCTAGGAATTGGAGGCCTGTGCCTTTAAAACCTCAGTCCCAGGAACCCACCCTCTGCTCCGAGGCTGACGTGCAGTATCCCTGTGAGAAGAAGAAAAACAGCCTCTGCCCCCCCCCCCCACACCCCTAGATTAGCGAGCACAGTGGGTGGCTCATCCCACGGGGTCACTGTCCCCCCTTCCCTAAACGGGGGTTTTGTACCCGCATGGGGTCTGGCAGTGTCTGCCGCTCCCCCAGCTTAACCCCGGCTCTCACCCCCCACCACCGATTTTTCCCCTTCGGCCCCTCTTCTGCCGCTAGCTACAGTAGCTTGAACCCCCCAGGCCAGTAAAATTCTGCTCCCTGCTCAGACCCTGACAGCCCCCCGCTGCGATTTGCCCCCCTTAATCCTTTTAAACCCCCCCAAAGAGGAGGCAGCAAATCGTAAGTAGAAGTAAGGGCAGAGAGAGGGCAGTGGCTACAACAAAGGTTACTGGGCATGCTCAGTTTGGGTGAGCATGCTCAGTACACCCAAAGTAGGCCGGGCCTGAAACTAACCGAGAGAGGGCTCTGGTGGACCCTGTGGTAACAGGAAAGATTGAGCTGGGGCGCTGCCCGCGGAGGGATCTGGCTCCTGGGACGGCCCCTCGCCACCTCCTTCTGAGGACTGGGTGGGAGAAGGGCTCCCAGGACCTGCGCTGAGCCTTTGCAGTGGGCAAGTGGGGAATCCATCCTTGCAGTGAGAAGGCCCAGCTAGGACTTAGGCCAGTGCCGTGGTGCCCCGTCTCTCCACTCGGGGGTGGGGGGTGCTGGCTGTGAGCCCGGTGAATTGAGTGACACGGGGTTCAGGCAGGATGAGTGCCATAAACAGCAGCTTTTTCTCGGTGGAGACCGAGTTCCATGGACAATACCATATCATACGGACGAAGCCGCCATTCCTTGTGCTGCTGGTGTTTGTGAGCTGTGCCCTGGGAGGTAAGACACTTCAGGGCAGGGCCGGCGGCCCTCCCCCTGCCCAGCGCGGCAGGGGAGGGCGGTGGCGGGGGGGCGGCGAGCCCCGGCCAGGGCCCTGCTCTCCCCGGCGGCCGGAGCCGGAGCACCACACCGCGCCGCCCCCCTCCAGGTGCCGCCCCAAGCACAAGCTTGGTGGGCTGGTGCCTGGAGCCGGCCCTGCTTCAGGGCTCCTAATATTGAAAGGATAGCAAGCAGGTATAGTCACATATTGGATGAATGTAGCACGACTTGTTCCTCCCAACCCAAGTGAACCTTGCAGACCTCTGGGAATAGAAAATCACCTGCTTGGCCTGTGTGATACCAGTCCATCTCAGCATGTGTGTCAGTGAAGTCTGTGGTTAATTATTGGAAATGGATCAGACCTAATTGCATTATGACATCATCTAGGCTGTAATTTTTCACTTTGACTGGTTTCACCTTTTATCTCTAACCTTTTGCCCTCTCCTTGTGACCTTCACTGCTCAACTTCAGGCACAAGTTATATCATTGGGCTTCTCAGCTCCTTTTGTTACCTCTCTCCTTCTTCCTCAGCTTCCCTCTGCACTCTACTTCCTCATCGTTCTGTTCATCTCCTTCCCTTTATGTGTCTCACTTGACTTCCACAAGCACCACTTTTCTTTCTTTTGTTGTTTCCCTGGTCACATCTCCTCATCAATTATCCATTTCTAGCCCCCCTGGCAAAAAAAAAAATCGATCATACATTTTTATATAACGAAGAGGTTCCAAAAACAGCAGGAATCAAGCCACGAATTGGAACCTGAATCTGGAACCAAATGCAGTTCTGCTTGAGCTATGTTAACCTCTCCAATTATTGTTTCTCTGTTGCTTTTTCATTGAAGTGGTTTTCCTAATTGCTATGACCTACCTGAGACATGCAAGCTAACAGCCTTGTCAGTGGAGAAACCACAGTGCAGTTATCATCCTGAGAAAGTAGCATTATACCAGAATTTACTCCAAAGTGTAATGCAGAATTCCACAGGGCATAATCTGTCCATCATTCTACCTAATGTGTAACCATCATAAAGAGAGAAAATAGCCCAAATTAGATGTAAAATGAGCTCTGCATATTTAGTTGAAAAGAACTAAACCATACAGAAGAACTCGGTTCCGGTGTAATTCCAGATAAAGAAAGAAAAAAGCTCATGAGAGAGGAGGCACCATCATATAATGGCTTAGGAACTACATCACAAGATTTTTAAAGATCTCAGAAACAGAATGTACTCTGGACACTTTGGGTACACTCTCCCTGATCTCCTGCTACTTCATGGTCAGTGCAGTCCTCTGTATCATCATTTTAAATCTGCAAGTTTACTTATCTTTACAAAGCACTAGAAGCTGAACGTTTCAAGGTTCTGCTGATAAGGTATTGAATAGAAAGGTACTCTATGCTGTGGTATCTTCCTGCTCTTTAAACTTTTTCTCCTTGAATTCTGGTTTGCCTTATTTTTTACGCAGCTTTTCTGTTGACTTTTCCACCTTTACAGGGCCAACAGACTTAGTGATATGAGGAAGAGAGAAAATTAAGTTCTTAGCTGTCCATTTCTTTTGTCTGAGGTACAGGGTTTGCTGATCTAACCCATCATTGCTTCAAGGTTACAGAGGTCTTACCATGGAAGAGAATAAAGGAATAGACCCAAACTGGCAGAGAAGAGTTTTGAATGCCAGTGAAGCAAGACTTGCTCTCCCAGCTCTGGGATGGGCAAAGACCAGGGTCTATTTTTTTCAGCAGCAATGGATGCAGATCCCTAAGACCACTGACTGCAGGGCCAGCCTTAGGAAAAATGGCATTCTGGGCAAACTTGTATTTGGTGTGCCTGGTGCCCGTGGGCTCCCCTCTATTGCCCCTGGATTCCCCTCCATCACTCCAGCCCCCCTAAGCTCCTCAGGCTCCCCTTTCCCCCCATTGCCCACAGGAAGGACTGCAGAGGGAGGAGTTTCTGAGCCCCGGGGTTCCCTTAGCCATATACTCCTGACCACTCTGCCTGTGGGAAGGGGGGACCTAGGGGCTGGTCCTGCTGCCTGCACCTTTCTGCCGGGTGGGCAGCCCTGTTCGCATGCACTTACCCCACTCCTGCAGCCCAAGCCTGCCAGCTTGCAGCACTCGGACAGCACCCTCATGACCACCCTGGGCAGTCTCCATGTCACCCACCCCTGAGGCTGGCCCTGACTGACCGCTTTCTGGTATCTCATAAGGATACTTCAAGATCTTCCATTCTCTGATTTCTGGTTCTTACAGATGTATCCAGTTTAATGTCTCTTATCAGCCAGCGAAGAAGGAAACAGTGAAGTTTTATGGCCTATTCTAGACATACTAGTCTGTTCTCTTTTGGTGCCAGAATGATCATGCGGTTTCAGTCTGTCTGAGATCTGCTGTGTCTCCTTTTGTGATCTACAGGAATTTCATGATGGAGACAACCTAGACTATAGAAGCGGTAGAACCTTGAGACGTTCTTGCATCTAGAGAGCTAAAAGACTTCTACCTGCACATACATGTTGTATTTAAAATACTTCCACTTAACTATAGGCCAAGAGTAGTTTTAGTAATCACTTTAACTTTTGGCTTTATGCCAGCATTCAGAGTCTTCATGAAGTTCACTGACATGGTGGATTTATGCTAATCAGGCTCCCCTTTTTGCTTTTCAGGTTGCAAAGAAGTGGGGAGGGAAGTGTCAGTGTTACTTAAGTTAAGGAAGACTGCATGGTCTGAGGTGCTTTTTATTTTCTGGGTATAAGGGCTAATTCCTTTAGAGTCATCACTACTTTGTTGGTGGAAAAAATCAGCTACTGTGGAGGTGATCTGCCATGCAAAAACCTGGCACTCAGTCTATTACTTTGACAGTGAAATGGCAAGTAATGTCAACATGTCAGCAGACTTGGCTCTTTGAAGGAAGGGTCTCAGGACCATGGTCCAAGGCACTCCCTAGTTCTGTTATCTTAGTAAGCCTGTCCCAGGTTTACCTGGGGTGCTACTACTTATCGCACAGAATCCAGACTGGTGGGCTCCTCTTACAAAGGGAGATTTTGGTTTAACTTTGTTCATTGATTTTCTGCGAAGGAGAGTACCTGTCTGGAAGTCTAGTGGCATATTTCAGAGTTCTGAATTAAGTGTGGCTGAGAGAGAGGACTTCTTATAAGTCCCCTGTTGGGGACCTGAAGCTTAACAAACTATAAGGGTGAAGCTGCCTGCAAAAGTGTAGTGAGGAATAGCAGCCCAGATTTTGAATAAATGGTCTCCTTCTTTGCAGAAAGTCACATTATAAAGCAAAGGCAAAACCTCCCACTTTCTAGTTGTGTTGGCTTTGAACTTTAATTTTCTCTTCTTAAGCTAAAATGAGGATTTTTTTTATTTCTCCTTATTTGGTTTCTTTAAAAGGAAGTGGTAAAAAATAAAAGTAATCACAGATTCAAGGAAGTAACACTGGAAGACACAACTGACAGTTCAGGTCCAGTTTTAAAATAACCATTTAATTTTTATCAGGATTTACTTGGGCACAAATATACATAACTAACTTTTTTTCTTTTCATATTTATATCTTAATATGAAATA
Organism: Malaclemys terrapin pileata; assembly: GCF_027887155.1. NCBI lineage: Eukaryota > Metazoa > Chordata > Testudines > Emydidae > Malaclemys > Malaclemys terrapin. The sequence continues at coordinate 38,231,949 of NC_071508.1, forward strand.
TAAACATCACTTAGGGTGAAATAATTCTGTAAAATCCATGAGGTGGATTTGAGATGTGTAATGTAAATAAGCTTAATTTCAAGGCAGAAAATAGTCCTCCTCCCATAACCAGAAAAGAGATTTGTGATGGATATCCATCATATCTGGATCAAGGCCAGAGTTTCTGCAGAAGCAGGCATGATTCAACCAAAAAGGGGTGTTTTTGTCTCCACACAACTCTATTCCAAATCTTTGTGTTCCTCATCTGTGTCAGGTGCAAAAGTTGTTGCTATTCTGTAAAAGAATAATGGGTGCACAGCAGTTACTGCAGAGCCAAAGCCACTGTACTAGGAAGGTGGTTAGACCTGCTCCTGTGTATAATAGCTATACTTTTGTTAATGGAAAGATTACAAATATCAACAATTAAGAATATCAGATAGACACTTTCCGGAGAACATTTCCTTATACCACAAACATGAGTTAACAGTTTGGAAAGGTATAGTCATTTCCTAGATGTGCGTGCTAAACCACAGGAAATTTACCCATGCTCTTAATATCAATACATTCAAGTGTGAAAATGCTTCACATTTTCACATGAAAATACTCAGAAAAATAGAACAAAAGTACTTGACTCTAAGGACATATCTATAAGGAGGGGTAATGCGCCCTACAGGGGTATGATTTCTACAGCACAGTAATGTGTTGGGTTTTTTAAAAACTGCACTAGCAGGGTTGACTACACAGACCAATTAACGTGCAACAAGTTAGTGTGCTTTAGAAATCACACCACTCCTAGTGTGCCTTGCTGCTCTGTGTAGAGAAGCTCTGTCTCTTGAACAGGCACACCTTACAGAGGAACTGGATGTGTATAGTTGCATGTTAACTATTGGTGAATACCACATGTGAAATAATCACACAGACCTGTGCTTCCCACCCCAAATATTACATACTCCTTCCAAATTCTGATATATGAAAGATGCATAACTAAGTCTGTGACAGCTGGAAGAACTGTAAATGTGCCCATTTGATAGCAACAATTAGTCTTCTTACCATTAGTCTAGCTTGTTCTGTTATGATTTTGTATTTCATAACCTGACGGCTATGGAAATCATAAGTTTACTGATGTATATTGATGAAGCAGCACTCTGTGTGGACTGTAGCTGGCCAGGTCTCTCATTTTGTCTGCATTTTTAGATGGATGCTGTTGGCTTTTTTTCCTTAATTGAGGCTCAAGAAGGTATTAGGTGCCCATGATACCTATAGAACTTTTACCCATATTACCATGCTCATTTTGAAGATGTCTGGAGGAACTTTTTTGTGTTGTTGCAGTACCATATAATGCTTAACTTGTATCTTGTGCTATTTGATTTTAGTCCTCTACTGTTAGGGATGCAGCACATGAACTTAATAATAATATACTCAGATGCTACAGTACAAGGCTATTTGGAATTTGGTTACATGTAACTTTGGCAAATGTTTTTGGGGAGGTGCTAATATGGCTCTTGGTTAGACTTTTTACTGGTATATTTTCATTGGTGTATTTTCAACTAGACTTGATATTGAAAATAGGAAAAAGAAGCAAGTAATTGGCTTTATTGCACAATTAAATGCTGAATAACACTATCCTAGTTAACTGAAACATTTCTTCAGAAATTGCCTCTGCAGATCCCCGTTATGGGATTTGCGTAATCTGCTTTCACTATATACCTTCCCTAAAGTGAATTCACACGTTGGATTGTTTTGCTGTTTATTCAAAACCCCATTTGGTTAAAGACTTTCAGATGTCCATAAAACATTTTGGTGTTGTATTGAGGTAATCAGTTCGAGATATAGAAAATGGAAGGGGGAAGGAAGAAAATATAAAATATCTTTGACAGATATAGTGAGTGCTTTTTGTTATGCTTGTCTCACTTTGTACATTTGAGCCGAAGGGAAATACCGATTCTGATTAGTGCTTACCAGTCAGACCAAGACCTTGAACTAGGAACATACATGCAGTTGTGCACTGGATATGAAAATAAGTACTGGTTGAACATTGAGTTTATGCATGTTAAATGTAAATTTTCACAACTCTTATATTAGCCTGTTTGCAAACCTAAAATCAAGTAGCAGGTACAGGAGAATTTCAGGTCAGATCTGCTGGGCTGTTTCTGAGCAGAGATGCATGTTTTGAAATTATATACAATGATATTATTTTTATGTATAATAATCTCTTTTTATTTCCAGCTCTGTTGAGGACCATTCTGAAGGAATCAAAATTTCCTATTAATGTAATTGTTTGTTTGATTGGAGTTCTCCTTGGAGTAGTGGGCTACTTCGTAAAAGAGGTACTTTATATTTAGTAACTATAACCGTTATTAATGTGGGCCATAAGGCAACACATGGGTTTTTTGTTTGGTTTGATGGTTTTTTTCAACCCACAGGGTTATAAATCGAGAGGGAGTTTAGTTTAGTGCAGGGGTTCCCGAACGGTGGACCATAGAACACTATCCTATATGGCTATCCTTGTTTCCAGATACTAAAGAACATTCAGAGGCAGCTAAAAATACTTACTTAATACTAGTTTTCCATACAAGATATTTCTGTAGTTGGCACAGGGATGCTATGAGATTGTCAATGAGAAGGGAGGTAGACCTTATAATTGTGAATGGGATGGGTTTGCAAGAACGCTCTTTCTATTAAGTAATTCATGCTATCAAAATATTTGAGAACTGTTGGTCTGGAGGTTAAAGTTCCAATCTAGGCTTCGAGATCTGGCTTTTGCCCACAGTTGTCCCAATTTCCTCATTTGTGGGATAAGGATAATAGTTACTTAGTTCATAGGGTCTTCTATAGTATACTGAATATTTATAAATCATTTTGAGATCCTCAGATGGTAGGCACTGTAACTGCAAAGTATAGTTTCTGGACTGCCTGTTATGGAAAAAATCATTTTGGTAAAACCTCACTTTTCATTACTGCACATAAACAATAGATTATGTGCTTACTGTTACACATTTGGGGGCCTATTCATGAATCGTTTACTGAAGAAATGTCAGTGGAATAAAGTGACAAGAGTGTAATTGTTTCTTATCTCACAACCTGAAAACTGAAGTAAAACAGGAATAAGTCAATATTTTTTTTTTAAATTATAAATAAAACTGTGGGTGATACAATTGGATTACTAGAAATTACTCTTGACGTGTGTGGTAGAATGACGGTTGTTGACTTTACTATTATTAAAAACATGTGTTCCATACTTGTGCTAAAGAGAAATCAGCCTACTAATAAAAAAATTTGAAATCCCTATTTGGAAAGCTGCATATAAAGCACTTGTGTAGTGATTTACATTTTTCCTCATGTCATAAATATAGTAATCCTCCCAACAGCTCTACAAGGTACTGCAGATATGTAACTACAGATAGAGGAACTGAAAAACAGTGAGGCTATGACAAGTTTGAGGCCACACAGTGGGGTGGATAAAAATGATTTTATTTAATAAAAAAAAAAATGTTTTACTTTTTATATATATATATATATATATATATATAATTGGATTTTTTAAAAATTAAATACTGGTTTATTTTTTAAAGTAAACCTCTTTGAAATTATAACAACATATGTTAAGGCCTAAACTTACAAAAATCAATTAAATCATTTAAATGAAATTAAAATATTAATATTAAGCAGTACATGTCAAACCACTGAATTGGTGGAAGTTATTAACTAAGTGCTTGTAACCTGAGTTTGTTGAAGTGCTGAACCAGTTTTTGAGCCTCTTCTGTAGGTGCAGAGAGAACATTTGGGTTTATTCACCTAGTTCAGTTCAATGACTAGTTCATTTAAAGTTAAGAAACCAACTGAAGAAAAAAGTAGAAGAGCTTGTGAATAAAAACTAGATGTAAAAGGATGAGATCTACTATATCTAAAATCATGAAGGACATTGGTGACCAGAAATATTCAGTTCATTTAACTACCTACAGATGATACTTTGTTTAATAAATCAGTTAGTTTTAAATTTAAACAGGATTTGATAATATTTTTTCTTGTGTATCCCACACATGTAGGGTAGTTTTAGTTAACTACGAAAAATGTTGTAAAATGCCATTTTTGTGCATTTTTAATTGAATTCAAATTTCCAAATAGAGCTTGACACAAATCACAAGTAAAATAATTAATCATCATCTAGTAAGTAAGAAATGTGAATAAAGGTAAGATAAGCTATATAATTGCTTAAATGTGTATAGATATAGTGTGTCCTTCTGTTTAGTAAAAAGAAACACCAAATGTAGTTTAAAGGTTATATTTAGTTGCACATCAACATGTTTTAATGGTTACCAACTAATGAGAATTATCCTTTCTTTAGGAAAATAACTAAAAAGTACAAATGCAGAAGAAGATTAAAATCAATGATTAAATCAAGGTTTCCTGCTTGCTGATTTAAATTGTGATTAAAATGGATGATTTAAATAATTTCACTCTGCCACACAGCAAATTAGTGGTAGAGATGGGTTTTATTACCCAACCATCGCTCTGTCTTAAATTTATCTTTAGTCCACAGTAACACACTAAACTGTTGCTGCATCTCTGCATATGCATCAACAGAACAAAAATCTTGTATGATGAGGAATAAGTAATGCAGTGATTTGTTAGTATTTTTAAAATTTTGTTGTGATAGAATGGTGGATTTTTTTAATTAGGTATTTAGAGTCAATAGGCCATTACCTACTGTGCTTTAACACTTTTAAGTCAAATTTTAGACCTAAAAGATAATGATGCTTCTTTCATGATTATAATTTTAGTGTAATTACTTATGTTGTATAATTTTTCAAGATTTCTAATTATAAACATTCTGTTCTAATAGATTTCTCACTGCAGTTAAACAGAGTGGCCACTCACTAGCTTCCAAGGTATTTTCTCCCTGCCCAGCTTCAGTTTCTGCAGACTCTCTCCTGTGCTTTTCTCATTTTGTTTTCTGCCTTGACTCCAGGCAGAAGATCCTTTTTGAGCCTTGATTCCTGTGGCTCTTTGTTGAGCAATCAGCTAGTTGGTTAGGCAGAAAATGCGACAGGCATCGCTAAACACAAATTTCTTTAGCAGCAGGCTCATATTGTCATCATTCTGAATCCCCTTCTTGCTCTCCCTTGCAAACAGTTGGAGCAGTCTTGGAAGTACTTTCTCACAGGGCAGGCAGAAGAGTTTCTATCAGCAAGACCCATGGTAGCTGTCACAAACCAGGAGGTTCTGTCTCCCCTTCATCTCAAGCTTCCAGTGGAGAGACCACCACCTTTGTCAACATTAGGAATTCAACTTCCCCCTTTACTTCTCAGGATAGGTGGCATATTTTGAAAAATCCTCCACACTGTGCACCAGTGATCCCACTTTTGGCGTTTGTGCTCCTCTAGAGCTGGTAGCACTTTAAAGAGAGCCCCTTACTTGTCTGCAAGTTCGCCTTACTGGAATGAATGCTCCAGCTCCTCCACTCATCACAGAGGCCAACCTGACACTGTGGAATACCACAGCATTTCAACCCCTCTTCCCCTCGAAAGTCCCAGTAAACTCGGGACACACATCAGAGAGTTTCATTTGCTGAGGCTGTGGATGCCACATTTCTCAGTACTGTAGTTTTCCTTCTTTCCACAGGAGTGCCCGGGGATGTTCCTATCAGACTCTTACCATAAAACATGGGCTTTAGGATGCCAAAGGGCTTATTAATCATGTAAGAAATGTTTTATGGAGGTGATTTATCCAGACATCCTCTCCTTAGTGGTCAGGTTATCAATCCAAAGTCCCATTCAGTGTTAAAGCTACTTCACTTCCCTATGCAGGTCTGCTTACCTCCTTTCTTTGTCCTCTCACTTCTCTGTTTCTCCATCCACACACTCTAATGTAGGTTAAGACTGAGAGGAAAAGCTTTAAAAGGTCCATGGTCTCTGAGAGGAAGGTTAAACCATCTTCTCTTCCTACTCTTATATCCTCTTTCTCCTCAGAGGAGGCATACTTCATCAGACATTTCAGTTCTGATAAAGGATTCGTTAATGAAGCACATATCTAGAACCACAAGACTTTAGTAATCCCCTACTGAACTCCCTGGACCCTGCAGGGGACTACTAGAACAAGGATTGACAGAAGGATGGGAGTACTTGTTGGGGCAGATTCAGGAAAAGACATTTCTGTTCCCAAAGTATTTGGCTCAGATAATCACAGAAATAGGGATGGATCCGGATACTCGCATAGATGCTTTGCTAAAACTGAGGGGTGTGTAGCTCAGAGGTGGATGTGGGATGCAAAGATGCCCTTTGTGCTTCCTTGAACTTGGGCCTATGGTGTACTATTCTAGTTCTCCAATGTAACTTAGAACAGCCTTTAGGCTTCTGTAAGGTTTACTGACTGCCAGAGGCTAGGGATCATGCCAAAAGCAGGTGCTGATGGGGGCGCGTTGGGCCACTAAATCAGTTCTCCACCATGAGACGATCTCTCTACACTGGGTAATTCTCTTGTGATTGGCCAATTTTTCACTTATTCGTCACTCGGTGGGATCAACCATTCCATTCTCTTTCACATCCCAGCCATCTATCCCTAGCAATTAAAGAGTTATTACAGTAGGAGGAGGACTCTGACAACCTATTCAGGAATGTGCATTCCCTTGACCAACCTGCAGTAGATAAATTGCCACAGATGACAATCTGAAGGGATGGTGTGCCACCTTGTACAAAGTCAATGATTGTGGACCAAGTGGGTCAATCTTTAATTAGGAGGACCCTGTGTCCCTCTACCTTTTTTATTTACTGCTTGCCAAACGATCCCAAGAATAAAAATATGCAGAGGACACTTGAAGGAGAAATGAAAGTTACTTGCATGTAGGTGGAGTTGTTTGAGGTAGACTCTGCATATTCCCAGTCTGCCTTCCCCTTTTCTGCTGAGTTTTAATCAATTTTGTACTCTATATTAGCAGTGGCAGGAACTGAGGTAGCAGGTGGCACCATGCCCCCTTTTATAGCCTCCTCCTCAGAATGTGCTTGAATGATGAGGGAAGGAGAAGGAGGGGTGCATGTGTGCTCTAATGGACACTGTATCAGCAGGTTCCACCATCCAAGCTGCACTGGTTAGTGCATCCCAAGAATGTGAATATGCAGAGTCCATCTCAAAGAACTCTAGTAACCGTCATTTATTTCTGTATATAAAACTGCAATGTTTTCTCCCCAGGTATCTTTCATACTAAGTTCCTAGGTTTAGAGGGAAAGGCCTTCTGTGAAAGAGTTGTTCAAGGCCGTCATCTGGCAGTCTACATATATTTGTTACAAGGCACTACTGACTTTTACTGTCCGTTTCATAGATGCTTTGCCTTAGGTGGGTGCTGAGCATTGTCATTTTGTAATTGCCTTTTCCTCCCCACTGGGGAACCTGTGCGCACTTGGAGCCCATTGGTCCAAATTGTTAAAAGAGGCAGTGCAGTTTGGTGAGAGGAGAATGACAAATATTTAGAAGTTGGTGATTGATCATATTGTCTTGACAGTTTGAACAGCAAAGAGAAACCAGTTGGTCCAGAATGATGATTACTTAATATCCTTGCAGATTTACAGATAGAAAAAAACCTTTTAATTTTCCCCCCAATTCCATAATATATATTATTTTTTTCCAGAAATCACTTAATAAGTCTACTTTACCTTCTTTTGTATTGTCAGTTTACTATTTTGACAGAATACATTGCAGAGATTGATCCGATCCTGTTTCTTCATATGTTCACTCCTGCTATAATATTTACTGCTGCTTTTGAAATGGATTTTTATGTATTTCGGAAATCATTTTGGCAGGTAAGATGTGATTTCAGAAACTTCCTATTAGAGTTCATTATATGGAAAAGATAGGAGGTAATTGTGTCCTTGTTTTTCTTTGTGGCTGTAAAGTGGTTGCTATGGTTTGGTATACATTATAAATTTTAAAAAGAAAAGGAAACGCTTCATTGGGGCAATAAGAATTTAGAAACCTTTTAACCTTTTAAATGTAGTGCCACCTCATCTGTGAGTTGGGAGTGTGCCTATCTCAACCTGGAGTGAAGAAAAGAGAGGTCTTGGGGAGAGAGAACTGGGGTGGGTCACAGCCCTCAATTGCTCTGTCTTTCCAGTGCTGATCTTAAGGTCTATGGGGGAGGGTATTAGAAAAGATCTGCTCAACAGAGAGCTTAGAGGCAACTTCACTGTAAAAGACCCAGTATACTCCTCAGGAGACTTCTGCCAAACCTTGTTTTCTCCTTCACCACCCTGTCAGATGTCCATTCAATCTCTTCAGGGAGATTTGTCCCATGGTTACCCAGGCTGCCACAAATTTTTGTGGAGTGAGTGCTCCTTTCAGCACCTCCAGCTAATGCTACTCTCTTTGAGCATGAAGAGTTTCTTCTTTAGCATGCCCCCATCCCTCAACATCCAGAATGGCTCCTCAATCTTGAGAGGGGGCACAGGTGCTCTTTTCTATGCTGCAGTTCCAGTATTCCTTCGACAGCTGCTCTATTAAACCAGTTGTTTAAAAGATGCTGATTTGGCTGGCACTGCCTGCTGCTGATAAATAAAACTAGCTGAACAGGGAGTAAGGCTTCTACCGATGAAAAAACATAAATGGATGAAGATTAGTTGGTTGCTCCTAAATATATAAAAATAATAAACATAACCTAGATGGCTCAGAAAGTGATACCTGTAGTTAAGGTTGCATGCATTTTCCATTATAAGATTGTGTTTCAGTTGCTTATAACTTTGACAAACTTAAACTGTTTGGGATGAAAATTTCCATGCTAGAGGTCTGCATGAGACGGAACGTTTCTGGCAAGTTTCAGCTAAAATTATAAAGCTGTTTCCAAGAACAAGGTTATGGAAAAACACGTTTTGCCCATGTAAAAGAATAATTCTTACAACTCTTTCATTGAAAAACTTAGCACCTCTTTGCTGTGGAACAAGATACTTGAAATTTGTCATTGGGGCAGGGTTGCCTTGGTGTCAGAGTTGTGCCTTTTACTTTGTCTGTGAAAATTTGCCCAAATTGGGCACATGCTCAGTGGAGTCTAGTTAGAGTTTGACAGCTAAATTCTCCAAAGAGTCAGTCTGCACTGAGCATGCTCTGTCCCCTTGCAACTCCTATATGCTGACTGGATTGTGCATGCGCTATCTCAAGGTTGGAAAGGATGAGCAGGACTTTCCCTGAAACTGCTCCTCTTGGCTGCTGAATGCTGCTTGGCATTGGGTATGTGGACAGAGAGCAGGCAGACTGTCTTTCCTGTGCTCTCAGTGCTCCTGGTGCTGGCACCTAGTCAGTGAGGAGGAGGAAACAGACAGACTTGAATGCAAAAGGATCAGGAGTGTAGGTGGAGGGGGTGAGATATGCAGAGCAGAGACACACAGGAGCTCAGGGGTGGATTTAGGAGCATGGGGGAAGGGGAATAGGAGCAGGACAGCAAGGGACAGATGATGTGTGGAGATATGAACAAGTGATAAGGGAAAGAGATGCGGTGAAGGAGTGGAGGAGAGGGGAAGGAGCAAAGGATAAGGGCGATAGGCGCAATGAGTGGGGACAGAGGTAGCAATTAAGCTGGGGGAAAATGGACCATGCCAGAGAGGGGCAGGAACTGAGGTGGTGGGGGATAGGTCAGAAGGGGCCAGGGAAAGGCTTGTGGGGGTCAGGGGTAGAAGAGTCTGTAACCACTAATTACTACGTTCCCTGACAGAATTTAGATTTTAACATATTATTCTTGAGTCTCAACATTCCTTTGCTTTCTAGTAAATAGTTGTGAAACTCTTTGGGTCAAGTGTGTCTCCATCCCCTCTAGTGGCAGGTTACATGGAAAAGTCTTATACTACTACCAGTTACTACAATAACTCAAGTGACAGAGGACTATGCTGTGACTCTAGAGATCAACCCAATCCTGCTGAAGACCGCATTGGGGACATTTTGGTTCCACAGAATGGAATTTTTGTTCTTTTCAGTTTTATGGGTTTTTAAAAAGGAAATTGAATCCAAGATTTTTAAAAGAATATTAAGATTGCAAAGACCAGTATGCAAAATTAGGAAATGATAGAATTAAGTGTGCTCATGCAACCTTAATTGGCCCTCTTGTTTATGCATTAGTACAGTCTTTAGTTACATGATCTCACAGTATATTTTCTGCAGGATCCCTACCTCATTTAGTGCACCTGATGGACTGTGCTTTGGGAACTCATTTGGGATGTTAGGTGAATGGAGATCTTGTGTGTAGGATTCCTGCCCCATTTGTTGCAGAGGTTGGAAAGTGTGTGATGAATGAGGAAGGGAACTGCAGGAAGAGAAGAGATTGCCTCATGGTTAAGACAGTTGAATGCCACACTGGAGAACTGGACTCTGTCCCTGCCTATGCCCCAGAGCTTCTTTGTGATGCAGTGCAAATCACTTAAACCGAAACTTTCATAGATGTCCATGGTGTGTTCATCATTTTCTGAGTACCCAGCATGAGACACAGGGGTCTGATTTGCTGAAGTGCTGAGAACTCGCCAGTGAGGTCAATGGAAGCTCTGCTCTGAAGATATAAGTGCTCTAAAATGCTAAGTACACTGAAAAAAATAAAGCTCTAGGCATCTCATTGGGCACCCAAAATTAGCTGACATTTTTGACAGTTTTGTTTTTAATCTCTGTCTCTGAGTTTCCCCAGGTGTAAAATAGGGATAATATTCACCTTATCTCATGGGTTTTGTGAAGATAGGTTCATTAACATTTGTAAAATGTTAAGATACTATGATGACACCACTGTAGAAAAGCCAATGAGGAAATTAATAATTATATTCAATGTAGGGTTTGGATGGTGTACAGCAAACAATGTATGGCAATTCACACTGAATGATGAGGATAAAAAAGAAATATTGACTAGCTACTCATTCAGTGAACAACTGTCCATCCTGTGTATTGTATGAGGTAGAGGCTTACAAAAAATATTGGATGTAATCATATAGATTCATACATCTGAAGGCCAGAAGGGACCACTATGATCATCTAGTCTGTCCTCCTGTATAATATAGGCCACAGAATTTATCTGAAATAATTCCTGTTTGAACTAGAGCACATCTTTAAAAAAGTCCATTCTTGAGTTAAAAATGTCCAGTGATAGAGAATCCACCACACCCTTTGGTAAACTGTTCCAATCATTAATTACCCTCACTGTTAAAAGTTTACACCTTATTTCCAGTCTCAATTTGTCTAGCTTCAACTTCCAGCCTTTGTATCATGTTATGCCTTTGTTTGCTAGTTTATAATAATAATAATAATATATGGAGATATACCTATCTCCTAGAACTGGAAGGGACCCTGAAAGGTCATTGAGTCGAGTCCAGCCCCCTGCCTTCACTAGCAGGACCAAGTACTGATTTTGCCCCAGATCCTTAAGTGGCCCCCTCAAGGATTGAACTCACAATGCTAGGTTTAGCAGACCAATGCTCAAACCACTGAGCTATCCCTCCCCCCATTATCAAATATTTTTTTCCCCCTGAAATCAAGTCATCCCGTGACCTTCTCTTTGCCAAGTTAAATAGATTGAGATCCTTGAGTCTATCATTGTAAGATATGTTTTCCAACCCTTTAATCATTTTTGTGGCTCTTCTCAGAACCCTTTACAATTTATCAACATGCTTCTTGACACACTGTAATCATCGTGGCAGATCCTAGGGGGACTTAGCCTTCTTGCAGATAGCACACTACCCACATGGATCTCTAGCTAGGTCCTTAAGGTGGTCATGCTTGATATTCAGTTTATGTCCATTGTTGGCAATCTTAGCATGACATCGAACCTTTTTCACTGCCACTGGATTGCTGGTGGTGTAGCTGCATTTCCTTGGTGTAAACACTTTGGTCTTCCATCCTAATAATGTGTCTATGCCAAGAAAGCTGCCGAAACTGAATCAGTGCTGATGGATATGGTTGCTGGGTTCAGCTTTGAATATCCTCATTTCTGATCTTGAACTGCCATTTAATATGAAATAGCTGATGAAGACAACAAGAATCAAAAATGGCAATTTAGTGTTCTATGGCCTTCCTTGGTGCTCATGTTTCGCTGCCACACAACAGAGTTGGTATAGCCATGATTCTGTAGATCTGCTGCTTGGGCTCCAGACTTCCCCACAGAGTCCACAGAAAGGCCTGAAATATGACAACAGCTGCTGCTTTGCAAGTATCCACATCTTTTAAGCATACTCCAGCACTATCAATGATGCTTCCTAAGTATATGACAATTGCCACCTGCTTTATGTCTCACCTGGAATGGTAAATACTAAGCTGGTTGTAATCTGTACCTGGAGGCTGCTTGATGGTGTTTTTTGAATTGTGGACACTAGAGCTGGTAAATAAAGACTGTATTGTAATATGTATGCACAAGGGAGCTGAATTAGGATTGCATGAGTAACTTTAATTTTAGCTTTTCCTAACTCTTGAGTGCAATCTTAATATTCTTATAACATAAGGTTTTTTAATGTAATTATTATATAGATAAAGATTGACTATGTTCCCCAAAGTGATCAGTATGTATATCAGCACTTCAATATTTGCTTTTTCAGTTCAGATATAAACTCTTCTGTGAAAGCTGCCAGTTAGAAACTGGCTGAAGAAATTGTACAGAAATGTTTAAATTAGAGAAAACAAAATGAAATCTGAACAAAGAAACTGTTATCCAGCCCCTGATGGAAAAAAAAAAAAACAACTTTGATTCCTGCAGTTTGGTGGTGTTTGGGAAAAAAATTTAATGCCCTTTCAATTTTCTGTAGCTGAAAGCATGCACAGACCAAATTGGCATTGTACACGACAGAACCCAATATGCCATCTCCTGAGAAGCACATGTATCTTCTAATGGAAGTCTGCAAGTTCTAAAAGAGCCTAAAAGTTTGTTTATAGTACTGTACCATTTAGTTGCTTTAGTCATGGACCTGGACCATGTTGTGCTAGATGCTGTACTAACACAGAACAATAATATGGTTCTTGCTCTGAAGAGCTTACAATCTAAACAGACAAGACAGATGAAGGGTGGGGAAAGGGTATAACACACAAGCAGAGTGAACAATGTGATGGCAGCAAACATCATTTTAGTTCCATTATTTTTTTCTTTTGCTGGGTTTAGTTAGAAGGAAGGATAAGCTCAAGGAAGGGAAGAGGGTAAGGGGAACAGGGGAGAAGAGGGTTAGAGGAGTGATGCTGAGGTGAAGAGGTTGTGATGGAGGAGGGCTGGAACAATAGCACAGGGCAAAAAAAAAAGTTCAGTCAAAACTGTAGAAAGTTCTTCAAAAAACTAAAGGAGTGCAGTCACTGATTCTGCCCCTACTAGCTGGAGTCTCTGGCTGTCCCCTTTGCACTTTTCTCTCAAACCTACATGGCAGGGTGAAGGGGAAGACACCACCTGGGTTCTAGTGCACAGTTCAGGGTCTGAGGGATGTTGTGGGGAAGGTACCAGACTGGGTATAGGAAGTGCCACTTAAATACATCAGATTGTAGGCTGAATATTGGTAATTTGTTAGAGAGACTAGTTGTTTTGGTAAACTCCTGCCGTAGCACTAGGAAATTGGGGGTTCTTCATATTGACATGCAGATTATTGTTTCAAATCCCAGTGCAGTTGTGCTTGCAAGTCTGGTAAAGAAATTAAAACTTCCAGCTTTACAATATTTTTTTAAAACTACTATAGGTGACTAAAGGATAGTTAAAACAGCCCCCATTAACAATTTACTTGATGGGAAACCTCTTTGAACAGTTAAAAGGATAAGCAGGTGATCGGTGATACCATTTGAAGTGGCCAGAATAACACAAAAAGCAATTCACAATTCAGCCACCCATCCAACCGTAACTCTGTCCTGTAGTGATGCCATGAATTAAAAAAAAAAAAATCTGTTTTAAAAAAATCAGTTAAATTTAATCCAGCACTACAAGCAGTGATATTATCCACTTGTGATTGTATGGTTATTGCAGGGTGTCTGCACAAATTGGAATTAAGGTTGTTCACATGCCTTAAAAACTGTTTATTTTAATTTCTTAACATGTTTGGGTTTCTATTAATTTAACCTTAACTCTGAATTTCCTAGGGTTTGTAATGCTTATTTATGGGATAATTATAATATCTCAATAATATTTGTACTTTTAAATTACTTATATGCACTCAACCTTAAATCCAATTTAACATAGTTTTTGTCTGGGAATGTAAAATGATAATCTTGTGATACAATAGGATCTATGAATATTTTAAAATCTAATAATACATTTATGAATTGTCTTCACAGATATTGCTACTTTCAGGTCCTGGCTTTTTGCTGAATTTTACTTTAATTGGATGCTTAACTTACAAAATCAATGAGTATAACTGGAACTGGCACGTTAGCATGTTGTTTGGAATCATTCTTAGCACAACAGATCCTATCCTCTCTGTGGCGTCTGTGAAAAACATTGGTATGTCAATTTTTCCAACAGTTTTGAAAGTATGTATATTTTGAGATTTAAATAATCTTGCACATAGTATAGAAATTGAGACATACTGTATTTCATCACTCTTGCTATTTTTTGAGCTTATCAAATTCTTGAAAATAAAAATACGGAGGAGGACTGGGAAAAATGAAGTGCTAACATTTGTAAACAATCGAGGAAGACTCCCCAAAATAATAAAACAGAAGTTATAAATTAAATGCGGTGGACAGCAACAAAAAAATTATCAAAACACTCCATCATATATATATATGTATATATATATATAAATCCAAATATAACTGGTGCTATTAGTTATGAGCTCTGCTTTGGATTCAGACAAGTTAATGTGAGCTAAAACAAAAGCCTCCGCCAGAATGTCATTGAAGCCAAAGTATATTTAGGGCAAGAGCAAACTTAAAAAAAAATACCATTCTTTACTGACCTTTGTCTTTAGAACCCATAGTGAGTGATACAGTGACAATGTAACTAAAACAAATATTTCAATTAATATAACATAGATGGAGACCAAATGTTTTATAAGGGAAGCTTTTGTCCATTTCGTTCTGAGGGAATGAAAGGAGCTAAAGAGTTGTTTGTGATTTTTGCCAAAGCCCTTAAAATGCTTAACCTTGAAGTAAAAGTGACTGTCCCTTATCTCTTTGAACATAGGGAACATGCTAAGATCTGAAACCTTTTTTTCCCCGCAGCTGTAGCTAAAGCTTCCCCCACAAATTTCTGACAAAAGAGGCCTGGATTTGAATGGGTTCTAGAGATGACATTCTGATCTCAAGACTGGAACCACATGTTCCTTCTGGCCACTGTGTAAGAGCGAAGAAGGGCATGAGAAATGAATCTTGTGGTGGTACAAAAAGCAACATAAATAAGGAAGAGTCTTATACATGTTTTGAAGTTTCTCATACATGATTCTATTATCCTTAAATTTTAATTTGAGATCATCTTAATAGTTTGCATCCAGGAGAGTCAAGTTGTAGCGATGACCAAGCCAGAGCAGCACATAAAGCTAAAAAGAAGGTGTCATGGTCTATTTTGAAAGATATTTATATTATATAGGATCCTTAGATAAAATTACCCCTTCCACAAGGTTGCCATCTTTTTGGTATGGGAAGACATTTCTGAGTCCACCTTAGAAATAAAATTTGGACCTTTTTTTCCTTAAGAGATTTGTATAATGGGGAGGCAGAGCTTACAAATTTTCTTCCAACTTGTAGGCAGTCACTCTGAATTAATATCTTTTAAATATTTAGGAATAGAAAAATATCGATCCTTAAATTTTTCATTTGAAGGGGATTTCTTTTGAGGGTTTCTGGGGATTTAGAGTCTGCATCTTCAACCTTGAGGCTCTTGCTAATTTTAGAAATTAATTTGATTAAATTGGTCTACTACCCACAAAGTCAAACTAATATGGTTGAGGAGCCTAAGATAGAGAAAAAACTCACACTCAGGAGGATTATGATGTTAACCCTTGTAGGGCTTGTGTTCACTAGCAAATTAGGCTGTTAGAATACAGCCTTAAGGAATCCTGTTAACCGGCATGATGATAAATGTGAATTTGAAAGTCAAAATGGACAGGAACAAGATGTGTTTAACATTGTGTCAGCTGTTCAAGGGTAAACCTTGGTTCCAATAGGGATTTTTCTCTTTTTTGCTTCTTTATGCTGTCTAAAAAAAACCTGAGAAAATTGAACAATCCCGCCCCACTTTTTGTTGTTTTTAAATATGAAGAAGTCTTGTCTTCCATGTTTTGCTTGAGGTCTCCTAGAAGGTCTGGAGAACTGGAATTCTGTATTTTAAAATGTTTATTTTAAAAGTGAGCTCTTAACTTTGAATTTCTAAGCTTTTGAATGTGTATGTTTTGCATCTTTGTTTGAAAATAGTGTTTTCTTAAGACAGTCCATCAGTGCTTTGTCTAGAGAAAGAGACCCCATTCATAACTCCTCAGATGCTGGAAATGATTCAAACCCAATAGCTGTTCAAAATCAAGATGACTATTTAGAGCCCAGCACAGAGAATCACTCATCTAAGGGTCAAAATAGGCATGGCTTTGGCCATAATTTTACCGCAATGGTTAAGATTTGCAGTGAGCCAAAAATTTATTGCATGAATGGTTTCCCAGCAGCATTCATCAATTGCCAATTCTCTCTAGTGGCTAGAATTGCTTGTGCTATGCCTTGGTATCCCCTGGGTAGAATTGCAGACAATGTATCTCAAAAAATTCTTTCTGAGTTCATGGAACCACTCACTGATTCAATGCGAAATAAGGCATAATTCTTGGATCTTATCCAAATGTCCCTTTGAGGTAAGGTAAGACTAAAGAACATGCTGAAAGCCTGCTTAGTTTTCACTGTAGAGGGTGGGGAACTGTCACAGATTCACAGGATCGGTGCTACACCCCCAGCTTTGGAGGAACCCCTTCCATGTGCCAGACCCCAAGTAGTCTCACTCTTCCTTCAGGGTAGGCCACTCAGCCTCACTGCCTTCTTAGACTGAATCTCTGTGGCTCCAGCACTCCTGCTTCATATTGTGAGCTCTGTTCAGCAAGTCATACTGAGGTAGACTCCTGGTAGACACTTATGCACTCTTCAGGGATTAATGCACCTCACCAAGTATCTGCAGTGACACTCTAACAGCATTGTCAAAAGAGTAGGGTTTATTAGTCAGGTGGAACACAGAATAGTAAATCTGTAGGTTGGCATAGAGAAATGAAGGTTAAAGCAGAGTCCAAGTCCAGTCTGGTTAGCTCAAAGCCCAGCTAAGCTGTACTCAACCCCCATGTTCAGGCTCTGCCTTTCTGTCTGACCTTGTTCAACTCCCAGGTGAAAGCCCCTGACTCCTTCCAGCAACCAACTGTTATCTCTTACCAGTCCTTTGTTTTTGAGCTGGGGCATTGGGCTCAGCTTCCCTGCTGAGAGATGGCAAAATCAATCTCTCTCTTGGTCATGGGTTGCTAGGTGTCAATGCCATGGTGATTGGCTCTTCCATTGTATTCTTGGATGTTCCATTGACATGGGGTTGACCTCAGACAGTCCTTTTATAACGAACCAGTCAGGCTCAGACAGCTAGGGCAACATTCATAGCTGTGTCTCTTAGCCTACCCTGAGAGCAAACAGTCCTTTTTCTCTCACTGGGTAACCAGGCAAAATATAAGGGAAACTGGAGCACACATAGGTTTCATAAAAATATTACAGAAAATTCCCACTTCATCACCAGAGCATACACAGAGGACAAGATAATTCAGGATTTACAGGCCCTTGCCCGGGAAAATGAAAGCAACTCTTTTGAGGTTCCACTTAAGGCTGTACAATTTTCCACACGTCCTCTTCATTCACTTTGATTGCACTACCAGTGTTGTGTCTTATCAAAAACATGAGAATTGCCATATGTGATCAGAGCAGAGGTCTATTGAGGCTACATCACTGTATTGTCTTTTATTAGACTTCTCACAGGAATAGAGATCTACATACCGGTAGGATAGGGTAAAAAAATAAAAGTTTTTATTAACAAGCATTTTCCAGTATTAATACTCTGTTCTCAGCAGCATAGCCCACCACATACAGACAGAGAGAGAGAGAGAGAGAATCTAGTATATAAGTCACTTCCTGAGCCTCTCTTAAATTAACAGTGTACCCAGATATATGTAGCTCATGTACAATACATCCCCCTTATAAATAAAAGAAGTTTGGAGATGCCATTACCAATGTTCCTGCTTCATAACAGCATTAAGACATGCCATAGTCCTTCCATTCTGTGTTTAAATCTTTATTTGGAGCAACACAGCCGTGGTGTCATCTGGTGATTGTATTTGTGTTGATTGTACTCTTCAGTCTGCCTGGTGGGTAGTTCTAAGGGCTTTTTTGTATCACGGTTAGTATTTTCTTCAGAAAAGGACCTAGGGGTTACAGTGGACAAGAAGCTGGATATGAGTCAACAGTGTGCCCTTGTTGCTAAGAAGGCTAATGGCATTTTGGGCTGTATAAGTAGGAGCATTGCCAGCAGATCGAGGAATGTGATCATTCCTCTCTATTCGGCATTGATGAGGCCTCATCTGGAGTATTGTGTCCAGTTTTGGGCCCCACACTACAAGAAGGATATGGAAAAATTGGAAAGAGTCCAGCGGAGGGCAACAAAAATGATTAGGGGGCTGGAGCACATGACCTATGAGGAGAGGCTGAGGGAACTGGGATTATTTAGTCTGCAGAAGAGAAGAATGGGGAGGGATTTGATAGCTGCTTTCAACTACCTGAAAGGGGGTTCCAAAGAGGATGGATCTAGACTGTTCTCAGTGGTAGCAGATGACAGAACAAGGAGTAATGGTCTCAAGTTGCAGTGGGGGAGGTTTAGGTTGGATATTAGGAAAAACTTTTTCACTAGGAGGGTGGTGAAGCACTGGAATGGGTTACCTAGAGAGGTGGTGGAATCTCCTTCCTTAGAGGTTTTTAAGGTCAGGCTTGACAAAGCCCTGGCTGGGGTGATTTAGTTGGGGATTAGGTCCTGCTTTGAGTAAAGGGTTGGACTAGATGACCTCCTGAGGTCCCTTCCAACCCTGATATTCTATGATTCTATGATTCACTTGCTGTTTTAGCATTACAAATCATATTTTTGTCAACGGATGTGGTTGCACCAATATGAACAGGCCTTAGGCGTCTGCAGATTCACCTAACTAATTGTCCATTTTCTGTCTGAATTACATATTACCTGAGTTGATCTGCTAGTTAAATTACCATGCCAGGGTGCCACTGACCCCTTAAAGTTTGCATAATTATGATGGAGTTTTTTGTGAGATTTCAGTGTTCTGGCATTTGTGTCATAGAATGATTTCAGTTGTCATCCATCCAGCTCTGTTTTATTTTATTGTGATCTGCAACTCTAAGCATTAAAAGAGTCTTCTTCACAAGTATTACTGATTTGAGCCATCTGCTTCTTAACATCTGTGCAGGTGAAGCACCTGATTCTATAGGTGTGGTACAGTAATTTAATAAACTGTCATTACAGTCTTGACTGTTCATTTGCCTTGGTAAGTATCTGCTAGACTATTTGTACATATTTTTCAGCTAGTCCATTGGACTATGGGTAATACAGACTTCTATCCATGGGTAGGAAACCCAATCCTTCGCAAATATTTGAAATTCCTCAGATATGTATTGTGGTCCATTATCCAAAATGAGCTTATCAGAAATATGTCTAGCAAGTACCGCCTTGGTGTGATTCACTATAGTGCTGACTAGCATGTTGTTTAGCTGGAAAAACAACTAATAGTCAACTATCAGCAGGTAGGGTTTTCTTCTGTTCAAATAGTTGCCAATTGCTGCCGAGCTCTGCTAAGCGTGTTACAAATTGTCACAGGTTCCTTGCAGTTCAGTCTCTGGTACTTTGCACAAATGCAACAATCTCTTACCATTTCTTCTGTTTGTACATTCATACTGGGCCAGTAAAGTCTGTCTCTTGCCTCTCTTTTGCATGGTACTATACTGAGGTATCCTTCATGAATCTTTTTCGGAAACTCCAGACGTGTTTTCATTGAAATTTCTATTTTCTCCCCTTTCAGCGCTAGTCCATTCTGCAGAGACATCTGATTTTTTTTTTTTAATTCCAAAAGTCTCTCAAAGCCAAGGAAACTTGCTGTTTTTGTGAAGGCCATCCTGGTTGTTTCTTTTAAAAGATTCATTGTACCATTGCTTTCTTTTTTTCTCACTTATTTCTGTCTTATTTGTAGACACTGGTAAATGTTGTAGTATTGTGTACATGTTCCTCCAAGTCGTCGTCTTCTTTTGCATCTGTCCTTTTAGTGAAATTGTGTGAGAGAAGATCTGCTAGAGGAATTTCTTTCCTGTGCTAGTATTTCACTTTAAAGTCATACTTTTATAGCTTTAAGTTCATGCACTGAAGTCTTGGTGATGCAAAAGCTAGAGGTTTGTCAAGAATGTTCTCTAGGAGTTTCCATCCCACCATCAACCTCAGCCTAGATCAATCCACACAAGCGGTCCATTTCCTGGACACTACTGTGCTAATAAGCGATGGTCACATCAATACCACCCTATACCGGAAACCTACTGACCGCTACACTTACCTACATGCCTCCAGCTTCCATCCAGGACACACCACACGATCCATTGTCTACAGCCAAGCTCTAAGATATAACCGCATTTGCTCCAATCCCTCGGATAGAGACAAGCACCTACAAGATCTCTATCAAGCATTCTTAAAACTACAATACCCACCTGCTGAAGTGAAAAAACAGATTGACAGAGCCAGACGAGTACCCAGAAGTCACCTCCTACAAGACAGGCCCAACAAAGAAAATAACAGAACACCACTAGCTGTCACCTTCAGCCCCCAACTAAAACCTCTCCAGCGCATCATCAGAGATCTACAACCTATCCTGAAAGATGATCCTTTACTCTCACAGATCTTGGGAGACAGACCTGTCCTCACTTACAGACAACCCCCCAACCTAAAGCAAATACTCACCAGCAACCACACATCACTGAACAAAACCACTAACCCAGGAACCTATCCTTGTAACAAACCCCGATGCCAACTCTGTCCACATATCTATTCAAGTGACATCATCATAGGACCTAATCACATCAGCCATACCATCAGGGGCTCGTTCACCTGCACATCTACCAATGTGATATATGCCATCATGTGCCAGCAATGCCCCTCTGCCATGTACATTGGCCAAACCGGACAGTCTCTACGCAAAAGAATTAATGGACACAAATCTGACATCAGGAATCAAAATACTCAAAAACCAGTGGGAGAACACTTTAACCTGTCTGGTCATTCAGTGACAGACCTGCGGGTGGCTATATTACAACAGAAAAACTTCAAAAACAGACTCCAAAGAGAGACTGCAGAGCTAGAATTGATATGCAAACTAGACACAATCAACTCCGGTTTGAATAAGGACTGGGAATGGCTGAGCCATTACAAACGTTGACTCTATCTCCCCTTGTAAGTACTCTCACACTTCTTATCACACTGTCTGTACTCGGCTAGCTTGATTATCACTTCAAAAGTTTTTTTTCTCTTAATTAATTGGCCTCTCAGAGTTGGTAAGACAACTCCCACCTGTTTATGCTCTCTGTATGTGTGTATATATATCTCCTCATTATATGTTCCATTCTATATGCATCCGAAGAAGTGGGCTGTAGTCCACGAAAGCTTATGCTCTAATAAATTCGTTAGTCTCTAAGGTGCCACAAGTACTCCTGTTCTTCTTTTTGCGGATACAGACTAACACGGCTGTTACTCTGAAACTCTAGGAGTTTGTAATCTGTTTCAACTGTTATTGTGCAGCCATATAAGAACAGATGAAATTTTTGATTCCAGGGCGGTGGGGGGGTCCCACAGCTGCTAGCGGGGCCACCCGCAGTTGCCCAGCCGCCGTGTAAATATCCCCATGGATATTTTTAGTAAAAGTCAGGGGCAGGTCACAGACTTCCATGAATTTTTCTTTATTGCCCATGACCTGTCCCTGACTTTTACTAAAAATATCTGTGACAAAATTTTAGCCTTAGACATGACCGCTTGAGGTCCTTTCCAGCCCTGCATATCTATGAATCCAGCCTGAGGAGCCAATACCTTTGATATGGGGAATCACTTTTTTAAAATTAAGTTTAATAAAATCCCAGTTTTAAAACCATCCCTGGTTGCCAACCATTTTTCCTTCAGATAGACTTGTTCTGGGAGAACGAGAAGTTTGTTCACATCTGTTCACTCTTGATGTGGCATCAAAAGATTATGCTATTTTGGTAGTTCTGCTGTGCTTGTTTACTGGAACTTCTCAGCCCACCTTCAGAGAGGTGGTACTGCCGACTGAACTCCCACCAGTGGGAATATGCAGAGACCCTTCAAAGAAGAAATTAAGGTTGTTTTTAAAATTACTACACATGCGTATACTACTGATGGTGTCCATGTGCCTCTGTACAGGAGTTAATAATGTTTTCACTAGCAATGTCCATTAGAGAGTATGCATGCTCCCAGCATGACCTCACTCCACTCCCCCTGCCTACCTGGGCACAGCGACCCCCTCCACCACTCTGTTTCTTGTGAGACAGAACAACATAGTGTTCCTGTGTAGTAATCTTGTTACTTAGTAATTAGACTGATGGTAGTTAATTTGTTTTGTTTATACTTGTTAGTTAGTGTGTTACTGTTTCAATTAGCTTGTTAGTAGGCTTAAAATAAAAAATAACTTATGGCAGTGCACAGGTCTTCAGGCTTCAAGCCATGCTCCTCTTGTAGGGGGATTATTCCTGTGACTGTGACCCAGGACAGATGCCTTTACTGTCAGAGAGAGGAACATAACACTAAGTATGTGATCTGCAGTCCTTCAAGAAGCACACACAAAAGTGGAGGCAGTCTAGACTGAAGCTTTTTCTTATGGAAAGGTCCATTAGAGCTATGTTGGTCTGAGTATTGACTAAGTCAGTTTCCTGGCACTGGGCCCTGTCTGTGTTGCTGGCAGTGCAGAGGTGCTCTTCAGTGTAGCCATTACTGCCGGTGCCCAGCATAGAGAGGAGCTCTTAAAAGGAGCAGTTACTGCTGGTGCAGGAAAAAGTGGGACTGGGACCTGTGATGTTGCACCACATCAGAAAGCAGGTACAGAAACCTTCCTCGCCTTCAGCATCGGCTTCAGCAGCACCATCCCTATCTGCACCAGAGTGTTCAGGACACTCTTCTGCAGTATTTTCCTTTTTGGCACCAGATGATTTGATCAAAGCCCTCTCTGCACCTGTGGTTTCAGCTGCAGAGGAAACTTCAAAGCAGAGGCATCCACAACATCTTCACTATAGGGACACTAGACAACTAAATTTGCATCTCCGAAAGCTCATTTGGTTTCTTCACCAGACTTCAGGGACTCTCCAGAACCTGAGTCACCAATCCGGGAGGGTTCCCCAGTCTCGGTACCAGACAGATCCTCTCCTCAAAAAGAAGCACGGGTATCTGTAATGAAAACCTTGAACCAGCATGTCAATACAATTTTGAGTCCCACGTAAATCTTTCAATCTCCTGTTGTGACTTCTGTGTTAGAGGCTTCTTCATCCAAAGACACTGATTTCTCTGCAGACTCTGACAAGAGTCCTCCACCAAAAAGGAAATCACACAGCTGGAGAGAAAAGAAGTCTAGGGCGGCATATGAAAAAGAACCTCCAAATAGAGCTTAGGAGGCTAATTCTCACTATACTCCTTTGTTCACTCTGAATTGGCCAAACGTCCCGTTCCCATATGGACAACAACCATGGCCATATTGGCCCTCATGGCTTCAGTCTCTGCAATTTCAGGGACAAGTTCTCCCACAATATATGGAATCTGTTTGAGTCTCCTGCAGCAAACTCTTATCATTCTGATTGCTCTCTGCATCAAGAAGTTCAGGATGCAGAGGAACAACAAATTTAAGTGATGGTGAAATAACAGTCCAGCCAGAAAATCCTTCTGATCCTATACTTAGTTTCATCAGGCAAGGAAGTAGAACCCATTTCACAGTCTACACTATTTTCAGTTGATGATTTTAAAACCTTTCAGCAATGGCAAAAACACTAGAAGTTCCTTTGGAAAAAGCATATTAACTTTTTGATATTCTACAGCCAGCATCCCAAAGCAGCATTGCACTACCTATTAATGAAGGAATACTGGATCCAGCAAAAGATCTCTGGGCTACCCAGCCTCCATTTCAGCAACTGGAAAATGTGCTGGTTATAGATATTGGATGCCATCTAAAGGATTTGAGGTATATATTATACTCATCCTGCTCCATTGTTACTGGTTGTTGCTGTACCATGGGGTACCACGTCCCCAACTTTGGAGTTGGCCAAGAAAAGGCGCTCTGCTAACAGGCAAACGCTCCTGGACATGTCAGCGACTGAAGCAGCGGGTCCTTCCGGCACCCTCGGTACCAAGAAACTGAAAGCTCCCAGGCAGCCAAGATCGATCACAGGCACCAAGGGGAAAATGAAACCCCATGCTGCGGTACTGCTGGACACAAATACACAATCAGTACTGAGCATCTCAGTGCCCCCGCTACTAATGCTGCCACCATCTCACTGTCCAGTAACACAGCATTAGCAACAAGCTGTCTTCAGTATACGGTACCATTTCCTATCACACCAACGGTACAGATACCGGGCACATCGCAGCAATTCCTCTGCCACAAAGACCTCTCTGTCTTGTCAGTACTGGAGTCTCCCATCCTCAGCACCGATGGTACCTTGGTACCCGCAGCACCTCTTTCTACTCCACAATTCTCGAGTGAAGATGGAGATGAGGATGCTGGGCGCTCTCCACAACATTCTTCACCTGTGGCTGCTCCCATCATGCACGCCCCTCTGTACAAGGGCTATCCTACAAACCTTCCGAACCAACTGTGGTACAGGCAACCCTGGATGCCCGCTATGCCCTTCCAACCACAATGGGCATTTTGGAACCCATGGGCTACATACACCCTGTTGTTGTTGTGGGTATCTGTCAGTCTTCCCACAGCTGACACACATCAAGCACCTTTACCAACACCACAGGGACCACCCGGCACCTCTGAACAGGGGGCTGAAGAGGAGGAGGAATTCTCTGACCAAGATGATCCACCTGAAGTCCACTTCTCATCCTCACCAGACAACACAATTACGCCCCCACTTCCCTCCACAAATGATAATTCCAAACAATTTCAAGTCCTCTACAAGAGAGTTGTCACTTCACTGGACATCTCGCTCGGGAAGAGGTCCAGGAATCTCGACACAAGTTAGTAGATATATTACACACATCGACCTCATCTAAAATTGCCCTTCCCATAAATGATGCAATTATGGACCCTGTGAAGTTGCTCTGGCAAACCCCTGCAATGATTCCACCTACCTGTAAGATGTCTGATAAAAAGTACTACGTGCAAAGGGCACTGAATTCCTCTTTTCGCATCCGATGCCGAATTCATTGGTGATCGATGCAGTCAATGAACGGGGTAGACAATATAACTACAGAAACACCCCATAAGACAAAGACTGGAAATGGCTCAAACTTTTCGGCCACAAAGCATATTCTGCTGTGACCTTACAATTAAGCATATTCTGCTACAACCTTACGACTACAAAGCCTTACTGGCAAAGTATGACCAAAATAACTACACAAGTCTCTCTGAATTTACTGACTTTATTCCAGACAACAAAAAAGTACAGTACAAATTGATCATCACAGAGGGTCAACTGATAACCAAAACAGCATTACAAGATGCCCTTCATTCATCAGCGAGATCCAAAGCAACCACGATTGTTATGAGAAGAGCCTCCTGGCTCCATCTGTCTCAGTGGTTCCCAAACTTTAACAGCCCGTGAACCCCTTTCACTAAATTGTGAAATCTCGTGAACCTCCTCCTAAAAATGAATATTTCCAGAGATTTAAGTTTAAATTTCCTCAGTGTGATGGATGCATTTGCTTTGCTCTGCATAGCTCTTGGAAGTCCGGAACCAGTGGAGAAAGATAGAGTCTCAGGTCTGGTTCAGCGCTGGGGTTCAGGCTGCCGGCTCCCCCACTGACTGGGGTAGGGCTCGGGCTGCCAGCCCCAATTGCCAGGCATCGCTCTTCCTGGGGCTTGGGCTGCCAGCCCGCGTGGAGCGCAGGGGTTTGGGCTGCCGGCTCCCCTGCTGATGGGGGCAGGGCTTGGGCTGCCAGCCCCAACTGCCCTGCTCCACTCTCCCTGGGACTTGGGCTGTTTGCCCTGCAACCAGGTCCCACCTGCTGCTTCCAATGCCCGGGGTCCTCTGGCCGCCATTAGTGAAATTTTTCTGGCAAACCCTCTTTAACATTCTGCGAACTCCACTTTGGGAACCACTGATCTATCTGGATTCCCAAAGCCAGTACGGTCGACCAGAGAGGACTTATTGTTTGAGGGATCCAAACTTTTCGCAGACAAAACAGATGAGTTTTTACACACTCTTAAGGACTTGAGGGTGACATTGCGATCTCTGGGCATCCACACACCTAAGATCAAAAGATGACAGGGCTGTTATCAAGCCCGTCAAAGATTCTGACCCCCTCCGTACGCACAACACAATAGATACTACGACCATCAGGGTCAGAAACAGAAAACCTTGAGGAGACAGCAATCTGCTCCCTCGAATATTACCTCTTAGCCATTAACTTCCAGACAACCAATTTGAAGCCCTGGTTGAGGGCCCCATAACCCCTTCTCTTTCAATGCTGGAACCATCTACAACTTGCAAGACATTTGGAGATGGCCTGATTTCCATTTTACCTGATCTGGCATAGTATTACAACAGACAGATGAGTATTAGAAATTATCAAAACTAGTTACTCCATCCCCCTTACTTCCAAACCCCCTACTCACCCCCTGTCAGGGTTCCCTCCCCACTCTGAACTCTGGGGTACAGATGTGGGGACCCGCATGAAAGACCCCCTAAGCTTGTATTCCACCAGCTTAGGTTAAAACTTCCCCAAGGCACAAATTCCTTTCCTTGTCCTTGGATGGTATTGCTGCTACCACCAAGTGATTTAAACAAACATTCAGCGATGGGGCCATTTGGAGCCCTATTCCCCCCCCTAAAATATCCCGCCAAGCCTCTTCACCCCCTTTCCTGGGGGGGCTTGAGAATAATATACCAACCAATAGGTTAACAAACTGAGCACAGACCAAATCCCTGGTTTTTAGGACACTGAAAATCAATCAGGTCCTTAAAAGAAGAATGTTATTAAAAAAAAAAAGGTAAAAGACTCACACCTGCAAAATTAGGATGGAAGATAACTTTACAGGGTAAATAAAAAGATTTAAAACTCAGAGGATTCCCCTATGATTCTGCTTCCTAGTTACAAAATTGGAATAAAATTCCCTCTTGGCATAGGGAAAATTCACAAACTAAAACAAAAGATAATCTAACGCATTTCCTTGCTATTACAATTTTTGTAATCTTGGATGCTTATTTCAGGTAGGGTTTTAGGAGATGTTTTTTTCCTGCCCTGGTCCCTCTCTGTCCAAGAACAACAAAGAGAGCACAAACAAAAACCTCCCCCCACAGATTTGAAAGCATCTTCTTCCCTTATTGGTCCTTTTGGTCAGGTGCCAACCAGGTTATTTGAGCTTCTTAACCCCTTACAGGTAAAGGAGGGATTTTACGCTACCCTTAGCGGTATGTTTGACACCTCCCTTTCCCGTCCATCTTCAGGGACCCCTCTCATAAACATCTACTGTGAGAAGAGGTAACCCACCTCATATATCTTGGAGCAGTAGAACCTGTACTATCCGAGTATAGAGGGAACGGGTTCTATTCCCACTATTTTCTCACACAGAAAAAAACAGGAGGTTGGAGACCTATCCTCGACCTATGGCGACTCAACAATATGTGAAAAAACAGCGATTCAAAATGGTCACACTAGGTACCATAAACCCAGCGTTAGGAAGGGGGGACTGGTTCTCAGCCCTCAACCTCCTGGATGCATATTTTCATATATTCATCCATCCCTCACATCGAAAATTTCTATGATTTGCAATAGGACAGGACCATTTCCAATACAAAATTCTACCCTTCGGCGTCTCCACTGCGCCTTGGGAATTCTCAAAGGTATTAGCCGTAGTAGCTGCCTATCTATGCAGGGAGGGAATCATGATATTTCCTTACTTGGATGACTGTCTGCTGAAAGCACCAACACTACAGGCAGCCATAGAGTCCACCGAACACACAAGAACTCTGTTTACGAGGTTAGGCCTTCAGATAAACATACAAAATGTACTCTAACACCAGTTCAACACCTGGAATTTATTGGAGCAGACCTCAACTTCTTCGAGGTAACTGCCTCCCTACCAACAAAACGATTTCTGACTCTAACCAACTTGATCTCCACAGCGCGAAAAGCCTGCAAGTGTCTGCCAGAACTTGCCTACAAATTCTAGGCCACATGGCTGCAATGATGTTCGTTGTCGGACACGCAAGACCACTATGCGGTGTCTACAAGCTAAGCTCCAGACAAATTATGTCCCACACAGGCACAGTATAAACAAGCGCCTCACCATGCGGATACAATCAAAGACTCCTTTTTCTGGTGGACCAATCCAAACAATATCGGGGGTGGGAGGGGTGCCCTTCCTACAGAATCCACCATTGCTCATTATCTCCACAGATGCATACCTTCTGGGGTGGGGAGCACATCTGCAACTACACTCTATAAAGGGCTGATGGTCCACAGTGGAGTCCCATTTTCATATAAACCTGCTAGAACTGCGAGCGGTTTGGAACACTTGCTCCCACTTCTTATCGCTAATCAGAGACAAGACTGTGCAGATTCTCACGGACAATGTAGCTTGTAGATTCTATATAAACAGACAAGAGGGAGCACGATCACACTCCTTCTGTGTGGAAGCCATGCGACTTTGGCAATGGTGCATCAAGCACAATGTCCATATTACAGCATCAGACCAACCGGGCTGTCAGAATACCCTGAGCAGGAAGATTTATCATGATCACGAGTGGGAGTTGAACACATGGGTAATCCTAGACATTTGGGGGTTCCCAACAAGAGATCTTTTTGCAACTGCACAAAACACCAAATCCCCCCAGTTCTGCTCCAGAGCAGGACTCGGTCCACGCTTTCTGGGCGATGCCTTCTTCGTCAAGTGGAATGCTTCCCTAGTTATACCCCTTCCCTCCCACCCCCCTTCTAGCCCGCATGCTTCACAAGATCAAACAAGACTGATCCAGAGTGATCCTAATAGTCCCCACATGGTTGTGACAAACATGGTACCCTTATCTTCTGCATATGGCCATCTGTCCACCACGCACACTCTTGCTTCTACCTCGCTGCTATCGCAGGACGCAGGTCGCGTTATCCATCCAGATCCCTGGAGACTGCATCTCAAAGCTTGGCTACTGCATGGCTTAAACAGCTGTAGGGCAACTATCCGACTCACATACATACATAAATGGAAGCGATTCAACTCATGGTGCCAATGCAAACAGACTGCACCTCTGTCAGCCCCCTTACCTCTCATTCTAGACTACTTGCTGGAACTCAAACAGACGGGCCTCTCCATGACTTTGATACGTGTACATCTGTCAGCCATCACGGCGTTCCGTCATAAAGTAGACGGATTCTCTACATTTACGCATCTGCTCCCTAAACGCTTTTTTAAGGGCCTCTCCAATTGCTACCTGGAAGTTCAGAACCTCATGCCACCATGGGACCTCAACTTAGTCCTCCACGCCCTCACCGGTCCCCCTTTTGAGCCCATGGCTATAAGCTCCCTGCTACACCTTTCCATGCAGGTTGCATTCCTAGTGGCCATTCCATCCGCCAGGAGGCAGCAATCATGACCGACCCACCTTACACAATCTTTTTCAAAGGTAAAGTATCCTTTAGACCACATCCCAAGTTCCTACCTAAAGTTGTCTCATCTTTTCACCTCAATCAACCAATACACTTACTGACATTTTTTTCCTAAATCACATGTGGACAAGCGACAGTCCAGATTACACTCCCTGGATATCCTCAGGGCTATAGCCTTCTTCATTGATAGAACAAAATCTTTTCGCAAGTCTCCAAAACTGTTTGTTCAGTCACTGAATGATCAAAAGGTAACGCCATTTCCAAACAACGTCTATACAAATGGATATCAGTCTTCATAAAAGTGTTACCTCTAGGGTGACCAGAGGGCAAGTGTGAAAAATTGGGCCAGGGGGTGGGGTGTAATAGGTGCCTATATAATAAAAAGCCCCCAAAATCGGGACTGTCCCTATAAAATCGGGACATGTGGTCACCCTCGTTACCTCCAGCATGAACGACAACCCCCTATGGGGGATCCGCATGCATTCTGTCAGAGGCCTCTCAGCCTCCATAGTGTTTCTTAATAATGTTCCCATCACAGAAATCTAGGGCCAGAACCTGGGCTTCGCCATGCACATTTACTCAGCATTGCACTTTGCAACAACATGCATCTTCTGATACTATTTTCAGGCACACCGTACTTTCATCTGCTACAACTTCAACTCCGAAGCCCGCTCTTTCCACCAGAGGGCACTGCTCTGAAGTCACCTAAAGTGGAGCACCCATAGGGACATCACTCAGAGAAGAGAACGTTACTCACCTTGTGCAGTAATGGAGGTTCTTCGAGATGTGTGTCCCTGTGAATGCTCCATTACTTTCCCTCCTCCCCTCTGCTTGGAGTTTTATTACTAGACTGTGCGATAGAGAAGGAACTGAGGGGGGGTTGGTGTCACAGTGCCAGAACCTCCCTTTATTGCACAAGGTGAGTAATGTTCTCTTTAAAGCTCTTTTAGTCAGTTGTGGCAACCTCAATCCCAGAAATCTATTTTCCTCCCACTCAGGTGCAGTCCATCCCATGAGAACAGTTGACTGTCCGTGAATGCTTCCCAGTGGTCAAACATCACAAAGCCCTTTTTATAGCACCATTGTCTGAGTCATCTATTGAGCATTATAATTAGGGCCCTACCAAATTCATGGTCCATTTTGGACAATTTCATGGTCATAGGATTTTAAAATTTGTAAATTTCATGATTTCAGCTATTTAAATCTGTTAAATCATGTTGTTGTAACTGTAGGAGTCCTGACCCAAAAAGGAGTTGTGTGGGAGTCGCAAGGTTATTGTAAGGGGGGGTTGCATTTCTGCTACCCTTACTTCTGTGCAGCTGCTGCTGGTGGTGCTGCCTTCAGAGCTGGACAGTTGGAGAGTGGCGGCTGCTGGCCGGGAGCCCAGCTCTGAAGGCAGAGCCTTCGCTAGCAGCAGCACAGAAGTAAGGGTGGCAAGGTATGGTATTTCCACCCTTAACTTCTGTGCTGCTGCTGGCTAGGCGCTACCTTCAGAGCTGGGCACCTGGCCAACAGCCACTGCTTTCTTGCCACCCAGCTCTGAAGGTAGCACAGAAGTAAGGGTGGCAATACTGTGACCCTCCCCTAAAATAACCTATTGATCCCCCTGCAATGCCGTTTTGAGTCAGGACTCCCAATTTGAGAAACACTGGTCTCCCCTGTGAAATCTGTATAGTATAGGGTAAAAGCATACAAAAGACCAGATTTCACAGTCCGTGACACTTTTTTCATGGTCGTGAATTTTGTAGGGCCCTAATTATAATCTTGTCATGCTTTCACTGTCCTTTTCTAGGGATGGGTAGGATTCCACTGAAGATCACCTGAGCATCCATATCTTTAAGCATTTTCCCCAGCCTGGTGAAGTCTTCCTTGATGCATTTCACTGAGAATCTATCAGTATAATTTGTTCCCACATGAGGGACAATCAGTGGATTCTTTCCTGTTCCCATTAGGAGCCTCTTCAGCCTCATGTCTGCATTCCATATTTTAGCTCCCAGTAGATAACATACCCTTCTGTTCTCCAGATCCACTCCGGTGACAGGCCTGTCTGTTCTTAGGAGGGAGTTCCCAGTCATGTACATTTGCCTCTTCCTGGTGTTAGTGCAATTCTCTGGCCTTCCTCCTGTTCTTTCTGGCTGTAAGTCTTCTTGTCTTCATTTCTCACTTGTAATCTTTTGAGAGTCATCCTCTATTCTCCTGGGGCTCCAAACTCTGGCTATCTACACTTCTTATACCCCTCTTCTTGTAGGACTGGTCACATGCATGATATGTACTGAATGCTGCTAATGAAAACTTTCTGAACTTCTGTGCTGGGGCACATGGACACCATCAGTGGGATTCACATGTGCAGATCATTTGAAAGAACCACAGTTACTATCCGGCAGTAATCATTCTGTACTTATCTGTAACAAGAGTTCTTGGAGATGAGCGTCTGCATATTCACACTTTGTGCTCTATGCCCCACTTCCTTGGAGTTTCAGGTTAGGAATTCCCACATTATTGGAAGGAATTGAAGGGCAGTTGAGGCCATCCTCATTGTTCATACCTTCAGAACCCTCCAGGATGGGAGAGGGAAGAGAGGGAAGAGGGGTGAATAGCCCCAACAGACACTGCTTTCCAAAAGGTGCTGGAAGCTTGTGATGCCAGCAACTTGATCCCACAAACGTGAATATGCAGAGGCTAATCTTGAAGAACTCTGGTTATAGGCAAGTAACCTCCATTTATGCAGCCACCTTCCAAGTTATTGATTCTATGCAGATACTCTGGAAATATATTTTCTGCATCAGCATATGTGCCTGTTAGTTGTACAAACTCAGATTACCTCAAGTTATTTTCATGGCTTGGTATTTCACTTTAAGAACGTGAATCTGTGGAAATTCAGAGAAATGCCACTTAGGATAAGTAACTTAGATCTTGTCCACATGCAGAAGTTGCACCAGTTTAACTTAAATTGGTTTAAAACTGATTTAGTTAAACTATTGCAAATCCCTTTGTAGACACTCTCATTTCATTGTAAGAGTGGCTTATTCTGGTTTAATTTAAACCTGATCCAAATCGACTTAAACTAAATTGAAATAAATTTGGTTTAAGTTGAAAAAAGTGTGTCCACACAACCTTTTGTGCAACAGGTTTACTTAAAGTGGATTAAAATCACACCTTAGGTTGAATTGGTGCAATTTTCATGTAGCTAATCCCCTAATTTTCATTAGTGTAGTAGAAGAGTTTCATATAATAGTTTGTTCTATTTTTTTTAAGGTCTTTCAAAAATCGTCATTCATCTAATTAAAGGAGAGTCTTTGTTCAATGATGCTACCACTGCAATTGTTTTTGAACTTTACAGGGATCTTGTATCTGACCCACATACTGAATATGGTAAGGCAATATTTTCCATGATATTTATTCTCTTTTGATCCTCAGTTATTCTGAGACCTGTGAGATCCTAGTTATGCAACAGAACTCTGATTTCTCTGGTAAACACACACTAAATTCTATGACAAATTGACACTTTTGAGACTGGATAAAATATATTTAAAACATTCAGAAGTAAAGATGCATAATAGTACTGAATGATACTCATTTTTATAATGTTAAATAGTTCAGTAAAGCTATTTGGATTAAAATAAACACCTTGTTTTTCATATTTCCTGTTGCCTCAGAAATTTCAAATGTGTGACTTTTTAGAATTGACATTGTATAAACTGATTATAGCAGCTGGGGAACCAGAGGGTGTGGCCATTGGGCCGAGCATGTGTGTTGCAAGAATTAGATTTTTGTCAGTGGATTGTGAGGGGGCTTATTTGGAATACACATTTATATGTCCAACTTTAAGCTCATTGGGAGTTTCAAAGATCCAGTTGGGCGCCTTCTGCTGGCCATCCTCCAGACTGCTGTGAGGAGATCCAAGCCTCTGGATCCTTGAGTGTTTTAAGCCTCCAAAGTTTGCATAGAGTCCAGTCACTGCTCCAATCTTGGGTTCCCTAGGCACATCCTGAAGGTGCAAATTCTCTATGTCTAATTCTCTCTCCTGAGAACGGTAATCCACTGTCCAGCTGCCTTGCCCGCCCCTCCCCCAGCATAGGATTAATCCTTCAGACTCCCTCATACTTAAATATATCCTTTTCCAGAACTCCACCTCAATCTGTAAGCCTTCTGATTTACAGTTTAACTCTTTCTGGAGGCTCATAGTAATTGCAAAACATATAACACACATGGATTAACTTTCCACAGAGTCTAACACATTTGCTTATTTCCTTAATCATATAAAGCACAAGAGAGAACAAATCATTTAGAAAAGAATAAACATTCTAACTGCAATACAGCCTTCCTAGCTCACCCTTCCCATGGGAGTCTTTAGAGGTGACCATCTGCGTCCAGCAAAGCAGACAGGGTTTGCTACTTCACCCAGGCTTCTTCACTCTGGGGTGCTTCTCCTTCATGAAGTTCTCTTCCCCCAGCTCCTGTGATTATGCTCTCTTCTGCCATGTGCTTCCTTATCCTGTGTTGCTTTCTCTCGTTTGTATGCCCCACTTCCAACATCTGCTTCCTTTGTTGTGTCTTTTGGTAACTCTCCACTGCTCCAACCTTCCCTCCCCACCCGTCCCATCCCTGCAGAGGGGTAGGATAAAATTGGTTTTCTTAAGCTTGAGGTCACATGTTATTTCAGAGTGTTTGCGCCTGAATAGGATTGTTGAGTTCAAAGTACCTTCCTGTTATCCTCAGTCTGAGGAAGACATGCTTTTCAGGCTGGTAAGATATGGTGGATACACAGAGAGAGAGAGGCATTCATGATACAGTGATTTTATTATAAAATTTCATTATGTCAACCAGAATTCACAATTTGGACAGACAAAGCTCCCAAATCATAGGGAATCCACCAGCGCTTCTGGATTTTAGGAGGCTTATAAGAGCCTGGCCACCACAGGTCTTACTATATTGTGGCTGTTTAGAGGAGGGGACCAAACAAATTGATTTTTCATCATTTTTGTTATAGGGAGTGTATTTATCTTTTAAAGACTCTGAAGGATCTTGTGTTTCCAATCACCTCCCTGTTGGAGGTCATCAGGAGGACCTCAAAAGGAATGTTTGGTCCCATTGTCAGTTTTATGTAACCTTTTTAAATTGACAATATTGACTACGCTTCACGTGGTTTTTAGAGCTGCAATTTTCCCCAATATTCATGGCACTCTTGTTTCTGAGCTTTGATGCTTTATGTATAGTTCACTGTAGTCACCATAGTCCTATACCTCATGACAGATTGTTGGGAGGGGTTTTTAGAGATGAAGTAGAACTGTGGCCAGTGTTGAGCTTGGCGTAAAATTTGAAAACATTCAACCGTGGGTAGGCTCTTACCTTTGCAGCCCATCTCCAGCAGTGACTCTTTCTAGAGGTCTGTTGTTCTGGATGACCCCGGAGTTAAACTCTGTAAGATTAAAATCATTATCTGACATTGCCTGCAAAGATTTGATAGCCCAACTATGAAAGAGGAAACTCATTTTTTGATAGAGATGTCAGAACCCTCTGCTAGCTTGGCTAATTCACATATTTAAAAATACAGTGGAAATTTGCTTACAAAAATTCATTAAGATTTCTGTTGTACTACAATATTTTCTTGTCCTCAAATATCTTTCCTGGTTTTCATAAGTCCAAGGGCTTTTTCTCTTGTCAAACTAATGTTCTTTTTGAAGATATGTGGAGAGAGCTTAGCTGAGCATTTCCTAGTTATCAAATGT
This sequence comes from Malaclemys terrapin pileata, assembly GCF_027887155.1. Classification (NCBI taxonomy): domain Eukaryota; kingdom Metazoa; phylum Chordata; order Testudines; family Emydidae; genus Malaclemys; species Malaclemys terrapin. The sequence continues at coordinate 38,267,427 of NC_071508.1, forward strand.
TTGAATTTGGTGTGTTGAAGTCTTGCATTCCAGAAGATATAGGGACAAGAAGTAACTCTTGTGCAACCGAAATTTTAACTCCACTTGAATGCATTTTTAAAAGTGAATTACTAATTTATAATTCAATCTTATTTTCTTCTTTTACAGCTAAAGAAATTATTATTAAACTAATATTAAAATTTTTTGCAAGTACCATATTTGGATTTTTGAGTTCAAGAATAGTTATATATTGGCGGTCTCATGTCTTCAATGATAGATTAACTGAAGTAATTCTAAGCTTCTCAATGATATACCTGATTTTCTTCATTGGTAAGATAAGGAATAACTATGCCCCCTACTAATTCAACTAAACAAAACTGAACCTGATTTTCTGAGAGTTTTTTTTGTTATGCGTATTCAAATATACATTTATTTACTAACAAAAATGTTACATTACAGTGATGTTAACTTAGCCATGTGTGACATATTTAACAGCATAAACAGAAATATGGTAAATTACATATTTGATATCTAAACCTAGGAATGAATAATAAAAAACATAAATGTTATGTGACCAGGTTAATGTTGTATTGAGAACTTTAAATTCTGCATTGTTACTTTGCATTTGACTGCTTTTATTTTAACTTTAATATTACATTAAAGAAGCATCTTAAAATTGTATATAATTTCTTATATCTGTCTGCCTGTAAATCCAGGTGCCTTAGTTACCATGAGTCCAATTTTGTAGGGTAGAGAGGAATTAAAACTAATAAATGGAAAAACTGTAAACGGTTAAACAATTTTACTCATGAGCGATTGGTGAAAGGTTTACTTTTTTTAGCCTGATTATAATACAAAAAGTGGCCAATCTCTGTTTATTCAAGAATGTAGCTGGCTCTTGTGAGTCTGCAGCAGGACCAACATTTTTATTTCTTCTAGTGTATAGACCACAAGAGTTATTTGTGGGATTTTACCTCTGAGTTCTCTGAACTGATATCAATACTTCTGCTGAAGTTCTTGAAAATTATTGTCCTCCTGGATTTCAATAAGTATGTGGATAATGCCACTGATGGGCAGCCATGTAACTTCCTATAAGAGAGGGAAAGTTCCCAGAGGGTCAGATGTGCTCTGTCTTGATTTGAGCATAGCTTGACTGATTTGAGTGTTAGGGTTGCCTAAAAATTTAAACCAAAGAGATTACATACATTTTTTGACAATACTGGTTATAGAGTTACAGTTTATTTTCTTCTTTTCAAATCAGTACTTTGCTGCTGAAAAATTAGAGTGGAGGGGGGGAGAAATTTTGTTAGACTAGTGGGAAATCAAAATGTAATATGTCCTTTAATAGCTCAGTCGTTTCAACTAAATATATATTATTTATTTCCAGACCTACGATGATATCACTTTTAAGGCTGGTGCTGAAGCAAGAAACCAAACAAACTAGCCTGGGTAGTTTTAGCACAGTTAAAAAAACGCAAGAGAAATACTTGATTTAGGAACCTACCAGTGTAGGAACCAATAACAAGAAAAGGAAGAATTTAAAGGATTATGTTTCTCTTTTTAATTATATTGCCAAAACTTATTTTAATATTTTTCTCCAACGATAGTACGAATAACACATTTAAAAAGTTCCCCAAAAAGCAAACTTTAAGTAATTATTTTAAGTAGGCATGTCTAATCATGAATTAAAATATAGTTTGTCACCTATAGTAAATTAAATGGGATTTAATGTACTTGTTTTTCTTCTCTTTAGCTGAATGGATTGGAATGTCTGGTGTTATCTCTCTCACTGTTTTGGGAATTCTTTTAGATTCTCTAAGCTCTAGTCCAGGGGTTGATGAATTTATCTTTACGTGAGTATTTACTTCCATTTTAAATTAACTGTTTTATGTCCTTCAAGATATTCCTTGTTGCTACTTATGTGTCAGAAGGGGGAACTGTGTTTATAGGCAGACTAACCTGATCAATAGTGGACCATACAAATGGTCCCTGATTTAGATGCTCTTCCAGTGGGGTGGTTCATTCATAATTAAAAAACAAACAAAGTAGTGTTCTGGTTAAAACACAGAGAAAAGTTGCCTTAATCCCTTCTGGCTCTGTGGAAGGAGCTTAGCTCGAGGTTCTTCTTCAAGGAGTGTCCCTAGGGGTGCTTCACTTTAGGTGTTCATGTGCCCCTGTGCGTGTAATCGGAGATTTATAGTAGCAGTGCCTGTTTGGGTCGCACATGCACGGTCCCCGTCTCGCGCCGCCTCAGGTGGTTATCTGGCGCTGTGCGACCAACTCCCTCTCAGTTCCTTTTCTACTGCCTTTGGCTTGAGTCGGAGCATCTAGCAGCACCTCTGTGCCTAGTCTTATTACCATAGTTTTCACTAGTTAGATTTAATTCTTGCTCTTTATAGTTAATTATTTCTCCTCTTCTTCCCCATTAAATTTATTTTCTCTCTCACAAAAATTGTTTTTTTTTCAGACCAGAAGTTTAGGTTTCCATTGTTAACTGTTAGAGTAGACTATTAGTTTTTCCCCTTATGGGGGGAAACACTCCTCTGAGGGGCATCCCCGGTTCCCTGGGTTTTAAACGCTGCCTCACCTGCAGACTTTCAGTACCTGTGTCTGACAGGCACTCGCAGTGTGTTCACTGCCTCGGCGAGACACACATACCTCAAAAATGCTCACAGTGTCACAACCTAAAAACCTGGATCAGGAAAGCGAGAGACCTGCAATTTTAAAGTCCACCTGACGGAGAAGTCTCTCCGGCCGGCATCTGAGCCTGAAGCACAGACCCCACCTGTCAGCGATCCTTCCTCCATGGCTCAGACTAAAGATCATCCCTCTAAGAAGGTGGCAAAAAGTGGGCCAGAACTTCCCCGGCTCGGGAATCTGCCAAAAAATGGTGTTCCCCAAACTAGCAGACCCCATTGGTACCAAGTGCACTGGCCTTCTCCATGGCTGAAGTAGTGGGACCCTCCGGTACCGTGGGTACCAAAAGACTCCAAGCAGGCTTGTTCTGACATGGGCAGTAAGGGAAAACCGAAACCCCATGCTTTGGCAGCGACGGAGCTGATTAGACACCTGACGCTGAGCGGCTCGGCACCGCTGCAGACCATGGCGCAACCTTCTGTTGGTATAACGCAATCGGTGTACGCATCAACACTGTCAGTCATGCTGCAACAGTCGGTACTGACTGCTACACCTTGAAAGGCACTGATGCTACCGGCACCACAGCAATTCCTGCACCAGAAGGACCTAATGATCACCTCAATGCCAGAATCTCCTATTTTCAGCGCCGATGTCACTCAGGCATGTTTGGTACCGGGCCACCTCACCACTCTACCTCGATCTGCTCCCCCGTTCTCGAGTGATGAGGATGAGGACGAAGGGGAAATATAATCTTCACACCATTCTTCTCCCATCTGCACGCCTACCAGCCCAGATCAACTGCCTCAAAGGGGATATTATACTGAACCCAAAGATTGACACTGGTATGGGCACCCATAGATACCACTGATGCCTTTTCCACTACAATGGACTTATTGGAGCTGATGGGCGGCATACCCCCCACAACACCACAAATCTCCCAGCCCACCCAGGTTGTGCGCCTGTCATTCACCCTCACCTTTGGTACTGGGACCATCTGAGCTTCCAGAAGAGGTGGCTGAGGAGGAGGCTGAGATCTCTGAGCAGGAGATGGCACAAGCACTCCACTTTTCATCATCTTCCCCCGACAACACTATCATGCCCCACCTTCCAATACAGGAGATGATTGCAAACAATTTCAAGACCTTGACAAGAGAGTTGCGAGCTCATTGGATGTTTTACTGGAAGAAGTCCAGGAAGCACAATATAAACTCCTAGACAGCTTACAGACATCAACGTGTTCCAAAATCGCTCTACCCACAAATGACCCGATTATGGAATCAGTTAAGTCAATTTGGCAGACCTCAGCAACAATCCCACCCATGTGCAAGAGGTCTGACAAAAAATATTATGTGCTGGCAAAGGGAATGGGGTTCCTCTTCTCGCACCCCACACCGAATTCCTTGCTGGTGGATGCAGTTAACAAATGGGGCAGACAACAACACCGCAGAAACATGCCTTACAATAGAGATTGGAAGAGGCTTGACCTATTTGGCTGTAAGGCCTACTTCTTGGCGACTCTACATGTTAGGATCAACAATTTCGAGGCATTAGTTGCCAAACATGACCATACTAATTATTCAAAGCTATCAGACTTTATTGATTTTTATTCCTGAGGAGAAAAGAGAGCAGTTCATGTCCATTATCTTGGAAGGACACCTTATAGCCAGGACAGCATTGCAGGATGCCTTGGACTCCGCAGACACAGCAGCAAGGTCTGCAACCACTGTGGTAGTGATGAGAAGAGCATCTTCGTTACACCTCTCTGGGTTCCCCTGAGAGGTGCAATCGACAGTTGAAGATCTTCCATTCGAAGGGCCTAAACTCTTTGCAGCCAAAACAGATGAGTCGCTCCACACACTCAAGGACTCAAGGGCAACGTTGAAGTCCCTGGGCATTTATACACCTAAGATCAAGAAAAGGCAGGGCAGATATTATGCCTGACAGAGTTTCCGGTCCATTTACTACATGCAACCACACAGACAATATGAACAATGAGGGCGGAAACAGAGATCCACGAGGAGGAGATAGCCTCCACCTCAGCCTGCTACGTCTCAACAACCAACCTCAAGGCAGCAATTTTGAGACTTTGGTTGAGGGCCCGAGACCCCCACATCTTTCAGAATCACAAGATCAGATTGGACAAGTCCAAAGTCATCCTGATAGCCCCCATATGGCCTCAACAAATGTGGTTCCCTTACCTTCTCAGAATGGTGGTGTGCCAACCAAGCACTCTTCCTCTTCTACCTCATCTCCTTTCTCAGGATGCAGGCCATATCCTTCACCCAGACTTAGAAAGACTATATCTTAAGGCATGGTTCTCCACGGCTCTGAGGACCTGAAATGACATGCTCAGAGGAAGTACAAAACATTTTATTAAATAGTCACAGAACAACCACCCGTCACATATAGCTATACAAATGGAGACGATACAATACCTGGTGCCAGAAAAAACAGATCACAGCAATCTCTTCCTTGTTACCTCTGATACTGGACTACTTGCTGGAACTTAAGAAATCGGGCCTCTCCATGAGCTCAGTCAGGGTGTACCTCTCAGTTATCACAGCATTCCACCACAAGATGGACGACTTATCCATTTTTGTGCACCCAATCACCAAGCGTTTTCTCAAAGGCCTCAGCAAACATTTACACTGAAGTATGGATCACTTGATGATTACCTGTTGTGTTCATTCCCCCTGAGGCACCTGGCATTGGCCACTGTTAGAAGACAGGATGCTGGGCTAGATGGACCTTTGGTCTGACCCAGTATGGCCACTCTTATGTTCTTATGTTCATTACAGAGAAAAAAATATAAAAACCATGAAAGAACCTACAGGCATGCAAAAGCTTACCAGAGGTCACCCATCAATCTTATGGGGGCCTTGTAGGCCAAAGTCTTTCCAACCGTTCTGTGTGTGGGACCTTGGACAGGAGGTCACCTCTGTTTGCTCGATGAGAAAGAAGGCCTTGATCTGGCTTAAATGCACCCTTTTTATGACCAAAAGCCCTTTCTTTGTCTGTTGGTCTCTGGAAAAATCCCATATATGCAAGCCTCCCCAGGGGCTGGTACCTCTTTGTGGGGGTTTACAACCTGAGTATTAATCTGAATCACCCCCCACTGTTCTTAGCTCCTGGCGGAACTGTGGCATCCCTTTTCTTCCCTCTCCCCACCCCGCCCCGCCCTGCCCCAACATTCATGCACTTAATACAATATGGTCCCCAATGAGATTGCAAGCAGTTGCAATATTTATCATACTTTCATTACATTTCCTCCTGTGATGCTTCTTTGTAATCATGCTATTTGGCAGTCTCAGTTAAATGAGTTATCAAAGGCATCAATTGCTATGACATCCAGGGCAATAGTGACTCTCCCCAAATATGTAAATTAACTGGAGGGAGGGAGTGAGGAGTGGCTGATTTGTCTCTGATGTCACAGTGTTCATGGGCGCCAGCTTCTTCCAGGCCCTGGGGGTGCTCAACCCCCATTCTGTCCCCAGTCCCACCCCCTTCCCCCAAGCTCCCACTCCCGCCCTGCCTCTTCCCATCCCATTTTGTAGTTGTGCATTTGCTTTCTCCTTCCTAAGTGTAGAAATTTGCTCTTATCTCTGAATTTCATCTTGTTGATTTAAAACCAGTTCTCCAATTTGTCAAGTTTGAATTCTAATCCTGTCTTCCAAAATGTTTGCAGCCCCTCTGAGCTTGGTGTCATCGACAAATTTTGTAAGCATGCTTTCCATTATCCAAGTCATTAATGAAAATATTGAATAGTGCTGGACCCAGGACAGATCCCTGTGGGACCCCACTAAATACATCCTCCCAGTTTGATGGGAAACCATTGATAACTACTCTTTGAATGTGGTCTTTCAACCAGTTATGCACCCACCTGTAGTAATTTCATCTAGACCCTATTTCTGTAATTTGCTTAAGAGAATGTCATGTGGGCGTGTGTCAGAAGCCTGACTAAAATCACAACTACAGCTTCCGCCTATCCACTAGGCCAGTGGTAATCAACTCAGAGATCTTCCAAGGGGTACATCAACTCATCTAGATATTTGCTTAATTTTACAACAGGCTACATAAAAAAGCACTAGTGAAGTCAGTACAAACTAAAATTTCATACAGACAACATGAGAAAGTCAGCAATTTTTCAGTAATAGTGTGCTGTGACACTTGTATTTTTAGGTCTGATTTTGTAAGCAAGTAGTTTTTCAGTGAGGTGAAACGTGGGGTACACAAGACATATCAGACTTCTGAAAGGGGTACAGTAGGCTGGAAAGGTTGAGAACCATTGCATTATGCCATATAAAGGACTTGAAAATTCTCAATGGTTCAGGAATCAATTTGTCAGTCTTAGGACTTAAGATAGTTTTGAGTCTAAGAGATCACATTTGGGGAAAGAGAGAGAAACGTTTTTGTGGTAGGATGGTGTGAATAAAATATGGTAGCTGTTTAAAGCCGCTCACAGATTTGGAATGAAACATTAAATCCCAAAGAGATGTATTAGTGGATAAAGCATAGGTGAGATGGTTAAAGGAGTATGTTTATCACATGGCTGAATAATATGTCTCATGCATATCACTTCCATTTGTATTTGACTCCATAGTTAAGGTTGTGTTTTGTGTTTAAAGCAGCTATTCAGCCTCCTTATTATGTATGAAGAAGACAGTGTATCCTTTCAAGACTTACACTAGTTAGCAATTTTCTGAAAATTTACAAATTAATTGTGTGTTTAAAATTCATTTTAAAATGGATATTTTGAGAAATTTAGCTTTCAATGTCAGATCTTTTTTTGTCCAGAATGGTCCTAATAACACAATGCTGCACACTCTTCAACCTTTCCATACTTAAAAACACATTCTCTTAAAGCGGCAAACTCCAGATGCCTGTAAGAAAAGTACAGAATTCCCCAGAATAGGCAGATGTGTGATAATCTGCTGTCATGAAGAAGTCCTCTCTTAACCTCCAATAGTTAGAAGTTGGCTTAAATAATGAAGTATGAGGTTTTATATTATTAAAGAAAAAAGTTTTTGAAAGATTTACTATACAAAATCTGGATATTATTGTATTCCATATAAATGACTTTGACATTCCCCAGGGTACAATCTGGACTGCTGAATAGCTGTGTCTCCTCAGTTCTCCAATCTGAGGCACTTTTTACACTGCTTTACTAGTGAACAGCTACTCTTGGCCCATTAACACACAGCCTTCAGAGTGTAACTTGCTCCCAGCTACACAGCATTGAGTGCTACTAGCTAGCCACTCATGAATTGCACTGCAGAAGAATACCAGCAGATTCCCACTCCCAGACTTTCCCCCAGAAGTGTGTATCTTGTACTTCTCAGTACTCTCCTGAACAATACAAACTCATAGAAAGTCCATCATTTCATCTAAGGAAAATGATATGGACAAATCTTGATATCCCAAGTGATGGTTCTCAAACACTTAAATCCAAACACACAGGTTTAGATAAAACAAGAAGATAAATTTATTGTGCATAAAAGTCAGGATAGAAAAGAAAAGAAAAGAAAAGAAAAAAACCAAACAAACTAATACCCAACTTAACAGGTTAAGTGAACTTAAAAGCTTAAAAGCAAAAGGTTTTTCTGACCATAAGCTGTAGTAAATTTCATAGGCTGGGTCTCTTTGCAGCCTTGGACGCCTCCCCCTTAGTTCAATGTCCTCCAGGTATTCATTTATGTTATCAGCAAAGGGATGGGAGGAGAAAAGGTGAAGTGGAGGACATTGTCTCACATTTTTATACCACTCTCCCCTCTTTGAGGATTACCCCAAGCTGCGATGTAGGCGACATGCAGTCTGTTGCCGACGTGAGGTATGAACCATCCCTGTGATGAAATGTACATTTCTTGTTTACACCTTCCTGCCTGCTGGTGAATGGCTGCTTTAAACCTGGCTGGGGCCAGTGTGTCTTTGTTTCTGAAAAACTGGTTTTATGGGTATTATCCAGAATTATAGCATATTACAGTAACAATCATATAGTAGAATTTATAAATTAATATACAATGCTGATATACATGTTTTACTCAGACAATAATGTTCAGGAGATTGTAACTTTTCATATGATACTTCACAAGGTATACTTTGTACAAAATTTATCATAGTCCTGTGAAAGGGGTGAACATAGGGGTGTGGCTGCCAATCCCTCTTTGAATCTTGTTAAATTCTTGACCCTTGGTGATATACTGTAACAATATGTTCCAGATAATAGCAGGCAATAGCAGATAATAGCTTCCAACTACAGTAGTCTGGGAATAATCAACCAATATGAGGATTACATTAATGTTTATTCTGAAATGAAGACTAGTGCTGTGTTTTTTATAATCTATCTCTGTGCTTTTCTTTAACATAGGTTCTGGTCAATGCTGACAGTTTGGGCTCATATTATGATATTCATTATAACTGGAATTGTGATAGCTGTAGAAGCCTTTCCACATGTGACTATTCATGATTTGTTTTATATCTTAACATTCTATCTTGCATTGAATCTTATAAGGTAAGGACTACTGTTTGCCCCTATGTAGGACAACCCTCTGCTCCATCCCCCTGCCTTTTTAAAATCATGATTGCACATATTGCTTTACAAATATTGAGTTATCTGTTTTATGATGTTTTAAACTGCATTGCATTTTCTTTGTTTATGTAGGCACTGGCATGTTGGGGTGCTTTCAGAAATACAATTTTATGTTTATTTTAGATTTTATTTAACACTAACAGCAATAAGTTCAGCTTCTAACAGTAATTGCTGGAATTACATTAATGCTTAGCATTTTGTGGGCTTGCAGGGTAACCTTGTTAACAGGATTCCTTTGCTAAATCATGGGCTGAGTCTGATCAGTTGCCTTATAGAGAATATTTGAACTCTCATGGCCTGGTTGTATAAGAGGCAAAGAGGAGGTTCTACAAAATTTTGAATGGTAAAATTGTGTGGTAGACAGCTTAAGTAATTCAAGCTGCCATCATTCTGTGGTTGAGTCTGTTGGGACAAAATATCAGATTTTGTGGATAAAATCATATGGATTGGGAATGAACTGTCTGCTTCTATGGCTGCAGAAAGGAATCTGAAGGGGACAAATGCTATATCTTCTCTGTGTTTAGTCTGTGACTTGTGAGGAACTAGCAATTTTGGGAGCACTTTGTTCCAAAATCATGTCTTTTGCTCTGAGTAGTTCTTGGCCGGTGAAGGCCAGTAAGGAAGTACTGGGTCCATTGCTAGCAGAGAAAGGCAGCATTTCCCTTAGAACAAGGACATGATGCCAGCTTCTCTGAAGGTAGCTGCTGTGGGACTTTTTGGTCAAACAAAAAACCCCACCAATAGTACAACAAAAACCACTGACAATCTGGCTGACTATCAGCCAGTATCCAAATTCGATTCTCAATCAAATTTATAGAGAAGTTTGCAGTAAGACCACTCTCATAGTACTTAAATGCCTTGGATCTATTTGACTCTTGGCAGTCTAGGTACAGACCTAGATATGGGGCAGAAAATGCACTATTGTCACTGGTTGATTTTGATCTCCTGGTGGTGAATGAAGATCAAGTATCTATGCTAATATTGTTAGATCTATCAGTGTAACCCTTCTGCCCGTCAGAGTTGGCAGCAACAAGGGCTGGGTTCAATATCTAGGGGTTCTGTTTGAATAACACCATGCAAAATCGGCTCAAGCCCCCACCCAGTGACCTGGGACAATTACATACCACTCCCCTCTCTCAAGCACAGAGTCTGAGTGTAGCAAAAGCCTTTTAATAAAGGAGGGAAATAATGCGGCATTATGTTGGGGAAACACCACAAACAGGATTCATAACACAAACCATGAGCAAAAGACCCATCCCCAAGTAAGTTTGGCAGTGTCCTTTTCCCCTCAGGGTCTTAAGTCCAGCAACCCAAAAGTCACCCCCCCGCTCCCAGTTTCTGTACTTGGTCAGTGCAGCCCCCAGAGTTCAGAAGTTCATCTGCAGAGTTTACCTCCCAGCATGGGTGGAAGTGGGGGGAGGTATGGAGGGAATCTTACATGCTCCGCTGCTCGGGTTGATGGCCAATTGCCTGGCCTCTCCACAGGGTTCTGCTGCAGTCTTCACCGCCAGCTGCGCCTCTCCGCTAGCCGCGCCGCTGCACTATCCGCTCCTCTCCGCTAACCGTCCTGCTAGCAGCTCACCAACTTGTCTTCAGGCCCTCCCCCTACTTAACACAGCTCTCAGTGATCTCAGCTCTTAGTGACTTCAGCTCTCAGTGATTTTAGCTGGTAGTAGGGGAGCATCAGTGCTGGTGCACCACTAGCCCAAAAAGAAGAACAGGAGTACTTGTGGCACCTTAGAGACTAACAAATTTATTAGAGCATAAGCTTTCGTGGACTATGCTCTAATAAATTTGTTAGTCTCTAAGGTGCCACAAGTACTCCTGTTCTTCTTTTTGAGGATACAGACTAACACAGCTGTTACTCTGAAACTTGTCACTAGCCCAAAGTAGGTCTAATGCTTAGACCTAGGTATTAGTGATCTCAGCTCTGCAGCATGTAACAAGACTCCTAATGGAGTCAAAATTAGCTCTGTTATTACACAGGAGAGAGAAGAGGGGTCAAAGTGGTGTTTGGGGCCCATACTACCAGGTACAAATACCTGCTCCCCACCTCTCTCAATTCACTGGGTTTTGGAACCCATGTCCTTTGCCTAGCAAGTGCTACTTAGTTTAGGGCGAGTCCCTCCAGCATAAAATGCCAAGTACAGTTCTACTGTCCTTGATTCACATAACCAGGATAATAACACTTTATTGCTCCTGCCCCAATAACAAAGAGACTGGGGATCCCACAGCAGCCAAAGTGACCATTTGGGCAAGCAGTCCCTTCATGCTAGGCAGGGTGGGTGTGCCCATGCAAATGAGATCAGCCCCTGCAGTCCTTTTCCACAGCTCACCACCAGATGTCAGGGTAGAGCTCATTCTGACTCTGCTTACATCAGCTACCTTCAATACCATAGTTCATGAGGTAATATTGATTCACTTGCACACTGCATCAAAAGTGGATGCTGTTGCTTTTGGGTGGCTCTTCTTTCCCGGTTTAATGTTCCCATTGAATGGTGTGGGATCGTAGCTCCTCCCACTAAGCACTATTTGAAGTTCTCTAGTGTTCCATTTTATCTTCCCTGCTGTTCAACATGTGCATGGGATTGTTGGAGGGTTTGTATAAAGGTTTAGACTGCAATGCTTTCAATATGCTGATGACACCCAGCTCTATGTCTCTATCTCTGAACACTGATATTTTTGCTCATTATCTTATTCTTTTATTTACACAGAGGTCTAGTTGTTTTGTTCTTGAGCCCTCTTCTGAGCCGCCTTGGTTATGGATTTAACGGGCGCTGGGGAGCTGTCATTGTCTGGAGTGGAATGAGGGGTATTTTTACTTTGACTATGGCTCTTGGGATTAGCCAGTCAAAAGATCCGGGTACAGCAGCAATGAAGAGCATGGTAAAAAATTTTTTTAAAAGAGCTATCTACATTTTTTCCCCAAAACTTGTTCATAACTTGTACTAGATACATTTTGTTGGAATAAGTGATAAAAGAACTATAAGGACATTCAGGACCAGATTTTTCAAAGCAAGTCAGCCAAATATATTTGCATATGAGTAACCCTTGCATAAAATAACCAGCACAAGTACACACAGATTATTTAGGTACATAAAATTAGCACATTCAAATCTATTCATACCATTATATGGCTAACTTTGAAAATCTGGTCTGACTAATTTTGATTCATAATAGAAATATGCAGGTAGATGCTACTTTTTGTATTTAAAAATGCATTGCAGTTTAGTTTGTTTAAATGTTTATATATAATCTGAATTTTCACATACTATACAATGGGTCAATATTGTTTCATCAATACTTTCACTATACCTATGTAATTAACACAGAAATATTTTTACTACAGTTAGCTGTCCCTCTTAGAACTTTATGTGGACTCAGGTGCATCATGTGAACCTTTGTGAACTAATCCATTTTCTGCTAGGGATACTGTTATCTGGAACTGTGTTTGTTACAAGTGCTTATGGCTAAGATTTAAAAAAAAAAAAAAGCATGCTTGAAGTTGGGTCCTAACTCCATATTTAGGCACTCTGAAAATCAGGCCAGTTATTTAGTTATCTCTGGACTTAGGAGCCTGACTTTAGATATTCACTTTGAAAATTTTGTCCTATATTCCCTCCTGTGAAACTTTTGATGATTCTGGAACTGGAGCCTCCATTGTTAGATGTCTCTCTATTGTCTTGTATTTAGAACTGTGGTGGTACCAGAATTTAAGATATCAAAAATGAAAATCTCTGCCTCCAGCATTGATGGTATCATTGTTTACTCTCATGTAAGATCTGAAACTCTCTCTGTTTCTGTACCTCAGGGATCTGCTCTTCCTTTAGAGGAATTTTATTCACCTGTATCCTCAGCTCTGTATGGTAGTAAGGAGTCCTTCTCCAAGGATGTTTTTGCCTTCATCTAGGCAATCTCGATGGAAATTCTTCTCACTTCAGATTTCATGCTTTACAGAGGTCTTGTTCCATGGATCCCATCCTTTTATGACATCATATGCCTTATCTTATGGGGCACAAATGTGGCCATTTGACCCTCACCTTTTCCCATCAGCTCCTTAGTCAGCTGAATCAAGTTGCAGGGGGAAATAGTTGCTTTCTAAGAATCCTGCTGGAGACTCTCAGTTGTCTTGTCAGGAGCTCTTAAGAACCTGCATCACCAGGAATCTCAGAATGAGCAGCAAGGCCTTGTGGAGGAATATGAGGACCAACCTACCCCTTTATCCATATCCTCAGTATCACCTGATGAGGCTGTGACACCATCAAATATGTTAACTGTAGATTACTTCAGGACCTCCTTAAAAGGATGGTGGACATACTAGACATTCCTTTGGAATTGTCTAGTAGAGAGATCATTAATTGTTTGATTTTTTTGCACCTGATATCCCAGGATCAATTAGCCATGCCTATTAATGAAGACATCCTTGAACTTGCTAAAAACTTGTGGTGGACTCTTAGTGCCTTGTCTTGGCTGTATCTTAGAGGGCAGATCTTGGGTACCAAGTTCCTCCGAAGGCGTTTGAGTACTTTTTTATACATCTGGTACCTGGATTGCTTTTTTAAAAAATGGCTCATGAAAAAATTGAAGTTGCCTGGGCTTTCTAGGTGTTCCCCAAGAGATAAAAGACCTAAGAAGATGAGGCTTTTGGAGAGGAACGATTATTTATCTGCTTTCTTGCAGTTTTGTAGGCCAATTATCATGCCTTGTTGGCTAAATATGATTTTAGGCAATGGGCAATGGTTTACATATGTCTGAGAGGCTTTCTTAAGAACCCAGAGATGAGGACATTTAGGAGCCAGCAGGGAAAATGGCTGTCTAGATCTGGCGCTCCTGCTCAGCTCCACTAAAATTCACTGACATCTGCTATTATTCTAAGGCCACAGTTTTTATCTCAAAGTGGTTCATCCTGCTCTTTAACATCTTAGTTAGCAGATTTTAGCAGATGGACCTGTTTTTGGAACACCCTTTCCTCCCCTTACTCTCTCATCACCCTCCACCCCAAACTACAAGGAAGCAGAGGCTCTCTGACAGCCCTATGCAGGGCAGCATGACACCACTTGCAGAGGAGGTCCCTCTGCCTGGGCCCTTGATCAAGTCTATAAAATGCTAACGCAGATATTTGAAGAGCAGATTCTGCTTAGGAAAATGTCAGAGGATATCTCTGAAATTAAAGCCATGACTGAAACACACCGGGTCAGTTTGCAGGGACTATCCTTCCAGGATTGGGGAGGCTGAGAATCACCAGAGTTAAAGGGAGCCAAAGAAGTTCCCACCTCAGTGCTGTATCCCGCGTATCTGCCATCTTGCCAATATGTAAATCGAGGCAGAACCATCAGACACTCGCAGACTGAAATCAACACACCACATCCCACTGATCAGGACTCCGACCAGTCTTGGTGCCATAGGGGACAGTATCTATATTGTATCCTCTCACTGTGGCAGCAGGGTTGATTGATTTGGCTAACAAACTGTGCAAACTGAGGTTGGACAGCTATCAATCCAATCTCCTGACTCCATTTCTAATAATGGTTATGGAGTTTTGTTTTACTGGTTTTGTGATTGTGTGCTGCATCCACTCCTATATGCAGCTTACATGAAATGTTGCTTCAGATCATTTTGAATTTCTTGCTAGAAGTTTTCCAGGAAAGGTAACACCTTACAAATCCATGCTTCAGACGTATCTGATATCCGTGGGCCTATCACCAGGAAAAAAAATATGGTCTCAGATGTATTTGAAATATTTGTTCTGCTCTTCAAATTTAAAAGGGCACTTGCACTGACTAATGCACCTTCAATGGGATTTGTCCTTTGTTTTACAAGTTTAATGGGCTCTCTTCTGATACATTGGGAAAATAAAAAATTGAATTGCTTTCTCTAAAGGTGGCATTTGTAGAGACATTCATTTCCATTCTGAGGGTTAAGGAACACCGTTTCCTAGTTATCTGTCCATCTCTTGAGTTCTTTCAAGATAGGGATGACCACCAAGGAGACATGTGGACTTAGTGGGTCAGGATTTCACCCAGGATTTCAATGGGTCATGGTCACTTTTCGGATCCTGACAAGTTTATGTCTGGAGTGAATCCTGAGTTCCACATGAATCAAACCATTATTCGCTTCATTTTGAACCTGGACTTTGACTTCTCTCAGCAAAAAAATATTCCTTGTGTGTGAAAAGGGCTTTGAAGTTTTCTCTCTCCTGTATTCACAGTTTTAATGAGGTAAAAGTTTTTTTGTTGTTTTAAGGGTGACAATGAGAAAAAGCAGCTACCAAGATACTGGTTAGGACATGCTAAGCCCTTGATCCTTGAGTTAATGTAGTGCCACTCTTCTATACTTTGGAGGGTTAAAGGCATCTGCATAGTTGCTATTTGGCTATCTACAGATTGCAATATGTCACTACCAGCTAGATTTCTCCTCCTCAGAGAACATTTCTGTTGATCAGAATGTGCTTACATGTACCATGTAAAGTAAGCTACAAGTAACATTTTAAGGTAATCTCTGATGGTCTGCTCACTACATCTATCATATGTTCATTCTGTTTCTCTCTATTAGTAAGATGGGATAAGAGGGATGTGTAACAAAGGCAAATTACTTGTTTGTAATTCCTTTTGTTGTAGTCTTGTTCCCTCCTACACCTCCTTGGTCCTGGGTGCTACTTGAGAGTGTGGGTGGGTTTTTGTTGTTGTTTTTCTTTGAGGGGTGGGGATGAGGGAGTTTTTTTTTTTTTTTTGACCTACCTGGTTGTTCCTTGTCTTTTGCTCTTGAATAGTCTTACTAGAAAGAAATGGATGCACTGGTGTTTTTATATACCAATCTTACAATCTTGTTTCCTGCTAGTGGGGTTATAATGTTATCTCTTCATACTTTCTTCCTCTTGGTAGAATGGGGAAAAAAACAGTACAAAAGAAAGGTAGTATGATCCAGTGGTTAGGGCACTACCCTGGGGCTTGGGAGATCTGGATTTGATTCCCTGCTCCACCACAGACTTCCTCTGTAACTTTGGACAAGTCCCTCAGTGCAACGGGGATGATAATACTTCTTTAATTCATGAGGTGTTGTGAGGATAAATACATTGAGAAATGAAGTGCTTTGAGATATACTAATGAAAAACATTATTAAATACTTAAAAATATTATTATAAAAAGGAATTACTTTTAACTTAATTTTCCTTATTTGGACATTCTGACAACCATGAAGAACATATGGTTAAATTTAGCAAAATTATGAATAAATAAAAACATCCACTATTTGAAGATACACAGTTGTGTTGCGCTGTTGAAGATGATGTCAGCAAAGGCATTGTTTACGGAAAATATGTAGAGTACCTCACTGTTCAAAATAATTTGCATTTTACTTTATACTACTGATGATAACACTGATTTGAAGTGGTGACATGCTCTCTTTGTTTTTCTGTTTTAGATATTACTGCATGCAGGAACAGCATCATTAATGACTTTGATGATTAATTCTACCACGGTGAAAAAGCTGGTTACAACATTGGGTAAAACACACCTATTGATATTGGGGAGGGAAGGAAAATATTAAAAATAACATCTTTGATATTCAGTTAATTTATAAAATTTGCTTTGTTCAGTTCTGGCCTATTTGGTGGATATTAGATTGAGTGCACTAGTGTAATTTTATTACTTTTTACAGTGCATTCTGCATGGATATATTAATTGGACAATTAACACAAAATAGTAAAATATATAAAAATCACAAAACAAGGCATGATATAAGAGTTATCAGAATTGAGTTCACTATAACTCAGTACCATTTTTGCAGCAGTACCTCTTTGTACAGACATTTAAAATTCAGTTACCTGAGAGCTAATTGATTTATCTGAGAGCTAATTGATTTAAATCAATGTTTTTAAGGTTTGATATATTTAATGAACTCTCTTTAACAAAATTTTCTACATATCTGCATTCCTTGCTTTGTCCAGTAGTGAAAATACCCAAAATTATTTAATGATAAATTGTTTGTCAAGGATTTCCCTGTCACATAACAGAATTCCTGGCAGATAACGTTGTGTCCACTTACTAAAGAGGAAGAAGACTACAAACAAAACAAACAAACAAAACAACCTATCAGACAAATGTGATTATAAAATCACCAGTACAGCAGCTTCTAGTTTAGCCCAGAAACTTCCACAGTTAAAAATCTGTAGTCCTCCATCCTAAACAGGCAGCGGGATTGAAAGTTGGATGGGGAGATAAGGAAAACTACAGCAAAGTACACACATTGTCCAGGAAGTAATTTTCTCTTGTATATCTCCTCTTCACCATTCTACAGCAGAATTTTGAAAAGAGAGCAGATGTATTGAGTAATACACATTTGAGAAGGAAGACTTACTTTACAAAGGAGGCTATTTGTGTTTAAAGGCTGTGTAGTGAGCCGGTGTGGCTCCCCGCCGCCCCGGAGATGGTCGAGCCCCGGCAAACTCTTGTACAGGCTGCTTTTGAAAACGCAGTCAAGTCCCTGCTTCTAGTGGCTAGTGAAGATGATGGACGGTCATGAAAAACAGTGTGACCAACTTAAGAGCCACAGCGCTTATTGATCTGTGAAGTGTAAAGTTAGCCTTCTCTTTTTTGATAGCCACTGAGGGAAGCTATTGCTTACACGGGAAGAGTTCATTAAAAATTTATTTTTACAGTTTTATATAACAGCAAAAATTATGACAAAGCAACCACTTTGTATTGAGTACTGACAATGTGCTGAATCATAGAATCATAGGACTGGAAGAGACCTCGATGGGTCATCTAGTTCAGTCCCCTGCACTCATGGCAGGACTAAGTATTAATGTTGTATAAACATCTGAAATATATGCGTGATATATCCTGACTTTAGTAAGGCTTTTGACCCAGTCTCACGTGACATTCTTATAAGCAAACTAGGGGAATATGGTATGCTGAAATTACTGTAAGATGGGTGCACAATTGGTTGAAAAACAGTACTCGAGTAGAGTTATCAATGGTTTGCTGTCAAATTAGAAGGATGTATCTGGTAGGTTCCCACAGGGTTCTGTCCTGAATCCGGTACTGTTCAATATTTTCATTAACAACTTGGATGATGGAGGAGAGTACACTTTTTTAAAATTTGTGGAGGACACCACGCTGGGAGGGGTTGCAAGCACTTTGGAAGACAGGATTAGAATTCAAAATGATAATGATATACTGGAAAATGGATGTGAAATCAATAAAATGAAATTCAGTAAAGATAAGTACAGAGTACTACACTTAGCAAGGAAAATTAAGTACACAAATACAAAATGGGGAATAACTGACAGGGCAGCAGTATCTACAAGAGGATAGAGATTAATTGTTCTCCACGTCCACCAAGGGTAGGACAAGTAGTAATCAGATTAATCTGAAGCAAGGGAAATTCAGGTTGGATGTTAGGAAAGACATTCTAACTATAAGGATAGCTAAGTACTGGAACAGGTTATCTAGGGAGGTTGTAGACTCCCCGTCATTGAAGGTTTTAAATAATAGGTTAGATAAACATTTGTCAGGCATTGTCACCATATACTTAATCTTGCCTCAGTGTGTCAGGGCAAGGAGATTGACTAAATGACCTCTTAAGATCACTTCCAAGCCCTGATTTGAGTCTAGATCAGGTAGTGGCTGAACAGTTGAAACATAAATAATATAGCAGTTGGTGGTAGAAGCTTCATGTTGATAAATTTTGTAATGATTATTTTTGAAAGACTTTGCAGAAGTATTTTGGTGAGTTAGTTTCATGCACAAGAAGAGGGAGATCATTCCAACAGTTGCATTGAAGAAAGCATCGAGGTACAATAGGGAGAAGTCTGGATTTGAGCTTTTCTACACTTGAAATTTGTTGCAGGTTAACTTGAGTTATTTCACGTAATTAAACCTACTTTGGAAGCAGGTTTGCTGAGTTGTGGGATGAGTTTATCTGCAAAGAAGTGTGTGTGAATGCATCCCCATCCCAAGCAACTGTTGTGATCTTATAAGTCCTCCTACTGGTATCCCACAGAGGTATTCCAGGTACCTGGATCAGCCTTTCTGCTTACTTGTGTGCCCTCTATTGTTCCAGGGTCATCCTGACTGGATGTCACCTCTCTTTTTAAGTGCTGTCCTTTGCACCTGACATCCAGGTGCTGTCCTTTGCATTTCCAGTTCATGGAATTCACATACTTGTGTCATACTCCTGATTATTAAGCAGTCATGCTTCACGTGTTAGTATAGTCCTGTGCTGAGGGCCAGGACTTAATTGCCCTTTGGGGAGAGGAGCATGTACAGACCACGCTGAATTCTAGCCACTGCAATGCACAAATATACAAGCAGCTATCCAAACAAATGGAGTAGGTCACCACCAGGACCCAAGTAAGTGCTGCATTAAGGGAAGGTACTCCAACTGGATTATAAGCAGGCCTCAAGTCATGCCAGAATGCCCCAGAACACCATTCCAGCATGCCAGAAATGTCTTCCAATTCTGTTACTTATGACTGATAGCACTGGAAGTGGATTCCAGCCCTTCCTTTTTTAGGACTACAGCACTTGTTATAAGACTGTGAAGGACAATAATAGGACCACTGGGAGAGCTTGTAGCTGCTACAATGAGTGAACCATGTATTTGTGAGAGATCCCACCAAACAATCACCGAATTGTATAGACACCACAAAGTACACCTCCACTGATGTCAAACAGGATGCAGACTAGGAGATTGCTAATGAAGTACTGGATATTGACCAGTGGACCAAGAGACAGATGCTGCTCCAGAGACCAAGGAGCAGCTGTCCAAGACACAACTAGAGGTTGCACTTGGATCGCCAGCAGAAATCCAACCAGTGGAGGGTGCAACTTCCAGTAAGTATTGTATGATACATTATATTACAACTTTATGGGAGGATTTAAACAAAGTTCCAGGTGTCATTAGAATGCTGCCAGATGTTGGTCTACCCTCTGCCTGCCTCCTGGGTTTTTAACCCCCCTTTTCTACCAGTTACTCAAAATAGTGGCCATGCGGGAGGGTGTACAAACTCTTCACCACCCTGTCCTTTTTAAAAAAGTAAACACACAACCATCACTTAAGCTTATTGTGTACTGCTCCACACACCCCTATCATGGCTTATTGATCTCTCTCATTCCTAGTCATTCCTCCCCAATCAAGCCTCTGCCTCCCCAGCCAAGATGGTGGCACTGCATGGGTTAACAAGGAGACAGTTTGAAGAAAAGGCACTTCTATAGTGTTGGCAGATACAGGAAAGAAAAAACAATAAAATTATTTCTCTGCCTCAGGGCTTTAGTAATACCATTAGCTTTAAGGCATTGTGCGGTATTATAAAATAAATCAGCTGTCACACTACACAAACATTTCTAAGAATAAAGACTATGGGTTACTGCAGAATTCCATTTCTCTTGCAGAGCACTTTGCGCTGATCTGATGGTGTTAAAAATGAGAATTAAACCACAGATAATGCTCTAATTTGGTATGGAGATTGCATGACTATGCAGCTCTTAGCACTGCCAAACTGAATAACTGGCTAAATAGGTGATTTATAGGGGTCAAGGGTATGTGTGTGTGGGGGGGAGTTTTGTGGAACACTGTAGCAGATACTGTGGAGAGAGGGGGTTGTATGATTCTCATGGCCTCCTTATCAGCATTATGGTACCAATCTCCTGCGTGATAGGAATAGCTAGGATTGTCAGGAGGGCTTTAAACAAACCATAGAAGGAGAGAGTGATAATGGGGCAATCATGACACAAACACCCAAATAAGAAAACCAACCTCAAGGCATCACGCATATTAACATATCCAAGCACTAAGGTGCATGTAAGGAACAGATTTTTAATTGTTTATATGCTAATGCTTGGTGCCTATACAATAAACAAGAAGAATTGAAGATACTCATGAGAAAAAAATATGACAATTTTGGTATTACTGAAACTTGGTGATGGCTCTAATAACGGGAACCTTAAAATTGATAATTACAACCTGTTCTGTAAGGAGAGAATGGGAAAACGAGAATGGCACTCAACATCAGACACCATTACCTGTTAGAGTCATAGATGATTCAGAATCATAGGACCTTGAGTAATTATGTATTAAAGTTCTAACTAGTAAAACTAAAGTTGGGGTACTGGTGGGTATCTCTTACAGATCACTTAATCTCACTAGAGAACAGGACAAACTCCTCCTTAAACATTTGTCTGTAATGTGTAGAAAGAAAAATCATTCTTCGAGTGCTTGCACATGTCCATTCCAATGTAGGTGTGTGCACACCCTGAGTAGAGTTGCCAGAATTTTTTCCCTTAGTGGTATCTGTTGAGTCAGCTCTAGTGCTGTCTGGTGCCATGCACTCATATTGCCAAGATAAAGGGCCCTGCCAACCCCATGGCCCCTCAGTATCTTTTTACTGCCTGTGACAGGGCGTTGGAACTGTTCTCTTTGTTTCAGCAAGCTTTTCCCAATGGTTTTTTCACTCTGTTTGCAGTATATATAGTTGATTTGGTTGTATGGTTTTTTTTTTTTAAGTTTTAGTTAGTAAATGTTTGGAGTTTTCTCCATCAGTTAGTGAAGTAGGTTCGTTTCTCAATGCCGGGGCATGCCTCTGTCACTGGGTTTCAAGGCCTGTGGCAAACCAGTGCCCTTGAGTGACCTGGACTCAAGTTGTCTCAAGGCCTTGGGAGAGACTCACATAAGAGATCACTGCCAGATCTGCAAGAACTTCAAATCTCACACAAAAAAGGACCAAGAGGCAAGACTGAAGGTTATTCTTATGGAAGCAGCTCTAAGACTCACTTTGGAACTGAGTTTCTCTGACTTGGCACCGAGTACCTCGGCATTGGTGCAAAGTGCTCCTCTCACTGTGTGAGAGTCTCTGCACCATTCCCCATTCCTGGTGCCCAAGAAGAAGCACAAGATGCAGCAATCTGAGAGGGGTCATTCCCCAGTGCTGAAGATGGCCAGGCATGGGGACTGGGACAGAGTGAGACAGGCTACACCTCAAACTCAGCACTGCAACAGCCGGTACCAGTGACCCGGGAGGCCCTGATGACTCCGGCACCAGAGGTACTGTCTTTGGGCAGACAGCACGGGACTCTTTCTCTTCAGTGATGGAAGGGGAGTTCTCTTCTCACCCGCAGAGCCACCTGTGCTACTCTCTGAGGCACTCCTACCCTGACATGACCCAAGCCCAGGGTTCCCTCTTACGCTCCTACTCAGTGGTCTCTGAGAGCAGAGTGCCACCACTGGCTAGACGATGCAGAGTCTCTCCTTCAGGTGGGAGCCATGGAAGAGATTTCACAAATCTGGAGATGAGAGGGGTTCTACTCCCGTTACTTCCTAATTCTGAAAGCTCAAGGTTCTCTTGGGCCTATTCTAGACCTGCACTACCTCAAGAACTTAAATCTCTGCGTAGTGTCCCTGACTTCCATCATTCCCTCTCTGGATCCTGGGGACTGATATACTGCCCTCAATTTAAAGGACGACTATTTCCACATATCGTTTTTCTGAGGACACAGACGGTTCCTCAGATTTGTCTTGAACCATACACACTACCAGTTTGCAGTACTTCCATTTGGCCTGTCGGCTGCTCCATGGGTCTTCACCAAATGTATGGCAGTAGCGGTGGCCTTCCTGAGGAGATGGGGAGTACAGGTCTTCCCATATCTTGACAACTGTGAGTCTAGAGGCCAGTCCAGGGTTCAAGTGGGGTCCAACTTCCACCTCATTCAGTCGATTTTCCAGGCCTTAAATTTACTAATAAACATTCAGAAGTCTACCTTCGTCCCAGTACAGAGGATAGAGTTCATCAGACCAGTACTCGACTCCACTCAGGCCAGAGCCTTTCTCCCAGGAGGCCAGTTTGAGGCGATCATAGCCCTGGTAAGGTCCCTCAAGGTCCACCCAGTTTCAACAGCACAGAGTTGTCTAAGACTCCTGGGCCACATAGATTCTTGCACTTATGTGGTGAAACATGCGCGCCTGCACCTAGACCCCTTCAGGCATAGCTGGTCATGGTGTACTTGCCAAGCTGTCACCATTTAGACTCGGTTCTCACTATGCTTCCCTGGATTGGTGGCTAGACCAGCGTATTATTTGTGCGGGAGTTCCCTTTTCACGGCCCCAGCCATCGATGTTCCTGGTCTTGGATGCGTTGGAACTGGACTAGGGAGCCTACTTGGGGCCCTTCAGGACACAAAGGCCTCTGGTCTCCAGAAGAGCTCTCTCTCCACATTGTCAGAGAGTTCAGGGCAGTTCAGCTGGCCTGTCAGGCATTCCTGCCTCACATTATGGGCAAGGATGTGTTGGTTCTTACAGACAGCACTACAGCTGTGCGCGCACTTCCCCCTTTGCCAGGAGGCAGTTTAGCTGTGGGAGTTCTGCATAGTGCATTCAATCCACCTCAAAGCTTCTCACCTGCCGGGAGTTCAGAACGAGTTAGTGAATCGCCTCAGTGTGTCTTTCTCCACTCACCACGAGTGGTCCCTTTGGCTGGACATCACAAGGGACATTTTCCAACTGTGGGGGACTCTCCAAATAGACCTATTTGCTACCTAGAACAACAGGAAGTGCCACCAGTTCTGCTCCATGTGAGGCCCACAGCCCAGGGTCTTTACAAATGCATTCCTGCTACCATGGATAGATCATCTGTATTACGCTTTTCCCCCATCCCACTAGTGCACAAGGTTCTGGTGAAGATCAAGCGGGACCAGGACCAAGTCATTCTCATAGCCCTGGCATGGCCCAAGCAACACTGGTTCACCACTCTATTAGATCTCTTGCTTGCTTCATCCAAACCTTAACTTTTCATCAGACTGTGTAGAAGCTCCATGGCTGACTATTGGAGAGCAAAGCTTGATCGGAACATGTTAGTCAAGTCCTGTTAGGTAGTAGGACACCCTCCACCAGGGCCACTTACCTTGCTAAGTGGAAGTGGTTCTCCTTCTGGTCTTCCCAATGCAGAGTTTTGCCATCACATTCTTCACTACAGCATATATTGGAGTGCTTCTTCCATTGGAAGCAACAAGGCCTAGCTATCTCTTCTGTCAGGGTTCACCTTCCAGCAATATTGGCCTTCCATTCCCCAGTCAACAAACACTCCATCTTCTCCTATGAGATGTCGATCCATTTCCTAAAGGACCTAGAGATTATCCCCCCAGGGTAGAGAACCAGTTCCTCCCTGGACCTAAACCTTGTCTTATCAAGAATTATGGGTCCCCCGTTTGAGCTGCTAGCCACGTCCTCATTAACACACCCTTCCTGGAAGGTGGCCTTTAGAGTGGCCATCACTTCAGCCAAAAAAGATTTTGGAGATTCAAGCCCTCACCTCAGAGCCCCCGTATATGATTTTCTTTAAGGATAAGGTGCAGTTGTATCTGCACCCTGCTTTCTTCCTGAAGATGGTTTCACAGTTCTATTGCAATTAAGCAATCTTCCTACCAGTTTTCTTCCCAAAACCACATGCGAATAGGGAGGAGCAATGTCTCCACTCTTCAGATGTCAGTTAGGCCCTAGTTCTACATAGAAAGGACCAAGCCGTTCTGTAAATCTACTCAGCTGTTCATAGCGGTAGCTGACAGGATGAAGGGCCTCCCTATCTCTGCTCAGAGAATTTTATCCTGGATCACATCCTGCATTCGCACATGCTACGATCAGGCAGGTCAGGTTACAATCAGGTTAGTTCTGCCTCCAACTGACCTAACTACTCATTCCATGAGATCGTAAGCTTCCTTGGCTGCTTTCCTAGTGCAGGTGCCTATTCAGGACATCTGCAGGGCAGCAACTTGCTCATCGGTGCACACGTTCTTGGTACACATCACCCAACAGGCCAGGGACGATGCCAGCTTTGGCCAAGTGGACTTGCAGTCAGCACGTCCATGAACTCTCAGCTCACCTCCTATACGACTGCTTGGGATTCACCTACATCGGAAAGGACATGTACAAACACTCGAAGAAGAAAAATGGTTGCTAAACTTCTGTACCTGTTGTTCTTCAAAATGTGTTGCACGTGTCCATTCCAAGACCCGCTTCTCCTCCCCTCAGAGTTGGTTGGAAGAAGGAACTGAGGGGGGCTGGGGTTGGCAGGGTCCTTTATACTGGCACTATGAGCGTGCAGCAACAGAGGGCACTAGAGCCAATCCAACAGATACAATTAGGGGGAAATTTTCCAGTGACTGTGCTCAGGGTGTGCACACTCCTACATCAACATGGACATGTACAACACATCTCCAAGAACAACAGTTACAGAAGATTAGTAACCGTTTTTTATCATGGATGACTTTAACCTGGGGGACATTGGTTCAATATTTTATGTAGCCAGTAATAAAACTTCCTTGCAGTTTCTAAAAATAATAGACAATGATTTATTAACATAGACAGTGATAGATCACTGTTGGAGTCCATTCTGATGGGCAAAGAATAGTTAATCACTGAGATAAAAATTACCAATCTCCTAGGTACCAGTGATCACAATCTGATGCCATTTGCCCTGTGTAAAGAGAATATAGCACTGTCACAGGGTTTCCTGCTTACTGCGAGGGTGCCTCCTTGTGGCACATCTTGGGATTAGCTCTTGATCTATTTGGTGCTTCCTCCTTTGGTTGCTCGCCTTGTGGTCAGTCTCTCTCTCTCTCTGGACTCAGTTGCTTCCTCTTTGTGGCTTGGCCTTCTGGTCATTATAGTTTTCCCCTTCCAGTCTCACTGGACTGGCTGTCTGAGTATTATTCCTGGCAGTCCTCTAATTCAAGGCTATGCCAGACCACCCCATACCACACCCTCTGCTATCTCCAGTACCTCACTGTCATGTTTTGGCGTTCAACCCTGACCAGTGAGAGGTTGTGTGTCATGTAACCCTGAGAGCTTTAAAATGCTCTGCTGCTGTAGCTCTCTGACTAGATGATCCCAGCCAGCACACAAGCGTTCACTGAGTGTCTGTGTGTTGAGCAGCCCTAGTTCAGCAACTCTGACTTCAGTGGACTGCTTTTTTCACCACAGACACACTCTGGTCTCTGCCAGCCTTGGTTACTGCTAACCAAGTGACCCCAACAACCCTCAGTCCCAAATTTCCCCAAAACATTCTCCAAATATTTCCCCTGAAATATCCAGCCCTCTCCTGAACATTCAGAAGAGTAATAAGATCTGTTGCTCCTTTAAAGTGACAAAAGCACAGCAGCTTGTTGCTTTAAACTAGTAAGTTGTTAGTCACTTAAGATCAAACACAGAACTAGGTTGATTTATAATAAAAGTAAAAAATGTATTTAATGAAAAAAGAGGGTTTAAGTGAGTTCAAGTGTAAGGGATAAAGTCAGAAATAGTTACAAACAAATAAGAGTGAAAAAAAATTCTAGTGCCTAAGACTTAACAAAACTACAGTCTTCATTCAAGGTAGGATTCTTACCACACCTTCTTCCTGCAAGATGACTGACCACACCCTTGGTCAGAATCTCCCACAAAGTCCAAGCTTCTCAGTTCCTTTGTCTTCATGGATGAAAGATAACTTGCCATTCTTTGCCCCTCTCTTTTTATAGTTTAGTGAACTTGTGAAATGTATTCTTTTCAAAGTTCAACGCCTCTCGTATGAGAAAAGGTGCCATTGAATCTGAGAAGGCTCAGGGCTGGTTTCTTTCCTGCTGGTGCTTTCTACAATACAAATCGATCTGTCCTGAAGTCTCTGGTATGCCACTGTATGGCTACTTGACTGTGATTGCCAGTTATCTGTGATTGCACCTGGATGGAGGCGTTGGCCTTTCCTTTGTCTGGAAAAAAAGAACAGTTTACTCACTTCCCAGACTTGTCTGGTTCAAACATATTGTAGTTCTATGTCTCCTTCACATTTGTACAATCCTTTGGGCATTTATTGTACATATATCACACAAGAATATTAATGATCAGTGTGTTGTTGGTTTTCCAGTGATACCTTACATGACCCCAATTAGATACAGATTATGACACAAGTGAATTGGGGTATGTCCAACTAGTCAGGTCATCTGAAACTCACTACCTGGTACCAGTGAACCCCTTGCCCTCTGGCATGGGGATGCTCTTAGGGTCACACTCGCCTGTTGCCAGTACCACCTGATTCCGCAGTACCCTTGTGTATGGTGAGGCAAACAATCACTCTTCCTCTATATGTTCCTCCATTAGACTATGTAGATTAGGGCTTTCAGACTCTCTGATTTCTGTTCAGGGCTTTTATGATTACCCTATCCTAGACTACCATCTCCTGAATGTGTTCCTTCAAGGGATACTTCAAGGCTTGGGTGGCCTTGACCTGCTCAACACCTTTCTTGGTATGATCAATCCTGGTTCCTTTCTCCCCACCCCTGGTCATATTGGGACCCTTGGGCTGTTCACCACCAACAGTTCTCTAAGGTACCCAGTGCTTATAGGGAACTCAAGAGTCAACACTCTCCATTCCCCCACAGCACTCTGCACCTCAGAATGAGATGTTGGAGAAGCAAGAAAGGAGAGCAGATGAAGAGGCTACCCCACAGTTGAATAGTTCCTCCTTGTCCCTAAATCAGAGGTTCTCAAACTGAGAGGTGTATGGGCCCCCCTGGAGGGGTGCAGAATGTATTGGGGGAGGGTGAAGTTTTAGGGAAAAAAAACATACTGCATACATTTTACCCACAGCAATGAATAACTAGCAAAGCTGATTCCTCCAGACAGATCAGGTCTCAGATGGCGCCGTGCATTTTGATGGATTTCTGTTAAGTCTGCATAGTATTATACAAAGTCATTTCCATCTGTACATTAATCCATTTGCTTTGATGCAGTGTGGTGGGGCATAAACTACTACAGACACAAAGAAGGGGGGATATAATCAAATAAGTTTGAGAACCACTGCCCTGAATGAAACTGTTATGCCACCTCCAGTTGTGGTAAATGCCTTTAAACAGTTTCAGGATTAGATGAAAAAAGTGGCAGACACTCTTGAAATCCCATTAGAAGAAGTCCAAGAGACTCAGCACAAGTTGCTGGATGTTTTTCCAAGACCATCTTCAGCACAGGATATCCCTTCCTGTAAGCAAAGCATTGTTAGAACCTGCCAAGACAATTTCTCAGACCCCTGCCACTTCTTCCAGCAGCTAAAAGGGCAGACAAAAAATAATACATTCTAGCTACAAGTTCAAATTTTTTATTTTCTCATCTTGTCCCTAACTCCTTAGGTGTTGATGCTGTAAATGAATACAACAAGTAGCACCATATAAGGCTATTCCATATGACAAAGACCAAAAGCATATAGATCTCTTCAGGGCCGTCCTTAGGATTTATGGGACACTACGCAGTATTATTAAACTGGTGCCTCTATGCTCCACTGAAGGCGGTCCCCAGCCGACACCGCTGACCCCAGTGTGTTGAGGGGGCACAGCCACCATCCCCCCCCATGGACCCCTAGAACTCCCCCTGCCATTGCTGACACACACCAAGCTTTGTACACAGCAGACACTGTGGCAGTGGCTGAAGGCAAGCTTTGCGCTGTCACATGGGGCTGCACCTTGCCAAAGCCCACGGCCCTCCTGCAGCCCTTAGCCACTCCTGGCTTACCTCAAACATTTTGACAGGAAGTAGCAAGCAGTAATAACAACAATAATACACGTGTGTGTGTGCGCCCATGACTGTGTGTGTGTGAGGGTATGTCTACACTACGAGAGTAGTTCGATTTTACTTAAATCGAATTTTTGGAATTGATATTGCAAAGTCAAACGTGCGTGTCCACACTAAGGACAGTAATTCGACTTTGTGAGTCCACAGTAACGGGGAAAGCGTCGACATTGGAAGCGGTGCACTGTGGGCAGCTATCCCACAGTTCCCGCAGTCCCCGCTACCCATTGGAATTCTGGGTGGAGCCGCAAATGCCTTCTGGGTAAAAAAAATGTCTCAAGGGTGCTTTTGGGTAACTGTCGTCATCCGTCCATCACTCCCGCCCTCCCTCCCTGAAAGCGCCGGCGGGAAATCAGTTTGCGCACTTTTCTAGTCAGTGACAGCGCGGACGCCACAGCAGTGCGAGCATGGAGCCCGCTGCGACCATCGCTGCAGTTGTGGCCGCTCTCAACATCTCGCAGCTTATCATCCACCTTTCCCTTAGGCAGATGCAGAGAAGTCAGGCGAGGAGGCTACGGCAGCGCGATAGGACATGAAGTCTGAGAGTGGCACAGACCGGTCACAAAGCACGGGACCCAGCGCCGAGGACATCACGGTGGCAATGGGTCATGTTGATGCCGTGGAACGGCGATTCTGGGCCCGGGAAACAAGCACTGAGTGGTGGGACCGCATAGTGCTGCAGGTCTGGGATGAATCCCAGTGGCTGCGAAACTTTCGCATGCGGAAGGGAACTTTCCTTGAACTTTGTGAGTTGCTGCCCCCTGCCCTGAAGCGCAATGACACCCGGATGCGAGCAGCCCTGACTGTCCAGAAGCGAGTGGCCATAGCCCTCTGGAAGCTTGCAACGCCAGACAGCTACCGGTCAGTCGCGAACCACTTTGGCGTGGGCAAATCTACCGTGGGGGTTGTTGTGATGCAAGTAGCCAAGGCAATCGTTGATGTACTGCTGTCAAAGGTAGTGACCCTGGGAAACGTGGAGGCGATCATAGATGGCTTTGCAGCAATGGGATTCCCAAACTGCGGTGGGGCCATAGATGGAACTCACATCCCTATCCTGGCACCGGACCACCAGGCCAGCCAGTACATTAACAGAAAGGGCTACTTTTCCATGGTGCTGCAAGCACTGGTGGACCACAGGGGACGTTTTACGAATATCTACATCGGATGGCCGGGCAAGGTTCATGACGCTCGTGTTTTCAGGAACTCTGGTCTGTTTAGACGGCTGCAGCAAGGTATTTACTTCCCGGACCACAAAATAACTGTTGGGGATGTGGAGATGCCTATAGTCATCCTCGGGGACCCAGCCTACCCGCTAGTGCCCTGGCTCATGAAGCCCTATACTGGCGCCCTGGACAGTGAAAAAGAACTCTTCAACTACCGGCTGAGCAAGTGCAGAGTGGTGGTGGAGTGTGCTTTTGGCTGTCTCAAGGGGAGATGGAGAAGCTTACTGACTCGCTGTGATCTCAGCGAAACCAATATCCCCATTGTTATAGCAGCTTGCTGTGTGCTCCACAATCTCTGTGAGAGCAAGGGGGAGACCTTTATGGCGGGGTGGGAGGTTGAGGCAAATAGCCTGGCTTCTGATTACGCCCAGCCAGACAGCCGGGCGATTAGAAGAGACCAGCGGGACGCGCTGTGCATCCCGGAGGCTTTGAAAGCTAGGTTCCTGACTGAGCAGGGTAACCTGTGACTTTTAAGTTTGTGTACAGAGAAGCTGAACCTGCCCCCGTTTCTTTACCCAGTTAATGTTGACTATCCTCTCCAGTTACATACCCCCTTCACCCCCTTCCAACACACGTTTAGAAATAAAATCACTTCTACTTTGTTAATGAACACCGTTGTCTTTATTACTGTTTTTGCGGGAATGTTTTAAAACTGGGACGTACACTGTGGTGGGGAGCGGGTGTAGAGTACTGACGCAAATGAAGCTTCTAAACTCCAGGATTGACAGGCTCCGCTGTGGTGGACTGGTTGTTTCAACGGAGCCTGTCACCCCTCCTGATCGGGACTGTGTGTATGGGGGGGCGATGTGACTTTGTGGCGGGGGGAGGACGGTTACAGATCCCCTGCTGCGTGGCTCTGTGATCCAGGATAAGGACCGCCGCTTAAGATCTGTAACTGCCCTCCCCCGCCACAAAGTCACAGAGCAACCCACCCCCCACCACATAACATGAAAACCACCTCCCAGACTGACCAGGGTAACTAGTCACTGCACTGTGTATGTGCCCTGCTGCTGTACCTGCCCCCGCCTATGTACCCTGCCAAAGGTGACTGTCCTGTCCAGTTACCAACCCCCTTCCCCCCTCCTCCAAAAGAACATGATGGAAACAGTAATTAACAGAAACGTATTTTTTATTATCAACTACACATGGAACTGGGAGGTGAAACTTGGACGGGGGCTTGTGTGAGGCGGTCAAATTTTGGGGAATGAGAGCCTTCTACTACTAGAGCTCTCTGCAGGGGTGGAATGAGAGTTAGCATGGACTCTGCCGCCCCTCCTTCTTTGGACTTTGGGTGAGGGGGGTATGGGACTTGGTGGCGGGGGAGGGCGGTTAGAGATAGACTGCAGCAGGGCTCTGTCCTCCTGCCTCCGTTCCTGCAGAACATCCACAAGGCGCCGGAGCGTGTCCGTTTGCTCCCTCAGTAGTCCAAGCAGCGTTTGAGTCGCCTGCTGGTCTTCCTGCCGCCACCTCTCCTCCCGATCCATGTTTGCTTGGTGCATTTGGGACAAGTTCTCCCGCCACTGGGTCTGCTGTGCTGCCTGGGCTCGGGAGCAGGCCATAAGCTCCGAGAACATGTCCTCCCGTGTCCTCTTCTTCCTATGCCTAATCTGCGCTAGCCTCTGGGAGTGTGATGCCAGGCTACGTTGTGAGACAGTCGCAGATGTGGCTGTGGGAATGGGAAAAAGGGAGTGAATTCCTCAGAAAGATAAATGTAGTTGTGAACAAAGAACATAGTCTTTCTCTGTGAACAAGACCATGCACAGCACCTATCACATGCGCACTCAGCACAAGGTCGAATTCTCGGCCTTCGCATTCAGTGCCTGGGGTCTTGCACAGCAGATTTGAGAAGCAGGACAGGACACCGGAATTTCTGTAGCAGGCAGACATGGTAAGCCGTAGACTTGTGGCAGCTAAAAACTTTAATATTAGCAATGGCCTCATTTCACATTAAAAGCAATGTCAGTCCCTGCTGCCAGCAATCCGGCAAGCAGGAACTCTGCCCCTGTCCCACCCCCTCGCGGCTGTCCCCGGGAACGATCCCTGTACGCTGCCCCTCTCCCGCCTCCACCGCGTGGCCGCAAACCAGCGGTTACATTTCTGTAAAGGAACGGGCAAGCAGTCCCAACACTAACATTCCCCTACCTAATTCAAAGCAGGTCACCATGAGCGACATCACCCTCATGAGGATCTCAGACAGCGAGAAAGAAAGAATGCTTCGGGAAAGCCTCCAAAGAGCAGGGCCGTATGCCGCCCTGCAGGGCAGAGCAATGATTCCCGAGTACTTGATTGTCTCGTGGCGCGGCAACGTGTCATACTACGGAGGACCCAATAAGGCCGCTCTCCCCAGGAACCTGATGCAAGGGCTTTCCAATTACCTCCAGGAGAGCTTCCTCGAGATGTCCCAGGAGGATTACTGCTCTATCCCAGGACATATAGACCGCATTTTACTCTAGCTGCACTGGCAGTGACTAAACAGTAGAGCGGCTTGGGCAGGACAATCATGCAAAACTGGACATTGTTAGATTTTTTTTCAATAGTTGCACTGCCCAGGACTGAAACGTTAAGCGCCTAGGGCAAAGTAATCATGAGAAACCCATTGTTGTTTTGGTTAATATTCCTGTTCTGTTACAAATAAATGTTTAGATGTTTACAACACTTACTGGCTGATCCTTCCCCAGATTCTGTGTCCGGGTTAACGGCTGGGGACGGTTGGTAGGGATCTCTGTAAGGGTGATGAAGAGATCCTGGCTGTCGGGGAAATCAGCGTTGTAAGCACTGTCGACTGCCTCGTCCTCCTCATCTTCCCCGTCCGCTAACATGTCCGAGGAACCGGCCGTGGACAATATCCCATCCTCAGAGTCCACGGTCAGTAGTGGGGTAGTGGTGGCGGCCGCACCTAGGATAGAATGCAGTGCCTCGTAGAAACGGGATGTCTGGGGATGGGATCCGGAGCATCCGTTTGCCTCTTTGGTCTTCTGGTAGCCTTGTCTCAGCTCCTTGATTTTCACGCGGCACTGCGTTGCATCCCGGCTGTATCCTCTCTCTGACATGTCTTTAGAGATCTTCTCGTAGATCTTTGCATTCCGTTTCTTGGAGCGCAGCTCGGAAAGCACGGACTCATCGCACCACACAGCGATCAGATCCAAGACTTCCCGATCAGTCCATGATGGGGCCCTCTTTCTATTCTGAGATTGCACGGCCATCACTGCTGGAGAGCTCTGCATCGTTGCCAGTGCTGCTGAGCTCGCCACGATGTCCAGACAGGAAATGAGATTCAAACTGCCCAGACAGGAAAAGGAATTCAAATTTTCCCGGGGCTTTTCCTGTGTGGCTGGTCAGAGCATCCGAGCTCGGACTGCTGTCCAGAGCGTCAACAGAGTGGTGCACTGTGGGATAGCTCCTGGAGCTATTAGCGTCGATTTCCATCCACACCCAGCCTAATTCGACATGGCCATGTCGAATTTAGCGCTACTCCCCTCGTCGGGGAGGAGTACAGAAGTCGAATTAAAGAGACCTCTATGTCGAACTAAATAGCTTCGCGGTGTGGACGGGTGCAGGGTTAATTCGATGTAACGGCGCTAACTTCGACATAAACGCCTAGTGTAGACCAGGCCTGAGAGAGAGAGAGAGAGAATCCGTGCGTGTGAGAGAGACTGAGAGAAAGCCTGTGTGTGTGTGTGTGTGTGTGTGTGACGGGGGACTGTGTGACAGAGTGTGTCTTGGGGAGTATGAGACTCTGTGTGTGTGACAATCTGTATTAGGGGACTGTGACTCGTGAGAGGCAGAATGTATGTGGGTGTGAGAGCCAGTCTGTGTGTGTTTGTGTGTTAGGGAAGTGTGAGAGACATTGAACGCACTGTCACTTTAAGTTGCCCCGCCCGGCCCGGCTCCCCACATCCCCCTCAGCTGACTCACGTGGAAGTTTTGCTCCTCCTGTCCTGGCCCTGGCCCGGCCCCCACCTGAGCCCGAGTGGCACAGCCCAGCAGGATCCAGGGAGGGACTCTGCTCCGGGCGGCAGCAGGCCTGGCCACCAAGCCGCCAGTGACCAGCCACGTTGCTCTGGGCTCCCTGGGCCTGGGGCGGCAGAGCCGGAAGCTGGAGCCCTCAGCCGGCTGACTGAGGAGTGAGGGAGGGGGCAGGGTTGGGGTTGGGTAGAAGCCTGCTGGCCCAGCTCGGAGGAGGGGCCAGAGAAGAGAGGATTCCAGCCATGGCCAGCGAGGGGAATGGTGCCCCAAATTTTCAGGTGTCCTACGCAGCCGCATATACTGCGTATGCCTAAGGATGGCCCTGGATCTCTTTGATCATAAGTTACTCATCTGCCACCCTGCATTCAGAATTGCTAATTACCAGGCAATTCTGGCAAAATATAATCGCATTAACTATTCAAAATTTAATTCCTTTATTGCACACCTCTCACAAGGGCAGAAGAAACAATTTCATGCCTTCATCATAGAGGGACAGCTTGTTGCAAGGACAACTTTGCAAGCTTCTCTCAATGCCACTGATACAGCAGAGCCTTCCATCTCTACAGCTGTAGTCATGCATAGAGCTTCATGGCTAGAATCCTCAGGATTTCCATGTGAAGTCTAGAACACTGCGGAAGACCTACTCTTGATGGCCTTAAATTATACAATGAATCCACCAATGATTCCTTGCATTTGCTGAAGGACTCTAGGTTGAACCAGTACTCCTCGAGCATATATATACCTGCAAATAGGAGGAGATTTAGTCTCAGACAGATCAGAGATCCCACCCATCCCAGTTTCCTACCTACCGTGCAGTGTTGAGCCACCTAAAAAGAAACCCAGAATGCAGAGGGGAAAGTTCTCAACCACTCCACCTTGATCAACACAGCAGCCATCATCTGCAAACCGTTTGTTTTGATGCCTCAGACCAGGACCACACCCCTACAATCTGGATCTAATGTTGTACCACCCTGCTCCCCTCCATCCTCATACCTTTTGGGGATCTTCTCTCATTTCCACAGCTCATGGGAGCAGATTACCACCAACAGAGATGGGTCTTGGAGGATATGACCTTGGGCTACTCCATCATCTTTTCACTCCATATCTCCCTCACCCTCCTTCCCCATCCCTTTTGAGGGCCCCATCTTTTGAGCCTCTCCTGAGGCAAGAGTTCTCCCCCTCCTCCACTTGAGAGCCATGGAACCAGTTCCCACTGAGTACAGAGGAAGCAGATTTTACTGTAAGTATTTTCTGTTTCCCAAAAAGGAGGGTGGGGGGAAGGCCAATTCTAGTTCTCATGATGCTGAATACCTTTGTCAAAGAACAGAAATTTAAGATGGTAGCACTCACAAGTATTATTCAATCCCTGGATCTTGGAGACTATTTTATGACCCTCTCCTTCAAGGTGCATACTTTCATGTCATGATACGTCCCTCTTACAAGAGATCCCCTTGCTTTGTCATATGTTAGGACAGCAATCAGCATTGAGTCCTCTCTTTCAGAGTATACCATCCCTAGTGTGTTTGCAAAAATTATGGTGGTAGTTGTTGCACAGCTTCACCAATGGGGAGTAATTGTCTTCCCCATCTCAATGATTGGCTTCTAAAAGGGTATCCCTACGTAGAAGTTCAATCAGTGGTAAAGAAGTCTATTTTACACTCTCAGCCTTCAGCTCAATACCGCAAAATCCTCCCTCTTACCTCTATAGTGGATAGAGTTTATAGGGGCTACTCTGATGCCATGACATCCAGAGCCTATCTACCAGAGGACAGATTTCTCACTCTGACACACTTAATCACATGAGTCCAAATGAGCACATGGTCACTGTCAGATTGTGGCTGCCACTCCGTGGGCACATGGCAGCATGTACCTTTGTCATGGCATGCACTTGCTTACATCTACTCTGTTTGCAGGCCTTGCTCAGGACAGTTTATACCCTCAACAGACAGTCTGAACAAATTACTCTCTATTCCCAGATGTGTGCTAATATCCTTCAACTGATAGAAGAATCTGGACAACGTGTGTTCTGGACTTTCCTTCCACCATCCCCCTCCCACTCCTAGCATGGGGAGATAATTTATGGGACCAAACTATCCAGGGCAAATGGTCTGCCCAGGAGTCTGCCTTACATATCAGCATTCTGGAGCTCAGTGCTCAGTGCTGAGATACACTTGCTACTACTTACTCCCCATGATAAGAGGTCAGTCTGACTGCATAATGACAAACAACAGGGCCAGAATGTTTTACATAAATCAGCATGGTGGAGTGAGATCCTGTTCCTTTGTTCAGAAGCAATCAGATTATGGAACTGGTGCATAGTCCACTTAGTCCTAGTCTCAGTAGATTATTTGCCTGGCCTCTGATGCACCATAGCTGACAACTTCAGCAGACATTTCACTCAAGATCACGAGCAGGAACTCGACAGATAGGTACTCAAACAGATATTTCTTACCAGGGTTTTCCAAACATAGACCCTTTTGCCACCATTGTCAACTGGAAATGTGTGAAATTCTGTTTGAAGGGAGGTTGGGGATGCCTTTCTCTTTTTCTTGGTCAAGAAGTCTCCTGTACTACTTCCCTCTAATGCCGCTAATCCCCATGGTTCTAAATAACATCAGACAGGACAAAGCCATAGTAATCTTGATTGTACCAATCTGGCACAGACAGATGTGGTTTCCTCACCTACTTTGCCTCTTCTGCTAGCCAGCCATCAATCTCCTGCTGAGGCCCAGTCTTCTCACTCAGGATTTGGAGAATGTTTGTCACTCCAGCCTGAACGCTCTACGACTCAGGGCTTGGTACCTAGATGGCTCTTGGGATTAGAACTTTTCTGTGCCAGAGAGGTTCAAGATGTCATGTTGAACAGTAGAAAGGAATCCACCAGGAAAACTTACCTTCAGAAATGGAAAAGATTTTACCACAGGGGAACTCACCACCACCTATCTCCCATTGAGTCTCGTATCTTGGACATTCTACAATATCTTTACTCTCTAAAACAAGGAAGTCTGTCTTTGAGCTCCATTAAAGTTCACCTAGAAGCCATCACAACATTTAATTCTCTTGTGTAAAGTTTCTTGGTATTTGCACACCTTGCAACTTCCAGTTTCATCAAAGTTTTATCCAGACTCTTTCTGAATGTCAGAGCCCACCCCAATTCCAGACTTGACCTTAGTTCTTAATTTTCTGATGGAAACCTCCCTTCAACTAGTTACCTGTACCTATTTAAACCTGGCCATGAAAACCACCTTTATAGTGGCAATTACTTCAAAGATTGGTGAATGAGGGGCTTTGATGGCTGATCCCCTTTACGCTGTCTTCTTCAAGAACAAGAGATGCCTCCAACCACACCCACAGTTCTTACTCAAATTAATCTTGGACTTTCATATCAATCAAGCTATTCATCTGCTGGTTTTCCATCCTAAACCTCATCAGACTAGGGAGGGTACTGTCCTATAGACTTTACACATTAGGAGATTGCTAATATATTATTTGGACAGGACTAAACCTTTTTTTAATTTCTCCCAGGCTATTTGTGTCTATTGCAGACAGAGTTAAAGGGGTTCCATTGGCCACCCAGGGACTTTCTAAGTTGGTTTCTGGCTGCATCTTCTCCTGTTACGCTGCTGCTAATGTGCCATGCCCTCTTAAGGTCACAGTCCATTCTACCAGATTGCAGTCCACATTTATCACCTGACTGAAAGATGTTAAACGATCCTATCACAGAAATCCAAAAAACTACTACATGGGCTTCAGCTCACACTTTCTCAAGACACTATGCCTTATTGCATGCCTCTGGAGTAAATGGTACCTTCAGTTCTGCAAACAGTTCTAGACTGGGTTCCAAAGCTCACACCTCCTTTAGAGGGTATTGCCAGGAGTCACCTCAAGTGGAGAACCCATAGAAACACTACTCAAAGAAGGAGGAGAGTACAGTAACTGGAGTTCTTTCTGATATGTATCCATATAGGTATTCCACTCCTTTCCTTCTGCTTTGGAGTTTTGTCACCATGGGACTGTGTGGTAGAGAAGGAACTGAGGGTGGTTCCTCTGTCGCAGCCCTATACACCTCTTCCCCGATATAACACAAATTCGGATATAACGCGGTAAAGCAGTGCTCCGGGGGGGCGGGGCTGCGCGCTCCGGAGGATCAAAGCAAGTTTGATATAACGCGGTTTCACCTATAACGCGGTAAGATTTTTTGGCTCCCGAGGACAGCGTTATATCGGGGTAGAGGTGTATAACCTTGGTGTGGGGCATGAGGATAGCTAGGTGCATAAGCAGACCAAATGAGCACTGCTGCCAAAAACCTCTGATAGAAGGTACAGGCATGCCTCAAGTGGAGCACCCAAAGGGACACATCTCCAAGAGCTCCAGGTACTGCACAAGGCGAGTAACCTCTCCTGTTTAACAAATCTTGGGAAACAGCATAAATTCCAAAGGATTGGAGAACTGCCAATGTAGTTCCAGTATTTAAGAAGGGTAATAGGGATGACCCAGCAAACTATAGACCAGTTAGTCTGATGTTCAATCCCAGGTAAAATAATGGAATGGTTAATTCAGAATACTATCAGCAAAGAAATACAGACTAAAAATATAGGTGGGTCTTGTCAAACAAAACTGTGGTCTTTTTCTGACAGGATTACAGGTCTAATGTATAAAGGCAACTGTTTTGATATAGTATCAGAGGGGTAGCCATGTCTGTAAAAAGCAACAAAGAGTCCTGTGGCACCTTGTCACAGGACTTTTTGTCGCTGTTTTGATATAGTATGCTTGGATTTCTCCAAGGCATTTGACTTAATACCATGTGACATTTTAGTTAAAAAACTTGAATTATATGGAATTAACAGGGGACACATTAGATGGATTAAAAACTAGTTTAGTGACAGATCTCAAAATGATATCAATGAGCAGGGTTGCTTCAAATGAGGTTGCCTAGGGATTGGTTCTTGGTTGAATGCTATTTAATATTTTTATGAGCAATCTAGATGATATAAAATCTTTGCTGGTAAATTTATGTAGATGTCACAAAGATTGGTGAGACAGTAAATAATGAGGAGAACAGGTTACTTGTAAAGAATGATCTGAATCACCTTGTTAAATGGTCACAATCCAACAAAATACATTTTAATACAGCCAAATGCAAGGTAATACAACTGGGAACCAAGAATGCAGGTTGTCCTTAGAGGATGGGAGAATTTGTCTAGGAAAGAGGTGACTCAGAGAAGGATTTAGAGATCATTGTAGATAATCACCTGAACAGGAGCTCTCAGTGCAAAGTTGTGGTAAAAAGCTAATGCAATCCTTGATTATATAAAGGGAGTATCAGGTAGAAGAGGTGAAGTAATCTTTTCTCTGTACAGAACATTGGTAAGACCACTACTGGAAAACTATGTCCATTTCAAGAAGGATATGGAAATAGGGGAGAGAGTTCAAAGGAAGGCCACAAAAATGATCAAGGGGATGGCAAACAAGCCTTACAATGTGAGGCTTAAAGGGCTCAACTTATTGACCTTATCAGAGAATTGGTTGAGAGATGACTTTTTCACTGGGTATAGATAGTTACACGGGAAAAGATATCTGATGGAGAAGGGCTTTTCAATCTGACAGAGGCTGAAAAAGGCATAGCAAGTTCTTCCAGTGATTGCATGTTCCACTTCGGCTATATGCTCACCCAGTGCACCACAGTTGGAAGTTTTTTCCTTAGCAGTACCCATTGGGGCAGTGCATGCTCCTTCTGCTGCCTTGTGCTGCTTCATGATCGTATAGAGGACAGAGCCACCCCAGATCCTTCTCAGTTCCTTCTTACTGCCTCTAATTGGAAGTTGGAGTGCTTTGTCTTGCTTCTGAAAGTTTCTCCCCTTACAGGGAATATATTTTCTTTTTCTGTAAAATAGTCAGTGGTTAGTTAGCAGTTTAATATAGGTTTTCTTTGTTATTTTTTTGAAGTGTTGATTCCCTCTTATCTATAGAGTGCTGATGCCCTGTACTAGGATTTGCCTCAGTCTCCTGAGCTTTGTGCCTGCAGAAAGAAAGCTATGCCATTGAGTAACCATGATTCCACCTGCCTAAAGTGCCTCAGTGAGGGTCACATTAGAGACCACTGCCAGACTTGCAAGGGTTTCAGGCCCTGGACAAAAGAGGACAGAGAGGTGAGACTGCACCATATCCTCATGGAAGCCACCGTGCACCTGCTTGCTTGAACCTTCCCACTTGGGATGTGCACTGAGTACTTTGGCATTGGTGAAGAGTGCTGTTGTGGACATTGCTTCAGAATGTTGGCTCTGGTCTCCTTCCCCAGTGCCAGAAAGAAGCACAAGCGGTCAGAATCATTCAAGGACCTGAGACTAATCTCCACTAGATATTTGAGGTCTCCAGTAACGTCCACCAGTAAGCACTCAGGAGGACAGGGTAGGGCATCCTCAGAAAAGAGATCTTCCCCAGTACTGATATTTTTGAATCAGGGGTCATTAACTCTGGCATCGGTGCCTGGGGTATTGAGATCAAACTCCATTACAGTACCAACTATTTCCGTGTAACACCATCAGCACCAGGAAAATACCTCTGTACCAACAATACTGGGAGCCTATGCAGCAGCATGACACCAACTTTGCCTCTCAGTGCAGACTCCTGATGGTACAGGAGATAGCTTAGCCAGTACTGGCGGCTCCCCAGCCCTGGTTACAGACTTAGTTTAGGTTTATAATCAGCCTTCACTATTGTGGGGAGCTAAAGTGTCAAGTGTCTAGTGTTTCCTTGACCAGTGCAGTCCAGTACTGGTATTTCCAGAGTGATGACCTCAGATCTCGGCACCACCTGGCACAGCACCACTATCATTGGGCAACTCAGAGTCTTCCTTGAAATCTGAGGTAGACTCTTATGCTGAGATAGATGACTACCTTCTCCTTCATGAAGGGAGTTTTGTTATTGGTACCCAACAGATTTTCAGAGACAGCGAAAACAACTTGGAGAAGTTGTTGCTGGGGTCCTATGTTTTACCCATGGCACTACTGGAACCCATGGGGCATGCCTCCCTTGGTTCTTCAGCCTTTCAGATATCCTAGCAGATGATTTGTTAGCTCACATAAGGGGATCCAAGAGGTTATTGTCGGTACCAAGCAAAACTCTAAAGGCCTGTAAAGCTCCGGAACCTCCACCTACTACACTGCAGGAGGCTCAACCTCAACTTCCTTTGCACTCATCATCCTCATTGCCTGATGAAACTGTAGCTGCTTGGGATTCCTCGCCTGTGCAAGATGACTACTTGGCTTACCTAGGTCTTTTAAAGAGAGTAACTACCTCTCTTGATATTCCTGTTGAAGAGGTCCAGGAGAATTCTTACAGACTTTTGGACATTCTGGGTTTGGCAGTGCCTTTTAGAATGGCTATACCTATCAGTGATGCCACACTAGAGTATACAAACTCCTTGTGGCAAACACCATCTTCTCTGGCTCTAAAAGCTAAGAGAACCGAGAGAAGGTATCATGTTCCTTCTCAAGACTATGAACATTTTTATAACCATCCTTTGCCAGGTTCCTTAGTTGTTTTGGGCTACATCTACACTGTGGGGGGGGGGATCGATTTAAGATACGCAAATTCAGCTATGCGAATAGCGTAGCTGAATTCAAAGTATCCTATTCGACTTACCCTGCTGTGAGGACGGCAGCAAATCGACCGCCGGGGCTCCCCCGTCGACGGCGCTTACTCCTCCTGACGAGGTGGGAGTACATGCGTCGATTCGGGGATCGATTTATCCGTCTAGATGAGACACGATAAATCGATCCCCGAGAGATCGATTTCTACCCGCTGATCCGGGCAGGTAGTGTAGACTAGCCCTTGGTGGTGAATTAAAGAGCACATCAGGGTGCTGAGTCGAGTACCAATCTCCTGGATATTGGAGTTTCCTTTGCCCCTCCCTTTCCCACGTTCATTCTGTTTATGAATGCTTCTTTTCTGGGTTGGGGAGCTCAGCTAGCAAACCTACAAACTCAAGGTTTGTGGTCTTATCATTATTTGACTCTCCATATATATGTGTGGGAGTTGCAGGCTTGTAGCGGGGTGGTCACCCCACTCCGGCCCAGAAGGGGTTAAAGCAGCCCTGGAGAGGACTGTGGCGGAGAAAAGCTGGGCTGATTGGGAAAGCAGGCACAGCTGTAGCCAATGCAATCAGGGCCCACCTGGCTCTTATAAGAGGGCGGTGGGCCAGAAGGATAGAGAAACACTCTCTCTAGCTTCTTGAGAGAGAAGGATTGGGCTACCTAGGAGCTGAAAAGGGTACCTGTGGTGGAGCAGTGCTGGGGAAGGGCAGAGGGAGCTGGGGAGCTCCAACCTAGTAAAACCCCAGGCTGCAGGCCTTGCAAAAAGGTCAAAAAGGTACTGGGGCTGCAGAGGGGCAGCCCAGAGATAGGCAAAGACAGCAGGTCCTAACCCCCCTTGCCGATGATGAGTGGTTTACAGATTGCAGTCTGCCCCAGTGAGCGGGGGTTAGATGGTGACTGGCAGTAGCCACTGAGGCAAGGTGGGGATATAGGGTTGGGGGCTCCCCTGGGTGGGGAGACCCAGATTGTGGGTTACTGCTGGGGGCAAAACCCTGACGTAGCAGGCAATGGGGTCCGGGAAGGATATGGGGGCCTGCGGCAGGCAAGACACCAGCCTGCAGAGGGTGCTCCAGGCTGGAACAGCTAATTCCTGAGACAACCAGCAGGAGGCGCTGCGTCGGTGAGTCGTTGCTGTGCCACAAGGCTATTAATCTGTTCATTGCCTATTGGGCTTTTCACCCTTACAGCAAGTTAGAGACACTGGGCTACTCTACTCTACCGTGCTACATCAGCGCAACTGCACGGCTGTAGTGTGTCTGGTGAAGATGCGCTTTGCTGACAGGAGAGCATTCTCCCATCAGCATAATTACTCCACCTGAACGAGAGATAGAAGGTATGTCGGCGAGAGAGCATATCCCACCTACTTAGCGCTGGTGTGGATAGCCCTTAGGTTGATGTAACTTGCGTCACTCAGCGGGGTGGCTTTTTCAGCTCTTTGTGATGTAAGTTACATTGACATAAGCAGTAGTGTAGACAAGCCCTTTACAGGTCCTCATGAGCAACACTGAGGCAATGTTCTATATGAATAGGCAGAGAGAGGTCAGATCAGACAGAGTCTATCAAGAGGCGATACGTCTTTGGGAGGTTTGTATCACCGATACAATTCATTTTAAAGCCTCCTATCTTCCTGAATGGTCTCTGAGTCTGGACAGTGTGAGATAAATTTTTCAACCCTGGCTGGGGGGGTCCCTTACATAGACCTGTTTGCTACTTGTCTCAGCAAGAAGTGCCATCTTTTTTGTTCTAGAGCAGGTCACAGTAATGGATCTCTGGACTCTTTCTTACTGTCTTGGAAAGACAAACTGCTGTATGTCTATCCTTCCATTACACTTCTTCCAATGGCGTTTCTCAAGCTCAAGCTCAAGCAGGATAATGCAAGCATGATACTCATAGCACTGGCGTGGCCTCACTGCCATCTGCTGAGCCTTTCGGCCAGGTCTCCTTTGACACTGCCTCCAGATCTTGACCTGATCTCCCACAGAACCATGGTCGCCTGCTACGTCCCACCACATCTGCTTTCTATACAATGGCACCTTTTCTCATAGGAGAGGCGTTGAACTTTGAAAAGAATACATTTCACAAGTTCACTAAACTATAAAAAGAGAGGGGCAAAAAATGGCAAGTTATCTTTCATCCATGAAGACAAAGGAACTGAGAAGCTTGGACTTTGTGGGAGATTCTGACCAAGGGTGTGGTCAGTCATCTTGCAGGAAGAAGGTGTGGTAAGAATCCTACCTTGAATGAAGACTGTAGTTTTGTTAAGTCTTAGGCACTAGAAATTTTTTTCACTCTTATTTGTTTGTAACTATTTCTGACTTTATCCCTTACACTTGAACTCACTTAAACCCTCTTTTTTCATTAAATACATTTTTTACTTTTATTATACAAGGTCCACATCCGAAATTCCTGACTAAACTAGTAATGGACTTCCACCTCAGTCAAGCCCATTGTGACGTTGCATTCTGTATGTTTATGGCAGGGGTCGGCAACCTTTCAGAAGTGGTGTGCTGAGTCTTCATTTATTCACTCTAATTTAAGGTTTCACGTGCCAGTAATACATTTTAACGTTTTTAGAAGGTCTCTTACTATAAGTCTATAATATATAACTAAACTATTGTTGTATGTAAAGTAAATAAGGTTATTAAAATGTTTAGGAAGCTTCATTTAAAATTAAATTAAAATGCAGAGCCCCTGGCCCGGTGGTCAGGACCCGGGCAGTGTGAGTGCCACTGAAAAACAGCTCGCGTGCCGCCTTCGGCACACATGCCATAGGTTGCCTACCCCTGGTTTATGGAAATATTTACACTCATAAGCATATGACATAACTGGAATATGCTTTGTG
Organism: Malaclemys terrapin pileata; assembly: GCF_027887155.1. NCBI lineage: Eukaryota > Metazoa > Chordata > Testudines > Emydidae > Malaclemys > Malaclemys terrapin. The sequence continues at coordinate 38,311,833 of NC_071508.1, forward strand.
CTAGATATACCATGTAACAAATCTTTGCAAAGGTTATCATCTACTGAATATATTCTTCCTATTTGTAGGCATGTATTATTTCTATATCTGAAGTTATGAGCGTTGGCTCTATGCTTGTATTTGAAGTGTTTGTTGTAGGAAACACATAAGGGAGATTTGGTCAACATATTGTGAAGGGATGATTCAGATAATTAGGAGTAATTAACTAACAATGGACTTTGGGAGATGTCAATCCACATCTGAACTTTCCTGGAAACGTTCAAACTAACATGTAAACAGTGGCATCGGCCTGCAGAAAGCTGAATCATTCATGGACATGTGACTTGCCCAGGTGGTTACAAACTCCATCTTGTTGCTGTGATTTTGCACAGAAGAACAAAGGGGCTTCCACCGACAAGAGAGGATATAAAAGGCCCTGGAAGCCTCTCCATTTGGTCTTCAGCTGGCTCAAGAGATGGCTTCTCCACCCCAAAGAGATGCCTGAAAGAAACTGAAACAAAGGACTGTAACTACGGGAGTGTGAGTGATTGCTGGACTCAGGCCATAAACTACAACGTTGGTCTGAAAAGGATTGTACCTGAGATAACATCTAGGGTGATAAGTTAGTATTTGTAACTAAATCCTTAGTCTATTAAGTTAGCGTTGTGTGTTTTGTTTTATTTTGCTTGGTAACTTACTTTGTTCTGTCTATTATTACTTGAAACCACTTAAATCCTACTTTTTATACTTAATACAATCACTTTTGTTTATTAATTAACCCAGAGTAAGTAATTAATACCTGCAGGAGCAAACAGCTGTACATATCTCACTATCAGTGTTATAGAGGGCGGACAATTTGAGTTTACCCTGTATAAGCTTCATACAGAGTAAAACAGATTTATTTGGGGTTTGGATCCCATTGGGAGCTGGGTGTCTGGGTGCTAGAGACAGGAGCACTTCTTAAGCTGTTTTCAGTTAAGTCTGCAGCTTTGGGGGTGTGGTTCAGACTCTGAGTCTGTGTTGCAGCAGGCTTGCGTGTCTGGTTCAACAAGGCAGGGTTCTGAAGGCCCAAACTGGCAGAGAAAATGGGCTCAGAGGTAGTCTCAGCACATCAAGTGACAGTCCTAAGGGGGTCTCTGTGACTGCACCCGTCATACCCATATGTTTACCGACTTTCTTTCCTAAGCCCCATTATCATAAGAGTGAGCAGAGGCTTCATACATTGGATGTTAGAAGGGTGTTGGCCTCTTATTTGGATAGCACTCAGTCTTTTAGATGATCATCCCAGCTGTTCGTGTCAGTTGTGGGCAGGATGTTTCAGTTTCTTTCAGGCATCTCTTTGGGGTGGAGAAGCCATCTCTTGAGCCTTCCAGTCTCAATACAGATGATTTTATCTTGCATACATCTGTCCTGTGACATGACCAATGTACCCTCTCCAAGCATAGTCGTAACATGCTGTACAAGATCTCAAGCAGCTTCTGGCTTGGCTTGGCTTGAGTACTTATAACAGACACTTGCAGAGCTGCAACTTGTCATTGGTAACCTTTATTACTCAGTGTGCTATATTTTAGCATTCAAGAGATGATGCCCAGTTTGGATGAGTAGTTCTTCAGTCATTGTTCAGATAGATTCTGAAACCCAGCTGGACAGAACTTCTTGTGAGTCACCTGAAGTGGAAGGGACATGTTCAATCACTTGAAGAAGGAAAAACATTTACTAACCTGTCCTGTGACTGTTCTTTGAGATGTGTTTCACTTATCCATTCCACAACCCACCCTCCTTCCCTTCTATACTGGAGTCTGGTAAGAAGGAACTGAGGATGTGGAGTCTGGGGGTGGCTCTTCCCATTACACCATTGTGCAGTAGCGTAAGGCAGCAGAGTGTGCATGTGCCACCCCAACGGGAAAATTTTTTGACATTGCTGCACTGTGCACACATATACCTGAAGTGGAATGGACATGGGCAATACATCTCAAAGAATAACCATTACAGAACAGGTTAGTAATTGTTTTATTCAATGGCTGAAAGTTAAAGTTGGACAAATTCAACCTTGAACTTAGGAATTTGACCCCAGATCAGATTGACAGGGACCTTTTTTTTCTTTTTTTGGCCTTCCTCTGTAGCATACAGTATGGTTTGCCTGCTGGGGTCATCTGGCATATCTCACCTAATCAGTTTCCTGCCATTTTAGGGACCTCACACAGTGGTGGCATCTTGGTCTCTCCTGTTCTTTTCCTGTGGTACACAGTTAAGTTTCCTCAGGGCTGAAATGCTTTGGTCTAACTGTAGTATTTGGGCTTAATGTAGGGGTATCTAGGTGAAAGTTAATAGCCTGTGATCTTACAGGAGGCCAGACTAGATGATCTGATGGTCCCGTCTGGCGTTAAACTCTATGAAATTGTGTAGCTTGTGGTTCTCTTGACCCTTCCATTCCTGCACCACCTTTCGAGGCACCATCCTGGCAAAAAGAAGCACGGCATGTTTTCCTGGTTTGCCCATTGCCTTTTTTAACAGAATTCTTTATGTCTTTTGGGGACATGCCACAGGATAATACATCCAAAGCAGGGTGGATTTGATTTAAATCAAATTGATTTAAGTCATGATTTAAATCACTAGTCAGGAAGACTCGATTTAATCATGGATTTCTACATAAAAGTGCATTCTTGTTGGTTGTTATAATCTTAATACATATTCTTCACAACTCAGAGATAGATGTAGATAGATGTAGGTTTCATTTTTGTTCACAGTTTGTTATAGCTTTTACTGCTACTTCTTGTAAGTATTCTGCTGTGTGTGGATTTCCTGATGTATCAATTGTTTCTGTAAGGAAGAAAATTCTCTTCTTCTTTTGTCACACAAGCACATACAAAGGATCATTGTGGACATTGCTCCACCCATCAAGACTCAGATTAATAATTTTATCCTCTAGACCATTTGCACACTGCTCAATTTCTCTTTCATACACTTTATCCAGCAATTTGCTTGTGACATCTGCTCTGTTGGGTGGACTGAATCCTGGTCTTAATGACTGAATCATGTTAATGAAGTGTGGGTTCTCAGTCATACGGAAAGGAGAGTTTGTTGCACAAACAAATGGGGCAATTTTTTCATCAGTTACATCTTTTTGTAATCTGCTGGTTCTTATCACAAACTTATCTATGGTTGTTTCTGGATGATGGAGGTTTTTTTCTTTTTTGCTACAGGTGATATACTGTGGCTATGTGACATACATGATGTGACTGAAACACTATCATTGGCAGATAACTCTGAAATTATAGAAAATGATGGTGATCCTGAAGGTGGATAGTCTTCAGAATCCTGTATGTTGAGGATGGATTCTCCTAAACAAAATAAGTCAATGCAGTTATTTAATTATTATTACCATACTGCTCATTTAGTATTACTCATTGCATTCACTGACACTCAGTACTACTTTAAAGGTGAAATTCTAAAAGGAAGATCTGCCTATTTCAGCTATTTATTTTTTATCACAACTGCATCTAAAATGATAGTACCATAGAGTAACAACTATATTTTTTGCTCAAATATGAGAATGCAAGAATAGTCCAGACTGGCTAGGGTTACCATACGTCCTCTTTTTCCCGGACATGTCCGGCTTTTCAGCAATCAAACCCCCGTCCGGGGGGAATTGCTGAAAAGCCACACATGTCCGGGAAAATGGCCGGCACTTCCTCTCCCCCTGTGGCTCTGCTCCACTCCTCCTCTCTCAGATTTACAGAGCCAAGCTGCCCGAGCAAGCGCTACTGGCTTCAGGCAGCCTCCGGACCCCGAGCCCCCAGCCAGGCACTTCTCCTACCCGGCTCCAGCTGAGCTGCTCCCACGGTGCAAGGTCCAGAGGCAGGGGGGGTGCTGCCTGAAGCCGGTAAGGCTGGCTCCTGCAGCTCTGCTCTGTAAGTCTGAGGGGGCGGAGCCGAGCAGCTCGGCTGGAGCTGGGGAAGGGACGTGTCCAGCCAGCTCTGGGTCCTGAGGTAGGGGAGGGCTGCCAGAAGCCAGCAGCTCGGCTCTTACAGTCTGAGCTAGGAGGAGCAGCTCAGCTGGAGCCCAGGTAGGAGAAGTGCCTGAAGCCGGTAGCACTAGGGCAGCTCGGCTCTTAAACAGAGCCGAAGAGTCAGGGAGCAGCAGCAGTCGCCAGAGCCTGCTCTAAGGTAAGCCAGGGATGCCAGCAAAGCTGGGAGTACCATGCGCCGCTGATTGCACAGGTGGGGGGCAGCGCTGGGGGAGCTGCTCCGGGGAGTCACCAAAAAGCACTGACTGGTGGGGGAGGAAGGGAGGGCAGTGTGAAAAAGGCAGGAGTGTGCAGAGGGATCAGAGCTCTGGCTGCGATGGGCATCGGGCTGCCTTGCCTGCAAGTGGATCAGAGCTCCTGGGGCTGGGGTGTGCTGTATGGCACTCAGCTCCCCATTTGTGATGAGACACAGCAGTGTGGTGGATCACTGCGAATTGATGAAGAGTGTGACAAATTCTGTGCTGAAGTGAATAATATGTACAGCAGATGCTTAGAATATTTGGAGATGTGGCTTAGACCCCTTGAAGACTTCTCTTGTTTCAGGTGGATTACCCTGAGTGAGACACCGAATTGGAGTGATGTGGAACCTTGTATCAAGTACCTGACCGATAAGGGGATGCAAATTGATGACGTGAAGTGTTTTGATCAGTTCAGCAACCTGAAGAAGTTTACAGAAAGTTGCAACAGTGATGAAGAGTTCAGTAATTTGCTAGCACACCAGAAGTGGACCAAATATTTTGAGAAATCCAAAAACATTGAGTGTCATTCAGAACTGTTAAAGATTGCACAGTTTTTCTTTGCTATTCCTTCTCACAATGCAAATGTAGAGCGAATTTTTTCACTGATGCAAAGCCAGTGGACAAAGGAAAGGACCAACTTGAATGTTGAGTCGTTGAAAGGAATTCTACTTGTACAGTACAACTTCAGACAAACTTCTTATAAAGACTTTCATGCCTTCTTAAAGAGCAATCAACCACTGCTGAGAAAAATGCGATCTGCAGAGAAGTATCGTGGGCACATGAGGAGAAAGAAAACTGAAGAACTGGTGAAAGGAAAGGACTCACTACATATAAAGAATTACGTTTTAGAATTAAAGAATTAAATAGCTCAAAATGTCCGGGATTTTACCCGGCAGGGAGGAGAACTGGGTGCTCCAAGGCATCTGGGGAGCTGGGAAACAGAACAGTGTGAGCTGTGTGTCCTGACCGCTCCCAAAAACGGAGCGCTGGGGCAGATCCTCCACTGAGCAGCTTCATTAAAGTCATGGGAGTCTATACTAGTGGAGTGCCTGACTTTAGAATTGGTGCAGTTGTTTCGTGTGGCTGGGAGGGAGGAGGGGGAATGTGGGGTGCTCAGGGGAAGGGGCGGAGACTTTGGGGAAGGGGTTGGAATGGGGGCAGGGAAGGGGCAGAGTTGGGCGGGGCCAGGGGCGGGGAAAGGGGTGGGGCGGGGGAGGGGAAGGGGCGGAGTTGGGGCGGGGCCGGGGCCCCGTGGAGTGTCCTCTTTTTTCAATGTTCAAATATGGTAACCCTAAGACTGGCAGTTCTTAAGAAAGAAGTATGAAATAAAAAAGTTTACCAACCTGAAGATCCTGCATGTTCAGACATGTTCCTTTCATCTTCATCATCATCAACGCAGCTTCCTCCTGAGAAGGAACACTTCTCATGATGTTGTTTCATTCGGGCAATCAGGCCTTGCATTTCTTTGTTGCACTGTTTGCATTTTGCACGCATGCCTGTCTTACTCACAGGTAGAGGAATTTCATTAAAATATTCCTAAACTAGGTCTCTTTTACAGCCTGTGCCATTATAGGTTTTCCCTTCTAGTGAGAGAATGGTATGGTAGATCTAAAATCAATGAAGGCTACCCTAAGAAAAACCTCAAGACTTCTGGAATATGCTGCTCAAACAGTTTCACTTTTGTTTCTACTGCCTGTCCCTCCCTTCTCACATTTATCTCCAGACTTCTTCTCCTTGTCCAGATCTATTGTGCCCCCAACAATGAACTTTTTGAAACTTTGCACTTTTAGAGAGAGGTAAAGGTTTGACTATGTGTTCACAAATTTGCAGAGTGACAATGGGGTTGAGGTCTGTTATTTCTCACCTCTCTATATTATTTATTTATTTATTTTAAAACATTTTTGCTGTTAACAAGCATGTTATCTCTGGAGACACAAATCCACAGTTTGAGAGCTGTAAAACTAAGCATCTCTGATGGTATCTTCTAGACTGAGCACTGAGTCCCATTGGGTAGATAGAAAGATTAACCTAAATAATCTATACAGAAGCCCCTGGAACCCCATAAAATTAGGTCCCTAATCCATGAACTATTGGAACTCATTTACAAAACTTTTCTTAAACATTACATGAATATATTGTCTCATACTATAGAATTAGAATTTATAATACCCATTCCATGATGAGATATCTTTGAGCTATAATGTATCGTAATTAAAACTATCTTTAGAAACGTTTTTCCTCAAAAAGCATTTTATCAAAAAAATCCGATTTAAATAAAAAGAATCCGATTTTTTTGAAATTTTTTTTAAATCATTGATTTTTATCCATCCTGATCCAAAATAAGGACAGCCTGCAGAAGGGCACATGCAATTACTAGCCTCCCTCTCTTGGCTTCTTGCCAACCAACTCCCATCCCACCAGCAACCTGTAGAAGTAAATATGCAATAATTAGCCTGTGTCTTCTGCACTGTGTTTAAATAAGCCACATTCCCCTAATGCGCATGGCCCACCTGGTCTTTATTAACCTTCCCTAAGTTGCCAGAACAAGTATACACACCCTGGATGATAGGTCCATCAATAGTTATTAGCCAGGATGGGCAGGGATGGTGTCCCTAGCCTCTGTTTGCCAGAAGCTGGGAATGAACAACAGGGAATGGATCACTTGATGATTACCTGTTCTATTCATTACCTCTGGGGCACCTGGCATTGACCACTGTCAGAAGACAGGATACTGGGCTAGATGGACCTTTGGTCTGACCCAGTATGACCATTCTTATGTCACCCAGCCCTACAACACAGGTCCAGGGATCCTACCCGAATGGGGAAGTCTGTGAAAATGTCTTACCATCTCAGAGGTCACTGAAGACTGGGAAGAACCTATGGGAGTGGAATTCCAAAATCGAACAAAAAGCAACATTTTATCAATGTTGACATGGTGACTACAAATTTGACAATAACTTGTTCTCTCCCCCCCCAGCCCCCCATAGCAGCTGACACATTGTGGCAATCACACACACAGGGGTGCTAACATTGATTTAAATGCCTGTCCAATTTACATAGGAGAAAAAGGAGCTCAAGAGATAACTTATTGAAAAAAATTGTATGCGCATCCCAAGAGAAGGATAAAAAGGTGAAAGAGTAGAGGGAAGGGTTCCTGAAACATGAAAAAGAGAAGAGAGAAAAGGACAGGGAAATGGTTAGATCCTCATTGGCAGAGTTGCTGGGAATGATGGAGAGGTAAACAACCCTCCTGGAGAATATGGTGGTTCATTGATCAAGGACTGTACCACAGCATATGATTCCCCTTTACCTCTGATACCTTCACATTCTGGGACACACCATTCACTGCAACAACACCCAGAAATAGGTTATTTTCTAGACAAAACTTCAACCTGTCTCCCGGTCCTTCTTCATGCAAGGCTTAAAGTCTCTGTGGATCTTGCAATGGTCCCCCTACACGTGCTTCTTGCAGGCACTTCAGGCAGCTTGAGTGCGGATCGCTCTGAGGCACCAGGGCATGCCTCAGCACCGGGAAACAGATAAAAATGCCAATAACTCAGTAAGTTACAAACTTTCACTAAAACTACTCGCCACTAATAACATGTACAAATATGCAAAAGAGAAGATCATTGAGAGAGCTTGCCAAAGAAAGGATGATAGAAGTTACAGCAATTGTCATACGCAGTAAGAAGGAACTGAGGAGGCGCAGGGTCAGCTGGGTGCTTTGTACCAGTGCTATGAGCGCACGGCACCAGAGGGTCCACAAGCTACCCCGATGGGTACCACTGGGAAAAATTTCTGACGACTGTGCTTAGAGTGCAAATACACCTAGAATGGAATGGACTTGTGCAACACATCTTGAAGAACAACAGTTACAAAAGGTTAGTAACCATTTTTTCTAGACATTCCATGCTTCAGGACAACAAAGAGAACAGTGGACAATAGGAAACCCCCTTATTTCCCTCACCTGCAAGAAATAGACTCTTCTGCCCCATCCCACCCTCCAAGCTGCAGAGAATAGTTTTGAACACCTTGCTTATACACACTTGTGACCTTGAAACCACAAAGTGATCTGCCCACTGCAGTTTTATATAACTTTTTTAGGTTTTGAATGGGTTTTAAAATTTGCAAATTATGTATTTTTAATAATTATTTTACTGTGACTATGGAGTACATTTTAATTGGTATATTGTGTTTATTAAAAGTAAATTGAAAAAGTATTTGCAGTTGTGTTTCTGCATCTTGTACAATTCATTATAACATTCACCTTCAGTGAACAAATTCATTAAACAGTTCATTAAAATGTCTCACATGAAACTTAAGAACATAGCAATACTTGTGCAGTAATCTTGATTAAAACCTTGTACAAAAGCATATCTATTGTTCACAAGTGGCCTGTAGCTTCAGAGTTGGAGCACAATAGATTCCTGACTCTGTGCCCCTCAGCAGTTGCATCATTTCATAAGTGCCTTCCCTCTGGCTGTTCAGAACCTTCTGCAAGTCTGCCAATCTACTCCTTGCCTCCATCAGTAAGTTTCTCTCCCTTCCTTTCACAAAAATTGTGCAAAACACAGCAAGCAGCTATAATCAAAGGCAAATACTTTTCATCTATATCCAGCCTTGACATTGGGCTCCTCCATTTACCTTTCAGTCTTCCAAATGTACATTCCATTATCCTTCTGCAAATACAATTCCTTTCTGCCATCCAGGAGTCCAGTAAAATGCTTCATAATCCTGGAAAGTAGGAATAACCTTGGTCTCCCAGAATGACTGGAGGAATCGTAACGCTTTTATTGTACATAGATACCATCAGAGCAGAAGTTCAATTTCTCATTACAGAAAACAATCCAGAGTTTCTAAAGATCCTGGCATCATGGACCTTTCCAGACCACCCCACATTAATGTTTGTGAACATGGTGATTAACCAAGACCTGCACCACCAGGGAGAAATACTTTGTTCTTCTGATGACCTCAGAGGCCTGGGGGGTCAGGGTAGGCAAAGAATAGGTATTTGGATCCCATCAGTGACCCCAACTGTGCATCACCATTAATAACCTCCTGTGCATTGCCCTGCTTTATTACCTAGAGGACAACACCTTCTTGGAAGCAGCACATGTCTCCATGACAACAGTCTTGACAATTGATCTACTAACACCAGATTGGTTAGCTACTGACTGCTAGCAATCCAGTGTGGTAAGCTTCCAGATGGCAGTGGTCACATGCTTCTCCACAGTGAAGAGACCTTGCATGCAGCTCTTCCACCACTGGAGCTCTAGGGCAAGCTTTACACACATCTCCAGGAATGTGGCTTTTGACATCCTGAAAGTGCTGTCACTGCTGCTGGCCATCACAGGCCTGCAGCACTATCCTGTCCCACTAGTCAGTACTATGTGTCCGAGCCTAAAAGTGTTGGTCCAATGAGTGAATTTGTGCCAGTGAAAGATCTAAGAGACTCATCTGCTTGATTTCATCTCCTCCTCCTCAGGTGACCGTAGCACTCTGATTCTGAAGCCATTGCACTATTTTACATATGCTTGCGGCATCCTGTTTGTATCATCTGCTTGAGGATAGTAGCATATACCAATGTTTCTTCCCTGATGCTTGACAGTGCTTTGAAAATGTCACTGGCTCACCAAGGCCATTTAGATGTTGGGATGAAAAGAGAGGAATCATGGGAAGTTTTTAGTTTGACTCCAAATACCCTAATCCTATTTCCTTCTGGTAGGTATCCCACAATATGTGGTGAAAAAGCTCCCAGAATGCCCACAGCACAACGGTGAAGCAATGCACCGTTAGATGTCTGCCAGGAATACTAAACCTTTATTTCAAAACATTGCTGTGCTAAGTGGCCACAGTGATACGAGGCAAAAGTGCCTTACTTGAAGGATCACAATGTGCTGTGTATGTACTGCTCACCCAACAGTTGTTCTGAAGGCACTTAAACAAAACCCACAGCAAGTTTCAAGTGTAGACGTCCTCTCAGGAAGGTGGTTGTGGAATAAAAGACAGGAAGAGTAAAAAACAGAACTGTAGAAAAGATGAAGTTCTATAAAAATCTCTAACACTCACAGTATTACAATACAGTACCAAACACTATCTGAAAGAGTCCTCAGTTAACTAATGAGAAAGAGACCTTAAAAAGAGGGAAATGGATTGCTCGGAATACCACAATAAATATTCATGTAAAAGACCCTATGGAAAAGAACAGCCCAATAGTCCTATTCAATTGCCACTGGAAACAAATGGGTCTGCAGAGTAGAGGAGCTGGTGAGAGCAGCATGCAGCTGCTGTTACAAAGTGAAATCTCTGGTTTCTGGCAATGGTCTGAGCATATGGCTTCTTAGATTAAGACTTTTACCCTGCTACCAGCAACTTTACAGAAATGGCCTTTCAGCCAGTCAGTCACCCCATAGTCTCAGTCAGGGATTCTCTTTCACATCTTACAAATATATTGACAACCTAAATGTATCCATTTTCTTCCTTTCCATAGGTCTATGTAACTATGTTACTCATCCAAAGCGTACGGGAATGTACAGTGCTGTTCAGCGTATAACAGAAATGGAGGCCAACACATTTTCCATTGTGAAATTCGATAGATTTTTAGCTGATGCAAATTGGACCATTGCTGAAAAAGCAATTAAAATTGATTACCCTTATAAAGTGAGTAATTTATCTTTATTATGTTTCTTACATAATTTTCTTTGTAAGAGGCAAAAGTAATGCTTGAAACAAAAGAATGATTCACAGCTTTTGATTTACACTGGCATCCATTGCAAGAAGGGTAAACTCTCCAGTATTAAGTTTACAGGCTAGTGGGAGAGAATTGTAATGATAAATGAGGTCTCCGGTTTGATGGAAATATCTGATCTACCATTAATATTATGGGGCTTTTATGAAGGGGGGGAAATTAATTAATATACCAACAAATTAGGGGCTAGATATCCTGCATAGACATCCTTAGAGATAGATTGTTCAGATCATTATTTGGGTTGTACTGGGGCTAGGATTCAGGCTAGGATTAGATTAATCCATGACACTCTTGTGACCCGTTAATTAATTCAAGTTTATTTTATTAACTCTGTATCAGCATTTGACTAATCATCCAGTAGGTCACTAACCGGAATATATATTTCCTTCTAGTGCTCAAAGAGCATCTACAGTAGCATCTACCAAACTTTTGAAAATTGATCCTCCCCGTCAGAAAAATTAAAACAATTGCACGCTTTTATCCTTCACATGTGGTGGTCAAGGCTTACACAAATGAACAGTCACTCAGAGTACATTGTATAGATCTTTATAATATGATACTTCATAGTCATTCTTCCCAACGTTTCTTAGTATTTATATACTTTAAGAAAACCATAACAGTCATACTTTTTTCTAATAACTTTGGTTTTAAATAATTTATTTATTGTAATTTATTCATAGGAGTATAAATAAGCTTCTTGAGAGTAGGGGGACACAGCCATCCTCCTTGATTCACAGAAGGAAGAACAGAAATAGTTCAGAATCTTTCTGAAAAAAGTTTTAATTTTTAATATAAACTTACAATTTAGATCCTTAGATTTCTTTGCCATGATGAAATACTGCAAATTTAATTTCTGACTTTGTCTTGATGTAACAATTTCCGTTTGTGTCTAACTCCATATGGAGATTAAATTTTTATTTGAATTAGCATTTTTAATTTAATGTTAGCCTTTGTTTTTTAAACATTGTTCTCTTAGTTAGCTTTTTGGTTCTCGTGTTTCCAATATGTTATGATCAGTTCACTTGTTTCTGTTTTTCTTATTTAGTTTGACATAGAGGAAGTTTCCCAAAATGTTAGAACACTTAAATGTCCAGATCGTAATGCAGAAATTTCATCTGAGACAACACCTCAACAAATTGCTGACATACTGGAAGAAGCCAGGTTACGTCTTTTAACAGCACAAATAGTTAGTATTCATTCTATTTGGTTATATTCTTATTTTTCTCGATTAACACACATATTTTAATTTTAGTACTATTATTATTTAAGGAATGGGTATCCAAATGTGACCTGTGGACCACTTTGGACATCAAGGTTTTGAAGTGTGGCCTTCAATGTTAAGAAGAAATGTTGTACTTGACTATAAACTGAAAATGTATACCCTCAGCTATGTGATATGACTTTTAAACTGAAACATTTGAATCAGCCCTATTACTGTAAGGAGGAAATCGATGGGACTGCTTTCCCATCTATCTCCCACTGTTTCCCTTGGAGCCTCAGGAGCAGCTCTGGTGTGAGCCTAGAGTGCTCTGACCAGCATCTGAGTCCCTTCCTTGTTGCAGCTGCTAAGCAGCTCCCGCACTGGTCCTCTGCTGCATCCTAGGGAAGGGACGAGAGAATAATTCTGGCTTGTGCATTAATTTCTTTCTTGCCAGGCTTTGGGAACCCCAGAGGTAGCATGATAGAAGTTTGAGTGCATCTATATTGGCCCTATGGGAGTATCTGTCAAATGATGGCTCCTTTCCCCAATGCAGTCACCCAGGGCAGCCCAGGAGAGGATTAGAAAAGCTGAAGCTGAGAACCCACAACTGATTATGGCTCCCAGATTCTCTACCCTACCTCAGGCTAGAGAATCTTTGCTCCAGCTTGATTCAGTCCTCAAGAGACCATACTCCAGCAAGGGACTGTCAAGAGTGCAGCACACACCAGCTACTCTGCCCTCCACATGCCCCTTTACATCAGGAGCTGCAGGCAGGGAGGCATGGGATCTGAATTCAGGGCTCTGCATCCACTGAGGACTCTCGCATATATGGGGGACTTACTGATAGTTTCTGCTCCCTTTGTGTTGTGTGAGTGGAGTAGGATAGAGAATCCACCTCAATGTACTGATTGTGGTCCCTTGATCTTTTTGAAATATCTTTGGCTGTCCAGCTGAAAAAGTTGGGCTTCACTGAATTAAGGATAAACTTAGAATCTTTTTACCTTCCAAGATATGTGCTGAAAGATCTGATTTTCTGCATAACACTTATTGGCATTACTAACACCTAAAATAAAGCAGTATTTTCAGCTTTCCTGCCTTAAGTACTAGCGATGTGAGTAACTGTGTCTAGAGATCAGAGAAACCTGAACTCCTGATCTTGATAGATAAATAAAGGAAAAATGATTTTCAGATCAGAGGCAGTGTGGAAGGAGAGTTATACCTTTGCTCATTTTCTTACCCAGGTGAAACACAGAGTTTAAGACAATAAGACATGGACCTTGCCAAATACCAAATTCAGGTGGCCTTTTATGCAGACTGTCACAGTTTCAGTGTAACTGCACTTGTATTTCCTCCTCCATGGTCCACTGCAGGAGTTCCCAGTCAGGTTTCAGGCCTCCAGGCATTACCTATCCCAGGGCAGGGCCCTTTGTCCCACTCCCTTCTGACCAGGAGTTTTAAGGCTCCTCTGATCCTCACATTATACTATGATATCCCCAGCAAGCCAGTTTGCCTAAAGGCCAGCATCTGGGCTTTGCTTTCTCTCTGATGTTACCAGATTTGACCCTTACTTTGTGGTACACTCATTTATTAGGGTTGCTCTTCTTGGGGGGTGGGGTTCTGTAATTCTATCACTGTACTGCTTGTGTCATTTGTGTTCTCATACGGAGCCCTACTTCTCCCTTCTTCCCTCCCAATGGAGCTATCCTGCAGGACCTAGGTTCCCCAGGGCTGGGTTCTTCCAGCCCCAGAATCAGACGAACACACACATTAACAGAGCACATCTGAGAGGACCGGGTTCATTAGCACTCCCAAGCTGACCCCTTATATGTCCCTAGACTCAGTAGGCTGGGTTGAGCAGCACCTCCAAGCTGTCACCCTCATAGGCCCTTGGACTCAGCAGGCTGGGTCGAACAGCACCTCCAGGCTGTCACCTTCATATGCCATGGGCACAGCCCTGGAATAGAGTATGCATGAGCAGGCTGGGTCGAGCAGCACTTTCAAGCTGCCTCCCCCATATGCCCCAGGTTCAGCACGTCCCTATCCCCACTTTCACATTACAATTGTTCTGGTAGTAACCCACTTGATGAGCAAACCCCACCAGATTTTTGGGTGCTGCAGGGATCTTTAGCGTAGGTATGAGGAGCGTTGCTGCAGAGCGAATGGGGAAGCCAGAAAACACCTATTATGGGGGACGGGGGAAGAAGAGAGAAACAACCAGCTTAACCAGTTATTTACTGCCAGGTAATAACCATACAAGGGGAGCCAAACAAACAAAACAGTTATATTAATAATATTATTATTATAATATTAAACTAACTTTAATTTGATTATAAAAGTCAGGTTTAGAAAGACTAATAGATTTAGACTGCCCACCCCCAAGAACCCCTGCCCCCAAGTTTCCCGCCCTCTGACTGCCCCGACCCCTATCCACACCCCCACCCCCTGACCACCACCCCGAACTCCCCTGCCCCCTTACCGTGCTGCCTGGAGCATCGGTGGCTGGCGGCATAACAACCGCGCTGCCCAGAGCACCAGGACAGGCAGCCGTGCCGCCCGGCTGGAGCCAGCCACGCCACCGCGCAGCACAGGCCATCTTGTCTTGCTGCAAAACCTATCCTGGGGTGTGGAACTGCCCACCCCATCACTTTCCCCCGCCCATGGAAAATCTATGTATTCCATTGTAATCAATTGATTTTACAGTGTCTCTGAGCCTAATAAGCAAGGTGACACTCCACCAGTGCTGTGTGTAATAAACCCCTATGCTTTGACCTCTACATGGTGTAGATTTATGTCCTTCAAGCACCTTCTGCAACAGGAAGTAGACCACCTCCTACTGCTGGGTGCTGTAGAACCAGTACCACATCAATACAGAGGGAGGGTTTTTTATTCCAGATATTTCCTGACAGAGAAGAAAGGAGGGGGATGGAGACCAATCTTAGATCTCCGAAAACTCAACAGGTTCGTATGCAACCACAGGTTCAAAATGGTCATGCTGGCCACAATAATCCCGGCGCTAGTCGCGGGGCACTGGTTTGCAGCCCTCGACCTCCAAGATGCATACTTCCGTATTACAATACATCCTGCCCACAAATGGTTCCTGAGGTTCACAGTAGGACCCAATCACTACCAATACAGTGTCCTTCCCTTCGGACTGTCCACTGCTCCTCGCGTATTCTCAAAAACCCTTGTGGTAGTAGCAGCATATTTACGATGCAATGGAGTCATAATCTTCCCCTATTTGGACGATTGCCTTCTCAAGGCTGCCAACCGACAAGAAATGGCAGGCATGCTGAAGACCACAATAGACCTATTTCACCAACTAGGTCTACAGATAAATGAAAAGAAATCCACCCTGGAATCAACCCAGCGATTGGAGTTTTTCTGAGCTGACCTAGACTCCAAAAAAGCCAAGGCAATATTGCCAAACCACAGATTCACTACATTGACCAATCCTATTTCCATGGCGACCATCAGCCCACAAACTTCAGTGAGGACATGCCTTCAGATTCTGGGATATATGGCAGCTACAACTTTTGTAGTAAAGTATGCCAGACTCCATATGTGCTGTCTGCAGCACTGGTTAAGCATGGTCTATGCACCCAGCAAACACTCTCTCAACAGAAGTGTTACACTACCACCAAGGATTATCCTCTTCCACAATGGTGGACGCAGCCAGGGAATGTATGCTCCAGGATTCCCTTTCAACAAGACCCCCTGTCAGTGACTATCACAACAGATGCCTCTCTGATAGGTTGGGGTGCCCACTTGGGTCACCACAATGTACAAGGCAAGTTGTCCGCGACGGAAACCCAACTACATATCAATCTCCTGGAACTCCGCGCGGTACACAATGCATGCCAACATTTCCTCCCACTCATATGAGAAACCTCAATCTCTATTCTCACCGACAATGTGGCATGCATGTTTTACATCAATTGCCAAGGAGGAGCCAGATCTCACTCGCTATGCGTAGAAGCCATGAATTTATGGAACTTCTGCATGCGCAACAATATAAACATCACAGCATCATACCTACCAGGGTGCCAAAACACTACAGCCAACAACCTCAGCAGGCACTTCTCACAGAAACACGAGTGGGAAATCCACAACAGGGTTCTCGACACAATATTCCAAAAATGGAGTCATCCAGTGATCGACCTTTTCGCCTCAACGACAAATCACAAATGTCCACTCTTTTGCTCCAGGGCAGGCCTGGCACCAGGATCGTTGGGGGATGCCTTTCTCATTCTGTGAAATGTGTCACTCATGTACGCCTTCCCGCCGATACCACTGATCCCACGGGTCATCCGCAAGACACGACTCGACAGAGCATACATCATTTGCATTGTCCCCACGTGGCCCAGACAGACTTTGTTTCCATACCTCTCACGTCTAGCAGTCTGTGCCCCACAACCACTGCCTTTCTGGATGGACCTCCTGTCCCAGAACAAGGGCCTGACGCTTCATCCAGACCCAGCGAAACTCCATCTGAAAGCATGATTCCTCTCTGGTTCCAACATGGGGAATTAAACTGTTTGGATAAAGTGAAACAGGTATTACTAAATAGCCATCGCCTCACCACTAGAAATACTTACCGCCACAAGTG
This sequence comes from Malaclemys terrapin pileata, assembly GCF_027887155.1. Lineage (NCBI taxonomy): Eukaryota > Metazoa > Chordata > Testudines > Emydidae > Malaclemys > Malaclemys terrapin. Next base: position 38,328,633 of record NC_071508.1, read on the forward strand.
AAGAAGATTCTCCCTTTGGTGTTAGCAAAAACAGCTGGACGCGACCAAGGCGCCTCTATCTGTGATCCTAGGCTACCTATTAGAACTGAAGGAAACGGGGTTAGCCATAAGCTCTATTAAAATACACCTCACTGCCTTTACGGCCGTCCATGAACAGATAGAAGGGGCTTCAATATTGGCTCACCCGATTACATGTCATTGTCTAGCAGGTATACAGAACATGTACCCAGAAGTACGCCTACCTGCACCACCATGAGATCTCAATCTTGTGCTCAAATGTCTCACAAGACCACCCTTCGAGCCTCTAGCAACCTGCTCGCTCCTTCATATGTCAATGAAGGCCCCATTCCTAGTGGCAATCACGTCTGCCAGACGTGTCAGCGAAATAGGGGCATTGATGGCTGAACCACCGTACACTGTATTTACCAAAGACAAAATCATGTTACGTCCTCACCCAAAATTTGTGCCCAAAGTGGCTACAAATTTTCATATTAACTAAACCATACACTTACCTGCCTTCTATCCTAAGCCACCTAACGACTCTCAAGAAGCAACTTTGCACATGCTGGATGTAAGACAGGCTGTAACCTTCTATTTGGACAGAACTAAACCATTTCACAAGTCACCAAGCCTATTTGTCTCTACAGCAGAGCGCTCCAAGGGCTCTACAATATTGACCCAGAGACTCTCCAAATGGGTCTCTACCTGTATTGAAACTTGCTACTGCCTGCATCACAAAGAACCCCCCGTGGGCATCAGATCCCACTGTATGCAAGCCATGGCAACATCGATTGCATTCTTGAACAATGTCCCCTTTAATAGATATTTGTAGAGCTGCAACCTGGACATCAAAACACCCTTTTGCAAAGCATTACGCTATCACCCTAGGCCTTGTCTCAGTGCTCTCATCACACACTTATACATAACTCAGACCCCCTACTAGCCCTGGTGGGGTACTGCTCTACAAGCACCTAGAGTGGAGCACCCACAGGGAACCACTCGATGAAGAAGACGTTATTCACCTTGTGCAGTAACGATGGTTCTTCGAGATGCGTGTCCCTGTGGGTGCTCCACTACCCACCCTCCTCCCCTCTACTTCTGAGTTCACACAGCCGAGCTCTGCAGTAGAGAAGGAACGGAGGGGACGGTCGGGGGAGCGCACGCAACAGGAGGTGTCAACAGCTGCACGAGATGACTCCTGTGCGCACCCTGCCCCCGGCTGAGTACTGCTGTGAGAAATCTTTGATCTCCGGCGCAGGGACGCACTGACACCTAGAGGGGAGCACCCACAGGGACACAGATCTTGAAGAACCATCATTACTGAACAAGGTGAGTAACTTCTTCTTCCATCTGCTTCCATTGCCTCAGGGAGGCCCATATTCTATCTAAGTGTAAATTCTGCACTGGCTTCAAGAGCAGATATAGAAAGCAGAGGGAAGACAGAATCAAATTATTTCTCTCATTTCTTGAGACCTGCTACTGATTCAGAGCCTGACACCTGCGCCCTCCCACACCGTACATCAACCTTTCACTCCAAAAAAGAGAAGGCACAAATCCCTTGTTAGGGAGTTGAAGAGGAATGGAAGATGCCCCAAAGACACCATATATATACTAACTATGGCCCTGAGGATATATAGGCCACAGCTGAATGCTGATTGGGCTGCAAGCAGCCTGCAGGTTGAGAACCACTGCCTCAAACCATAGCAAGGGTCTGCCTGAACTGCTAGGCTACATGGCAGCCTCCACGTTCATTACACCCCACACCAGACTGCATTCAGGGTGCCCCCAACCCTGGCTCAGGATTGTCTGCACACCCAGCAAACACAGCTTGACCAAGAGGATATCTATTCTGCAGAAGGTTCTTGACTCCACCAATTGGTGGAAGGAGCCTCACAAGGTCTGTGTGGGAACCGCATTCATGCACTCCCCCTTAAGAGGAGCATTACCACAGATGCTGCATTGCTAAATTGGGGAGTTCAGTTCCAGGACCTTACAACTGAAGGCAGATGCACTCCCTGATAATCCACAGGAAGAATTATTTATATGGAATTATCCACATAATATAAATGTAAGTATGTAAAATGAATTTATTTTTGTACTTAATTATATTGATATGTTGTAAAATATTCTTATTCTAGCAAGAATAGAGAAAAAGTTAGCAAGTCTTTTTTCATCATTTACTTTGTAGCAATTTTTATGTTAATTCATGTTTTTGAGGATTTTTTGTTTTTATCTAGGCTAGTTATCAGAAGCAATACCACACTGGAATGCTTAACCAAGATGCTGCCCAAACATTAATAGATGCAGCAGAAAGCTGTATTGATATTAGAGAAAAGTAAGTGCTTCATTTACTTTAATTTTTAAAATTGAAATTAGTTGGATATCAGACAGTATGTGCCAGATGTTCAAATATGGGTGTAACAGAGGAAATGTACATCCATTGCATTCACTAATCCCTAGACTTGTACTTACAAGTGAGCAGCCTGTAGATGAGTGACTTGATGTGCAAGCAGTCACGTAACTTAATGGCTGGTATAGAATTTTATAGGCATATTCATTGTTTTGAAAACGTGCTCCTACTGTACATGTTCTACATATGAATAGTCTAAAAGGGGAAGTTTTGTTTTAAAAAACAGTGAATAATCTAATCAAAGTATTTTAGTAATTTTTAAAACAATTTTTGGTGCAAATTAGTCATTGTGAAAGTTGCCAGACATTATAGCCTTGTAACTGATGTACTCTATTTGTTATTTACATAACAAATACAGCATGGGCAACAGCATTGTAAGCTGACTTAAACCATCCTTGACCCTCTTTTAGAAGCACCACCTTTAGAAGTGAGAAAAGAATTTCATCTCCATGTCACTTTTATCTGTCCATCATAGTATTATGTATTAGCATCTGTCACCAAAGTATCTGAATGCCTCTAATTAGGTTAGATTACCATAGAAAGATTGCTGGTCTGGATTAGTTCAGTCTCCTCTGGAAGTTCATTTAACAGCCAGATTCCTGCAGTTGAAAATGCCTTATCTCTGACCTTTATGCACTTAGCCCTGTTTTTTCTTACACTCCTCTGGAACAATGCAGATAACTGTCTTGGCAGTTCTTAGAAAGACATGCAGTCTCTCTCTAGACAGGGAAGATGGTACAGTAGTTAGGGCACTAACCTGGGACTAAGGACAAATGGATTCAATTCCCAGTTCTGCCACAGACTTCCTGTGTAGGGTTGCCATGTGTCCACTTTTCAACTGGAACGTCTGGTCAAAAAGGGAAACTGGCAGCTGATCGGAAGCTAAAAGTCCAGTTCCTGCAGTAACCGGCCTCTGCCACCGGGGAGGAGGAGCAGAAAGAGCAGCAGCTGCTGCTGGAGCCTGGAGGAGAGGCTCTGCTTAGCACATGCTGCTCTTCCCACCCCCCCAGCCTGATGGTGAGAACTGGCTGGCTCTTGGACCAAGCTCCAAAGTGGGTACCAGTACCATCGGGGGGGGGGGATTCCTGTCTGCCCCCCCCCCTTGCCCCACTATGTCCCAATTTCCCCAGCCCCTTGCTCCGGGAATGGACTGTCCCACCCTGCTGTGCCCAAATTTCTTCACCTTGGCCTCGTTCCACAGACCAACCTCCCTCCTGCCCCGCTGTGTCCCAATTTCCCCACCTCGGTCCCTCGCTATGGGGACTGACCCCTGCTGTGTCCTGCTGTACTGCAATTGGGCAGGCTCCGCATCAGCTCCTCCCAGTCCGGCTCTGCAAGCGGCGGATGAGTCCTGGGGGATGGGAGAGTGAGTGATGGGGCACGGATGGAGAGTGAGCGATGGGGGGGGGGGACAGGTGGAGCAGGGGGTGGGGCCTCAGAGGAAGAGGCAGGGCAGGGGCGGGACTCAGGGGAAGAAGCATGGTTGTTTGGTTTTCAGGGATTAGAAAGTTGGCAACCCTATTCCTGTGTGATTTTGGGCAAGCCACTTAGGCCTGGGGGAGGGATCGATCTAAGTTGCACAACTTCAGCTACGTAGCTGAATAACGTAGCTGAAGTCAATGTACTTAGATTGACTTACTGTGGTGGCTTCACCGTGGTGAGTCGACTGCTGCCGCTCCCCCGTCAACTCTGCCTGTGCCTATCACCAAGCTGGAGTACAGGAGTCGACGGGAGAGTGCTCGGGGATTGATTTATGGCGTCTCAACTAGATGTAATAAATCGATCCCCGCTGGATCGATCGCTGCCCGCCGATCCGTCCAGTAGTGAAGACATACCCTTAGTCTCTCTCTGTCTCAATTCTTAATCTGTAAAATGGGGATAATGTTCCTTCCTTGCCTCACATGGTTATAGTGAGGATAAATATATTAGAAATTTTGAGGTCCACTGTTCCTATAATATTGTGGGCCATATAGGTACCCAAGATAAATATGTAACTGGGAACTGATTCATTAATGGGTCTGAAGATTGAGATCAAGACCAAAGCTCCACATTAGACGTAGAGGTAGTCTGTGAAGGGTCCAAATTACAGGGGGGAATGTTCAAAAGAACATATGTTTTGCACAAGCGGGGGGAAACTTTGCATTTCATTTTCATATGTAGATTCAGATACAGTGAATTACAATAATCTAGTCTGGAGTGAATGGTAGTGAATTACAAATGCTGTTGCTTATAACTAAGGCTACGTTGTAGTCATGGGTATTTTTAGTAAAAGTCAAAAATTCATGGCGTGGGACCTGTCCATGACTTGTACTATATATCCCTGAATAAATCTTGCGCGGTGCACAGCCCAGGACCCCCACTAGTGCTGGGGGGGTTGGGGAGGCTCGCAGACTCCCTACCTGGCTCCTTGTGGCTCCCTGGAAGCGGGGACATGTCCCTCCCTCAGCTCCTAGCTCTGCGCACTGCCCCCACCCCAAGCGCTGGGTCCGCAGCTCCCATTGGCCAGGAACCACGGCCAATGGCAGCTGCAAGGGCGGTGCCTGTGGATGGAGGCAGCATGCGGAGCTAGGAGCTGAGGGAGGGAGGGACATGTCGCTGCTTCTAGGGAGCCCCCCCCCCAAGATAAGCGCCGCCCTGAGCCCCCTCCCACACCCAAATTCCTTCTGCTGGGGGTGGGGCAGTGTCCCAAGATTGCCCCAGCAGTGGCCGGGTCTGCATGGATGTCCTGGAAAGTCACAGAATCCATGACAAACTCGCAGCTTTACTTATGACTGATATTACGGTAGTGCCTAGATGCCACATTGTACTAGATGTTGTGCAAACACAGTAAAAAATAGTCCTTATACTGAATAACTTACATTGTAAGTAAACAAAGTGCTTAAGTGCCACAGAAAATCAGTGGGGCGTTCATCTGAAGAAGTGGGGTTTTTTACCCATGAAAGCTTATGCCCAAATAAGTCTGTTAGTCTTTAAGGTGTCACCGGACTCCTCATTGTTTTTTGGGGGCTTTCTTGACAATTTTACTCTAAATGACTTTCCCAAGATAAGACAGTAAGTTTGTGAAAGGCCTGGAAACTGAACCCAGATTTCCTGAGTCCCTGTCCAGATGCTTTAGCCACAAGACCATCCTTCCACACAGTAGTAGTCAGAAAAAAGTTCTTGGATACTGAGGTCTGTGGATATCATACTAAGGTACTTCTTAAAAAAGGAGTGTTTTATATTTTGCCCTTGAATGTACATACGACATTTCCATTTACTTCAGTGGGAAGCACATACAAATATAAGTGCAGAATTTGGTCTGTATATAATTCAATGGATTTTAATAGATGTACAAAATTGATGACAATACTTCGGTCTTAATACTATATTTATGAAAACTCTATTCAGTTGATCTTGTGGACCAGATCATCAGCTGGGGTAAACTGGTGTAGCTTCACTGACTTCGATGGAGCTACATCAGTTTACATCATTTGAGGATCTAGTCTGTGTATGTATTATAGCTTTATTTTCCAGTAGTATACATTTGTGTGATGACATCTTTCTTTCTTAGATTTATGAACTTTGATGAGGTAAAGACATATTGGGAAAGCAAAGGACTACTAGCTTCCTTTAGGAAATGGTTATCTGATTGGGTTTACAATGTGGAAGATGAAAAATCTAAGCCACCAAGGTAAGTACAGTATAATATAACCTAAATAAAGATTTAGGTGTACTACATCAACTTAATTGGGCTATCAGCATATAGCTATTACTTACACCTATTGTTAAGGTTATTTTTCCAAATTAATTGCTTTATCTTTTCTTCTCTAAGGGGCATTTTTACCATTCATAGATTCCAAAGCCAGAAGGGACCATTGTGGACATTGCAGTGTGACCTCCTATATTACACAGGCCATAGAACTTCTCCAAAATAACTCCTTTTGAACTAGAGCATATCTTTTTTAAAAAAATCCAATCTTGATTCTAAAATTTTCAGTGATGGAGACTCCACCATGACCCTTGGTAAATTTTTCCAGGTGTTAACTAGCCTCACTGTTAAAAAATTATACTTTATTTCCAGTCTAAATTTGTCTAGCACCGACTTCCTGCCATTGAATCTCGTTATACCTTTGTCTGCCAGATTTAAAAGTCTATTATAAAAATTTTGTTTCCTTTTGTTCGACTTTCACAATAAGCCAAAAATCAAGCTAATCTCATTTCAAAACAAGGCCAAAACAAGCCAATCCCTAAGAACCCCCTGGCGTGCAGTCTGGGACTGTGGTGGGCCCACTTTGCACCCCTAACTCTCTCCCCATCCTTGCCCCTGCTTTCCACCATCCCCTTGACCCTGCTTGCCGGGAGCTGATCAAAAAAAGAAGCAACAAACTGCAACAAGCTACAAGTCAAACAAGCAACAAGCTACAAGCCAAAAACTAGCCAACAAGCAACTCTCAAGCCAGTTAAGCCAAAAACAAGCCCAATTTCTGTGTTTTCCCCCCCCCCAAGGTTTGGCATGTCTGAAGAAACTGTATTTTCTTCTTTGAGTGATTGCACATGTGCATTCCACTCTTGGTGTGTGTGTGTGTGTGTGTGCCCCATGTACAGTTGTTAGAATGTTTTCCCTATGCAGTACCCATGTGGTGTGTGCTTCTTGGCATAAAAGGTAGGGCTGCCCTCAATCCCTTCAGTTCCTTCTTGCACCAACAATGGTTGCTGGAAACTGTCTTGCCTTGGCAAGTTCTCTTGGCGTGTTTTTTAGTTGTAAATAGTTCCCCATTGGTATAGTTTTAATGTTAGTCAGGTAGCAGGATAAGTTTTAGTTTAGTTAAAAGTGATTTTTTTCATACCTGGCTTATGGTTCCGTTTTTCAGTACCAAGGAATGCCTCAGTCACCAGGCTTCAAGCCCTGTTTTTCATGTTCCAAACTGATGCCCATGACTGACCCACACTCTGTTTAAAGTGTCTGGATGAGTCTCACATTAGGGATCAGTGTCTAATTTGTAAGGACTTTAAGCCAAGAACCAAGAAAGACAGATAGGCGAGGCTGAAGTTTCTGTTGATGGAGGCTGCTCTGAGGCTATCTTCAAAGACTTCCCATTTGGAGAATGTGCCGAGTACTTCAGCTTCTGTGAGAAACATTCCTCTGATATTGGCCAAGTCCTGGCACTGTTCACCCTTCCTGGTGCAGAGGAAGAAACATAGCTTCCAAGGATGTGACCAGGAAAGGAAGATTGTCAGTTTCTAAGTTCCCCAAGCAGGGGGACAAAGGGTCAAGTAGAGTGCAGTCAAAATTGAAGCACTCCTCATCTCAGTCATCAGCTAATGCTGTATCGTGGACTCTGGTACCGGGGCACGCACCATTGAGTCCAGGGCCTGACAAGATACCTTCAACTTCTTCGGCACTTGCCTTCTTCTCTTACTCGTTGCTCAGAGACTCTTCTGGTTCTGTCCACACTGAAGGCTTTTTTGGTGTTGAGAGACTTGAGTTTGTCAGTGCTGGCTTACCTGGCAGTGCAGGAAGTTGCTCCTCCAATATCACCAGACCACACTGCGTCAGTCTCCTCAGCGCAGCATCAAGTATTGCATCAGTCTCCTGCGTTTCAGAGCTCTCATCTGATGGTACCATCAAGAGGAAAGCCGATGACAATGACC